>NC_080656.1:0-1436666 GCF_027579445.1 Ammospiza nelsoni | reverse complement strand
CTGCTTCCCCCTGTGTCCTCCAAGGCTACGATAACTCTGAGTCCCTCAGTTCTCGGGGATCTGGGCTGTGCAATCTCTTCCATCCCTCTCTCCCCACCTCACTCCTGAGCTTTTGGGATCCTGCCTTCTTCCAAGGTGCTGATCTGCAGGCAGTGCTCCAAGCTGGAAGAGCAGGGATAAAATGCAGGGATAAAAAGCAGGGATAAAATGCAGCTCCATCACACGAGGCAGGGAGAAAGTGTCAGGCCTAATGAAGCCCCGCTGATCCCAGCCCAGCTGAAATGTGTTGCAGGTGCTGGGTGAAGAGCAGAGGACAGATAATGAATAAAACATGTGGGGGCTGCAGCCTCCAGTGAGTGTGACAGGCTGGGATCTCCGGGCTGGGGGGAAGCAGATGAAATATGAGTTGGAGCTCATCTGAAGAGCTCGTAACTAATCCAAGATGTTGCTCCGTGCGGCCTCGCTGCTGCGGGGAACGGGGCGAGCCAGGCTTGAGCGGATCCAGAGAAACGGAGTTATCCTGCAGGAGACAGCAGGATGTGACCTCTGGCCAGCCCGATATAATTCTGTGCACTGAAGTCAGGGCTGTCTGCAGCCCTCTGCTCCAAGACTGCTCTGACACTGTTCTGGCTGAGCCCAGAGGAGAAGCCAAGAGGGAAAAAACCCACTGGAGATGCCAAAGCCGATTACACGGGAATGCACAGGCTGGAAACATCCAGAGTCCTGCAGGATTATCTGCGCTCTGAGGTCAGCTCAGGAGGAGCAGCCAGCAAATCAAGAATGGCTTTAGGAGCAGCGATTCTCTGGGATTTATTTCTGTATGGATCCTACAGCACCCCCCAATGCATCCCAACCTGGGGCTCATGAATCGACCCAAGACTGGGTTTTCCTTTTTGAACAGGATTTTCTATAGGAAGGTGACTTTTGTGCTACCAGTGCTCACTGGAGGGTCTGAGGACAGGAGGTTGAACTGAATCCACATGGAAAAATGACCTGGGAATGTGACCAGTGCAGTGACATCAGCACTGGAGGTGCACTGGGACCGTCTGCTCCTGGTCCAGCATATCCCATTGAGTTATGCTGGCTTCTCTCCAGCCCAAGGAGGAACTAAAATAGCATTGAGCCTGTACTGTGAACACCCCTATTAATGAATTAATTCTTTTCTGATCCATTTTCACTATGCCTGCACTTCCTTTCACATCATTACTCTTAATTAGGGATCCAAATATTCCCCCAAATCCACCTACGCTGGGTCTAAATTAGGCAAAGGAAGGGGGAGCTACGTGCTCCAGGTCAGTGCTGAGCTAAGCTCCTGCAGCCCCTCTGCTCTTCAAGGGTTTTTTCTCTTCCACAATTCCTTTCTCTCACTTTTTTGGACCTCACCCCATCCATTCATGTTGTCTTCGTGAGCAGGAAAAAACTAAAGGGTTGATTTGTGCCATCACAAAATAAAAATAGCCTGAAGTAAAGGCTGGAGGAAAGTGCTGACTTTGGAAGCCAGGGCTGAGTCTGCAGCTGGTTCCAGGCACCTCAGTCAGTTACCTTCCAATTAATTCCATTTTTATTTTTGCTAAATGCTGTCTTCAGGGGGATGCTTGGAGCTGCACAGCTGAGATCCCAGAGATCCCAAGGATCCCAGGACCCCTGATCCCAGCAAACCATGGCCAGAGAGGGTTTCTGAGCTCAGGCTTTGAGCTCCAGTACAAGATAACACAAAATCCTCAAAAAACGTGGTGTTACCCAATCCCATCTTGCAAAATTCTGCAGGTTTGGGAATCCAAAGTACAACATATTGCTTTAGGAGCATCCTCAAATGAACTCTTACATTTTGCTTTATTCCTGGTGGGATGTTCCCTCTCTTCACAGCTTTCTCCAACATGTTGATTATAATCTGCTCTTCATGGATGACTGTGAGGTATCCTGGGAGCTACAGGATTTCACACTGACCTCAGGTGTTTCTTGACCCCAGGTCCCTGCTCTGAACCCTTTCCCTTCATTCCTGTCTGCAGCCCTCTGGATCCCTTAACCCAGATGGCTTCTCCCTGTCAGAACCATTCCCTGCTGTAACTCCAAAGGCAGCTGCTCAAGAGCTCAGCCTTGGACCTGTTCCTCTTTCCACGAGGAAAGAATGAAGGAGAGCACAGGCTTCCAAATCCACACTGAGTTGCCAAAAATCCTTTCACACCAAACATGTGTTTTGCACAGGAGTTCGCTCTCTGCCAGAGAATCATTTTGGCAAGGCTTTTTCATAGAAAAAGAGCTGAAATCTCAGGAGAGCTGTAATTCTTTGTATTCCAGAGCCTGCTGATGCCTATCTGGAGGTCAGATGTGGATTAAAGTGATGCTTGTAAAGTCATAACCTCCCTTTGAAATCCAGAGCACCTGGAGAACACCGGGACAGGGAGAGCCGTGCTCGGGGTGCTCCGTGGGGCTGCTCAGTGCAGCCAGGCAGGAATTGCCCTGCACAGGTGGATTTTCCACACCAGAGGACCCTTTTAGAGTCCAGGAGGCAGCTTTGATCCCCAAGCTCATTGGGATCCACCCTTGCTTTTCTGCTGCACCATCCCAGATGGCTCCTGCATCCCTGTCTCCTTTTCCTGGTCTGGGGAGAGCGGAGCTATTTTTGAGGATGGTGATGCGTAGGCTCTCTCTTCAGGTGCAGTTCCAGAACGAGGAATTACACACACAGATGTGATATAGATATATAAGTACACACATATTTGTGTATATTAATGAATTGCAGGTGTGCACACACGTGGGGGTGTTCATGGTTCATTTCCCAGCCCAAAGAGGAAACCCTAAGCCCTCGAACCCCCAAACCTAGCAGGTATTTTGGGGATTTGACTCATCCCAGGCCCAGTTTGGAGAGTTCCATAACTTTTCCAACCAGGCCATGGAGCAGCTGGAGCTTTGCACAGACTGGGGGAGTCACAACTTCCCTTGGGAAGGTGAAACTGCTGAAAGCTCAGCTCCCGATCCCAAAGCCTTTTCCCAACATCCCTCCACAAGCTCTGAGAGACCCCAAAGTCTGGTTGGAAGTTCATTTGGTGGCAGATTGGAGAAGCTGGAGAGCCATGAGCCAATTGCTTTCTCCTTCCCCTCCTTGGGCATCCCCAAGGAAATCCAACACCTCCAGTCCTGCTGAAAATAGTCCCATCCTTTAGGTCTCACCAGGGAAAAGACTATGGCAAAAGAAAGTTTCTCCTTTGTTCTTTATTGTTACTTTCTGTGAATTTTATTGATTTGGTTGTTTTGCCAAGGCCCCAGGTGAGGCTGAGTGCTGGAAAAACTTATCCCAAAGCGGACATCAGTGAGCACAGCCTGGATTTCCAGAGGCTCTCCCTGGATTTAGGTATTTTCCTGCCATGAAAGCCAGACTGGAGCACCCTGAGTTCAGAAAAGCATTTCAAAGAGTCATGGGTGAAAGAGCTGGAAAATGCTTTAATTGACTTTTGGAATTGCCATTAAATTGCCATTGAGGGATCCTCCAAGGTGTACTTCCCATCAACCAAATCCATCAGAAAATTCACCTCTAGACCCCCACCAGCCCCTGCCCCTTCCCTCCTTTTGCTCAGTCCTCATCAAAATTGGAAAAGAAAAATGCAGAAGGCAGGAATAAAGGAAGGGAAAAGGTTAAGGAAGAAAAGAAGTCTCAAAAAACCAGGGGTGACTCAAAATCTGAGGAATGAATCCATTCCCAAAACCATCTTCAGGATTTTGTGGATCTCTGAGCTCTTGCTGCTGTCTATTGTTGTAGGACTGTGTTTCCTGGATTCCACAGATGGAAAAGGCAATTTTCCCTGTCAGTTGTGGCCCACAGACCTGGGCAGCTTTCTTGGGGATAACACTTGGGGGTAAAGTGAGAAGTTTCCTTGTTTCAGCACAGCTTGACAGGTTTATTCCATGGTTTTGCTTTCCTGTTATTTCTCTCCATAGTTATTTCACATCACTCAGTGAGTTTTGCATCCTTCTCTAATATCTGGCCATCGCTGCAGTCCGAGATCTTCAAGCACCTCCTTTATTTTCAAAAATTTGGAGGGATCCCAATTCTTATTCCTTTCCCAGTGTCTACAGGGAGTCAAGCATCTTCCTCTCCCAGATCCTGTAGGGAGTCCCCAGGGCATGCAGAGGGAACATCCCCAGGTGGACAGGAGAAGTTCACAAGCTCACAAAGTCAATGGCAGCAAGAGACCCAGCTTGGGTGTCTTTGGGGTCTCTTCACCAGAGGGGTTTTGCTCAGTTTTCCCAGGAAAAGAGCTCTGCCCATATCCCAGTGCTGCCAGGCAGAGCCTCGCTGTGCCAAGACTTTCCTGTTTCCTACAGCAGCCTGACCTCAGCTTTCATTGGGTATTTTCCTCCAAAGAAACAAGCAAAACCTCATAAATCTTCATTTTTTGCCAAAATCTCCACGTGGTGGGGTGATGGAGATGACAAGGAGAATAAATATTCTTGGAAACTACTATTATTTCATAATGTTGTGGAAACAAGACAAAACAGACTGTTTAGGGAAAAAATTCCCTTTCTCCCTGACATGGCAGGTCCTAGAGCAGCTGCTGGGGATGTGGGGAGAAGTTGGTCAAGGGGAGGAATTGGGCAGCGACCCCAGATGGATGCAGAAGGTGCTGAGAGATCCCAATAAAGAGGGAGCAGGTTGGGAGCGGGTCAGGGCAGCGGGAATTTCTCCCGGTAACAAATGTGTCTGGCTGCTCCCCCGATGAGCTCATGGAGCTGACAGGATCCTCTGTAATGCTTTGCAGACCTCAGGTATTGTTATCCTACCCCGGGCCTGAACCCGCCGGGAACGCCGCGTGCAGGAGGGAGGTGGGAAACGCCGAGCAGGGCTGGGATGGTCCCAGCAGCAGGGCTGGGATGGCTCTGGGGTGGGGTTGAGATGCTTATGGTGCAGGGATGGACACGTGGCAGGATTGGGATGGCCATGGCAGAGGGATGGAGATGCCCAAGGCAGTGGGAGGGAGATGCCCAAGGTTGTGGGACAGAGATGACCATTGTGGTGGGATGCAGATGCCAGGGTGGTGGGATGGAAATGCCCATGGTGGTGAGGTTGGAATGCTCATGGTGTTGGGATGGAGATGTCCCTGTTGATGGGATGGAGGCACCCATTGCAGTGGGATGGAGATGCCATGGTATTGGGATGGAGATGTCCAGGGCTGTGGAATGGAGATGTCCATGGTGATGGGATGAAGACACCCACTGCAGTGGGATGGAGACACCCAAGGCAGTGGGATGGAGATGTTGACCAGGGCAGTAGGATGGAGATGTTGGGGTGTTGGGATGTGTATGGCAGTGGGATGGAGATGTCCATGGTGATGGGATGGAGATGTCGAAGGCAGTGGGATGGAGATGTCCATGGTGATGGGATGGAGACACCCACTGCAGTGGGATGGAGACACCCATCACAGTTAGATGGAAATGTCCAAGGCAGTGGGATGGAGACACCCAAGGCAGTGGGATGGAGATGTTGGGGTGTTGGGACGGACATGTCTATGGCAGTGGGATGGAATGTCCATGGTGAAGAGATTGGGATGCTCATGGAAGTGGGATGAAGATGCCCATGAAAGCTGGATGAAGATTCCTGTTGTGTTGGAATGGAAATGTCCAAGATTGTGAGATGATGTCCATGGTGTTGGGATGTATGTGCCCAAGGCAGTGGTTTGGAGATGCCAAGGCTGTGGGATGGAGATTCCCAAGGTGGTGGGATGGAGATACCCAGGGCAATGGGATGTCCATGCCCAGGGCAGTGGGATGCCCATCCATGCTCAGGGCAGTGGGATGCCCATGCCCAGGGTGATGGGATGGAGATTCCCAAGGAGGTGGGATGCCCATGCTCAGGGCAGTGGGATGCCCATAACTGGAGCAGTGGGATGGAGATTCCCAGGGTGGTGGGATGTCCCTCCATGCCCGGGGCAGTGTGATGGAGGTGCCTGAGGCAGTGGGGTGACCTTGCCTGGGGCGGTCAGATATCCATGCTCAGGCCATGCCCAGGGTGGTGGGATGGAGATTCCCAGGGCAGCAGGATGCCCATGCCCAGGGCACTGGGATGCCCATGCTCAGGGCGGTGGGATGCCCATGCTCAGGGCGGTGGGATGCCCATGCTCAGGGCAGTGGGATACCCATGCTTAGGGCAGTGGGATGCCCATGCTGGGGGCAGTGGGATACCCATGCTTAGGGCAGTGGGATACCCATGCTTAGGGCAGTGGGATGTCCGTCCATGCTCAGGGCGGTCGGATATCCATGCTCAGGGCAGTGGGATGCCCATCCATGCTCGGTGCGATGGGATGCCCATGCCCGGGGCGGTCGGATATCCATGCCCGGTGCGGTGGGATGCCCATGCTCAGGGCAATGGGATGTCCCTCCATGCCCGGGGCACTGGGATGCCCCAGCCCGCGGTCCCGGCCCGGGAGGTGGCGCTCCCAGACTGCCGCCAGCCCCGCCGCGTTATCAGCTCCGGCAGCAGCGCACAGACCGAGGCAGGCGCGTTCTTATCTCTTATCTCGGCGCACTCCGGTGGATGACGCTTTCTCAGCCGCCAATCTTGTGTCTGTTCCGAGTCCCTGGGGAGCCAGGGGAGCCGCTGGGCTTGGGGGCACCCCCAGCATGTGGCCCTCGACTTCCACGTCTGAAGGCCACGGCCAAAGGCAGCTCTGATTCAATTAAATGAGACAAGTGAATTTTCCCGGTAAAGAAAACATGATTGCTTTGTGGAACGGGAGGCCTGAGGGGCAAAGAGAAGATGAAAAGTGCTGCCTGTGCCCAGCAGAAAATGCAGATTATTTCCTGGCCCATCTTGACCCAGTTTTTTCCTCCTTTGGGGTGTGCAGGATGCAGAGGTTTATGGAGGAGCAAAGCTCAGAGTTTTGGGGCATCAGGAGTCACTTTTGGTGTGTTACACAGAACCCGGGGCTTTCACAGCCATGTTCGTGGTGAGCTTGCTGAAAACCCTTTTTTTTTTTTCAGAGAAAAACCCAAAAACTCTACCCTGGCTGCCAGGCCTGTGTGATAAACAGGTGGCTGCAGGTAAAACTCAGCTCTGCACACTCAGACTCCCTTTCCTCAACACCTTCAGCGTTTCTGACACAGATGAGTCACTGGAAATCCCCTGTCTGGCCACACTTTTGCTCATCCTCTGGGGCTCTTCTCTCAAGCACCATTTGATGCCACTTTTTGAGTCACACCACAGAGTCCTCGTTTGGCTTTTCCTGCACCAAAATGCTCAAAAGTTTGGGGAACAAGAGGAAGAAAGGTAAAGGGGCACCTATTTTAGGCAGGGCAGGTTTGCAGAGAGCCCATCTTCCAGAAAACATCATTCACACCTTCCTGGTTTGGATGTGAATTTCCCAAGCTGTGTTTGCAGTTAGGAGTTGCTGATACCATTCCTCAGGAATCAGCTTGGGAGAAAGTGGTGGATGCATTTTATGTGGGCATCTGGACAGGGTTAAAATCCTTGTGGTTCCCAAAAGTTTGGAAGAGATCAGGAGCTGAGCTGGAAACAGGAGGCTCACAGAAACAATAATAGATGGAGAGGGAAGTGTGGGGTCTCCTGGGGTTGGGCATGCCATGGAAAACCACAGCTCCTTGAGAAGGTGCATTTCCAGGAAAAGGTGCATCTCCTCAGGGTCCAGCAGTTTAAATCCATCAGTGACAAATCCATTCCTGATTTGAGTTCTGAATTCTCACTGTTGGTGGACAAAAGTTAAGGTACCAGAGGTGCATTTTGGATAAAGGCATCAGAAAGAGCAAAACTGTGAATCAACATGTCTGTGTTGGGGATAGCTGTTCAAGCTGGAGGAAATTTGGGGAAGCAGCAGCACATTCAGGGGTGTACAGAGCAGAAACCCAAATGCTGCTGGTGCCACACACAGAGAAGCAGAAAATGAGTCAAGAAACTCCCTGAACACAAGGAAAATGCAGCCCCCAACATCCAGATAGACCTAGGGAGGAACATTCCAGTGGCACAGTCAGGTTATAGCTCTGGGGGTTGATTTGCACCCCTTGTGCTTGTTTTTTGTCCCAGCAGCTTTGGTTTCTATGAACAGAGACCCAGCTCCATGAGATTTCTGATAAAACCTCTGAAGTTCGGCTGGGAGAACCAAGAGGACTGAACTGGACCCTGGGATGTGTCCTGGATGGGAGGGGAGGGCAATTCCCAGCCACAGAGTTTGGATCATCATTCAGGGGTGTGAGGCACCTGATAAATTGTTCCATCCCCCTGTGGTGATTGAGGATCCTGGATGGGCATCATTAAAGGACACAGGAGGAGGTGGAGGAAGCCTTGGGGAGGGGAGAAGAAAAGGGGCCACACTTTGAGGAGAAAAAGAGACCAAAAGGTTGTCCAGCAATGATAAACTCAGCTTCAGGACAGATGTGAGCGGGAACTGTAGACTCTCCTTCCCCAGCATCAGCCTAATGGGTACAAATCTGCCAATTAAGGACAAATCTGCCAATTAAGGACCAATTAAGGTTCATCTTTAAATCCGTTCTCCCTGCTCAGCAAAGCCCTGGCACGAAGCTAACAATCAGCAATAGGTCAAGGTCCTTGTCCCTTTCATCTGAGGATCTCACAGCCCTTGATGAGGCTCGGCTGCCTCTCACTGTGGTAGGTAACGGCTGTAATGTTATTTTAATATCATGAGCCTCATTTATAAGGATAAATTACAGTGGGAGATAAAGAGCACATGGACCCATGTGGATAAAAATAAAAGTCCATATTGCCCCATTATCTGGCATTGGTTAAGCTTCTGCTTGTCGAAGTTTTTTTGGCTAATTTCTCTCCTTTATTTTTTTAATGAAAAGCTATTTATTTATAGCTAAACGCCAACTTTGAAGCCTGAGCCAAGAATTTGGGAGCTGCTCCGATAGGGCCCTTGAAAAGGAGAATTATGTGCGTTTCAGATGTTTCCAGAAGTTATTGTTTCAAGGCAGCGAGGACTGTGACATTTCTCCCGAGGAGCTCTCCCTCCCCTCAGCCTTCCCAGGGGCCACGGGCAGAGCAGATGGCTCAGCTGGGAGAGGGGTGGTGACAAGTGTGTGTGGGGGAAAGGCCCAGGGAGGGGAGCACATGAAAGGGAATTGAGACAGGAAAAGCCCTCAAGGTCCAGGGTTGAGGAAAGTGCTCCGAGCCTCGTCCTGCTGCTCACAGGGACACAAACGTGGGACACAGCACTGAACCCTGGAGTGCTGTGAGGTGGAAGGGACCCCAAAGACCTCCCCATTCCAGGGGCAGGGACATCTTCCACTATCCCAGGTTGCTCCATGCCCCATCCTGTGACGGTGTTCACACGGGTTCTTGGATGAGGGAAGAGACGAGGATCTGACTCCATGTTTCAGAAGGCTTGATTTATTATTTTATTATATATATTACATTAATACTATACTAAAAGAATAGAAGAAAAGGTTTCATCAGAAGGCTGGCTAAGAATAGAAAAAGAAAGAATCAATAACAAATGTTTGTGGCTTGGGCTCTCTGTCCAAGCCAGCTGACTGTGATTGGCCATTAATTAGAAACAACCACATGAGACCAATCCCAGATGCACCTGTTGCATTCCACAGCAGCAGATAACCATAGTTTACATTTTGTTCCTGATGCCTCTCAGCTTCTCAGGAGGAAAAATCCTAAGGAAAGGATTTTTCATAAAAGATGTCTGTGACACCATCCAACCTGGCCTTGGACATTTCCAGGGATAGAGCAGCCACAGCTGCTCTGGGAAATGTGGTCAAGGGTCCTTCAACATTGTGGGCTTCCAGCTCAGGAGCTTCCTGCCATGGAGTTCTCACCAGGACAAGGCACAGGAGGGTCCTCAGGCAGCCTCTGGCACCATTGCCTGGGCTGTGCTACATTTCCAGAGGATTTTTTGTTCTTTCTGGAAATGAAAAATTCCCTTTCTGATGGAAACGTTTCCTCCATTTCTCCCAGGGGATCCCTCAAGGCTTCAAGCAAAACCCTGTTGGCTGCAAGGGGCTGGACTAGAAGACCTTTAAAGGTCCCTTCCAACCCAACCCATTGCATGACTCTGATAATCCAAAACTGATCCCAGCACACCCATTCCAGGGAAACCAGGGCTCCCCTGGGAGTTGTTTCCCACCCTGGTGCCTGGGTCTGTCCCATCTGTGCCCTCTGTGCCTGCAGGCACCAACAGAGGCTGTTCCTGGCCACTGTTCCAACAGAGAGGCTGTTCCTGGCCCCTTCTCTAGCAGTGAGACCCCTGGAAGGCCATGGGAGATGTTTTGAGGAGAACAGACAGATTGCCATACATGGACAAGGAGATGATGGGAACACCGATGTCCCTGTGGCCCCTGCTTTGGTGGCAGGGTGACATCACCCCCTCCTGACGGGCAGCAAGACAGAGGGGCTCTGATGGCCTGGAGGGACCCTGGCCCAGGGCCCAGGGGGTGGTGAGGGGCACCCTCAGTGCTCACAAATCCTGTGGGATGATATCACAGGCACAGCCCCAGGCTCCATGCCAGAGAACAGAGGTTGTGTGAGGGAGGGGAGAGGGGAAGAGCAGCAGGATCAGCCCCCAGCAATGTGTGTGGAGCAGCTTGGACAGTCTCCTGGGAAATCAGGAGTTTTGCTGCCTCTTTATGGATTCTCCATTCCTAACATTCTGTGTTGCCCCTACAAGTACAAAACCAAATCCCATGGCAAAAACTTTAGAGAAGAACAACCTTTTCAACAACTAAGACCTTCAGAGGTACAGGAAAATGAAAGGTTAGATATTGGGAAAGGTTTTTCCCCCAGAGGGTGCTGGCATTGCCCAGGCTCCCCAGGAATGGGCACAGCCCCGAGGCTGCCAGAGCTCCAGGAGGGTTTGGGATGCCCAGGGTGGGGTAGTTGGAGGTCCAAGCAGGGCCAGGAGTGGTTCAATGATCCCTGTGGATCCAACTCAGGATATTCTGTGTTTCTGTGATCCTGTATTTGCACCATTGCCCCCAGCTCCATTGCTTTGGGGTTTTCTGGGAGCCTGGGCCTGGAACTCAGCAGTTCAGGCTCTCTGATCCATCCATCCCTGCCCCAGGAGCTGCCATTCCCTTGGGATTTCTGCAGGATCACATCAACCTTGGGCCAAAACTGGTCCAGAGTTTCTGTAAAATTGCACCTGATACCATCCTATTCCCTGGGCTGATCTTCCCATAAGTGATCCCTACTCATTTGAGGTAAGGACACTACCCCAGTGCTTGATCCTGGAGCACCTTTCCCCAGCCTGCACAGAATTTTAGGATTTGCCATGAGCTGTAGAACCCAGCCCAGGAGGGGAGCAGGGTGATGGGCACATGGGAAGTGCCTTGGAGTTGATTTAAGCTGTTCCAGCCAGGAATTCACTCCAGGAGCCCGCCTGGCTCTGCAGCAGCTGATTTCCAGAATGGGAGGGGGAAGATGGAGTTCTTCCATGTCAGGTCCTTCTCCAGCCCCTCTGTTGGAGCAGGAGAGATGCCTGAACCCAGCAGCCTGTCCTGGCTGTTCACATCCTCTGGCAGGGTCAGGATCCTTCAGGTCCTACGTGGGAACCCCCCTGCAGATCTCAGAGCAGCATCAGCCTTGCTGTGACCTGCAGCACCCCAAATTCCACTTCCCAGCCCTTGGGAGGTAGAGCAGAGTCGCTGGCAAGCAAAAAAATTTCCTAAAAAATAGAGCACCCCTTTTTAGCCCCTTCTGGAAGCTCTTCATCTCCCAAGTCTTCCTTACAGAGGGAAAGGGCATTTTCTGCCTTATACTGGAGCCCCTCTGCTCTAGAGCCAGGCTGGGAGAGCTGGGGATGTTCAGCCTGGAGAGGAGAAGGCTCCAGGGAGAGCTCAGAGCCCCTGGCAGGGCCTGAAGGGGCTCCAGGAGAGCTGGAGAGGGACTGGGGACAAGGGATGGAGGGACAGGACACAGGGAATGGCTCCCACTGCCAGAGGGCAGGGCTGGATGGGATATTGGGAATTGGGAATTGTTCCCTGTGAGGGTGGGCAGGCCCTGGCACAGGTGCCCAGAGCAGCTGGGGCAGCCCCTGGATCCCTGGCAGTGCCCAAGGCCAGGCTGGACAGGGCTGGGAGCACCTGGGACAGGGGAAGGTGTCCCTGCCATGGCAGGGGTGGAATGAGAGGAGTTTTAAGGTCCCTTCCAACCCAAACCATTCAATGATTCCATGATTCTGTGTAAACCCAAACCAGCCATTCCCAACCCCTGCAGAGATGGTGCTCAGCATCCTTCTTATGGGAGCTGGAAACACTGATGGGTACAGGGATACAGAGATTCAGGGATACAGTGGTACAGCGGTTCAGGGATACAGGGACACAGGGACACAGGGATACAGGGATACAGGAGTTCCGGGGTTCAGTGATACAGGAATTCAGGGATGCAGGGATACAGGAATTCAGGGATACAGGGATACAGAAATTCAAGGATACAGGGATTCAGGGACACGGGGACACAGGAATTCAGGAATTCAGGGATTCAGGGATTCAGGGATGCTTTTAGTTTTTGCAACACCACAGGGGTTTTCCCAAGTTTCACAAAGTTTCCAGAGTGGAATTGCACTGTTTGTAAACAGCTGAGTCAGCAAAACACACCAAAATCCCGCTTTTCATCCCGAAGCTGTGATGCCACCATGGCCAAGGGGAGGAATAGAGGAGCCCAGGCCTGTTTGAAGTGCAGATCCCAGCTCCCCCTCCATTTCTGAGCCACCAGCAATGTGTCCATTAGCCAGAGATCTCCCGTTGCCCCCTGGAAATCTGAAAGCCATCAGCACGCTCGGGAAAGGGAGGAAAAGGAAAATGTGTTTGCCAGTTGCAGCAGATGTGAGGGCAGTGTCCTGGACAGCTTTTATTATTCTATAAATATCAGGGCAGGAGGTTGTTATTAACCACCAGTAATTAATACAACGTGCTCTGTCCAATTAACGGCGTCCTGCCCTCCTGTGCACGTGGGGAATTCCCAGATGTGGCACAAAGCCGGCAGAAAGGGGATCAGGCAGGAGCATCCCTGAATCCAGTCCCCCCGAGCGGGGAGGATGAGCTGATCAGAAAACAGATGATGGTGAACGCTGCAGACATCAAAGGCTGACGAGCACATCCCTGCACATCCTCCAGGGGCACGCAGGGAGAGCCCCAGGGAAAGGTGGGGAAGGGAACAGATCCCAGAGCTGCAGTCGCTCCCTGCACGATAATGAGCACAGCAGAGAGCTCCAGCACACTGCACATCCAGGGACACTGCCTGGCTCTGAGGAAACCCTGCCCTGCTCAGCACAAGGTGTGGAAATGTCCCGCTAACTCCTCTGGATGCTGCCGGAAAAGCCTGGAGAGCTTTTCATTAATGGATGCTCTTGTTTCCCTTCCAGAAATATCTGAGGCTGGATGTTTGACATGGTACTCTGGGAAGTCAGGACTGATGGATTCCCAAGGCAAGCCAAGGGGAAATTTGGGGTGTGAAGGTGAATGGGTCATGCTGAGCCCTTGTGATCTGGGTTACTGCAGGTGGGGCAGGCACCTCCTGATATGTGAAGGGAAGAAGCTCAAATGTGCTGTGGTGGAAAAATTGGAGAGTATCTGGTGCTGGTGTGGGAAAACAAGAGCTTTCAGATCCAGATGTGTGGACCAGGATGAATTTTTTCCACGCTGGGTTTGCCCACAGCAGCCAGGATGGCACTTGGCACCCCAGCACAGACCCTGCCTGGTTGTAACTCTGAGCTGCCAGGACCAAATAAATGATTTCGGGACAGCTGGGAGTCATTTTCCACTGCAGGCACGTAATGCCAGGGTACCAAGGCCTGGGAGCCCTGGCAACACTGCCAGTGCCCACGAGGAATTTGCTCATTTGTCATTGATGGAAGTCCCCAAGAACATCCCCTGAGGTGACCTGTCAGCTGTGACCTTCAGTTTAACTCCTGAGCTGGGTTTGTGAGCCCAAATCCCTCCCTGAGCAGCCAGGATCAATCCTCAGTGACAGCAGAGCTGCAAGGTGGGAGTGCTCAGAGCAAGCAAAGAGCAAACCTGCTCTGGCTGCTGCTTTCCAACCCATCTGCCAATGAATGGGAGCCAATAAATGGCCAATAAATGATCTAACTGACTGTGGGAAGGGACCAGCTCTGCTCCCTCTGTGTCTTCCCTGACCCTGCTGGGTGTTCCTGGATGGAGGGGGGACCCCCAAGCACCAGGAGCACTTGGAAACCTCTCCCCCCATCATCACTGACAAGTCCAGGGTTTGTAACTCTGGAAAGGCTCTTGTTTGGATTCTCAGCAGCAAATTTTGGCCAAGTACTTTGAGAGGCTCCCTGAGGGGTGCTCATGGTGGGAGGGAGAAGCCAGGCCTGGGTATGTGCCTGGTATTATCCTCTTTAGGCTTAGCCTAAAGTGCAAATGCGTCCCTGAAGCTGGTGGCTTGGAATTCAGTCCTAAGGTCGTTTTCCAAGCCTCTTTCCTGAGCAACCTCCCACTTACAACTTCACCTTCCCCAGGCCCTGCGTTTGCATGCTCAGCAGCTCAGGCTGATTTAACACCAGTTGAGAGCAAGGGAGGAGCACAGGGGGGTTTAGCAAAGCTCCTTCCCTTGGAGGCACAGATCCCACACCCAGCCTGGGGCTGAGCTTCCCACGGCTGCAGGGTTTGGCTGCAGGCTCCCAGTGCTGAGGTGTGAGGGAGCTGCACCGCAGCACCTCCAGTGATTTATTTTATTGCTGTGTGCAAAAGAGTCTTGGCGCTCTGAGGGGAGGTCTCTGCCAGCTCCAGGCCAGCCGGGCTGTCCCTGGTGGAAAATGAAATGGATGAACAAGAATGTTTTCCCCTAATAGCAGAGTGAGGGAAGGAAATGATCCTCCTTGAACATCCATCTCTAATTCCCCGACCTTGGAGCAGTCTGGCAGCCCTGGGATGAGAAGAGCTGATAAAACCCCTGGCCAAGCCCTCGTTCCCAGCTCCATCTGGGCTATCTCAGAACTTGCATCCCCCCTAAGCCACTAAGGGCCATTTCCAAGCCACTCCCATGCCCTGCACTGAGGCCACCAGGTGATTCCCCCTGTTGGCAGTGCCACCACCTCAACTGCCTGGGCGGGAGGAGGATGAAGCTCTTGGTGTGATCCATGTGCTGGAGAATTCCTGGCATCTTTCCTGCCTCTCTGGGCACTCAACTCAACCCAACCCAACTCAACCCAACCCAACCCAACCCAATCCAACTCAACTCAAGCCAATTCAACCCAACCCAACTCAACTCAAGCCAATTCACCTCAAT
The DNA here is from genome assembly GCF_027579445.1 of Ammospiza nelsoni. Classification (NCBI taxonomy): domain Eukaryota; kingdom Metazoa; phylum Chordata; class Aves; order Passeriformes; family Passerellidae; genus Ammospiza; species Ammospiza nelsoni. Next base: position 1,421,446 of record NC_080656.1, on the reverse strand, counting down.
CCAATGCAACCCAACTCAACCCAACTCAACTCAACCCAACCCAACCCAACTTGACTCAAATCAATTCAACTCAACCCAATTCAGCTCAACTCAAAGTTCTGGGTCTCCTGAAGATTTTAACTCTGAACCTAAAACTCCCAAAGTTCCCAAACTCATCAAATCGGTCAGAAAAGACCACCTGGGTCACCCAGGGGTGGCAGATGAGCATGCAAATCCAGGCACAAAAGGTGTGCGTAGGAAAATATCCATAGGAAAATATCCATGTGCAAGAAGGGAAATACCCATGCCAGGTCAGTGCCACAAAAATCTGAGGTGCCAGCCCTGTCTGGGCTGTTCCTCCCATGGGGATCCCCCAATGCCTCAGCAGATGCTTTCAGAACATCCTGATTCTTCTCCTCCTCTTGATTAAATATTCCAGGCTGTTACCATGTCCTCAGGTATTATTCCCTACAGGGACAAACTGAGAAATGGAGGGACAAAAGGCTGCTGGAAATTGGGATTTATCAACCTCAGCTGAGGATCTCAAGGAAACTGAGGGGTTTCCAAGGCTTCAGGGGAATTGTTTTGCTTCTTGTTCCTGTTTGCCCAGGATTTCTCATGAGAAGGTTTTAGTCCAGACCTGGGAGATGCTGGGCTGAGACATAATAGATAATTAATAGATAATTAATGGACAATTATTATCCTCTTTGTTATTCAGCCTCATCCCCTGTCCCTGAGCCCACCAAAGGACCATTTTTCCCCCTGCAAAGCAGAGTGGGGCTCCGCTGTGAGCCCTTCCCTGCCTCTCCTCTATCTCAGGTGGCATTTCCTCAAGGACAGAAGGACAAATCCTGCAAATTCCATGCAGGAGAGCAGGATCCAGCCCTCAGTGCCAAGAACCAGCACAGACACAGCTCTGGGATGGCATTCCCAGCCCTTGCCCACCTGCTGCTCCCAGCCTGGAGCCCTCCAGGACTGTGACGTGGGGCTGTCCTGGGCTCCAGGCAGAGCTTCCCCTTCTCCTCTGCTGGCAGGGCTGCTCCGTGTCCATGGCCAGGGCTGGGAGCAGCAGAAGGATCCAGAGCGGGCCTGGGAGGAGGCTGGAGCTGGGATGTGCTGGGGTTATCTCTTTAACAGGTTTCTCCTGTGCCTGAACATATGTGCAGGAACACATCCCTGGAAAATATGTGAGTGGGTGAGCTTGGCCCCAGCTCCCTCCCAGATGGGACATTCCAGAGCCCACATCACAAAGCCATCAGCCGGGCTTTGACAGAGCTGCCAGCACCTCCAGCCTCTATCAGAGCCCAAAAATGTCCATATGATCCCTGCTCCCCCCAAAAATTCCTTCTTGCTCTCATTTGCAGGCAGGAAATGTTGGCAAAAGGGGGGGGCGGAAAGTAGGGGATATAAAAAAAGAAATGAGAGGGAAGAACAAAACTTCCAGAGGAAAATGTGGAAGAGGTGAGACATGAGGTGAAATGTTGCTGGGACCCCAAGGGACTCAGACACCCAATCTCATCCCCAGGTGCCCAAACCCAGCTGAAGTGGGCTCATATTGCAGCAAACCCTGCAGGGTTGTTCCACAGCATCTCCTGGTCCCCTCCTGTCATCTCAGGAGATGCTCCCAGGTTGCTCAGCCCTTACAAGCTGTAGCAGCACCTCTCCCACAGAGGGGGCTTGGGGCTTTCAGCAGCACCAACCCCACAGATTCAGGGCTGGTGCTGGGTATGGAGCACTCCCAGCCTGATCCCATTTCCATCTGTGGAGAGGGGAGGTTTTGCTGAGGCCAGGGTGACATCCCCCAGCTGGGATGCATTTCAGCAGCTCCAGAGATTGTTCCAGGCTAAAGAGCTGTTTCCCTGCACACAGCCGAGTGTAATTCCCAGGAAAACCAGCTGAGCCCTTGGCCTGAGCTCAAAACACATTAGGAAATCAAAAGCATTTATTTTATCCAATTTTTCTCCTGAGCTTTGCTCAATACTCCCAGAACAAGGAGCTTTAATAGACTTTGGTTTGTGACTGCAGACACCTTGCATAGCTTGGCTCTTTCATCACGTGGGAACTGGGACATCCATCATCTGGAATCTGCTTAGTGCCGTGCTCTCCTTCCCTGCTCCTGGATTTGCATTTTGTCCACTGCTGCTTAATGAATTTAGAGTGTCAGGGCTTATAAATTATGAAATACAGCAACTCTTTGCATCCTATTTTCTACCAAGAATCCCTGAGAGCCACAAAGGCATTTCAAACCTCTCAGGGCTGGTGCTGTGTGGATAATCTCCAATCTGAATGTTTGCTGTGCTCAAAAATTGCTGAAATATGGCAAATTTGGAGGAGGTGCAAGAAGGAAATTGTTCACCAGCTAAAATTTTGAACAAATTTGGCAAAAAAGTCCAGACAAACCTTACTCCTTCTTATCAATGCCGAGAAGAATGTTTGGTGTAGGGGTTAAAAAAAAATTTAGGGATATTTTAGTCTTAAAAGCAGACAGCCCAGCAGGGTTTACTCCTCACCCAAAAAACTCCTCTTGAATGTCAAAAGAACCATTTGCTTCTTCCAAAAATAAATAATTTGGCACAAAATCCCTTTGCTTTGACCTGGCCTGAACTTCCCTTGGCTCCTTGCTGCTGCTGTCACTCCTTGCCTTGGCCCAGAATCCAGGGAGGGCTGCAAACCCCTCGGGCTCAGCTGCCTTGGGATCCCATCCCTGACATCCAGGCTTGGAGTGGGAGCTGGGAGCACCCAGGTTTGGAGTGGGTGGGAAATTCTGGCAGTTCCCAATGGTCCAAAGGGGCAGGAGCATCCTGGAGATGCTTCCAGGATGAGAAGCAGCTTGGACAGACCCACGTTCAGTTCCCCAAAACCTGCTCCTTCCTATTTCCTTAAAATCAATATCCCGTTGCTTTCCAAGGGTAAAGCAGGCTCCCATTGCTCACCAGGACCTAGAGATGATGTTATTTTTGGATTTTTCCCACATAAACCTGGATCCCTGAAGTATCAATGTTCAACCACACAGGTGACCCAACCACGCTGGAATTTTTTTCCCATATTTTGAGCCACCAAACACCTGGTTGCTCCCAAAGCCAGCAGCTCTGTTTGAACATCCATAAATCTCAGGCTTGCAATTGGAACTGGGCTCACCCAGATCCTTGAAGCCAAATTTGGGTTGGGGTGGGGTAGTGGGGTAGTTTGTTTCCCCCCTATTCTTTCTCAAAATCCTTATTCTTTAACAAACTTGTTGCCAGACAAAAGACAAATTTTCTTTGAATGTCAAAACAGGATGTTTTTGACAATCTCAGGACATTCAAAGAGCGTTTTTTTGTTTTCTTTTTGAAACAGGAAACTCGTCTGAGAGCCCTTTCCTGCAAATGGTTTCAGTTGTGACAAAACTGCCATTTTCTGACAGAGCTTGGGGTATTTTTTTATACAAAAAGATGCCACATGTAAAAATTCTTGAAAAACCCATCCAGGTTACTCAGTCCTGAAGGTGGGTGTGGATTTTTCTCCTAAAAAAGCTCATGAAAGGGAAATATGTGGAGATTGATCTGTGGAGCAGCTGGGAACGGGAATGTTTGTCATGGATATTTGGAGCTCAAGGTCATTAAAGTGGATCTACCCATGGCATTGCAATCCAGGTGTCCCTGCTGCATCCCCAAATCACCATGGCTCCTCTCTGAGCACGAGGGGATGGGGGATTCTGGAGAAACATCAGTGAAATGGCACTGCTGAGATGCTCAATTCTCAACAAGGAACTGAAACGACATTTGCAAGTCAAACTCTCTCCCCCTCTTTGCACCCAGAGGGAAATGGGGCTCCAGCAGCTCCAGGGGGCTGAAAAGAGGGAGGGGAGCTCATGGTGGGTGACAGGGGAGGAGCTGGTGGTGTCTGGGTGGTGGAAAATGCTTTGGGAACTCCAGGGTGTTTGCAGTGTCAGCACCTGGATCCTGCTCAGAACCTCGGAGCTGCTCCTGGAGCTCTGCCCTTCCAGGTGTGGGACCTGAGCTCTGGAGGGATTGAAACTGGGGAAACCCAGCCCTGGCACCACTAAAACTGGACCTGAGGCTCTGCATCACTGGATCTCATCAGGTGAACCTGGATGCACTCATGAAGCCATCCCAGGAGCTCTCCCCCTCTCTTAGCCTGGCTTTGACAACCTCCAATACAGAGGTGGGAAAAACAATGTGGTTTACTCTCAGGAACAGACATTCCAAGAGTTTTGTCTTTTATTTGCTTAGAGATGGAATCAGCTTATCCCAGCCTGGCTTAAAACCATCCCTTGTGGGACCAGCTCATCCCAGCCTGGCTTAAAACCATCCCTTGTGGGACCAGCTCATCCCAGCCTGTTTTAAAACCTTCCCTTGTGGGACCAGCTCATCCCAGCCTGCCCTCAGAGTCTCTTGGCTGGGTCTCATCCAGTCCTCAGCAGGACGAGCACCCCGTGCCCCAAATGTCCAAAGAGCAGCTGCTGGGTTGAGATGGCTCCTCCGGAGGCTTCTAAACACACCCTGGGCGTTGCCTGGCAAAGCTCTGGGGTGTCTCCATGAGATCCCAGCTCGTCAAAGCTCAGGGAGCATCAGTGAGACTGGTGGGGACAGCAGGACCCCAAACAGAGTGGGAAAGGTGGAACCACCATCAAATCCCATCTGGTTTCTGTATTGTTGGGTGGTCTGGAAGTTCTGAGATTAATGGGATCCATCCACAGTTCTTTGCATTCCTCCTCTCTGTTTTGGCCAGGCTTCTGTGAGGACTTGCAGGAGAAGTCAGAATATCAATATCAGAAGGAATGTAAGGAAATATTCATTCCCTCTGTCAAGGAGATCCAGAGGAAGGCAGGAGGAATTAACCAAATGTGAGATCAAGACAGGAAGATGTGTCCTGCTCATTCCACTTGTGTTTCTGTCACCCCAAGCAGGGAGAGGAGGGATTTGGTTTCTCATCATTGTGGTGGATACAAGCAAACAGCAACAGCAGCATGAGGGCTCTGATAGGAGAGACCAAAATCTTCTGCTTGATCTGCAAGGAGGGGAAGAGCAGCTTCACTGGAATTTCAGCAAAGGGAGAACACTGCAGTGAGAAATGCCTTGATTTTCTTCTTGTACAGCCCAGATTAGCAGGACTGTGGTGCTGGAATTGTTCTCCTCCATCCCCTTCCCTCAGACCATGCAGTGTCCACTCAGTGCTGCTGGGCTGGATCAGTGCTCCAGCACTGCCCACCAGAAATGTTCCACAGGAGTGCAAGGCACCAATAAAATTGTTCCCCAGAGGGGATTTTCAGACTCATCTTTCATCTAATTTGATTAGCTTGGCTCATTTCCTGCTCTCCCTGCGATCCCACTGATGAGATGTGCAATCCCAGGTTTATGGTGCCCTGAGTGGCATCACTCAGTGACAAGAGGGAGCTTTGCAGGCACAACCTCAGCCTGGCTCAGTGGATTCTGTGTCCTCTGAGTCCCCCAAGCTCCATCTCTGCACCTAAGTGTTGGGAGACCATGGAATCACAGAATGCTGTGATGGTTTGGGTTGGAAGGGACCTCAAAGCTCAGCCAGTCCCACACCTGCCATGTCAGGGACACCTTCCACTGTCCTGGGTTGCTCCAAGCCCTGTCCTGGACACTGCCAGGGATGGGGCAGCCACAGTTGCTCTGGGAATTCCATCCCATCCCCTCCTCACCCTTACAGGGAAGAATTCCTTCCCAAAATCCCATCTACCCCTGTTCTCTGTCCATGGGCACCCATTCTCTGTCCTGTCCCCACCACTTTATGAGGTGGCCCAAGGAACCACGAGAGTTTGGGGGCTCCTGAGCCACCCCAGAGCATCTCAGGGCCTTGGAGCTGCAGGTTCTGGGCAGGGCCAGAGCTGCTGTGCCTGTGCACAGAAACATCCTGGAGTGATCCCAGATTTCCCCCTGTTGCCTTTTGGGGGTCTCAGCTTTGCCCCTCTCTCAATGTGAGGGGATGGGAGGCAGGACTGTGTGCTCTCAGCCCCATTATCTGCTCTTTAAACAATGTTAACCCTCCAAAAATAAATCCTCTGGAAGAGCTTGGTTTTGTTCAGTTCCTCACCTGGCAGCGCTCCTAAAACATCCAGGAGTTTTCACGGAGCTCTTTAGGATAAGATTTGACACTTCCATCACTCTCTCCTTCCATCCCAAAGTGCTTTTCCAACCTGAGATCACTGCTTCAGTCAAACTGTCCATGGAAGAGTGGTGATTTTCCCTAAAATCCAAATCCTTCATCATCCTGGGAGCCCTGCTCATCCTCCATCCCCATGGAAGCAGTGAGGGCTCAGCACACTGCTCATCCATGAGGGGATTATTGGGATGATGCCACTGCAGAGGGAGCACTGGGAAGTGGTCCTGCTTTGGGGAAAAGTGGTGGCCTTTGGGAAAAAAAAATTACAAATACATGTACAGACTATAGAGGACACTGAATTTGGCTCCAGTCCTCTGCTGGTGCTGGTGCTAACACCCAAGGCAGGACAAACACCTTCTAGATTAATTCCTACCCAGCTGTGCCTTCAGAACCACTTTGGATCCCGACAGAGTGATGCTGTCCAGGCTTTGGGAACAGTTTTAAGGGTGAAGGAGCTCCCAACCCTCAGAGTGCCCCAGCACACAATGCAGGAACAGGCTGAGGGCAGCACAGCATCTCCCTCACCACCTCCAGAGGACAAATTTACCCTGCACTGGGATTTTCCATCTGTCTGCCCTTGGCCAGACCCCAAACCGTCTTCCTGCCATACTGTGGGGAAGATGGAGATACTCACCCCATTCTAACAGGGTTAACTCTCCCTGTTTATTGCTAAACTGATAACAAACACCTGGGATAAATAAAATCCACCCCTGAACCCACAGCTAAACCCAGCAGTGGTGTGAAATACCCAGAACAGAGCTGGGGCACAGCAGCCACACCACAAGGGTTCAGTGCCAAAGGCCCCATTCAGAGGTTGTTGCCCTTGGACTTGATCCTTCCAGGCAGGAATTTAACATGCTGCTTTCCTTTAAATTGCCACAAAGAGGTGATGGGCCCCCAAATCCTTGTTCTTCTCAGTATTGCACTCCAGGAAGGTTTTGGGGAGGGAGGTGTGGGAGAAGATGCTTTTGGCCCCAGCAGACCAGGAGCTTGTGCTGATGTGGAGGATGCTCTGGAGCTTGCCTTTCCAGGAAGGCTCCAGAGGAGCATCCATGCAAATTGAGACAGGATTGCCAGGAAAAATGAAGCAAATTTGGAAAAAATTAGCCAGGAGCTTGTTACAGGAGCTCTCCTCCCTCTTCCAGACATGCAGGTGTTGCCTGGCCCTGGAAGATGTCAGGAGTGTGGCAGTGAGGTGTGGCTGATGTTAAACAGGACAGGACTGGTGGGTTTGATTGGAAAATGCAAATGGATTGAGATGGAGATGAGGGTGTGTGCCTGGGGGGGAGCAGGACAGGGTGGGCAGGCCCTGGCACAGAGAAGCTGTGGCTGCCTCATCCCTGGAAATGTCCAAGGCCAGGTTGGATGGGGCTTGGAGCAACCTGGGACAGCAGAAGGTGTCTCTGCCCATGGCAGGGACATGGAATGAGATGGGCATTAAGGATCCTTCAAATCCAAGCCATTCTGGGATTCTGTGGCTTTATTCCTCCATTACTGAGACCAGCAATCTCCCTGCTCCCCAAAATCTGCACCTACCTCGTCAGGTCAGGTGCTGGAAGGGGGAGCAGGGTCTTGCAAGGGTGGCCAGAGCTGGAAAGATGCTGGAGAAGGATGGATGGCATTTGGAGAAGGATGGCAGATGGAGACGGAGGGCACTTGGAGAAGGATGGGATGATGCAGAAGGATGGAACGATGGAGAAGGATGGAATGATGGAGAAGGATGGAATGATGGAGGAGGATGGAATGATGGAGAAAAAAGGCACTTGAAGAAGATGGAATGATGGAAAAGGATGGAATGATGGAGAGGGATGGAATGATGCAGAAGGATGGGATGATGGAGAAGGATGGGATGATGGAGAAGGATGAGATGATGCCGAAGGATGGGATGATAGAGTGGATGGGATGATGCAGAAGGATGCCACATAGAGAAGGATGGCGCAATGCAGAAGGATGGAATGATGGAGAGCGATGGCATCTCCCCTCTAATGAGGCTGGCAGGGAATGTGCAGTGCTGGATCTGCCTGGGCTGGAGATAAAGGGGCAGTAATTACCTGATTACTGCCTAATGAAGGACAATTGAAATGGATAAGCCGTGCTTAGTGCTCAGAAAAACCCAGGGAGTTTCTAGGGAGACCAAACTGCCAAGATTTCAGCTGAAAGGGGGAAAGGGAGGCTGCAGCTCCTTGCCAAGCCAGGCCAGGGAGGACGATCCCATTTCTGACTCACGATCCCCAAATCTGACCCATCCCGGAGCCATCCCACGGGATGAGCTCATCCCGCAGGCCCAGCTAAAGCACAGCAACAGCTTCGTGCAGCATGCTCAGAGCAGAGGGAAGACAAATGGCATTTGCTGCCCAGACCCCCGGTGGCTCCTTCTCCCCCGCGGCTCGGGGCGGTTTCCAGCCGCCGCCACTTCCAGCACATCTCGCGGGGCCTGGGCAGAGCTGGAAAATGATGTTTAATGTGTCTGCCTGGGCAGGAGGTGATTAATTTGTCTGGGAGCATGAAGTGCTGGTCACGTTTGTGGCCATGGAGTTGCTTTCATCCCAGGAGGTGCAGGAGAAGCTCTGAACACCCAGGAGTTGGGGCAGTTATTTATTTGCTTTATTGAATAAATATATTTAATTTTAAAGCCTTGGCTGACCTCCTGCATGAATGGGTGCCCTGTTGGGAGAACTCATCCCACCCAAAGCAGGGCAGCCAGGGATGCGGTGGGAACGCCGTGCCAAGGGGAAGGGCAGGGGCACATCCTGGCACAACAAGAAACACCGGGATGGGGGAAGGCCTGCGGAGATTATTCCCCAGCACAGCTGGGTTATTTCTGCCGCCGCCAGATAAAAGGCTGGAAGTTTATCCAGGCCGGGCGCAGCAGGGATTGGTTTCCTGCAGACAGGTGAAACGCTGAGCACGGGCTGACCCGAGAGCAGAGGCCCTGGGGGATGTCCCAGCCCTGCTCGGAGCCGCTGCAGCCCCCGGAGCCCCGCACGGGCAGACGGGAGGGGTTGATAACAGCCCCGGAAAGGCATCACAGACACCCGGGCGGGCTCTGCCTCTCGTCACAGCTCCCTGCCAAGGAGGCTCCTGCACCTTGTCAGCCTCCGGGTAATGGGAACCAGCTGCCTGTGGGGGATGGAGAGCGGGAGAAGGGACCGCTCGTAATTCCTGCTGCTCGTCCAGGGCTGCGGCGGGAGGGAGCCATGGGGATGGGATGGATGGGATGGGATGGGATGGGATGGGATGGGATGGGATGGGATGGGGATGGAAGAGGATGGAATGGGATGGGGATGAGGTGGTGATGGGGAGGGGATGGGAATGGAATGGGGATGGAATGGATGGGGATGGGGATGAAAATGGGAATGGGAATGGGAATGGGAATGGAATGGGGTAGGAATGGGGATAGAATGGGGATTGGAATGGGGATGGGGGATGGGGAGGAGGCCCCCAAAGAACCTGTCAGTGTGGATGCAGAGGATGCAGAGGATAGAGGATGCAGTCGATGCTGAGGATGCAGGGGATGCCGAGGATGCTGAGGATGCTGAGGATGCTCAGCCCCCAGACCAGCTCTTGGGACCAGCTTACCTGTGGGTGCAGCTGACACTGCACTGAACTGTTTTTCCAGCTCATGGGGGTTTCCCATTCCCCAGGGTGGGTGTGATGTTCCTGCCTGCCTTCCCCTGTCCCAGAGGAAATGTTTGTACAGAGGGAAATCCATAAGCCAGAGCTGCGCTCAAGGCTAAAGCTCATGCCCAAGAGACAAGCTGATATTTTATCCCAAATATCCATTTCACCCCCCAAACTGCAGCAGAACTCAAATCACTGCTCTGCACCAAGAACAGAGCTCCCAGGAGAAGTGGTTCCATGGAGAGGATTGTTCTGGTTGTGTGACAGCATCCTCTTTCCCTTTGGAGAGCTCCTGCTCCAACACCTCGAACTCTCCTCGTTCCTTGCAGCACTTTCACCCTCTGTAGCTGGGAATTGGAGCAGAGGGAGGATTTACACCCTTGTCCAGGCTGGGCTCTGGGAAGAGCAGCATCTCCAAGGAACCAGCTCCATAATTGGGTTAGCCACACTCATTTTCAGGAACAGGTTGCTGTTAACGAGTTTTAATTAAAACCATCTTCACAGTGTCAGCAAGTTGAAACCAAGGGCAGTGTTTCATATCCACAGTAATTTTCCCAGCCGGATCACAGGCAGGGTGTCTGCCAGCATCCCAGTTTTGGGGGCAAAAAAAGTCAAATTTGCCAACCCAAGTGGCTGGAGCTCTGCTTGGACCCCACACACAAAGCCCAAGGGCAGCTCAGCCTCTTCCAGCACTGTGGATGCTTCTCTCTCCCCCATCTCCCAGACTTTCTCCATGCTAATTTTAGCAATCAGCCCCTCCAGAAATTTTCTCTGGAGCTTAATCCCACTTGTGGAGGGGGAAAGGAAGAGTTTTCATGCAGTGGAATTACTCTCTGCTCTTTTCTTGCCATGAAATTCAGGTTTTGGCCCTTTGGAACCCCTGGAAGAGATTTTCCCCTGCTTTTTCCCAACCCTGGCTCTGTCCAGAGATTTCACAGCTCGTTGCAGCCACACTTTGAGTCCATCCTGAGTGCTTTAAAGGCTCTTCTGAGCTCTCTCCAGCTTTCAGTGCTCAGGGAGATGGGATCAGGGAGGGACACGGGATCAGGGCGCTTGTGGATGTGCTGCTGCAGTGAGGTGGGATCCAGGTTGGGTTTGGGCTCCTGAAATCCCAGGATGCAGCTCAGGATCCAGGAGTGCAGCCCTGGAACAGCTGCCTGCCTTTTGCAGCTCTGCCTGTTGGATCAGATTCCTGGGCTGATGAAAAAGGGATTTAACTCACCAAGAGACAAAATTCCACTTCAACCCATCAGTGGAAAATGAACACTGAATTCCAGGGGCTGCTTGGATCTATTTCCCTACTCAACCCCCAATACAAGAAGATCTAAAACTTTGTGCTTCTCATCACAGAAATGCAATATTTTCTCTTCTTTTCCCTCCCAAACCAAATCTGTGGCTGCTCTTGGCTTTTTCTCTCCCTCTTGTGCCAGGCCTGGAAAGGATTTCCAGGATTTCCAGGGAGGACGTGGGATGGTGCCTTTGCCACGTCAAGTCTCAGCTCCACACTGAGGATGGGATGAGCCCAAAGGGCTGTTGGGACTTGGGGCAGGAATTAAAGGCGTGCCTTTAATGTGGGATTGTCCCAAAGAATTCCAAATGCACAAATCCTGCATGGACACGAGAACCACTCACCCCTCACAGAGCCCAAGCACTGGAGAAAAGCTGAATACTTTGGGAATCCCATCTTTGCCTTTCTAACCTGGACTAAAAAGACTTGTCTTGCTGTTAAATAAAGGGAAACTTCTGCTGGAGGGAGAATTTTGAACCTGGCAGTCCCAGAGCGGGTGCAGGGTGGGTTTGGGCTGAGATCCCAGGGTCTACCAGCACTGCTGGGTGATGCAGGAGCGATGGGACACAGCTGGTGGAGGGGCAGGAGCAGCAGGGCTGGGGGATCCTCCTGGGGCATCCCAGAGCATCCCAGCAGGCGGGATCCTGACCCAAAGTCCTCTTACACCCAGGACCCCAGTGTAAAAGCTGAATGAGAGATGCGGGACTCCAGGCAGCTCTTGCAAATGCAGTTTATTACATCCAAGATGTTACAGCAGCCCAGGGTCATGGGCGACAGACCCTGTGCCCACAGCTGCCAGCTCCAGCTGCAGACAAACCTAGAGACCTGCATCCCTCCTTCAAGCTCTTACTAATGGTGCCCCACGTTGGGTGCCACTGTAAGAGCCTAAATGAGAGATGCGGGACTCCAGGCAGCTCTTCAAAATGCAGTTTATTGTATCCAAAATGCATTTATTGTATCCAAAATGCAGTTTATTGTATCCAAAATGCAGTTTATTCCATCCAAAACGTTACAGCAGTCCAGGCTGGTGGGTGACAGAGCTGTGCCCAAAGCTGTCAGCTCCAGCTGCAGGCAGGCCTGGAGACCCTTTGGTTTTGATTACAATGCATTCTATTCTTTTCTTGGTTACATTGCATTATATACTTTGCTGAGCATCTTAATACAGTAGAACCAATCTGTACCTAAATTCTTATCTATAGCCTATCACAGCTATGATAATTACATATTCATGTTACTGTTCTCCAATCATTAAAAGTTAGTACATTACAGTTTAAGCTAGAAGTTGCTTTTCAGTTTTCTTGCAGTGGAAAATTCTGAGACCTTTTTTCTACTTGCAACATTTGCTGACTTGTTTGCCTGTGCTCTCTTTCTGCTTGGTAAAAACATCTTGCTTGGGGTGGGTTTATCCTTTGCTCTAAGCCATAAAAACGCCTTCTAACTAACACACCCTTTGCCTCCTTGGTTATCCAGTGAGACTGGCTCAGCAATTCTTTTCTTCTATATCAAAACCTGCTTCCACCTCTATTCCTTCTTCAGATTTTACATTCAAAAATCTTTCTGCTAAGCACACATACCTGTGAGACTTTCTTGTCAAACTTTCATCCTTCCCAACACCCGGGGAGATAAAGGGATTAAATCCGACCATGTGCAGAAAGAGAGCAGAGATGCCCCAGGGTCAGGGGATAAAATTTGGGATTGAGCCTCCAGCGGGGCAGGGTTTGCTGCATTTCTCTGCAGGGATGCCCAGAACCGTGTCTGGGAGGCAGAGCTCACTGCAGCAGGAAAGCAGAGTTAATCCATTCCCTTCCCCAGCCCCAGCTCGTGGCAGTTTGACAGATCCCAGGGCTCCTTCCCGTGTTCTGCCCAACCCTCACTCGGCTCCTGCAGCAGGAGAGGGACACGGGCACAGCATCCCCCTCCTGCCTCTGCCAGCCTCAGGTTCCACAGGGAAAAATACCAGGAGAGGTCCTGGCTCCCTCAGTCCTGGGGAGAATTTGGGGATTTCTTTGGCTGGAATAGGAGGCAGTGCCCATGAGAACCCCACACCTCTGTTCAGACTCATGGGAAAGGATTTTGGGGTCGGTTTTGGGACTTTTCCAGGAATGCCAGGTCTCCATCTCTCTGGCTCCTACAGAACCCCCTTCCCATCCCATAAAGCACAGCAAAATTCCCTCTTTTTCCATCTGAGCTCAGAAAAAGCAGAGAAAATGGGGTGGATGTGGCATTGCAATGGGTGATCCCTGCTTACAGCACAGATTTCATAGACATTTGTGGGAAAAGCTGCTTTCCTTGGGGGAGGATGAGAGGCCAATCTGGCCTGTAGTGAAAATCCAGGGATAAAATACTTTATCCAGAGATTTTTGCTGACATTTCTCCCTGCAGAGTGTCCTAGGCAGACAAAAAGACCAATCCCAAAGTCCTTTTCTTTTGTCTCTGTGGGACTGGGACTCTGCTGTTCCCTTTCCAGCCCAGCCTTGGAGAAGAATAACCCCATTGAGTGGGCCAAGTTAATCAGGTGAGCTCCTGACACACCTCATTTATCTTCCTGAGCCCAGGAGACCCAAAAAATGGGATTAAAAGCAGTGATAAACAAAAGATCCCAGACGGCCAAGAGATTTGTGGATTTTCCCCTGATCTGAACTCTGGGCCCAACATTTGGTTTTTATTTGGGAATAATAGGAAGTGACAGAATTGGGCTTTTTCTGCCTCACTTTGTGATAAAAATATCCTGGAGGAGGTGGGAGGAAGGTCTGGGAAGGGGATGGACAGTGGGATTATTTAATTAATTAATTAAATTTCCTTTTTTTGGGGAGTTAGTAGAGGGTCTCCCCCACCTTGTTATTGCAGAGGGATGGCAGCTCCCATCTCCCCTCCCCTGGTGTTTCCCTGTCTCCCTGTCCAGAGGGGAAGAAGAGCTCATTCTTGGGTTATGGAGAGTGCAGGACTTGGGATGAAAACACTCCCAAAACATTCCCAGCCTCCAGAGCCACCCCCATCCATCACCCTGGATCTGGCCCCAAACATTCAGGAGCCCTCTCTGCACCCTCTGATGCCTTGCAGAGCCCCAGCAAATCCCCTTCCTCCCCTGCAATCCCTCAGCCTGCCCTGCTGTCCCTTGGATCCAACAGAAATCACATTTCCCATGGAAAAACTCCTCTCATGAACATTTCCAGCTCCCAGCTCTGTATTCAGGGAATTTTGGGTGCTACAGAGCTGCTGCTTCCACTGGGCATCAGGGGCTCCATGTTTGCAGGATGTGCCAGCACATAGAAATGCATCCCTGGTGGAACCCTGGATGCTGAGAATTTCAGACTTTCTGTGCTGACAGGCACTGACCCCCAGGAGAACACTGCATTGACCTGAGGCTGTGGAGAAGCTTCCAGAATGGAATGATAGCACTGGGATTGTGGGTGTGGGGTTTGGATAGAAGTGTGTGATACCACAGGGTGGAAAAGTTAGAGTTTAAGGGTTTAGAATATAGTCATATATATAAGGCAAGATGGAGGTTTTAGAGCAGAGGCTGGTCCTTCTTCTCCATCACCACCACCTCCTCCTCCTCTTCTTTTTCTCCTTCTCCTTCTCCTTCTCCTTCTCCTTCTCCTTCTCCTTCTCCTTCTCCTTCTCCTTCTCCTTCTCCTTCTCCTTCTCCTTCTCCTTCTCCTTCTCCTTCTCCTTCTCCTTCTCCTTCTCCTTCTCCTTCCTCTTCTTCTTTCTTCTTTCTTCTTTCTCCTTTCTCCTTTCTCCTTTCTTCTCCTTCTTCTCCATGGGTTTGGGTGGTTTTGTGCAATTAGATTAAAAAGTCCCTATTGTGGGCACAGGTGGTTGGTTATTGTGTTAAAAGTGAAAATCATTTAGGTGTCATTTTTTAATTGGACAGTTTAGCCCTAAAAAGGCCTCATAGAGAGAGAGAGACAGGGCTCCATTTTTAGTTTGTTAGAGTGAAGTGCTGTAGAACTCAGGGTTTGTGAGACTGTAACATGGATAAAAACTAATGAACATCTGAGACCCAACAAGAAATTACATCTCACACATTTAATCCTGACCATGGCAAAAAAGAAAATGAAGCCCAACACATCACTAAACATTTCTGGGTACAAATGGAAGTTCCTTCCTAGGATTTATAAGAAATGGACACAGGAGAGGTCCAAAGTCCTGGAAATCAAAATTTTTCCAGCAGTTTTCTCCTTTCACATTTGCTCTTTCTGCCCTGGATGAATTATGTTCCTTCATTTGGAATTTCCCAAGAGGAGCACAGAAATCCATCACCAGCCTCTGAAAAATCATCAGTGATCTCTTCAGTTCTGAACTTTTAGGGAAAACTGAGGTTTTTCTGAAAGATTTTAAAGGTTTCATTAAAATAAATGCAAAAGCCATCTTTTTATGTCACTTCTAAGAGCTGCAGCCTTGCTCCTCATTCTTGGGGCTCCTAAATCAGGATCATTAGCAAACTCTGGATCTAAGGGATGCATCTTTACAGGAGGGTGGTTGGGTTGTTCGAATTTAATAGAAAACAATCCTGGAAGGGAGAAGGGAAAGTAATCCAAACACACAGGATGGTGGAAATGGCCCCTTTTTTACTGCTTAGGATGCCCTAAAAGCAGCGAGGGCTGGCTGTGCAGGTGTTCAAGAGGGAATGTTCTGATCTGGACATAAAATTCAAGGGAAAATTCAGCCACCTCCTGATTTTAAGGAGTTATCCAAAGGGAATTTAGTTTCTTACAGAATTTGTCTGCAGGTTGGTGGAGCTGAGCAAGAACAATAGAGGTGCTTCCCAAAAACCAGTGTTCCGCAGCAGATTCCAGTGCACTGGGATTTAACCTCTTGGCTCACCTGGAAACACGTTCCTGGGACCCTGTGGTCCAGGAGAGCCAGAGTTTCCCTGTCCCTAAGGCCCTGCATCATTTGGGGTTGGGGTTTCCCACACTGAGCATCCCAGAGGGATGCAGCAGGGACAGAAGGAGGGCCCTGACCCCAAAAGGAAGAAGCAGCTCTGTCCCTGTTGCCCCTGGAGGGGAGGGAGGAATAGGGTGGGATCTGGGGGTGTCCCTGCCCCCAAACCCCTGGGGATGGGGGTGTGGGGCATTACTGCAGGTATCACAGCCCCCTGCAAATCTGGGGTGGGGAAGGGCTGGATTTGGGAAGCACCTCTTAGCTGGGATTCCAATCTAAGCAAAGCCCCTCGGGCTTCATTCCAGTGATGCTGGAAGCTGGGATGAGCTCTAAAAGCTGATGGAATTTTCTCCATATCTGTTCTCACCCATGTCAGGTCCCCTAAGCTCTTCCTGTGTTTCCCACTCTTCACATTTCTCCCAAAAAGCTCCAAATCCCGATTTTAGAGGTGAATCTGCACTTCTTTTCCTTTTACTTGAGGAGGTTTCCAGACCTTGTTCCATCCCAAAATCCTCACCTCGGGCACCTCAGGGGCTTGGAAAATCTCTGCCCATCCCCAGAGGATGCACAGAGAGAATTAGGAGCTTTGAGATGCTCCCCAAACCCCAAAAAGAGGGGTGGGATGAGCTTGACTCAGTGAACATGGAAAGTGGAGCAGGAAAAGTGCAGGAAAACCATCCAGGGCATTGTGTTTTCCATGGCTCAGCATCTCCTGTGCAGTGTTTAAGAGAATAATGAGGAATAAAGAGAATAAAGAGGAAATAATGCCATGGAGATGATAGGAGGCACACAGTCACACACGTTGCTTTCCTGGGGAAACTGAGGCCTGGAGGAACCCTGCCTGGAGCCCTGCCTGGAACCCTTCTGGAACACTTCCTGGAGACCTTTCTGGAACCCTTTCTGGCTGGCCTGGGAATGTGCAATGGCTGTGAAGGGGATGAGAACCTTTGATCCCGGTCTCCGTCCTGGCAGGTGAGGAACACTGCTTGAGTTATGGGATGTCCCTCATGCTGCAGCCACGAACAAAGCTGGGTCCCTGGCATGGGGATGTGCTCCAGGCCCTTTCCATGCCTCTCCTTCCCCTCTGGCCTCCCCAGGATTTGCTTTCTTCCCCTCAGGCCTGGAGCAGGGATGTAATCCCAGGTCCTCCATGCACAGCATTCCCACAGTTTGGCAGTTTTTCATCATTTTTCCCCTCCTTTATCCCACAATCCATATGGAGGGAAGAGCAATGTGTTTGGAGATTAAAACCCACCCAAACTCTCCCACCAAGCCAAGGGAAACCCTTTTTGGGTTATTTGATGTGGCTCAGCACAGAGCAGCCACCTCCCATCCCTGGTATTACCCAGGCAGCTGGGTCATTTAACACTGCAATTTGTAAATCTTCTGGTTTTTGCTAAGCCAAATCAAAATACTCTTTCTTTAAAGGTGTATAAATCACTGTAAAATCTTGGCCTGCCATGGTCAACAGCCTCTCTCTGGCCCTGATCTGAGCCAGCATCTCCATGGCCATGAATATTGTTTTTGGAGACATGTAAGGCAATAAGATCCATTCTATTATCAGCAAAAGATCTCTTTTGGAGCTTGCAGGAGCTTCCTCTCTTTTAAAATCCAAATTAAAAAGGAGCTTGAAAGCAGCTGGGAGAATCCCCCTCTTTTCCTGAGCAGAGCATCTCTGTGGCTGCAGCTCCATCCCAGGAAGCAGCTGTGCCTGTGGGAGCCCTGTCCCGCCGGTCCCGGCTGTGTTATTGTGAGTGTCACGTTACAAATCCCCTTTCCATGCCCAGATCCCGGCGGGAAAATAAACGATCGAGGTCAGGACCCTGCCAATAAACAGGAGCCAGCCCCGGCTGCAGTGGGGCCGAAGGGATTTGCTGGCCTGGCCCCGCAGGTCCTGGCTCTGAGGTGGTCATTGTCCATCCCCATCCTGCAGGACACACAAATCCCCTGGGAGAAGCAGCCCTGGGAGGGGCTGGAGTCACTCACAACCCCTGCAGGTCGATCTATAATCGATCATCTTGCAGAGACAAAGGGGAATTGTTGGATTTTCTCCAGAAATAATGTCTTTGGCAAAGCCCTTCCTTTTCCAGGGAATATTCCTTGGTGAATATTTGTAGGTATGGACCACACTCGGGGGGGTGAAAATTCCTTCAGTCAGAATAAAGCACAGCAGGAAACTCCAGGCTGGAGCTGTGGATCCATTCCTGACACTCCCCATTTGGAATTTGAGTTTTGGCATCTGCTGAGGCAAAGGGAATGTTGAGGGCATCCCAGTGGGAGCCAGGGATTTTGAGCAGTAGCAGGGAAAGGGTTAACATGTATATTCCCACAGGAGAATCCCATCCCATCCCCATCCCATCCCAGTCACAGGAGCCTATGAGGGAATTATCAGGAGCGGTGTCACCTTCAAGTGCCTCTTCTCCCCACCTTCCCCAGCCCTGGATGCCCCTCCTGAGGATTTTTCTCCCTGATTAAGGATGTTCCCTGTGAATTTGTGGATTTGTTTTGCTGTGCAGGGTGGGAAAAGGCCAGAAAAGCAAAAATCCCCCCAGAGGGCACCAAAACTGAAGCTCTCCTATTTCCATGTCCCTTTCCCACAGCTCCCTCCAGCACCTTCAGCCCTTCCATGGTTTGGAATGAGGGCCCTGGGTAAATATTTGCAGAATAAGGGAGAATTACAAAAAAATAATTTGTTCACCATAAAGACAGAAATAAAAAATAAACCACAGATATTAGAAAGACAATATGGTTCAAAGCATTGGGGTTTCCATGGGATGAGGGGGGAGCCCTGGCACAGGTTGGGTGCATCCCTGGAAGTGTCCCAGGCCAGGCTGGGTGGGGCTTGGAGCAACCTGTGACAGTGGGATTCTGCCCTGCCATAGGCAGTGTGGAACACAATGAGCTTAGGTCCCTTTGCAGCCCTGAGCACTCTGGGAGGCCATTGATGCCTTGGGAAGGCTGCCCTAGAACAGGGCAGGATGGAGTTACAGAATAAAGCAGGGATTTATTAAAAGGATCTCCTCCATGGATGCACCTTGGGCAGCACAAGAGCCCAGCCAGGGCTGCACCCAAGATGAACCAAAACGGCCCCAAAATGCACGGCCGGGCACGGGGTCTCTCCCTGGGATCAGTTCTGCTCCATTTGCACCTTGCAGTTCATTGTCCCATTCCAGCTTTAGCCCAGGCAGTCCCACCCTGCTTGTTTTTCTCTCTCCAGCCCACGGGGTTTGTGCTCCTGGGCTGAGATTTGGATCATTTGTCCTTGGTCCCCAGCTGGAGCAGGAATTGTTTTGTCTCCCTGCTCTGTGCACAGAGCTCACCATCCCCTCCTATGAAGCCCAGACCCACACACTAAAGCAGCACAGAATGTGAAATATAGAAAATCTAAACCTAAGACATCACCAGAATTCCATGGTTCCAGGAGATTTCAGAGCTTCCCCCTCACTCAGGTGCAGCTCCCACCTCAGACCCACCATGGGAGGAGGGCAGGGAAGGAGGGGAGGGTTCAGTGCCCAGCTCCAGCAGATTTTGGGTGGTGCCCCTGAATCCCCCAGGCCCAAAGAGCTGTTGGTGCCCTGGGACTGAAACTGGGACCTGCCACCCCAAAAGCACCTGGAGGGAGCTGGTAACAGGGAAAATTAGAGAAACAGAGAAAAAGAGAAAAAAGGGGCAAGGAAGGGCTCAGCTGCATGAAGCTGCTCAGGTCAAGGAGCATCTGGAGCTGGTTTTAGGTCCAGATTTTTAACAAACTTTTAACAAAGTCTCGTTAAACCCAGACTTGCATCACTGCAAACTGAAACTTTGCTGCACCTTCAGGAGTCAATAAAGGACCACATTTTGTGTTATATTCATATCATATTTCATATCTCCAGCAGCCAATAAAGGACACAAATTTCATATCATATTTATATCATATTTTGCATCTTCAGGAGTCAATAAAGGACTGACATTTCAGATCATATTTTTTATCTTCAAGAGTCAATAAAGGACCCATATATTTATATCATACTCATATCATATTTTTTGTCTTCAAGAGTCAATAAAGGTCCCACATTTCCTACCATATTTGTACCATATTTTTATTCTCAGGAGCCAACAAACGCCCCACATTTCATGTCATATTTGTATCACATTTTGTATCTTCAGGAGCCAGTAAAGGCCCCATATTTTAGATCATATTTGTATCATGTATTATATCTTCAGGAGCCAATAAAGGCCTCATATTTTATATCATATTTGTATCATATTTTGTATCTTCAGGGGTCAATAAAGACCCTGTATTTCATATCATATTTGTAGCATATTGATATTTTTAATAAATGATATTTCTAATAAATTCTATTTTGCATCTTCAGGAGTCAGTAAGGCCCCTCATTTTGAATCATATTTTGTATATTCAGGAGCCAAGAGAGGCCCAACATTTTGTGTCATATTTGTATCATGTTTCACATCTTCAGGAGCCAACAAAGGCCCCATATTTTGGGCCATATTTGGCTTCATTTTCAGAGAGGCCCGGGAGGTTTTGGGTGACACCCAGACGCGTGAGCAGCTCCAAACCTCTCTCTCTGTTGCACCTCTCCAAAAAGCAAACACTGCAGATGCAGAGGAGAGATTTCTCTGGGTCCTGCTGAGCTCTGAGCGTTGCCAGGGGCACCAAAACCCGAGCAAACAGCGGTGACATTGGTGACACCGGTTTGGGGTGGGTGACAAGAGCTCCCCTCTCACCTCTGCTGCAGGTCAGCTCAGTGACAGCTCCTGCTTTAAAGGCACAGAGGTGGTTTCTTTGAGTTTTTGGGGTTTGGTTTGCAGCTGCTTTGCCCAGGAGCTGAGTGAAACTCTCGAGATCAAGATAAAGGTTGCGTGGCAACCGAGCACCTGATGGGTGAAATATGCCACAAATGCAATCTGAAACGTGGGGCCTTTATTGGCTTCTGAAGATACAAAATATGATCTGAAATGTTGGTCATTATTGGCTCCTGAAGATACAAAATATGATCCAAAATGTGGAGCCTTTATTGACTGCTGAAGGTGAAAAATATGATCCAAGATACAGGGCCTTTATTGACTGCTGAATATACAAAATATGATACAAGTATGATCTGAAATGTCAGTCCTTTATTGACTCCTGAAGATGCAAAATATGATATAAATATGATATGAGATTTGTGTCCTTTATTGGCTGCTGGAGATATGAAATATGATATGAATATAACACAAAATGTGGGTCCTCTGTTGACTCCTGAAGATGCAGCAAAGTTTCAGTTTGCAGTGATGCAAGTCTGGGATTAACCAGACTTTGTCTGTTAAAAGTTTGCTCCAATCTGGACCTAAAACCAGCTCCAGATGCTCCTTGACCTGAGCAGCTTTGTGCTGCTAACCCTTTTCCTTCCCCTCTTTTTCTCTTTTCCTCCCATCCCAGGAGCTGGGACCACAGCAGTCAGTACAGGGGGAGGGGTTGGATTTGGGCTCCTGCTCCTGTTAAAGGTAGAAAAAATATTGTATTTGTGGGGTGCCCCAATGAAGGAAGGAATGATGAACCTGACTCCATGTTCTCAGAAGGCTAATTTATTACTTCATGATACTATATTATATTAAAGAATTCTGTACTAAACCATACTAAAGAATACAGAAAGGATACTTACACAAAGCTAAAAAGATAATAATGAAAACTTGTGACTCTTTCTTGAGTCCAGACACAGCTTGGCAATGAGTGAAAACAACTCACAGCAGAATCCAATGAAACAATCACCTGTGGTTAAACAATCTCCAAACACATTCCACATGTGAGCACAGCACAGGAGAAGCAAATGAGATAAGAATTGTTTTCCTTTTCTCTGAGGCTTCTCAGCTTCCCAGGAGAAAAATCCTGGGAGAAGGGATTTTTTCAGAGAATGTGAATGTCACTGAGAAACCTGGGCTGGTGCTCCTGCTCCAGCTCCTGAGGGTGGAGAAACCTCTGGCACGGAGGTTTAATTGATGAGATGGATGAGAAATTGATGAGATGGATGAGAAATTGATGATTGATGAGCTTCAAGTCCTTCCTCCAGGTCTGCTCCTTGATGAACTCTAATGGTTGGACTTGATGACCTTTGAGGCCTTTTCCAACACAAAGGATTCTGTGATTCCATGATCTTCCCATAAAAACCAGCAGATTGCTGCAAATCCACTGGAAGGGGCTGAGGTTGGAGATGAAAACTGCAAAACTCCTGGCTGAGAGTCTCAAATAAACTTTAATCTGGAGGATTTTGCTCTTTGCAGCTCAAAGCATGAATTGCATCATTTCTTTAGAGGAGGGTGGCAAAGAAAATCCCTGCTTGGAAAAATAGGGAAACTGCAGCACAGCACAGGACTTGAAAAATCCTGGCGAGATCAAATATTCCACATTTCTTGGAGGATTTTTGGAGCACATTTCTTGGTGGAATAAACCAGGGGCTGGTGATAAACCAGTAAGAAAATAATCCTGTGTCCAGGGAAACTTGGACTGCTGGATCAGGGGAGGGAATTGTGCTGGAAAGGTCAAGTTCAGCCCTAAAAATCATCCCCTTGTTTGGACAGATTCCCCCTTTTCTGGAGGCAAAGGAGATTTTCCCATGGAAAGTGTGTTTTGCTCATTAAGAGGAGAGGCTCTTCTGCCTGTTCAAATATCCAGATAAATGCTGGATAAATAAATCCTAAAGGATCTGTTTAATAAATGATATTTTTAGGCATCCTCAGCAGGTCCCTTCTGCCCCTCGGTGGAATTGAGATGATGGCCGGGAGCAGCAGGAGTTCCAGAGGAAAATAAATTCTCCCCCTCCTTCCCACTCCTTTTCCCTCCCAATCCAGGTGCTTCTTTAGGAACCTCCAGGATCAGAAATACTCAAATTTCCCAGATTTATTTTAAAGGGAAAGCTGGGAAGTGACATCCACCCCCTGTGATGATTTGTGCTTCCTGAAATCCCAATTTTCCCAAGATTTGTTCATTTTTATTGTGATCAGCCACAAATCCTTTCCCTCCACAAGGAAATGTTTTCATGGTCTTGGAAGGAGATTTTTGGCCCCAAATACCAGCACATCAGCAAAGAGCCCCCATCCCTCTCTCCTGTTTTCCAAGCAGGGAAGGGCTGGAGCATCCCAGGCTCGAGGATTTTACCTGATCCTCTCTTTGCCCATTTTCACCCAGAAAAGTGATTTATTAATGAGGCCTGGTGGAATCATTTCCCCTCCTCACGCTCCTGTAAAACCCCACAGGCTCCAAACGAACAGAATTGCTGCATTTGATCCCCATTTTCCCCCTCACTCCATCCCCCCGTTCCAAATTTCCTCTTCCCCACCTCATAAAAGGATTTTCTCCCCAAGAAATGCTGTTCCTGCTTTGCTGATGAGGTCAGGACCTTTCTTTTTTCGTTTTTTTTTTTTCCTTTTTTAATCCATTTTATTACCCCCGGGGAGGGAGGTTTTCCATCTGGGAGCTGTGTAATGCAATCCAAAAATAACAGCACGGCTGCTCCCTCCTGTGCCCCAGAGCCCTGGGAAGGGACCACCAGCATCTGAAATGATGGGGAGCTGGGGAAAACCCTGCCCAAATCCTCATTTATATAAATTAATTTATATTAAAATATAATATAGTCTGTATATTCTGTATATTGTGTTTAATAGTCTTTATATGTACTGTATATATTAAATAATTTAAATAATATACAATATAATGTATCAATATTATGAAATAATATTGAATAATTGTAAATTTTCTTTAATACAGGAGACCTTTATATATTTATTATATATATATTTCTTCCCCTCTGGAATGATGGAGAGATGGGAAAACCCTGCCCAAATCCTAATCTATATAAATATAGTCTGTGTATTATATATATTATGCTTATTAGTCATTAATATATTGTATATATTAAATAATTTAAATAATAGAAAATATAATGCATAGATATTATTTATGTATTGTATATCTTAAGTAATTTAAATAATAGAAAATATAATGTATAAATTTTTTTAAAATATGAAATAATTGTGAATTTTCTTTAATAGGGAGATCTTTATATAGTAACATTCCTCTGGAATGATGGAGAAATGGGAAAAACCCTGTCCAAATCCTAATTTATATAAATATACTCTGTATATTCTGTATATGATGTTTAATAATCATTATATATATTGTATATATTAAATACTTTAAACAATATATAATAAAATGTATAAATAATATAATTATATTTATATATTATAGATTATAAAATATTTAATTATTCTAATATTACTATAATATTGTAATTTCATTATATTATTATTATTATATTAAATAACTATTCATTTTATAATACAATTTTATATATTGATAATGATAAAGTTGTTATTATAATATTAAATAATTTTTAATTTTGTTTAATAGGGAGACCTTGATATAGATATCATCCCTCTGGAATGATGGAGAGATGGGGAAAACCCTGCCCGAATCCTAATTTATAGAATTATAGTCTGTATATTCTGTATATTGTGTTTAATAGTCTTTATATGTATGGTAAATATTAAATAACTTAAATAATAGAATAGATCGATATTATTATAAATAATGTTTATATATTATTAAAACATTATTGTAATAATTATAAATATATATTACTATTTTAATATTATTAATAGCAATTATTATTAATAATAACTGTGTTATATAATAATTGTGACAGTCATAACATATAATTTAATAATTATATTTTATATTGTAAGAAATAAACATTATAATATTATTAATCTATTATTATGTTTCTTTATTATAATACAATAGTATTAGAAAATAATATTAGATAACTGTAAATTTTCTTTAATAGGGAGACTTTTATATAGTTATCATCCCTCTGGAATGATGGAGAGATGGGGAAAACCCTGTCCAAATCCTAATTTATAGAAACATAGTCTGTATATTCTATCTATTATGTTTAATAGTCTTTAAACATATTGTATATATTAAATAATTTAAACAATATACAGTATAATGTATAAATATTATAAAATAATACTAAATAATTGTAAATTTTCTTTAATAAAGGAGACCTTTATATATATTTATATCTTCCCTCTGGAATGATGGAGAGATGGGGAAAACCATGCCCAAATCCTTATTTATATAAATATATTCTGCATATTATTTACATTATGTTGAACAGTCATTATTTGTGTTGTATATATTAAATTCCATAATAATATATAATGTAATGTATAAATATTATAAAATAATATTAAATAATTGTGAATTTTCTTTAACAAAGGAGACCTTTATATAAATATCATCCCTCCGGAGTGATGGAGAGATGGGGAAAAGCCTGCCCAAATCCTGATTTATATAAATATAGTATTTATATTGAGTATATTATGTTTAATAGTAATTATATGCATTGTATATATGAAATAATTGAAATAATATAAAACAGAAATATTATGATGTTTATATTTATTATTACATTATTATAATGAATAAATATCTATTAAATCTAATGTTATAATATAATATACATCATATCTATATTGTATATTATAATAAATAATTATCATACTATTAACATATTATATTTCTATATTAGGAATAATAGAATATTATTAGATACAAATATTTTATAGTTGTAAATTTTCTTTAATAAATGAGACCTTTATATGTATATATCATCCCTCTGGAATGATGCATGTATAATTGTATAAATATTATAAAATAATATTTAATAATGTAAATTTTCTTTAATAAAGGAGACCAGAACTTTTTGGGAAGTCCCTCTGAGGATGGACTGTGGATGTCCATGGGAGTTATTCCCTTGGATACCCAACAATGTATTTTTGGTGTCTATCCCTGCATCCTCTTCTGCCCTGCCCTCCCCAGGGCTGTGGAGAAGGCAGAGGGGACCAGGCACAGAGAGACACCCCAAATCCTTACATCCCACTGGAAATGCTGCCTCTGCTCTGCAGCCCCTGGGATCAGCTCTTTGAGTGGGAAATGGATTTGTAGGGAATTCTCCAAGCCTGACAGGAGGCTCACACAGTGTGCATCTGCATGTACACTTCAGAGAAACACAACCATGAAAGGTGCACTGCAGTGGGAGCCACGAGGGGTGGTTTCAGACTGACGAGGTCTCTGGTGTTGGGATGACCCTGAGGTGTTGGAAAGTCTCATTTTCCCAGCCCTGAGACCAAAGAAGACAGAATTTCTTGGCTCTCATTCTCAACGTTGTTTATTTGCTCTCATCTATAACATTCTCTCTCTGACCTGCTGAGATGTGTCCAGCACGTCAGTTCATGACACACTGACTGTCCTCAGGGTGGTGTTATCTTTTTATACTAAGAACTACCTGTACTTTATTTACAATAATTTTCCAATACCTATCACCTATGTTAGACAGTCTGTCTCTACTCTAAACCAACACAAAAGAGCCACCATCACAGCAGAAGTGTTGTCATCTTATCGCAGGGGGTTCCATGCCGTTGTCTCCTTATCACAAAGGTTTCACACCTTCTCAGTGTTTCTCACGGGCAGTTCTCAGAGCACTGACTCTTTCTTCTTCACAAAGTAACCAACTGACTCCAGTTCCCTTCTCAACCTGCCACCCCACTCTTTTATAGCACTCTTGTTCTCATTGCTTACAGCTGTGGCCTGTTAAAGTCAGGCCTATTCCTAATCTTTGATAATTGGCCCAGCTGCAACTCCTATGGGGTAAGATTACTTTCTACACTATCTTTATTTTCTTATATTCTATCCCCCTACACAGAAGATGGAGGCTACGAAGAAAAAAGAGAAAGACAGAACATGCCCAGATTCCTCCATCTTACCTCTTGAACCCCCATTCTAAAACCCCAAAATTCTACATTTTCACCCTGTGACAAATTCACTATCATTCTACTCAAACTCTTGTGGCTTGTAACTCCTCACACAAAGTTAGTAATTGTTTCCATGGGTTCAAATCAAAGGCACAGGTGTTTTTGACTCTGTGCCAAGGTCTCTGAGCCCCCTGCCAAGGTCTCAAGTTCTCCAGGGCAGCCAGAGGAATGTCCTGGGTTCCAACATTGGATGTTTGGCTTTAAGGCACTTACAGCATGGTGTGGTTAAAACTGATAAGCTAAAAAACCACATACAGTGTATTGCAATTAAGAAATATTTGGCTTCTGATTGTGATAGCATGAATTATAACATCTGTATTGTCTCACCCTTCTCATGAGACTGAAAATGGAATAAAAATTTTAAAAACACCTCTCAGTTGCCCCACCTCTGGGTCAGAAAAGGTCTTAATCTGACAATTTTTGGGGAAAATGCCATCCTTAACAAAACTGGGTGTTTCCTATGAAAAACTGGGATAGGATATAATGGCCAGAGTGGCAGACAGGGAATAATTTATTATCTATTTGCATCTCAGTTTTATATAGATATTTAATCTCTATCATATATTTTATATATCTCATAGATTTAATCTCTATCATATATTTTTTATATCTCATATATTTCGTCTCTATCATATATTTAACTCCAAAATCCCCAAGGAAGGCATTTTCCAAGTCACCTTTCCCCATTCTCCCCTTTGTTAAACCAGTTGCAGCTTCCAGGCAGGAAATAAAACTCAAATATTTTGCCCCTTGCAGCTGAACTCAACCTTTATTTATTTTTTAAACATGGCTTGGAAAGAAACTCATAAATCCCTCATCCCTCCGAGCTTCTGAAGCTCCTGGGAACATAATTTTCCTTTGAAGTGGAAAGTGGGAAAAGTAAAGGTTGGGAAAAGAGGTTGGTCCTGCATAGCCCAGTTTCCCCTCCCCCTTCAGGGTTTCCAAAGGGTTTCTTTTCAATTTTAAAATGAGTTTCACTCCCTGGTTTTGCTTCAAAAAGTGCAGGAGAAAGATCCGAACCCATTGGATTCACAGCTCTTCCCACACATGTGCTTTAAGAAAAGAAGGGAAAAGGAGACATTTGGCCTTTTCCTCCTTATTTGAGGGAAGATTGCAGGCAAAGTGTTCCAGCTGGGATTTTTGGTGTTATTTTGAGAAGCAGAGCTGACCCTCAGCACAACCAGCACCACTAGAGGGCCCAGAAAGTGCTTTAGTGATGCTGGTGCTTTCCTTGTGTTTATCATAATATCCAGTGCCTTAAAATTGCTTGTGCATCACTGGATCCCTTCCAAAATATTATAATTTAAAATAAATAAATAAAATAAAGTCCCAGCAGTTATTTGGGAGGGTTTTTATATAGAGGCTCCTCCAAGACTCCTGCAACAGCAATCTCTCACATTTCAGCCCCTGTTTGCAGCTGCCAATATCATTATTGTATTTATAATCCATATTTTGGGCACATTTGTACCTGTTTGAAGTTATTTGGGATCAATACAACTTTCATGGATGTCATTCCCATTCCCAGGCTGGAATTCAGCTCACAGTGACTCTCCTGCCGTGGATAACTCCCAGGACCTCCTGGAACTGGGGCTGAGCAGTGACAATCAGTTCTCCTGGGATTTTTAAACTCTTTTTCCATGAAATGAGGAAGGGAACAGTTTTTCTGCCATTCTTCTCTTGGATATTTGGGGTTCAGCTCAGCAAACAGGGAGGGGAAGGTCCCCGGGAGTGGGCTGGGGGTGTTCCAGGCCTAGGAATACATTCTGAACCCAAACCTTCCCACATCCTCAACTCTTAAATATCCCCCAGAACAAGACAAGGCTCCTCCAGCCTGGGATCTCAGCCCCACAGCCCTGTGCTAGGATTAGGGGCTGCCTTGAGCCCTTCCCAACCCACCCAGAGGGGGGATCAGGGAGGCTGGAATCACCCAGGGTTGGAGCTGGGATGTCAGAGATGTTATCCCAGCCTTTATCTGCCATTCCCCATTGGTATCTGTGTCTCCAGCAGCCTCCACCCTTCCAAATCCTCCCTGAGCACTCCCAGGGGACAGCACTAAGAGCTCCTGGGGACACCATGAGGGACTGGAGATGGGAAATGGGATATTGGTGGGAGCAGTGATGGGGGAGGGCCAATCCAGAGAGCAGAGCAGCCCCCAGCCCCACTCCTGACCTCAATTTGGGCACTCCCAGGGCCAAACTCATGAGGATCTCGGTGATGCTCCCAGCAGAGCTCCGACCATGTCACACCCAGGGGTTAAAGAGCCCTCCCAGCAGGAGTGCGAGTCCCAGGGGACGCTGTCATTCCTGGAGTGCCTCTCCAGAGTGGGAAATCCACTCACACACAGGAATTCCCATTCCCAAAGTGCCTCTCTGGGCTGGGAAATCCACGCAGGAATTCCCAGAGTGTCTCTCCAGAATGGAAATACACACACACACAGAAATTCCCATTCCCAAATCGTCTCTCCAAAGTGGGAAATCTGTGCACCCAAAGGAATTCCCATTCCTAGAGTGCCTCTCAGGAGTGGGAAATCCATGCAGGAATTCCCATTCCCAGAGTGCCTCTCAGGAGTGGGAAATCCATGCAGGAATTGCCATTCCCAAAGTGTCTCTCCAGAGTGAGAAATCTGTGCATCCACAGGAATTCCCATTCCCAAAGTGCCTTTCTGGAGTGGGAAATCCATGCAGGAATTCCCAGAGTGCCTCTCCAGAGTGGGAAATCCACACAGGAATTCCCATTCCCAGAATGCCTCTCTGGGTTGGGAAATCCATGCAGGAATTCCCAGAGTGCCTCTCCGGAATGGAAATCCATGCACACATAGAAATTCTCATTCCCAAAGTGTCTCTCCAGAGTAGGAAATCCATGCACCCGCAGGAATTCCCATTCCCAGAGTGCCTCCCTAGGCTGGGAAATCACACAGGAATTCCCAGAGTGCCTTTCTGGGCTGGGAAATCCACACATACACAGGAATTCCCATTCCCAGAGTGCCTCTCCAGGGTGGGAGATCCATGCAGGAATTCCCAGAGAAATCCATGCAGGAATTCCCATTCCCAGAGTGCCTCTCCAGGGTGGGAGATCCACATAGGAATTCCCAGAGAAATCCATGCAGGAATTCCCATTCCCAGAGTGCCTTTCTGGAGTGGGAAATCTGTGCACCCACAGGAGTTGCCATTCCCAAAGTGTCTTTCCAGGATGGAAAATCCACGCATACGCAGGAATTGCCATTCCCAAAGTGTCTCCAGAGTGGGAAATCTGTGCACCTACAGGAATTCCCATTCCCAAAGTTTCTCCCAGAGTGGGAAATCCAAATTCCCAGAGACATTTATGCAGGAATTTCTATTCCCAGAGTGCTCTCTGGGCTGGGAAATCTATGCACCCGCAGGAATTCCCATTCTCAGATGCCTTTCTGGAGTGGGAAATCTGTGCACCCACAAGAATTGCCATTTCCAGAGTGGGAAATCTGTGCACCCACAAGAATTGCCATTCCCAGAGTGGGAAATCCATGCACCCTCAGGAATTGCCATTCCCGGCATGCCTGGAGCAGCTCCTGAGCCATCCCGGTGCCGAAGCGCGGGGCCGGGCGCAGGAAGGGCCGGGCTCCCTGCAGAGCCATCCCGAGCCCCGGGACGTTTCCTGCCATTCTTGCTGGCCCTGACCCGCCTTTGGTTATCGAGGTGCCGCCGCTGACCCTCCCCAGCCCGGCTGCAGCATCCCCACTCCGGCTTTATCTCCGCGGGGTTTCGCTTCCTCTGACGTCTGTGGAGCAGTGGGAGCAGAAGAGGCACCGGGGCAGCATCGCAGCCTCCCGTGTGCTCGGGAACAGGCACAGAAAATCCCATGGGATGCTGAATGCTGCTGCCTCCTCTCAGCTTGGCAAGAGCAAATCCATTGTCCACATCATCCATGGCAGCTCCCAAATCCCTCTATTGATCTTGCATTGGTGTAAGGTCCTGAGGATCTTGGGATGGTTTGGGCTGGAAGGGACCTCAAAGCTCAGCCAGTTCCACCCCCTGCCATGGCAGGGACACCTTCCCCTCTCCCAGGGTGCTCCAAGCCCTGTCCAGCCTGGCCTTGGGCACTCCCAGGGTGGGGATCTTGGATAAATTCAGGTTGTCCCTGTGAAGTGCTGGGAGGCTCAGGGTGTCTTCATGCACACACTTTCCGCCAAGCTCTACTCGCTCTTTTGCCCTATTGGTTGTAACTTCAGGGCCATAACTTGCTTCAATCCCCCCTCCTTGCTCTTCACAGATACAAGTGGTTGGTTGAATACTCCTCCCTAACTTCATTATTTCAGCATACCGACCTTCTACACTTGTTTTTTTTTTGGTTTTTTTTTTTTTTGACGTCTCTTCAATAAGCCCTTCAAGTGCGTAGCAGGTGATATCTTCCTCTTGACATGTCCATCACATGACTGCTGAGCATTATGAATCCCCTAACACCCAGAATGTCATAGTTTCTGGGGACACCTTCCCCTCTCCCAGGGTGCTCCAAGCCTCATCCAACCTGGCCTTGGGCACTGCCGAGTGGGGATCCTGGGTAAATTCAGGGTGTCCTTGTGAAGTGCTGGGAAGCTCAGGGTGGAGCAGAGGTGTGTCTCTTCCTGCCCAGCCTGCCAGGAAGTTCAGAGTTAAACCTTGGTGGCGTTACAGATGGATAATGAGATGATCGGCTCTCACAATTAAGGAATAACTATTGTGTAAATATTAAGAAAAGCTTTAGTGATGTACAGTTATGTTATTGTGGTTTAGATGTCCTCTGTTCTCCCCACAGTTCCCTTTCCCCCTGTATTGTTGCCATCACACAGCCTGGGCTGTCCAGGACAGGTACAAAGAAGCTGCACAGGTGTCCTTTACCTGGGGCAGGTGGGAATGGAAAAGCTTGGGGGTGCTTAGGGGGTGGGCACGGCAACACCTGAGCTCCAATCCAGTTACAAAGTCTGCAGTGATAAATGGCAAAGAAGAGCTGACTGACAGACTTTGGGAAGGGCCAGGGCTGGCTGATGCAGCCCCAGGGGTATAAAAGACTGAGCATCCATCCTGAAGATGAACCGGCCACATGGTTCATGGTGCACGAGGGGCAGTTCCCAGCACTGCAGCTTTTTCCTTATGTACTCCTTTGTTGTATTTTTGTTAAGGTTTAATAAACCTCTTAAAATTTTCAGAGTGAGCAGTTGTCTCTCACAGTGGGAATTTAAACCCAGTCAGGCACTGGCTCCCCTGAGCCCCTTCCACAACCAGCCAGCATCCATGGGGGGATTTGCCCTTTTTGGGGAATGGGAACCCCAAATCTGTCTGCAATTGCCAAACCCAAAACCAAACGGCAGCTCCCACTGAATTACCACCCCTGCAGAGAGCCCAGTCTTTAACAGTCCTTTCCAACCCAAACAATTCCATTACTCCCCGACTTTGTGGGGGTTCACAGGTGCTTTGGGAGCCCCACCACCCCCAGCCCCATCACCCTGCAGGGAGGGAGCGGCTGCACCCCAGGCCCCGGGGCTGAGCTGCGGCACCGCCCGCCGGGCCGGCCTTGGCCCCGCTCGTCCCCTGCAGCCTTTTCCACCGTCTCGCTGCTGCCCATTGTTCCCGCAGCCCGGCCCTGACCCCGGGTATTTATAATCCCCCTTTCCGGGCCGGCATTGTGTGCTCGGCCCGGGATGAGCCGGGCTCCGCTCCCGCTTCCGCGCCTTCCTGTTTACACCAGGCCAGAGCCGGGCCGGGCCCTCCCCAGCACCTCCACAGCTCCGCTTCTCCTTCCAGCAGGGACGGGGTGATGGCTTTGCTCCCCAAAACACCCGGGGAAATGGGGATAAATCACCCCCTGTGCACTGCAGCAGGACCAGGCTGGGGACTGGCCACCCTTCTGCCCACCCTGCTGCTCACACCCTACTCAGAGCAAGCCCTGGGGTTGCTTTGCCTCCTTTTTGCAAGGAGGTTCCTTGGGATGGACCCAGCGATGCCATAAAGCCCCTGGAGTTTGGGTGGCACTCGTGCACCGGGGTCGGGGCAGGAACAGGCGAGAGGCAGGATGGTAGAAAAGGCAAAGAAGGCTTTATTCAGAAAAACCACGCTGTTTTTATATAGTGGTATGATAGATTCTATTCTATTGGCTAACAGAAACATCCTTCTCATGCAGCACTGTCCTTGAGAGGAACAGAAAAATAAAGTAGAAAAACAGCACCTGCAAATTGTTTATAGTCAACAACTTATCACATCTTTCCAGCTCTCTATAACTTCTCACAAACACTTGCCATTTCTCTCTCTCTGTCCCATGGCATCCACATTTGGGAATAGCTGGGTTAACCCAGGATGAACTCTAAGACACCCTATTGCTATTGCACCTTCAGCTTCAAACCCTGGAGAGTTTGCCCTGGGGCTGCTCAGGCAATAAAATCTGGGCTGTCTCAAGTTCTTCTACACTGAAACACTGTGACCCCAAAACAATGTCCAGGTTCAGATTTGGACCCAAATGGATTTTTTTTCTCCTAGAACAGGCAGTGTTGTACCTCAACAGGCATGGCCATGCTTTGACACAGACAAGCCTTGGATGTGTTTTGCATTTTAAAAAGTGGAAAAAAAATCTCCATTCTGTGCTGATCCTGTGTGTGGAACTGTTCATTCCAGCAGCAGAGACCTTTTTCCCAGATAGATTTTATTGTTGGGGGAGGTAAATCAGCGCTGGCAAGGGGCAGACCTGGGGCTGCCAAGAGCCCGTGGTGACCTCTGTGACAGAGCTGGGCCACAACAGGATGGGCTGTGGGCTCCTCTGCTGCAGAGCTGGAGCTCAGGCTGACAAAAAAGAGATCAGTGTTTAATGGGAAAAGGTGTGGCAAGAAAATCAGGCCTGACCTGGTTCCAGTTGCTCCTGCTCGGACAGGATGAGCATGAGGGATCCCCAGGCCTTACCACGGTGCTGACCCAGCACAGGGAGAGCCAAGGCAGAGGGAAAAGGTGTTTTTCTTGTGCTAGAAAGAGGAAAAATTGCAAAAAGGAGGCAAAGCAACACCAGGGCTTGCTCTGAATAGGATGTGACCAACAGGGTGGCCAGTCCCCAGCCTGGTCCCTCTGCACTGCACAGGGGATGATTTATCCCCGTTTCCCCAGGAGTTTTGGGGAGCAGAGCCATCATTAACCCCACAGCTGTCAGAGGTTACTCCATGGCCAAACCCCAGCCTGTACCACCCCTGGGCAGCCCCTGGAGGCCAGAAGGGTCCCTGCCCCAGGAGTGGAACAAAGGCCAGCCCCAAACACAGCCAGGGCAGCGTTAATGTGCCCTGGCAGAGCCGGGTGGAGCCAGCGCTGCAGGAAACCCTCGCTGCAGCCACTCATCCATCCAGCCTGGAGAAATCATTATCTGCACTCCCGTCCCCTCAGCCCGGCTGGGGACGTCACTGGTGGCCGCCATCCATCCCTGGAGGAGCTCCAGGCGTGTTTCCCCTCAGACAAACAATGGCCCTGACTCACAGAGCGCAGGCTTTGGGGGGGTTTTTGGGGGGGTTTTCCTGCTCCCAGCCCATCCAGGGAGAATTCCCCCCCAAATCCCACCTGCAGCCCTGGCAGATGTGCAGAGCCCACGGCTGTCACTGCACATTTATCCGTTATCAGCCCCTGACAGGCCAGCCAAACAGAATTCCAGATGTTTCCTACCCCGGAGCCCAGCCCAAGGTTTTGGGGTTTTTCAGTGTTGTTTTGGGTTGTTCAGTGTTTGCTTGGTTTGCCGGGCACTGGGACATCTGGAGATGTCCCCAATGTTTGCCTGCAAACATTGATTTATTTTTTTCCCCAAAATAGGAAAAAAATTATAATTTCCATGCAGCTCCTGTTATCCAATATTTAATACAAAAATAAAATCCTGGGATTTGTCCTGGGATTGCTCAGGCAATAAAATCTGGGCTATCTCAATTTCTTCTATGTCCCTGAAACACTTTGTGACCCCAGAACAACATCCAGGCTCAGATTTGGGCCCCAAACGGATTTTTGGGAAAAAAATTTATTATTTCCATGCAGGTCCTGTTGGCCAGTATTTAATACCAAAATAAAATCCTGGGGTTTGTTCTGGGACTGCTCAGGCAATAAAATTTGGACTATCTCAAGTTCTTCTATGTCCCTCAAGCACTTTGTGAACCTAAAACATCGTCCAGGCTCAGATTTGGGGCCCAAATGAATTTTTGGAAAAAAAATTAAAATTTCCATGCAGCTACTGTTAGCCAGTACTTAATATAAAAATAAAATGTGCTGTCTAATTTGTTAGGTCATTGGCATCATTATTTATGGGGAGAGGGATGGATAATAAGAATAATCCCACATACAGGAGGCAGTGGGATCACACCAGCCTTCATGTAAGGATCTGAATTCCCTTTGCTGGGAATGGCAGCAGGGTAGAAGCCCAGCTGAAGGCTGGGGCAGGCACTCCACAGGTTTCCCTGATCCCTGGGAGGGATGGGATCAAACAGCTCCTGGAATGGTTTTGGGTGCGTTGGTTTTGGCAGAATGAGAACTCCTAAGTAAAACAAATATTTAAAAAAAACAAAAAAAAACCAACAGATTTTATTTTTTAATTTCTAATTTTATTTTAACTCTGAAGCAAAATATTTTCCATGGGAAGCCCCTGTCTGGCTGTCAGTGTCTGTGCAGTGGAGCTGATGGACCCAACCCAAGCATCCCACCCACAGCCTGTGCCAGCCTGGGCTGCAGCTCCTCGGGGCTGGGGCTCTGCCCTCCTCTGCCAGACCTGCTCCAGGCACTGCGAACTGAGCACAAATCCTGTCAGAACCCAGGACATTCCTCTGGCTGCCCTGGGTGACTCCAGACCCTGGCAGGGGCTCAGAGACCTTGGCACAGAGTCAGAAACACCTGTGCCTTGGATTTTAGCCCATGGAAACAATTACCAACTTTGTGTGAAGAGTTACAAGCCACAAGAGTGTGAGTAGAATGATAGTTAAGTTGTCACAGTATGAAAAAGGGGATTTAGAATGGGAGTTCAAGAGGCAAGATGGAGGAATCTGGGTGTTTCTTCTTCTTCTTCTTTATTTCTTCTTCTTCTTCTTCTTCTTCTTCTTCTCCTCCTCCTTCTTTCTTCTTTCTTCTTCACCTTCTTCTCCCTGGGTTTGAGTGGTTTTGTGTAATTGGACAGAAAAGTCCACATTGCAGGCATCGGTGGTTGGTTATTGGGTTGAAAGTGAGAATAATTTAGGTGCCATTTCTTAATTAGATAGTTTAGTCTTAAAAGACCCTGTGGAGAAAGACAGTGAGCCATTTTGTGCCTTGTTAGTGAAGAACTGCAGAGCTCACTGCTGTGAGACTGTGACATTGATAAGGAATAACAAACACCTGAGTCTGAACACAAAATATCATCTCGAGCGTTTCAATCTCGACCTTGACTGAGGAAGGAGGAAGCCAAAAACCAACACTTTTCCACCCAGGAAAAGTGAATACCTGTACAGCACAATGGATGCATCTCATTAATACAAATTTTAATAGATCTCCTGCTTTTTAGAGCTTAATCCTCACAAGAGGGGGCCAGCAGGGGGGGTCTGCACTGGGAGCCATCAGAAATCCAGCACAAAGCTCTTTTTAGGGAACAGTCATGGAGAGAAGGGGGTTTTGGGTTATTTCCCAGTGTTTCCTTGTGTTTTCCACTCTGGTGGATATACAGATCTCCATGATTTTTCCCTGGTGCTGTTATTCCCTTTCCATCTATGCACTGAGCAGAAAAGGGTGGGGAAGGACCAAAATCAATCAGAGCCATTGGCAGGGAGGGGACAGGAGCTGCCAGCATTGATACACCATAAATAATAGCCAGAGGAGCTTTGGAAAAGGAAAAAAATCCAGAGGAAATCCAGAATAAAGCAGGAGAGAGCTGGGATAAAGCCTGGTGGGTTCAACATCCTCGGCAGTCCTCGGGGCAGGAGCAGGGGCTCTCTGTGCTGAGCCCAGACACAAAGAACAGGATAATTTGGGAAGTGCAGGATGGATTTCCTCCCCAGGACCCTTTGGATTGTCTCACCAGTGCATTACATCCTCTAAAGCTTATAAATCAATTAACTCAGGCCTGCTTAGCTAATTAGAGCTGCTTACACTTGCAGCTAATAAAGTATTTGTCATTTCTAAGGCACGTGGGAGTTTTTCTTCAGCTTAACCCAATCACCCTGACAATTCCTGCAGCTGAAGACATTCCCAGAAGCACTTTTTGCCAGAGGTAAGAAAGATGTGATTAGGTAAGATGACAAAACCTTGCATTCCTGTAGTTTTCCCTGCTGGAGTGTGGATGGATGGAAATGATGATCCAGGAGCACTCCCATTGGCAATCCAGCAGTGGGGATGAAATTTGGAGGAAATTTTGGGATTAAGGGTATAGAGGTCTGTTGGACACTTGGGTTCAATGGATTTCAACATTTTGGCTTCATCCTTAAGCCAAGCTTTGCTGATATTGAGAGGATTCAAGATCACCTGGTGGGTTTTTGGTGTTTATTCATCTCCACATGTTTAATTCAACAAAGGAAAAAGAAACTCTTTGAATGTGCTGCTGCATCCAAATGGTTTTTTCCCCCCTTCTATCTTCCCTTATTTTTAATGGACTTAATAAAGAAGGAAATGTATCAGCCAAGTCCAGCCCATGTGGCTTTAACAACTCAATTTAATTAACATCTCCCAAACTGTCTTATTAAAACTAAATTAAATCCTGATTTGAGAGGTTTAATAGATCACCCAGACCTTGTGCAGAGACAACTGCAGCTGTGGGAGTGGCAGCAGAAGGAGCTGAGCCTTTCCCTGCTCACCTTTGGGGGGCCAGAGCTGCTCCCTCCCCCATTCCCAGGCTGCTGTCCAGGTCTCCTGCCAGGTTAAATCAGTGTTCACTCTCTGGGGCTGCAGACAGCCAGCAGCTCCCTGAGTCCTGAGTTTATCCTGGAAGACAGGAAAAACTGCCAAACCAGAAAATTATACAGAATATACAAGCTTTTCCCTGGCTTTTTAAAATCCGTTTGCCTAAGCCATATTTTTGTAAGGTTATTTTTTGACTTATAAAAAAAAAGGAAGATGCTCAGGTTAAATAAGAATTATCATAAAAATGGCCCTGTTTGTCATGGAATTTTGGCTTTGGGGGTAGGTGGAAGCTCATCAGTTTTGGAAGAGCAACAGGGAAGAGCAAGAAAACACCAATTTATTTTGGAAATTTTTGCTCCCAACAAGGCAAGTGCTGCTCCATCAGCCCCTTCTGTGGAGGAGCTGGTGCCTTCCCCATCCTTCTGTGCCCTTTTCTCCCTATTTCCCTTTCCCCCTTTGCTTCCCTCTTGCT
This sequence comes from Ammospiza nelsoni, assembly GCF_027579445.1. Lineage (NCBI taxonomy): Eukaryota > Metazoa > Chordata > Aves > Passeriformes > Passerellidae > Ammospiza > Ammospiza nelsoni. The sequence continues at coordinate 1,383,396 of NC_080656.1, read as the reverse complement.
CCCAGGGATGCTCTCGCACCAGAAAACTTCCAGGAGCTGCTCCTGCCTTTCCCAGCAGGCCCTCAGGACCTGAGAGCTGATGGGGGCAGCATCTGCTTTCCATCATCCTGCCAGGCCAGGCTTAGCCCTGCTCCAGTCTAATCCCTGCCAGCTTAAACCCTGCTCCCACAGCCCTGCCCCGTGCTCCAGAGGGCTGGAGATCAAGGGAGCTCCTCAGGGTGGGGCTGAGCAGCCCAGAGCTGCTCCTGGGGACACCTCAGAGCACCTGGGGACACCTGGAAGCTCTTGGATGGGCCAGCGCAGCTGGAGCTGCTCCTGGGACACCTGGGAGCTCCTGAAGGGGCTGATGAGGCTGGAGCTGCTCTTGAGAACATCTCAGGGCTCCTGGATGGGCTGGAGCTGCTCTTGGGGACATCTCAGACCTTCTGGGGACACCTCAGAACTCCAGGAGGGGCCGGCAGGGCTGGAGTTGCTCCTGGGGCTGTTCCAAGGTGGGGTTGAAGCCACAGATGAGTTTTGGGGACAGGGTTGCTAGCAGGGCTCAGCTGCTGATTTTGGGGGACCTGCCCATTCCTGGGGAACTGGCCTGGTGGGAAGGGCCATGCCCAGAGACAGTGCCAGCCTGGGAAAGGGCTCTGCTGAGCCCAGGAGGGCACAGGCAGGGGCTGTGGGGCTGGAGGGAGATAGGCAAGTGCTCAAATCCCCCAAACCCAGCTGGCCTCGGGGCCAGCACTCTGAGCAGTGGACAGCCTGATGCTGTAGGATCCTGTTTCTCTGGTGTCCTGGTTTAGAGCAAATTTGGGAGAAAACCTCCCAAGGGGCCCCTCCAGAAAGCAAACCCACACGGCCCCTGTGCCCAACTGGGTCAGGAAGGATTCCTCAGAGAGAAGTGGAAAGAACCTGTTCATTTAACAGGCACAGCACCCCCCAGCACACAGCATGAACAATACCAGGTCACACCACTCTGAAAAAGATGACAAATTCAGAAAGTCTCTCTTGGGGGTGCTCGCTCTGTTCTCAGTCCCTCCAGAGAAAGGCTGTGGCCCAGAGCAGGCCCTGGTAGGCCACAAGGTGCAAACTCTCAGTGCTCCCAGACCAGAACAGGTTTGAACAGTTCCAAGAAAGGGGGAAAAAAAAACAGTCCAGGGAAAAATTTGCTTAGGTGAACTAACTAATGAGCACGAGCAAAAAGCAAGAGCAAAGCAGGAGCAAAGCAGAAGAAAGAGCAAACAAAAAGCAAAAGCAGCACCATGTACTGCCTTGTCTCTGTGTCCCACCAGCCATGGGGGAGTGGCTGATAGCAAAACCAGAACAAAATTCACTCCTTGTTGGGGAAGATGAAACAGGAAAGCCTTATAAATATGACTGTCTGGCAAAAGATTTTGAGAATATAGAAACTATAAGTGAGATTGAAATGAAAGCAAGCTTTGAGATCCCTCAGTTACTGAACAACTAACTGGAAAACAAAGGTGTGGCCAGCTGAAGGTGATCCCCTTTTGATGGAACAACACCCTCTGCTTGCAGACAGGCCCAAGGGTCAGAGCAGACCCTACAGCTTGGCAGAAGGGGCCCAAAGAGGAGTTTATAGGGTTTAAAATGTAACACAGGATGGTAATGTAATGATTCTTATAGGCTGTATGGAAATGCTATAGGATTTATATGTTGGACTAGATTGGTTAGTGAGAATCAGAATATTCAGCAAGAGAAGAGGATTTATTCTATTGTAACGGGAACTTCGCCCTCTTACCCCTTTTACACTTTTACCCCTTTTACTCTCTTATGCTTTTGCTCTCTTACCCTCTTACTCTCTCACCCTCTCATCCTCTCTCCCCCTCTCTTCTCTCAGGCCTGCTCTGAGCTGTGGCTGCAGCTCCCAGCAGGGCCCTGCACCCAGGCCCTTTGCAATAAACCACAAGTTCCATGACCTGGTTTCAGAAATCTCTCATCGGCGTCCGTCCCCACCATCCTATCCCCTGACATTCCTACAGCTCTTCAGAGCCAGTCTTGGAGGCACAAAACATGATATCCAGCGTAAACAGAACACAGGGATGGGGAGACAAGCATCATAATGTCACCCTAGGACATCTGGGAAGTTTGGGATTCATTCATTGCAAGCCCTAAAGTTGCCCCTGCCCACCCAAACCAGCAGCAGAGAGGGCAGCCAGGATGGCTCAGACAAAATAAGGATTTAAAACCAGATTTAAACCACACTAATTAGTTAAAAAGCCATTGTTTCGTCATTTGGTACTAAACCAGTGACTTTAAACCAGCAGCTGCTCATTTTGCAATTCTCTTGACAAGGATTTTCCATCCCTGCTGACGTTGGTGGAGTTATATCACCTGGAAATCTTCTCCCAGAGTGTGTGGAGCAGCATTGTTTACTGGAGAGTTTTAATCCTCCATTTACAGCCCCTCTGCTGAGAATCTGCGCTGAAATCAGGAAAGGCATCTGCAAAAAAAAAAAAAAAAAAAAAAAAAAAAAACGCCTTTGTAAGCAGAAGGGAAGGAGATTTGAATCATCCAGTGCTGGAAAACTTCTCTCATCTATTTATTCCTGGGCCTGACATCTCCGAGAAAAAAATGCCCAAGCACTTTCCAAACTCCAAGAGGGGTCTGGAAAGGTTAATCCTGGCACAATTTTGCCATCAGCCGTTCTGGAAGCTGTTTCCCCACGGAAAATGTTATCTTGGGTTGGGCTGGGTGTCCCTGGGTGCTGCAGGGCAGGAGGAGGATTAGCCCCAGCCGTGTTTGTAACTCCTTAATGGGAGATAAGGATCGTGTGATAATTGCTGGCAGCAGGGAAAGAGAAATATTCCCCAGCTCCAGCCTTGGGGGACAACTCCCTTTTCCCTGAAAAGCACTGGGGGAAAACTCCCTTTCCCTAAAAAGCACTGGGGGAAAACTCCCTTTCCCTAAAAAGCACTGGGGGGAAATTCCCTTTTCCCTAAAAAGTATTGAGGGGAAAAGGCCTCCTTTCCCTAAAAAGCACTGGAGGAAAACTCCATTTCTCCTAAAAAGCACTGGGGAGAAATATTCCTTTGCCCTAAAAAGCATTTAGGGGAAAACTCTTTGTCCTAAAAAGCATTGGGGGAAGATGTTCCTTTCCCTAAAAAGCATGAAAAAGTTGGCAGAAAACCATCAATCAGCTTTTTTCTGGCACGACACTTTCCTGGGGTCGCTGGGACTTTTCCCACAGAGGGTTTTCAGGAGTTTTGTCCCCACCCATGGGTTGGGTTTGTGTTCTGGCGGAAGGTGGCATCTCCCCAGGTTTGTCCTGGTGACCCTGAGCATTTTGGGGGGAATTGGGTGGTGTTTCAAAGCCAAAGCTCAAGTTAGAAATGTCACTAAAACCTGAGTTCTGTGTGGTTTGAAGTTGTTGTTTTCTTTTTGCAAAGGGTCCTTAGAGGCTTTTACTTTTTGGTATAAATAATCTGCTTTTCCCTCTCCTGGGAATTCACTTCAACAGCTGCTTGGAAAAGCCAGGTGTTGCCTTCCAGCCTCCCAAAGAAGCTGGGTGCTGTAATGAAGGGAACAGAAATTCAGGTAAAAGAGGAATGAACAAAACCATAGAAATTATTTTCTTCACTTTTTCAAAACCCTTTTCCCCTCTCTGCCTTCCCCACCTCTCCCTGTCCTCTCCTGAAGCAGTTGGTTGTGAGTGGGGTTCAACTTTCCATTGGCAAATTAAGCTTTTCTTTTAGAACTAAAAAGCTTTCTGTTTAAAAAAATACTGGGAAAACATCTCCGTTATAATTATAAATTTTGTTTCAAGTGAAAATTAATTCTAAACCCCAAAGTTATGGACAGAGTTATTGACCTACTTCTGTGCAATGATGTTGTGGAATCAGCTTCCTTGGGTTTATTTTTTTATATATTTTGCTTTATTTGTAATTCCAAAGCTGCTTTGCTTCTACCCAGAGACCCTTTTAGTAGTGTGAGGTGGGGTCCCCTCCTGGGGGCTCCTGGAGCTTCTCCCTCTCCCCCACAGCACTGAGATACCCTGAACTTCCCAGGGCAACCCTCCAAGCCAGGGGGAGTCCTGCTGCTCCAGAGGGGGCTCATTTTGGGATTTCAGGCAGAAAAACCACCCCAGTGAATCCCCAGTGTGGAGCAGAGAGGTTTCTGTGGCCCTTTGGAGGTGGAGCAGCGATCAGACACGTGGAGAGGGGAGAGGAGGAGGGACCCAGGGCTGCTTTGATCCCTCTCGGCATTCCCCCAAGGCCCCCATGTGCCCAGCACCTGAGAAAGGCTATTTATAAACCTGCAGGAAGAACAGGGAGCCCATAAATCTCCTGGGTTTCCTTTTCTCTCTGGAGCAGGAGGAGAATTAAAACCACGTGCTGGATTTCCCAGGGATGCTCCATCCTCCTGCCCCAGCCTGGAGGTGCCCACAGGGACCTGACTGTCCTCACCTGGGGGTGCTCAGTAAGGCAGGAGGTGAAATCCACACAATGGATGGGAGGGAAAACATTTTCCTGATATTTTGGGGTGGTTTCATGTGAAAACCCCAAAGCTCCCAGGCCATGAACTTTGCTGCTGCTGAATCTCCAGCCCAAATCCCTTTGGGCTTTACGTCTTTACATCTTTGAGGAACAGATTCCATCACCTCTCAGCCATTTTATTGGAATGAGGAGAGCTGATCACTTTGACTGGGAACCAAACCCTCCATTTAGCAGGGAAGAGTCAGAGGGTTTCCTACAGGCTTCTGGAAGCTGCTGTGGAGACTCTCTGGAGGCTTCTACAGAGTAGAGCTTGTGCTGCAGCCCAGCATCTCCACACTCGGCATAAATTTGGCTGCTGGACCCCAAATTCCTGGAGGAAGGGTGGATTCCATGAGGCTCAGCCATGCACTGGAGTGGTGATCCCTCCCTGATGGGCAGAGCTGCTCTTTTTAGGATCAAAGGGTCAGAAAGGGCACCAAATGTGTGACCTCCCGTGAGGGCTGGAGCCCATCCTGACCCCAGAGCTCCTCGTGGGGAATGGAGGGGAGGCTGCTGCTGTCCCCGCTCCTGGGTGAAAGGGGAGCAGTGCTGCTGACCCCGAGGGCACAGAGAGCAGGAGCAGATGGCAAACAGAGCTCCCAGTGTGGCCCTGCCCTCAGGAGGTGACCCCGGGCACGGGGCATTGTCACCAGTGTCCTCACCAGGACACAGGGCCCAGTGACTGCAGAGAGCTGCTAAAAACACTGGCAGGGACAAAAAACTGCTGGCACAATACTGGCTTCTCCTGACCCTGCAAAAATTGGGAATTTGCTGTGCTGTGTGCATGGCCATGAAAAAAATCTGTCGCCACCTTTTTTTGCTATTATTTTCCCCATCCTTCCATTCTTTCCATGGTGCTGTTCAGCTCCGAGCCCTGGATCTAAACATGGAGATCCCTTCTGCCAAAAAAAAAAAACCCCAAAAAACATTGAGAAGTTATTATTGGTATCATTTTTAAGGTGGCGGAACAGAGCAGTGTTGGATTTTGCCCTCCCCTTCATGTCCTGGGAACGAGACAGGGAATTTCATGCAAGTTTTCGCACAACCCTGGCCAAAATCAAAGCTGCTGCCCATGGACACGTGGGATGCTCTCCACATGGAGCAAGGCTGCCCCACTCACTTTGCATCCACTGAAGGAAAATAAATCAAATAAACCAGTCAAAAACTGCCTCCTGAAAGCCCCAGTTCTCACGGCCAGCAGTGACCAGAGCCTCCCTGTGGTGCTTTCCTTGCAAAAACTTGGCATTTTTTATCCATGTAGGATAACTGGGGCAAAAAAAAGGCTTATTTCAAAGTTATGAGGGGAGAGAGGTGCCAGAGAAAGGAATTCAGGGTAGTGAGGGAGGTGCTTGGCTGCACATCTGGGATCAAACCTGTGAAAACTGAGGGGAATCTAAGAAAACCTTTTGGGGAGGGAGCTGGGCATAAAATTGGGAAAAGCAGCAGAAGAGAGAAGGGGAAAAAAGATAAAAATCTCCTCCAGCACCATCCAAGTGTTTCCTAAACCCCCAGGCTGGGTTGCACACATGGGAAAACAGCCATAATTCAGGACATTGGGATGGGGAGCTCTGGGAAAAGCAGCGTCTGAAGTTTCCATGAAGGTCCCACAGCACCTGTGGAATATTTTCTCTGCTGCCTGCCCCTAATTGCATCCATCTGGGATGGAGGAGCCTTTCAGCACTGCCATGCGTGGGCAGAAGCTGCTGGGCTTTGCCCCACATTTCTGTCAGATCCCAGATAAACACAGCCCCGACCCTGGGGAGGCTCTGGGTGCTGGGATAAGGCAAACATACCAAATTCTGCTTTCAGGGCAGCTTCAAGAATGAAGCTCTGATTAAACAGAAGATTTCCAGCTTCTTTTTGTTGTATTCTTGGGAAAGAGAGGGTGACAACAAAAATAAAAAGGAGGGGCAATCCCTCTTCCCTTTTTCCCAGGAGCATCACTGGGAATACAGCACTGTGTGCCTCAGTTTCCCTGTTTATCTTTGGGACATGCTAAAACTTGCTGCCCAGATGAGTTTAACAAAAATTCCAGTGTTTAAAGTGACATTTCCATGTGCCACCCTCACGTGTGATGTCCCAGCAGCAAGAATGTAAAGAAAAAGGGAAAATTCCCCCTCTCCTCTATGGAAAACTCTACTGGAGGGAAATCTCCTCCAGGAGGAAGGACCAGGGTTTTTGGAGCTGGTTGGAGCTCAGAATCCCCCAGGGATCAGCCTGAGGCTGCAGCAGGGGCTGGGATTGTCATCACATTATTAAACAGTTCTATAAAACATCCAAGTTTCTTCTGGTGGGAAAAAGCTGCAGGAGGGAGGATGGGGGAGCTGGAGTGGATTTTTTCCCTGATTGCAATTTTCTTTGTTTGGATGTCATGCCCTGATGCTCCAAAACATCCCAGTGACTCCAAATGATTCTGGACACTGATTTGAAAAAAATTCTTTCACATTTTGGCATCACCCAATAAAATTCTGGAGAGATTTCTCTCCCCATCGTCTTCCAACCAATTCCTAGAGAGTGGGGAGAGGAGATAATTAAGTCAAGGCTCATTAAGTGTTTCAAGGATCCTTCTCTCCTAAGTTTTCCTGTGATCCATTCACTCGCAGCAATCTTTACCTGAGCTCATCCCACCTGACATCCCACCTGAGAAGTGGAAAAATCCAAATGTGAGGTGCCCAGGGACAGAGAAGGGTCAGAAGGCAGGGTTTAGAAACAATCCTGTCACCCTGGGTGACATCTCTGCTTCTCCTGACCAAGGGGTTGGGATGAGATGTTTATTGCCCAGCAGCAGCGCCTGAAATCACAGAATCATGGAATTACTTTCGTTGGAAAAGACCTCTAAGGTGACCACGCCCAGCCAAAAATCCCAGTGTGAGTCACTGAGGGCTTGTAGGATGCTGTGGTTCTCACACCACCCATGCCCCTTGGTCCCCAGGGCATGAAACCCCTCCTCAGGTGGATCAGAAGAGGCTTTTCATGGAATCATGGAATTCCAGAATGATTTGGGTGGGAAGGGACCTTAAAGCTTCTCCAGTCCCATGGGCAGGGACACCTTTCCCTGTCCCAGTTGCTCCCAGCCCTGTCCCTCCTGTCCTTTTCTCTTCCCCATGGTCCTTCCTCCCTGCTCCCACCATCCCAGCTGAACTTTGTGCAGGGAGTGGGAATTGGAATCCAGGGAGGTGAAGAGGGTGGGAGAGGAGGAAGAGGAGGGAGTTGCAGGCCCAGCAGCTCGCTGACGATTTTGCTGTTGCTGTTTTTGTTTTTTACTCCCTTTATGTTTATCCAGTTTTGAAATTCCACTTAATTTATAAAAAAAAAAATCAAAGCCCTGCCTGGAATTTCTTCTGCTGCCCATTCTCGGCCTGTGAATTTCCCAATGCCTCGGCAGGGGCTGCCTGGACTGCGTGGGCCCAGAGCCAGCTCTGGTTTCCATTACAGTGATTAATGCCAGGGACCACGCTCACATCCCAGGCCTTCCACGCTGCTCAGGGATTTGGGGAATTTTGGTACCAGCTCTGGTGAACCCCTTCATTCTTGCGGGGCAGCCAGGGTCACCTTTCCAGCAGGAGCTTGGGAGCTGCTCTGCAGGAGGGTGGGAGCAGGGCAGGGCACCCCCAGAGCTGCTGGGGCACCCCTGCTTTCCCTTCTCTCTGCTGAGGATTTCTCCCTGCTCAGATCCCAGTTTTCCCTGCTCTCTGCTGAGGATTTCTCCATGCTCAGATTCTCATTTTCCCTGCTCTCTGCCAAGGATTTCTGCCAGCTCAGATCCCAGTTTTCCCTGCTCTCTGCTGAGGAATTCTCCCTGCTCAGATCCCAGTTTTCCCTGCTCTCTGCTGAGGAATTCTCCCTGCTCAGATCTCAGTTTTCCCTGCTCTCTGCTGAGGAATTCTCCCTGCTCAGATCTCAGTTTTCCCTGCTCTCTGCTGAGGATTTCTCCCTGCTCAGATCCCAGTTTCCCTGCTCTCTGCTGAGGATTTCTCCATGCTCAGATCCCAGTTTTGCCTGCTCTCTGCTGAGGATTTCTCCATGCTCAGATTCTCATTTTCCCTGCTCTCTGCCAAGGATTTCTGCCAGCTCAGATCCCAGTTTTCTTGCTCTCTGCTGAGGATTTTTCCCTGCTTTCTGCTGAGGATTTCTCCATGCTCAGATCCTGGGTTCTTCTGTGGGAAAGCCACTGCTGAGATATGAGAAGGGCTGGTGGTGGGAGGGTTGTGATGGCAAAGTGGATCAGAGCATTCTCCTTCTTCCCTGTATGCCCATAAATACTGGAAATAACCAGGAAGCCTCCACCAGGACCAGCCTCTTTCTCACCCAACTTTTCCCAGCAATTCCCAGCTAACTTCAATCCCATCCTGGGAAAAGCATCACTAATACAACTTTATTCCTTGTACTTTCATTTGCTTTCCTTCGTTCCCACAGACCACAGCTGGCTGCTCCCACATCCTGGGGGATGGGGGATTTCAGGAGGAATCAGGAAAGCTGGGGTGAAAGCAATGCTGGACAATCCTTGCCAAATCTCCCCTGGGAAGGCTGAACTCTCCACCACCCTTGCTAAAGGCACCTTAGAGGCACTCCCACAGTTACCCTGCTTGTGCTCATGGTTTTCCCAATGCTGAATTCATTGGGTCAACCCCAGGAGGAAATGCCCATGCTCCCCAAACTCCTTCTCCAGCAGATGTTCCAATAACAGCACATTAAAAAGGAAGTTTTCTCTTCCAGGTAGCTCCAGCTGTCAGCAATCCAGAGGTGAAATTTATCCTTTGCTCTTGTCCCTATAAATCCTTTCCTGGGCTCCAGGCCAAGGCAGCTGCAGCTGAGGAGCCAAGGGGTGCTCAGGGAGTTCATTCCTGCTACCCACATCCCAGCCAGCCTGGACCTGTGGGGAAAACCCCAAAATGCCTTCAAATCCCATGGAATTGGCCTTTGCAGCTCCTGGAAACAGGATTGCTCCTTGTCCAGAAAAACAAGGTGGCCATGGAAGTGCATGGATTATTTGGGATGTGTTGATGGCCTTGCCCTGCCCCAGCAAGGCCTGGTCAGGTTTTTTGAATCTCCTCTCCCTACCCAGACAGATGGATCCATCTCTCCCAGGCGTCTCCAAAGCCTTGGTATACATCACTGGCAATGCCCTGCACCACAAAACCTTGTCAGGTTGGCTGGGTCACCTCCCTCTTCCCAGAGAGATGAACCCATCATCCATCCATCCATCATCCATCCCTCATCCATCCATCCATCCATCCATCCATCCATCCATCCATCCCTCATCCATCCATCTCTCAGCTATCCATCCATCCATCCATCCATCCATCCATCCATCCATCCATCCCTCATCCATCCATCCATCCATCATCCATCCATCCATCCATCCATCCATCCATCCATCCCTCATCCATCCATCATCCATCCCTCATCCATCCATCCATCCATCCATCCATCCATCCATCCATCCATCCATCCATCTATCCATCCATCCATCCATCCCCACATCCATCCATCCATCCCCACATCCATCCATCCATCCATCCCTCATCCATCCATCCATCCATCCCTCATCCATCCATCCATCCATCCATCCATCCATCCATCCATCCATCCATCCATCCATCCATCCATTTTTCCATCCATTCTTCCCTCCCTCTGGGTGCCTCTTCCCACACTCCTAAAGTTTCTTGGGTTACAGACTCCTTTGGGAAAAAAAAGATCCTGGAATTTTTTTGAGAGCTGATCAAAACATGTTTTGATTTTATTTGATGTCTCTCCACTCCCAGAAAATTGATTTTTTCAGCTCAAAGCCAAACTCTTCCCCTCTACTCCCACACAATTTGTGTTTCTGTGCTGATTCCTTCCCCTCTTTTGTAATGCCAGTTCCAGAATTTCTATGGAAGGCAGATATTTTTACAAAGAGTTTATCAGGAATCCCTGATTTACCTGTCTTGAGGGATTACTGCCTTTTCCAGGAAGATTTTTTTCAGGCTTTCCTTTTGTGTGTCAGCTCAATTCTCCAAGGAGCTGCCAGAGCCGTGGCACTCCGGGGCACACATTCCACGGCTCCCAGCATCCGGCTGGCAACAGGAGAACAAGCTGGGGCTGCCTTGGTCTGTTCAGTCCTGCTGGAGGTCACAGTCCCTCATGTTCCTCCTCGTTCCTGGAATGCACATGGATATTGGCTCTCCCAAGCCAGGCTTTGGCTTCCCAGCACAGCCCACACTTCTGTGTGCAGAGCTGAGCAACCAACAGGATCCCAGCTTTGTCCCTCTGCTGATGGGGATGAGGAGCTGGCATTCCCTCCTCAGAACCACATTCCTGAATATCCCCGCACCCCCGTGTGCTTCCCGCTGCCTTCGGCGAGACCTCTGTCTGCTTCCCGCCGTGTCCTTCCCGGGACAGGGAAAGTGCTGGGAAAGTTCTCTCCCAGGGCACTCTGCTGGCTGCGGCCTTGAACAATGCTTGGAAGGGAGGATGGGGAAAAAATAGCTCGGCTGACGAAGCGGGGACTCATCCAAGCAGCAGCAGCAGTGCATAGTTTGTGGTGGAAGTGTCCTGGAGTTATTTCCTATGGAAATCTGGATTGGGTTAGCCCTGCTTGCAGGCTGGGATCTTCCCAGCTCAGAGGCCCTGTGCTGGAGTCCCACTCATTGGGCCCCAGCTTTCCTACTCCAGACTTTGCTTTTCCCAAGGTGATCTCTTGGTCTCTTCCCTGGCTGGTTTTCCAAGGAATGTTGCCAAAATGGCATCTGCTGGAGGCTGCAATTCCATCCCCAGGAAGACACCACGGGACTTCTCATCTGGAGTGCCCCAGGATCCATCCCATCCCATCCCATCCCATCCCATCCCATCCCATCCCATCCCATCCCATCCCAGTGCTGGGGCTTCAGGATCCAGTCAGAGACCATGCTGGTGGTTTTGGTGGCTGCACATGGGTGAGATGGAGCTCCTGGACAGGGTTTGTCCAGCACAGACCAGGACATGCCAGGGTTGGGCCTGTCTGTGTCACTAGAGCATGACAAGGAAAGAACCAGGAACTGAGCTGTCTCCAACAACTCCCAGTGTTTTGTTAGGAAAACAGGGAAGACAAACTGAGCTTATGTTTGTCAGCACTTCTGGTCTCCTCAGGATGTGACACAGTCTCAAGCTACATCAGGGAAGGATATTAGAAAAAAAATTTTCACCAAAAGAATAATAAAGTACTAGAACACTCTTCCCAGGGAGATGGTAGAATCACCATCTCTGGATGTGTTTAAAACAGACTGGACATGGCACTTGGTGCTACAGTCTAGTGGAGGTGTTAGGGCACAGGTTAGACCCGATGATCTTAGAGGGCTCTTCCAACCTCATTATTCTGTGATTCTGTAATTCTGTGATTCTGTGATCCTGATTTGGTGCTTTTGGAACAAATCCACTTTTGCAGAAAAATCTTCATCATCCACAAGGAAAGCACATGGAACACGAGAATTCTTTCCCATTGCACCTTCACTTTGCCAAGCCCACTCTCCCTCTCCACAGCTCCATCAGCTCCTGCTCCTAACATCAGGCATGGAACTCTGGGACCCCACTGGCTGACTTTAACCATGCTTTTCCCAGGCTGTGTCCCTACTGCTGTCCCAGCGCCGACCCTTCTGGAGCATCTGGAAGCTGAGCACACAAAAGTCGAGCAGGGAAAACCACACAGCATTTTTATCCCCCAGCAGAACCTCCTGTGTTTATTTCTGGAGTCACAGCAACCCCAGATGAGGAGTGGCCAGGCTGAGAAGGAATGTCTGAGAAAATTGTCAGCAGGGCTGGGACACTGGGTGGGATGGGCTCTCCAGAGGGAGATGGGTAGTCCAGAGGGAGGGATGGGCTCTCCAGAGGGTGGGATGGGCTCTCCAGAGGGAGGGATGTGGCTCATCCCAACACACAGCTCTGGAGGACAATTTGGGGTGAGATCCTTCAAATTCTTCTTGCAGGCAGATCCCTGAGCTAATCCAGCCCCTGTCTCCAAGGGATCATCTCCATCTCCACACCAGGGAGGGATGCCCACCTGCAGATCTGTGCAAACCCTGGGCAGGCACAAACCACCCCCAAGTGATTCCTCTCAGCTTTTCTTGTGTAATTAAACAAGTTTGAATCACAACCCAAATTGTTTATTAAACCAATTTCAATAAATGTGCCACTCCTGGGAGCAGCCTGTGCTCGTTTCCCCCTCTCCCACAATCCCAAAGCTCACAGAGGGGGAATCCAGAGCTGCAGCTGCTGGGATTTCTAAATCCACACACCAAACCTGGATTTGTCCTGTTTCTGTTTGTCATTTCCATAAACCATCCCAGTAAGAATTGTACATTCCTGGTTGCTAATTTTCTCAAGAGGGGCTGCACAGATCCCTGGGCTGATACCAGGAATGCTCCTACAGAAAGAGCGTCGTGTTTTCCTGTGTGTACAGAGTGGCTCTTCCTGAGAGGAACTGCAGACAGATTTTTGTTGAGTTGTTGTGTTTGTCTGGAGTTTTTCTCTCCTTGCTGGTGGCTGAGCAAGCAGCTGGCACAGCCCCACCATGGATGATTCACCATGACCAGGCAAAGGCAGATCCAGCTCTTCCTGGCCTGGCTGCTTGTGACGGGAATTCTGGGTTCAGGTTGGGACGTTTTGGGGATGGGCACTAGCTTTGGGTTGGGTTGGGGCAGCACGAGGTGCTTGGAAAGGGGAATGTGCAAAATCCCACTTTGCTACTGCTACAAGGTGGTAATCCTGGGATTAGGGAGGGATTGTGGGATCAGAGTGTTTTGGGTTGGAAGGGAATTTAAAGTTCAGCTTGTTCCAGTGGGACCTTCCACCATCCCAGGCTGCTCCAAAACCCATCCAGCCTGGCCTTGGGCACTGCCAGGGATCCAGGGGCAGCCCCAGCTGCTCTGGGCACCCTGTGCCAGGGCCTGCCCACCCTCACAGGGAACAATTCCCAATTCCCAATATCCCATCCAGCCCTGCCCTCTGGCAGTGGGAGCCATTCCCTGTGTCCTGTCCTTGCATCCCTTGTCCCCAGTCCCTCTGCAGCTCTCCTGGAGCCCCCTCAGGCCCTGGCAGGGGCTCTGAGCTCTCCTGGAGCCTTCTCCTCTCCAGGTGAGCACCCCCAGCTCTCCCAGCCTGGCTCCAGCCCTGAGCAGCTCTGGGGCCTCTTTGGACTCACCCCAGCAGCTCCACTTCTGATGTTGGACTCCCAAGCTCACACAGCACTCCAGGATGGATTTGCCATTGGCCCTGATGTACATTTCCTGCTCAAAATAAGGTTCAGTTGCAGAAACTCTCCCAAAACCTGTGTGAAAATCCCAGGTTTGTTGTCAGCACCTCAGCCTTGGCATCCAGATGGGGTCCCTGCAAGGAGCTGCTGTGTCCTGCTGCAAGGAATGATTTCTTTGAGCTCCAGAACAGGTTTGGGGGGTGAGGAGCAAAAACGAGCCCCAGACTCTAAATAAGCCACATCATTCCTGAGCAAACCCTTCCAGAGCTTAATGAACCTCACCAGTTAACACCTTCCTCATTGCCACTCTCTGTCTGTTCCTCGTTGCACTCTCTGCTTGTTCACTGATCAGGTTTTGCCTCCCAAACCATCATGGCCAAATTTCTTTTCTCCATGGACAAAGGGAGCCTGTGAGTTGGATAAATCCTTCCCAACACACAGGGAGAGAAGTGGAGCTCCCAGAGCCTCATTCCAATAATTTTCCTCATTCTCTCCTGAACTGCTGCCAATTTTGCAGCTCTTCCACTTGGGCTGTAAATATTGGTGCTGTTGGAGCCCAAAAGCTCTCCCAGCTCTGGGATGCTCCTGCTGCTCCCGGTTCACATCCCCTGATTTTCACCCCAAAATCACAATTGTATTGGCAGAGCTGTGAGACCAGGCACCATTTTTTTTGTTATTATTCCTGTTTTACTGGGGAGATAAGGATGTGTACACATTAAACCCCTGGAAGTGAGCAAGGCTGGGCTGGAGGGGGTTGGAGAACCTGGGATAATGGGATAAATAATTACATCATCATCATCATCATCATCATCATCACTATTATTATTATTATTATTATTATTATTATTATTTACATTTACATTTACATTTACATTTACATTTACATTTACATTTACATATTAAAATTATGTCTATGTGATAAATCACATACTTTAATGTACACATTAAACCCCTGGAAGTGACAAAGGCCAGGCTGGAGGGGGTTGGAGAACCTGGGATAATGGGATAGATAATTGTATCATTAATATTAAATCAATAAATTAATAATAAAAATTATTATTTTTATTTTTTTAATTTACATTTAAATAATTAAAATGTATTTATGTGGTAAATTACATGATTTAATGACACATTAAACCCCTGGAAGTGACCTGGGCTGGGCTGGAGGGGGTTGGAGAACCTGGGATAATGGGATAAATAATTCATAATTAATAATAAATAAATAAATAAATAATTTTAAAATTTAAATTTAAATATTTAAATTATATTTATGTAATAAATCACATAATTTAATGTACACATTAAACCCTGGGAAGTGACCAAGGCTGGGCTGGAGGGGGTTAGAGAACCTGGGATAATGGGATAAATAACAATAATAATAATGATAATGATAATTATAACAATAATGATAATAATAATAACTTAATTTTAATTTAAATATTTAAATTATACTTATGTAATAAATTACACAATTTTATGTACACGTTAAACCCCTGGAAGTTCCTGCCCATGGCAGGGGGACGAATGGGATGAGTTTTAAGGTCCCCTCCAACCCAGCCTCTCAAGGATTCCATGACAGATCTTCCCAAACCCAGCAAACCCCAGGGCAGCCCCAAACAGGGGCTCCCACCTCTCATCCAGCCCTCGGAAAGGCACCCCTGGGTTCCGGGGGTCCCAGGGGCCCTGGGGGAGCCTCTGGCACCCCACAGAACCCACAGCAGGCTGGGCGGGCACTGAGGGATCCACACCCTTTGGCACATCCCAGACCAACACTTGGCACAGCCCTTGAAGAGGTCAGCAGGGCAGAGATTTCCAACTGCAGCTGGGAAAGGAGCTGGATTCACTCTGAAGGGAATAAATCCATTGCTGCACACCAGCAAAGGGGTTTTCCCCTGTGTGGTGACACAAAAGGATGGTGACAAAATCTCTCCATTTGATCCCTTTTCCTGTGTTGATCCCACCCAGCCAGAAGTTTCTTGGATCCTCGAATCCTCCTGCAGCTCTGTGAGCGCCACTCTATCACGTTTATTCATTTATTTGGCATTTCTTCCCCTTTCTCCTCCTTCCCTTGCTGGCAGGAAGCCTCTGCCTTCTATTTTTATCATCACGAATTGGCTCTGCCATGAAAGTGGGACCTCACAGGAACAACCCCTGGATCCAGAAAAGGGGAAAGAGAAAAATAAACACCCATCTCACCCTGTGCCAGCACTGGGACAGGGCTGGGTTTCATGGGGAGGGAGAAGCCAAACCAGGGCTGTGCCAGCTGCGTGCTGAGAGTGAGATTTCCCCCATTTGCTATTTTTTGGGGGGATTTTGTGATGAAAATCCAGCATGGTGATGCAGATCCCAGTGATTTATGGGGAGTTCTCCTCCAAGGAGGAATTTCCACTTGGCCAGAGTGGGCAGTGCTGAAGGGAAGAGCTTGGAGGGGCTTGGAAAGAGGAGCTGTGAGGGAGCTGGGAGCAGGTGCTGCAAACACCTTCAGTCAGGCCCCAAAGGGTCACCTTATCCCAGGTTTGGGGCACAGGATGGGGACATGGGGCCTCCTTTACTGTCCCCAAGGTGCTGCCACTGTCACCAACCCCATTGCCAGAGTCCTGACCCAGAGGAGCAGGAGGGATCCAGCTGGATGGGGCTCTGCAGAGCTTTTGCACATCATTAAAGTCCAAAATGTCCCAGGTTCACTTTAGATCCTCTGTGTTGATGTTGCTTATGTTCCTAGGGAAGCTTTGGGAGGTGTTTGGGAGCACAGAACCCCCTGCAAGGGCTGCTCACAGCTCAAACCCTGAGCTCTCTGGGCAGGGCATCCCACCAGGCTTCCCACAGGATCCTGATGGTCCCAGCTCCCAGGTTTGGGGTGTGGTGTCTCCAGGGAAACCCCAAATAACATCCCCCAGTGTCCCCCATCCCAGTTTCCTGGGAAATGTCTGGGATAGAGGTGGGGAAAGGCGGCAGCAATGGGGCAATGGGTTTGTTCTGCTGTGCTGGGTTGGTCCTGGCTGAGGATTCAGGGGATTGGAAAATGAAACATCACAGTGGTGGTGGGGCTGGAAGGAGCAGCTATTCCATCCCGTCCCATCCCATCCCATCCCATCCCATCCCATCCCATCCCATCCCATCCCATCCCACCCCATCCCATCCCAAACAATGTTCACCCCAGTGTTTCAGGCAGGCTGGGAAGGTTTGGGATCTGGGATTGCACTTGGGGAAACTGAGGCAAAGATGGTGAAAGAGGCCAAACTTGCCAAGAGCTCCCCAGGTCACAGATCCTGAATCCCAGACCTGCACTGGGGGATCCCTGCCAGCTCCTCGTGCCCCTCAGACAGGGAGCAAAGCCTTTTCCTGCTGCCAGATCCCCTGTTTGGTTTCCTGGGTTCATTCAGCCAAGGATTCCTCCCCTGGAGCAGAGCCCCCAGCAGGAGGACAGAGATGGGAATTTTGCAGGAACAACCAGGACAGGGAAAAGGAAAAACATAAAAACCCCAAAGAAAAATCTCCATGTGGGGAAATTTAGTTTTATTTTTTTCTTGCAGAGGATGATTCCCTGCTCCAAAACAAACCCTCCTCTGGCAGGGCTGGGGCTGAGCAGGCTCTGCTCTCCCCTCCAGCCTTCCCAGCCTGTCCCACCAGCTCCCTCCCAGCCCTGAGGGCTCATGGAGGTCTGCGCTGGGCACCTCGGTGGTCTGCCCCAAGCCAAGCCAATGGCTCTGCCTTCTCCTCGAGCTTTCCAGCTGGGAAATGTCATCAATGGGGGCTGAAATCCACGGCACCGCTCCTGCCGGGCCTTTCCCACCGTGCCGGGGCTGGAGCGGCAGGAGGGGGCGGAGGATGCCGGGGAGGAGCCCGGGAGGAGGGAGGGGATGGAGGAGGGATGGAGGAGAGGGGATGTGGGGAGGCAGTCAAGGAATGAGCATGGAGGAGGAGGGAAAGGCTCTGCTGGGTCCATCAAGGGCGAGACAAGCTCAGGGAATGGGAAATTGGGAAATGTACCTCTTGGAAAGATAGCCCTGCCTGAAGGAAGGGATCAGCGTTCAGCGTGATCAGGCTGGGAGTGTCTTCCTGCCTTCCCAAAATGATGCTGAAGGCACGAGGCGGATGCAGCATCTGGGGAGCATCCTCACCTCAGGGATGCAGAATTCTGGGGAGTATTCTCACCCAGGGGTGCAACATCTCAGGAAGCAACCCTACCCCAGGGATGCAGAATTTTGGGGAGTACCCTCACTCCAGGGATGAAGTTTTTAGGGAGCATCCTTCTCTGATGGGTGCAGGATTTTGGGGAGTATCCCAACCCCAGAGATGCAGGATTTTGGGAGTGTCCTTGCCCAGGGATACATCAGCTGTGGGAATATCCTAACCCCAGGGACAAAGACCTTTGGGGAGCATTCTCACCCCAAGGATGCAGAATTTTAGGAAGCATCCATCGTTCTTTGATGGATGGGGAACTCTGGGGAACAGCCCTGTGCAGGGATCCTTGGTGAGCACTTTGGGGACCATCCTTTGTGCAGGGATGCAGCATCCTGGGGAGCATCCCAGGGACTCGGGAACCATTCTCTTTCCAGGGATGCCACACTTTGGGGAGCACCCAGGGGTGCAGAATTCTGGGGACCATTCCACCAACTCTTGGGTTCCCAGGGATGCCACGCTTTGGGGATCATCCCTACCCCAAAAATGCCACACTTTGGGAATCATCCCTCCTCCAGGGATGCAGAATTCTGGGGAGCATCCCATGAACTCGGGAACCATTCTCTTTCCAGGGTTGCCACATCCTGGGGAGCATCCCATTGATTCTTGGGTTTCCAGGGATGCCACAGTTTGGGGAGCATCCCTTCCCCAGGGGTGCAAAATTCTGGGGAGCAGCCCAGGGACTCTTGGGAAAAATCCTCTTTCCAGGGATGCCACATTTTGGGAATCATCCCTACTCCAAGGATGCAGAATTTTAGGAAGCAGTTTAGTAAAAATTTTACTAAAATTTTTGATGGATCCATCGTTCTTTGATGGATGGGGAACTCTGGGGAACAGCCCTGTGCAGGGATTCTTGGTGAGCACTTTGGGGACCATCCTTTGTGCAGGGATGCAGCATCCTGGGGAGCATCCCTACCCCAGGGGTGCAGAATTCTGGGGAGCAGCCCAGGGACTCGGGAACCATCCTCTTTCCAAGGATGCCACACTTTGGGGATCATCCCTACCCCAAAAATGCCACACTTTGGGAATCATCCCTACTCCAGGGATGCAGAATTCTAGGGAGCATCCCCGGGACTCTTGGGAACCATCCTCTTTCCAGGGATGCCACATTTTGGGGAGCATCCCTACCCCAGGGGTGCAGCATCCTGGGGAGCATCCCATGAACCCGGGAACAATTTTCTATCCAGGAATGCCACATTTTGGGGAGTATCCCTTCCCCCGGGATGCAGAATTCAGGGCAGCAGTCCTGGCCCGGGCTGCCCACGGTGCCCTCCGGCTCAGGCTGTTTGTCTGTGTCCCTCAGTCCCCAACTGCTGCCCTCGGGAGCAGCCTGGCACAAAGGCTCATTGTGCGAGCGCCTTTCAAGCCGGGCCAGGGGGCAGCCGCGCTGCCGGCAGCGGGGAAAGGCGCTGGAAGAGCCCGAAGTTGCTGTTGGACGAGGTTCAGAGGCCGGGGCTCGGCGGGAGGGAGCCGGGGGAGGAAAGCAAACAGCGGAAAGTGCTGACTGCGACAGGCAACCCTGGCATCCCACGGCAGCACGGCCAGCCCGGCAGGGGATGGGCACCAAAGGTGTCTCAGTGCCTCCCAGCAGCCCCAAATCTCAGTTCTGGACAGAGAATGGGCACCAAAGGTGTCCCAGTGCCTCCAAGCAGCCCCAAATCTCCATTTGGGAGGGGAAATGGGCACCAAAAGTGTCCCAGTACATCCCAGCAGCCCTAAATCTCCATTATGGACAAGGAGTGGGTGCCAAAGGTGTCCCAGTGCCTCCCAGAAGTCCTGAATCTCCATTTGAGAGGGGGAATGGGTACCTAAAGTGTCCCAGTGCCTCTCAGCAGCCCCAAATCTCAGTTCTAGAGGGGGAATAGGAACTAAAGGTGTCCCAGTGCCTCCCAGTGCCTTCCAGTGCCTCCTAGCAGCCCTAAATCTCCATTCAGCAGGGGGAATGGGCACTAGAGGTGTTCCAGTGCCTCCCAGCAGCCCAAATCTCTGTTTGGGAGGGGGAATGGGCTCCAAAGCTGTCCCAGTGCCTCCTGGCAGCCCAAATCTCATTGCCTGCTGTGATGTGCTCTCTGTGCCCAGATCCAGCAGCAGGATGTGTCCAAGGGTGTGCTCACCCCACAGGGAATCACAGGATGGTTTGGCTTGGGAGGGATCATGAACATCATCCAGAAACCCTCACCCAGGAGGAGCCAAGCTCATCCCCTGCTGCTCAGCACCCCATCCTTCTCCTTCCCCCTTCCCTCTGCATCCCTCTGCTTGGTCTCCCTAAATTCATCCTTCTCCTCTTCCACCACTTCCTTGCACCTCCCCAGGATCTCAGGGATTTCCAGAGCCCTTCCCTCACTTCAGCCTTCAGCAATTCCTGTTCCTGTTTCCATATCAGTGTCCTTCAAGCACCAGTTTCAATGTCTCATTTCAAGACACCAACCTGAAGATGTCCCTTTTCCTCACTGGTCTTCCCCTGGAGCAGCAGCTCAGGATTCCAGCCCAGAAATCCCCTCCATCCCACAGGGATCCCTCAGGAGACACTGCCTCCTGCTCCCCTGCACTGCTGCATGTGTGCATCCCTGGATTATCACATGCTGGAGTCTGGGAAAACCCTTCTGCCTGCTCTGACTCTGTTCAATCCCACATCTGAGCAGCCTCACAGCAGCCAACAGACCTGAAAAATCCTCCTCCAGGTGCAGTTCCCCACATGTCTTTCCCAGTCTGTGTTGATGGCCTTGCCCTGCCCCAGCAAGGCCTGGTCAGGTTTTTTGAATCTCCTCTCCCTACCCAGACAGATGGATCCATCTCTCCCAGGCGTCTCCAAAGCCTTGGTATACATCACTGGCAATGCCCTGCACCACAAAACCTTGTCAGGTTGGCTGGGTCACCTCCCTCTTCCCAGAGAGATGAACCCATCATCCATCCATCCATCATCCATCCCTCATCCATCCATCCATCCATCCCTCATCCATCCATCCATCCATCCATCCATCCATCCATCCATCCCTCATCCATCCATCCATCCATCCATCCATCCATCCATCCATCATCCATCCATCCATCCATCCATCCATCCATCCATCCATCCCTCATCCATCCATCCATCCATCATCCATCCATCCATCCATCCATCCATCCATCCCTCATCCATCCATCCATCCATCCATCCATCCATCCATCCATCATCCATCCATCCATCCATCCATCCATCCATCCATCCATCCCTCATCCATCCATCCATCCATCATCCATCCATCCATCCATCATCCATCCATCCATCCATCCATCCATCCATCCATCCATCCCCACATCCATCCATCCATCCATCCATCCATCCATCCATCCATCCATCCATCCATCCCTCATCCATCCATCCATCCATCATCCATCCATCCATCCATCCATCCATCCCTCATCCATCCATCCATCCATCCATCCATCCATCCATCCATCATCCATCCATCCATCCATCCATCCATCCATCCATCCATCATCCATCCATCCATCCATCCATCCATCCTTCCATCCATCCATCCATCATCCATCCATCCATCCATCCATCCATCCATCCATCCATCCATCCATCCATCCCCACATCCATCCATCCATCCATCCATCCATCCATCCATCCATCCATCCATCCATCCATCATCCATCCATCCATCCATCCATCCATCCATCCATCCATCCCTCCATCCATCCATCCATCCATCCATCCATCCATCCATCATCCATCCATCCATCCATCCATCCATCCATCATCCATGGATGTCTTTGCTGGGAAAGACATCACTCCCAGCAAACCCCTTCCTCCAGCTCAATTCTATCATGAAGCTCAATCATTGCATGATTCCACAAAATGATTGGACTCAAAGGTCTTGGAGCAGCCTGAATTGCAACCTGAATAATTCTATTCTACTCTATTCTATTCTATTCTATTCTATATTCTATATTCTATATTCTGTAATTATATTCTATTTATAATTATATCTTGAAGGTCTCTTCCAACCTTGTGATTCTGTGATATGCTGTAACATTATAGGATATAATATTATAAGATATCACAGAATCACATATCATCATTATATTCTATGATTCCAAATTCCCATGTTTTTTTATTATATAATTTATATAATATTTATCTATAATATTATTTTCTATGATTTCAAATTCCCGTGTTTTTATTATATAATATTTATCTATAATATTATATTCTATGATTCCAAATTCCCATTTTTATTATATAATTTATACAATGTTTATCTATAATATTATATTCTATGATTCCAAATACCCGTTTTTTTATTATATAACTTATATAATGTTTTTCTATAATATTATATTCCCATTATCCCACATTCCCATGATTTTTATTATATTTTTGTTATATAATTTATTTAATATTTATCTATAATATTATATTCCCATGATTTCAAATTCCCAGTATTAGAAGCCTGGTTGCAGGATGCTGCAAAGGAGAGGGATTTTGGGGGAGCAGAGCTGTGGCTGTGATGGTTTTTCCATGGGAAAATTACGGCTCCCTCCCCAAACTCCCCATCCCCATCCCAAATCTCACTGCAGCCGCTGGAGACCTTGGGAAAAGGAGAGGTGGGGACAGGGCAGGGACATCAGGGGGGGACATTTTGTCCGTGTGCCCCCCCGGGCTTCCTCTGGGGGAGCAGGGCACGGTTAATGGGGTTAATAATTAACGCGGGGCCGTTAATTGGCGCTTTTAATGCGTGTTTTTAGCAGGAGCGCTCCACAGGCTGCAATCCCTGCGGAATGCGGGATTCGGGCTGCGGGGAGAGGAACCTGCGGCATCCCCGGGTTCTGCGAGGAGGGAAAATCCCCGAGAGCTGCGGCACCTTCACCCCTCTGGGGCTTGGCTGCTCCCCCAGCAGAGCCTCCGGAGAGGAAAGGAGCGGAAAGGAGACGAAAGGAGCCCCTGGGTGTTGATTTTCCCGGCACAGCCGAGCAGGAGCCCCGGCGCTCCGGCTGCGATGCAGAAGCCGAGCCGGGAGCGAGTCCCGCCCGGAGCTCCGCGCTGCGGGGATGGATGGATGATGGATGGATGGATGGATGGATGGATGGATGGATGGATGATGGATGGATGGATGGATGGATGATGGATGGATGAATGGATGGATGGATGGATGGATGGATGATGGATGGATGGATGGATGATGGATGGATGGATGGATGGATGGATGGATGGATGGATGGATGATGGATGGATGGATGGATGGATGGATGATGGATGGATGGATGGATGGATGGATGGATGGATGGATGATGGATGGATGGATGGATGGATGGATGGATGGATGGATGGAGCGGGCTGGGCGCTGGCCCGGGGCTGTCTCTCCTTCGTTTCCATCCCCTCCGAGCTCGGGGATCGGCTCGGGAGTGCCCCGGCTGCCGTGAGGACCACCAGGATTCCCCATCCTTGCGTACCGCAGGGTGTCGTTCCCTGTTGTTATAAACGGAGAGAGTTCCTTATCCTGCATCCGCATCCCCCGTGCCATGTCCGCTGTTCCTCTGGTTGTGGTGACTGTTCCAGTGTCACATTCCTGAGCGATGCTCTGACCTGAGCCCTGCTGACTCAGCCAATCCAGCGTCACTGCTGTCCCTTGGGAACTTCCCTTCACGCAGAATTTTATGGATCAGCATCAGCTCCTGGCCCACAGATGTCCCCAGGTGCTGGATTCATTAATCACCACTTCCAGAGGCTCAGGCTCCAATCCAGCTGGGCACAGCACCGTTTTCCTCCTGCCTTGATGAGGACAAGGAAACACCAGAGCCAGCACAAAATTCCCTGGAAAATCATCCCAACTCCTGTGCAGACTTGGGAGTTGGAGTCTTTATGACTCCTTCCTGATGCCTTAGGGAGCTGGAACAGAGGCTGGATGGAGTTCAGAGGAATAAAGTGGATTTTTATTGAGGTGCCTTCAGAGACCATCCAGGCACCACCAGAGCCACAGTTCTGGCTCTGCCCAGATGGCTCCAAGATGGGAGCAAGAGAGTTCTTGGTCACAAGATCTCCCATTTTTATATATTTTAGTCCATTTGCATACAGGAATTTACTGCCCAATTAACAGCTTCAGATGATGAAGTTTCCTCTTCCTTGCTTGCTTGCCCACCTTCCTCTTCTCATGTTGTTTGTGTTTTGGGTCTGAAGTTTGAAGGGATTGTCCTCGAGTCTCCAGCTGGAATGGGATTGTTTTGTCTCCACCACCTTGTGAGAAGATCCCAGTAACACTGAATATAAAGCTAAAAGCTGCACACCAAAACAGAACAGGAAAACTCCAAACCCAAGATACCATTCCAACCCAGGATATTCCATAATGGATCCAAAGGTGCTTTTTTTACCAGGATCTGAAGCACAGTGGTGAAGGACATGGAGAGGACCAAGGTGGATTTCTCCTCCCCATGAGCCCCAGCCTGAGGTCCCCAGAAGGAAAGAGAATTCCCAGCACAAATTCCTGCTGGTGGCATGGGACCTTGTCTTGGTTTGGAAAGACAAGAGTCTGCTAAGGCAGGCAGGAGCCTCCCCTGAAATGCAGAATGCAAACCCTCCACACCCCTCTGAATTGCTATAAATTTGAAATTAAGGGGCTCTCAGGCAAAAAATATGGGAGCAGGAAATAACAGTTCTTTACTAGGGAAGAAAATAAAAGGATAAAATAAACAATGCAGTACACTAGAACAACACTGACAGAGTCAGAACCCAACCTGACACCCTGTGGGTCAGGGTGTTGGCAGCAGTGCCATTGGAATTGTGGCTCAGCCCTCCTGCAGTGTCAGGGCTGGTTCTGCTGGAGCAGGGATCCTGTAGAAAGGTGCAGTCTCTGCCTCTGAAGGTCCAGTGGAAGAGGCAGCTGCTGTTCCTCTGGGGAATCCCGTGGAGAAGCCGTGCTGGTGTCTCAAAACCTCTGGATTGTATCTGGGTAGGAATGCTTGGCTCCTCCCTCTGGGCTCACATCTCCCAATGGGATGCTGCAGTTCTTATCAACCATGCAGTGACATTCAATGGCTGTTATCAGCAATGTCCCCTCCCCAGGGAGGTGTGATTGTGGTCACTCAAAGAGAGAGATAAGGCAACTGCCCACTTGACAAAGGTAATTTGCCATACAGATGGTAATTGAAAACATCTTGCATTGCAGTCTGGAACAGACCTGCAGACGTGGCCATACCCATCACCCAAGATCCTACTGAGGAAAATTCCCCTCTCAAAGCTCATTTGGACTGGTGAACCACAGATACCCCACAGTCCCAGTGAGGGCTTAGGATCAAAGAGGGTTTGGGAAGCCTGGGATGTGGATCCATGATCCCAAAGTGAGAGGGAGCGTGGGGAGCATCACCCCACCACGATGTCAGCCAGGCCCTTCTTTCCCATAAAACCCCAACTTCAATAATGGGGAAAACAGAGAAATTGCTGGATTTTCTACATTTTTTGTTTTCCCACTTTCTGCCCCAAATCTAAAGAGGAAAGGCAAGGAATAATCACACAGACACCTAGGGTTAGGAATTATTCTTCTTTTAATTTCACATGGTTTAAAATACGATATGAAATAAGGCTACAGTATATAAAAACCTCTCCAGCAAAATGATGTGCCAGCATCAGCAATTAAAACAAAACCAATCCCCTCCTTCTCTAGGAATTCAATGGAGGAGGGATTTTATTTTTTTTTTTTTTGAATCCTTTAAAAAAACCAAACAGGACCAGACACAACACACAGACACACACACACATCGCTACATCTCTAAGCTACCTCAGCTCAGGTTTTTTAAAAAAGCACCTGCTTTTTCCTTGTTTTTTTTATTTTTTTTTTAATCTCGCTTTTAAACTTTTTTTTCCCACTTTTAAAAAATATAAATTATATGAAAATACACGTTGGAAAATAGTCAAACAGCACAATATAACAATCTCTTTTTTTTTTTTTTAACTTCTTCCAAGTTTATCAGCTTAAAAAAATGTGTAAAACCAAAAGAAAACAAAAAAGACTTCCTTATTTTTGGATTTTTTTGTTGGTTTTTTTTTTTTTTCACTGAGGCAGTTAATTCCTGGAGATATTCCATTATAACATATATGTATACATAGATTTATCCTTTATTTAAACCTCTTTGGAATGTAGACAACAGCTCCTGGGTGTTACACAGACCCTACCAGGGAGCAGAGCACACCAAGGCATCCCAGCTTTCACAAGGACCCAGCAATTGAATCCTAAAACCTTGGAGAAAACCCCTCCAAAAACTCAAAACTCAGAAAGTGGAGATGTTTCCTGCAGCACCTGGATTTACTGCTGCTTTCTGGGACCATTTTTTGGAGGAGGTGTTGCTTTGGGAAGACAGGAGAAAGTGAAATTTTACATTACTCTTTATTTGTTGCCCTGTTCTGTTAATTCTCCCCCTGAAGGATCCCATCTGGATGGGCATGGTGGGAGTGTGGGAATGGCATGGATCTCCACTTGGACACACCCCAGAGTCCAAGGGTTACCACATGGAGATGGAGAGGGACTGGCAGCAGGAAAGTGCTTGTGGGTTTTGTCATTATTGGGGTGGGATTATCATTATTGGGTGGTTTTATCATTATTGGGGTTTTTGCCATTATTTTTGAGTTCTCAAATATCAGCTGTCAAGGCCCCCAAAGTTGTTTGCAAGGCTCAGGCTCTGCCAGAGGGGCCAAGGCAATACCAACCCACATGGAAACAGCAGAGAATGAGCAGGACACAGAAAATATCCCAAAATCTCACCCAAAGCACCTGAGACATTCCAAACCAAGACAAAATGACCCCGTTTCCAACAGTGTCTGCAAGGGGGAAATCCACTCCTGTGTGGAGGAAAAGCACAGGGGGAGTCCCAGCCCTGGCAGATCTCCATCATCCCTCTCAGATCCATCCTTCTGGGCCAGCAGATGGGAATTAACCAAATTTTCACGGACTTGAAGGAGTTCAGAGGGTTTGGGTTGAGCTTGTCCTGCTCAGCACAGCCCTCACCAAAGGCCAGCAGTGAAAACCAGAAGGAAAAAGGAACCAAAGCAAAAGAAACAAAAGAGAAATCTGCACATTTCCAGTGTATAAACAGCACCCATCTCTGGGATGGCCTCTAGAACAGGAATAAAGCAAAGGAAAATAGGAAATGATGGAGCTGATGTGTCTGGGACTGTTCACAGGCTGTGAGCTGGGAGGGCAAAGGACTGGAGAAATGATGGGGAAACTCCAGCCAGAGGCTTCTTCCAAAAATCCAGAGGTGCTTCCCCTGGCTCACCCTTCCCTACCTTTGACCACCTCCCCAAAATCACTGGGAACACCCAGGCCCAGCTTGGAAACATCTAAATAAGCACAGTGGGGGAGGGATTTAGCCTGGCAGGGGTGTGGGGCTGTAGCCAAACCTGCAATTCCTCCTCTTGGAGGGAAATTTTATCCCATTCCTTTTCTTTTTCAGCTGGAGCATCCAAGCAAAGCAGGAGGGATGTCCTGGGGCATGGCCCATGCCAGGGGCAGGAGCTGGGATGTCTGGGAGTCCCTTTCTAAGGCTGCAAGGGGCGTTGAAGTGACCCATGATGGGTCAGCTCAGGGCACTTTGCAGCAGCCCTGAACATCCCAAGCCCCTCTGGTTGCTGCTGGGATGCTCTTTGCCAGCTCCTCCCTGTGCCCTCACAGCTCTCCTGCTCCCTGTCCAGCTGCCCAGCTGTGGCTCAGGCTGGACCTGTCCCACAGCCTCACCTCTGGGGTCTCATCCGTGATATTCCACTGTTCCTTTCCTCCCTCCAGCTTGGCCAGGCTGCCTCCATCCTCCTCCTCCTCCTCCCTGCCTGCCCAAGGAGATGAGCCCGAGTTCCATTCTCAGTGGGCAGAGTCCCTTTCCTCCTTCGGGGCTCCCTTCACCTTCCTCCATCCCCTCTTCCCTCCTTTCCCTCCATCCCATCAGTCCTTCAGACAACCCACAGCACCTGAGTGTGACACCCTCCCTTCCTGGGCCCCCTCTGCTTCCACCCCCTGGCAGGAGCTCCCTCCTGGCCTCCCCATTTCCCTCCAACTCCACCTTTTGTGAGGACACAGCAATTCTGGGGCTGATTTTCCCTAAAATGCTCAGTTTTAGGATACAGAGGTGCTGGGTCCCCCCTGCTCCAGAGGCCAAGGAGAGCCCAGCACCTCTGGGCATCACTTTGGGGTTGGGCTCCCCTCCAGCTCTGCCCCTGTGAGGGGGAGGTTGTGCTTGTGCCTGAATATTCTGGGTATTTTACACAGATTCCTGTCCTGCCACCCTATCCTTTAGGATCAGGCAGGAATCCCTCCTCAGCAGCTATGGAAAGGCTCTGACCCCGACTCCCAGAGCTGTCCCAGTGCCTCTGGAATGAGCTCTGTGCCCCAAGACACTCAGAGAAGGGATTTTGGTAAAGTCCAAAATGCTGCCTTTAAATGCAAACACCAGGGGGATGAAAGATTCCCTTGGGAGGCCAAATCTGCAGGGATCTGGCTTTGGGATTGTACTGGGATATGGAAACAGCCTCTGACCCTCCAGGTCCCACCATTGCCCTCAGGGTGGTGGGACCTTGTCCTCAGCCTGCCCAGAGCATCCCAGGGAGCACAGGGAGCAGCAGGAGTGACCCCTCCAGAGAGAACCAGCTGCAGGAAGGGTCTGGGGGCCAGAGGGAGCAGCTGCCCTGGCCTGGTCCCACAGCCACCCCTGGTGACACCAGTGCCACTGAGCCAGTGCTCCGTGCCACCCTCACCCTGACAGCCCAGGAGCCACAACGAGCCCATTTGCAGGGACAATTTCCTTTCTGCTGTGCCCACACATGGCCATAAAGACAGAGCTGCTTGAAACAGGAAGGAAAAAGCATTTCCCCTTGGGTTTTGAACTTTTTCCTGATTTTTCCCCTCAATTAACTTGCATATTTTCCATTTACCACATTGAAAACATGGGAATTTCTCTCCTTTCCCCCTCCCAAAAAAAAAAAATGTCTGTAAGCACCAAAGTGTTCATTTAGCAAAAGAAGTGATTTGGAAAATGCCAAAAGACATTTTCCATGGAAATTCTGAGAGGATTTGTGCAGCCAGACATTAAAAAAAGCAAGGATTTCAACCAGCATTATCAGCACAGCGTGTGGGGCTGGAAACAGGAGTGGCACCCCCAGCCAGCATCAACAGGAGCCACTCTGGAGTTCATTTTCCTTCCCATCCCAGTCCCAGCATTTCAATTTCTCCAGTGGGGTCTACATAAACTAATTCCTCTTTTTCTCTTTTTCATCCCTGGGATAAAACTCTCTGCTGGCAGAACAGAAACAAACACACACAATATTGCAATACTGAGACCATCTTAGAGCTTAAGACTATTTAGAAAAAAAAAAAATACTGGCACAAAATTTAATAAAATAAAACTTTAAAAAAAAATAAAAAAGTCTTGATCCCTCCTAGGAAAAATTCTCTCTTGTAGAAAAGAGGACAATGGACAGAAAGGTGATGGAACAAGAACAACAGTTCTTGGTCTTTTCCTATATTGCCCGTCCCCAAAGCAAGAATATTCACCCATTTTGGTTTTCCAAAAGAAAAAAAGTTTAAAATTCCTCAAATCCTCAGGAATATTGTCATTCCTGACCTGTCAGTTTGTGTATGAGCAACCAAAGGGATCCATTCCATTGCAATTTTTTTCTAAACAGCCAAGGGTGGGGAGGATTGTTGGTTTTTTTAAGTGAGCTACATTTTCCTGGCTTTCTCAAAACTCAGAATTTTCCCCCAGAAAAGCCTGTCTTGAAACTTTCAGGAAATCAACAAAAAGCCCATCCTTCCCTAAAGTTTTCCTCTTCCTCCCCCCTCTCCCCCGACATCCTCAAAGCCTCGAATCTGAGCGGCCCTCGGAAAAAAACGAGCAGAAGAACAGCGAAAATCAATAAAAAACAGAACCGCCAAACAAGTCCCACGGGCCGTCCCTGTGGGGACAGCGCCGTCCCCGTGTCCCTGTCACTCATCAGCGTCGGGTTTGACGTCGAGCATGGCGTGCAGCTCCTCGGGGGTGTAGCCCAGCAGGCTCTGCAGGTCGCACACGAAGCGGTACACGTAGCGCTTCCCCGCCGTCTTGTGGATGATGTTCTTGTCGTAGTAATAGCGCAGCCCGCGGCTCAGCTTCTCGTAGTTCATCTTGGGCTTGTTTTTCCTCTTGCCCCATCGCCGGGCCACCTGCAGGCAGCAGGGATGGGGAGGAAAGGTCAGCCTGGCTGTGGGGATGTTCCCTTCCCAGCAGGAAGGGGGAGGATTTTCACAGAATTCACAGGATTCCTCATCGTTAAGAATTGATGCTTGGGAAAACCAACCTCTGTGCAGTGGCAGAACATGGCAGAGCACCCCACGAGGATTTATCTGGGTAATTTCGTGTGCTACCTCAGATAGATCCTCGTATCCACCTCAGATATCCCAAGTCCTTCACCCCTTTCCCTAGGTTCCTCCTTTGCCTTCTTATAGGGGATAGAACATAAGTAAATAAAGGTAGTATAGAAAGTAATCTTACCCCCTAAAGAGTTGCAGCTGGGTTAATTATTAAGGATTAGGAGCAGGCCTGATGTTAACAGGCCACAGCTGTAGCCAATAAGAAGAGTGTTATAAAAGAATGGATTGGTTGGTTGAGGGGAACTGGAGTCAGTTGGGAACTGTGAGGACAAGGAAGAGTCAGTGCCTAGAGGAGTTGCCTCCAAGAAACATCAAGGAGGTACAAAACTCTGGCAATATGGAACCCTTGCAATGTAAAGACAATATAAACTCTTGCACTGTAATGACAACACCTTCTGCCAGTTCTAAACCAGATGACACCAACACCCAATGGCCCAGTGCCAGTCACTTCTGCACTTAGGCAGGCTCCAGTCACTCATGGAATTATTTAGGTTGGAAAAGGCCTCTAAGATCATGGAGTCCAACTTTTGCCCAGCACTGATCCACCTACCCAAGTGCCACATCCACAGAGCTTTTAAATCCCTCCAGGGTGGGGACCCCATGGGCAGCTATGCAAGGGCTGGACAGC
The DNA here is from genome assembly GCF_027579445.1 of Ammospiza nelsoni. Lineage (NCBI taxonomy): Eukaryota > Metazoa > Chordata > Aves > Passeriformes > Passerellidae > Ammospiza > Ammospiza nelsoni. The sequence continues at coordinate 1,352,523 of NC_080656.1, read as the reverse complement.
CCTTTCCATGAAGAAATGTTCCCTAATATCCAACCTGAAACCCCCCCCAGTGCAACTTGAGGCCACTTCCTCTTGTTCTGTCACTGGTACTTGGCAGGAGAAACCAACCCCCAGCTTCCAGTCATGGCAAAGGACGAAGGTCCCACCTGCTCCCCAAAGCAGGGGACAGTCACCCTCACCTGTACCCAGCCTATCTGAAGAGCTTTGCCACTGCTCCTCTTCCTAAGGTGTTCCATTTACTTCCCACCAACTTTGGGCACAAACCCCTGCTTCCAAAGGGTGACTGCATCCTAATTTTCAACAAACTTTCAGTTGGACTCTGATTCCTTGGTTCTCCATGACATACCCAAGACCAGAACAAAGTGGCTGCCCAAAGGGAGGAGGAGAGGCTTATCCACCCCAATATTTCTGAGGAATTGGGTTGTGCACTTAATTCCAGGGCACTTTACCTCATCTGGGTCTGAAAGTTTGAATTCCCAGCCATCGCCCGTCCAGCTGATGAAGGATTGACAGGACTTGTCAGTGAGCAGCTCCAGCAGGAATTGCCACAGCTGGATGGGTCCACTGCCTAGAAAGACAAAGGAAACATGGGATATTAATGTCAGGAAAAGCACAGTTTGTTCTATCACAGAGGGGAAAAATTCCCATACAAAAGGTGCTCACTGAGTAAAATAAAGCCTTCTCCTGTCAAAAAGAGCCACCAGCAGCCACAGGGCAGGAGCTGAGCTGAGAGTTAAACCCTGCAGGTAACAGAGCTTCCTATTTGCAGGAAGAGCTGAATATTCATGCCCTGGAATGCTTCACGTGGAGTTACATAAATAGGATTATTTTTCTGGCACACAAACAGGAGGAGTCACTGCCCTGGCACGGCAGCAGCGCCAATCCCTGTGCCAAGGAGCTGCCGGGCACGGCTGAACTCTGGCAGACTCCGCTTCCCGGCCGTGACTCTGTGCTCTCTGCTGCTGATCCAGATAAAGGGACCCAGGTACAGAATTCCTTGGCCTCTTTCCAGGGCGTGTTGCTGCAGGAATGGGCTCTGCAGGCTCGTGGGGAGGGCGGGGGCACACAGAGCTCCCCAGCCCAGGATGTCCTCATTGGCACAGAGAACCCACACGGAACCTCCCTGCGGCTGCTGCTCCCCTGGCCCTGCTGGAGAGGCACGAGGTGATGCAGAGCATCCCATGCATGGGCATTCCACCTCTCCTTCCACACCTGGTCTCCACCTCCCCTCCAATCTCCCCCTTGGGCCATCACCAATTTGTCCCAGCGCCCCCAGTGAGAGCTTGTGGTGAGGTTTCACTGGAGTCAGGGAGAAGTTTTGAAATATTTACCACTCCCTTGGGCTTGTGTCCCAATCCAGGGTAGAGGAGAAGCCCTGGAGCTAAAGTCTCTGTGATGAGCAACCTCCATATGTGGCCACACCCCAAGAATTGCACTTTGCTGTGGGTAAGGTGTTTTGGGGAGACCCTGCCATGTTTTAAACCCAGCTTGGAATAGATAATTAATTATGACAATAATTATAACAAGACAGCCAGAGGAGAGAGGAAATTATTTATCCCACAGGGAGTTGCACAGGCTGGATTAGCTGGGGTAATCCCAGTGCTGACAGCACTGAGCAAAGCTTCAAGCAGGGAAAAAATGAGTTATGGGCTCAGAAAAAGGGATGGAGCCCAGCCTGTTTCCAGGAATGACAATGGATGCTGTCTGAGCTGTGGCTGTGGGATAACCCATGGAGGGAAGGGAGGGCTCCCCTTCCCCACAAAGTTTGAAATTACTCCAAAGCTGCTGGGGAGGAGGAAATGAGGGAGCTGGCTCCAGGACATGGGAATGGCCGTGCCCCATCCAGCCCTTCCCAAATTGTTTCCCTCCTGTTATCCCTGTGGAACCTCTCCAGGGCATTGTCAGCGCCAGCCCTGGGGTTATCACAGCCCGAGGCAGGGCAGGGCAGGGCAGGGCAGGGAGCTCATCCTGCTGGAAAGGAGAAGGGACTCGGTGGGGAAAGGCTCCAGCCTGCTGCTCCCTGGAGCTTGCCAAGGTGTTGACTCCACAGCCACGCTCCCCAGCAGGGATGGAGCTGGATTAACCATGCCAAAATGAGGGAGGAAATGCAGATGACACCTTTGCCTCTCATTGAAAGGGAGGAGTGAAAAGCCTGGCCTGAAGTGCCACCACATCTCCAGGCCTAGTCCTATTTATAGCAGTGAGCTCCAAATGCAGAGAAAACACTGGGAAAAGGCTTTAGTGACTGCCTGAGGTCCTCCACAGGTGAACTCCCAAGGGGATGAGTTCTCTTGGCCCATCTGGCCTCACACCAACTCCCCACACACAGCCAGGAAGCGTCCAACACCCAAACTGAGTTAACAGAGACACAGCCCAAGTGTCCAAGGCCAGGTCCATCCCCTCCCATTGATTTCTCTCCTGCCCAGCTGAACAATAAGGATTTTTAGTTGATTCCTTCCCCAGAATAAGAGGGATGGAAATTTATCACCTGGGTGCCAGGTTCTTGGGTGAGGAACTGCCCTCAAAACACCCCTGGCCCATCCTGGCCCTGCAGGATCTTTGGAGGCTCCAGCCAATGGCCAGTGCCATTCCTGTTTGGCTGCCAGCTGGCAGAAGAGGTGCTGGGAAACCCAGGAATTCCTGCCCTCTCTGCAGCAAGCAAGGTAGGGCTCCTGCCACCGCCCCCAGTGCCACCCTGCTGGGTATTTTGGGATTTCCAAGGAAGTGCTGTCATCCCTGGAACAGGGATTCCCAAGGTCTATTCTGAGCTGCCTGCAGGACACGCGTAAAGCCCCAGATTCCTCTCCTGGACAGGCAATTATGTGAGGAATGTGTTTGTGCCGGGCTCCAGGCATGTCCCAGGCCTGCAAACACCCCCTCCCTGCCCGAGGGGGAGGCAGTGGAGCCTGGCAGATGTGGCACTGCTCGAGATGGCAGCGAGGTGGCAGGAGCCAAACCCAGCACATGCCCAGGCCTGTGCCCCAGTCAGCCCTGGCAGGGAGGAGACAGAGCAGGGAGCAGAGCTGGAGGTCAGGGCATCGCCTGCTGCAGCTGTAATTAGTGCTGGGAGGGGGGCTCCACAAATGAGCCACTCTGCAGCCAGCAGGAGCAGGGAATATCTTCCCATAGGGTCTCAAGGTGGCTCATGCAGCAATGGCACTCCCCTCAATGTCACACGGCAAGCTCCAGGCTTGTCCCTGCACCCAAACCTCCTCATCCACAGGAGCTGGGAGCAGTGCCCATTTTCCATCTCTTGTGCTCCAACCCTTCCCCTCACCCCAGCCAGGGCTGGAAATCCCCATCAGGATGCCAGGTTGGGATCACTCCATGGGATCCCATGGACTGGGATCACTCCACACAACCAGGCTGTCCCAAGGCCAGTGGGTGCCTGTCACCCCAGGATCTGCTGCCTTGGTTATCCCAAAACAACGCCCTGCTCCCACAGTCTGGATTGGGGTGCAGCTCCAAGCATGAGTGGATGGGCACAAGGCAGCTTTTATGGCACTGCTCCCTCCACACACGTCCAGGGGCTTCCCAGAGCAGACCCAGCTCTGGCTGGGGGCTGGGGGCAGCCCCTGCTCCACAAAAGACAAGGGGAGGACTCAGAGGGGTGGGGGTGTCCTCCCACCCCACCACGACCTCCTGCACCCTCGAGGCTGCTAAAAATAGCACCCACAATGGGGGCCCTGTCTGGCCTTGGTGGCACTGAACAGCAGCACTGTCACACCACAGGAATTCTGCGGCATCAGGGGGAAAATATTCCCTGGGCTGGGTGTCAGTGGGACTGTGGGAACTGGGAAACGCTGCCCGAGTGGGGCTTCCTCAGCACCAGGCCCTGGGGGTGTCCCAGAGCCAAGGCTTTGGTGCCACACCATCCCTGAGCCACCCTCCATGGCAAGACAGGTCCCCACCTCCTTCCCAGCCACGGGGACACCAGACTGTCCCAGGTGGGGCCGTTCCAGTGGCACACTGATGGTGGCACCGCCCGGCTGGGGCAGACAGGGAGGGCACAACCCCAGCCCTGCCATCTCTCTCGGCACGGTTTTACACACCCACCCCTCCCAACGGCCTCTGTTTTGTTTCCCTTGGTTCAAACAAGACAAGAAGACAAAAAAAACCCACCTACCAACCCCCAGCGAGGCACCTTTGCCTGGCGCTCTGCGGTTTGTGGTTCCAGCCCCACAAAACAAGCAGCCCTGGCAACGGCTCCAAAACAGCCCCTGCCCCATCACCTGCCAGCCTGCCCACCCCCTGGATGGCACCATGGTCCCCAAATACCCCAGAAAGCTGGTCCCTATCACTCCCTTGTCAGAGCAGCTCCCACAGCTCCTGCCCAGGCTGGTGCAGGCAGCAGTCACTGCACTGGTGGAGCTTGGATGGAGCATCTCCAAAGAACAGCTGTGAAAAAGCAGGAGAGGACCCAGGAAGCCCTTCCTCCTTCCTTAGGGAGCAGCATGGCCATGACTGCAGGCAGGAGAGCAGCCAGGGCTGTCCAGGCCAGAGCTGCTCCCCTGTGCAGCCCCTCTGCTCTCAGAATGGGGCGTTGAGAGGACTGATCTCATAGAATGTCACGAGTGGGAAGAGACCACACAGATCAACCCCAGCTCCTGGCCCTGCATGGGACAGCCCCAAGAGTCCCACCCTGTCCCTGAACTCAAGGCTGACTCCAGGGGCACCTGGCAGAGCTCCAGGGGCTTTGTGAGCTCCACATGCCCCTGACAGTGTCCTGGGCACTGGGTGTCTGCAGGAGACCCAGGCAGAGCTGCTGCCCCCAGCACCCCTGAGCTGTGCCACGCTTGGGCAGCAGCGCGTGGGGCTGGGTCTGCTCTCATTTGCATGGCTGGCAGCTGGGGCAGGAGCCACTGAACCGCCCTGGTGCCACCCTGCAGTCCCCACCCTGGGGAGGCCACAAGGGCACAGAGCCCATCGGGCCCTGCCTGAGGCAGGAGGGGACAGGAGTGCTGGGTGGTCACCCTGAGGGCACCTGTGAGGGCAGGACATGAAGGACATGAACCAAGAGGAGCAGGACATGAAGGACAAGAGCCAGGAGGAGCAGGACATGAAGGACAGGAGGCAGGAGGAGCAGGACATGAAGGACAGGAGGCAGGAGGAGCAGGACATGAAGGACAAGAGCCAGGAGGAGCAGGACATGAAGGACAGGAGGCAGGAGGAGCAGGACATGAAGGACAGGAGGCAGGAGGGGCAGGACATGAAGGACAGGAGCCAGGAGGAGCAGGGTGACCCCATCCCCTGCACCCCAGCAGGGCCAGAGGAGCTGTTGTGCTGCTGGGCACAGGAGGGGGTGCCTGCATTCCCGAGCCCCTGTGCCCTGCTGTGCCCACATGGACTCTGTGCCCCAGCAGGGCGGGCAGGGAAGGAGCTGGAGCCCAGGAGTGCTGCAGCACAGGCTGCGGAAGGGGAGGCAGGGACAGGCAGGGCACTGGAGTGAGGCAGGAGAGGGGACAGGGAGGCAGCTGCTGGTAGAGCATTGGGTGCTGTGGTCACAGCACAGGGGGGATCTCGCCTGTGGAGGCTGCAGAGCAGCAGCACAGCACAGGGGAGGGGCAGAAGCACCTGAGCTGGCCTGGAAGGGACCCACTTTCCTGGCACCACCTCGGCTTTCTTGCAAAACAGCAGCTGTGCTCTCAGTGCTGGCACAGATAACATCGCTCACCAACAAGCCGGGGAGGCTCAGGCCCTGCTCACAGCAGCTCACACTCTGCAGGGCTGGGGCACAGCTGGGCACAGCCCTGTGGGTGCTGCCAGCCAGGCTCAGCAAGGCCTGGCCTGGGCAGGTCCAGCTGTCCAGCTCAGCAGAGAGCTGGGCTGGGACAACATCTGCGAGGGAGGCAGCTCCTGCAGGGCTCCTCAATTCCCACTGCCCAGCAGGACCACAGGGATGCTCTGAGAGGGACACTCAGGGCATGGGTGACAGCAGCTGGAGGGGCATTAACTCTTGGAGTGCTGGGACTGGCTTTAAAGGATCAGCCCCTCCCTGACCAGCCCAGAGCAGAGGACAGGAGCAGCAGCCATACAACCCCAGCCTGCATCTGTGGGTTCAGGGCTTGCTGTGCACTCAGCTCAGCTCGCCCATCCCTCTCCCCTCCCCTCTGGAACACGAGGGATGGCCCTGCTGGGTGCTCAGTGATGTGGAGCAGCAGTTCTGGGCCGCGGCCGCACTGACACCGTGCATGGAAAGCCCCGGGTGTCAGTCCTGCCCACCACAGAGCAAACAAACCCCTCAGCTTGGCTGCCAAACCACACAGCTGCTCGAGGGAACCCAAACCCAGCTCAGTGCTGAATGGCCACAGTGAAGCAGCAAGGTCTGAGCCTCCTGTGGCCCTGCAGGGAGCAGCAGCACGGGCTGCAAACACCAGCCCAGGGCACAAAGACGCAGCTGAGCTTATCCACCTGGTGCAGGGCTCCTGCAGGATGCTGGTGGCCATGGGAATCACCAGAGGCTGCAGGATCCAGCTGTGGCACAGCCCCAGGCATGTGGAGGCAGAGCTGAGCTCACTTTTGCCCAGCTGGGCTCAGACACTGATCTCTGCCCACTCACACCAAACTTGGCTCTGCTGCTGAACCACAGAACTCAGACTGAGCTCAGCTGAGCCAGAGTGAGGTTTAGCAGTGAACACATCCCAGGCCACCCCTTGCCTGGATTTCATTGTTGCACTCTGTGTCATGGCAAAGAAAATAAAATCTGGCTTAATGTAGAATCTCAGAATCAGAGAACCTCCTGAGCTGGGAGAGACCACCAGCACCATCCAGTCCACCCCTGTCCCTGCCCAGACCCCAAACAATCCCACCCTGTCCATCCCTGGCAGCGCTGCCCAAACCCTCCTGGAGCTCTGGCAGCCTCGGGGCCGTGCCCATCCCTGGGCAGCCTGGGCAGTGCCAGCACCCTCTGGGGGCAGAACCTTTCCCTGATCTCAGCCTGCCCTGCCCTGGTCCAGCCCCAGCTGTGCCCTCAGGTAAAATCCAAGCTGTCCAAGCTCCAAACCCAGGTGTCCAGGGCTGGCCCTCCCTGCAGCAATGGAAACTGAAGTTCACCAACTCCTGAGCAATTACATTTCTCCTCCGAAAAAAAGATAAGAAAATTGCATCAACCTCTCCATGAGCAACCATGGCAACTTGTTAAAATAGGTCAAGATGTGGGGGCAGATAAGGCAGCTCTGAAAGGCCGCTCAGAGCTGGGTGAAGAACACATCAAACGCAACAGAGCTTCCGTCAAAATGCACCTTCTCACCCCACAGGCGCCTCTGGGGCAGATAGCATCAGAGATCTGCTGGGGCCACCTCCCTGGGCACACAGAAACAGCCTGCCAACACAGCCTGAACAAGTGTTGGGTCCTTAAAGCCAGGACAGAGAGCTCTGGGGATGAGGGATGTGATGTGCTCCTCATCCTGCAGGGCCAGCACGAGCAGGGGGCTGGGGCTGTAGCTGGGGCAGGGGCTGGGTGTGTCCCCAGGGGGAAATGGAACCCCAGGGTCTCAGTGTTGGGGCTCCTGGGCTGGCAGAGCCCTGCTCTGCTCTTTGGGAGGTTCCACCTCCTCAGCAGACTCTGAGTTCCTCTGCTCTGGCTGCCAGACAGCACTTCCTCCCCTGAGTAAAGTAAGAGTAAAGCATAGCAATGCACAAAGAGACCTGAGCCCTGCCTCAGTCACCACCCTGAGCTCTGCCCAAGTCCCCACTCAGCTCCTCCTAAATCCCCACTCTGAGCCCTGCCTGAGTCCCCACTCTGAGCCCTGCTCAAATCCCCACCCTGAGCTCTGCCTCAGTCCCAACTATGAGCTCTCCCTGAGTCCCCACTCTGGGCTCAGCTGGCCCAGGCCAGACCTCCAGCCCCTCTCAGGGCAGCCTGAGCAGGGTTTTCCTCACTGACAGACCCAGAGAGTGGGGAGTGCCCATTTCTCCTTCAGTTTGAAACCCAGCATGTTGTACCCGCTCTCCCCAGGCTCTGCTCTCACAGTGACCCAGCTGTGGCTCCCTTTGCTTGGAAAACCCAGAGCTGAAGGTCTGGGAGCTTTAAAATGGCTCAGAGGGCATCTCTGGAGTCACTGCCTGCCAGGATCACCCATCCAGGGCCCTTTCCCAATGGCAAAAGCTGGCTCTGCTGGCCTGAGCCCTGCCTGAATATTGCTCAGCAGCCTTTGGAGCAGGCAAACAGCTCCAGCTCGAGCATTTCCCAGTGATTCCAGATTTTCCTCCCCACATTTAAAGCCTGTCAAGTGAAGCAATGCAAAAATAAATAAAGAAATCAGGCCTTCCCACTTATTGATTCTACCAAAGTGCCTGGGCCAAGGGATTCTCTTCCCAGCTCCAAGAGGGGTTGGAAATGAGGTGAGGGAAAATGCTACACAGAGGAAAGTGTTTGGAATTGTGCTCTGGCATTGCATGAACCCAAGTCTCCCCTTCCTGAAGGCACAGCTCCAAGGACAGCCTTTGGGGTGCTAAAATTCCTTGGAAAAACACAGGGCCCAGCCACTGACTTCAGCTCCTCGCCTCTCTCCAGGGGTGGCTCTTCTGCACTCTGTTCCATGAGCAACAGCAAACGTGGAGGGAAATATCCAGCTTGGAAAAGAATGTTCCTGATTTTGCCAGCACCTCAGTGCCTCGGTTTCCCCAGCTGTTCAAACTCATCCCCAAAGCACCTCCAGGTGCCACAGGGAAAGGCATTGCCAGGAGAAAATAGGAGTAAAAATAGGAATGAAAAGAGCAATTTGTGCTCAGTGGTCTCTTTTCTCAGGATCATGGATTTCCATGGCACAGCAGAGAACGAGCCCCAGGGCACAGTTCCTGCTCTCCCTCCCCATCCCATTCAGGAATGCAGAACACTCTCATATTTGGTAGAGTCTCATTCAGCAGGCAGGGCTGAGCTCTCTTTCTAACTAAAGCTATAGCAACAAACCACTTCCTTTTTTACACTCCTAAAATGATCTGCCCACCTTTCCTCCCCTGCAGCTCTCCCACCCCCAGGCTCGGTGTCAGCCCCGCGCGTGGGAGGCACGCGGGGACAGCCGCACCCAGGAGCTGCTCTGAACCTGGCCACGATCTTTATCACCACCAACTCTTTCCACCAGCTGCTCCCAGCTGGGCCAGGACACATCTGAAGGTGCAGAGCCAGGGGAACTGGCAGGAGGCTGCCCCAGAGCTTTCCTCAGAGCACAGGGAAAAGCCATGGGACACAAGGGCTGGAAAGGATGAGCTCAGCTTTAGCTGGAAGTCCCATCCCACCAAGTTCCTCTCCTTGGAGATGCCAGATTGCTGAAGGGCTGTCATAAAGAGCCAGAGTTTCCATGGCCTATCACCTTCTCATCTCTCCCAGCCCAGGGAATGGAAAATGTTTGGGATGGCTCTGGCAGTGCCCCATCCCTGCCTCACACCAAGGTACAGCAGAGCCTCTGTGCCAGAGGGAGAGGAACCATCCCCACACACAGAGCAGTGCTGGAGCTGCAGCTGAGCCTGCTCCTGCCCCAGGGGGAAAGCACACCCAAGAGCCCACCAGTCACCAGCACAGGGCTGCAGGCTCTGTTCAGGGACCAAACCAGCCCCAGCTCCTCCACAGCCAGCCAGGGGCAAAGGGAGAACAGGGCATTGAGTGCCCTGTGCCCAGCCAGGTGCCACATCCCCCATGAGCTGTGGGATGGATGGGAAAGAGATGCAGACACCCCAAAACCCTCCCTGCACCAGCCACCCCGAGCTGGGGCAGCCCAGAGTGCCCCAAGACCGTGCCCCTGGGCACAGGGAGGTGCTGCCCCAGGGGCTGGGGGCACACGGGGGTCCCTGCCCTACCTGTGTAGCCAGCCAGGGCAGCAGCAGGGATGACAGGCTTGTCCTTGTTCATGTCGGCCCGGTCCCGCACATAGTCCTTGAAGGTGCCCTTGGGCTTGTGGCTGGGCAGGGTGGCAGGGTAGTCCTCAGAGTCGAAGCTGTCGTAGGAGGGGACGCGCTGCAGGCTCTGGAAGGAGGACTGGCTGCTCCAGGACTGCGTCAGGCGGTCACAGCTGTCGTAGCTCTCTATGCTCTCGAAGGAGTCCTGGCCCCCCAGCTTACCTGGGGGAGGCACAGCAGGTGAGACAGGCCTGGCCAGTATAGGGTACCTCACCTGGCAGCACAGAGTGCTTCACCTGGCCAGTATAGGGTACCTCACCTGGCCAGCACAGAGTGCTTCACCTGGTCAGTATAGGGTACCTCACCTGGCAGCACAGAGTGCTTCACCTGGCCAGTATAGGGTGCTTCACCTGGCCAGTATAGGGTACCTCACCTGGCAGCACAGAGTGCTTCACCTGGCCAGCACAGAGTGCTTCACCTGGCCAGTATAGGGCCAGTATAGGGTACCTCACCTGGCCAGCACAGAGTGCTTCATCTGTGCACTATGCAGGCACAGAGCAACTGATGCTGTTCCTTTCCATCCCTTCTCCAAAGTGAGCACAGCCCAGAGCTGCAATATTTTCACCTTTGCCATCCAGAGCAGGGCTGAGCCCTGGAAAACTTCAGGCAGAGAGAGACAGGGGAAAACCCAAATCTGGCCTCTCTACCCAAGACTGGGTCCTGGGGCTGGCTGGAAATGGTCCCTCACTTCCAAAATTTCCCTCACTCCAATTTCAGAGATAAAATTCACTTTAGATACTCAAGGCTGAGCTCAGGAGCCTAAACATGGGCACTCCAGGGCCTCTTCATTCAGAGGGTGCTGAGGCCCTGGCACAGGGTGCCCAGAGCAGCTGTGGCTGCCCCTGGATCCCTGGCAGTGCCCAAGGCCAGGGACAGGGCTGGGAGCAGTCTGGGACAGTGGAAGGTGTCCCTGCCATGGCAGGGGTAGAACCAACTTTAAGGTCCCTCCCAAGTCAAACCTTTCCATGATTCTCTGATTTCTGTGATTCTTTTGCTGCTGAGGGATATTGGAGGTCTCCAATAAATCCCCACATCTGCCAGCCCAATTCAAACACTGCTCAGGCACACCCAGCTTCTGGAATTTGGATGTTTCTCCCCAGATTACACAGCAGCCTTTTGCTGCCATCTGTTCCAGCCAGCCCCAAATCCCCAGCCAGCAGCAGGTTTGCTGCAGGAGCAGAGCCAATGGCTGAGAGCTCCAACAGCTTTTTCCAGCTCTGGTAAGGTGAGCACAGCTGGTTTGTGTCAAAGTCGCTCTCTGGGGTATTTTTAGTCAAAGCCAGAACATGAGAGGCCAGATCCTCAGCAGTGCTGATTTACACCCCCCAGAGCCAGCCCTGTACTGAAACAGAGCTGAAAAAGGCCCCAAAGAACAAACTGAAATTGCAGCCTCTGATCTCCCCACTCTACTGATTGCTCAACATCTTCCCTGACAAGCTAACAGGATCATTCAAGTTCACTAATTTCCCAAACCCAGCTAAAAACAGCTGCTGGGATTGTGCAAGAGCTCCTGGAGAAATTTCCACTGGCAGAGCTACCCACAGCCTGGGCCCAGAGAGCAAATCCCAGCGGACAGGGAACGTGGAAGGGCGCTGGCACATGCCCCCAAATATTTGTTGTGTTGTAGTTTGAAGAGCACTTGCTGTGAAAAGACTCAACTACTGCAGGGCCTGCCCTGATTGCTGGCCTGGAGTCACTGGGAACTGGGATCCATTGGCTTCACTCTGCTGGGACAGCCCTGTTCCAAACTCTTTTCTATTTGCTTTTTGTTTTTTGAGGATTTTCACGCTTCAATCCTTCTCTGAATCCTGCTAAGGAGAACACAACGCTGCTCTGTGTGTGTACATTAATTGCCATAACCAATTCCCTGAGCAGTCCTGCAGCACAGGCTCATTTAGAAAAGGAACTAAAACCTGACAGAGATGTGATTTGTGTCAATCCATTGAAAATTCACCTAAATTCCACCTAGCTGGAACAATCACGCCCTGCACTTACTCAGGACCAGCTTAAATGAGTTTGGCAGCTCCACTTCTCAACCAGCCGCCCTCACTGACAGAGCAGAGAGAAACAACCCCCATGGGACCCCAAAACTTCCTCCTAAAGGCCCCACAGAAGGCCTGGAAAAGGCCCCACAGTGTCTGGAAAACCTTCACCCTGAGGTGATGCTGAAGGGCTTGACTTTGTGTCAGACTAACCTTGTAAGACAGTGCAGGGTAAAGAGGGACATAAATATAAATTAACTGGGCTCTGCTTTATATTAAGGCTTTCCCCCAGCCCTGGGAGTATTTGTGTCCCCCAAAGGCCCTTCCATGGCTGAAATGCAGCACTGGTGTGAGCACAGCCTCTTGCAACCACTGTTCAAGTCTTTGCTAACAGCAGCAGCCAGGGCTCTCTGTTCCCTCCCCCAAAACCATTTTTAGGTTTGAGAACAGCTCGAGGTTCAGTTGCAAAAGCCTTCCTGAACCATTGCACTGTGAGAATGATGAAATCACCTGTGTGAAAGAAAAGGTCAAGAAAAGGCAAAGACATTGCTGAAATTCAGGCAGAAAAACAACTCCGAAAAGAGAAGTTTCCCCAAAATTAAAACCCTGCTGCCCTTCTGGCTCGAGTCACCTCTCTCAGAAGGAGAGGCACAAATAACAAGTTCCCTGTAATTGGCTCTTCCAGCCTGGAAAAGAGTGAGGAACTTCAAATGAGCTGCACGTGCCTGGAAAGCAGCTCTGGCCTTGCTGGGAGGGCAGCTCATCCTCAGCTCTCTGGATAAAGGGGTTTAACTGCTGCACATCAAACCTGGCTCACAGCACCACGTCCCTCTAATGAGTTCTGGGGCTGAGGACACCTGGATTCCATTTTAGGGGATGGCAGGCAGGTCACAGCTCTTCCCTGTGCCCCAGGTTCCCTACCTGGAATCTGGAGATAATGATCCCACTTGTGAGGGGCTTTGAGCTCCATGGATTCAGCTTTTTGCTTTGAAGGAGGCAGAGCCCCATCCCCAGCCTGGCATCACTGATGTGATCACAAAGCAATCAGACACGTGGGCCCCACATGTTCCCAGCCTCACAGCATTAACTGGGAGGGAGTTTGGGCTCAGATCCTCCAAAGCGTTCAGGTGTTCAAATCCCACCACCTCAAACAGCAATCACGTCCCTGTAACTCTTTGGGGGGCAGCATTTGGGGGTCCTTGGCTCTGCTGCTGCCCCAGCCCCTGACACCTGCACCTCCTAACCAAGCTCAGGAATTGGCTGCAGCAGAGTATTTCAAACAAGCAGCCATCAAATCCTGGACATAATGGACAAAGAGTTTGGATCACAGAGTGCAAAACCTTCAGAGCCTTCAACAGCAATCCCCACTTGTAAAGAATTTGTGGGGCTTTGCCTGGGCTCCTAAAAATGGGATTTCTACCAGCACCCAGCAGTTTGTCCTCCCTGATAACATGAAAGCTCAGTTCTATTTCTCTCAGTTTGGACATCCAAAGCAGAGCACCAGAAACGTGCCCTTTCTGCAGAGGATGTAAAACAGGCAGCAGAGGAGAGGAAAGAAAGACCTTCCTCGAGGTTTCCCTGGGGAGGGAGAAGGGCAGGGAGGGCTCAGAGCCACCAGGGAAGCCAGCAGTGCTGGAGAGGGCTGTGTCAGCACTGCTCAGCTCCCTCGGTGCTCCCAGGGCCATTCCCTGGGGAGGGAGGTGAGAACAGCAGGAACCCAAGCCAGCCCCTGTCACACAATCCCCTTTTCTAGAACTTTCATTGTTCTATTGCTCCAAAGTATCTAGTCTTATTTACAATCTATCCTTTAAAACTCTTTTTCTAGCTCCATTTTATAGGAGTGTGCCCTTTGTTGACAGAGTGACAAAACCATCCTTTGTCCCCTCCAAAAGGAAAGAAGCCCAGAAGTTTCTCTCCTGGATTAGGTGAGGCCATGGGGACTTCACCTCAAACTCAAGGATGGCCAATTGGACAGGAGCCAAAAAGTTCTTCCTGGGCAATTAACTAGAAAAAGGAGTGAACAAAGAAACTAATGGCTTTTGGGAGGTGTTTTACCAGGAGCAAGAACATCTAGCACCTGACTTGGTTTTCCTCTGTTTGTTATTTTGCCTTTTATTAAACCTTTTTGTTTCCAACACCACAACAGAAGCCATCCTGCTGATTTTTATGCCTCCAAAGGTAGCTGAGCTATCTTGGGTGTGATATAGACCTCTAAGAACTTATTAGACCTGGCTCAAAGAAGTTACTACATCACAGTTTCTCTCTCAACAATATCAGTCCTGTTCCACAGCATTTTTAACTCAGCATTTCTCATCTCCCGGTTTCCCTACAAACACATCCTGTGTAAACCTTCTGTAAAGCCCTGAAAACCCTCTCCAAGTTGATTTCCCAGTTTGATCCCAGCCTTACCTCGGCTGGCACGGCCCATGCACATGTTGTCTGGGGTCACCACCTCCTGCTTGATGGAGAAGAAGTCGTTGTGCAGCGGGTCCTGGGCGGGCTCGCGCAGCAGCACCGAGGGGTACTCGCTCTCGTACTTGAGGGACAGCAGCTCCTCCGAGCTGATGGGGTGCAGGGTCTGGTAGGACTCGGTGATGAAGCTGGGCTCTGAGAACTCAGAGGGGGGCACGCACTGCGCGTGCTCGATGCCATAACCTGGGGACACAGCAGGGTCAGAGCCCGCCCAAAGCAGCCCTGAGGGCACAGAGCATCCCACAGCCCTCCCTTGGGCACTGCTTTGGGCCCCAGAGCATCCCACAGCCCCTCCCTGCTTGGGGTGAGGGCTCAGAGCATCCCACCCCCCACTTTGGGCACTGCTTTGGGCCCCAGAGCATCCCACAGCCCCTCCCTGCTTGGGATGAGGGCTCAGAGCATCCCAAACCCCCTCAGTGCTTTGGGTGAGGGCTCCAGACATCCCACACCCCCTCCCTTGGGCACTGCTTTGGGCTCCAGACAACCCACAGCATCTCGATTGGTCACTGCTTGGGGTGAGGGCCCCAGACAACCCACACCCCTCCCCTGGGCACTGCTTTGTGCCCCAGAGCATCCCACACCCCCTCTCATAATGCTTTGGGTAAGGGCTCCAGAAGCTACAGACATGGGGTCTGAAAATGTGGCAATTTGGCAAAATTAGACACTCCAGACCATCCTTAATGTGCTTTGCACCAAACTCCTGCCAGGACAGCTGCCAGAAGGAAAAAGCTGGAAAATTCTGGGGAGTGGATTTTAATCCCTTGTGCAGACACTCCTCCCCATGCCAGAGCCTGGAATCCCAATCCACAGAATCCCCAGACTGTCCTCAATGTGCTTTGCACCAAACTCCTGCCAACGCAGGTGCCACAAGGAAAAAGCTGGAAAATCCTGGGGAGTGGAGTCTCAGCAAAGGAGTAACAGGGTAAAAATGTTTCATTGCTGATTGGGAAAGGTGAGTCCTTGCACAGGAAGGACTCATGCCAGAGCCTGGAATCCCAATCCACAGAATCATTGAATCCCAGAATCCCAGAAGGTTTTGGATTAGAAGGGAGCTTAAAGCTTATCCCATTCCACCCCTGCCGTGGCAGGGACACCTCCCACTGTCCCAGGTTGCTCCAAGCCTTGTCCAGCCTGGCCTGGGACAATTCCAGGGATGGAGAGTCCACAACATCTCTGGGCACCCTGTACCAGGGCCTCCCCACCCTCACAGTGAAGGATTTCTCCCTCACACCTCATCCAAATCTCTCCTCCTCAGGTCAGTTGGGCTTTTTGCTGGCTCATGAAATATCTCCCAGATTTCCAATGCCCTTGAAGAACATCTCCAAAGCAATGGCAATGGGAAGTGCAGGAGTGCAGGTGGAGACTCATCCCTTTCCTTGCTAGGCTCCTCCCTGGCAATCCAGAGTTCAGCCTTTCCCCCATTCTCTCCCTTTTTTAACAGACTTTTTACAATTCCCAATACTCAGGTGTGCTGAGGCTGCTTTTAAAATCTGCTGAGTTACAGCTTCAAACAAACAGTGCTTGAAGAAATCAGATGTTGGCACACAAGGCAGCCACCAAAAAGTCCAGGAGGCTTCCAAACCACCCCTAAACCCTTGGAAACACAAGATCCCCTTTGCAGGGTGCAGTCCTGTTGTGGTGAGGACAAACCTCTGCTCAAAGGTGCCTCCAGGCATGGTGCTGGTGATAATTGACACTGCTAATTGAGACTTACTAATGAAGTAGTCTGAGGTGTAGCGGGACTCGGGGTACGTGGTGTTCACTCCGTTGGCTGGGTACGGTTTCGCCTCCTCTGCAAAGAGGAAAGGAAGGAAATGTCACCAGTGGAAGGCACACGGAGCTGTGCAACACTTGCTGTGACACACAGAGCCCTGAACTTCCCAAAATCTCCCCCCCAGGTCAAACTGGGACGTTCTGAGCAACAGAAATGGATCCAGAGCTGAAATCCCACAGGAACCTGGGGCACGTGGGGCCCTTTGGGAATTCCTGCTGAGCTTAAACAAAACCAGCCCAACCCAAACAGCAACAACGCCCTCAGCCAGGGCCCCAGGAGGCTCTGAGCTCCCAGCTGCAGCATTTCCTTGCTTGCCTCAGGCTTTGTCACCTCTCCTTCTCCTGGGGGTTGCTGAGCACACTTCCATGTGTGAGCTCCTGGAAAAACTCCCCCCACAAGGACAGTTGTTTTCCTGGAAGAGCCTTATTTTTAGACCAGCAGTAGGTGTGTATGAGGGAGTGAGTGACCCATCCCAAAGCCAGCTCCTCCAACCCCAAATCCATGTGCATTCCCAGCCTGTGCAGCACCTGATGCTGGCAGAATATTCCATGTCCCAAACGGCTTTGTCCCACTCCTGACACAGACTCCTCCATGTATATATGGTCAAAATGCCAAATTTCAGCTTTCCATAGGCATAACTCACTGGGACAGAGCATGGAGCATGTCAAAGCATAGATTCCCTGCTTCCTGTGGCTTTTTCCAAGCACTTCGCTCCTCCTGGGCTGTGCTGGATTTGCTTTCCCATGTAAAAGCCACCCTGCCCCTACTCTGGGCAGTTTTTCCATGAACACCTGACTCATTCCAGCGTGGCATGCTGAGCAGGGACATTGGGATGGGAATTTTCTTTCCTTTAACCAAAGCAAGGGCAGCTCTGGGCTGGATTTGTTCTGCCCCGGCTCTGGAGAGGCGAGCACAGATAACGCACGTTCCCTGTGAGGAGCCTAAATTTGGCCCTCTCCCCTGGGGACTGCAGGCTGGAAAATATTCCCTAACAAAAGGAGGGGTTGTGCAAACACAGAGGGCTAATGAGAAATGCTCTGTTCCTCTCTCCACAGTGTCTGCCAAGGGGCAGGGGGTGACCACAGAGCAGGGGAGAACCTTCGGCTGAGCTCAGAGTCAAGTGCAGGGCACTGCTGACTGCTGGTAACTGAGGAGGTTATTTTAGGAAGAATTATGGAAAAGTGAGCCTGAAAATACCCAAATCCATGCAGGGAAAAGGCACCCATGTGCTGTTTTTAAAGCCTGAGCAGGCTGTGGTAGGTGAGTCAGGCAGTGCTCACAGGGGACAGCGGGGTCACAGCCTGTCCCAGCACAACCCCGGGCCAGCAGAACAGGTAAAGCCAGGCATTTCGGGGTTAACAACCACTCCCAGCACCAACACCCCCAGTGATGATGGTGGGGAGGATGGAGAGACAAGCTGGAGCCCTGGCTGAGCCTGGAGACTCCTGGATCTCTTCCCATGCCACATCCAGGTGCAGAGGGAGAGCCCCAGCTCCTCCTGTGTGGGCAGAGACATGGACAGGGACAGGGACAGGGACAGGGACAGGGACAGGGACAGGGACAGGGACAGGGACAGGGACAGGGACAGCTCTGTTCTGTCTGTACAGCTCTAGCCCAGCTCTGGTCAGGGCTGGAATGAGCCCCAGCACCTACAGGGAACAGAAACCAGTCCTGGGGGGAGTCTGGTTATTTTTTGGGAGCTCTTTGTCTCCCACAAATACCTCACTGGAAATGTGCTCAGAGCCCACCAGAGGAGCAAGGGCCCTGCTTGTGCCAGAGTGACAAAGTCACCAGTGAAACCAAACAGGCAATGGAGATTTCTGGGTTCCTGGGGCAACACCAACAGTGTGAAGACACAGAAATTCAGCTTTATTCACTTTCAGCCTTTCAGAAGAAGAGTTGCAGCAGGCACAAAGATTTTTTAGCTTCTTTAAAAAAACTCCTCTCTGTCCCAGGCCTTTGTACCACCAGTATCTGAATAGCCACGTGTGTCAGTGCTGTCTGAAACTATGGTTCCCCTGCCAATTCAATGTCTGAATACCCATGTGTGTCAGTGCTGTCTGAAGTTATGATTCCCCTCTGCCATAAATGTACAGCATCAAGTCCATCTCTGTGTGGGGAATCTGCAGGAAGGAGGTGCAAACCCAGCCCTGGTGCCTCAATCAGCACCTCCAGCACATCCCACCCTCTCCAATGGGCACAGCCCCAAAAAATCACAGAATTACAGAATCCTAGGAGGGTTGGGTTGGAAAGGACCTTGAAGACCTCCCAACCATGGGCAGGGACAGCAGAGAAGAAGGGCTGTGGGAAGGTGCAAGCAATGGCTCAATGCAAGGAGAAATTGGGCTGACACAAGGTTTGGCTTTGTTTGGTTAAACTGCTCAGTGTTGATCCAAGCACTCCATGAAAAATATGCAAAACAAAAGGGACAGAGCAGATTTAGAGCCCAAGAGCAGGAAAACAGCCAGGCCTGCCCAGAGCCCAGGAAGGGCCATGTTTACCTTCTGCAAACCACAGGTAGCAGTAAAATTAGTAATGGGCAATTAACATCCATTTGTCAATGGTTTCCTGGAAGGAATAACTGTGCTCCCCCTCCCCTTCCTGCCACCAGGGTCAGTGGGACAGCACAGGGGACGTTCCAGGAAAGCAGAGCTCTGCAGAGAAGAGAGCTGGAAAAAGAGCCCAGGTGTGCTGCAGCTCCTGCTTGTGGCTCAGGTTGAGGTGCTCAGCTCCTCACCTGCTCCTCAGAACCCATCCCAGTGCTCCTGGGCATCCAGACATGGAAAATCAACACCCTAAATCAAAGTGTGTGTCCCCAGTCACTGAAAGTTAATGCCCTTGGATGCTGTCATGCAGGGAATGGCACAAATGGCTTCTCCTCCCAGAAATGCTGGTTTTAGGGACATGGAACACCCTTTTTTGGGACAGGGAACAAAGCAAAGCAGCTTCCAATCGCCACTGGGAAATTGGGCAGGATTTTGGCTGTATTCCTGTACCCAGTTCCAGTGGAGGAAATAGTAAAATTCACAACAGGAGCTGAACAGGCTGAGGAAAAATGCTTTGGAAAATCCCACCATGGATTCCATGCAGTCACAGTGTCCCTGCCCACTGAGGATCCCTGCCAAGCAGCTGGCACAAACACTCTGCCTCTTTGAGGCGCTGCCAGGATTCGCCTTGCCCGCTGCCGTTGGGATGCCCATTTGGAATCCTGCTGAAAAGCTGGGCTTTGGAAGATGTTTTTCCTGGGATTAAAGCTCAAGGTGAACACCTCCTGGTCTGTGGAAAGCCCCAGAACCCGGCTGGCAGGGATGCTGTGAATTGTTCACCCCAGGACTGACCTTTCTGCAGGATCTCCAGATGTTCCCAAAGGATGTCTCCCACAAAGTCAGGCGCCAGCTCCAGGAAGCACTCCTTGCCCAGGGCACAGAGGGCAGCTCCATTCATGCAGAACTTCTGGAAATCCACCTCCTTCAGGCTGAACTCGTTCACTGCCCACATCACCCAGTCCCGCACGTGCGTCTCCGTCCACTGCTGCGGGTCTGCAGAGGGATCCAGCCGTGAGCACCCTCAGGCAGTGCTCCCAGGACAGCAGGACACAGACAGTGCTGTGGCTGCCCTGCACTGCCACAGCCTCACCCCTGGCAGCCCACTGGCACCAAGGTGTGAGGAACACCATGCCCAGTCTGGATCAGCCTTAATGTGGACACGTTTCATCCAAGGAACAAGCTTTGGATTTGTTTGGGACTTCTAAAAGTCCCATCACTTCTTTGACCCCCTCCTCCCACCCATTTCTCCAATTTTCTTGGTTTCTCCCACCAGCCTCTGTCAAAGAGTTCATCTGCTTCTCTATTTAGTGGAGAAGACTTGTCCACATTTTTCCAAGAAGCTTCAGGTGGTATTTGAAAGGCAACACCACCTGAGGAAAACCAGCAGGGGAGATGGCAGACAGGGAATTCTGGGCAGCCTGGAAGGAGGACACAACCCCTGTGGGTACTGTGGTTGTTCATGGGAAGCCAAGTCTTACCTTTGGGAATTCCCAGCCGTTGCTGCTCCTTGGCAAAGCCGCTGAACGTGGCTTTCAGTGCCTGGGACATCATTTCTTTGCTACTGGGCGTTAATAAAGGCACATCTGCACATTCCATGTCTGAAAGAGGCAGGAGAAAAACACAGCCATGAGGACATGGGGCTGGGAAAGACGTCAGGGAATGCCAGCCAGGTGTACATGGTGTACCTACACTTCTGGAATGTGCTATTGGATGATGACATCAAGGCCTTTCCAGATATCAGCCTGCTGGGCTTCAGCATTCCAGGTGTGTCTGGAGCTTGGGAAATGGTTCAGCAGCTCCAGGCACCAAGGAAGGCAGAGTCCCACACCAGGGTGAGCAAGAAAGAGGGAGAAAAGCATCCCTGAATTACCAGTCTGTCATCCCAGTGCAAAGAAAAGCAAAGAGAAAATTAAAGAATCTTATAAAATTCTTTATTCTAGGAAATTCTTCCCTGTGGGGGTGGGAAGGCCCTGGAACAGAGAAGCTGTGGCTGTCCCTTCCCTGGAAGGGTCCAAGGCCAGGTTGGAACAACCTGGGATAGTGGAAGGTGTCTCTGCCCAAGGCAGGAGGTGGGATGGGATGGGCTTTAAGGTCCCTTCCATCCCAAACCATTCCATGATTCTAGGAGTCCATGAAAAAGCGAGCTGACAGCAGGCTGAGACAGGATGGAGGAGTGGCAGAATACCCATTTGAGGGGGGAAGGGAAACAAAGAGCTGGAAAATCCCACATTAGTCCAGAGTTACGTCAGGCACATCCATAGCAGGAGTCAGGGTGAGTCATGGCCAACGCTGCCATCCCATGGGACAGCGGGGCCAAGCCGAGAGCCAGGCCTGGAGTCAGTCCTGACAAGGACCAAACCTCTTCCTTTCCTTTTTTAAATCCCTTTTTCTAATTTATTTGGAAGGAGATGAAGCTTTGTAGCCAAAGAGTCTCACAATAAAAGCAACCATTTGAGGCAAAATATCTGAATAGAGGTTTGGCTCTTTTCCCCGTACTTTCGGTGTTCCTGAAAAACATCTTTGATGGAGAAGGAAAGTCTTGAACAACCACCACCCCAAAAACTGCCCTTGGTCAGCAGAAATGAAAATCTTCCACCTGAGGTTGGTTTAGCTCTGCAGCCTAGTGGAAATTTTCCATGAAAACTCAGTGGAAAAATGACACCATGGGCAAAGAAAGTCTTTGGTGTTCTCATGAATATCTGGACGCCAACATTGAAAATCAAAAATTCTGAGTCTTGTGGAAACTCAACCACCAGTTTTCCATCGCTCCAAGTTTGTTAAATTCCTGATTTAATAAACTTTTAGACCTGCTGAGGGCCTGTTGCAGGCAGTGTTGGTGTTTTCCTGATAAAACACAGAGTCAGGGATGGAAGCAGTGCTGCAGCCACTGGGAAGAGCCAGCCCAGCTGCCCAGTCTGGAACTCCTGCTCCACTCAAGTCCTCTCCAGCCAAACTCATGGGCATCATTTGAAGGCCAAACAACCCAACACTGGGTTTTGTTCCAAGTGGGAATCTGGGGGTTGGGTCAACAGAATTCCAGGGCAGTGGTGCAGTCATCACCCCTGGAAATGTTTAAAAAACCTGTGGATGTGGCTCTTGGGGACATGGGTTGGTGATCACATGGCAGTGCTGGGGAGTGGTTGGACCTCATGATCTTGGAAGGCTTTTCCAACCTAAACAATCCTGGTTTTTCCATGGATAAACCTGCACATGCACCTCTGTAGCACAGGGTGAGGGTAACAATGCTGAAAGTAATCCCAGATCATCCGCTGGATGCTCCCAACACAATTCCACTGCCAAGCCACACAGAGCAACTTCTCTGTCCCCACTTCTGCACCTTCCACCTCTCAGCCCCAACACAAAAATTCCCCCTTCCCTTTGCACATCCTCCATCCAAGTCCCCAAGGCTCTCAAGAAATGATTGCAGACTCTTGGCTCAGGTGGGAGCAGTGAAATTCCTGGCATGGAGTCTCTCAGGACACAATTCCTGCCCTCAGCCCAACACACAATGCAGGATTGCCTCCACAGTGGCAGGATCAGGACCTTTGAAAGCAAATCCCACATCCAAAGGCTATTTGGCAAATTACACTTCATTATTTACTGGATTTGGCTGGAGAGGGCACGGAAAATGAGCAGCCACCATCGCTATCTCTGTTCCCCATCTGCTGCCTGAGATAACACTGGGAGAAAGTGGCTCGGTGCCCCTTTCCCTTCATCCTCAAGTTACACTTGAATGCTCTGCTCTCCCTGCTCCGTGGCCACAGGGACCACCCAGGAATCTGCTCCCTCTGCTGCCTCAACAGCAGCTCCTGCCTGCCCTGGGAAAATGACTCAGAGCCAGGCTGAGAAAACGGTTCTAACCCCAATTTAACACTGAATCACCATGAAAACCTGTGTGGAGGTGAGCTCCTCAGGCCAGGCACCGAGAGCAGGGTGAAAAATGGTATTTTTGTCTCTGCAACAGCAAGGGCCCATCCCTGATCCTGCTGTTTGGTCGTGCAGGATCCACGGGCTGGCTTTGCACAAACCCAGCAAATCAATTTTTCAGTAGCGGGAGGATAAGATTTTGGTTTAGGAAGGTGAATGCTGAGCTCTGCACAAACAACCTGTCAAAACAGGGGAGACTTAAAAGTGATTCCCAGGGAGAGGTCACAGGGAAGCAAACAATCTGTTCCCAAATAAAAAAAAAACAAGCCAGAGGATGGTTGCTATTTAAACACCCAAATCAACCCAAATGTGCATTTCAAGGCTTCTGCAAAATCTGTTTTTCTCAGCAGATTTAGGACTAAAACATCATCTGCTTTTTCCTGCAAGGTCGCAGCCACTTGTTTGAATTTCTTCTGAGGACAGAGCAGCCCCAAAGCCCTGAGCCTGCAGAAGCCTTGGTTGGCTCAGCAGTGTCCCAGAGCTGGGGAAAACTCACCCAGGGAAACCAAACGTGTGTGTGAAACTCTGCAGATGTGTTTGAGGACAAGGCTTGGCTGGTGGCTTGAGAAAGATGGGGTGGATGGACAGTTTCTACCCTAAATTCTGCTTCTGCTGCTCTGAGGGTACTGAATTGATTTAAATAATTCAGTATTTATTTTAGAACTGGGTGGTTTATGTGCAGGAAGCATGGTGGGCTTCACCCAGCTCTGTGCAGGGCCAGGACTCGGACTCAGTGATCCCTGTGAATCCCTGCCAACCTGGAATGTCCTATAATAATCCTATAACTCCAGGAACATTGCTGCTGCCTGTGGAGGCAAACCCAGCCCTGGCAATGTCCTCCAGCCCTTCACCTCCAGTCTGGGCTGCCTAAAGGTCAGAGTTGAGCAGAATTTCAGGAACAAAAGCAACAAGCCCCGCTTTGCTGCCCCGGTATCAGCTTTCAGTGCCATCTGAAACCTGTTTGCAAGATTTTAATCAAACCTTGCACCAATAAAACCTCTCCTTTCACGCTGCCCACAGAGCTCAGGGCTGTGTGCAGGGGCTGGGGCGGGAGCCAGCACCAGGCCCAGCTGTTCCACCTAAACCCAGTTTAGGAATGCCAGGGCTTTAATCCCAAAAGCAAGCTCAGCAGCAGGGGCCAGACTGGGATTTCTGGAGGTTTTTATGAGCCCATCAAAGCCCCTGACACGGCTGCCACGTGCACCCAGCTGTGGGGATGCCGTGTCCTCGTCCCGTGCTGACAGAGCCGCCTTTGATTTCCCTCCTGGGACAGCGGGCAGGGAGCTCTGGGTTGATTTTTAAACTGTGCCAGGAGTTGCAGTCACCCTGTTGAGTTATGTCTGCAGCATCTGCAGAGCAGAGATGCAGGATTTGCCTCTCATGGGGACAGCTTTTATCTGGCTGCAGCTTTCCAAGGCAAAGAGGGATCTGGAGGCTCCGTGGCTTCTCCAAACCAGGCCCCTTCAGCTCTCTGACATCCCTGGGGATGGGACTGAGAGAGACAGGAGGATAAAACACTCTGACATTGCCCTGGATGGGTTCTGTGCCAAGGGGGACCTGCCCAGACCCCCCAACCAGGGGCATGTGAGCCTGAGAGAAAACCAGGAGCAAAGAGGCCAAGATCACCAAGTTCATCTCCCAGCCAAATTCCCGCTCTGCTCCCACCAGGCCCGGCATGTATAAACTATTTCCACACATCTGATCTTTTTAAAGGACTTGGATTTACAAACTTCAGGGATTTTGACCTTCAAATGCACAGAACTCCTCTGCACGCCAAAGCCATTTGCAGCTGATTGCAGAGGGAAAATAAATGGCAGAGAGGGCAAAAATAGGATGGGCTGAGCAGGGGGATGGGAGCAAAGCCATTTTTCAGCCCAGTTTCCACTCAGGGTCAGTGACTCCTCCAAGCTCCCCTCGGCCACTCACTTTTTGTTCCATCAGAGCCCCAGTGAGTCCCTGTGTGGGGTTTCACCCAGTAACTGCTGGAAATGGATGTGGGGAGGGTCAGAGCAGAGCCACCTGACCCCACAGCACCTCCTGTCCTGGAGGGATGGATGGATGGATGGATGGATGGATGGATGGATGGATGGATGGATGGATGGATGGATGGATGATGGATGGATGATGGATGGATGGATGGATGGATGGATGGATGGATGGATGGATGGATGGATGATGGATAGATGGACACCAAGGGCAGGAACCCAAGGTCTCCTCAGCCTCCCCTGCCCAGGCCTGGAGCACAGGATGCCATGGAGATGCCAGGCCTTGGGTGGCTTGGCAGAGGCACGGGGACAAGGGGGAAAGGCTTGAAAATGAAACAGGGTAGATTTAGATTTAGGTTTAGATTTAGATTAGATTAGATTAGATTAGATTAGATTAGATTAGATTTCAGGAGGAAATTCTTCCCTGTGAGGGTGGGCAGGCCCTGGCACAGGTGCCCAGTGAAGCTGTGGCTGCCCCTGGATCCCTGGCAGTGCCCAAGGCCAGGATGGACAGGGCTTAGAGCAGCCTGGGACAGTGGAAGGTGTCCCTGCCCATGGCAGGGGATGGTGTGAGATGGCCTTTAAGGTTCCTTCCAACCCAAACCATTCCAGGATTCCATGATTAAATTAGGGGAGAAAATTCAGGTTAGTTTTAAACAAGATGCTTTGCATCCTAGGGCTCCATGAATTCGTGCCTGTGTCCCTCAGAAACCTCAATCCTTGAGCCCTGAGGCAGCTGAGGTCCCCCTGGAGCCCCCATCCCATCCTGGAGCTGCCCACGCTCCAGGATGTCCCCCCACTGCTGGGTGAGGATGGAGCAGGAGTTTCCCAGAGGGTGCCAGGAGTTCACTCTCCCCCATGCCCACAGTGAGCCTGTGCCCACCAAGGCCATGGTTCCCCCCCAGCCCATCCCAGCTCATCTCCCTGAGCCCCTCTGTCCCAGCTTTCCCCAGGATCCAGAGCAGGGCAGAGCTGGAGCTGGGGGAAGCCGCAGCACACATTTCCCAACGTGCCCCAGCTGGGAGGGTTCAGCAGCACAGAACCTTTCTCAGAATCAGAGCAGGCTGGGGAGAGGGGGGCTGGGAGCTGAGACCCTTCCCACGCTCCCCAGCAGGGCTGCCAGGCACCGTGGAGCCACCACGTCCCCACCACGTCCCCACCACGTCCCCACCACGTCCCCACCACGTCCCCACCACGTCCCCACCATGTCCCCAGCTCGGGTTTCCAGCACCCCCAGGCTCCTCCAGCCCCTGGGGCAGCGCTGCCTTTCCCAGGTGCCCCCAGCCCTGGAGCTGGGACACCCGGGCAAACAACCCTGGCTGAGCCCCCTGTTATTTAGGCAGGATTAGGCAAAAATTTGTGTGCACTTTTGAACTGTTTTCACAAGCGTTGCCTCTCACTCCCACGCAGGAAGCAGGAGAGGAGCCGGCCTGTTCCAATTAGGGCTCCTCGGACCCAAAGGGCAGCGAGATTCCAGGGGGGGAAAGGGAAAGTGGGACAGAAAGCTGGAAAAAAAGGGACCAGAAGGAAATCTGGATGGGGAGAAGGGATAAGCACAGCAAGGGGTTTTTGCTGGGGATGGGATGGGAGCAGATGGGGGAGATTTGGGTCCCCTTCCTGCAGCAACATGCCAGAGACCGGCCCTGCTTCCCTCTGCAAGGATGGCACAAAAGGTGCAGACATTTGCTATTTTAATTTAAAATAAATATATTTCTTCAACAAAAAAATAAAAAAGAGAAGAAAAATAAGTCTTTTTTTCCCCTCCTTCAAGCAGTGAAAAATAAATACTGTGAGATGAAAGCTGGACTTCAAGAGAAAAACAAGAGAGGAAACCGAAAGCCCACAGTGCTTAGCACTGCAGAAAGCCCAACAAAGCCGGCTTTTTTCAGCAGTTTTCTTAGGGAGATGTGGTGTGCCATGGGGGCCAGCTCTTCCCCTCAAAACGGGCCTGAGCACTGTCCTCCCTAAATGCAAATAAAAGCATTTTGTCCCAGGTTTGGGCTCTCAGCACTGGGAGCACCAGGGGGGGAGGTTTGGCTGTGGGTGAGGTGTTGGGATGCTCTGCTCAGCCTCGGGTTTGGGGTTCAGCCCTGCGAGCCATGAGGAAAACTGGCCACAGAGCAGCACCAGGTGAGGGAGGGCTGGTTTGGCTCTGGGTTTGGCAGCTGTGAGGAACCAAGCCCAGGGAAAGGATTCTGCAGCCACCATCAGTCACAGCCTGCCCTGCTCAGGCTGCAGCTCCTTCTCCTCCCTCGCTCTCCCTGCTGTGTAACGTGGGTGTTGGATGGCAATCCTGGGAAAGCAGCATCCTTGAGAGTCCCAGGAGCTCGCAGGGGAGCAGCCTGGTGGGCAGCTCGCTCTGTCCTTGGCTTTTGTGGGGAGAATGAAGTGCTAGAGAAAGGCCAGGGCTGAAGCTGAGCTTAACCACAGCCCCTGAGTCAACACTCACTGTGACTATGGGAAAGCTCCCCCAGCTCAGCGGGGCCAGGGCCCACAGCTCCTCTTCCTTCAGCAGCTCAGGGGCTTCCCTCAGCTGAGGATTCATCCCATCCTCCCTATTTCAGCTGCTGGAAGGAGCACAGATGGATAAAGCAAACCCTGGGGAGATTCAGGCACCTCTGAGGTTGGGGAACATGGCCATGGCTTAACAGCACTTGTTGGAGCCATGAAAGAAATCAGAAACAAGATTGGTCATCAATCAAGTTCCACCAGCATTGCCCAGAGCAGCTCTGGCTGCCCCTGGATCCCTGGAAGTGTCCAAGGCCAGGCTGGACAGGGATAGGGAAGGTGCCTGTGAGATGGGATGGGCTGATCTGGGATGGGATGGGATGGGATGGGATGGGATGGGATGGGATGGGATGGGCTTTAAGGTCCCTCCCCACCCAATCCACCCGAGAGCTCCAGGATAAGATGCTACAAGGCTGGAGTGGCTCAGCTCCAGCAGCAGCTCAGCACCAGACCCTGCCACTCTTGAATCAGCTCTCAATGGCCTCTGCAGCCCCTTCAGATTTAACAGCATCACAACCTACAACTTCCACCAGGCTCTTCCGAGCCCGCTGGCCTGAGGGCACAGTCCAGGCCCTTTAAACCCCTGTGGAGGCTCCAGGCTGCAGCCAGCCAGGAGGAACCTCCACCTGCCCAAACCCCTCCTGCTCAGGAGGCAAAGCCATCGCTTCCCTGCCTCTTTCCCAATGGAATATCCCAGCAGCAGCGTCCCTCTGCAGGCAGGATTAGCGCCTCACCTCCAGGCTGGGATCGCCTGTGAGCCAGGCTTCCCCTAATCACCCTAATCCCTGCTAACCGCGCCTCTAAACGCTCTAATCCCCGGGCAGGGCAGGGCACACGCGCTGCTGAGCCTGGAAAAGCCTGTCAGGAACACCCAGCCCTGGACAAGCCTGTCAGGAACACCCAGCCCTGGACAAGCCTGTCAGGGATACCCAGCCTGTCAGGGACACCCAGCCCTGGACAAGCCTCTCAGGGATACCCAGCCCTGGAAAAGCCTGCCAGGGACACCCAGCCTGCCATGGACACCCAGCCCTGGAAAAGCCTGTCAGGGACACCCAGCACACTGGAGGCAGCTCAGGTGGAACCAGCCAGCCCAGGTCATGCCCCACCTCCGGGAGATGCTCCTTTCAACCCAGCCCTGCTGCTCACACCCCACAGAGCTCGGGTTGCTCAACAGCAATGGGGAAAAAGGGAAAAACCCCTGCCAAGCCCCAGCACTCAGCACTGAGCACAGATGAGCACAGATGAGCACAGACAGTGCCCTGCTGCTGGCACAGAGCCCAGCTGCTCACGGGCTCACAACCAGAAGCTGCTTGAAGCTACTCACTGTCCCCAGGCTGAGGAGCCCTCAGTGCCAGCCGTGCCCCCAGAGCCTTGCAGGGCTGCAGGAGCCCAGCCTGAGCCCACCAGAGCAATCCCACCTGGGCTCCAGCACTCAGGGCATGGTGCTCAGGGTCACACACATCCACCTGAGAGCTCCCATTCCCTTACAGCCTGGTCACACCCAGGAGTTCTGCTGCTCTCTCCTCAACTCTTTGGCTGATGTTGCCATTTCTGGCATCTTTGCTGAGGGAGGGATGGGACTGGAGGGTTTATCCCAAGAGAAGAATGAGCCCATCCCAGAACCCTGCCATGGGTTTTCCCTGGGTTGCAGAGACACCCTTGGGATGCTCCCAAGGTACTCCCCAGGCAGTTCAGATGGAACATTTCTCCATCCATCCAAACAAACCCTCAGACTCTTCTGCAGATATTCATCTCCCTGTCCTTCATCATCACCGAGGAATAGGAACAGACACAAAGGCGATTCAGCTCCAGCACCTCCAGCTGCTGCTGCAGGCTGGGGCTGCCAAGCCATGCACCAGAGTCTCCCAGCAAGGGAGAGCAGGGATGTAGCAAGTCCAGGTTGAGGATAATTGGCAGAACATCGTGTGGGGAAGATGCTGTCAGGATGGGAAGTGTGAAAAGGGAAGGCTGAGATCTCTTGGCAGGGCTGTCCCCTCGCAGCAGGAGGAAGGCCAAGGAACCTTCACTCAAGCTGAGCTCTTTCATCACTCACAAAGGATCCCAACCCTCCTAGCTGGCTCAGACACTCCTGAAGAACAAACTGTGCCAGCACACTTTGTGAGCAGCCACGCATGACCTCACAGCTCGGGATGTTTTCATCCCACAATCCCGGTGATCCGTGTGCAATGACTCCATGCCCTGGATAAAACCCCATCATTTGTGCTGCCCATCAGCAGGACACGAGACATTTCTGAGGCTGATGGACTCCAGAGCTGTCCCTGCTGCTGGGGGATCCTAACAGAAGCCTCAATTCCCTTGCCTTGGGAAGGGATTAGACAGGGAGATGCTCAGCCAAGCACCTCCAATGTCTGTCCCGAGGAATTCCCAACCTTGCCCTGATTTCCCTGCTCAGACTGATCCCTCTGTGTCCAGGCCCAGCCCCTGCCCCCGGGCCGAGTCACGCCAGACACGAGGCAGCACATGGCAGGGCAGTGGCAGTGCCCGGGGCTGGGGGGATGTTCAACCCCCGATCCGTCCGACCACATCAAAGCCTCTGCTGCGCTCACCAGCTCCATTCATCCCCCGGGAATGCGTGTGAGAGCCGGACCTGCCGCGGCACCAATGGGGAAGGTCCCTGGGGATGTTCCTGACGGCCAGACCGTCCCGCAGGACGCTGGCAGCACGGAGGAAGGCGGCGATGCGGGAGGATCAGAGGATGACGAGGAGGAGCGAGGGAGCTCCGGGTCACCTCCGCTCGCTGCCGCGGGCGACGGGCGCTGGGCGAGCCCTGCACGGCTCGGCAGCTGCAGATTCCCGCCTGTCCCAGCCCTCCTCCGCAGCCTCGCCGGGCACCCCTTCCCCGCAGGGCAGCACCAGCAGACAGCCGGCATTGCTCAATGCAGCGCCAGTCACATCCCCGGCGTCCCTGGCTGCTGCGGGGACCCCGGCCAGCCCCACTGCGACAGCTGCGACAGCTCCTCATCCTGCACATCGGGACTGCTGCGCCCACAGAATCACAGAATTTCTAGGCTGGAAGAGACCTTTAAGATCATCGAGTCCAACCCATGTTCTAACACCTCAACTAGATCATGGCACCAAGTGCCACATCCAGTCTTTTTTTAAACTCTTCGAGAGATGGTGACTCCACCACCTCACTGGGTAGATGATTCCAGTATTTGACCACTCTTTCTGTGAAAAACTTCCTCCTTTATTCTAGCCTGTATCTCCCTTGGTGCAGCTTGAGACTGTGTCCTCTTGTTCTGTCTGTTGTTGCCCGGAGAAAGAGACCGACCCCCAGCTCACCACAGCCACCCTTCAGGAAGTTGAAGAGAGTGATAAGGTCACCCCTGAGTCTCCTTTTCTCCAGGCTGAACAACCCCAGCTCCCTCAGTCGTTCTTCATATGGCTTGTGCTCCAAGCCCCTCACCAGCCTCATTGCTCTCCTTTGGACTCGCACAAGCATCTCAATGTCCCTCCAAACTGAGGGGCCCAGAACTGGATGCAATACTCCAGGTGAGGCCTCACCAGTGCCGAGCGTGTGCAGGGCACAGGGAGGAGGAAGAGGAGGAGGAGCAGCCCGAGAGCTCCTTCACAGGAGCCCTGTCCTCCCCATGTCCCCCTCACCCCTCTGTGCCCATGTCCCCCTCCCCTCTCTGCACACCAGGACTCCAGGGCTGCCCTCCCTTATCAGCCCAGTTGCAGCTTCCAAAGGCGGAGAGGGAAGATTAGGATATTTAGCTTTGAAATCAAACAAATAATTGCACAGGCTTTCTGCAAACACATCAGGGTTGGGAGGTCAGAGAGCAGCTGGTAAATCTCAGCACTGTTTGCTCTGCCTAAATAATATTAGACCAAGAATAATCAATCATTTTTAATCAACAAAATTATTTATAACTCTTTAGAGCAAACAGTCAACTCCAAAAGATGGCAGGTAATGATCCACACGTCTCCAATTCCCCTCTGTGCTTATGGATTGGCTCCTTTGCATCCCTGCATTTACTGCCCTGGAGATTTGCCCTCACAAGTACCATGACCCCCTCTGAGGGTGCCCTGGCCAGGCTCACAAGCACACACTCAAACACACACAAATACACCCAGCAGCCCCCTGCAGCTGAAACCCCTCCAGGGCAGCTCACAGCAGCCCCTGCATGCTCCAGCACCTTCCCAAGCTGCATCTCCCAGGGAGGGAGGGAGGGAGGGAGAACCTGCTGGACAGCAGAGGAGAAGATGCTCCTTCTGCCCTGCCACCTGAGCCAGTGACACCTCCTGGGGTTGTGGCTGTGCTGATGGCACCACTGACCCCTCCATGGGGAACAATTCATGTCCCACACCCTGCACATCCCCCCAGCCCCAGGCAGGCCCTGCACAGCAGCAGATGATCCCAGCAGCCACAACGACAGGAGCCTTTTCCTGGCTGGGCTGGAAGCCATGAAAGCCAAGGGATTGCTGAGAGGAGAACGAGAGCCAGCTTCCCATTTGGGACCAGGAGGGAACCAGGACAAGGCCAACCCTGGGTGCTCCTGCCAGCCCTGCACCATTTCACCTCCCTGTCCCCTGCCCAAGCTCAGCTCCCCCAGTGGTGGAGGCCAGGAAGGGCCTGGGAAAAACCTGGGAACCAAAGCTCTGCAGCCCACGCCAGCCTCAGGAGCAGCGGTGCCAAAGTCATTTCATTTCACAACTTCCCAAGAACAATTCTCCTGGGTTTATTAATTTTTAAGCAGACAAGAAAACCAACAAAGGGATTTTCCAGGAGAGCTCCTGGATTAATCATCTCCATCCCAGGCTGAGCACAGGGCTCCTGGGCTTTGCCCAGGTGTGTCACACCACGCAGCATCCGGGTTTCCAGTATCCTCAGGCACAGGAGTGAGGGTTTTCCCAATCCTCAAGTTCTTCTTTTCCAGCTCCTACTTCTAGGAAACTTCCCACCAGGGAAGGGACCAGTGCAGGGATTGGGCCAGAGCAAGCCCTGGGAAGATGAAGGTGGGAGTGAGCTGGGAGAAGCTGCCAAAGAGGAGCTGGGCTGCCCCATCAGGCTCAGCCCTCCCATCCCAGAGCCAAGCGCTGTCCAGGATGGATTATGTCAGCTCCTGGCCTCACTGGGAAGAGAGAAGGGCAGGCAGGGATAAATGTGAGGTGCTGGGATCTGCCCAGAGGAAGCCTGAGCTTGGAAACCTCGCTGAGGGCTGGGGGAGAGGCTGAGACGCTCCCAGGCCTCGCATCCACCCCGCGGAGCATCCGGAAGCCATTAAGGAATTACAGCCTCGCTGGCCCCGAGCCCTCCCCGGCAGAAGTGCCTGGAGCAGATGGTGAAAGGGCTGATTGAATTCGGCTGCTCACGCCAAGAGGCTCTTTAGGAGACACTCAATGGAGGAGGGGGTGGAGGGGGCGGCATTTGGGACTCGGGAGCTGGGAGCCCTTGCCAGGAACTCCAGGAATCCTCTGTCAACCCTAAGG
This sequence comes from Ammospiza nelsoni, assembly GCF_027579445.1. Lineage (NCBI taxonomy): Eukaryota > Metazoa > Chordata > Aves > Passeriformes > Passerellidae > Ammospiza > Ammospiza nelsoni. The sequence continues at coordinate 1,319,981 of NC_080656.1, read as the reverse complement.
AGGCTGGAGGAGCTCTGGCAGTGATGTGGATGTGTGGTTTGAGGGGTGTGAGATTCCCTTGGGAGCTTGGCCCCGAGCTCCTGGTGCTCCAGGAGTGACTTCTCAGTGATCCAAGGCTGGTTCCTCTCCCTTCATCTCCAATGGCACCGTGCATTGGACCAGCTCCCTTCCAGGGACCTGGCATGGCCCCAGGAGCTGAGTGATCCCAAGCCTTGGTCCCAGCTGAGGAGGAGGCACAGGAGCTGTCAGCCCAACAGCCCTGCCCACCCCCGGGGCTTTCCTTCCAGAAAAAATGCCAGAAAATGTTTGTAAAGATCCTTATTTCCCAATTTGGTGTAATCCCACACTGGGTATGGGACCAGACCTCCCAAAGAGCCCTCAGAGTGGGATGGAAATCCAGTTACTCTGGATGAAGAGGAGGTGGGAAAAAAGACCAGGATGAGAGAAATGTAGGATGAAAAAGAACCAACAGGAGGGGGAAAAAAGCCTAAGGAAAAATGTGCTTGGAAAGTCATCCTCAGTGCCAGCCCTCCCGGGGGTGATGCAAGTGCCTGGGCAAAAACACAGATGGAGGAACCCAAATTGCCTGGGGATGAAGGAAGGGCTTAAACCCTCCCAGGAAAGTGGAGGGGAAGAAAAGGAGGAATGCCCCAAAAACCAACACAGCCCCAAGCTCTGGGCCCCCTGCCCTGGCCAGCCAGCCCCAGCTCCCCATTCCCTGTGTCCCGGGGGGACAGACATCAGCTCCAAGGCCCCTGTGCCATCCCCTATGTCTGAGTCCATCCCTGTTTTTCCAAGGGAGAAAGCTGCAGTGAGTCCCCCCGGGATCCCTGGCCGGCCGCCCGAGGTTGGGAAATCGGGAGCCTGGTCAGGCTCTGCCGGAGGGGCCGGCACGGAGCGCTCCGTGGCCGTCAGGGGATCTTTGCGGAGCAATCTTTTCCGAGACAAATCATGAGATTATTTCTTGCCTGGAATTTGCTCCCGCAGCTCCCATCGGCCCCGGACTGCTGAGTCAAGAGACCGCCGGGGCTGTGCCCTCCAGATGAGTAAACAAATTGCCATGGGGAGCGCGGGGGGCCGGGGGGGCTGGCGCCCGGCGGGGCGCGGGATGGGGCAGGGAGGGACCCGATGACTCCCGAGCCTTGGGCTGGGGATGGATCCCGGCTTGGCAGCCGCGCACGGAGTTAGTCACCAGATTAGCCAGCACTTACACACGCGGCTTAAAGGCACACCATCCTCCCTCCCCTTCCCTCTCCTCCTTTTCCTCCGGGGTCTTATCCCCCTTTTCCCTTTTATTTTTGAGATTTCTTTCAGCCGTACTTTGGCTCTTAGTGAGTGCCAGGGACGGGCAGCCCGACAGCCACGCAAGGCAGAAGCTCTTGAAGACACCGAAGGGGGGAAAGGGTCCGGCACGGGGGTGACAGAGCACGGACAGCCCCTCCTGATCCCCCCGCTCCCATCCCCGTCCCGCTGTGCCGCTCGCCGGGCGCTCGGGTCACTCTATAGGATCCATATGGCCCCGGCTGCTCCGCGCTCGGCTGCTTGGAAGCAGGAATGGTGCGAGTCATCCCGCTCGAAGGCAAACAGGCTCACGGCCGGGGCCTTTCATGTTCCGGCCTTTGGAGCCAAATTCAAATCTGGAGCCGCTTAAAGGGATGGAAAGAGCCCGAGAGAGGAGCGGCCTCGCCGGGCCACGGCTACCGGGACAGCTCCGCATCCCAAAACCCGCGGCTGCCGCTGGAAAGGAAAACTGCCCCAACCTTCCCAAATCCTGCTGCTGCCATGGGAAACTGCCCCAACCTTCCCAAATCCTGCTGCTGCCATGGGAAACTGCCCCAACCTTCCCAAATCCTGCTGCTGCCCCTGGAAACTGCCCCAGCCTTCCCAAATCCTGCTGCTGCCCCGGGAAACTGCCCCAACCTTCCCAAATCCTGCTGCTGCCCCTGGAAACTGCCCCAGCCTTCCCAAATCCTGCTGCTGCCATGGGAAACTGCCCCAGCCTTCCCAAATCCTGCTGCTGCCATGGGAAACTGCCCCAACCTTCCCAAATCCTGCTGCTGCCATGGGAAACTGCCCCAGCCTTCCCAAATCCTGCTGCTGCCCCTGGAAACTGCCCCAGCCTTCCCAAATCCTGCTGCTGCCATGGGAAACTGCCCCAGCCTTCCCAAATCCTGCTGCTGCCATGGGAAACTGCCCCAGCCTTCCCAAATCCTGCTGCTGCCATGGGAAACTGCCCCAACCTTCCCAAATCCTGCTGCTGCCATGGGAAACTGCCCCAGCCTTCCCAAATCCTGCTGCTGCCCCTGGAAACTGCCCCAGCCTTCCCAAATCCTGCTGCTGCCATGGGAAACTGCCCCAGCCTTCCCAAATCCTGCTGCTGCCATGGGAAACTGCCCCAGCCTTCCCAAATCCTGCTGCTGCCATGGGAAACTGCCCCAACCTTCCCAAATCCTGCTGCTGCCATGGGAAACTGCCCCAGCCTTCCCAAATCCTGCTGCTGCCCCTGGAAACTGCCCCAGCCTTCCCAAACCCCACAGATACCACTGGAAACTGCCCCAGCCTTCCCAAACCCTGCTGCTGGAAAGGGAAACTGTCCCAGCCTTCCCAAACCCCACTGGAAAGGTAAACTGCCCCAACTTTCCCAAACCCCACTGCTGCCCCTGGAAACTGCCCCAGCCTTCCCAAACCCCGCTGGAAAGCTAAACTGTCCCAGCTTTCCCAGACCCCACTGCTGCTGCTGGAAACTGTTCCAGCTTTCCCAGACCCCATCACAGCCCCAGACCCCAAGCCCGAAGTTCCTGGCAGCCCTTGACAAGGATGGGCTTGGGAAATGCCACCGGTGCTGCTCCCAAGCTCCTCTGCAGCCTGGAGCTGATGGCAGGGCTTGAGCAGAGGAGCTTTTCCTCACCTCCAGCTGCAGAGCAGGAGGAATTGCGTTTGCTGACCTCATGGAGCAGTCTGAGGCACGGAGCAGTTGGGTAACGTGCCTCGAGCACTTGAAAAGAGAAAGCTCTTGGCATTGCATTTTCAAACCGCTTCTAACAATAATGGGTAAAAAAAGAAGGGAAAAAAAAAGACCCAAATTTCACGTGTCCCACTCCATCTTTTTTTAATTTTCCAGTGGAAAAAGCCAGGACTACTCAGCTTTTGCAAGTTGTTTCTTCAGAGGGTTCAGGTTTCGGTAAACAATTGCTCAAAACTAAAAGGTAAGAAAGCAAAAATCCCCTTTTCTGCTCCCAGAGCAGTGACCAAAATTCAGTGGCTTTGCACAAACACATGCAGGCACCTCTGAAAAAAACTTTCATGTGGGTCAAAAAGCCACAGTTTGATTATTGTGATAAAAACTGCTGACAACGGGGGGTAAACAACACAAAACAACCCCAAAGCACTGCCCAGTGTCCAGCTTCAGCTTTTGGGGTCTGCTGCTGGCAGGGGCAGATTCCCTGAGTGAGCAGGGTTACCCTGCAAGGCCGTGCCAGGAGAGGCAGCATCCCAGGGGATGGCAGCCAGCCCCATCCTGCCGTGCCTGACTTGGTTCCCGAGGGATGCTGAGCCTGCCCCAGTATCCCAGCACCCCCAAACTGGGAATTCTGGGGGGTGGATGGCTCCAGGCCTGCCTGCTGCTGGGGAGGAGCCGGGCAGTGGAACACAGAGCGTGGAGAGCAGGAATCCTGCAAGCAGAGGGAGACCTGGAGCACCCAGCTGAGGATGCTCCCTCCTCCCTGAAAGCGTGGAATGGGAGTGCTGTGCCTCAGTTTCCCTAAAAACAAGCTCTCATCAAACCTTTTCTCAACATCTTTTGGGGTGCAAGGCCCCAAAGCTTTAGAAAGAAACTTCTAAAGAAAAGCTCAGTCCCTGGGCTGGCTTCTCCTGCACTCCCCACCAGCCATGAGAAGAATGCCTTGGAATCACGTCAAATATTTGAGATGAGATGGGGGGAGAGAGAGGGGGCAAGCGAGGGGAGAGGGGGAGCTTTTGACTCAGTGTCTGGCTTCTTTCATCAATCCCACATTCCTGCTCATGCCATCACCCTCCGGGAAAGTGCCACAACCTACAGAACCCATGTGGAGCCAATTTAGAATCCACTCCGTGTAAGAAAATGCATTTTGTTCATTAGCAAGCTCTGGATGCTCAGCTGGGGTGAGGAGGCAGCCCCACAGCCATCCCAGAAGGGGATTCAGTGGGAAGATATCCTACACACAGCCACAGCCCAGAGCACGGCAGTGCTCCCTGCACTCTCCCAGGATGTTGTTCCAGCCCAAATATCCCCGGGGTTCCTGCCCCAGCCACCTGAGCTGGAGGTCTCTGCTCTTCTGGCTGTATAGGAAAGGTTTAAACACAAGGAAAAAAGGTGGAGAGCAGGGAATTGCTGGAGCAGGTATTGCTGTTGTGCCCAGCAGCAACTGGGAGCTGAATGAATGGGAATTCCAGCCTCAGAGCCCAGTTCAGAGCCAGACAGAGCCCTGGGACTTTGCACATCCCAATCCACAACCAGGGCTGTCACAATGACTCCAATCCTCATTCCCAGAGCAGAGGGAGCCACAGAAAGGAGGGGATTTTCCTCTCTGGGCAAGCAAGCTGCTGTTTCTCGGTGTGTTTGTGATATTTCTCTGGCAGGTTATATTTATCCACGAGCTCCAGGAACCAGATGTGGGATGGAGGGGCTGTGCTGCAGCAGCTTCCTGCCTCCCTGCAAACACCAGCCCCACCTGCCCTGCCCAGAGCAGGACACAGCCTGCAGGGCCAGGAAACTCTGCAAGGTCAGGGGAGGGGACAGGGACAAACGTGTCACCTGCCTGGTCCTGCACAGGGGGCATTGCTGCCATGAGCTGCTGATGTTCATGGGACAGAGCAGCAAATCTGGGAGTTTTGGCAGTTGACTGAAAAAAAAAAAAAAAAACAAACCAAAACCTCAACATAAAAATGCAGAGTTTCAGTTCAGAAAGAGATGGTAGTGAGAGAGCAGTGACCCATCCAGAGCTACTCTGAGCCAGCCACCTCAGGAGGAGGATGGAACACCTCAGAGCAGCTCTGCCTCCCCCTCAGCCCTGCAGGGCTCAGGCAGCCTTTGAAAGGTTCCAGAGCCAGGGTGAGACACTGAGACACCACAGCTGAGCCCCCACACCAAACTGCAAACTGAAACCACCCTGGCAGTGCCCAAGGCCAGCCTGGCCAGGGCCCTGAGCCACCTGGTGCAGTGTGAGCTGTCCCTGCCATGGCAGGGGTGGAACTGGATGAGCTTTAAGGTCCCTTCCAGCCCAAACCATTCTGGGATTGAAGGATTTATTTCTTTTTTTGCCAACTCTGTGCACTTGGCCTCCAGCTCAGTGTTCATCCCAGACTATCCCTCCCTGTTCCAGGCGATATTCAGGCACATGAAGCCACTTTAGATTTCCACATTTTCCCATCACTGCCAGGGAAGCCTGCAGGCACAAATCCCCAAAGCTGGGGAAGCTGGGCTGGGGAGATGAGAGCAGCTCTGCAGGGCTTGTACAGCACCCAGCCCAGCTTTCCAAAGTCACCTCTGCAGGAGCAGATCCCACTCCAGGCCCATTATCTGCAGAGCCATCTCCCAGCTCTGCCATGGGCAGCACTCAAGTGCTGCCCCCCCTCAAATTCCACTGCACCTGGGAAAAATGTAGGAGCTCGTAGGAGAATCAATAAATATTTATTGTTTAACCAGCAGTATTTTGACTGGAGATGTAAGCATGGCCCTGTGCCAGGGAAACAAGAGCCTTCTTGGCCAGCGCTGCAAACAAATTTTTGTCTGTATCTCGTTGGAAGATTATAAACTACACAAAGAAAGGAAAAAAAAAAAGAAACACAGGCAGCGAGCAGCTTAGTCACGGAAGAGGAACAAAAGAGCTGAGATGGATAACTGTGGCATGGGGTTACAAGGAAAGGGCTGCAGGCCTGAATTTTGGCTGTGAGACAGCTGTGCTGCTCAGATCAGCTGCAGATTGTGCCACTGGCTCCTGCTGGGATGGGGCTTGGAGCTGCACCAGGAGGCTCTGCAGAGATCCAGCAGGAGCTCCCAGCCAAAAGCAAACTGGGGAGTCAGGGCTGAGCCTGCAGAGGCACAGCCTCGCCCCTATGGAACACCCCAATTCCCACAGGGATCCCGGGATCAATGAACAGCCAGGCCCTGGCTCCAGGGCAGTTTTAGTGCTCCAATACAGCAGATCATCCCTCCTTGTGCACCTCCTCAGCGCCCTGGCACGCTCCTACCCAGCACGGGTGCTCCACCAAGCCAGCCTTGCCAGCCTGGAGGGTGCCAGAGCTGCATCCTTTGGATCAGGGACAGCAGTGACACTTGCTGTCCTACATCCTGCCATTCCCTCACCGTGTGCCATGCAAGGACCAGCTGACAGTGCAAAATGGAAAAGACTCTCCTGCCTTATCTGGGACAGATTTACTTGGATTCATTCCCCAAAATCCCAGCAGATCCTGGTGCCACAACTGACAGGAGCCATTTAGGGTGGCAGCTCTGCCAGTTCACATCCCTGATGTGTTTCACACAGTCTGGTCCTACTCACACCCACCTGAGGCTTTAATCTCTGGGACAACCTGTGCACCCTCAGCCTGATGCAGCTGCCCCAGCTCCTCACACAGCAGGATCCATTCCAGAGGAACGTGACTGTGGATTTCCACTTTTTCCCATCATTGCCACGGCAGCCTGCAGCTCCACAGCAGCAAATCCAGAGCTGGCTCCCAGAAAAGATGGGGCTGGCCCATTCCTAGATGTGCCCAAGGCCAGGTTGGATGGAACTTGGGGTAATGGGAGATCTCCCAGGTGAGATCTTTAAGGATTTCAACCCAAACCATTCTACCATTCTGGGATTCTGTGATAATCCCGTGGCAAAACTCAGCGTGCCCCAGTCCTGCTGGAGTCCCAGCCCCTCGCTGCCTGCCTGCAATCTGCTCAGGATTTGGGAGTGCAGGAAGCCCTAGGATGTCTCAGCAGCTCCTTTGGAGAGCAGGAGCACAGCATTCCAGCATGAGCCTGTGTTATCCCTGCGTTCTGTAAGGCCCATCAAAGCATGGCACGCTGTAATTACATGGCAAATTAGGGGCCACTTCATGGAACCACACTGTAATTACACACTTGGTGCGTGCTTTGGGGAGCTCGGGATGGAAACGTGAAAGGAACGGGGTTTGCTCCTGTTCCCTGGAAATCTCCCTCCCTGTACCAGGTTAAAAACCAGGGATGTGTGCTCTGTGGATGTGTCCCTGAAGGACATCTCCGTGAGCTGCCCTCTTTCCACCCCTTTTCAGAGCTTCGATGGGAAGCCGACACTAAAAAACTTGAAGCTGGTGGCAGCCAAGTGCAGCCAGTCCCCCCTCCTGGGCACCTCTCATGGCCGCATCCCGGCTGGATACCACAGTAATGGGCATTTTGGCAGCGCATACAGAGGTAATTGCTCTTCTTCAGCCGAGTTCTCACCTCCTCCGCAGGCAATCAGCACCGAAAACGCGAGAGCGGCCCCAAGCCCTGCACTGCTGAGCCTCAGCCCCGCTGCTGATCATTGCTGCCCACACAGAGCATCCCCAGACGTACCCAGCGCTCACCTCGGCTCACTGCAGAGCAAAGCGTTCCAAAAGATGCAGATGCCATTCCCTGCATCCCTGGAAACACCAATCCCTGCCTTCCTTCCCCAGGCTCTGGCATCCCGGGTGTCCCTGGCAGGACAGGTGAGCTCTCCCGGCGCCACTGAGGCAGAGGGGGACACAGAAGGTGCCGGAGCAGGGAGGGAAATGCTGGGACTCAGAGGGAAATGCTGGGGCTCGGAGGGGAATGCTGGGGCTCAGAGGGAAATGCTGGGGCTCTCCGCTGTGTTTTATCCTGCATGGAAACAAAACGTGGCCATGCAGGAGCCAGCGCCGGTCAGCAGCAGGGAAACTGAGTCACACAGCAGCTGACACAGCTGGAGGGCTCAGCCCTGCGAGGATAAGGCAGGATCAAACCTGTCTTTTTGAGAATAATGTCCCAAGTCCCGGGGCACTTTCACCCCGAGCAGCTCAGCAAACTGCCCCCGTTGGTCGGGCTGCTCCAGCTGTGACCCCATTCCGTGCACACCTGGAGCCAGGGATGGCTGCAAACTTGCCCTCCCTAGACAAGGCAGAGACCAGAATGAAGGATTTCCTCCTAAACGCAAAGAAAAGGGATTTTCTCTGCCCCTTGCCCGCGGCCAGGCTCTGTGGAGGAGCTCTGCGTTTCCCAGGCTCGCTGTAAATGCGAACTCCCTTATTTGTCTGCGCTGAAAGTGAAAGCAAAGCCTGACCTGGCTGTGGGAAGGGGGACAAGCACGGTTCAGGCAGGTCCTGCATCCCTGAGCAGCATGGGAGCTGTGTAGGAGCTCCCCCGTACCCAGAACCAGAACCTTACAGAGCTTTGGGCTGCAAGGGAAAATCTTGCTTCAGCCCTAAGTGACGTTGTCCCAAATCCTTAACAGAGGGAAAAGCTGTTGCCAGATAAAAGCACACCCCTGGGATGCCACCCACGCACAGGCCAATGGAAACAACGTGTCCATGTCCCAGCTGTCCTCGGGGTAGGCATGGGAAGGGCCAAAGAGCCCGGATTGCTGTGCTGTGTGTGCACAGAGCAAACCCTTTTCCAGGAACCAATCCCCCCCTCCTGCTCCCATAATCCCATAACTCACCTCAGGGAAAGGAGGCAGGAGCAGGGCTGGATGCAGGATGGGGAGTTTGGCATCCCTGCCCCACTTGGGATGGCCAGCAATGACAGCTGGGATTACAGCCCTGCTCTGGTACCTCGGGGAGGCAAAGCTGCAGCTTCCTGAGCAAGAAATGAGCACTGGGAGCCCCAGCTACAGCCCAGAGCTCCCAGCAGGGCTGGAGCTGCTGCCCACAGCCAGCAAATGCAGCTTGGCCGAGCTGCAGGAAACAAAGTGATTTGTGGAGGGCAGCCTTCATCAGCCCCCAGGTGAAGTTCCCTTGGGGTTGAATTTTGTGTGGTTTGGGGTTTTACTGTCTCAGAAAAGCCCCACCAAGCCTTTGGTGGATCAGCCATGTATGCACAACCACAAGTGATGTTACCACCCTTCCATCACATCCTGCTAAGAATATCCACGCACAGAATTGTGTCCTGAAGAAGAACCCACCCCATGGGGCTCTGGCTCTGACCTGCTCATCTCACTCACACATTCCTGCTGCTAATAGTGGGGGTGGAGGGGGAGGATTTGGCTTTGGAAGCTTTCTGGAGCTTTACATCTCCACATCCCTTCCAGGTTATTTTTAAACCCTTTGGACAGCACAAATCTCCCCAGAGTTTTGCAGGCAGAGGTGTGGGGTGGAGCAGGGTTTGTTTTGGGGGGTGAGGGGGGACAGAGTTCCACGGGACATCACCTGGCACATCAAACATCCTGCACAGCTGAAACCCTCAGGCTGCAGGGCCCTCCCTGCCCAGGGTTAACCCCACGGATCACATCAGCACGGCTGCTGTGAGAAGGGATGAGGGGCTGCAGTCCTTCTCGGCCCATTTTGGAATTAAGGACGATGGGAACATTTGGTGGTGGATTCAGGGCTGCAGGAGCCATCAGGGAGCAGATGAGCCCCCCAGGAGCAGAGAGAAGTGATGTTCCCTCTTCCCCTGGCCGGATCCCAGGAACACGACCCAGCAGCATCCACACTCCTTCCCTCACCATCAATCCCACCAAACCAGAGAGCTGCAGCTTTTTTCTCTCAGAGTTGGAGGGGAAATGAGGTTAAGCCAGCTAATTGACAGCGCTGACCTTTGTGGCTCCCAGCGAGCGCAGCCACCAGCACAGGAGCGGCTGCAGCTGAGCCGATGGGAGGCAGAGCATTTCTACCTCTGGGTTTGTGTTTTTCAGAGCTCTTCCTGCCCAAGTTTCAACTTTGGGTCAGCTCTGAGAGCAGTTTGCTGACATCAGCTGCAGAAGAGCTTTCAGGACAGAAGAAAATGAACTCAAGGCAGGGCGAAACTCCGAGTCCTCCCTTCAGGCACCAGGGAATTCCACTGCTCCCGACACCCCGAGCCTGTGTGAGAGCGCTCACCCACACCAGGAGAGTGCAAATTTTAACAGATACTTTACTCTGGAGTGAAAAGCAAACTTCACCCCACCCTGACTGCCCAGGTGTTTATTCCTATCCCGTTTTCCTCCCCTCCGAACAAACAGGCTGAAGGACAGCAATGAGTCTTCACCAGAGTTTTAGGAAAGAGGCATAAACGGGTCCTCAGCTCCCCTCCAGCCTCTCACTTCAGCTTTGTAGGCGCATTTTTAGCATCCCTCAGGCATTTGGAAGCCTGGTGCTCCCCAGCCCACCCCGGGGCCAGGCTCAGCCCTGCTGCCAGGGCAGGGAGCGCTGGCACCTCTGCCCAGCACAGGGAGCTCCCTGCGGCCGGGGAGGGATCCCAGGGGGGACATTCCTGTGCTGGGCACTCCGGAGCCCACGGACGGCTGAAGCCAAGGTGATGCTGCCTTTGGAGCTCTCTGCAGCCCCGCTGATGCTGCACCAGCATCTGTTGAAGTGGAAGCACCAACCCCTGTGCGGCTCCAGCACTCAGCTGTCATTTCATTTCCACACGCAGCCCAAAATCCCAATGCCTGCGGGAGCTGTGGCTCCCTTCTGGCTTTCCTAGAAACTTTCTAGCCGGCAGAGAAACAACTCAATCTTTAATTTGATTTTCTTTGCCGCACCGGTGCTGCACAAAACCCAGCAAACTTCCAGTTTGTCGCAGTGGGAATTGCAGCAGGGAGAGATGAAGCAACAGGACTGGTTTAATGCAGAAAAAAGGGTTGTTTTTTGTTTTTCCTGCGGGTCCTCCAAGCTCCATCCTCCAGCTCGCCTGGGCAGGGCAGAGAGGAGTTGGGCGCCCGGGCTCAGCGAGCAGCCAGACGCCAGCAGTGTGTGAACAGCAGCCCTTATTCTGGTCAGCCTCGGCTCGGAGCAGCAACCACAGCCAGCAGCAGCTGAACTCACCCCGCTACAACACACAAAAAACCCTTCTCGCCTCCCTCCAGTAACGTGTTGCTCTCTGCACCCTCTCCCCACCCATTTCTTCAGCTCCAGAAGGGCGAAAAAAAAATCAAAGCGGCGGGTTTTCCTGGATTAAACGTGCTAAATCCAGAGTATTTAGCACTGGAGTTGTGTTTCCCAAATACCACGAGTGCCTGGACCCCACAAGGCATTTCCAGCCAGGGATGGGGAAACGCACATCCATCCAGGCTAGCGATGGGAACGGGCGGGAGCTCTGGGAGCGCATCTCTCCTGCCTGCCCGCCGGACGGGCTTCCCAAATCCCGGCAAGGATGCCAGGAGCCTGAGGGAAGGAGGCTGGAGGGGCGGCGGGGTGGATTTTAAGAGAAGGAGGGGGATGGAAAGTCATAAAAGCGCTCGGAAAGTCAACTCGCCTTCGGCAGCGGGCACAGCCCGGGCGGCGCCGCTGCGCTGCGACTTGGGGCGCGCTCCGTGTTCCCTTCCAAAGGACACCCCCAAAAAACCCCACACCGACCTTTCTGCCCACCCCTCCCCAGCGGTCCGGCCTCTCCCCCCGCCAAAGCTCCCCCGCCGCCGGGGACGGGGCTGCGCGGAGCGGGGCGCGGAGGGGACGCGGCGCTCACCGGGGGACGGGAAGAGCTCGATGTCCACCTTCTCCGTCTTGATGATGGTGAGATCCACGGCCGCCTTCATGGCTGGGGCAGCGCCGCGGGGGCGTCGCGCCGGGAGCGGGGGGCGGCGGCTGAGCCCCGCCGAGCGCGGAGCGGGGCGCCCGGGGCAGCGCGGCCGGCGCTGCCTCCCTCCTCCCGCTGCTCTTCCTCCTTCTCCTCCTCCTCCTGCTTCTTCTCCTCCTCCTCCTCCTCCTTCCTTCCTTCCTTCCTTCCTTCCTTCCTCCCGCGCTCCTCGCTCCGCTCCCGCCTGCGCTGCGCTCCCCGCTCCGCTCCGCTTCGCCCGTCCCCGCCGCCGCCGCCCCGGCCGGGCTGAGCCGAGGGGAGGGCGCTGGGCCGGCCCCGAGCGGTGACAGCGGCCGAGGAACCGCCCCGCCCCGCCCCGGAGGCGGCACTGCCCGGCCCGGCGCTCCGGGGAGCGGAGCCGGCGCTGCCCGGCCGGGGGAACGGGGGAACAGGGACAGCGCACCCATGGGGGAACGGGGGAACAGGGACAGCGCACCCATGGGGGAACGGGGGTCCGGGGACAGCGCATCCAGCGGGGAACGCGGGAAAGGGGGCAGCGCATCCAGGGGAAACGGGGGAAGAGGGCAGCGCATCCAGGGGGCCTTCGCCCCGACCTCTGCTCGCACCCCGGCCCCAAACACCACGGGATAAGAGTTTGAGCACGCTGGCTGCAGGCAGCCCTGGCTGGAGCCGCTGTCTGAAACCGATGGTTCTTGAAACCGGGCCAGTTGTGTTCACCGTGCCTGTCTCGACATGAACCGCTGCCTTTCACACTCACCCCTTCGGCTCCCATCACCCCTTCATGCTCACATAATCTCCTCACATTTCCATCTCCCCTTCACACTCCCATCATCCCGCCTGGAGCAGCCTGGTCCTCTCCCACCCACGAGCACATCCAAAGTCAGGGGCACAGCCAGGGCAGAGCAGTGCACACCGTGCTGAAGTGGGTGACAGCCAGGGGGGCTGTTCCTGGCCTGCTTGGCAGAGGTGGAAGGCCAAAGAGAGTTGGGAACTGACTGGATAAAAAGCATCTTGAAGGTGCAAGATGAGTGTCATGCCAGCACAGCATGCAGTTAACAGAAGAATATCGGTTTTCACATGAAGTCTGCTTGATTGTGTTTAGGTAGCACAAACTTGAGACCGCAAACGGCACAGCAGAAGGAGAGTATGACTCACAGATGTCAGCTTACCGGTACGGAGAAAAAAAGTCATTAGCAACCAACTCTTGTGGTTCTGTCACTCCGAAAGTCTTTAACAGCTTCCGACCCGACACAAATCAGGCTGCTCTCATCAAAGATGGGCTCTCACCAAGTGAACACAGGCCTGCAGGAGCAGCTGCCCGGGGTCACAGTCACTGCCCAGCCCTTTGGATGGAGCAGGGTCCCGCTTGCAAACACCCCGAAACCTCCCGAGGCCCCAAAAGATGAGCTGCAGATGCAAACGCTGCAGCTCCCATCATTTCATTTCTGCAGCAGGGCCTTGCTCAGCAGCACGGGCGTATTTATAGCAGGAGTTTGTGCAACTGAAAGAGCTGCGAGGCTGCCGGGGCCAGACAAGGAGAGGCGGCTCTGGCTGCACACACGGCTTTGCCAAGGCAGGCAGATCGAGCAGCAGGAGGGCTGAAAGCTGGCAAAGCTGGGCTGGGAGCTCCAGCCCCAAGTTCCTCTTCCTCACCCAGTGACAGCCTCTCACATTCCCAGTTTTTAAAGCAACGTTGTTTCCAATTTACTGGCAAGCTCAGTTCTGGACAACCCATTCCTGCAGCAGTGGAGTGGGACCAGAGATTTGCTGTGATGAAAACCCTCCCTCCACTGATTCCCAAGGGCTCGGGAGAACCTGAGCTCAGGCAGAGCACAGGGCTGGAAACCTCAGCTGGTGGTTTGAAACCTACCACAGGAATGAACCTGGAAATCCGAAGGTGGAAAGAGGATTGCTGCAAGGATAGAATGTGGTCCCTCCCTGGGACAGGATCATGTGCTTGCACCTGCCCTGGGTTTGGGTTTCTTTCTTCCCCATACAGCAACGATTGAAGGAAGAAACTACAGAGAGGCGATTTAGCAGAACGTTTCTAGTTGAAAATCAGAAGGGGATTCAGGAGAAACAGCTGCCTTTCTATCTGACCTGTGATCCCTCAAGAGCAGGCTTGGGCAGAGAAACCTGATGCAGTTATCAGAGCCCCCAGCCCTTCCCTTTGCTCCCCTTCCCTTCCTGCGCTCCCGGGCTGGGATCCGGGCAGGGAGGAGAGGGGAGGGGGCTGCCTGGGGGTGCAGCTGCCTGCCGGAGCCATGAGAAAGCACCTGCGGTCCTGTGTATGGAAATGACCCCGGCGGATCGCCCGCCCGCTCAGCGCGGCTGCAGCAAACCGCAAGCCCCGGAGCGAAACGGAGCAGGAGGCGCGCCGGGGTCACCGGGACCTGCCCAAACACGGCCCGGGACAGGCTGCTGGTGGCACACGGCACACGCCTCTCCTGGCAGAGAGGCCCTGCAGGGAGCTGCCGCAGACTGCGATGCAGCAAGAGGAGGCAGCGGGTGCCCTGAGGTGTCTCTGCTTTAGCTTGGCCCCTGGGCTCCCCTTTTGGGTCAGCCGCTCCTGCAGTGTTACAGTCTGGAGGACTGGCTGAACTCCAGGGCACCTGTACTGGAGACCCTTCTCTTCTGGACCAGGACAGAGGCTCTAATAAAGACCTTTCTCACAGCTTGTGGGGTTTTTATTAGGAGAGATCCACACCCTCCTGGCATCCCGGTTGAGCCCTGATCCTACAAAGACGATGACACTGAGCCCAGCTTGGTGCAGGATGGCTGCAGAGGAGCTCTGAGCGGTGTCTTACCCTTTGTGCCTCCCCAAACCTGTGCTCCATTTTGCTGGTGCAATGCATGGCAACTCCTACACGCAGGGAAACTGGAAATGCTTCCAAAAGTAACACCAGGGCAAAAATCCCCAAAGGGGAGGAAGAGAAGAGAGTGGCTGTGGACAGGGCAGCTGAATCTCTCCTTCGAACTCCATCCCAGCAGCCGCCTTAATTTGTGTTCACTTCAGAGCTGCAACATGAAAGCCCTGGCTCTGAGCTCCAGCTGAGCCGCTCAATGGCTCAGTGTTCGCAGAAGGCATGGAAGGAATCCATTGATTAGTTTCTTCAGCTGGGATGTGACCATTCCGAGTCCAAGACCTGCCAAACATGACTTCTCCTCAGCAACTGGTTCCTATTTGCTGCTCACAGGCTTTAGGAAAATCTTTCCTCTTGCCCATCCAAGTCTCACCCTCGTTTTCCACTGTGTCGTTAGGAACGTGAATATCCATTCAGGCTCCGTCGGGGAGGGAGGGAGGATGCCGGGCTGGAGAACGGCCCCGCAGCCCAAGGATGGGCGATAACCATCTGCCCTCCCACTGTTTGCAGCCGCTGCGAACAAAGAGAGGATGGGCAGTAATGCCCCATTGTTCCCAGGGCCGCTGACTAACCTTGGGGTAACAGAACAAGAATAATGATTATTCATTCAGCTCTGAGGAAAGGTGTTAGGAGAGCGGAGCCTTTGCTGTGATTTCCGAAGGAGAGGACGGCTCTTCCATGACCTCTCTCCTGGCTGGGATGGCTCTTTCACTTCTCCACGGCCAAATTCACTCCTGTCCCAGCCCAGGGCAGCTGCTGGCTCTCCTTCAGAGAGAGCTGGGCCAGCTTCTCCTTTCCCTCACATTTCCCCATTCTCATTGCAGCAGGAATTAGGTGTAACTTCTGGTCTGGAGAGGGAGCTTTTCCAAGCACTGCTGCTACCAAAACATGGGGTGAAATACAAGGGCCACGTAATAACGTGGAGCATCCACCCAGCTGTAATGGCCAGGAAATGAAGAACACCATATCCAATTAAAACTGCAGGGGGATATTTATGGCAGAACGTAATTAGCCAAATTGGAGCCTTCCCAAAACCTGCCATGGGATTTTTAATGACCGCGAGCGCTCAGGGATTGGGTTTGATGTTTTGTCAAGTAAACAATACCCAGAGGGCATGAGACAAAAATCAGGAGCAAAGGGGAAAGGAAAAAAAAAAAAGAAAAAAAAAAGAAAAAAAAAAAAACTGTCCTGCAATTCCAGGGAGAAACGGAGACATGAAAGGATTTATCGTAACGGGGACATTGTTGGAAGGAGCAGCAGCCACCAGTCCAAGAAAGGAAAGAGCAGGGAGGTGGCCCTGGGTGTGGAGGTGGCCCTGTGCAATGAGAGGAAAGAGCAGGCAGCTGCCGCGGCCGTTCCCCTGGGAGATACCTTTCCTGGAATTTAAAATGATACGAGAATTTCTTTCAAGCGCCGTAATAGCTGGGAAGTATTGGAGTATTTTGGTAAGAGGAGGCTGGGTTAGCCCCGCTGACTCCATCCAGCTCCCGTTTTAGGCTCGGGCATGAAGCAGAGCTCGTTGGTGGCACGGACTGTGGGACCCGCTCCAGAGCCAGCTCAGGGGCCCGGGGGGGTGACCGGACCCCAGTGCGGCCCCTGGGGTCCCGAGGCACGGGCAGTGCCCCAGGCTGGGCGCTGGGGGCAGGAGAGCAGGGCAGCGCTCCCGCTGGGATGCCCAGCCTGGCCCATCAATGCCCTCCTGTCAGCGCCTGTCCCCGGGCTGCGAGCCTCCGCGGCTCCTGCTCTCATTAACTCCCGCCGGGGAGGGCTCACAAAAGCCGCTTTGTGGCCAGCGGGGGTCAGGGCCCGGCACACAGAGCCCCGTGGCTGCCACAGCCCTGTCATACACCCGGGACCCGAGAGCCTCTCAGGCATCTCCAACGCCTCCTGCTCCTGCCTTCCCAGAGTGCTGATCCCGCACCTGAGGAGCTGCTCCGGGCTCTGGCAGTGCCATCCTGGCAGGGCTGCTGGCACTCCCTCGTGTCCCTGCCAGGAGCAGGGGCTGCATGGAAAATCCTCCTAAGCTGCTCTGCAGCCCTGTTTGCTCTCAGGACATCTTCCCCCTCCCCTCAAGTCACAGCTCCGGGCTCTGGGCAAACACATCCTGAAGGGTTTTGCTGCTGAACTCCCGATATTCCCAATTAAAACAGACACGTGCAGCCAATACCCATCAAATCCCACCTGCAGGACACCTCTCTGCCTTTGCTCACATCTCCTGGCTCGGATGTCTCTCCTTCAGAGCACAAAAAAATCAGCCAGCTCAGGTTTAAGCAGCACAGCTCTGCTTGTGGCTGTGCTCTTGGCATTCACCAGTCTCTCCTTACTGAACTGATCCCTTGAAATTCCCTCCCCTGGGATACATGGGGGGATTACAAAGGAGAGCCAAAGGAATCATTGCTCATAAATGGTCTCCTGACAGCCAGACTGGGATCACTGACGCTTATCTGCCCGTTCCATCTTTCAAAAACCCATCACCACCAAAACACTGCCCACTGCTTCACCAAACACCGAGGGACAGCCATGTTTCATTTTACTGGAGGTCAGTCCAGCTCCAAGCTCTGGTGTAGAACCCACAGCCTGAGAAGTGGCAGCCACCAGGATAATGCCATGCTGGCAGCCAGCTGGAAGTGATCAGCCCAGGAAGATAAACCACAGGCCTGCAGTGACCCCCGGGTTAACACCGGGGCCAGGACAGAGGGGTTCAAGTGATGGAAGTTTAATTCCTGGCCAATACTTCCACCTTTGTGCCTCCATCCCTTTTTTTAATGACGTTTTCTCCCTTCCCAAGGAGCTGGGGGTTCAGCAGCCACAAAGGAAAAGCTCAGGGGCTGGGGACGGTGATGGGATCTCTCTGGAGAGAGATTTAGGAGAGAAAACTGGGATTTCCATCCCCTGTTCCACAGGACCCTGGAAGGCACAACCAACCAAGATCCAGCAGCCAAGGAAGGTCCCTCCATCCCCAAGCACTGTCCTGCCAAGACCACGAGGTGACAGGTGCACACCAGAGAGATAATTCAGGGGTGGGCACCATTATCCCACGTACATCGTGCCCAGAGCACGGAAATTCCAGAAGGAGATGGAGCTGCCATTCCCAGACAGGCTCTGCCAGCAGAGGCACCCCCAGCACCGCTCCTGGCTGAGGATCCTCAAAGAGGAAAAACCCTCTCCCGGCGCTGGAAACCTCCTCTCCCGCAATTGTCCGCGCTTGGCAACCTGGCCTGGCAGTGAATAAGCGCCGGGGAAATATTCCTCCCTACACGTGTTTGGGTTTTTCGGGGTGGTTTTCTTGGCCACAGCTCCTGGCTCTACAACAATGCCCGGCTTGTTCGGGCCCGCGCTGCAGGGCAGCCTTGAATAGATCTGTCTAAAATTATAAGCGGGCAGCCCCTGGGCTCTGCGAGATCACAGAGCCCACGCTGGGGCTGAACAAAGCCCCCGCTATTTCCCAACAATTAGGCCGGCTAAAAGGACATCTATCTCCTGCCATCAGAGCCACCACGTGCCTCCCAGCCAGCCCATTGTGCCGCTAATTAAATAACACGCCTCTCTCCCCGGGAGCGTCTCCTGATTAGCCCGCCGAGGTCCTAAATCCTTGCGGGTGTGAATGGGAGCAGACAGCTGCTGGCCTGGCAGGGAACTGCGGCTCCCGAGGGGACACGGTCACCCCGGGACAGCCACGGCAGCGGCACCGAGGATTTCTGGGGTTTTAGGGACCTTAGAGCTCATCCAGTGCCAGCCCTGCCATGGGTTCTGTGAGATGCAAAGCTGTGTTTCGTGTCAGGTACAAACAGGTGACGTGTGTACTTGTGAATGCAAATGTGTGGACACTAACAATGGGACAGTTGCAAATTCTAATAATAACTGAAGAAAGTAAAGCATGGAAAAAGGCCTTTGAGCCTATCTTTTGTTTGCAATTAACCCTGGTTGATTTAGAAGCATTGGAATTAAGGTGTTAAAGGTGTTGCTTTTTGCTTGCATTTAATCCATAAAAAGCTCTTCAATAATAACCTTTTGAAGTATAATTTTAGAATATTACTTGTATCCTTGAAACTATAGCTTTGGAATATATATAAAGGAAATATGCTTATCTCATGTCGTATTGAAGCAGAGAAAAACAGTTTGAAAAAGAAAGATGAACATCACCTCAAGGGTTTATGGTTTCCACCAAAGGGAAGCTGGACATCACTGTTATGAGATTTAGATTCTCTGCAATTAACAGGTGGACACACATCTGGGGAGTTGGACCCCACCAGATGGGATTCGTCTTCTTCTTTCGGAAACTGGACCGTCACCATCTGGGGATACTCCTTTGAGATACATCCTGAGAAACTAAAATCACAACAGTGTATAGAATTGTGATGTAATAATTTGGAATAAAAATTGCTGATGAGTAAAAGATTGGAATAGAAACTGCTGAAAAAGCTGATGAGTACCCCTATGAATACCTGTAACCATCAACTATCGGTGTGCAGTTGGAGGGAAAACTTCCCCCACTGTACCCTGCGCTGTATTGCTCATACTTTACCATATTAAATAATAAATTGATTGCTGCTTGAATATTGGCCTAGTCAAGCTTCTTATTCATAACAGTTCCACTGTCCCAGGCTGCTCCAAGCCTGGCCTTGGACATTGCCAGGGAACCAGGGGCAGCCACAGCTTCTTTGTGCCAGGGTCTGCCCACCCTCCCAGGGGTGAACTCCTTCCCCACATCCCATCTAACCCAGCCTGCTCCAGGCTGAAGCCTCATCCCATCCTCAGGAAGCTGCTGGGATCCAGGAGGGCTCAGCTCACTCTGCTTCCCTATCCACCTCCCAGCTGCCGTGAAAATGGATGATTTATTTATTATTTTTCATGCTTTGCTGGTGGCTGGAAGAAAATATCAGATGCAAATATTTTTTCTAAATATGTTCCTGGCTGATACAGAGCAGTTTGTTGTAGGGTTTTGTTTTTTTTTCTTTTCCCACACTTCTCATTGGGTTAAAGCAGTGGAAAGAGAATAAACAAGGAAAATGTTGTGTCATTCAACCAGAGCTAAAGCTTTCTATTTTTGCACTTTTAATATGGGAAGGAATTGCAAAATGGAAAAAAAAAAGGCCTATTAAAAGTAATTTGTTAACAAGCTCTTTTCACCCAGTTAGTTCACCTCCTCAAGGAGGATTCTGTGGGAGGGGAAGGTCTTGGATAAGGATGAGGCCAAAGGGAAGCTGGGAAGCTGATTTGTGTTCTGTGAGATGAAACAGAATAACCTCTGGGGCTTGGAGTTTCCTTCCAATCCCAAAAGGAGTTCTGGGAAGTGAAAAAAAATCCACTCAGATGATGCATCAAACACCCCAGGGCTGCCTCAAATGTCCTGGGCCACCACAGCCATCCCTGGGGAGGTGGACATGGACCTGAACACCCAACCTGCAGCAGCTGGAGCCAAAAGCCACAGCAGGATTTTCTCCCCATCCCAGCCCTGCTCCTCAGGCTGAGCTCCAGCACAACAGCCCAGAGCTCCTAAATCACTCCAGATGTTCAGCACCTTTCCTCACACGCTCCCGAGACCCGGAAGAAATTCAGTTCCCTTCTGTCAAGGCCCCAGTCAGCAATAGTTGCAAATATCCCTTTTACCCCCTTTAAATCATCATTTCCCCCCTCTGGCTATTTCAATCATCATTTTCACACTGGGAGAGCCTGGCTGGAGGACTGGGATTAATGAGCTGATTTCCTGTGGACCTGCAGCTCCAAGCTGGAAGCAGCTAGACCTGCTGCTCCATCCACTCAAGGAAAACACAAAATCCCCATTCCTCATCCCTTGTGGAGAGGAGGCAGCAGGAGGAAGGACACAGAGGAGGCAGAGCTTGGTTTTGTTCTAATGGCAACCAAAGCTGGCTCCTGTTTTCCAAACCCAACCTGGGGAGAGGTTCCTGGTGGAGCTTGGGTGGGCAAAAGCTCCTGGTAAGCTTTAGGAATGCATCAGGGAATTATTAATCAGTGTATGTGCACACCCACAGGGGTTCACTGCAAAAGCACAGGGATCAACTTGATGCACGCTGCTGTTGAAATCATATTTGCCCTGCACTCAGGAAATGCAAAGGTTTTACACCAAATAAGCAAATTTTACAGGGATGCATCCACAGGGCCAGGAAAAACATCATTAAAAGAGAAGGGGCTACACAGGTGCCCAGCCCCAAAGCCAGTTTAACATAACCCAGGGGCAGCCTCCTGAGCCCTCCAGCAGCTTCAAACCCCACAGGCAGCTCTGAGAGCTCCATTCATCCCAAACTCCCAAATAAAGAGCAGGAGCCAAGAAAAAGCTGCCTCCCCTCTCCCAGCCAGTGCCCTGCATCCCAAAGCTCTGGGAATGGCTCCACAGCCACTTGATTAATAAGGGCCCAGGGGGGGAAAACCGTTTATATAACCTCGTCTTCTCTAAACTTCCTAAGTGCTTCAGAAAGTGGCTGCCCTGGAAACCCAAACTGGAAACGAAAAATATTATCCTGCCATTTATAAACATCCCTGGTGCTAATGAAGTGAGGAGCAGCAGCGATGGCCAGCGAGGGTGAGGTGCTCTTGGCAGGCGTGGGAGAGCCCCAAAACCCCTGACTTCAGGTGGCTGTGGACGGGAGAGTGCTCCCACCATGATCCAGAGCCACTGGAGCAGGGATTTGGGAAGAGGGGTGGCTGTGGAAGTGTGGCTGTGCTAAATGCAGGGGCAAATGTGGGGGGAGAAGGGCAGGGTGGTCACAGCCAGGCAGCAGCAGGTGGGTGAGAGCTCTCAAATCATTCCCTGAGCAGCACATCCTGCTCCTGGAAAGCAGGGAAGGAATTTCGGTGCTTGCTGCACTCCAGACTCTGTGGGATGAACTGCCCAGACCAGGCTGCTCGTTTATGGCTGTTTACACCACTGTGCTCTGAATAAACACAGATCAACCCAAATTTAGCTCCTGGGTTCAACCATCCTGCTCCTCACAGCCCCTCAGCCACACATCCCAAGCAGAGCCAGGACAGCAGAGCACTGCAGCCATTGCTCCATCTGCTTTCCCTGCTGGGATTTCCCACAGAGATTTGTTTGTGCATCAGCACCAGAAAATGCTGAGGTTTGGCTGGAAATATTTGGATTTGGTTTTGACAAAATATTGATGATTTCCGCCCAACAATCTGTCAGTTTTGGCAGCAAGAAGGAGAAAAGAGGAAAAAAAAGAGAGGTTTTTTCTCAAGATATGGGGACTGAGCTGACACCCAGCCTGGGACTCGGCACAAGGAGGAGGCAAAGCAAAGCTACTGGGCTGCCTCATTATCCTGTCAGTCTGATTACTGCTCCTGCTTGCACAGAGTGGCTCCTTGCCTGCATGGAAACACAGCCAGAGCTGCCAGACACACGAGGCCTCTGCTCTCCTGGGGTCAGGCAGGGGCTGGATGCAAAGCAGGGCAAGAGCAGGTCTGGTCCCTCTGGAGATGTCACAGAGACCCCAGGGGAGGTGGTGTGAGGAGCTGGTCCAGGGAGGAGAGATGCCAGCTTTGTTTCCATCACTGCCTTCCAGAATTAGCCCTGTCTCTGGAGTCTGGAAAACTGGGTTGAAATCTCCCAAGTGCAGACTCTTCTGCAAGATGCCTGGAACTGACCAAATTAGAATTTTTCCATGAACAGGCTCCCTTGGGGTATCTCTTCCTTTTTTCCTTTTCTACCTCAGTGCTGACATCAGTTTGAGCAAGCAAGAGCTCCCTGGCCCAACTTGAACCTCAGATGTGGAGAGTGAATCACACAGACCTGGGAGAAAGGCATTCCTGACTTCTGAAATGGAACTGCTGCTGACTTAAGGAGAATTTAACAGTTCTCCTTAACTGTTTGACCTGGATCTCCTTAGAAATCAAATCTCCCCTTTGGTGGAGCAGTTTATTTTCTGTTTTTTTCTAAAACCCAAACTCTGGTACAACTTCAGGCTGTTTTCCCTTTTTCAGTCCCTTGTCACCCCTAAGAAAAGACCAATCCCCACTGGGCTCCACCCTCCTGACAGGGATTTGTGGAGATCCCGGCTTTGCAACCCAACCTGTCCTTGCAGCATCACAGGGGAAGGAAAAACATCAAAAGAGAAGCCCTGTCTGACCTTTGGGGATCAGAGGTCTCCAAAGGCAGCTCCCAGGGCACAGAGAAGCTCCTTTCATGAGCCTAAAGCTGGAAGTAAGCCCACATGCAGTCCACCCTCCATGCCAAGCTGTTCCCACCCCTCCTTGAAGGCATTTTGGGGTGTCCCATGGCTGTCCCCAGAGGTGCCATCACCCCAGCACACCAGGGCCTCGTTATCCCTGCCTGCTTCCACGGGGCCCATCCCTCCCAGGACCAGCTGCACAGAGAGGAACCACGTTCCAGCTCTGGCCAAACAGCCAAACTGACCCAGTGCAGCTTTTCCAAAGCCTATTGATCCCAAATCTCACGGGGGAAGGTCCATCTGGAGGGCTGGGAAACTCCAGCACGTGCTGGGGAGGCTGCATAGAGCTCCAGGGCCAGCCAGAGCTCACTTCAGAGTCTCTTTTTGTGTGTAATCCGAAGCACTTGCACAGCCCCGCTCTCCAGGGACCCTCAGCCACTCTCCTGACCTCACTGAATTAAATATGGCAATAAAATGTGCACTGAATTAATCATCTGCATCTCCAACGTGAGAAACTGCTGTGCAGGGGCTCACAGGAGCGGCTGCAGGGATTTGGGGATCTCACTCCAAGCGGAGGCAGTGGGGTTTAGATGCCTAAAGACTTTCTGGTAAGTGACACAGCCAAGGTTTTCCAAACCCCAGCTGTAAGATCAGTCTGGTGTCCTAAATATTATCCCTGAGAACCCTTCTGCCATAAAAAGCCAGGCTGGTAGGACTTGGAGCAGCCTTCCCCTGAGCAGGGCACAAGAGGAGCTTTAAGGGCCCCCAGCCCAAACCATTCTGGAGAGTGAATCACACAGACCTGGCAGAAAGGCATTTCTCTGTTTCCATGACCATGGACACTGGGAAGGGTCCCCAGGACTGGGAGTTTGGGTGAATGATCCCCCCACCCTCTGGGGAGAGGAGGTTCCACTGCAGGGTCCTTGCAGTCCAACACTCATTGCTGCAAAGTTGGGATGAAGAGGGGTCTGGGAAAGTACAAGAGATCAGGGACCCCTTATTTCCACCAGAGGCTCCAGGTAAGGTGAGAAACATCACAGGCACAAAGCAGGCTCTGGAAAAGGAGGTGCAGAGAGCTCCTTTGGAAAGCCCAGCCCTGGCTCTGCTCAGAAAAGGAGGAATCACTTCCATTCCCAGCTGGCAGCAGGAGCAGCTTGGGCTGATTTCTGTCTCATTTTAGAAGTAGAGCAGAGAGATGCAATCCTTTACAGGGCTTTCAAGGAATATCCCTCCAAATGCTCTCTTTGCTGCTCTAAGCCTGGCACTTCCTCCTGCTCTTCCCCTCTCCAGCCTGGACCAGCTCCCAGAGCTGGGCTGGGCACAAGACAGTCCCATCCTCCTGGAAGTGTCTTGGAAATAACAATTAAAAGAACCGAAAGACTATCCTAATTGCCCCCCTCCCTCCCCCAAACGTCTGACAGCAGTTTCTCAGGCTGAAGTGATGCAAATAGCTCAGATAAGGCTCAGATAAAGTATCTGTGCTCTCGAGGGCTTATCTGTGCTGAACACCAACTCCAAAAATCCTGAAATTTGCCCCGTGGGACTGTCTCTGGAGCCTGATTTCCATCTGAAGCCCCGACCTCCAGAGGCTGCAGAAACAGCTCCTGTTCAAATGCATTCTTGAGATAGCAGGGTGGGACCCGGCAGGTCTGCAGCTCCCCTGCTGCGGCTATCTGGGATTTGCCTCCTGGTGGGAATGTTGCAAGAGGGAGCTGATGGCTCAAGGAACCGGTGACGGCACCTTTCACCACCCAGGGCTGAGGGCAAACCTTCTCAGCTCTGATGGAAAGATCACTTTCCCTTGGCTAGAGATTGTTCCAGGCTGGCTTTTGCTTTCAGGCCCTGCTTGGTGACTTCAGGCAGAGGGAAGGCTTGGGGGACAGCTCAGGGTGCTGGGAATTCCCTCAGGAATGGCAGTGTGGGCATTGGGGTGAGATTTGAGCTCCTGGGGGCAGCAGGGGTCTGGGTGCAAAGTCTCCCTGGGTTCTGGCAGGATGCAAAGGGAGTCAGCAATCCCTGGGACAAGGTCTGATGGAACACACCTGGCTCCCAGCAATGGCGGGTCTCTAATATTCATTTATAAATGCTCTGCTTAGTGAGCCAGCCTTTCCCAAAACACACAGAGCTGCAAAAGGTGTGAAAGCTGGGAGTGACACCCATTGCTATTCCCATTCCCATTCCCAAGCTGCCAAAGGTGTGAGAGCTGGGAATGAGACCCATTGCTATTCCCATCCCCATTCCCATCCCCAATCCCATCCCTATTCCCATTCCGCTCCCCATTCCCATGTCCATTCCCATTCCCATTCCCATTCCCATCCCCATCCCCATTCCTATTCCCATGCCCATGCCCAGAGCACAGCTCAGGATGGGAAAGGAGCTGGGAAATCCAAGGCCAGGCTCTGAGAAGGATAATTGGGATCTCTTTAGGTACAAATGCCCCTGGGCTCTCACCTGGACTGAGACCATTCCTTGTGCTGTGGGAGCACCCAGGGTCTCCCATCTCCTGACCAATCCCACATTCCATGTGCTCTTCATGGAGTAAAAGAGAGCAAGAGGGATCCCCCCATGGAAGGTTTGTGACCAAAGAATCCATGGTTTAATCATTTATATACCTCCTGCAAATCTGGCAGGGATGGGAAAATGGAGCTTTCTGAAAACCTTTCAAAGCTCTGCAGAAATTGCCCAAATCCCGCTGATCCAAGCAGAGAGAGATTTCCTCTCTGCAGAGGTTTGCAGCCGACAGGCAGAGTTCTCAGGCAAGAAAAATGATGAAATTTTATAGGATGGCTCATAAACCAGGGAAAAAACTTCATTTCCTACTAAAAATTCCCAACAGCCCATTCCCAAAGGGCCACAGGGCTGCTGTAGAGTGCTGACTCCCCTTCCACCCCAAAACTAGGATTGAGGGAAAACTTTCCGTGGCACTGGCAGCCCCTGGGCAAACTATGAGCCCCCAAAACCCCACGGATTGATGGAAAACGAGTGGGAAAAGTGAAGTTCCCAGCTCTGCTAGCCCAGAATGAACCACAAGGCACCAAATCCCAGGGATTGAGGGAAAATGACTGGGCAGATCCGGGCTCCCAGCACTGGGAGCAGCAGAGTGAATCACAAGGCACCAGATCTCAGGGACTGAGGGAAAACTTTCCGTGGCACTGGCAGCCCCTGGGTTAACCATGAGCCCCAAAATCCCAGGGATTGATGGAAAAATGAGTGGGCAGGGTCCAGCTCCGAGCACTGAACCACAGTGCACAGTTCACTCCCAGAGTGAGCCACAAGGCACCAAATCCCAGGGATTGATGGAAAACACTCCATGGATGGCACTGGCAGCCCCTGGTTAACCATGAGCCCTCAGATCCCAGGAATGAGAGAAAATGAGTGGGCAGAGCTGGGCTCCCAGCACTGGAAGCAGCAGAGCGAACCACAAGGCACCAAATCCCAGGGATTGAGGGGAAACTTTCCATGGATAGCACTGGCAGCCCCTGGGTTAACCATGAGCCCCAAAATCTCAGGGATTGAGGACAATGAGTGGGCAGGGTTCAGCTCCCAGCACTGCTAGCCCAGAGTGAACCACAAGGCACCAAATCCCAGGGATTGAGGGAAAACTTTCCATGATGGCCCTGGCAGCCCCTGGGTTAACCATGAGCCCCAAAATCCCAGGACTGAGGGAAAATGAGTGGGCAGAGTGGGGCTCCCAGAACTAGGAGCAGCAGAGTGAACCACAAGGCACCAAATCCCAGGGATTGAGGGAAGACTTTCCATGGCACTGGCAGCCCCAGGGTTAACCACAGCGGCGCCCTGTGAGGCAGCGATTTCTGCTTTATTTCAGCAGGGGAAGTGTGTCCCGGCCTGATTAGCCCAATGGTTTCCTCTTTTCCCATAACCTCCAGACCCCCATGGCCTAAGTGTTTACTTTCTGAAATAAAAAATCTGCCAGTGTTTTTCTTTTTGCGGGGCATGTGTATTTTGGGAGGGCTGGGGGGAGGAGGCGCAGGGGGAGTGAATGGGCCGCGAGGCTGGCGCACACCTCCCTCCCCTTCCCACCCCTCACCCCAGCTCCTTCCCAGCTGCAGCCTCGGAGCTGAGACTTCTGGCTTCGATGTGAGGAAGAGAGAGAGAGAAATGCATTAATGAGAGAGTTCAGGCTCTCTGCAGCAGCCATAAACACGAGGAACATCTGGAGGGAGAGAGGTGCTCCGAGCTGCCAGCAGCTGAAGGGATCAGGCTGTTTGCAGGGTCCTGGATTCCCCACTCCTCAGAGCCCCTCTGTCTGCCCTGCTCTGCTCTCCTGGCATCCCATTGTCTATCCAGGGAGAAAACACAATCAGACAATCCTAAAGGCTGGAGAAACCCTGAGGCCCACCACTAAACTGTGGTGGACATGTGGTGTCCCCCAGTGCCACATTTACACATTTTTGGAACATTTCAAGGGACAGGAATTCCACCACTTCTCTGGGAAAGCTGTTCCAAATATCTCTCCTCGCTTCTCTACCCTCCCTGCTCCTCAGCAGCCCAGCAAAGCCCCCCTAAGTGCTGCCACCAGGGCTGGCCACAGGCAACCAAACCCTCTGGAGAGGGTGCTCTGCTGCCCAGTGTCCCCACAGGTCACAGTTCTGAGGAATTTTCTTGGGAAAGCTCAAACACCACACACACACACACCCCCTCCCCCCCCCCCAGTTGTGCATTGTGTACTCTGTCTGAAGTGTTTGGTGCTGCAGGATGGTTTCCTCCCCTGGAAAACCCAGCAGGTACATCCAGCTCACTCCATCCCTAAAGAGGAGTCAGTCCTGCTCCAAGGGCACCCCAAAATGAGACTGTTCTGCAGGCAGCCTCACAGCATCCCAGAAACCCTGGCCAGGCTGTGGCTCAGATCCCTTCCTCCTGGACATCCCATTGTCCCTTCCCCAAGGCACACTGGAGTTCTCCGTGCTGTTGCTCATTTTTGCAGCTCCCAAACTTGAGTTCTGCCTCTTGCTGAGCTCCCATCCCCTGTTAAACCCGAGAATCCCAACAAATCTCCAGGCTTCTCCCAAAACCAACACTCCAGCTTTGCCCCAGCCTCATCCCAGGGCTGAGCACAATCCCTCATCCCCAGCTGACTCTGCAGCTCAAGTGGGAAAAGAGCTCTGAGCTCATTCTCTGCTGATGACCAAGGCACAGGGAGCTCCCTGGGGTTTTGTCTTGGACAGGCAGCACAGGGAATTTTCCAGAGTCAGGCAGGAAACAAATGTAAAACTGAAAGCCTGGATTTTTGTCATTCTGTCGCCTCAGTGCAAATAATCCTCTGCAGCAGGTCCCAGCATCACTGAGTGTCACACTGTTAAAAATAGGTTAGAGACTGTTGTAAAATAGTTGATCATTGTTAAGCGTGTACTGTTAGTTTGGTTGTTATATTGTAAAAGGGGTTAAAGGGTAGTTATAGGAAATCAGGTACTCAAGGTACCATAACACACCTCAGCAAAGTGCACCACGAGCCAGCCTGGACAGAACTGTAATGGCCAATCAAGGCCTAAAACCTTAATACAAAGGAAGGATCCAAAGAGAAACCAATCCAGAGGGACATAAAACAGGATAAAAAGGGGCTCCTGACCCACTGAATCTGTACAGGGATCATGACCATTGCTGCTGAGCAGCCCCAGCGCTGCTCCATCCTTGACAGGAACGTTCCTGCTCAGCCTGGGGCCCCTGCTTCAGGCCTTTCTTTTTCTTATAATAAATGCTGAAATCACTCTAGTACCAGGAGTCTGGTCCCATTTTCAACAACAGGAACCCCTGGGAGTGTTTTGCCCACCAGGGAAACAACAGGATTCACAGGAGCCAGGCACTCCAGCTCCCACCGACCTGAGAGCAGAGCAGGGGCTGCTCGTGCCTCCCAGCAGAGTCACACACACCACAGGCATCCCACAGGCATCCACAGCCCTGCAACCCATTCCCAAGGCATGGAGGGATCTCCTCTCTCCACCAACATATTGGGAAGTGCCCCTAACAGAGAAAATGATGTGTGTCCTTCAGCAGCCCAGAGTGTCACAGAATCACAGAATCATGAGGTTGGAAGAGACTGCTAAAATTATAAAGTCCAACCTATCAAGTTCCCCAGCAGCTGGGACTGGCCTTCAGCTGGAGCCCATGGAATACCCAAAGATCCACAAGGGAAAAGTGAAAAACCCCAAAAACCCCCATTCCAGCCAGGCCCTAAACAGCCCCAGAGCCAGAGAGGCTGTGTCACCTCAGCGGCCAGAGGTGACACCAGAGCCCTGAGCCTCGCTCAGCCCCTGGGCCTGGCAGAGCTGAGGGTCAGGGAATGCTCAGCAGGTTGGGAAGGGCAGGAGTTTGTGCAGGGCTTTCTCTGAGCCATGCAATGATTTCCCATCCAGTGCATCCCTCCCTGTGGGACTCACCCTGATTTCCCCCCATCCTGCTGCCCTTCACCTTCCTGCACATCCTCCTTTGCCTGTTCTGTTAGCTAAAGAGGGTGAGGAGAGCCTGGCTGGCCCAGGGATGAGCCTGACTGACTCAGGGTGATCCTGGCTGGCCCAGGGAAGGCCTGGCTGGCCTGGGGGTGAGCCTGGCTGGCTGAGGAGTGAGCCTGGCTGGCCCAGGGAAGGAGTGGCTGGCCCAGGGAAGGCCTGGCTGGCCCAGGGAAGGCCTGGCTGTCCTGCAGGCAGGAGCAGCAGCTGTGCGTGCCCTGTGAGAAGGCTCCCATTCATCTCAGCGAGAGTGTGCGGGGGAGGCAGTGCAGCACAGGGGAGGGGGAAGTGTTGGAGGAGGCTGAGAAAAGGAAGGAGGCCACAGTTAAAAATAGGATAAAAGGACATGAAAAAAAAAAAAAGGCAGATTTAGAAAAAAAAAAAGCTTTGCTCAGAAAATGCTCTGCAGCTGGAGAAGCCATCGGGCTGAGCCTGGTCAGCTTTACCTTCCCCCCTTCTCCTCCTCCTCCTCCCCAAGCCCCCTTCCTCCGAGCGTGGGCCTGGAAGCCGGCCCAGAAAGCGCTCACAGAAAACGTTTTCCTGCGGGTTCTCCACCGGGAGAAGGGCAGGCAAAAGAGGGGACACGTGGGGAAAAGCAGGGAGGCTTGGCCACGGATGTGGGTGGCCCCGTGGGACCCCGGCCCGTGGCCCTGGCTGGGCTGGGAGCCGGG
Source organism: Ammospiza nelsoni (assembly GCF_027579445.1). Taxonomy (NCBI): domain Eukaryota; kingdom Metazoa; phylum Chordata; class Aves; order Passeriformes; family Passerellidae; genus Ammospiza; species Ammospiza nelsoni. The sequence continues at coordinate 1,290,179 of NC_080656.1, read as the reverse complement.
CTGGCAGGAGGATCACAGGGTCCAGCCCTGCTTGGTGTGGGCACAGAGCACACTGAGGTGTTTCTGCAGCTGCAGGGCCTTGGCTCTCCTGGCCGAAGCAGCTCCACACCAGGGCAGCCCAGGCTGTGAGGAGTTGATGCCCATGAAGCACCAGCTCTGCTTTTTGCTCTCCAAAAGATCCCTGAGATAGTTCAAGGGCAGCCTGGACATGGCTTAGAGCAGCCTGCTCTGGTGGAAGGTGGTCCTGCCACCTTTGGGATGAGATGATCCTGAAGGTTCCTTCCAACCCTAGCCATTCTGGGATTCTGTGATCCATTTCTTAGTGAAGCCAGGAACACTCCCCCAGCTCCTTCAGGAGTATCCAAAAAGCTGGGAATACCTTCAGTCCAAGGATGCTAATTCAGCACAGCAGCTGTAGAAAGCTCTTCCGCTGGAGTCAGAGTGGTTCCATCCCTCACTTGCCATTAACAACAGTTTTATCTCCCCTATCAGTAAGGAAAACAAACCCACTCTGGGTGGAAGGGGCTGTTAAAGTGGCCTTGGCTCCTAAAGGCAGCACAGCCAGCCCTGAGTCTGTGCTGAAATTGCCATGGAATCACAGAATCCCAGAGTGGTTTGGGCAGGAAGGGACCTAAAAGATCATCTCATTCCAACCCTTGCACCACAGGCAGGATGCTACCCCTAGATCAGGTTGTTCAGGTTGATCAGAGCCCCACAATACTTTGATAATTCCACTAGCAAATATTTTCTTCCACTCCAATTTTACACCCAATGTTGTATAATCCAAAAAAATATTCCCAGGGAGGATTGTTAGGATCCTATTCCCTTATGAGTTCACCATAAGGTGCTAAGTGTGGCTTTCAGAAACCTTTCAGCAGCACTTTGGGCAGCACCTGCAGCTGGGTGGCAGATGGAGCAGTCAGGGTGCCTTTACAGACCTGATGCCAAGGAGCAGAGCTGCATGTCCTTGTGTAGCTCATCTTCCTCCTCCTGGCAGGCTGCCTTCAGATACTGGAGGGCTGCTCTAACAATTTGCCCAGAGTCTGCTCTTCTCCAGGCTAAGAAAACACCTGCAGGACTTTGGCTTGATGTCAGAATCCATGTGCTGCACTGGGGGCTCAGACCATTCTTGTTCTTGGAATTGTTGTGGCATGCTAGCCACTGTTGATTGTTCTTCATTGTGGTACAGGTAATAAATAGTTGATTGTTTTAATAAAGACACACTTAAAACAATAAGAGCTAAATCTTAAAGCAGAATTATTTGAGAAAAACTCCTAAACCTGTGACCAGTTACCCCAGCCCAGCAGAGCAGCCAGCAGCTCCCCTCTGGATGTCTTGTTCTGTCACCTCTGGGCTGGGCCTTTGCCTCCTGTGGTCATCCCTGGGCACTGACACTCCCAACATGTGCACCACACATTGTGGTACAAGCTGACAAATAAAACTGACTGCAGTCCATTTTCAAATGTTGGCCTTTCAGGACAAAAAACTCCACCCCTTCGCGCTTTATCTAAGAGCTAAATCCACATCAGGCTTTCCTTTATCCATATCACAGAATAATCTTACCAGCTTCAAGCACAGTGTAAATAAACTTGCTCAAGCTTCAAAGGCAAAGCATCTTCCCTAAACGCAAGCAGCCCTCAAACTCTTAGAAATGTTGTGGGTTTCTATTGCAGGAGGATATATTCACACTTGCATTTTCCTTGTTGACTTGTTTCTTTCACCAACATCAAGACCATGAAAACCAAAATAGCCTCTGGTGCAGCAGAAGAATAGATGACAAATGGTTTTCATGTGCAGCTGAGACACAAAGGAGAAATGAAAGGCTGTTCCTGGCCCCATATACAAATAAGAGTTTCCTCTCATTTAAAATTAGAAACTGCTCTAGACTGAAGAACCAGCAACATGAAAAAACAAATCAGAGAAAGAGCACCTTGCATTGCAACAGCAAGAACTGAAAATTCTTAGGTATTGAAAGACACCCAGGGGCCTGTCCTGCTCATCCCAACTCTCCAAAAGCTGTGGATCAAAACCTGTGGAAGACAGCAACAGCTTGGATTTCTTTCCCTGGCTTCACTAATGTTTGAGGCAGGCTCCAGCCTCTGCAACAAGAAAGTTCACAGAGCCATGGTGGAGTAAGGAAGATCTGAGCTGCAGATATGTTGGTCCCTGGAGAGAGCACTTTCACAGAAAACAGGAGAGGGTTGGGAAAAAAACCCTAAAAAAACTTTCCGGGCACAGATTTGCAAAATGTTTGAGCAAATCCAAATGCTGCCAGGGCAGATTTCATCAGAGCAGAGCTGACATCATGCTGAGAGAGGTCACTCACAGGAGTTGAGCAAATAGCTGGAATAAGGATGCCTGGGAATAGCAGAGGGGCTTTGCTCCAGCCACAGGCACAGCTCTCTGTGTCCACCTTCTGCTCACACTCAAGTGCTCACCAAAAAAAAAAAGAACCAAATGCCTGAGCATTTGCCAAGGACAGATTTCAAACTGTACATTTGACCCAGCAGTCACTGTTCTGCTGAACTCTCAGCTGCAGAGAGTCTCTGAACATCAGGGCTTGCCCTCCCCAGGGGCCAGAGAGCACCACCAAGGAGCAGGAACGCTCACAGGAGAGCAGCACATGGCCAGGGGAGCTTACACGGGGTTTAAGTGCTTCAGGACAGGCTTCTGTGGGACTGAGGGGAAACATAAACTTCATCTTGGCCCTTGGAAAGGTCACCTTGTGCAACTTGAGCTCTTTCTCTTGGTTCTGTGGCTGGGCTGTGCTGGGGGTACCTGAGCTCTGGGCTGCTCCCTCCTCACCCAGCCCAGGCCAGAGAACATCTGCCCTGCCAGATGCTCCTCCAGGAGTCCTGGAGTCCCAGCCTGGGCTGGCTTGCACGGCACCTTAAAGCTCATCTCATTCCACACCACAAGAAGCAGCCCAAAGTACAAGCTCAGCATGAAAATTCATCTGCTGGGGCAAGAATCAGATCCTGGAGCTTTTCTAACAACTTCCAAACTACAGAGTGTAGCAGGAGACATCAGGCAGGGAAGGCATTCCCTGGGCCCTGGCAGGGAAAGCATGAACACATTCTCTGGGCCCTGGCAGGAAAAGAATTCCCTAGGCCCTGGCAGGGAAGGCATGAACCCATTCCCTAGGCCCTGGCAGGGAGCTCCTTAAGCTCATGGCCCAGTGTGGCCTCTCCTCTCCAGCTCTGGTGATCACCAACCTCCCAAGAAATCAAAAACTCCCAGAACTGGGTTGGAATAGACCTTAAAGCCCACCCAGTGCCATGGGCAGTAACGCCTTCCACTATCCCAGGTTGCTCCAAGTGTCCCAGCCTTGGACACCTCCAGGGCTGGGGCAGCCCCAGCTGCTCTGGGCACCCTGTGCCAGTGCAAAGCATTGAGTTACAAGAGACCCTAAAATGCCAGCAGAGTGGAGTGGGAATTTTGGAATCCCTGTTTCCTTGCAAGCCTCCATGGATGCCACTTTGCAAAGCCACTAAGCAGGAGCCATGACACCAGTCCTGCAGATGGCAGGAGAAGTGCAGAGGGTGCAGCCAGGCAGGTGCACCCTGCCCACGGGATCCTCCCAGAGACCCCAGGAGCAGCAAGCAGGGCTGCTGCCCCACATGCAAGGGAGGTGCACACAGAACTCCAACATTCCAAAAACCAGTAAAAAACCAGCTGAAATGGGGGAGGAGCACTCCCACACCATGACAGGGAAGAAGGAAGCTCCCACCCTTCAGCATCACTTCAATAGGTGGACAATAGATACAAATCTCCCATATTTAAGGGGTTTTTCTGCTTTCTGGGACAATCCTCACTAAGGGAGCCCTTTGACACCATCAAGCCAGGTGCCAACCCGGTGGTGCTGTGCTTGGGGGTGGCACTAAGGGCAAAAACCCCAATAAATGATGGCAGGACTCAAACCTTAAAGCAGAAAGCAAATCTGGAATGACACTTGGGGGGGACAAAACAACAGAGCCTGGCAGGGATTTGGGCTTCTTTTTCCTGCTGAGGCTGCTCCGAGCCCCCCAGCACAGGGAAGGTGCCACCCTTGTGTCCTACCCATGCCACCACAAATATCCTACTTGTGCCACCACAAATATCATACCCATGCCACCACAAATGTTCTACCCATGCCACTCCCATGTCCTACTCATGTCACCCTCTGTCCCACCCATGCCACCGCCGTGTCCTACCCATGCCACCCCCATGTCTTACTCGTGCCACTCTGTGTCCAACTTGTGCCACCACAAATGTCCTACTCATGCCACCCCATGTCCTACCCATGCCACCACAAATGTCCTACTTGTGCCACCCTGTATCCTACTCATGCCACCACCATGTCCTACGTGTGCCACCACAAATGTCCTAGCCACGCCACCCTCATGTCCTACCCATGTCCTACCAGTGCCACTGCCATGTCCTACTTGAGACACTCCATGTCCTACCCATGTCCTACCTATGCCACTCCTGTGTCCAACGTCACCCTGTGTCCCGCCCATGCCAATGCCGTGTCCTACCTGTGCCACCACAAATGTCCTACCCATGACACTCCATGTCCTATCCAGGACATCACAAATGTCCTACCAGTGCTACCCTGTGTTTTATCCGTGCCACTCCATGAGTATCCTACTCATGCCATCTCCATGTCCTACCCGAGCCATTGCCGTGTCCTACCAGTGCCATCCCCATGTCCTACCCTGGCCACCATAAATGTCATACCACTTCCATTCCCATGTCCTACCCATGCCACCACAAATGTCCCACCCATGCCATCCCATGCCCTGCCTGTGCCCCTCCCTGTCCCACCCGTGCCACTGCCGTGTCCCACCCGTGCCATCCTGTGTCCTACCCGTGCCGTAGTGCTCCAGCCCGGTGGGCACCTCCTGCGTGGCGGGCTCGTCCCAGAGCGGGCAGCAGGGCCGGGGCTGGCAGCAGGAGGCCTGGAAGGCACAGGTCACCCAGGGATCCTCGCAGGGAACGGGCACTCCCTGTTTCTGGAAGGAGCACAGGGAACTGTCACGGGAGGGGGACCCCAAAATGTGAGGGGGGCAGTGGGGCTGCCCCAGGATCAGGCAGCGGGTCCTGCTCTGGCAGATCCCAGCTCAGCTGGCTCAGGGGTGTTGGGACAAAAAGGGGTTTTTTTTAAACCAAGATGAGGAGAAAAGTGAAGGTCAGAGTGAGGCTGAGCTTGGCAAGATTGCAGCTTGGGGTCTCCCATGGGGACACCCTCTGTGGCAGGTCTTTGTTCCACTCCCCATAACTGGGAATGTCACTTTGAGGCAGCAGGAGGCCCCAAAACCCTCCAAACTGTGGGGAGTCACCAGGGAGTGAAGAACAACAGCCCTGCCCAGGCACTGAGGGGGAGCCTGGTCCCAGCTCTCATATTTATGTTCCTCTTCCTATTTATAGGGATATTATTTGGGATTATTTTCTTTATATTTGGGTTGTTTATGTTGGTTTTATTGGTGTGTCCACAGAGATGTTTATACATGTGGTATGCACACATGGATATATGAGTTATACACCTCATATGAAATGTACAGATGCATCTATAATTTATATAACATAATGTGTCATTACCCAAACATTGCATAATAAACATATTATTATGTGTTAACACACAATACATTATAGATGTTCTGATTATATAGGTGACATAAGAATTTATACACCCACACCTATGTAATCCTAGCTTATAACTCTATATAAATTGCACATTTATTTTTATTGTATATGAAGCTAAATTTATACTTTATAAAGAAAATACATTTACTATACATAGATATAGAGGTATTTAAAAACATGGATTTGTTTAGATTGGGAACAAAGCTTTAATAAATGATCCCAGGATTTAATTTTCCTTTTACTTCATACACACCTATTTTATACATATATATTTATGTATATATATGTACACACCACATTTATTATGTGCATCTGTGTGTATATTTTATATATATTTACCATGAACACACACACATATACATATATACCACACAATAAATACATTGCATTTAAATGTTTGTCTCCCTAGAAGAGGACAATACCATGCACATACCTATAAATAAATGCAGGATGTTTGAATTTTTTATCATTGTTACCATTTCCCTGTGGGGGAATGGATTTCCTTGATGGCAAATCAATATTTAAAAGCCAAATGCTTGCTCGGAACCATTTAAAGGAAAGCTGTGAAGCTGCCTTGGGAATATTCCATGGCTCAGGATGGGCTTTTCTTCCCAGTTTGGGGAAGATGTTGGGTTTTAGCACCAGTTCTGTGCAGCCTGAGGTGTCAGCCCAGAGCTTATCTGACCTCTCATGCTCAGCAGTTCTTTGGACAAATGGTTAGAAATGCCATTTCTCTAAGTAAGATCTGATTTCTCTGAATATTTTTCTCTGATTTATTGAAATATAGATCAGATTTCCCTAAATATGGATCTGATTTTCCTAAAAAAGGCTCAAATCCCTGCTCAACCTGTCCCAGGATGACACTCCAACCTTTATTACACACAACCCCCCATCAGCTGCAAACAGACCAGAGCTGGCTCGGGACAGGGAGCACCAGAGTGGTCCCAAAACTCCAGAAAACCACGGGAGCCTTTCCCAGTCACTGCCCTGCTCTGGGCTGGTCCCACTGGTCCCAGGTGAAGGAGGCAGCAGGACAAAGCTTCCCCTGACACTCCTCCCAACACCAGCACAGGAAATCCCACCCAGGATCCCATTTCCAGGGGAGCTTTGCAGCCTCCAGAGGGTCAGAGGAGCTCTTGGGTAAACACTTGGAATTCAGGGCTGCCCTGAACTACCTCAAACCTTGGATCCTCAGGAGATAGCACTGAGCTGGGCCAGGGCTGGAGAAATCACAGCAACCTGAGAGAAAACTGCTGGGGGAGGAAACCAGGCCCAATTCCTGTTTTTGATAGAGGCATGGAAAGGTTTGGGTGGGAAGGGACTTTAAAGACTGTCTCACTCCACCCCCTGCCATGGTCAGGGACACCTTCCACTATCTCAGGTGGCTCCAAGCCCCATCCAGCCTGGCCTTGGCACTACCAGGGATCCAGGGGCAGCCTCAGCTGCTCTGGGCACCCTGTGCCAGGGCTGCCCACCCTCACAGGGGTGAATTCCCTACAAAAATCTCATCTGTGGCCACCCTCATTCAGTGCAAGGTCATTCCCTTGCCCTGTCTGTTCCTTACCATCATTCCAGGCCAAGCCAAAGCATAAGGAGCTGCACTGCTGATGGCTGTGTCCATATAATAACTCATCATCTTGGAGGTGCCTGCAGGAACAGAGAGGGGCATTAGAGTCCATGCCATACAAACTGACAGCACCAGCTAAATCCATGCTTTCCACAGCTGTATAAAGCTTGGAGCACTGTCACCTTAATGAGTTTAGGCTGGAAAAGTTAAGAGGAAAAATACCTGGAATAATAGGAAACATTGTGATTAGAGGGGTCGTGTCAACAATGCAGCACCCAGATGCAGGAGTGGGACCAGGGGAGAGCCTGACAATGGGGAATGAATTAATGAATGATCACCTGCAAGTTGAGGGAGCTGCTCTGAGGGAAGAAGATGAGATCATATTTCCTTTGCTGGAGAATTGGTGGGAAATTGTTGCCAATGTTTTTCTTTTCAGAGGAAAAAAAAAAAAAAAAGGCAGTTTGTTGAGATCAACACCTTTCCTGTGAAAGCTTTGTCAGGCTCTGTCTGCCTCACAAAGAATTTGCTGCTTTCAGGACACATCCTCTGGTTTTGCTTAGGTTTCCCTGGCTGAATCTCTGCCTTGCAGTCCCACATGGCATTCCTCACTCGGGATTCACTCTCCTGAGCAAGTCCTCCTGCCAGAGCTGCTCATTAGCTGGATTTTTAATCATCCCTGAAGCCATTTGTGTGGCTGGGGTGGAGGAGCTGCACTGTGGCTCTGTTAGCAGAGCTGTGGGGTTTCTCCCTCTCTCCTTGCAATGCCAATGGGAACACAGGGCCAAGGCAAGGTCTGTGTTTTGGGGATGTGACTCCAAGGTGCTGGAGGACAGAGGGAAGGGGAATAGCCTGGGCTGGGCAGGGCTGGCTCGGGCAGGATGGGCCCTGGAGCCGTGGGAATGGCTGTTCCCAGCCTGGTGGTGCAGAGGAGCTGCTCTAAGCTCCCTGAGGACACAGCCCTGGCTGCTGGGGACCCCTCTGCACTCCTGCAGAGCCTGGGCTGTGGCCACTGCAGCTGCAAACACCTGGCTGAGTTATCTTCCAGCAAAATCCCAGAACCATCCAGTCCAACCCTTAACCTGGCACTGCCAGGCTACCCCAAGTGCCACTTTACACTTTTGGAACACTTCCAGGGAAGGGGACTGCACCATGCCCTGGGCAGCTGTACCAGTGCCTGGCAAACCTTTGAGTGAAGAAGTGCTCCTGATATCCAACCTAAACCTCCCCTGGTGCTACCTGAGGCTGTTTCCTTTACTCCTGCCACTTGTTTCCTGGGAGAACAGGGAACTCCCCATGGATGCCCTCTCCTTACAGGGAATTGTGCAGAGCCAGAATTCACAGAATCCCTGGGTGGGAAGGGACCTTCAAGATCATCAAGTCCAGCCCAGCCCCAACACCTCAACTAAACCCTGGCACACAGTGCCACATCCAGGCTTGTTTTAAAGAGGGCCCCCCAAGCCTCCTTTTCCTCAGCTGAGCCCCTTTCCCAGCTCCCTCATCAGACTTGCACTCCACATATTTTGTGCTCAGCTCTTCTCAGCAGAACCAGCACACCCACATCACCCCCGGCCTCCACTCCCACCCTGGACCCCTGAACATCTCCTGGAGGCCCTGGGACCCTCTCCCAGCCTTCCCTCTGGTCCTTGCCCAGGGGCTTTGCTGCTGCCGGAGCTCTCTGCAGTTCTCCACCCCCAGGGCAGGGCAGAGCTGCTTTGGCTCTCACTCAGCACCTCAGCAAACAGGGACCCCCAGAGCATCTCCCCCGTGCCCTGTGAGTAATGGCCCAACACAAAACACCTGCATGTGCACAGTATTAAATTATCATCATCATTTCCTGCTGGTTATTACTAACTCTGCCTCGAACACCAGCAGAATATTTTTTTCAAACTTCTCTTTTTTTTAATTCACAAGACTGAAAACTACCCCTGCGTGGTGGAAGAACAACCAACCTGTTTCTCTTTGTGCTGTACCCAAAACCACACCGAGTGCGAGTTAGTGTGGCTGAGAAGCCTTAACTAATCTCAGCATCTGTGCACGCCCTGCCAGCCCGCCCTAACGAGGCGTTAAAACGCCTTGGCTTCAATCTCCTGCAGCTGGGGCAGCTGCAGCTGGGCCAGACAAAGTGTGTGCAGCCCTTTGCTGCAGCCTGGCTGAGCACAGAACGTTTGGGTTCCAAGGGACCTTAAAGCTCATCCCGTGCCGTGGGCAGAGACGAGTTTAGGCTGGAAAAGTTCTCTCTTCCACGAGACCAGGGTGCTTTAAGCCCTGATCGACCCGGCCTTGAGCACTTCCAGGGGGGAGCATCCCTGGCATGAAGGGCATCCCCTAACGCAGGGCAAGGTGCTCCATCCCAGCCCATCACACCCCTGACCCCGATCTTCAGCACATGGAAACCATCTCAGGTAAACACGGGCTGGCCTTGCCCTAAAGCAAAGGCTGATGCTGCCAAACAAAGCAGGACAGACAGGGTGGAACAGGCAGAGAGAGTCGGGGTTGTTCAGCTGCCACAGTGACAGCCACGTGTGCGAGGGTGAGGGCTGTCAGCCCCAGGAGCAGTCACGGAGCAGGCACAGAGCAGTCCAACCCCTGCTCTCTGCTCTGCAGCTCGTGCAGCAGCAGCTGGGCTTGCTTTGGGGTTTTCTCCCCTTTTGGAGGAGGCAGCTCACTCACAGCAGCTCTCGAGAGTGCTTCACGCCTCGCTGCTCTCCTTTGCATCTTTCTCAGGCTGAACCTTCCAGCAAGGCACCGCACGCTGCTGCTCGAGGCCGTGGGTGTGCCTGAGCTCAGCAGCACCAAAGCCATCCTGACACCCAGGACAGGCTTCGTGCAGCAAGGAACAGCAACAGGATTCAAGCAGAGCTGCAAAGCAGCCCCAGCAGCTCCCCGCAAAAGGTGAATTAGCATTTCTAGACAGCAGCTCCAAGACATTCAGAGCCAGTTTGCTTTCTGGTTTCTCTTCCCCTCCAAACTGAGCTGTTAAAAAGCACAAGAGAGGGGCAGGAGCACAACACAAAACTCAGCAACAATTTGCATCCCCATCTCTGTGGGTTCAAGAGAAGTTCTGGTTAAACACAAATTAAACCAGTTCCCCAACCTGATGCAGGTTTTGTGGGTGACAATGGTTAAAGGGCAGAGAAACACAGGCTGGAGGCTGGGAAAAGGATCTAGAATCATGGAATTCCTGGAGAAGGAACTCAAAAAGGACCATTCCAAGCCCACACTATGGAGGGCAGGAATGGCACCCAGTAGGTGACACACCCTGCTGGAAAAGGCAGGTGAGCAGATCCTGGGCATGGAATAATTGTGCTCTGGAAAAGGAGGCAGGGACAGCACAGAGAGAGCTCTGCTCTGCTTTGTCCAGGCTAATTTTAACAGAACTTCCACCACTTCCCAGAGGAAACTACTTCACAGCCCAAAACATCTCTCACTGTCAGCAAGTTTCCCTGATGGCTGAGCGATATTTTGCTTCTCTTCAGCTTCCTCTAATAAGAGCCCAAAGAGTTCCTCTCCTCCCCTGGATGCTGTCAGGGAGCTCAGCTGAGCTCTGTTCCAGGCTGGAGCTCTCCGGGCAGGTAATTTGGCTGATACTGAGGAAATCACTGCAGATTTGCATCAAGATAATCCAGAGCCACAGCTTGCTGAGAGCTGCTAGTAAATAGAGGGGAATCTGAACCATTTGGTAAAATCCTTAATGATTTAACAGCTTGACTTCAGCCTCATTGTTTGCTCTTTTTATTCCTGTCCTATTGTGAAAACGTGTAGGGGAAACAGCATTTATTTTGGGACTTGATCAAGTACCAGCCAAAGCTATTACACTCTTGGGTCATTTCTAAACTAAATTAAAATTTTAATTTCATTTCAACATCCATCCCTCCTCTTTTACAAGGTTGGGTTTTTTTTTTAATTTTAAGTCAATTACCGAGCTTGGTTTAAAAAGGGAAAAGCTATTTGTGCTCATGATTAACACATAACCCCTTGCAGAAGTTGGGAAGGAATTAAAAATGAATAGAATAAAGTGAGCTTTGCCTGTTGGATATATGAAGACACTTGACAGTATTTTCATGTTTGTTGTTTGTTGTTCAGCTTTATGCTTGCTTAAGGATGGGCAGAGGGAAGTGGAGCGATGCCACAGTGATGTCCCAGTGGCAGAGTGAAGTCCCATCCCTGTTTCCCAGTTTAATGCTCCATCTGTGGCTCTGCTGCAAAGTCCTGAGGCTCAGCCTGTTCCCCAGTTTCTGAGCTGCAGCACCACACAGCTCTGTCCCACATCCCTCAGCCCAGCTGGGCAGCAGGGAAGGTGTCACTGCAGGGTGGCACACCTGGGACAGCCACCAAACATGTCTCGAGTTCTGTCCTCCATCCCAATAAACCAAGAAAATTCCTTTTCCGTGGGGTCTGATGAAAAGCCAGGAGGATGGGGCAGCATCAGCAGCCCCACCAAAATATTTCTGGCTTGAAGAAGGCGAATCAAGGCTTTAAGAACCTGCAGCAGCCCCTGCCACACCCCCACCCTCCCCGGGCTGCCTGGCTGACCCAGAGCTGCTCAGTGATAACCACTTCATTTTTGCATCCAGCAATAATTTATCATCTTTGAGGGAGTGGAGCAAAGAGCCGCTGGAAATGACATCCTTCCGCCAGCCTTTAACCCTTGCGTTGCGGGCACTTTCCAGGCCGCCTGCCAGCCCATTCCTAGGGGAAGGAGGGCTTGTTGATCTGTTGGCATCTTAGAAACCACCTCCCATTCATCAGCCCCCGCCTAGCACAAAAGGAGCATCCTTAAGGACAGCAGCGGGCAGGAGAGCACTTTCTACACTTACAGCCGTGGTTTGAACAGATTGGCCGCACTAAATCCCACCTTTCTTATGATTTTATAACTTTGGAGTGTTCGCACTCGGTTTCCTGCGGGGCAAGCGGGCGGGGCAGCAGGAGTGCTGCGGTGAACAATAGAGCAGCAATGGCCCTGCTGCAATGGCCCTGCTGCAATGGCCCTGCTGCAGCCGCTGGAAACACCCCGGGAGGCTGAAGGGCCGGGACAAGGTCACCCGGGGAAAGTGAGGGGGCGACGCCGAGGCCACTGCCCAGGTGCTGTGAGCCCCGGGCTGCTGGCCGGGTGCTGCTTGCCGGGGCTCGGCCTCTGGAAAGGACGGGGCAGGGGCCGCCCGGCAGCGCATCCCTGGCACCGCATCCTCGGCACCGCATCCTCGGCAGTGCATTCCTGGCAGCGCATCCCCGGCACCGCATCCCTGGCACCGCATCCCTGGCACCGCATCCCTGGCACCGCATCCTCGGCACCGCATCCTCGGCAGTGCATCCCTGGCACCGCATCCTTGGCAGTGCATCCCTGGCACCGCATCCCTGGCACCGCATCCCTGGCACCGCATCCCCAGCTGCCCCGCTGCTCCCGGGGCTCCTCCCTCCCTCGGGGCCTGTCAGATACGAGGGCACCTCTAGAGCCCTCCCGTTTGGCTGGACAGGCTCTGCCTGGGATGGGTGACAGCAGCCGTGGGACAGCGCCAGGGGGGTTAAAGTTTGGCCCACAAAGCCCTGACTCTCTGTGCTCAGAGTAAACTGCTTTTTCTCTACGTTTCTCCTGCTCTCTGCTCATCCATCGATTACTCAGCTGCTAATCAAGCTACAATAATGTCCCCATCAGCAGCCCCAGCAGATGCACAGCGAGCTGACAGCACGGGTCAGGCAGGAGAGGGTTTAGGTGGGATGCCAGAGCTGCTGCCATTAAATCAACCTGCTCTGCCCCGGCTCACAGCGGCCACTGGCAACTGCAGGAGGATGTGAAGGGAGGGTTAATTAGGTCAGCTGTTGTTTCACTCACGAATTTGCCTCCATGAAGCAGTAGACTCACCCAATGCCACGGGCCAGGCCCTCAGCTGGGGCAGAGCACAAGGGGAATGAAGGGGATCAGTGTCCCACTGTTCAGAGAGGGATCCCTGCCCTCTCACACCTGGCCCATCTCACAGAGCCCAGCCTCTCCCTGGCACAGGGCCTTGGGCTCAGCTGGGAGTCCCCCAGGATCACTGTGGCACCTCCAGCAGGGCACCTGGAGCAGCCTCCCCCAGCCTGCTCCGAAATTCCCACCAAACCCTGCTCTTCCACAGGGCCTCAGACCACTGGGGAACGTGGGGTTACCTTCTGTTTCTTTGTGCCTCAGCTTGGGAAAGAGGTTTGTGATCTGGAGGGGCACACAGTCCCCTCCTTCCAAGCTCTGTGGTGAACCTGAGGACAAGGGGACACACACACACATCCCAGTGCTGGGGTACAAAAAACACCTCGGGCTTCCACGCATCCCCAACCCTGGGCAAGCAGAAAATGCCCAAAAAATCAGAACATTATTTACATGGCAGGCAGGGGAAAGTTGCACACACAGCAGAGCACGGGGCAGCAGGACCGGGCTGAGGCAGGACCGGGCTGAGGCAGGACCGGGCTGAGGCAGGACCGGGCTGAGGCAGGAACGGGCTGAGGCAGGAACGGGCTGAGGCAGGAACGGGCTGAGGTCAGGAACGGGCTGAGGCAGGAATGGGCTGAGGCGGGAACGGGCTGAAGCAGGAACGGGTTGAGGCAGGACGGGGCTGAGGCAGGACGGGGCTGAGGTAGGAATGGGCTGAGGCGGGACCGGGCTGAGGCAGGAACGGGCTGAGGCAGGAACGGGTTGAGGCAGGACGGGGCTGAGGCGGGACCGGGCTGAAGCAGGAATGGGCTGAGGCAGGAATGGGTTGAGGCAGGACGGGGCTGAGGCGGGAATGGGTTCCAGCAAGACCGGGCTGAGGCAGGACCGGGCTGCAGCAGGAAGGGGCTACAGCAGGAAGGCATCCCGGCCCAGCCCGGCCCCGGCCTCAGTCCAGCCCCAACCCGGCCCAGCTCGGCCCCGGCCCGGCCCCAGCCCGCAGCCCGCAGCCCCAGGGGTGGCAGCTGGCAGCGCAGCTGGGGAAGCTGGCGGTGCCTCTAACACCGAGAGAGAGAGTGGCCACATGCACAGCAGTGATTTACAGACTAACGGGAAGGGGAAGGCCTTGCTGGGCTCCTCAGGGACTCACAATTCCCACTGCCTGGGCCGGGGGCAGGATTCTGCTCTTCCCAAGGAATGGCAGCACATCCCTGCAGTTGTCACACTCCAGCTTCCCCTGAGGCAAATGCTGACACCTGTGGGACTCTGGGCCCTTAGGGGATGGCATCACCATGGAAAACCCCTGGAGGGGTCATAGCAAATCCTTCCAATCATCCCTGCAAAGCAGGAATCAGCCTCAGGTCTGTCTGTCTCACCCTGGGCACTTAGGAGCTTCCCTCCCTCACAGCAAAACCAAACCAAATTACACCAAAACCAAATTACAATGTAGAACAGCAAAGGAACTGCAAATTTAATTCACTGTACTAATGCCAGTGCATAGCCTTCCACCTCTATGAGGAAAATAATAATATTCTCCTAAATCTCCATATAAAATTTAAGTACCATATATATACATATACGCACACATTTTTAAAGGGAGTCATCATCTGAGATATTTACAGAAGGTCCTGCAGTAGCAAATACAAAAATCAGTTACTGGGGGAAACTGGAAATTGAGAGAGGAAAAGTAAATCACCACAAACCAAATCTGAGGTGTCCTGAAAATGTCCACAGGTACCTCCAGCCCCCGACAGAGTTCAAAGAGCCTCTCCCCTCACCACTTACGGTTCAGCTGAAGGACCCGGGGAAAAGCTCGATATCCTCCACGGCTTCCCACACTTGTGTCCGCTCTCCTCCCAGCTACCTGGTGCTCTCCGCGCTGGAGCCGGGGAGGATGGAAATACCATAGTGTTCGAGGCAGGGCTGCTATTCAAAGGGAGGGGGAGTGGTCAGCCCCGCACCCAGGGCGCTGCGAACGCCGCCAGCCAGGAAAGAGCCACCTCTGGCCGCTGTCACGGCGCTGGGGAAACAAAACAGCCGCTGCCTGGAGCCGGGGATGGGTACAGCCCTGCCAGCCCCGCCGTGGGGTGACCTTCGGGTCCGTGCCCTGTGAGTGCACCCGGGGCTCCAGCCTGCCCAGGGCTGCTGCAAGTCCTGTGAGCGGAGTTTGTTCCTGCCCAGGGACCAAGCCAAGGCTGGCAGAGCACGGCCAGGTGGGGCTGTGGCAGCCCTGGCCCCAAAGCCCAGCCCAGCAGCTGCCGAGGTGCCCCATGGCAGAATCCCCTTCCCCTGAAGGGCCCTGGCACCGCTCCTGTCCCTGCCCTGTGCCGTCCCGGGCTCTGCTCCCTGCCTTACCCCAGCCCTGGAAGGCTCCAGCCTGCTGCCAACCCTGCCAGCTCTCGGCACGTACCCCTGGAACCAACAGCGTGCCCTGGGGGCCGCTCCTTGCTTTTAAACCCCCAAAGGCTGAGGGAAACTCCCTCCTTTGCTCCCTGGGCAGCGCTGGGAGCCACCGGAGCAGCTCTGCCAGGGCTGCATGGTCCCGACCCGCGTCTCCCCAAAGCCCCAAGGCAGGTGCTCAGGGTGTGCGGGATCTCTCCAGGCAGGAGAAGGGCAGGAGAGCATATTCCCGGCTGGCTAGGACCGGCAGAGGGACAGAAACACAGCGTGCAGTGATCTCAGTCCTTTAATGCCCCGGGGATTATCCAGAGGCTCTGGAAGAGCAGGATCTGGGGTTGCCTTTGCCGAACACTCCTGTCTTCCTCTTCACAGCCTGGCCAAGGAGCTCCAAACACCAGTGGCCCCCCAAATCCCGGGTGCAGGAGGACATGCCCATCCCGCCTCTCCATCTTGCTCTCCGGGCAGCAGAATCGCCTTTTCCTCCAGGAGAGGGCTCCAGGCTGGAATTCCTGCCCAGCTCCAGGCTGGAACTCCTGCCCAGCTCCAGGCTGGAGCTCCTGCCCTGC
Organism: Ammospiza nelsoni; assembly: GCF_027579445.1. Classification (NCBI taxonomy): domain Eukaryota; kingdom Metazoa; phylum Chordata; class Aves; order Passeriformes; family Passerellidae; genus Ammospiza; species Ammospiza nelsoni. Next base: position 1,274,122 of record NC_080656.1, on the reverse strand, counting down.
TCCAGGATGGAAATCCTGCCCAGCTCAAGGCTGGAACTCCTGCCCTGCTCCAGGCTGGAATTCCTGCCCAGCTCCAGGCTGGAATCCCTGCCCAGCTCCAGGCTGGAAATCCTGCCCAGCTCCAGGCTGGAAATCCTGCCCTGCTCCAGGATGGAAATCCTGCCCAGCTCAAGGCTGGAACTCCTGCCCTGCTCCAGGCTGGAATTCCTGCCCAGCTCCAGGCTGGAATCCCTGCCCAGCTCCAGGCTGGAAATCCTGCCCTGCTCTGGGCTGGAAATCCTGCCCAGCTCCAGGATGGGATTCTTACCCTGCTCTGGGCTGGAAATCCTGCCCAGATCTGGGCTGGAAATTCTGCCCAGCTCCAGGCTGGAAATCCTGCCCAGCTCCAGGCTGGAATTCCTACCCTGCTCCATGCTGGAACTCCTGCCCTGCTCCAGGCTGGAACTCCTGCCCAGCTCCAGCACGGATCCCACCCCACTGTGTCCATGAGCAGCCCAGGACCAGCCCCTGCCAGGGGCAATGCCCAGGCCCCAAGGGTTCCATGTGTGCTGCTCCAGGAGCAAATGGGGCACTGGGAGCAGCTGCTGGGAGTTCCCTGGAGATCCTAACAGCAACAGCAAGAGGAGAGCAGCAAAGAGCCCCCAGCCCCAGTGGGAGGAGAGCAGCAAAGAGCCCCCAGCCCCAGTGGGAGGAGAGCAGCAAAGAGCCCCCAGCCCCAGTGGGAGGAGAGCAGCAAAGAGCCCCCAGCCCCAGTGGGGCTCAGCCCTCAGTGCCCCCCTGCACTGACCCCAGGAGATTCTGCTTGCAGAGAGTCTGCAGGAGGGGGTGATTTCCAGGGAATTTAGCAGCACCCCCACAAAAAACCCAAGCAGCCTGTACATCTGAGTGCTGTCACTGCTGAAGGGTCAGTGTGTGGGGAGAGGAATAACTCCTGGAGACTCCTTCCCCTGCACAACCCTGGGTATTTTGAGTACTCTCAGCACAGTGGACATTTGTAAAGTGCAGACCAAAGCTGTGTTTGCTCCCACGTGGATAATTTCTGCCTGCACAGGGCTCCTGTAGCATCTCCTGCTGCCAAATGTTCCCCAGAGAAATCAGATGTTCTGAACAAGTGTTCACAGGGTAAAAGTCCCTCCTGTCCCCCTCTCCCAGACCAGGAGGCTGCTAAAATGCACAAAATGACAAATAACAAAAAAAACATTATTTATGCACATAAAACTATTCCCAGGTCCTTCAGGAGCTGCCAAATGATGAATGAATCTCTCCTTTAGCCCTGAATTTCGAAAGACAGAGCTCCAGGTGGCCCAAATCAGTTACCTGCTGGACTGGCCAGGCACGGCTCCCTCTTGTAGCTGTTTTAACACAGGAAATTATTTACAGGGTTCCATCTCCCCAGGAAGGTTTCCAGCCTCCTGGGCTTTGCTACAAAGGCTCTGTCAAATCTGAGATCCAAAGGAGTGGAATGTGTTCAGCAATCAATTTTTATCTGGGCAACTCTTCCTGGGATAACGCTGCTGGCAGCTGCGAGCAAGATGTTCTTGCCTGGACGCTGTGCTCAGGAGGGTGCTGGGCTGCAGAATCCAGACATTCACAGCTCTGTGGAGTGGCTGTGCAGCCAGCTGGGAGGCTGGGACGTGGAATCCCAGAGTCATGGAATGCTTTGGGTGGGAAGGGACCGTGAAGATCACCAGGTCCCACGTGGTTGCCTGGTTTCAGGGTCACTGCTGTCACATCAGTCACCCCAAGCAGTTGCTTCAGCTCACAACAAAAAGTAGGGTTAAATTTCGGGCAGCTCATGGAATTGATCATAAAGTCATTGCACTTTCCATGGCAGCTGCTTTGGGTTTGCTCCGTGCTCATAAAAAATAAAGCGATCCCTTAATGTTTCCCTGCAGCAGTTATTGATGGCTGCACCAAATTGGGGATGTCCTGGGCATGTTTCACAGGTTCTGCACTCGTAGGCTGCTTAAATTTGGGGGCCCTCAGGCTCCTGTTGAAAGGTGCAGCACACTGGTGTCAGCAGAAACAGCCCTTTCCCAGTACCCTGAGAAATCCTCAGCACCACTTGGGGTGGGAGCTCAGAGCAGCAGCACTGGGAGGGTGACAGGACCTGGAGATGCTCCTGGTTTGTCTTCTGGAGCTGGGCAGGGAGCTTGGATCATCTGGGCAAAATTCAGCCCAGTCCTGAGTGTCACCGACTGTCACCTACCCCAGCTCCACTCCCTTGCAGCCCCAGGTTCCTCTCCAGGGAGACATCCCTGTGCTCCTGCCTGTGGATCATAAAGCACTAAAGGGGAGGAGCTTCCAGAGCCCTTCATGAATCACCATTCCCATCTTACTGTGGGAAAGCAGGGAGGGAACCAACAAAACAATCCTGAGCACCTAAATCTCTGCTTTTGGTGTTACCCCAGGGCAAAGAGGGAAATGAGGATTCCTGAGCTGGAGGAACCTTACCAGAGTTTGCCCTGGGAGAAGGTGGCACAGCCGGATCAGGAGCTGCCTGTGCCTGGCAATCCATGGCAGCTTTGCCCAGGGAGATGTTCCCTCTGCCCTGCTCAGAACCTGGGCGTGACTCACAGCCTGTGCCCAGATGTTCAGAGCTGGGCACATCTGGAACCCAGCTGCTGACACCCTCTGGAGCTGCCTGGCCTCAAAAACCAAGAGGGACAGCACCAGGGCTCATTCCTCTGGACCAACCCCCATGAATTCCCTTCTGTATGGAGCCCAAGGATGCTGAATGGCTGAGCAAGGGGGAAATTTCTGCCCTCCCAAGCAGGAGAAGGAGCTTTTTCTACCTTTGGATCAGGCAGGAGAAGGAGCTTTTTCTACCCTTGGATCAGGCAGGAGCTCAGATCTTGCATGTCCATTACCTTGGATGTGCAGGGGCAGGATATGCAATAAAACTTTGGGTGCACAGGAATATCCTGAATGTCTAAACTGCCCCAAAAGTGACTTTTGTGATGCTCCTTTAGGCTGGCTGCTGCTGCATGTGGATCTCCTCCACATCAACCAAGATAATTGTGATGAGCTGGCTCATCCATGGTTTATCCCAGTTTTCTAAGGGAGATCAGCTCTGTGTAAAAACAGGCTTTAAACAGGGAACATCTGAAGCTGTCAGGACTGGGTGAGAAATGGCATGGGGAAAAATTCCTTTTTCATCTCTCTCCACATGGATAAAAACACATGGATGTGTATGGAGGTGAGAAAACCCAAAATCACACCAATAACAACATTTTCTTCCCTGACAGGGTGGTGAGGCCCTGGCACAGGGAGCCCAGAGCCACTGGGGCTGCCCCTGGATCCCTGGCAGTGCCCAAGGCCAGGTTAGATAGGGCTGGAAGCCCCCTGGGACAGTGGAAGGTGTCCCTGCCACAGCAGGGGTGGCACTGGATGGGCTTTAAGGTCCCTTCCACCCAATCCATTCTGGCATTCTGAGATTTGGTCACGTTTTCACTCTGGAAGAGGAAGTGAGAAGTTTCCACTCAGCTCTAACTCTGCTGTTTAAGCAACATCTCCAGGGAAGTTCCAACCAGAACATCAGCCTGAGCCCTTGAGATGCAAACTTGTGGATTTTGCATAGTTGGCACAAAACTCGATCCCTTTTCTAGAGGCCAATGTGAACATTTTCCTTGCAAACTCCTTGTGCAGGTGCCTGCCCACTCACACCATTAATAAAGTCCTGAAAGCTGCAAGAACAAGGTAAATTAATTCTCATTTCTGTCAACTTTAACTGGGAAATCAGTCCTTACTCACAAGTTCTCCCATTGCAAGAAGAATTTGGCCTCTTGGTTGGAAGAAGGATCTTTGATTAGCCTGATACACTCAGACAAAAAACCAGCGAGGATCTCATCACACACACCCTCTTCAAACTGTAAATTAAAATCCTCATCCAGAATCATTTAATCGAGGACTATAAAGCCAGATTTCAGAAGTGCTCTTTTCCCAGGCAGGCACATAAATAGAGATCAGATATATAAAAATGCTATCAGCCAACAATTCCTGCTCGAACACATCTGGCCAGATTTCAAAACCAATTCAGCAGCCAGTTAATCACTTGCTCTTTATTATTTAACTTACTATTAGCATTGGGGGTAAAAAAAAAAAAAAAAAAAACAAGAGATATTTTTATTTTCTTTTATCTGTTAAAATATTCCCTGCATCTTGCTGGGGCGTAATTCAAAGCCTTGATAAAAATCATGACATTTTTAAAAAGTCAACTGCTTCTTAAGTCCATGTAAAAATGCAGGGGGGTGAATTGAGATCACTTCACTGCTTCCCTTTGCAGCTCCTTGTTCAAAAAATGAGATTAGCACTGCACTGAGAGTGCCACATAAAACCCACCCAGAAAATAATCAGCAGCTTCTGAGGGTTGAGCTGGGATGGGAATGAATGGGAAGCTGAAATTCTCATTATTGCTGGTGGTTCTCTGAGGACACCAGTGCACATCTCAAAGCTTTGTGTCCCCAGGGATGGCTGTGGTGGAGGTGGCCCTGACTGGAGAGCAGAGAGTGGTGGCTGTGGTCTCCTGGGTTTAGAATTCCTCCCTCCTGGCAAGCAGTGGCTCCAGAAATACTGGGGAAGGGTTGAACAGTGAAAAAGGATGAGAGCCCCATCTCTGGAGGGGTCTAACAGAGTGGGTGTGGCACCTGGGGACAAGGTCAGTGGTGGAAACCCAGGGCACTGGGAATGTTTCTCTGTCTGCTCTGGGGTGCCCTGACCCCCAGGGCAGCACTGATTTGACCCTCATTCATGGAGGAAGTTTCCCAGACTTCAAGGTAGACAGGAACAAAAAAAAGTGTGCAATAGACTATAGAGAGTAGTGTAGGTGGATCACTTGGTGAGAAATTGAGATTTTGGGATTTTTAGTATGTTGTGGACGGAAGCAAGATGGAGGGCACAGGAGTCATCCTGGATTTCTTTTTCTTCCTTCTTCTTTATGGGTTTATGTAGAATTTTGTAATTGGGCAGAAAAGTCCCGATTGTAGCTCTTTGGGATCAGTTATTGGGTTAAAAGGGAAAATAATCCAGGTGCCAGTTCTTAATTGGATAGTTTAGTCTTAAAAGACCTTGTAACCAGAGATAATTTGCCATTTTGTGCCTTCTAATGAAAGGCTGCAGAACTCATGGTTGTGAGACTGTTTCACTGATAAGAAATAATAAACACCTGAGTCCCAACATAAATTATTGTCTCAAGTGCATTTAACCCAGACCCAGAGAGACTGATGATCAGTGGTGGATCCTTGGCAGTGCTGGGTGAACACTTGGATGGTCACGGAGAGTTTTCCAACCCACATGAGCCTGTACTCCCTGAGCTGGGGGCTGGAGCAGCTTCTGGAGGAGGGGCTGCAAAGGCAGAGCCCAGGGTTTGCACCTGGCTCACTCAGGGTGCTCCTGGAGGCCTCGTGGGGTCTGTTCCCCAGGGCAGGGACACCCAGGAGGCCTCAGCTGGACCCCTGAACCAGCTCCTGCTCCCCAGGGCTGATCCCAGGCTCCATCCCTGTTTTTCAGGACTCATGGCTCCATCCAGCCCAGCTCAGCTCATCCTTTGAATCCCTGGGCTCTCCATCCATGGCTCACAACTCTTCCCACCAGGGATGCCACTGTGTGAGGAGGAGGAGAAAGCACGTGGGTGACGTAGGAATGAAGAGATTTCTCTGCGGTGGGTTCCATGGGGAGCTGATAAACCTGGGAAATTCTCCTTTTCCTGAGGCCTTTTCCCAGTCTCAAAGTGACCTTTGTGTTCTCCATCAGCTGACAGACACAAGGACAGTGAGGTTGGTGCCATGAGCTCAGCAGGGCCGGGGTGGGAGCTGAGCCCTCCTGGGTCCCACCACCCACCCAGCCATGCCAGGGACACCCTCAGTAAGGAAATGTTATCCTGGATCTCCCATGGGGCAGGGAAGGTGTGAGATGTTCCCAGTGCAACAGAAACTGGACATTTTTCAATGCTTTATTTGCATATCTAAACCAATACAAAATGATCTGCACCTTCATAAACACTTCTTGTTCCTGGAGAAGTAGCAGAGGGAAAAATTCCAGTAGCAGAAAAACGAGGCTGGGTTCTGTGGAAATGAGTTATTAACATGTCCTTTACCTCTCTGTTTATTTTCCACACGGTTCCAGGTCAAGGAAAGTTTGTCTGTGACAAGGATTAGGCTTTGGGAGCAGCTGTGTCTTTTCATATTTAATTCCTGAGCTGCACTGAGGGTGTTTGGACAGATTCTCCTTTGTCTCCTCTGTCGATTGTCAGGGGAGGATAACAGGACACAGGTGACATCCCCACGGTGTGACATCCCCTCCATGAAGGACACCCAGAGCTCTGGAGGAAGAAAGGGGATAAATAAGGCATGTTCTGGCTGAATCCACGCTGTCCCCGTGGTGGCTGGTGCTGCAGAGGTTATTTATGGCCGGGCTGGGAATTGCAGGGCTGGGTCCCACATGTGAAGTGAAAGTGGAAGTGTGTGGGTGGGAGGGGAAGCAGCAGCCTCCCATTTATCAGCACTGCCGAGGCCCAGAAGCTCTCCTGGCTCCAGGCTGACATCTCCCAGGCAGCACTGCAGCACCCCAAAGGCATGATCCCATCCCAGGGCCTGTCCTTGGGGATGCCAGGGGCAGGCACAGCCGCCCTGGAGAGGGATAAACCATGCCTTGGGATGGCAGGGCAGGCACAGCCGCCCTGGAGAGGGATAAACCATGCCTTGGGATGGCAGGGCAGGCACACCCACCCTGGAGAGGGATAAACCATGCCTTGGGATGCCAGGGCAGGCACACCCACCCTGGAGAGAGAAAACCCATGCCTTGGGATGGCAGGGCAGGCACACCCACCCTGGAGAGGGATAAACCATGCCTTGGGATGCCAGGGCAGGCACACCCACCCTGGAGAGAGAAAACCCATGCCTTGGGATGGCAGGGCAGGCACACCCACCCTGGAGAGGGATAAACCATGCCTTGGGATGCCAGGGCAGGCACACCCACCCTGGAGAGAGAAAACCCATGCCTTGGGATGGCAGGGCAGGCACACCCACCCTGGAGAGGGATAAACCATGCCTTGGGATGCCAGGGCAGGCACACCCACCCTGGAGAGAGAAAACCCATGCCTTGGGATGGCAGGGCAGGCACACCCACCCTGGAGAGGGATAAACCATGCCTTGGGATGCCAGGGCAGGCACACCCACCCTGGAGAGAGAAAACCCTTCCTGCTGTCGCACAGCCGGCTCTGGGTGCTTCACTCACCTGCCCACCCTCAGTGCAGCTGCTAAAAAGGCAGCTGGGAATGGCCCAGCCTGGAGCCAGCCTGGGTCCGTGGGGCTTCAGCAGGGCAGGGGGATGGGCTGGAGGGCTGGAGGGAGGGGTCACGGCGGGGTGAGCTGATGAACAGCAAACAATCCTAATTTATGCAAAAAGCAGTCTGGAAAAAATGACATTCCTGCTTGTCTGCATGTGTAACACACAGAGCTCCTAAAGAAAGGAGCCAAAGATGTGCCATGAATCAGAGCTTTATCCTGGCAGCCCCCAGAGCCCAGCCCGTGGGTTTGGGGCAGTTTGCCTTGGTAATTCCCAGCTCTGCAGCACAGGCTGCACCAACAGTGCCCTCTTGGAATCAAACAGCTCCTCTGGGCCTCGCATTTTCTCTGGTTTTCCACCCTCTTAGACAACAAACAAGCCATTAATGTCTGGCAGCACAGCCTGGATTCCCACTCCCAGAGCACAGCTCAGGTCCCTGCTGGGGATGCCCAGTGCCACGTTCAATCCCCATGCCCAGTGCCACCTCCTGTGCCAGGGAAGACACTCAGGGCTCACAGCTCTGGAAATAAGATCCCAGTGTGCCTTCTCCTGATGGAAAACTCCCAACAGAGACCAAGCCCAGACTTTACTTTTCACCCCTTTAGGCTCTCCACTGGGATAAGGACATTTGCAGGTGGTCTCTGGGCTAATTTCTGATCTATATCTTCATTAACTGGAATCTTCTCTGCCCTGAATAACCCCTGGTTCATTCTGCTGGTGAGTCATAGACTCATGGAATGGGTTGAGATGGAAAGGACCCTAAATGCCACCCAGTGCCAGTCCTGCCAAGGGCAGGGACACCTTCCACTGTCCCAGGTGGCTCCAAGCCCTGTCCAGCCTGGCCTGGGACACTGCCAGGGATGGGACACTCACAGATTCTCTGAGTAGCCTGATCCATAGCTCCAAAGCTTTACCCATCTGTCCTGTCTGCAGGGTCTCTGCCCAAACCCAAACCCCTGGGCACATACCCAGAGTGCCAGCCTGTGGAAAGCTGCAGGTTTTCCCCAGGTTTGCCCTGAATGCCCTGCAGCAGGAAATGGCAATTTTGGCTCAGGCTGGGCGAGAAGGGGAGCACAGTTCACAGGAAGGGAGATGGAAGGAGCCATGGAGCAGCATCCTGGGCTGGCACTCCTGCTCCAAAGGCTGGTCCCAGGTGATGCCTCAGGTTTAGACTTTGCATTTTTCACATTCTGTGCTGCTTTAGTGTGTGGGTCTGGTCTTCATTTTAGGGGATGGTGAGCTCTGCACAGAGCAGGGAGACAAAACAATTCCTGCTCCAGCTGGGGACCAAGGACAAATGATCCAAATCTCAGCCCAAGAGCACAAAAAACATGGATTGAAGAGAGAAAAACAAAAAGGATGGGACTGCATGGGCTAAAGCTGGAATTGGACAATGAACTGCAAGATGCAAATGGAGCAGAACTTAGAAAAGTGAGAGACCCTGTGACCAGTCATGCATTTTGTGACCATTTTGGTTCATCTTGGGTGCAGCCCTGGCTGGGCTCTCGTGCTGCCCAAGGTGGATCCATTGAGGCCTCTTAATAAATCCCTGCTTTGTTCTTTAGCTCCATCCAGCACTGCTCTAGGTCAGCCTGCACAGGGCATCACAGATGGGAGCCACCCCAGCACTCAGCAGGCAGTGATGGCACAGCCTGAGCTTCCTGCCAGTCCCTTGGGACAGACCCAAGAGTGACTTTGCTCCCTTTTTCCACCTGGATCTGCCGTGTCAAGTGGGCACTGGGGGTGGTGGTGCCCATGGATGGCAGGGAATGCATTTCCCAGGGGGAATGCCACCCTTGGCCAGCCTTTCCCAGCCCTGCAGGGATTTCCCCCACAACCCCAGCTCGGGGTGATGCTCCTGGTGGCAGGAGGAGCTCACCCTGCTGGGGACACTGTCCTTGTCCTTGTCCCTGCCTAGAAGGACTCAGCTGGTACCATCCTGGGCCTTTTGAAGTCAGCAGGAGCCTGGCCTGGGGAAGGTTTATGGGGTGAACCTGGCCTGGGGAAGATTTAAGGGATGAGCCCAGCTTTGGGAAGGTTTATGGGGTGAGCCCAGCTTGGGGAAGGTTTAAGGGATGAGCCCAGCTTTGGGAAGGTTTGTGGGATGAGCCCAGCCTGGGGAAAGTTTATGGGGTGAGCCCAGATTGGGGAAGCTTTAAGGGATGAGCCCAGCCTGGGGAAGGTTTAAGGAATGAGCCCAGCTTGGGGAAGGTTTAAGGGATGAGCCTGGCCTCAGGAAGGTTTAAGGGATGAGCCTGGCCTCAGGAAGGTTTATGGGATGAGCCCAGCCTGGGGAAGGTTTGTGGGGTGAGCCCAACTTAGGGAAGGTTTATGGGGTGAGCTCTGGCAGTGCTGACTGAAGCTGTGTCCAGAAATCGGTGAGTGCCATCTCCAGCACTCTGAAGGGAGCCAGGGCTCCAGTTCTGCTCCTTCAGTGCCTGTAAATCTGCCCCTGAGGATTCAGCAAGCTCAGCTGGAGTTTTATCTCATTTGGCCCCCTGGGCACTGCCATGGGCACAGATAAGCCTTTCAAATGGGATGAGGAATTATTCTGTATAAAATCCCATCCTGTGGGCTGAGAGGGACCTCTCTGAGCCCCAGCTCAGGCTGGATTCACCTCCTCCCTCAATGGGCTTCATTAGCTCCAGCTTTTCATGGATGCAGCAAATGAGAGAAATAAATACTACAATCAAAGTGCTCAAACCTACGCCTTGCCTATGCCAACACAAACCCTGAATGGGAGGAAGTATTAGGCTAAATTTAGCTCCTCGAGCAAAATCCAAGAGCTTTTATTTTTTCTTTAATTTTTTTCTCTAGGTTCATACTGTAAAACATCTGCTGAACAGTTTCCTATAACTGTTTTTGGCTTTTAAATCAAAGAAAGAAGAAACAATGTCCCATTTTTGTAGAGAGAAAAGGAGGAGGGGAATAATAGACCTTCCTCTCAAAGGAGGATGACAATGAGGATAGAAATAGAAAGGGGAGAGCTTGGAAACATCTTGAGTCCAGACAAAGAGTGGGTGGATGACAGGTCCAGGTATCTCTGCCTGCTTTGGCCACTTCCCATTCCAGGAGGGGGCTGGCAGAACTGCTGACAGCCAGGGGGAGAAGCCACGGGCAGGGCTGGATCTGCTGGGGTGAAGGGGGGCTGGGAAGGGGGTGCAGCAAGGCTGGGGGTGCACAGGGAGGTGGTGGAGGAGGAAAATCAAAGTTATTCAGCAGGAAAAAGAAAGAGGAGTTGTGCTCGGTTGTGCTGGCTTTTCCCCCAGCCCAGGAGAAAATTCCCTGCTCCTTCCAGCATCCCATGGTCCAGCTGAGCTCCTCGGGGTGCCCCACAGCTGCAGCCACCTCCACCCACCTGCAGCATCCCCGACACCGCTGTGGGTGGCCCTGAGCTTCCACATCTGGCCTTGGTCCCCTGCCAGTCTCAGGCCATCCCCTGCCTGGAGAAACCCAGTCCTCCGTGCTCTTCCCTGCCCTTCTCTGCCCTTCCCTGCCCTTCCCTGCCCTTCCCTGCTCCACGGAGAGCAGAAAGCCCCTGTCCCGGGGGGCACATGCAGCTCATAGGGACACGCAGCCCCTGGAGGGATGTTCACCCCCAGAGGGGATGTGCAGCCCCAAGGGGGAATGTGCAGCCCCCAGAAGGGATATTCACCCTCAGAGGGGATGTGCAGCCCCCAGGAGGGATGTGCAGCCCCTGAAGGGATGTTCAGCCCCAGGAGGGATGTTGAGCACCTAGCAGGACGCGCAGCCCCTGGCAGGACGTGCAGCCCACGCTGTCACACCTCGCGGGCTCCTTGGCAGCGGGGGCTGTGCACAGAGGCCTTTCCTGCCAAGTCACAGGATGCGATGACGGCGCGGCTGGGAAAAGCTTCAAACCAGCCCAAACAATCCGAGATTGTCTGCGGAGAGCGGGCTCTAAAATTGGCTGCCTGGATCAGCACCAGGCTCACCCCGGGGCCTTTGTGAGGAGCGCCGGGCCGGCAGCGCTGACGGAGAAGGAGCTAATCTCGCTTCCCGTCTGAGCTGGGCTCGGCTTAACCCGGCCGTGCCCGTCCCGCCGTGAGCCGCGGGCATCCCGTGCCCTGCCCCGCCTGCAGGGGCCACACGGCTCGGGGATAGCGATCCCATCTTATTGACTGCCCTGAAAAGGTGCTTAGGAGCGTGCGTCCCTGTTCCTGTGCGGCTGGGGGAAGGGTTGTGCCTTTTAAATGGATTTAGCACTGGTTGGGCTGGATTTGCTCCTCTTCAGTAAATCCCAGTTAGGTGGTGGCAGAGCCCTCCGGTCCCTTGGGGTTTCTCATCACGAGGGGCTCTGCCACAAAGCTGCTGTAGCAGCACCGAGGGCTGGGGCCAGCACGGCAACACATTCCCATCAGCCGTGAACCTTTCCCCACCTTTCAGCCTTGGGCCGGCACCTCCTGGTCCCAGCGGCCCAGCAGCACTGCACAGCTGCTCCCGGCGATGTGTCAAACACGGGCAGCGTGTGACAGACCCGGCAGAGCCTGCACTGCCCCGGGCTGGGCACAGCGGCTGCTCCCAGCCCCACCCAGCGACACCCCTGCGACACCCCTGCGGCACCCCTGCAGCACCCCTGCAACATCCCTGTGACATCCCTGCAACATCCCTGCAACATCCCTGCAGCATCCCTGCGGCACCCCTGCAACATCCCTGTGACATCCCAGCAAAATCCCTGCAACATCCCAGCAACATCCCTGCAACATCCCTCTGCCATCCCATCCCATCCCAGCCCAGTCAGGCAAAACTTGGACAAAAGGAGCTCAGAAGGAGATCCAGGAGCAGGGAAATGGCAGGCAAGGGGCTGGGTCAGATCAGCCCAAGCCTCAGGAGGAAATAATTGGAACAAGGCGATGGGATGGGATGGGATGGGATGGGATGGGATGGGATGGGATGGGATGGGATGGGATGGGATGGGATGGGATGGGATGGGATGGGATGGGATGGGATGGGATGGGATGGGATGGGATGTGCCAGGATCATTCCCTGCCAGCCCTCTCCAGGCACTGCAGGCAGGAGCAGCCTGCCTGTTCCAGCCCATAAGAAGGTGAGGGAGAGACCAGAAAATGGCATTTTGGTGGAAAATACTCTCTGTGACTGAACTCCTCAGTCTCCATGGAAAGGGCTTTGCTTTCCTCAGGAGATTCCTCTCACTCCCACCAAAGCTGGAGAGAAAAGCATTTCAGGCACATCCCAAGCAGCCAGAACCATCCTGCTCTGCACACACCTTCTCCTCCAGGCACTGGGGGTCCCCACACCCCCAACACCTCCAAGGCCCCTTCACCAATCCTGGCTCTGCAGCAGGCCAGCTGTAGGGGATGGGGGCAAGCACCCAGTGCCAGGGGGGCTGTGGTGGAAGCCCAGCACTGGGAAAAATCTGTGAAACACATTTCAGCTCCAAAGGGATGTCTGTGGGATGACAGGGCAGCGGTGAGGAGGCAAAATCATTTGTCTCTCCAGGAGAAGGAGCTCAGGGCTGTGTGCAGGTGCTGGGGCTCGCACAGGGGGAGGGCAGGGACTCACAGCAATATTGGGATAACCACAGGAATTTATGGAGAAACAGGGGAAAACAGGAGAAATGTGGAGAAACGTGGAGAAACAGAGCTGGGGGGCAGTGGGGCTCCCCAGGGCCCCCCACCCTGGTGAGGAGGCACACCGAGGGCAGAGGTGTGTCCCTCCTTCCCAACCTACCCAGGTGTGGAAGGGGCTAACAGCGGGCTTGTTAGCTAAAGGAGTAAGAAGAAGTTGAGAAGTAAGAAGATGCTGATAAAAAGCTTTTTTTAAAGCTGTAACTAAAGAGATCAAGAGAAAAAAAAATAAGAGTATTTTGCAGCTAGACAAAGCATTTTTAGAAAGTTAAGTGAAGTCACTATAACTTTTCACCAATAGCATAGTATTGACTTATTGTAACCAATAGTTAAAGTAGAAGAAAAGTAAACAATTAGAAAGTGCATAAAAGATCAGCCATGTTCACTAATAAATTATTGCCAACTGAGACTGCTTGTAATCTCTGCTTTGTGTCGTAACCACCTCGACTACAACACCCAGGGTGCATGGCAGAGCTGGAATGGGTTTGGATCTGTGCATGGACACACAACCAGGTCCTTGTGCCTTCAGGTGCACCCCAGTGGGCAGGCACGATGAGGGGTGCCGGGGGTGTCCCCGCGGTCGGAGCGGGTGTCCCCTGCCCCGGGTGACCGGAGGCACTGCCAGGTGACAGGGAGGCGATGCCAGGTGACAGGGAGGTGATGCCAGGTGACAGGGGGCACTGCCGGGTGACAGGGAGGCGATGCCAGGTGACAGGAGGCACTGCCAGGTGACAGGGAGGCGATGCCAGGTGACAGGGAGGCGATGCCAGCAGCGCTGCCTGCAGAGCCGAATTCCCGGGCTGCGTTTACATTCCTGCAGGCTGCCTGTGCCAGAGCGCTGATTGCAGGCAGAGCTCCGCAGCTCGGAAACTTGGACGGCTCCGGCTGGTTTCACTCTCCCTCTCTCTCTCCCAGGCTCTTTCATTCATGCTTCCTCTCTCTTTTCCCCAGTGCATTTCTCACTCACGCTCTCATTCATGCTCGCTCGCTCATTCTCATTTTCCTGGCTGTATTTTTAGCTCCCTCGCCTCGGAGGATGTGAACATTATCCCTGAGTCATGACTTTGTGAGGAAGCAGCCAGCCAGGGCTCCCATTACAGCGCGGCAGGGCTCTTATCAGCTGCAGCGCAGCCTTGCTGGGGAGGGGGCTTTATCTCTCCGCTCCTCTCCCCTTCCTCTCCCTGCAGCTGCTGCAGCTCCGGCCCCTCTGCGAGCCCACGAGCCTCATCCCCCCCGGCCGTGTCGTGATGCGGAGCCCGAGGGGCTCAATCAAGATTGGCAGCCAGGAAGTGGGAGTAAAGCGTGGGGGCCAAAGAGCATCATCCACCCTCCATCCTCCATCCTCATCCTCCCTCCTCCACCGCCGGCCCTGGGGCGCTGCCGCCGGGATCGCAGCCAGGGAAAAGGTGTCTGGCAGGGCTCTGGCTCCGAGAGCTGCCGGGTTATTCCCAGCCCGAGCAAACAGCCGTGAGGTAATGGCACCTGTGGGCTGAGCGCTGAGCCTCTGCAAACACAAAATCCCCCCGAGGATTTCGCTGGCTCGCGGTCAGGTGGAAGCAGCGGCGAAGCTCGCAGCGGCTGTTCCCACCCCGGCATGAGCCGTGGAAATGAAAAACATCCCGTGTAGGAAGGATTGGAGCCACTCATTCATTGGGGATTTGTTCCCGAATAGCAGCGACATTCCCGTGTCCTCTGCAGGGAACAAACAGGGCAGGAGCAGCCACAGGCGGCGCCCCCGCTGCCTCTGCCCCAGGGACAGCCCGGATGGTGTCCAGGTGCCCCCGGGGGCAGGACAAGGCCAGAGGGCAGATGTCGCTGTGTCTGACGCAGTCCCAGCATCACGACAGGGCCGGGCTGCTCACGGAGCCGCAGCTTCACCTCTGGGTGACATCCCGGCTGTTTGCAGCTCGCTTCCTCTGCCTTTCCTCTCCAACCTTTCTGTTATCTCCCTGATACTCTCTCCTCCCTTTTCCACCCCTCCGCTTATTTTAGCTGCCTCTTCCTGCCTGCTCGTGTGGCCGCTGCCCTGCCCTGGTGCCCTCCCGTGCCCCGTCCGTGCCAGAGGATGGGGCACTGCCCTGCCCTCAGCTCCAGGACAGAGCTGGCCCCATTTTCATCCCCATTCTGCCTCCCCAGTGTTGCTTCACCCCCAATGCCTGGGAGCAGAACTTCTTGCCCCCTTTTCCTTGCACACTGCTGGAGGAGTCCCTGCAGGCTTTTCTCTGGCATGGATTGTGGTTATCCCTCACCATTTCCTAAAAAAACCCATTTCCACATCCCAGACACCTCTTCCTGCTCGTGATGGCCACTCTGATGCTCAGCCTCGGCTGCTCTTTCCAAATTTAAACAGATCCTTGTGCTCCTCTGCTCCCAGGAGATGCTCCCAGTCCTTCACTCCTGACCTGCAGCCAGACCTCCAGTTCTCTCCGTATTCCACCCTCAGGGCCATTTGTCCACACCAGGAGGACAGCAAAAGAGATGCCACAGGAAACTGCCAGGAGAGATGAAAGCTGACATGGGATCAGGAACCAGCTCAAGAAATTCAAGGAAGAAAAATCCACCCAGGGCTACCAAGGAACAAGCTCTGGGTCAGGAAATCCCAGGGCTGTGGCTCTTGGAGCTTGGAGAGGATCCCAGGGATGGATCAGGCCCTTTTCTCCTGTTTTGTCTCTGGTTCCCAGTAGGAGCCAAGAGTGGAGCTGCTGGTTTGGCTTAGCAGAACCATTTCTCCACGCCCCTCTGGGCTGGGGGCTCTCTTCCCTGGGACAGACACAGAACTCTGTGAAAAAGGGATCTGGGCAGGGAATTTTTCCATCCTGGGCCATGGCAAGACACGAGGCAGTGGAGGGGGTGCTGATGGTGCAGGTGTGTCCCTGTCACACCCTGGGGGTCCCCGGGGGCAGGGGGGACCTGCAGGAGCTCAGGGCTTTGGCTGCTGCTGTTTGTGTAAGAAATGAGCCCTTTTCAGTCCCGAGTCACAACACTCCTGAAGTGGAAGTGAGGGCTTCCTGGGCTGAGCCCTGCTGCTAAATAAAAGACAAAAGACAGAGTAATTAGGTGTAATTGTTGTAGTAATTAATTGTTGTTAAGAGGATTTTTGCTGGCAGCCAGCACTCCTCTGCAGGCCTCACCCAGCAGAGCTGCAACAACACTCACTGTGGGTTTGGGTTATTCCAGTGCCCTGACTGACCCTTTCTGCCAGCCCCAGTGGGCACCACCCCTCCCGTGCCCCCCATCTCCTCTGGGCCTGCTCACACAGGGACCAGGGGTGCTCTGGGGTGGGGTTGGCAGGAAAGGAGAGGACAACCCAGCACCACAGTGGGATCTGGCCTGTTTCAGTGTGAGCTCATTGCCTGTTTTACTTCCCAGTCCCTTCCCAGGTGTGGCAATACCTCTCTCCCTTCCCCCTCGCCCCCTTGCTGAGTGAGTTCTGTCAATCAGTTTTAACATTCCAGCAAGGCCATCGTGTGGATGGTCAGGTTCAAAGGATGCCCCCAGGCCTGGGGTCATTGGCCTGTGTGTGTGTGTGTGTGTGTGTGTGTGTGTGTGTGTGTGTGTGTGTCCCTGGTCCCCTGGGACCCTCCTCCTCCCACCTGCTTGGTGCTCACCTGTCCCTTCCCCTCCCCCTGTCCCTGGGCTTAAATTCAGCCAGGGCCATGTGGTCAGGGTTCTGTTGGAGCTGTTACCAAGATTCAGGTGTCTGTGACCATGGAATAAACTCTGGATCAAACCCTCCATGGAATCCGTCTCCTTTTCCTCTTCACCCCCGCCTGAAGCCCTTCCACCTGAGGTAAAACTGAGTTTCTACAAGCCTGGGTTTGTTTCAGTGCCCAGCTGCAGCATCCAGCCAGCCAAAGGTGTCTCTGAGGTGAAACACCACAGCTGCTGCCTTTGGCCCAGCAGCAAGGGTCAGACGAGCCCAGGCACAACCTACCTGGTAATATTGGGGTCTTGTTCTAATACTGGCCCATTCCAGGCTAATCTGGAACAGCAGATCCATGGATGCTCCCAGCTGGCAGCCCTGGGAGCCTCAGCTGCCCTGTCTGTATGGGGATGCAGTGCAAGAGAATGTGGAAATTATTTTCCTGTGAGGAGAAGCTGAAAGAATTAGGATTGTTCAGCCTGGAGAAGAAAAGGCTCCAGGGAGACCTTTCAGTCTGCCAGGGCCTGAAGGGGCTTCAGGAGAGCTGGAAAGGGAAATTGGACAAGGGATGGAGGGACAGGACACAGGGAATGGCTCCCACTGCCAGAGGGCAGGGCTGGATGGGATATTGGGAATTGTTCCCTGTGAGGGTGGGCAGGCCTTGGCACAGGGTGCCCAGAGCAGCTGTGGCTGTCCCTGGATCCCAAGGCCAGGCTGGACAGGGCTTGGAGCAGCCTGGGACAGGGGAAGGTGTCCCTGCCATGGCAGGGGTGGAATGAGATGGGATTTAAGGTTCCTTCGCACCCAAACCATTCCTGGATTTCATGGAAACACTTGTGGTGTGTTTGGCTTTGAGGGCAGTGCAGGGCGAGCCCTGGGGACATTAAAAGGTTCCTGTGCCCCTGTCATTCACCTGTGCTCTGGCTTCTGTGCACTCCCATTAGAGTTTATTGATTATGATGGCTGTTATCTTCCTGTGAGATGGACACAGCCCTTGGCAGGCCCTGGGACACTGCTGAGAATCAGAAGCAATTCAATAATGAGGAGCCATTGCTGAGGCCCTGCTTTCACTCTCCTCCCTGGTGAGGATCCCACTGGTCCTCACCCAGGGCAGAGTTCAGCCAGAGCTGTGTCCCCCCAGCTCCACCTGGTGCTCTCACTGTGGTCCTGAAACTGAGAGAGGGGTGGCTCAGATTGGAAATCAGGAGGAAATTCCTCCCTGTGAGGGTGGGCAGGCCCTGGCACAGGGTGCCCAGAGCAGCTGTGGCTGCCCCTGGATCCCTGGCAGTGCCCGAGGCCAGGTTGGAAAAGGATTGGAGCAGCCTGGGATGGTGGAAGGTGTCCCTGCCATGGCAGGGGTGGCACTGGATGGGCTTTAACTCCCTCCTGACTGAAACCATTCTGGAATTCTGTGATCCTGTTCAGAAACATCACAAGTTTGTGAGGCTCAAGCAGGGATCCGAGCACTGCCAGTGATGCTTCCCAAGCTGGGGAAGGGGATGCCAAGAGGGAATGCAATGGGACTGAGACTTTAACTTTCTCCAAATTATTTTTATTTTTCCTTCAGTTCTCCCCAAGCACTGCCCCTTGTCCCTCCCTCTGCTCAGAGCAGGCTTTCCCTCCCTGCAGAGGCCAGGGACAGGTGAGGAGGGGGCAGCCACTGCTGGGTCACCAGAGGGACCCAGAGCCCTGCAAACCACCCCGTGGGGAGGGGACATGAGCCCAGACTCCATCCCAAGGAGGAAACAACATCCTTTTAGGGACCCTGGTGTAGGCACACAGTTTGGTGACTGGGATGGGGCTGAATCTCATCCAGCAGCACTGACAGCAATGAGCCATGGAGTGCCCAGGTGGGCTGAGCAACCACCCAGGGAACAGAGGGCACACAGGGGTAAGGCATGGACATGAGGGGTATGAAAGGGTGGGCTGAAGAACAACAAGAGCTGAGTTTTAAGCTTTCTGAAGTGGTGGGTGTTGCTCTGTGTGGGTTGAAGCTTTCTGAAATTGCCCAGTGACACTCTGGGTATTGTGGCTGTGTCAGCTGTGCCCCCCTGGTGTCCCCAGGAGAGCTGCTGGGCAGCCAGAGCTGGCACCACAGCAGAGCTCCCCCTCTGCCCAGTGATTTGTTTCTCCTGCCTTCAGACATGGGATGTATTTATGGATGGACATTTACAGAGAGAGGGCTGAAGAACAAGAATGCCGATGCTTGCAGCCTTCTGAAGAGGTGTGGTGTTACTCTGTATGGGTTGAAGCTTTCTGTCAGTCTGTGGTGATGTTCTGTGTGTTCTGAGCCATGTGCTGTGACCCCATCTCACCTCAGACCCCGCTGGGGTTGGGGTAACCCCACATCCCACAGGCAGCACTGCAGCCCAGACTTTGCTCCCATTTTGGCATCCTACAAGTTGCGTTTGCATTTTCCAAGCCCCAAACCTTTGTATCTCGCCATTCAAAGCGCTTCTTCAGCCGAACTCGGGGCAGCAGCGCCTCCCTGAACGCCGCAGCTCTGAGCCCAGAGAGGCTTTGCTGAGTCCCTGCTGCTCTCCCGGGCACTGGGGAAAGCACAGGGAGGAATTTCCTCCTGATTTCCTCCCGGGCAGCTCCGCAAGCACACGGCCGCCTCCCGAGGGCGATGCTCGCCCAGGTTCCCCCTGAGCTCCCGGGGCTGCTCAAGGAGGCTCCTCACTCCTCCGATGGAAGGAATTTATTGTGCCCGAGCCCGGCTTTGGCAGAACCCCCGGCGCTGCCCTGAGGTTTGTGCTCAGGCCAGGAGCACCCAGGTGGGGATTTGTCCTTGCCCAGGTGGGGATTTGTCCTTGCCCAGGTGGGATTTGTCCTTGCCCAGGTGGGGATTTGTCCTTGCCCAAGTGAGGATTTGTCCTTGCCCAAGTGAGGATTTGTCCTTGCCCAGGTGGGATTTGTCCTTGACCAAGTGAGGATTTGTCCTTGCCCAGGTGAGGATTTGTCCTTGCCCAAGTGAGGATTTGTCCTTGCCCAGGTGGGATTTGTCCTTGACCAAGTGAGGATTTGTCCTTGCCCAGGTGAGGATTTGTCCTTGCCCAGGTAGGGATTTGTCCCTGCCCAGGTGGGATTTGTCCTTGCCCAGGTGAGGTTTTGTCCTTACCCAGGTGGGAATTTTTCCTGCCTTGCTGGGAATTTGTCCTTACCCAGGTGGTGATTTGTCCTTGCCCATGTAGGAATTTGTCCTTGCCCTGCTGGGAATTTGTCCTTGCCCAGGTGGTGATTTGTCCTTGCCCATGTAGGAATTTGTCCTTGCCCTGCTGGGAATTTGTCCTTGTCCAGGTGGGGATTCGTCCTTGCTGGGGTTTGTCCTGCCATGCAGTGCTGTTCTTTCCCCCTCGCAGGGTCTGGAGAAGCTCAGAGCCCTCGGGCTGTTTGTCTCCTCAGCCCATCTGCGGGCAGGGCATTGATTTGCGATTGTCTGAGCTGCAGGGAGAGCTCAGGGGTCCGGCCCAGAGCGCAGCAGTGCCAGGGCAGGCACGGCCAGGGAGCAGCGCTGGAGTGCCCGGCACAGCGAGGGATCACAGAGTCCTACAAGGCTTTGGGTGGCAGAGACCCTAAAGCCCATCTCATTCTCCTCATCTCTGCACTCTCGCTCTCCCAGGCTGCTTCAAGCGCCGTCCAGCCTGGCCTTGGGCACTGCCAGGGACCCCGGGCCTGGCCAGGTCCCTGCAGGGCATCCACAGCCAGCAGAGTCCATGGGTACAGCCGGGACAAAGCCCCAGCTCTGCTGCGATTCCCATCCCCAGCACAAGCCAGTGGCTCCTCTATGGATTTTGTTATCCTCGTTATTCAGCTGCACTGGAGCACAAGGAAAGGGATCTGCCCACTGTCCCCCATTGCTTGGCAGAGCCCCCTGAGTCCCCTGAGCTCCACAATCCCCTCAGTGCAGGACAAGGCAGTGCTGCCCCACACCACACACCGCTGGCATTTATTGAAATTTATTGTGTTAAAAGCTCATTTTCCAACTCAAAGCAAGAGCAAATAAAATCACCACCAGTGTTACAGCAAAGCCCCTCCATTCCTACACCTAAAAATCAGAATTAATTTCTTTTCTTTCTTTCTTTTCTTTTATTCTTTCTTTTCTTTCTTTTCCTTCTTTTCTTTTTCTTTTTTCTTTTCTTTTTTCCCTTTTTTTCCCTCTTTCTTCTCTCTTCTTTTTTCCTATTTTCTCTTCTCTCTCATTTTTTTTCTTTTATCTCTCTCATTTTTTCTTTTTTCTCTCTTTCTTCTCTCTTTTTCCCCTTTTTCTGTCTTTCTTCTCTCTTTTCCCCCTTTTTTCACTATTTTTTCTCTTTCTTTTTTCCCTTTGTTTCTCTCGGTTTTTTCTCTCTTCTCTCTTTCTTCTCTCTTTCTTCTTTCTCCTTTTTTCTTTTTTTTCTCTCTTCTCTCTCCTTTTTTTCTTTTTTCTCTCTTCTCTCTTTCTTCTCTCTTTCTTCTCTCTCTTTTCCTTTCTTTCTTTCTTTCTTTCTTTCTTTCTTTCTTTCTTTCTTTCTTTCTTTCTTTCTTTCTTTCTTTCTTTCTTTCTTTCTTTCTTTCTTTCTTTCTTTCTTTCTTTCTTTCTTTCTTTCTTTCTTTCTTTCTTTCTTTCTTTCTTTCTTTCTTTCTTTCTTTCTTTCTTTCTTTCTTTCTTTCTTTCTTTCTCTCTCTCTCTCTCTCTCTCTCTCTCTCTCTCTCTCTCTCTTTTTTTGTCTTTTTCTCTCCCTTTTCTCTCTGAGGGCAATGCAATAACACATTTTACCCCTCTCCCTTCCCCTTGCTCTCAGCATTCCGTCAGTGCCACCTCCAAGCTCTCATCCATCAGCACGGGCTCTTGGCTTACAACGTTTTGGTTTTGTTTAAATTAAAGGAAAAAGAGGAGGAAATGTAGAGGCATTTCCCCGCTGATGGAGCTGCTTGTTCGGAAGGTTCAGGTGGATCTGAGCTCTTTAAGGCAGTTTTAAACTGTCAACTTTACTTTAAAGCTTTAATCCTACATGAAAAGCCTTGAGCCGCAGCAAAGCCGGGAGCGCTCCCGGTGCGCCTTTATCACTTGCAGCCTTTCCTGGTATCTCTCCTTATTTTTTGCTGTATTTTCCCCTTTTTTTTTAGGGCTAAATGTATGCACAGACGTTACATTTTGCTTTTCTCTGAAGTGACACTCTCCGCTCCGCTCTTCTGGGGTTTTTCACAGCTGCAGCGTCCCTGGGAGCCGCCTGCCCCCGTCCGGCCGCGCTGCGAGGCAGGGCTGGAGCGGGGACGGGGACGGGGACGGAGGGACGGGGATGGGGATGGGGACGGGGATGGGGATGGGAATGGGGATGGGAATGGAGGGACAGGGATGGGGATGGGGACGGAGGGACGGGGATGGGGACGGGGATGGGGATGGGGATGGGGATGGGGACGGGGATGGGGATGGGGATGGGAACGGGGATGGGGACGGGGATGGGGACGGAGGGACGGGAATGGGGATGGGGATGGGAACGGGGATGGGAATGGAGCCCTCTGAACCCCCGGGAACGGAGGGACGGGGATGGGGATGGGGATGGGGACGGGGATGGGAACGGGGATGGGGACGGAGGGACGGGAATGGGGATGGGGATGGGAACGGGAATGGGAACGGAGGGACGGGAATGGGGATGGGGATGGGAACGGAGGGACGGGAATGGGGATGGGGACGGAGGGACGGGGATGGGGATGGGGATGGGGATGGGGATGGAGATGGGGATGGGAATGGGAATGGGAATGGAGCCCTCTGAACCCCCGGGAACGGAGGGATGGGGATGGCGATGGGGATGGGAATGGGATGGGAATGGAGGGACAGGGATGGGGATGGGGATGGGGACGGGGTGGGGATGGGAATGGAGCCCCCTGATCCCCCGGGAATGGAGGGACGGGAATGGGAATGGGGATGGGGATGGGGATGGAGCCCCCTGATCCCCTGGGAACGGAGGGATGGGGATGGGGATGGGGATGGGGATGGGGATGGGGATGGGGATGGGGATGGGGATGGGGATGGGGATGGGGATGGGGATGGGGATGGGGATGGGGATGGTGCCCCCCCGACCCCGGGAAGCGAGAGATGGGGATGGATGGGGATAGGGATGGGGATGGGGCTAGTGCCCCCCAACTTCCCAGGAAAGGCGGGAATGGGGATGGGGATGGAGTCCCCCAACTTCCCGGGAATGGAGGGATGGGGCTGGAGCCCCCCGACTTCCAGGGAAAGGCAAGAATGGGGATTGGGATGGAGCCCCCCACTCCCAGGAAAGGGAGGGATGGGGCTGGAATACCCCGCTGCCAGAACGGGGATGGAGCCCCTGGGAAGGGAGGGATAGGGATGGGGATGGGCATGGAGCCCCCCGACTTCCCGGGAAGGGAGAGATGGGGCTGGAATCCCTCGCTCCTGGGGAAGGGAGGGATTGGGATGGAGCCCCCCGATTTCCAGGAAGGGCAGGGATGGGGCTGGAGCTCCCTGAGTCCCCGGGAAGGGCAGGGATGGGGATGGAGGCCCCTCTCTCCCTGGGAAGGGAGGGATGAGCTCGCCCAGCCAAGGCAGCACAAACCACCTTCCATCATGAGATCTGGCAGGTGCAGACAGTCTCAGGGCTGAATAAAGGCTCCTTTTCTCCACCCTTTTCTCCTCCAGGGAGGCAGAAGTCATAAGTGAGATGCTCTTTTCCTATTAAATCATGTCCAAGGATTAAATCTCCCAAACTCCCAGACTTTGGTCTCTGTGCTTTTGGCTTCAAATGTGCAAGACCTGAAGCACAAAGTCTCTGTTAACCGTTGCTGGATTGAGATTTTCATCTTCATCTTGAGCTCAGTGGATTCCCTCCCTCCTGGCTTTCCTGGGTTGCTTTCCACATCCATCTCCTAAGTGCTGGAAAGAGCCAAAAATAAAAGTTATCCAAGCTTGTCTCCTTTTGGCCACTCTGTTGAAGGGCTGGGGGGTTTGCTCCAGCTTCCCCTGCTGTGGTAATTAGCTGGAGTTCAATTATTATGAGATTGCTTGGGATGGGAGGGCGGAGGAGAGGCACCTCCAGGTGCTGAAGAGCTGGGGAGGGGAGGGATGGTGGGGAACCTTTGGCAATCACTGAGTGCCCAGCCTGGGAACCAGAACATTTGGAGAGGTTTGGGGGCAGAGTGAGCCAAGGCCAGAGCAGAGATCTTTTCCTGGGCAGTGACCCTGCCTCAGGTGCCAGTGAGGGGAAATCTGCAGCCCTGGGAGCTTTCCAGGCAGCTCAGAGGCTCTCCCACAGCCCAGGGTGCTGCTCTGCCACAGGCACGGGAGGAGCCTCCCACTCTGGCTGCAGATCTGAACCTGCACAGCCCTGGGAGCCAGGGAGGACATCGATTATCCAGGCTGACTTCCCATCTAACTCAGGCCAGATGAGGCAGCCCCTCACCCTGCTCCCAGCCCCTCCAAAATGCCATCCGGTCTTGATTTAAAGACTTCAAGAGATGGAGAATCCATCACTTCCCGTGGCAGCTTGTGCCAATGGTTATTTCTAATAAAGGAGGAAGTGATTTAGAGCCGGGCTTACATGTCAGGAGCCTCTCTGGGTAAGGGATGGCTCCCAGGCTGCCTCCCCCCCAAACAAAGCACAGAGCACTCACAGAAGGATTTGCCCCCAGGTGTGTCTGTTCTCTCCAATGCTGCAGCTGATGAACCTTAAGTTGGTCTTTTCTCTGTGAGCATCATCTTCTGAAGCCCATTGTGGCTGTGAAAACATTCCCCCAGCACATTCTCTAGAAGCTGGTTCTATTTCCCAGGAAAATCCTGGCATGTTTTACCAATGCACACAAGAAATCCTCCCTGGGAGCCTTCAGCCCCCACGGGCTGCCAGACCAGCAGGAGTTCTGCAGGAAACACCCCCAGAACTGCCCAATCCCCATTAATCCATGGCTCCTGCAGCCTCTCTCCCATCTCCTGGAGGAGCAGGGAAGAGCCTGCTGGTCCCAGCCCTGCTGGGCTGTCAGGACAGACAGAAAGACAGACATGGACACCTGGGGCTGCCTCCTCCTCTCCAGGTTATCTCTGAGCTCCCATTCCTCAGCACTGGGACAGCCCCAGGGAGGGCTCAGCTCACTGGACAGGGCACAGGGAGCAGGGAAGGGTTTGGGAGAGCTGCTCACAACTGGGACGTGCCTTGGGGTGGGACCTGTGTCCCCTCCCGGTGCTCCTGCCTTGGACTCATTGGAGCCGCCAGGGAACTCATTCTGCAGTGCCACTTTTCAGCTTCTTTTTCTGCCTCTGTCAAGGGCAGGATTGAAGCTCTTGAGATGGAATTTCATGTTCAGGTTTAGATGTTCATTATTTCTTATCTATATTACAAGTCATGAGTTCTACAGCGTTCTACTAACAAGCTACAAAATGGTTCACTGTCTTTCTCTACAAGGTCTTTTAAGGCTAAACTGTCCAATTAAGAAATGACACCTCAATTATTTTCACTTTTAACCCAATAACCAACCATCTGTGCCTGCAATGGGGACTTTTCTGTCCAGTTACACAAAACCACCCAAACCCATGGAGAAGAAGGTGATGAAGAGATGTCCCATATATATTGCTATATTCTAAAACCCCAAAATATAATTTTCCACCACGTGATATTCACAGAATTCAATTCACAGAATCACCAGGTTGGAAGAGACCTTCAAGATCATCGAGTCCAACCCAGCCCCAACACCCCAAATGAACCCTGGCACCCAGTGCCACATCCAGGCTTTGTTAAACACACCCAGGGATGGGGACTCCACCACCTCCTTGGGCAGCCATTCCAGAACTTTATCACTCTTTCTGTAAAAATCTTTTTCCTGCTATCCACCCTGTATTTCCCTTGGTGCAGCTCAAGGCTGTGTGCTCTGGTTGTGTCAGTGCTGCTGGAGAAAGAGCCCAGCCCCAGTTGAGCACAACCACACACTTCTATCCAAACCCCACACCCACAATCCCAGTGCTATCATTCCATTCTGGAAGCTTCTCCACGGCCTCAGGTCAATGCAGTGTTCTCCTGGGGGTCAGAGCCTGTCAGCACAGAAAGTCTGAAATTCTCAGCATGCAGGACTCCAGCACTTGGGCAGGCTCAGAGGGCCCTGCTGACACCCAGGGCAGAACTGGGATCTCTCCAGCTCCTGTCCCTCAGGCCACATGGAGTGTGCAGAACCAGATGTTCTCCTGGGTTTTTTATAACCCTGGAATATTTGATGTTTCCTGCTTTATTAGAGGGCTACAGGTCCCCAGGTCATTTTTCAGAGCAGTGAGGGCCACAGGAGCTCCTGGAGCATCCCAGAGTCTGTCCCTGGCAGAGCAGGAGGGAGGGAGGGAGGTGGGAGCTGCTCCTGGTGATTTAATGCTCTGAGGTGAGAATTTGTGCATCCAGGAGGGCTCTGAGGGAGGGAATTTGGCACACACTGAGCACCTGGGTGAGCCCACCTGAAAGTGCAGCTGTGGGAGCTCCCTTGTTCCAATGCATTGAACCCTTCCCCTGCTGGATGAAGATTCCATTCCCAGCACTGCAGCTGAGCTTGGCTGAGAGTCCACCTGCAAAAGGAGCTGGAGAAGATCTGAGCCAAACTCACAGAGATTTTCACCCCTATCTGGCACTGGCTGCAGAGGACAGAGCTGCCATCAAATCTCAGCTCCCTCAGATCTCCCAAATTCAGATGAGAGAGATCTCCAGGATGAGGGGAAATGTCTCATGTGGTCTCAGCTGATTGACACAACCTCCCGGCCCAGAGGCCACAGGCAGGGCAAAACGTGGCATGGAGGCAGAATGGGGATCCAAATCCATCTGGGAAGTTCATGGTTTGATAATCCTTCTGGAAGTTCATGGTTTGATAACCACATCCTCTGAAAGGGACAGGGCTGCGGTGGGAGGAGCAGGACTTCCATATCCCCTCTTCCCCCGAACAAACGCGCCAATTTCTCTCTTTGCTTACCAGAATCCCATCCCATCCTCGGGATCCGAACCAGCCAAGGCTCCCTCAGAGCAGCAGCTTTTGCCTCGGTAGAAATGCTGTTTTCCCGAGCTGCCACAAGATGCCAGCATTTCAGAGAGTTCTGAGCTGGGCGCCGGGCGGAGGGAGCGCAGCTCGGGCTGAGCCCTGGGCTGCTCCCGCTGTCCCCGGGATGTCACCGAGCCCCTCTGTGCCCTCAGGGACAGGGAACGAGGTGGGCAAGGTGGGGAAAGCGTCTGCATGGGAAGGATCTGCATGGGAGGGGAGGAAAAGCATTTTAGTGGGAGGTGAGGAAAGTGTCTCCATGGGAGATGGCAGGAGGCAGCTCCATGGGAGGTGAGGGCAGCATCCACTGGAGATGGAAGAAATCATCTCAGTGGGGATGGGAGGGCACCATCCATGGAGATTCAGGAATTCAGCATCCATAGGAGATTCAGGAAAACATCTCCATGGGAGGTGAGGGAACACATCTTCTCAGGGGGATGGATCAAAACATCTTCTGGGGGGATGGAGGAAAATATCTTCCTGGGAAATGGAGAGCATCTCCCTGGGAGGTGAGGAGAGCACTTCCATGGGAGATGGAGGAAAGGCCCTTCCTGGGAGTGGAGCTGTGGCTGTCTGGGCTGCAGGCAGGGCAGGCTCAGCAGCTCTGCAACTCCCTGTGGTGCCCAGGCTGGTATGGAGCACATCCCTGAGCCTGGGAGGGCCACAGACCCTGAGGCTGCCTCTGTCCATGCTCAAAGGAAACCTCTTCCTCCTCGTCCTCCTCCTCCTCCTCCTGAACTGTGCACGTGTTTCTGTGGATCCTCCCTCAGCATCCCCAGGCACTTGCAGCAGCAGTTTTCCCTCTCACTTCCCCAAACAGAGAGAGCCAAACGAGGCAGTTCCCCATTTGCTCCTAGAGTTATCCCTGGCAGCCCTGGGGAGCTCCCAGCTCTCTTTCAGCTCTGTTTCTGCCCCACCTGCTCCAGCCTCAGCCCTCCAGCAGGTCCCAGCAGGAGGAGAAGGGCTCTGTGGGCCCAGCTCTCCTTCAGGAGTCACTGGGATGTCCCCAAACCTGAGAGTGCCACTGAGAAGGAGCAGCTGAGGGGGCTTTTCTAACTCAGATGAGCTTTTTCTTCCTGTGGACAGACATGGAAGAAATCCGGCTCCTCTCTCCCACTGATAACCCGCTGACCCCCCTTGTTTGCCAGCAAGCCTTGGGTAATTCCCCTAATCCTGCAAACATCCCAGACCCCACGTGGGCCCTCCCAGTGCATCCCCTCTGCAGGGGATGAGGGACAGGGTGCAGAACTGCCCACGGCACCTGAACCCCTCAGGGCTCCTCTGTGCCCCTGTACAGCACATCCAGGGTGGCACTGGGCTGGAGGACACCCCTTGGCACCCCCAAAAGCTGTCAGTAAGATCCAGCAGCCCCCATCCCCTTTTCTGTCCATTCCCCCAGAAATGGGGAGATGGGAGAATCAACAGCCATGTTTCTATAAATATTTGTTTCTAGAAATAAATGTATTCCTTTCCCTTTTTTCTTGCTTCATGGATCTCCCTTCCCACCCAGAGGGATAAGGCAGATAATTGGAAATGATGGATAATGTACTAGAAACCCAAATCCTCTTTGCTTTGGGGGTAGCCAGCTGGTTTGGAGCTTTATTGCCCAGGACAATTTTCCTTGGGAATTTGTCTTTGCAATCACAGAATTCTTCCCCTGTGACCGTGTTCACAGGGGTTTTTGGATTGGGGAAGAGAAGAGGATCTGACTCCATATTTCAGAAGGTTTGATTTATTATTTTATTATATATCTTACATTAAAACTATAATAAAAGAATAGAAGAAAGGATTTCATCAGAAGGCTGGCTAAGAATAGAAAGCAAAGAATGATAACAAAGGTTTGTGGCTCAGAGAGTCCGAGCCAGCTGACTGTGATTGGCCTTTAATTAGAAACAACCACATGAGCCAATCACAGATCCCCTGTTGCATTGCACAGCAGCAGATAATCACTGTTTGCATTTTGTTCCTGAGGCCTCTCAGCTTCTCAGGAGGGAAAATCCTAAGGAAAGGATTTCTCATAAAAGATGTCTGTGACACTCCCCTCACTGCAGCAATTTGGGATTGATGTCAGCAAAGAATTCAGTTTTCACAGCCTGGAGCCCAGGCCAAGGACTTTTTGTACCTTGCCATGATTTTTACACTTGCCAGTCTTCCAGCACTGCTTTCCATGGCTCCACAGAGGTGTTGGATAAATTTCCTGTTTCACTCCTGCAGCAGCAAGTCACAGCTTTATCAGGGAATATTTAGGGAGGCAGACACTGCTCCCAGACAATGCTGTCTCCATGAAAGAGCTGGGAAATGGGGCTGTGCAGTAATTCCTGTCCTGCTCACCACAGGCTGGCAGCTCAAACCCTCAGCTGGAGCTGACAGTGTGGGTTGGCCTGTGGCACACAGGTATGCTCAGAAATTGATCTCTTTTTTCCACACACATTCACATAAATTGGATTTCTCTGCTCCAGAGTGGAAAATCAAACATTTTACCGTATGATCCTAAGAGATTTTTGTTAGAGAGCAACTTATCTCCTTCTTTAAACAACTAAAAATTATTGATTTGTAGTTTCCTGATAATATTTCCATTGTGCAGTTGAGGCTGTGCAGGATTTGCACTCAGAAGATAAAGGAGCATTTCACCATCACCTTTCCTCAGGGAACATTTCCCACCAGAGCTGGAAAGACTTTCCCAGGTCAGTGAGCAAAGCTCAGCCCTGGTCCCACATCCCAAACCCCACCTGTGACCGTGTTCAGAGGAGTCTGAGGATGAGGGAAGAGAAGAGGATCTGACTCTGTGTTTCAGAAGGCTGATTTATTATTTTATGATATATATTATATTAAAATTATACTAAAAGAATAGAAGAAAGGATTTCATCAGAAGGCTAGCTAAGAATAGAATAGCAAAGAATGATAACAAAGGCTTGTGTCTCGGCTCTCTGAGCCAGCTGACTGTGATTGGCCATTAATTAGAAACAACCACATGAGCCCAAGCACAGATGCACCTGTTGCATTCCACAGCAGCAGATAATCAATGTTTACATTTTGTTCCTGAGGCCTCTCAGCTCCTCAGGAGGAAAAATCCCAAGGAAAGGATTTTTCATTAAAAGATGTCTGCGACACCAGCCTGCCTGGCACTGGGAGCCCTGGGGGCTGCCCAGTTTAACTGGGACCTCTGTGCCCCCCCCAGCCCAGGGTGCCCTGGGCAGCAGCAAAGGCATCAAAACCTCTGGATTGTGCAGATGTGGCAGGGCCATCCCCCTGCTGCTGTCACCAGGGCAGCACAGAGCAGCCTGCAGGGCCGACATGCTGTGGCCAGATGTGTCCAACATCTGCTCAGAGCAACCGAGCAAAAACAACAACAAAAAATGATTGAAAGGAAAGGGAAAGGAGGAGCAGCCATGGGTGCTGCAGGGTGCAGGGTGTGGCTGATGTGAGGGTCCCCAGGAGAGGCTGTGGCAGTGACAGCTCAGCTGGGAGTGACTTCCCTGCTCCCAGGGAGAGCATTCCCGGCCCTGAGCAGGCCATGGGACCCAGGGGATGACTGGGACACTGCAAAGGCGGCTCCATGGGGGTCTGCAGCCCTCCCAGAGCCTCAGATGGACACTCAGGGCCCCTTCCTGCACATGGCACCATGGGATGTGGGCTAACAGCATCCCTGGGGGTGAGGAGTGTCCTCATCCCCTCCTGCAGGCTGATCCCAAGGTGCACACAGGGCCTGTGCTCCAGGGAAATGCCAGCAGGGAGCCCAAGGGGGCAGGGCATGGCAGGGCCTTGGTGGCTCCTGCCCAAACCTCACCAGGATCACCCATGGTGTGAAAGCCAGGAGTGTCCAGCCAAGCCCTGGGTCCTGCTGGGATCATCCTGGATGCTCTGAGCACAGGACAGCACCACGGGTATCCCTGATCCTGCCCAGAAACACTGCCCCAAAAACAACACCCCCATCCCAGAGAGAGGAGGGCACAGCCCCAGAAAGGGAAACGAGCTGGGTTCCACCAGAGCTGGGGCAATCCCCCGTGGGGACACCCTGGGCTGGTGTCCTCCCCTTGGGGACACCCTGGGCTGGTGTCCTCCCTCACAGGGACACCCTGAGCTGACATTCTCCCCCCTGGGGACACCCTGAGCTGGTGTGTCCTCCCTCACAGGGACATCCTGGGCTGGTGTCTTCCCCTTGGGGACATCCTGAGCTAGTGTCCTCCACTTCAGGGAGATCCTGATCCAGTTTCCTTCCCCATGGGGGCATCCTGAGCTGGTGTCCTCCCCTTTGGGGACACCCTGATCCAGTTTTCTCCCCCATGGGGACACTCTGGGCTGCTGCTCTCCCCTGCGTGAGCTCAGCCTCACCCCCAGCCCTCCTCCCGCTCTGCTTCATTGATTTGAGCTCAGCCCTGGAGTTCTCCAGGTGTAAATCCAAGGCAAACTCCCCTCTTTTCTCCAGCCTGACTTCACCAGTCAGTGACAGGTCCCAGGACATCCAACCCCAGCCCTGCCCCTGTGTGCTCCCAGCACCCCTGGCCACCTCAGGGGGCTGATTGTGCTTCCAGAATTCCATCAGGGCATGGGGCTGGGTAAGGAAATCCCAACAATCACAGCTGGCAGGTTAGGATTGAGTCAGACTCATGGAATCATGGAATCATTCATGCTGAAAAAGTCCTTGGAGGCTCAGGATGCCCCTGCATGATGCTCACCCCAGTGGAGTGTGGGCTCTGCCCCCCTGAGCCCCCTGTGTGGGGCTGGGGCAGGGCAGGGATGGTTTGTCCTGCTTGGGCTGAGCTCTGCTGAGCTGGAATCTGAGCCCAGCCCTGTGACCCTGCTCAGAGCAGCGGCCCCAGGAACAGGGAAAGGAAAGGCTGGGACAGGGATCCCTGGAGCAGAGCTGGGGACAGCAGGACAGCAGGACACTGTCAGCCCCAGCCAGCACAGAGGTGGGTCTGATCTGTAAATGTCCATCCATAAATACATCCCATGTCTGAAATCAGGAGAAACAAATCACTGGGCAGAGGGGGAGCTCTGCTGTGGTGCCAGCTCTGGCTGCCCAGCAGCTCTCCTGGGGACACCAGGGGGGCACAGCTGACACAGCCACAATACCCAGAGTGTCACTGGGCAATTTCAGAAAGCTTCAACCCACACAGAGCAACACCCACCACTTCAGAAAGCTTAAAACTCAGCTCTTGTTGTTCTTCAGCCCACCCTTTCATACCCCTCATGTCCATGCCTTACCCCTGTGTGCCCTCTGTTCCCTGGGTGGTTCCTCACCCACCTGGGCACTCCATGGCTCATTGCTGTCAGTGCTGCTCACAGCTGTACCCAGGGTGCTGCTGGACTCTCTGGTCAGTCACAAGATTTTATTATCATTCCATTCCTTTCTATTCCTTGCTAACCTTCTGATGAAATCCTTTCTTCTATTCTTTTAGTATAGTTTTACTATGTCATTTTCTTTTAATATAATATACATCATAAAATAATAAATTAGCCTTCTGAAACATGGAGTCAAGATTCTCATCTTTTCCCTCATCCTGGGAGCCCTGTGAACACCACCACAGGGTCACTGGGGCCAAGTACGAAAAATCCCACCTGATAACCTTAACAAAATTACAAATACAAACATTAGAATGATTCCTACTAGACAAAATAACATCATTGTTATAAGTTTTTACAGTAGCACAGGGAGTTCTCAAGGAGGGGATGGAAAGGGAGAGGTGAGGGGTGGGAGATGATGGAAAGGGAGAGGTGAGGGGTGGGAGATGTTGGTTCCCCTCACAGACCTGCCAGCCTGGGATAATCCCTGTGGTGCTGCCAGGAGAAATCTCCTCTGATGGACACAAATCCCCACCCTGGGTGACATCAGGGCTGAATTCCAGAATTCCCAGGCAGACAGAGCCTGGGCAAGGTGCCCACACTGCCCTGCCCTGCCCAGGCTCAGCCCATCCTCTCCCCTCAGCACAGCCCTGGCTGAGCTCTCTGGCACTGAGGATGCCCAGGAACAATGCACCTTTGGTAACTCTTGGCATTCATGGCAGCAGTGTCACCATCGTGGTGTTCACAGCAGAAATGTCACCAGCCCTGAGCTCCCAGTCCCAAACCCAGGGCTCCCCACCCTCACACCTGGGGGTGCTCTGGTCCCAGGGGAGCAGGACAGGAGCAGCCATGGGCCAGGCACCCCAGGAGAGGCCACTCCACCCAGCAGGGTGAGAAATGCACTTCCTGATTCATCAGTGATTTTGAAGCTTTGACTGTTAAATAACCAGATCTTAAAATAATAAAATTACCAGATATTAAATATATCAAATAAATATAAATATAGCCTTATATGAATATATTCCTTATATTTACTTTAAATTATTTTATAATTATAACATATATATTATATTATATTATATTATATTATATTATATTATATTATATTATATTATATTATATTATATTATATTATATTAATATATTAAATACATCAAATCCCCAAAATTCTATGTTTTCACCCTGTGACAAATTAGCTATCATTCTACTCAAACTCTTGTGGCTTGTAACTCCTCACACAAAGTTGGTAATTGTTTCCATGGGCTAAAATCCAAGGCACAGGTGTTTCTGACTCTGTGCCAAGGTCTCTGAGCCCCCTGTCAGGGTCTTGAGCCCTCCAGGGCAGCCAGAGGAATGTCCTGGGTCCCGACATATCCCGAGTCCAGGCTGCTCCCCCTCCTGGGGCTCGGCTCTCACTGACGTTCTGCTCCTCTGTTTCTGTTTATTTGTCCTCGAGTGTGTCTTTGTCTTAGCCAGGAACTTGGAGAGCTCCTTGGAAAGCTCCTTGGAAAGCTGGCTCAGGCTGCCTTTGCCATCTGGCTGCTGCTCATGGCTGAGGATTCCAGTAGCAAACCAAACCCAAACACTGAGAAATGGGCCTGGGGAGAAGTCATTTTATGAGGAGGAAAATGGGATGGGAATGGGAGAGGGCCTGTCTGCTCCAGGCTGAAGAGGAGCCCTCCCCAGGGCTCTCCAGGAGTTCCCAGGGCTCCTCAGGCCCCTGGAAGCTCCTGGTGGTTTTGTATCCCCTGTAAGAGCCGAAATGAGGGATGCGGGACTCCAGGCAGCTCTCCAAAATGCAGTTTATTGTATCCAAAATGCAGTTTATTGTATCCAAAATGCAGTTTATTCCATCCAAGAGGTTACAGCAGTCCAGGGTGGTGGGTGACAGAGCTGTGCCCAC
The DNA here is from genome assembly GCF_027579445.1 of Ammospiza nelsoni. Lineage (NCBI taxonomy): Eukaryota > Metazoa > Chordata > Aves > Passeriformes > Passerellidae > Ammospiza > Ammospiza nelsoni. The sequence goes on along the minus strand of NC_080656.1, from coordinate 1,240,404 downwards.
AGCTGTCAGCTCCAGCTGCAGGCAGGCCTGGAGACCTTTTGGTTTTGGTTACATTGCATTAAATACTTTTCTTTTGATTACAAATTCATTCTATACTTCTCTTTTGGTTACATTGCATTATATACTTTTCTTTTGGTTACAAATGCATTCTATACTTTTCTTTGCTGAGCATCCTAATACAGCAGAACCAATCTATACCTTAACTTTTATCTACAGCCTATCATAACTACTGTAATTACCATATTCATGTTACTGTTCTCCAATCACTAACAGCCAGTACATTACAGTTTAAGCTGGAAGTTGTTTTTCAGTTTTTTTGCAGTGGAAAATTCTGAGATCTTTTTTCTACTTGCAACTTTGCTGCCTTGTTTGCCTGTGCTCTCTTTCTGCTTGGTAAAAACATCTTCCTGTTTGAGGTGGGTTTATCCTTTGCTCTAAGTCATACAAACCCCTTCTAACTAACACACCCTTTGCCTCCTTGATTATCCAGTAAAACTGGCTCAGCAATTCTTTTCTTCTATATCAAAACTTGCTTCCATCTCTATTCCTTCATCAGACTCTACATTTAAAAATCTTTCTGCCAAGCACACATATCTGTGAGACTTTCTTGTCAAACTTTCATCCTTCCCAACAATCCCCAAGTTCCCAATGAACAGGGTGGGGAAACTGAGGCACAGGGCCACTCCTTGTGTGGCAGAGCTGAATGTCCTGGCCCCCAGGAAAGGTCTGGGGGCCCAGCCAAGGGAAGGTGGCTCTGAGGTCACCTCTGCCCCCAGTTTGGGTGCTGGCCGTGCTGGGGACAGTGGCAGCTCCTGCCAGGGATCACTGGGAACGGGCAGTGACAAATGGGCTCTGGCTGGAATGAGGTGATGTTATCATGGCCTCTGTTCCCCCCCGGGGGCAGCACCACGGGCCCTGGCTGCCTGGGCCAGCTCCATTTCCCTGGGTGGTCACGGGTGGCCGGGCACTGGGATCAAAGGGTGGGAGCAGGAAACGGGATGGGAACGGGGGCTGGAACCACTCTGCCACGGGGGCTGGCCAGGGAAACCCTCACAGCCTCATCTGCCCTCAGCCAGGCACTGAGGGTGGTGTTTGAGCAGCTCCCCACCCCTTCAGAGTCACACCTTGGAACTTTTGAGGCCATTTTTTGATGGCTGAGCCATAAAGCTGGGAGTTTGCATCTGCCCTCTGTTCTCATTGCCCTCCTCCTTCAGTGGCACTGTGGAAACATGAGCAGGCGAAGGATTCTCCTGAGATGTGTGGGGAGGTGATGGAGCACAGAATCGTTATGGGCTGAGCTGTTCTTCCTTCCTAAATACCCCTGTGATGCTCCAGGCACTCCCTGTGTGAGACCTGCACTGGTGTCCCTGGGAAAGCCTGGGCCAGGGATGCTCTGCTGCTGGCTCTGTCCTTCCCCAGCTCTGCTGCTCGCTCTGTCCTGTCCTAGCTCTGCCCTCAGCACTCCCAGCAGCACCCAGCCGTGGCTGCCATGGCACTGGGCACAGTTATCCCTCAGGGATTGGGGAACAGAGCCCTGTTCTCATCTCCAGGCTGTAGAGCAGGCCTGAGAAGCAGATTACAAACTGCTGGGAACAAAGAACATCAGTGCTTTATTCCCTCAGCCATCCCCACAGCCATCCCCTCATCCATCCATCCATCCATCCATCCATCCATCCATCCATCCATCCATCCATCCATCCATCCATAGCACTCACATTCCCTGAGAAAATTCCTTCTCCCAGGATTTTTCTCCTGGGAAGCTGAGAAGCCTCAGAGAAAAGGAAAACAATTCTTATCTCATTTGCTTCTCCTGTGCTGTGCTCACATGTGGAATGTGTTTGGAGATTGTTTACCCACAGGTGATTGTTCTATTGGATTCTGCTGTGAGTTGTTTTCTCTCTTTGGCCAACTGGACCCAAGCTGTGTCAGGACTCAAGAAAGAGTCACGAATTTTCATTATTATATTTTTAGCATTCTGTAAGTATCCTTTCTGTATTCTTTAGTATAGTTTAGTACAGTATTCTTTAATATAATATAGTATCATAAAATACTAAATTAACCTTCTGAGAACATGAAGTCAGATTCATCATTCCTTCCTTTGTCAGGAATCCTGGCAAATAAAATAGCCATCCCCACATCCATCCCCAATCCACCCATCCCCAATCTATCCCCTCAGCCACCCATCCCCACATCCCCACAGCCATCCCCTGGGCCCAGAGGGTTCTCTCAGTCCCACCAGGACCCTTTTACTTCCACAGGTTCAGACTTTCCTTGCACACATCCTACTGCAGCTCAAGGAGCTGCTGCCTGGTCCCCAGCTCAGTCAGCAGCTCCTGTTCCCCTCCCAGCTCCTGGAGCTCTCTCTGATCCCAGGAAATGAGTTTTCCAAATGAGCCGTGCCTGGCTCATCGATAAAGAGCCATCAATGGCCAGCCCAATTTGTCCTTTGCTTTCTTAGGCCCCATAATGGATGAGGTGAGGAAGGAGTCCCTGCCCCTGGGCTTAGAATGAGATGGGCTTTAAGGACTCCTCCAACCCGAACCATTCTGGGATTCCACGATCATTTCCTTCTGCTCCTGGTTGTTTCCAATGTGTTTGTGCCAAAGCTGTGTAAAAATGTGGCTGTTTCCTGCACCTCAGAGCTGCCTGGATCTAAAGTGTGTCCTGAGAGGAAGATCAGCCCCTCGGGTGTCCCTGTGCTGGTTGCATCCCTGCTGCATCCCAGCTTCCCAGGGAATGCATATCTGAATCTCCAAATTCATGCCCCCAGTGGAGACAGCAGTGGGGTTTGTTGACTTCAGCAGCACCAGGATATCAATCCGTAAATTAACACAGCAATGCCAACTCAGGAACTCCCTTTATTTCTCCCTTCAGCCCCTGGGCTGCCTCGGGCCCTGAGCCATTGCCTGATCCAGGGAACCAGGGCTATCTTGGGACCTCAGAGATCAAAAGGAAGCTCTGCACACTCAGAGGGAAACATCCTGGGCTGCTGGATGTGCTCGTCTGACCTTCTCCTCATGGGAGCTTTGTCACGGTACCCAAACCTGTGCCAGAGATCTCTGCTCGTGCCTGCAGTGACACAGCTGAGGGGACCACCCCTGCCTCAGACAGGGCCACTGGATAAAGGGTTTATAGCCATGGAGCTCCCCAGTTTCCCTTCACCCTTAGCATTCTGCCAGCACAGGAGCATTCCCACCCCCCCAGAGCCCCAGAGCAGCAGATCCTGAGCTCCTCCTGAGCTCCCCAAATCCTGCAGTGAGTCCTGAGCTCCCCCTGAGCTTCCCAAATCCTGCAGTGAGTCCTGAGCTCCCCCTGAGCTTCCCAAATCCTGCAGTGAGTCCTGAGCTCCCCAAATCCTGCAGTGAGTCCTGAGCTCCCCAAATCCTGCAGTGAGTCCTGAGCTCCCTCTGAGCTTCCCATATCTTGCAGTGAGTCCTGAGCCCCTCCTGAGCTCCCCAAAGCCTGCAGTGAGTTCTGAGCTCCACCTGAGCTCCTCAAAGCCTGCATTGAGCCCTGATTCCCGCCTGAGCTCCCTATATCCTGCAGTGAGTCCTGAGCTCCCCAAATCCCGCAGTGAGTCCTGGCCTGCTCAGGACCTGGGAAATGAAATGTTTGTTTTGCTGATGAGAACAAGTGACAAGGAGTCACCCAGCACTGCAGGGACATGGAACACAGAGCACTTTCCATCCATGCAGGAGGGCAGAGTGCAGGGATAGAGGTTTCCTAGTGCCCCAGTTTAAGCACTGGGTATAAATGGGTTTACACTGGGATTTTTGGCCAGTTTAGGGATCAAGTCCCCCCATGGCACTTGGCAGAGCTCCTCTCATGGGTGTCCCTCCCAGGGTGAGGAGCTGGGTGTCACTCCAGCCAAACCTTGGGGAGCCTGGGGGAGCTGCTCACCCCAGGGCTGTGCACTGCCCTCCTTTGGGGATGGCCCAAAGTTTGGGCCCAGGGCAGGACAACGAGAGCACAGGGGCTGCAAGGGCCTGTGCCGAGCTCCCCTCATCCATCTCCATCCATCTCCATCATTCCTCCCTCTCGTGTGCCCCCGTTTGGTCTCTGGACCCGCTCCCTTCCTCTCCCCCCTCCCTCCCGCTGCCCCCCAGCACACACAGGCACATTTCCTTTTCCTTAAGCAAACATTTTCAGATTTAAAAGTGAACTCCGGCTGCAGGCTGCAGAAAGACAATGCGGCCTGGCCCTTATCTGCTGCTATCTGCCCCGACAGGCTTCGAGCCCAGATTGGGCCTGCAGGAGGTTCAGCGTTTATGGCCGCGGGAGGAGGCACAGAGGGGAAATCTGCTGGGCCTGATAAGTCCAGGAAATGGGGCTGGAGGCTGGAGAGAGTCAACAAAGCTGAGGGAGCAACCGGACACCTCAGGAGTGCCGGGGTGTGACTCTGTGTCACAGCTCTGTCACGAGAAACCCGACACCTCAGGAGTACCCAGGGTGTGACTCCATGTCACGACTCTGTCACGAGAAACCCGACAGCTCAGGACTCCTCAGGAGTGCCCGGCTGTGGCTCAGTGTCATGACTCTGTCACGAGCAACCCAACACCTCAGGACACCTCAGGAGGGCCGGGGTGTGACTCCATGTCACGATTCTGTCATGAGAAACCCGACAGCTCAGGACACCTCAGGAGTGCCGGGGTGTGACTCTGTGTCACGACTGTCACAACTGCAGAGAGGATTGGCCTGCAGTGTCCCTGCCTGCCATGGAGAGCAGAAACATCCTCTCTTTACACACCTGGAATGTTTGCCAGTGAGGACCCAAATTGAAGCTCCTCAGCCCATAAGCAGGGCCCTGAAATAACCCCCTTGGTTTTAATAACTCCCTTGGTTTTAATAACCCCCTTGGTTTTAATAAACCTCATGGCTTTAATAACCCTCATGGTTGTGCAGGATGGGAGCACGAGCTGGGCCCAGCAGCAGCTCCCAGCTCGCTCCCACCTCGGGTTGAAAATATCCTGTGTAAATCTGGAAGCTCTCTGGGCCCCAAAGGATCTCCTGGGCTTTGTCCATGTGCCACCAGTGTGGCTCAGAACCCACAGCACGAGGCAGGAGCTGCTCACGTGGGCACCAGGAGATTTTTATAGCCACCACGTTATTTTTATAATCACCTGTTATCCCCATGTGCACGAGGGGTTTGGTGGTAACTGGAAAAGCCTGTGGGCTTTGTCTGTAATGTATTTCAAACACAAAAATATCTGGGCTAATTATATCCAAGAACAGCAGCTCACATTGTTCTGGCAGCCCAAAACCTGTTGTAAGCATGGCTGTGGGATGGAAAAGTGAGGCTGTCTGCTCTCCTCTGGAAACCAACTGAAGGGAGCTTTCATGCTCTGGTGGCTGTTTCTAAGCAGGAAAATGTCTGCAAACTCTTCTTTGGAGCAGCTGCTCTGGTTTTACCTTAAACTCTGTAATTTATGACCGGGCCTTCATATCTGAGCTACTGAGAGGAAAGGCAGAGAGCAGAGTGCCACTGGTGTCCAACAGCCTCCAGCTGCAGGGCCCTGGGCCACCCCAGCTCCGTCCTGGTCAGGTTTTACTGGCTGAACTCTCTGGATTCACAGCATTTTAATCTGCTTGCAGATGGGCTTTTCCCTGTGCACTGTCCAGCCCTGATTTGGATGCTGCTGTTCCACCCTCACCTCGCTCCAGCAGGTTCCATTCTGCTGCCACAGCCCTGGCAGTGTCCCTGCTCCAGCTGTGAGCCCCCATTGCTGCCACAGCCCTGGTGGGTTGGACTGAACAGAGCTCCAGGCAATCTCCTTGCCCCATGGACTGTCTCTGTCCCTTCCCCATGCACTGTCCCTTCCCCATGCACTGTCACTTTCCCAGGCGCTGTCCCTGCCCCAGGCACTGTCCCTGCTCCAGGCACCTCTGAGGGCATTCACAGATCCCAGATTGGTTTGGGCTGGAGGGACTAAAGCTCACCCAGTTCCATCCCTGCCATGGATCCCAGGATATTCCTCAGGTGCTTTCCAGCACTGGCACAGAGGAAATCAGGCCTTCCCTCCCCCCTCCTACACATTCCTCTTTCACCCCACACCTTCCCCTGTGAATGGTTTGAATCCAGGTTTCGTCCCCTCCAGATTTTGCTGTCTGAGGCTGGTGGAAGATTCCCTGCCCACAGCAGGGCTTGGAATGAGGTGATCTTCAACCTCCCTTCCAACCCAAACCTTTCTGTGAAATCTGCATTTCTGCCATCTCCTCTCCTTGCACAGGGAGCTGCTGCTTCTTGGCTTTTTTCTCTCGAGGTCAGGACTGAAGCACTCAAGACAATAGTCTGTGTTCTGACTCAGGTGTTTATTTCCCTTATCTAAATCACAGACTCACAGCAGTGAGCTCTGCAGTTCTTCACTAACAAGGCACAAAATGGCTCACTGTCCTTCTCTACAAGGTCTTTAAAGGCTAAACTGCCCTTTAAGAAATGACACCTAAATTATTTTCACTTTTAACCCAATAACCAACCACCCATGGCCCTCAATGTGGACTTTTCTATCCAATTACACAAAACCACCCAAACCCATGGAGGAGAAGGAGAAGGAGAAGGAGAAGGAGAAGGAGAAGGAGAAGGAGAAGGAGAAGGAGAAGGAGAAGGAGAAGGAGAAGGAGAAGGAGAAGGAGAAGGAGAAGGAGAAGGAGAAGGAGAAGGAGAAGGAGAAGGAGAAGGAGAAGGAGAAGGAGAAGGAGAAGGAGAAGGAGAAGAAGGAGAAGAAGGAGGAGAAGAAGGAGGGGAAGAAGGAGGGGAAGAAGGAGGAGAAGAAGAATGAGAAGAAGAATGAGAAGAACACGGTGAAGAAGAAGAAGAAAAAGAAGAAGAAGAAGAAGAAGAAGAAGAAGAAGAAGAAGAAGAAGAAGAAGAAGAAGAAGAAGAAGAAGAAGAAGAAGAAGAAGAAGAAGAAGAAGAAGAAGAAGAAGAAGAAGAAGAAGAAGAAGAAAGTAAAGAATGAGAAGAAGAAAAAGGAGAAGGACCAGCCTACTCCTTCTTGCTCTCTATACATGACTATATTCTAAAACCCCTAAACTCTAAGTTTTCCACCCTGTGATATCACACACTTCTATCCAAACTCCACACCACAATCCCAGTGCTATCACTCTATTTTGGAAGCTCCTCCACGGCCTCAGGTCAATGCAGTGTTCTCCTGGGCGTCAGTGCCTGGCAGGACAAAAAGTCTGAAAGCAGGGCTCCAACAGGGAGCAGCTCTCCCTTGTCCCAGGCAGTTTCTTTGGCCCAGAGTTGCTCAGGGCTGGGCTCAGCCTCTCCTGTGTCCCTGTCCTGCTCAGGATGCCCAGGGGCCCTGGCAGTGCATGGCAGAGCCCTGATGGAACCATCTCATGGTGCAGCAAACCTTCACTCCCAGCATGGCCAGGGACATTTCCCAGACCGTGGCTGCTCCAGCTGGAGCAGTGATCCCCAAATCCCCTTCCCATGGAGAGGCTGCTCCAGGAGCCTGGAATCAGCCTGAAGCCCTGAGCTGCTGGGACAGTGTGGGGACAAGGGTGAGGTACCAGTGCTCCTCAAGGGAAAGCCTGAGTGGGAAGGGCAAAAACACCATTTTTCTGGGTTGTTCCAAATTTCCTCTTTATTTTATGGTTCATCTGATTCAGAGAGAAACCTTCTCTGTGGAGGAGCGGAATGGGAAACACACTTCCATGTCAAAGCCTCGGAATGGCACCAAGCTGCTGCTTTAGTCATTTATTTTCCTTTCATTCACAGAATAACAGAAGTTCAAGACTGGAAGAGACCTATAAGATCATCAAGTCCAGTCGATGTTCTAACTGTTCAACTAGATCATGGCAGCAAGTGCCACATCCAGTCTTTTTTTGAATTCAAGGGATGATGACTCCACCACCTCACTGGGTAAATGATTCCAGTATCTGACCACTCTTTCTGTGAAATATTTCCTTCTTAATTCTAACTTACATCTCGCTTGACGCAACTTGAGACTGTGTCCTCTTGTTCTATCTGTTCACCTTGGGGTTGTTTTAATCCTTTTCATTCCTCTGCCTGTCTACATTTTTGATGGCTGTTTTTGTTTTGGCTGCCTCTCTTCTCCCTCCCTTCCCTCCTGCTCTCTGTACCATCCACAGCAGATCTCACAAGGTGAGATATTTTCAAGGAATTAATCCCTGGGAACAAATAATGGATGTGTTTGCTTGGCTGGTTGTTTTTCTGTGGAGATCAGAGCAGGTGGAGCCCCTTTAGAGCTCCAGAAAGGTCCTCAGGGGCTGCCTGGTCTCTCCTGAGCTGGAGAGCTCAACTCCAGGTCGGCCAGGGAAGCTCCAAGGAAGAATCAGGACAAGAATTTAGGATTTTGCTTTAAAAAAAGAGGAAAGAAGCAATCCCAGAGTGAGTAAAGGCCTCAAATTGTGGAGCTGGGCTATGCAAGGAGGGGAAGCTTTGCCAAAGGCAAGGGCAACCTCAAGTTTTATATCCCAAAAAGGAAGATTTTTATTTCTTTTAGAAGAGGTGCTTCATGTAAAATTTACTGAAAAGCAAAGCAACAGCAAATCCTGCAGGGAACCTGGGATCACTGGGGGCCACTTCTCTTTTCTGAAGAGGCAAAACTCCTCTGGAGGAAGAGGTTTGTTTTACATTTCTTTTCCATCTTTTCTTCTATTTCTCTAGTCAGCATCACCTGGCCAGGGATCTCTGTGGGGCAGGGACCTCGCAGGGGTGGCAGTGCTGTCCCCAGGGCCACCCAGGGGAGCTCTGCAGGTGCCACTGCCAGGGTGCCACCATGGCCCAGGGTGCCCTGTCACTGAAGGGATGCTGGAGGGGCTGAGCACCAAAATCCTGGGCTAAAGGAGGAGGGCCCAGGGCCACGTGTCCAGCAGGGAGAGGAGAGGGGAGTGGGGGCTCCTGCTGGGGAGGGCTCAGGAGGGCAGAGCTGGTGTGGGGTGAGGGTGTGAGGGATTCCTGTCCTGCCTCTGCCACTATGGGATTAGATCCCTCTCCCACAGGAATTCCTGTCCCCCCCTCTGCCACAGAAGTGAAATTCCTGTTCCACCTTTGCCACTATAGGATTAAATCCCTCTGCCACAAGGATTCCTCTCCTTTCTCTGCCATAGGAATTCCTGTCTTGTCTCTGCCACAAGGATGAGATTCTTGCCCTGCCTCTGCCACTATGGGATTAAATCCCTCTCCCACAGGAATTCCTGTCCCACCTTTGCCACAGGGATTAAATCCCTCTGCCACAGAGATGAAATTCCTGTTCCACCTTTGCCACTATGGGATTAGATCCCTCTGCCACCGAAATTCCTGGTTTTCCTCTGCCATAGGGATTCAATTCCTTTGCCAAAGGGTTTTCTGTTCCACCTCTGCCACTCAGGGATTAAATCCCTCTCCACAGTGATGAAATTCCTGTTCTATCTTTGCCACTATGGGGTTAGATCCCTCTGCCACCAAAATTCTTGTTTTTCCTTTGCCATAGGGATTAAATTCCTTTACCAAAGGGTTTCCTGTCCCACCTTTGCCACTATGGAATTAGATCCCTCTCTACAGGGATGAAATTCCTGTTCCACCTTTGTTACTACAGGATTAGATCCCTCTGCTACAGGGATTAAATCCCTTTGGCACAGGGACGAAATTCCTTTTCCACCTTTGCCACTATGGGAACAGGGATGAAATTCCTGTTCCACCTTTGCCCTCTGGGATTAAATCTTTCTGCTACAGGAATGAAATCCCTTTGCCACTGTGGGATTAAATCCCTCTCCCACAGGAATTCCTGTCCCACCTCTGCCACAGGGATTAAATCCCTCTGCTACAGGGATTAAATTCCTTTGGCACAGGGATGAAATTCCTTTTCCACCGTTGCCACTATGGGATTAGATCCCTCTGGCACAGGAATTCCTGTTTTTCCTCTGCTATAGGGATTAGATTCCTTTGCCAAAGGGTTTTCTGTCCCCCTTCTGCCACTCAGGGATTAAATCCCTCTCTACAGGAATGAAATTCCTGTTCCACCGTTTCCACTATGGGATTAGATCCCTCTGCAACAGGAATTCCTGTCCCACCTCTGCTACAGAGATTAAATCCCTTTGCCACTATGGGATCAAATCCCTCTGCCACAGGGATGAAATTCCTGTTCCACCTCAACCACTGTGGGATTAATTCCCTCTCCCACAGGAATTCCTGTCCCCCTCTGCCCCGGGACTCCTGTCCCACCTCTGCCCACCCCACTGCCTTGGGGTCTGAGGTTTTATCACCCCATCCCTGAACTTTCCTTCCTGCCTTTTGCCCCTGAGGTTTCTTTGTCCAGGAAATGTCACTGTCACCCTCCTGCCCCACCCCACAGCCTCAGGGGCTGGTAAAAACCCACAGGAACTGAGGCTCACACCAGCCCCTGACCCAAACTGCTTTAAGGGAGGTTCTATGACATCCCATAGACACTAAATCATTTCCTTGGATGTTTATAAACAATGAGAGTGCCAACTCCCATGTTCTGTAAATGATCAGGACTTTACCAACACCAAAATCTCACTTTTTGTAACTCCACAATAAACACTACTCGAAATAAACACTCCAAACATGTCCTCAAATCCAGACAGTGAAAAGAGAAAGGTTCTCATTCCCATCCAACAGATAGGGAACAAGGAAATTAAAATTCCTGGGGCACTCATGAACCTTCACCTAACATTCCTTTTTCAGGAATAATATAGCATCCAACAATGACAGCAATCCCTTTTCTTCCTATGCCCTCATTTTATCTCTGGAACTAAAGCTTTCCCTGTGTTGTGATAATGATTTTATCACTAATTTATGATTATTTATTTGAATACACTGACCACATCCATCACTAATATTAGGGTGAAGCATATTCTATTTCAAAGGTGGTTTTCCTGATAGAGAGTGATTTAGCAAAGCTGAAATATTTGTCCCAAAAATATTTACAGATACACATTTTATTACAGATATACACTGTATATACAGATATATTTTCAGTGGACCTCATCAAAGTGCCTTTAATGATTAAATTAATTAGTGGAAATGAAGGAGCAGATCCATGCTAAAATGTGATTTCTGGGCTTTCTGAATTAAACTTTTTTGCATTGGTTATTTATGACAGAAAATATTTTTCGTGCTGAAATTCTAAATTTGTCCTTTTTAACAATGGAAAATTAAAATAAATTCTAACGGAGAGGATTTTTCTCTCAGACTAATAGTTTAATTCCAGGAATATGGCTGATTTTAATTCAATTTAACTGCTCCTTGCAGCTCCAGCTATGCAAAAGTACCTTTGTATCAGATGCTGCTTTAAGATAGCACAGGGAAAAGGCAGAAACTGCAGCCACAGAGGGTTTTTATCTTGTCCCGAACCCCCCAGCAGCACAGCAGATGCAAACCCAGCTGGACATTTCTCCCTGGATGTTGTTCCACCATTTCTTCCCGAATCCAGGGATTCAGGCGAATTCAGGAGCCTGGTTGTACCCCAGCTCCTGGACTCACCTGTGCCCCAAAGCACAAAGTGGAGGTGCCTGCATGGGGGACAGGGTGTGGAAGGTGTTTGGGATCCTTCAGAACCCCGGGGAGGTTCTGCCCTTGGTCACTGCTGGACTCTGCCATTTTCCCCCTAAACACCCAAATCTGGGTTCTGCCCTTGGTCACTGCTGGATCCTCCTCTTTCCCCTCTCAATCACCCAAATCTGGGTTCTGCCCTTGGTCACTGCTGGATCCTCCTGTTTTCCACTCTCAAACACCCAAATCTGGGTTCTGCCCTTGGTCACTGCTGGATCCTCCTGTTTCCCCTCTCAATCACCCAAATCTGGGCTCTGCCCTTGGTCACTGCTGGATCCTCCTCTTTCCCCTCTCAATCACCCAAATCTGGGTTCTGCCCTTGGTCACTGCTGGATCCTCCTGTTTTCCCTCCCAAACACCCAAATCTGGGCTCTGCCCTTGGTCACTGCTGGATCCTCCTGTTTTTCCTCCCAAACACCCAAATCTGGGTGCTGTGGTGGCCAATTTCACCGAGGCAGTGGCACCTCCCCTGTGGCTGCTCTCCTTGGCCATTAAATTGTGGGCCAAGCCTGGCAGAGGAGCAGGAGCCAACAAATTGTCATTATTTGCTCATGGCATGTGGAACAGTGGTGAACAGCTCAAAACCCCACATTTGCCTGGCAGGAAGGAGAAACTGAAGCACAGCAGTGTGTGTGTGGTTCCATGTCAAGCACTGGAGCTCCATCTGCCTTCCCAGACTTTCCCCTTATTCCTAATTAACATGTTGAGGAATTTTAAAATGTAATAAACATTATTTCTAAACAACCCGAAAGGAAAGCTTGCTTCTCTCCGGTTTGATGTAAACATTTATAGCACAGCTCCATCCTTAAACAGTTAATCTTATAGTGACCTATTAAAATAAAATGAATTGTGTTATAATTCATCCTAAAGCAACCTCGGGGTGAGTGTATCAGGTAACTCCTGCTTTTGCAGCCCTCATGACGTTTTTAATCAAATTCAGCTGTAATTGCTGGAGCATTCACATGCCTCTTTTAATACCCTGCCTCCATTTGGGACTCATATGAGTCTGTTTTCTCTTAACGTAGCTAATAAATAGAAAACATGAAAAGAGCACATTTTGCAGGGCTCGGAGCTTTTGCACCGTTCCGTTTGTGGCAGCGATTGTCTGCACTTGGCAGTGCCCGGATAAATCCCTTTGTGGGGTGGAACCCGCTGGGTTTGTGCCGCTCACACCGCGTTAAAGGGGACAGGGACGGGAGCCTAGGGAAGATTTCATCGGTATCTTTATAAACCCACGGCTGATGGAGGCTGGAGCGTCGTTGTGAGCATCTCACCCAGGGTTTGGGCAGGAGCAGCTGAATTGGGGCTGTGCCCCCGAGATGTTCGAGTAAACAAAACCCCTGCGCCTTTCCCTGCCCAGGAGCAGGGGGATGGTGCTGGGGCTTTGCAGTCTCCGACGCTACAGCTGCTTCCAATTTGCCAGCAATTTTCTTTTGGGCTAGTAAAGCTCCCAGGATGGCTGGAACTGGCCACATGGGCTCTGCCTCGACTCTGGGGTTTGGTTACAAGGGCAGCAAAGCCAGCTCGGGATTCGGGGCTGGCGTTTCCCCTGAACCTGGCAGTGCTTCACATCCCAAATTCCCGTTAACGCCAACCTTTAAAGGATTTTTCATGGCAGGTTGTGGTGCGCCGGAGCCGGGCTGGGATTGCTTTAGAAGTGCAGCAAAATGAGGTCGGGGCAGGGATGCACCGCGGGTTCCCTGCCCCGCCAGGAAAGGGGAAAAGCGTCGGTGACCATGAGAGCGGAGCCGGGTTCTGTGTAATTCACACGTGGAAATGTGAGAAAAGAACGAGCGATGGCCCGGGTTCCTCCGAGCCGGGTTCTGTGTAATTCACACGTGGAAATGTGAGAAAAGAACGAGCGATGGCCCGGGTTCCTCCGAGCCGGGTTCTGTGTAATTCACACGTGGAAATGTGAGAAAAGAACGAGCGATGGCTTTGAAACGTGAGCCCGTGCGGTCCCGGCCGGGCACAGAGCTGTTCCCGTCCTCGCACAATAATGAGATTAAAGCTTGCAAAAAAAAACATTTTTAACCCCTGCACGCTATTTTTAAAAAGCCTTTAATGATGACAACGCTGCTTTTGATTTTAGAGGGATTTTTCCCTGTTCCCTTTCTGTCCCGGTTGTTCCCCCGATCCCTTCCCTGCTGCGTGTCCCTCCTGTCGCTTTGCTTTCCCTTCCATCCCAGGGAAGCTTCTCCCTAAAACCCCGTCCCCTCACCTTGGGAAAGGCTTTCTCTCGCCACAAACAACAACAACAATTATAATAACAACAAAGAATCCGAAGAATTTCTATATTAAAAAGTGGCGAGGTCCCTGGTTGCCGGGTCCGGGTCTGAGTCTGTTTTCCTTGGAAATTGGGAGGAATGCTAAACGCCTCGTCTACCAGGGAGTAAATTGTGTGCGGAGCTCAAGGCACGGCTCCCAGGTTGCCCTTTCACCCCTTCACTTTATATGTTCCTCTTATTAAGGAGAAAAATGTTTCAATATGTTGGAATTTGGGGCAAAGCCGGGAAGGAGAGAAAGAGAATAGAGAAGGGAAGAACATTTTCCAAATAGTTTTGGTAACCCTTCTGAGGGCTGCATTTAAAATTGATGTTGTACTAAAATCCCTGGAAGTTTTTGCCCAGGTTAGAACAAAATATTGTCTGTGAAGGTTTCTGAGATGACAAAATGCACCAGGAACGTGACTCCGGTGGGGAAAAACCATCCCTGGATTGAAGATGTGTTTCCTTTCCCTCCTGAACACGTTCCTGTTTGATAGGCTCTTGTGAAATAGCTAAAAAGAGCTGGAGGTTTCGGCTTGCAGGGAGAAATGCGGAATTTTTTAACGAAAAGAATCGTTTGGAGCCGATTCCATCGCGCTCTCCCAGGCTGTGCATCTGCAGCGTGCTCCGTCATGCTTTGGGTTAACTCTTTTCTAGGTAAGAGTCAGGAAAGAAAACCTCAAAATAAGGACCGATGATTTAAAAACGGATATTTGAAACTTCCTTCTTTTAAAAAGGGGATTTAAAGTAGCACTTGAGCTCCACTCAGCGTTTCTTTTCGGCTTGACTCCTCAGCAATATATTTTTTTTTTAAGTTGGGATTTTTTTTTCTTTTTTCTCTTTTCTGTTTTTGGAGTGTTGTTTAAAGTCGCTCACAGCGCCAGGAGGGCTCACAGGGCGAGGATGCCCCATGGCCACGAATAATCTGAGGGAACAGCTGGAATATTGGTAAGGGGGGAAAACGGAAATCAAATGAAAAGTAGAGGGCAGAGAAGCAAGGGAAAGGAAAGCAAAGCACGTCCTGGAGCTGCGAGCAGCACAGAAGCCCCCTGAGGAAATGCCTGCTTGATGCAGCCTGTCTGGATGGGCTGGGAATTTTAACTTCGGCGCTGCTTTGGATCCAACGCCTTGAAATCTCTCTTCTCCCCGCAAAACTGCAGCGGCGAGGGCAGCTGGGTTTGGTCCCAACCTGGATCTTTACAAACTGCTCTGCCGCTGGCTGAGGGGAAAGGCTCCAAAAGGTGAGTGCTTCCACCATAGCAATAAGAATAAGGATTTAAAAGCTGTTTCAGAGGCCTTTTTCTGTCGCGGCTGACGCTGGCAGGGAGAGCGATTGATAAATAATCCGCTGCAGGCTCCTGAGAAGCGCTCCAAAATGTGCAGATGTATTTATTTACATGCACAGGCGTAATTATAACAGGGAGGGGGACGCTAATCAGGGGTAAAGAGGAGAGCGGGGAAAACCAATATGGGAATCCTTGACCCCAGAAAATTTACTGGCGAGGCAAAATTACCTTGTGCTCCGCTCTGCCTGCCCCCACCCCCCGTGGCAAGTTCAGAAGCAAAAGAAACTGGAATGTGTTAGGAGGGAGGACGACAGGAAAAAAAGGAATTGTACTTATCAGAAACACATTGTCCGCCTTAGAGCCGCTTGCCCTCCCGTGCCAGCTGGACGGGCAATAAATACTTTAAAAATCAATTAAAGGGGGGTTACGTGCAGATAGCGAGCTTTTATTTTCCAGTTGTTGAGCTGTGGGGTTTTTTGTTGTTTTTATTTCTTTTTTTCCTTTCCCTGAACTCCACGGAAGGTTTTAGGAGTGCGGGGTCTCAGCTTCATTAGCGCGGGGCTGTAATTAACCCGGGGCTGGCTCGGATCAGAGCGGGACAAGCCGTCAGGACCGCACAGCTTTTCCTCAGGAGCTTGGAGAAAATCCCAGCCCGGCCCCGGGGGCTGCGCGGCTCCTGCGCATCCCTCCCGTCCCGCCGGGTCCCTTCCCTGCCGTAATTCCCATCTCGGACCCTTCCTTCCAGCACAGAGCATCACGGGGGGATGTGTGCGAGGGTGATCCTTAATGATTCACCACTTGCACTTCGCTAATTACGCTTTGCTAATTGTTTCTGGCGCGTTCCGGGAGGATCAGGGAGGACAAATGAAATCGGTTTGTGGGGTGCTTTGGTGGCTGGAGTTTGTTTTCCCGCACAGCATCGCTGTCAAGCTCTGCAGGGACGATTTGGGGTTGGAGGCAGAAAATTCCCGGTTCAACAGGAGCTCATCAAACCTGGCGAGTGCAGGAAAACAGATGGGGTGCCCTAAACAGAGCCTGAGCAGGACCCC
This sequence comes from Ammospiza nelsoni, assembly GCF_027579445.1. Classification (NCBI taxonomy): domain Eukaryota; kingdom Metazoa; phylum Chordata; class Aves; order Passeriformes; family Passerellidae; genus Ammospiza; species Ammospiza nelsoni. The sequence goes on along the minus strand of NC_080656.1, from coordinate 1,224,281 downwards.
AAATAAAAACGGGATTGACAACCCTGAGTTCTTTTAATATTTCCAGCGATGCTTCCTTTCGGGGTATATTTTAATTTATGGTTTAATTATTGTTGGTGGGGAAGGCTCCTTAAATCAGTCGGGGCCGGCGGGTTAATGGCTCGGGATGGTTTCAATGAGCCGGGAGAGGCAAATGCCCCTCGCCCAGCCCGGGGAAAGCTCGGGGTACGAGTCAATGGGGTTAACTAGGCTCGACATGAAAACACGAGTATTTCAGCTGGCTTTTAATTGTTGGCTAAGAAATTCAGTTAATCAAATGTCAAACCTTTCCCTCTGCTCTGGTCTAACGTGAAGGAGGATCTTTTCCTGAGGAGGAGGGAGAATCCAAAGGAAAAACCAAACTGGTGTTTAAAAAGAGAAGTAAACCCCTGTTCTGAGAGTCCCTTACTTGATTTTAGTTACTGTGTTGATGTGTTCTCTGTCCTTTAAAAGTAACATTTATATGGTTGATCATTCCCCTCTATATTTTATTACCGATCTTATTATTTAGATCAGGCTTTATTCCTTTATTTTTCTCTATGCAAATATATGACTGGGAGTGTTTTTGTGATTTATTTCAGGTCAAATTTAGGACCTTTAAATATATCTAATAAACAAGTAAGGATGTTTCAGACTGTCCCAGACACTTCGTCTTACGTCAAGGTAAGACATGACAGCATCCTTAAACAGGTAATGTCAACAATCACAATCCTCCCAAATTCAGTCGTTTGTATTGGTTGAAAATCTCATTCCCTTTCTTACTGAATTTAGCAGGAAAAAAAACCCCTTGATCTTCAGTGGGAGAGGGGTCAGAGACTGAAATATCGAATTTATCCTTTTGGAAACATACAGGGCTGAGTCAGAAGTTGTATTATCGGGGATAAACAAACGAGTTCAAGTGGATTTCCCTTTTACCCCTCATTGCTGCTGGGTTATCGGTGCTCAGGCTGTGTCAAACTCCAGCGTGCTCCTGCTTTGCTGCTCTGGAACCAGCACAGGGGCTCTGCTCGGGGCTCTGTCCCAGAGCTGTCACCGTGGTTCTTCCATTTCCTCCCAGCTTTCCCCAGCCCCCTTTAGTCCTGGGCCAGGGCTGAATTTCCTTTCTCTTCCCTGCCGTGCCAGCTCCTGAGCTCCCTGTGCACGATGATCCGTGGAGCTGGGTGGTTTCTGCAAGGTCCATTCCAGAATGGATTTAGAGGGGGAAATATTGAATGAGTTAAAGGCAAACATCTTGGATGTGGATTGTCACACATTGTGACACCGGGATTTCCTTCTGTGCTCCCGAAGTTTCTTTCTGGGCTTGAATGTTTCCATGTAATTTAGTGGGAAAATTACCTTGTTTTGGTTTTTAACTGATATTACCTTGTTTTGCTTTTTAACTGGTATTACCTTGTTTTGATTTTAACTGATATTACCAGATCTTGCACTTTAAAAACTTGCTTGCATTTATATATTTCTAGTTTTTAAAAAAGGATCTTACAATATATTTTGATGGACCACTTCTGCTTTCTTTCTTTTGTAAAGATTAAAACAAAACCCCAAGCAAGGCTGGCACAGCCTTGTCCCTTTATACCTCAGCTGAGCTCTATATTATATTTGACATCATATAGGGTTTTTTTCACAACAGCTCCCAAGAATGTAAATAAACCAAGCCTGGGACATCTGGGTTACACGTTTGAGGCAAAGCCTGCATGCAGCAGCACTTAGGGAAAATCTAAACCACAAGCCTCTCCTGTCCCTGAAGAAACACGGGAGGGTGTTAACTACAGCTGGGTGGATAATTTGTAATGAATAATTTATTACAGGAATTCGGTCTCTCTTTTTTTCCCCCTTTCCCCCTCTCAATGATCTGTCCCCCAGGATTCCTGGGGATGATCCATTGGATGATTCCTGTGAATAATCCCGAGGTCATGGCTCAGTTTGGGCACCTGTGGGACAATCAGCAGTGGAAATGCAAGTTTGGGATAATCCCGGGTCGTGTGGCACTGGCTGAGCTGTGCAGCTGCTCCACATCACTGCAACAACTCCAGCCAGGAATGGGCAGGGCTCCCCATGGGCTGATATCCCCAAATCCCACTCCCACCTTGGTGTTTCAGGGAATTTTGGGGTAATTTTGCTCTGTAAGTTTGCATAGCTCTGGGTTAGGTTCTGGAACAGAAATTGTGGAAAGCAGCTGGAATTCCAGTCTGGGGAATGAAATCCCATCAGGGTTCAAGCACAGGAAGGTTCCCCAGTGTGTGACTGGCTGTGGGGATGCAGGGAATGCCCTGGGATGCTCTGTCCATCCTCTGCAGTGGCATCACTGCCCTGGGCTGGGAGCAGATCCAGGGCTGCTCCTGTTGGGAGCAAAATTCATTTGGAATGGTGGAAGTGAGGCCTGAAAAGTGACCATGGCAGCAGGACTGGGATCCTGTCCCTGGCTCAGCCTCAGGCAGGGCAGGGCTGCAGGAGAAGGGCTGGGCCAGGGTTCTGTTCCCGGGAGTTGGTGCTGTATCCACCAGGGAGAGCTGCCCAGGTGGGACTCACAGTGTGGAGGGAGGAATGAGCTGTGGGTGCTGGGCTCTGCCTCTGGCACAGCCCTCCCTCCTCAGCTGAGGGTGTTTTGGGCAAGGATTCTGTCTCTGCTGCTTTGTCTGCAGAGCTTCTCACACTCTGGTGGCACAGGGTAAAATATTTGTAGCTGTGCCTAAAAAATCAACAGGATTTCCATGGAGTCTGACCCAAAATCCTCTGGAGACAAAGGAAAGATCTGCCCCTGGCTCTGAGGGGTTTGAGTTGGGCAGCTCTGTCCCAGAGGGACCAAAATGTGCCTGGGCTGTTCATAGAGGTGGGAGTGTGGTGGAATCCAGGGAAGTTTGCACCCTCAGCACATGGGTGAGGTCAGTCCCTGCCCCCCTGAGTTTGGTGGCACTCCCAGTGACCCAAATGGTCCCAGGGGCAGCAGAGAGGCTCTGCCAGTGCCTGTTCACAGGATTGCTGGCATGATGAATGCTCCAGGCAGTGGAAATGTGGGTGTGGATCCCCTCCCTGCTGCAGGGAGCTCTGGGCACCCCCAACCTCTGCTGCCCCCTCTCCCATCCTCGAGCGTGGTTGCAGCTGAGCCAGGTCCCACTGAGACCCCCCTGCTGCCCACCCTCACCTGGGAGGGCTTCCCAAGCTCTGGGGAGCACAGAGAAAAGGAGAAGATTGAGAGATGATTGAGTCCCAATTCCTCTCTCTTTGTGTGTCCTTCCCCCTTTCCTTCCCCCTTTCCTTCCCCCTTTCCTTCCCCCTTTCCTTCCCCCTTTCCTTCCCCCTTTCCTTCCCCCTTTCCTTCCCCCTTTCCTTCCCTTCTTATTAATATCATTTCTTCTCCACTAAGCCTTATTTGCTGCTTATGGAAGGGAGAAGTATTTTCTCTGTTACTTTTGTGGCATGTGTACACCACCCCCACCAGACAAAGAGAGATGGGGATTGATCTTTTCTACAAATCCTCCCCAACAGACGGACAGTGTGCATTCACTTCAGGTTTCCTCTGTGCCTTGGACAGAAAATGCCTCATCCCTCCAGGCTGGAGCCCAGAGGGGGCACCTACAGGGTGTCCCCCACACACCTTACAGGGTGTCCCCCACACACCTTACAGGGTGTCCCCACCACACACCCTACAGGGTGTCCCCCACACCTTCAGGGTGTCCCACAGGAATCCCACGAGAAACAAATTCACTAAATATCCTGGGACACCTTCAGGCCATGGGGTTTTTGTCATGGCTCTCCAAAATCAGGGTGAGGTGAGGTGAGGGATCTGCAGGAGGCAGAGCAGGATTTCATGGAAAATGCTTTGTTTTAACAAGGATTTTTGTGTGGAGTCACTCGGATTGGAGCTCAGGGCTGGAACCTCGATTTCCATCTCAGCACAAGGGGGTCATCAAGAGCACTGAAAACAGATCCCATGGAACAAGGAATCCAATCCCATAAAACTGACAGGGAAACTCGATCCCACAGAACTCCAATCCCACAGAACCCCTGACAGGGGAACCCAATCCCAGAGAGCTCCTGAGAGGGAACCCAATCCCACAGAACTGACAGAGGAACCCAGTCCCAGACAACTCCTGACAGGGAACCCAATCTCATGGAAGTCCAATCCTACAGAATTCCTGACAGGGGAATGCAATCCCATGGAGCTCCTGACACAGGAACCCAGTCCCACAGAGCTCCCGACAGGGGAACCCAATCCCATGGAATTCCTGAGAGGGGAACCCAATACCCATAAAACTGACACAGGAACCAATCACATGGAAGTCCTGACAGGGAACCCCAATCCCATAGAGCGCCTGACACAGGAACCAAATCCAACAGAATTCCTGACAGAGGAACCCAGTCCCACAGAACTGACAGGGAAACCTGATCCCATAAAACTGACAGAGGAACCCAATCCCATGGAACTCCAATCCCATGGAGCTCCTGACACAGGAACCCAATCCCATGGAACACAAATTCCATGGAACTCCTAAAAGGGGACCCAAGCTTCTCTCTCACACCCACTTCTTGTAGGGGCCTTAATTCAACGGAGGGCTGGGAATTTGTAGAAATATAAAATAATTTTGATCCTTCATGGCTTATTCTGCATAAGTGTTGAAGAATTTCAATTCCTCAGACCATTAGGGACTGGCTGATCTGCGAATATTTAATAACTCACAGTGTATCAGAGGGTGCTAATCTCATCCGAACACGAGGACTTGACTTTAGAGAATGAAACACAGAATGTAATTGGGAAATTAAATTTTAAAAGAAGGCAGCACCGAAATCCTGACTGGAGGGATATGGAAAGAATTAGAGCCATAAGCAAAGCAACATGACCTGTGAATTCTGATTTTTTAATTATGCCCATTGTGACAGCTCCTCTAGGTCACAGCAGCCTCGCTCCCCTCCTGCCCCCACAGAGCTCTCAGATGTGTGCAAAGGCACCAGGATCCTTTGGGGGTTCATTGCTCACCCGCGCTTTTCTCTGCCCTTGGGCAACATCCAAACGCTTCATTCCCTTTATCGCCTGCTGCTCGCACACTCAGCGCTTCTGCTTTCGCTTCCCGTGCCCACCCCGAGACTGCCCGGGGCCGGCTCGGCCTCTCTCCCTTGCTGCTCCTGGAGCTGCTTTTCCTGCTCCTGGAACCCCGTTACTTCTCCTGGAGCCCCTTTTCTATCTCCTGGAGCTCTTTTTCCTGCTCCTAGAGCCATTTTCCTTTTCCGGAGGCCCCTTGCTGCTCCTGGACCTCCTTTCCTTCTCCTGGAGTTCCTTACTCCTCCTGGAGCCCTTTTCCTTCTCCTAGAGCTTCTTTTCCTGTTCCTGGAGTTACTTTCCTGTTCCTGGTAATCCTTTCCTGCTCCTGGAACCTCTTCCCTGCTCCTGGAGCTCCTTACTCTTCCTAGAGCCCTCTTACTCTTCCTAGAGCCCTTTATTCTGCTCCTGGAGCTCCTTTCCTTCTCCTAGAACCCCCTTACTCCTCCCAGAGCCCCTTTCCATCTCCTGGAGCTCTTTTCCTGCTCCTGGAGCTCCTTCCTTTCTCCTGGAGTCCCTTACTCCTCCAGGAGCCCTTTTCCTGTTCCTGGAGCTCCTTTCCTGTTCCTGGAGCTCCTTTCCTGTTCCTGGAACCTCTTCCCTGCTCCTGGAGCTCCTTACTCTTCCTAGAGCCCTTTATCCTGCTCCTGGAGCTCCTTTCCATCTCCTGGAGCTCTTTACTCCTCCTGGAGCCCTTTTCCTGCTCTTGGAGCTCCTTCCCTGTCCCTGAAGCTCTTTCCTGCTCCTGGAGCCACTTTGCTTTTCCTGGAGCTCCTTTCCTGCTCCTCGAGGCCAGACCCCTCGGGAGAATCCCCCGGAGCAGGAGGGGAGCCCCGGGGGGACAGGAGCGGCTGTCCCGGTGTCACCCCCGCGGTCCTGCAGCCCCAGCCCCGGGCAGGGCACGGAGATGGATTCTGCTCGGGAAGGAACCCCAGGTTCTCTCTTTAAGCCCGGGTTTAAGGCAGCCCTAAGGTTTGTGCTGCAGCACAAAGAAGGATATTCATGCAGGGAAAAGGGGCTGCGTGGTTGGGAACAATATTGGGTTTGTTCTTGCTCTCCCTGCGCTGGAAAGTTTACAGAAGCCCTAAAGGGAGAGGGGGTAAATTCTTCTTTTAAGGACAAAACAGTGGAGGTTTCTTTGGAGCGGGCACTGCCAGAGCCTGGCACACCGGACAGGAGCAGAGGACAGGCTCCCAGGAGAGAATATCCCGGGATTTGGTTCGGTTTGCAGCGGGGTTGGTGCGGGGTCAGCCGCAGGTGCTCAGGGATGGGCAGGAACAGGAGCTGCTGAGAGCCCGAGCCCGGCAGGAGCGGCAAAACCAAAGAACCAAATCCTCCCTGGGCTGGCTTTTCCCTCTCCGGGTGCTGATGTTCCCACTGAGTGCATCCTCCGGCGTTTTGTCCTTTTCTGCTTTTTCTATTTTATTTTTTCCCCCGTTTTCCCCATTCCTGGCATCCGGAGGGTCGCAGTCCTGCTCCCCGGCACCTCCAGGGCGGGCACTGCGGTGGCTCCGGGAGCTGCTTGAGCTCCTTCTCACTCACCTTCCGCGGTCACTAATTGCGTTTAAACCCAATCCTCTCTCTTTCTTCCCATTTCTCGGGGTACTAACGCTGCTCAATTGTCGGACTTTTAGCAAGTCGTTGATTAATGCCCTATGACAACTTGGAGCTTAAGGATTTAGGTTTTGTTTGCACCGATCTCTCTGTTTTAAAGAGAAAAATCCCTCTCCATGTCCCCGTGCCTCTCTCCCGTGCTCAGCCCGGGGCTGGCATTGCTCCTTCCCGCTTCACCTTCAAGACACGGCTTGAATTTAAGTCGAGGTGGGAGAAAAGTTGTTTTTCTCCTGGAATTGTGGCGCGTTGGAGCTTTCTAAAATAAATCGGGCACAAGGGACGAGCTTTTCCAGTGACCTCCGTCTTCAGGCAGCAGCAACCAACCCCCTCCCCAGCTCTGCGACCTTTTAATGGCTCCATTCTTTCCCAATTTACAGGAAAAACGCCCCCTCCCAATATGCTGGATCCGGGGAATTTTGTATTCCAGCCCTCCCGATGCTCGCCCAGCCCCGTAGTTAGAAGGAAAGGAGGTGTGGAGGGAAAGGGGAGCGAAAAGGGAAGAAAAGAGAGAGTGAATGCTAAGGGAAAAAATGCTTTAAATCTTTCCTGTAAATCTCCAAATATATGAAGTCTGAGGAACAAATTCAAAGCAGGCACGGCCGCCTGAAGAGAAGTTAGAGAGAAATATTCTGTTCCATTCAAGCGCATCAAGGGTCTCGCTGAAGTCTTGTTTGGCTAAGGTCAGACGAGACTGGGTTCTCCAATAAAAATAAATCTCAAATTAATTATGGCCTCAAGCGAGGGGCCAGACGTTCGGAGCTAGTGCACTGCAGTCTGTTTTCTTGGCCTTCAGTATTTTTGGTTTTTGTGCCTCGGCTTTTCAATAACTGCGGGATGGGGGAGGGAGGGAGGGAGGGCGGGCGCTGTTTTATTGGGACATGGAACTCAAATAAAAGCATCCAGGACACCCCTGGCTCGCCCCGCTCGCCCCTCATTGCGATGCAGCTTCAAAGCTCCCGCATCTTCTCCACCCCACGTTTAAGACATTATGTTTTACTTAGTAGCGATTAGCGAGGAATAACTTCCCTGCTTCAGCTCCCAGATCTGCTGTTCCTGTCGGGAGGAGGGACCCGATCCTCCAGTTCTGATCCTCTCTCCCGATCCCCTTTTATTGCTGCGGCTGAAAAGCGGAGGTTTGCCCAATTCGTTGGGTCTAAAATTGGGATTCGTTTGGGGGGATCAAATCCCAGGGCTGCAGTCTGGGCTTTTTGTTTGTAAGAATGTGGTGTTAGAAAAGAAACAAACACGTCGCGTTTTTCTTTCTGCGATGGGGTCAGTGCCAGGGGAAAGTCAGAGCCGGGGATTTTAAACGTTCCCTAAAGCTGGGGAAGAGTTTCCCTCCAGGGAAGGCTGGAGCGGGATAAACTCCGGCCCCTGCAAGCCCAGAATGACGGAATTGTGCACACGTTCAGTGGGAGCAGAACATGTGGCAGGTTATCTGAAAAGCGGCTATTGGAATATATAATATATAATATATAATATATAATATATAATATATAATATATAATATATAATATATAATATATAATATATAATATATAATATATAATATATTATATATTATATATTATATACTATATACTATATACTATATACTATATATTAATATTATATATTAATATTATATATTATATATTATATATTATATATTATATTGGCTATATATTGTATTATTGGATATATATTATATATTATTGGATTTATAACACACACAATGCACCGCGCGGGCTGTGGAAATACACGTGTGTGGAAAGCTCGTTTTACAAAGGGGACACTTGGTAAAAAATGAGGCTATTTGTAACCACAAAGCCAGGGCGTGGATGTTGAGGTTTTTGAGCTCTCCTCCTCTATCCCCGCGTTATTTCACAGCCACAGCTCCAGGCTGGGCTCAACGAGAGCTCAGCTGATGCTGTTGGGGTCACAGAGGGTGACAGAAGCCAATCCCCTCTCCCGTCCTCGGAAAATCAGATTCCCAACCTGCAATGGGGGTGGGAAAGTTTCCCATTGTGTTTGTTCCTAGCGAATAACCGGACGGTTTTAATCATGAAGTGATGCCCGCTAATCCCGCGTGGGTAACAGACAGAAAATCCAAATCTTTGGGGTTCTGCGAGGGATTGGCACAGAACTACACCGAGGGTTAACTCCTTTGGGTCTGGACACGAAGCAGCTCCAGGCCACATCTCCCCAGTGGCTCCTCATTCCCTTCGGATCGCGGCGTTTTCACCCTCTCCGTGTGGGGCTGGGAGCAGCCCCAAGGACGGGGGCAGGAGGTGAGGACGTGCCAGGCGATCGATATTGAGCTAATTAACAGCGCCGCTCGACAATTCCCTCCCATTCGTTATCGGAGTGACATATAAAACTAATAATAATAAATAATAATAATAGAGGAGTAACTGATTTCTACCAGCCCGTCCCGAAGTAAGCATTTGAAATCCGTGGTTGCCAAGATCAAATGATTTTCCAGCTGTCTGGCGGTGACCACATGAAGCAGATCCCAGTTCCTTTGCTGTACGTACATGAGCATCCGAAGGGCGAGCGACAGATCCAGAGTGGCGACAGATCCTGCTCAGCGCCGTGCCCGCCTTTCCCCCGCCTGTCTCGGCTCCCTCCTTCTTGGTTAAATGCAATAACAGCTAAAAACCCAGTTAGATAACAGTTAAATACTCAGTGAAACACCAGTTAAAAGCTCAGTCAAATACTCAGTTAAATAACAGTTAAATGCCCAGAGTCACGGCACAACCACCTAGGATGATTCAGAGCTTGGCGTCCGGAGGTTATGAATATTTCAGCCTTTTCCAAAAAGTATGGAGTAACTTCAAAGGTGGCTTTGGGTTTGGTTTTGAGGTTTTTAGGGGGTATTTGGTTTTGGGTTTTTTTTTTTTTTTGTTTGTTTTTTTAATATTTTTGGGGGGGGGTGGAAGGTGGGGGATTAAAACAAAACCAGAAAGAAAAAATAATGCAAAGCTTCTACTTTTCGTTGTTTGGGCAGAAAAGAGCAGATTGTTCAGCTTCTCTGTAGAATCTGTAACACCTCCGCTCATTCCCTTATCTCTTGGATTCTCCCAAATGTTGCTTTAGACCAAACCCCGGAGGAGAAGCGCGGAGCATCCCTGCCAGCCCCGGTATCACGAGTGACCTGAGCAGGCTCCGCTCATCCCCAGACATGCAAAACAAACCCTGCGCGTCACGGTGCTCGTCTGGCCATAAAATGCAGAGCTGGGTTCCAAAAATATCTCCCGGTGCGATGGCGGGGGGTCCGTCTGGCAACTGCCCGGCTTTGGGATGCGCGGCGGGGCCGGATTTGATTGTCCCTTCAGCTCCGGGCAGAAGGGACAAAAACCCCCTCAAAGGGAATTTGAGGTGTCGGGTTCAGGGGTTTTGGGGTTGTTGGGCTCAGGAGTTTGAGGGGGTCGGGCTCAGGGGGTTTTGGGGTTGAAGATGGGTGACATTTAGGGTTGGGGTTGGGCTCAGGGGTTTTGGGGTTGTCGGGCTCAGGAGTTTGAGAGGTCGGGCTCAGGGGTTTGAGGGGTCGGGCTCAGGGGATTTGAGGGGTCGGGTTCAGGGGTTTTGGGGGTGTCGGGCTCAGGGAATTGATGGTGTTGAGCTCAGGGGTTTGAGGGTGTCGGGCTCAGAGGTTTTGGGGTTGTTTGGCTCAGGGGGTTGAGGGTGTCGGGCTCAGGGAGTTTTGGGGCTGTCGAGTTCAGGGGTTTGAGCTGTCGGGCTCAGGGGTTTGAGGGGTCGGGCTCCTCTCCCGTGAGCTGGGCCCGTTTTCAGGTGGTTCCCCCGCCTCTCCCGGATCCTCAGCTCCCCCGCTGTCGGTCCCGCAGCCCGACTCAAAGTGCTCTCTGAGGTCGGTGGGTGGCAGAGGCTCCTTCCAGGGGATTTTCCCTCTTTCTTTTGCGGTTGAGATCCTCAACCTGTCCTCTCCCTCACCCCCCACCCGCGTTGTTTGCCGGGGCTGGTGGGGAGCGCTGTCTAGAGAGGAAACCATTCGGGTTTTGAAAGGATGCGTTTCACTCTTCCCTTTACCCTCTCGCTTTTCTGGTCGCTGTGGGAACGCCGAGGGCGGTGCCGGGACCAGAGCACTGAGGGAGCTCTGGCAGGACAGTGGGCACGGAAAAGCAAGAGGAATGAGGAAAGCAAAGGGTTAACGGTGATTTCTTTTAATTGAACTCCAGTTTTGTGGCCCTAGGCGAGGGGGGACCTGACCCCGCTAGCAGCATCCAGATGTGCGGCTCTCGGGGGACCCCGCGCAGCCCCGGAGCGGGGGGCAGGCAGGAGGGGCCGGGGTCGGGCGCTCCCCCCGCTGCAGGCGGCCCCAAGCGCCGGCGAGCAGCGAGCCAAAAACCTCCAGGTCTGGTCACGTTCAGCCCCGTGTCTGCATCCGAACTGAAAAATTGTAGCTGAATTGATGAGGCTAATTTCAGAGGAGGGGGAGGGAGGGGAGGGAGGGGCAAGGGGGATCTGCGGCTCTCTCCTGCCAGCCTCGGGCTCGGAGAAATAAAGTATTAATAAAGCATCCCTGCCGCAGCCGGGGAGAAACACTGGTGGCATTATTGCATTTCCCTTTTGGAAGGAGCAGGGGCAGGATAACTTTGGATATAACTTTGCTTCCCCTCATCCCCTTCCCCGTGGCTGGACTAAGGACAGGGGGGAACACAAAGCCTGGACGCGACTGGCACTGCACAAGGTAACGCCGTCCCCCGACGGGCAGGGTGCCCTGCTGCCCCGGCACTTTCATCTCTTGCTTTCCCCCTCCTTTCCTTTCCCTCGCTGTGTGCCCGGTCGGTGGAAGCGGGGCAGGAGGGCGGCCCGGCTGTTGCATGGTGTGTCCGTGGTTGTTGTGGCCCGGGCGGGGAGCGGGAGCAGCACAGGCGGGGATTGCCTCATTTCCCTTTGGAAAGGTTCGGCTTTTCCCGGAAAGAGGAAAACGCGCGTTCTGCTGCCGCTCGCCGCGCTCTGAATGAGGGAGGATCGCGCGTCGGGGGCTCTGGAGCGAGCTTTAGGGGCTGAGGGGTTTGTTCGCTGTTTGCTGCGCCCGTCGGGACACGGCACCCGAGCGGCTGTTCCGGTACTGACTGGGAGGTTCTGACCTGGTTATCAACTGGGGGTGTCCCCTCCGCTCTGAGGGGGTTTCACATCAGTGCGGAGGCTGGGAAAGGGCTCCGGCACCTGAAAGAAAGGACAGAAACCATCCATGGCAGCGCCTTCCCTTCCCAGCCCCACATCCCACCCGCCAGAGCAGCGGGACTGAGCCAAGGGGCCAGAGTGGCCGAGAGCCTCGGCTTGCCCGCAGCCCGTGCTGGATCCGTCCGTCTGTCCTGCATTACTGCACTCTGTGTTGGATCCGTCCGTCTGTCCTGCATTACTGCACTCTGTGTTGGATCCGTCCGTCTGTCCTGCATTATTGCACTCTGTGTTGGATCCGTCCGTCTGTCCTGCATTACTGCACTCTGTGTTGGATCCGTCCGTCTGTCCTGCATTATTGCACTCTGTGTTGGATCCGTCTGTCTGTCCTGCATTACTGCACTCTGTTGGATCCGTCTGTCTGTCCTGCATTACTGCACTCTGTTGGATCCGTCTGTCTGTCCTGCATTATTGCACTCTGTGTTGGATCCGTCCGTCTGTCCTGCATTACTGCACTCTGTGTTGGATCCGTCTGTCTGTCCTGCATTACTGCACTCTGTGTTGGATCCGTCTGTCTGTCCTGCATTACGGCACTCAGCGCTCGCTCCTGGCAGCGGCTGCACCCTCGGCTCACGCTCCGTGCTGGGAGGCGTGAAGGAGAGGGCTCGAAATACGCTTTAAATTCGTTTTAATCGCCAGAGTTTTTCTCTTCTCCCTCCGCCTGCCGTCACAGAATTGCATTTACGGTTTTCTCCCCTTAATTTTTCCCGTTGACTGGAAAACGCATTAATAAAAAAATCTGTGGGAAGAGACGGAAATTCAGTGAGTCAGGCTAAAGCGGCTCCAGCCAAAAGAAAAAAAAAAAAAAAAAAAAAAAAAAAAGGCAAAAGCCCACGTTAAACGGAGCCGTGAGATGACACAGGCTGCCTAACACGGGGTGCGAGGCAAGCTCTGCGCTGGCCCGGCTGTCCCAGCGACAAACAGGAGCTGTGACAGAGGTGGCTATTGTTCTGCCCCTTCTTATCTAAATGGAGCAAATATCCTGTATGTAAAATATATATATTTTCACCAAGAAGGCAGGACCAGCGTAGAGACGAAGGTTTCCTCCTCGAGTGACTTCACTTCCCAAAATTAGCAGAAAAAAACGTTTCATCCGGTTAACTGTCTCTTTTTCGCTCTGCTGCAAGAAGGAAAGTTAAAAAAAGAGAGAGACCGAGAGAGAGGGAGGGAGGGAGAGAGAGGGGGAGAGGGGGTACGGAGAGAGCAGCAAAACCGCTGGAAGGGCAGCGACAAGAGCGAAAAGAGAGAGAAGGATAAAAAACTTCAGCAGGCGTCAGTCGCAGGCTAAACCGGGTCAATGTGTGGAATATTGCTGGTCCCGGCTGGAAGATTTTCCCGATGGACGGCACTATTAAGGTAAGGGCAGGAGGGGCTGGGGGTCCCCTCGGGCTGGGGGGCTCTGGGAAGGGGCGCGGGGCTGGGGGCCGGCTCCGGCCGGGCTCCCTCCTCCTCCTCCTCCTCCCTCTCCTCCCTCTCCTCCCTCTCCTCCTCCTCCTCTTTGGCCGCCGTGTCCCGGGGCTCTCCCGGGGCCTCCCCGGTGCTCGGGGGTTCGCAGCCGGTTCGTGCCCAGTGCCAGGGCCCAGGACGGTCGGGCAGTGCCCGGCTCGGGGCAGTGCCAGCGGCAGCTCCTGCTCCCGGCGCGGCTCGGAGCTGCCCCCGCTGTCCGTCTGTCCCTGGCCCGGCCCTGGCCCCGGCGCTCTGGCTCTGGTGGTCGCCCGTGCTCCTCCAGCAGCTTTTCTTGGGGTTTTGGCGGGGAAAAAGCCCCGGGCTGGAGGAGAAACATCGCCCTGGCTCGGGGGAAAGGGAAGCAGAGTGAGGCAAATAAACCACCAAGCTAACCAACCTCGGGTGGCCTTGAGCAACCAGGGACGCTGCTGGGGCTGGGAGCAGTTCCCCCTCTGTCCCCCGGCCGCTCCTTCAGCCCCTGCGGGACGAACCGAGCCCTTCCAGCTCCCCCAGGGCTCCTGCAAGCCGGGGCAGCACCGGGCTGCCTTTGGGGGACCCCTGTGTGAGTGTGACGGGCTCTTCTCGGGGAGCGCTGCGGGACAGGAGCCCTCGAACAGAGGAGCCTTGAAGCGAGAGACGCTGTGGGTGTGTTTGGGTTGGATGATTTCGAAAGATGCCTATCGCCTGCCTGGGTGGGGTGTCGAGCTCGCCTTAAAAATGCCTTTTTTTTTTTTCCTTTTTTTTAAATTTTTTTTTCCTTTTTTTTTTTTTTTTTTTCTATTTTTTTAAATTTTGCTGACCTGGGTAGAACAAAGCTGCAAACGGGCAGGAACTGAAACTGTCTCCCTTAGATTGCAGCTTGTGACAAGTGCACGGTTTGGAAAGGTCTCAAGAGAAGGGGGAGGGAAGGAGATGGACAGGAAGAGAAAATGGAAAGAGGAAAGAAAGAGGGAATGAAAGGGTGAATGTCAGAAAGGAAGGGAGAAAGCAGCAGTGTTGAAAGCACAATATTTGGGAGGTATGGCTGGAATAAGACAGGTTTTCCCCTCCACCTCCTCAGATCTGCAGCAAAAGTAACCCGGGCCTCATTCAGGATACATTTAATGCACCACAACTTTCTTTGATTTGCGGAGCCCTAAATATTGTGCAGTGAAAGTGCAGAAATTCCCCATCTGTGCCTTTGCTGTGGTGCACACGTGGACCCGCCGTTGTGCAGAGGCCAGGAGCCCCCTGCCCATCCCTGAGCAGAGCTGGGCTGTGCCCCTGTGCCCCGGAGCCCCCGGGAGCTGCTCCTGCCCCGCTGCCCCCAGCTCCCCCCGGCTGCGGTTTGGGGATGAGGAACTGCAGCTCCGAGCTGGGCTCAGTCACGCTGAGGCTGCGGCCAAAGGAGGAACTCGGCCACAGCCCAGGTCACTGCCCGGGGCTGGGCCTGCCCTGGGGCTGCTGGGCAGCCTCTGCCACTGCCCTGTGCCCGCTCTGCAGCCTCTGCCACTGCCCTGTGCCCGCTCTGCAGCCTCTGCCTCTGCCCTGTGCCCGCTCTGCAGCCTCTGCCACTGCCCTGTGCCCGCTCTGCAGCCTCTGCCTCTGCCCTGTGCCCGCTCTGCAGCCTCTGCCGCTGCCCTGTGCCCGCTCTGCAGCCTCTGCCTCTGCCCTGTGCCCGCTCTGCAGCCTCTGCCGCTGCCCTGTGCCCGCTCTGCAGCCTCTGCCTCTGCCCTGTGCCCTGCTGCCCTGCCAGGGCAGGGTCTGACACTCCTGGGGCTGGGAGAACCAGCATCCAGAGGTGGGATCCAGAGACAGGATCCAGAGATGGGATCCAGAGATAGGATCCAGAGACAGCATCCAGATATGGGATCCAGAGACAGAGTCCAGAGGCAGGACCCAGAGATGGGATCCAGACACAGGATCCAGAGATGGGATCCAGAGAAAGGACTCAGAGATGGGATCCAGACACAGGATCCAGAGATGGGATCCAGAGAAAGGACTCAGAGATGGGTCCAGACACAGGATCCAGAGATGGGATCCAGACACAGGATCCAGAGACAGGACCCTGAGATGGGATCCAGAGGCAGAATCCTGAGATGGGATCCAAACAAAGGACCCAGAGATGGGATCCAGACACAGGATCTCCTCCTGGGCTCCTTTACCAAGCTGTTCAGGCTCAGCAGGTCCCTATGTCCTGTTTGTCCCCTCTGCCAATGTGCCCTCTTTCTGTGCTCCTGTCCTGCCCAAAGGATTAGCTGAGACTTCTTGTAAATTCTCATGCTGGGCAGAAAGAACACAGTGGGTTGGAGGCAGTGCCAGCTCCCCACAGAGATAGTGGCTGCAGGGAAGGGTGAGACCCCCTTGCCTGGCTCTCACAGGTGAAGGTCAGCATGAGAGGATGTGGCTGGAAATGCTGCAGTGCTTTTGGTGTGCTGAGCTCTGTCTTTAACCTGTGCTGCAGGGTGGGTGTGACTCTGAGGGCACATCCAGAGCAAAGCAAGTTAACAGCGATGGTGCCCTCAGCTCTGCTCTGCCCTGCCATGCAGGCATTGATTTATCTCAGAGCTCTGCATTTGTGTTGGGACAAATATGGCAGAAAGATGCACATGAGTGACTGGAGAGCGAGAAAAACACTGAGAAAGGTTCTTTCATCATCTACAGCAAGAACAGGGGCGGTCCCAGATGAAATCTGAGTTCCGGCGTGGGGAAAGGCACTTCCCACCCCAAACTCAGAAATATTCCTGTCCTTGGAGAGGACAACTGCTGGATTTGGGACAGGGCTGTGCCCTCCAGATGATTTTCTTCTTGAGCAATTTAAATTTGACAAGTGGCTGTTTTTTAAGCCTATGCATTGCTATTGCACAGATTAATTGTTTTAATTGAGCTGAAGCCTTTAACTGCAGGCTGGCAGATGCAGGAGTTTGGGTCCAGCCTGCTTTGCAAATCTCTCCCTTGCCTGCAATCTCCAATATTTGGCTTTGTCTCAGGTTGCATTACCAAGACATGCTTGTACTTTTACTCTTCATCTTTTTATCAGAAAGAACCTTGATGACTCTGACTGCTGTTTTACCTCCCTAGAGTAATTTACCTGCACACCTGCCCAGCTGCAGGTGAAGGGATGAACCCACTGGAGCCTGGAGCTGTCCCAAGGGCTCAGAGCCACGCTGGGGAACGGGGCATGGGCAGAGAATAAATGTGGTTGGGATGATCCTTGAGGACATGGATCCCATGTGGACATTGAGTGCAAGTGTGAATGGAGTTGTCCTCAAGCAGGGAATTCCATGGATATAAACATAAACCACAGGATCAGCTCAGGATTTTAAGTCACCATTCCCCACCATGCACTGACTGACATCACATGTGACAGTGCTGAGCCAATGCCCCATAAAAATGAACACATTTGTATTTATTCTCAAAGGATTATCTTGAGGAGAATCAGGTCACCTGCTGAGGAGGTTGGTGGTGGTTTTTGCTGCATTCTCTAAATAATCTGTGTAATCTGTGAGCAGAACCGGCTTGGGAAGTGTCCCCTGCTCAAAGAGCTCTGTGGAGGAAGAAGTGCAGGAAATCTGAGTTATTTCCACCTTCTGTTCATATTCTGCCAATAGCACTGGCAGATGATGATTGGAGCCAGTGTAACTGCTGTCTCTTGTGTTTGTACTAATTTTAAATAGTTTTAAAATAGTTTTAAATAATTTTTACTGTGCCCCTAGAGATTCAAATCCCATCTTCTTTGGGTTAATGCCCCACTTTGACTGACTTGCATTGTGTTTGTGGGACTTGGGTTTCACTGCCTCACAATAAATCAGAAAAGGGCACATCTCAACAACAGCAAGATGCTCATGCATGGCCTTCCTCACAATAACAACTGGTGTGGTTTCGAGCTGCTTTAATTGTTTCAGTTCCACTTTATGTGTGGAGAATAATTAAAGCAAATTTACTGGCCAGAGCCTGCCTGTTCGTGAAAAAGCACATTTTGTGTGGCTCTTGCCTTCATTCCAGGAAAATAAAATTATCCTGATGTTGAGGCCATCAGAGAGCCCCTCTGAGGGGCGTTCAGCGAGGATTTTGCATTGTTGAAGAGGAGGAGAGCAGGGTCCTTGAATGCAGGGCTGGTGTGTTGGCGTTGCCATAGCAAAGGGTGGGGCAGGGTTTTGGAGCAATCTCTGTCGTTTGTGAGCTGGAGGCGTTTGCTCTCGCTCTCAAACTTGGCCGTGGGGATCTCAGACTAAGAAAATGTTTCCTTTTTGAGCAATTTTCATGTCTGTTTGGCTCTTTTTAATCACTCCAGCTTTGGCCCCAGAGGGATGGCCTTTCCTGGCTACAGGGTGTTGACTCCTGGGGCAAGGCTCCTAATCTCCACACTGGAAAAATAATAAATAAATCACAAAGATTTGAGGGACAACAACTTTCCATGTTGCTGTCCCTCAAAAGCAATTTGGAACAAAACCATCTGGAATTTCCAGGGCATGAACAGCAATGTTCCCTCCTACCCTAATCCTCATTCAAAGATACTTACAATGCATAATAACTTTCAAACATCAAAAACCATTTAGAAAGGTTTTATGATGGGGGTATTTTTTGATGGGGATATTTTTTAATGGGGATATTTTGAATTTTCCCCTCGAGAGCTGTGTGCAAAGGACATCTCCTGCCTCAGCATGAACCTCCAGCCTCGGTGTCCTGCTGGGTGCTGCCAGCTCAGAGCCTTCAGTGCTGACTCCCAGTTGGCAGCAAATACTGGGAAAGCCTTTTCTGAGCCTGCAGTGTACTTTTTCCTCCTCAAAAATAGATTATTTCCTCAAAAAAGGAGGATTTCTTTGAAGAAAACCTTTACCCAAGAGAACAATGCAAGGGCTTGGATTTGAAGCCCTCGGGGTATTGCTGCGAGGCTTTGAGGAGGTGCTGAGAGCCTCGTGTAGTTTCTCTTCACCTCCACAGGATGTGGTCACTCAAAGGAGTAGCAATGCGTGTCTTGAGGACTTCATACTTTTATTTGAGTTATTGATTTTATTTCTGGGCTATTCCTTCTGTGAGATGAGGGGAGGAGCAGCCTGTGTCCCTGCTCACAGGATTCTTGCCCTGTGGGTGCAGGACTGTTCCTGGCAGGGTCACCCTCAGGAGCAGCACAGGGAGGCTGCAGCTCGGGGTGAGCTCTCAGGTGTCACCCTGAGAGGTGAGATGTGCTGGGGGAAGGGCACTTGGAGGAAGGTTTGCAGGCAGCAGAGTTTATTTCCTTCAGGTCTGCCCTTGCTGGACTTACAGGAACGTTTTCCTCCTGAGTTCAGCTCCCATCTGCTCTGAAGGGTCAGGTCTGGAACACGTGAATGTACAGCCTCAGCACAGAGCACCTCCCTGCCTTTCTTCCCCCACAGCCCATCAGTGTTTGAGGTTCCTTTACAGCCCCTCATCAGCAGCCCTTGAAAAACAAAAGTGTGTCCTTGTGCCCGAGCTCACCTGAGCACTCACAGAGAGTCCCTGTGTCCCACCTCAGAGCTGACATGCACCAGCAGGAGCATGAAAGGAGCCAGGGGAGCATCAGCTTCAGAGGTTCAGGTATTTGTGGGTTTGCTGAACCCCTGAAGCTGCAGAAGCCTGGTGTGCATGGATGTGCCCCTGGAACAAGCAGGTCTAACACATCCAGTTGAGTTCTACAACTTGGTTTGAGGCCAATTTGCACCAGAAATGTGAAATTCTCTTCAGATCTCTCACCTGAATTGGACAGCAGGTCTGTTTCCCTGCCTGTGCCTGCCCTGTGCTCTGATGCACACCTGAACACAGGTGCCCCATGAAGCTCTGGCATCTAAAGGAGCTGCCTGAGGGCACTCAGTGCCAGGGGCCTGTCACACTGCCCTGGGTGAGGGCCAAGGACATTTTCTGAGCCAACATGTATTTTCAGAGAAGAGTGGCTGCACATTTATAGCTGGGTTTGAAATACAGCCTAAAATATCCCCCCCAAATGTGGATTTCTGCCTCCCTTGGGAATCCTTTGTCTGAGGTAGAGCTGAGTCGTGGGTGCTGTGTCATCTCAGACACGTGGGCAGTAAGGATGCCCTGGGCAGGCAGTGAGGGTGCCATGGGCAGTGAGGGGGTGCCCTGGGCAGTAAGGATGCCCTGGGCAGGCAGTGAGGGTGCCCTGGGCAGTGAGGGTGCCATGGGCAGTGAGGGGGTGCCCTGGGCAGTGAGGGGGTGCCCTCACCACCCTTCAGCTGTATGCACAGCAATGTGTGTGCCAGGACAGTGCCTGCTCTGCTCTGCTGAGTTCCAGGTATCAAAGCCTTTGAGATGTTGATGCATTTTCTGCTTGTTTTCTTCCTCCCTCTCATTAGCAGCCACATAATTACTGATGTGTATCTCCCCTGCGGTAACACCCACCTGGAAGCTGGCTCTGAGCTTACCACAAACGGTGCCTCCCTGTGCCTCCTCCCCCAGCTGAAGCTCTCCCCAGCCCCAAAGCAAAGGGATGTGCAGCAGGAGCTTCAGGCTCTTCTGACAAACCTCCTCCTTCTCCAAACAGCACCACAGGCAAAATTTAGGAATAACACCCTGGCAAGGACCAGGGGAAATAGAGGAAGAAGCTTCAGTCTCCCAGGGGTTGTGCAATTCCAGCCTTTGCTTCTCTTCAGGATGCTGCACAGAAAATAACCCTTCATTCATGTTCATCATTCTTTCTTTTCCTGATTTTTCATTAAAATCCAGTAAGAAGCACAGCCCAGGAGAGGAAGTGTTATGGATAAGCTTGCTGCTTTATTTGTATTTATTTCCTTCTTGTTCTGCCAGCATAGACCAGCCTAGGACTCTACCAGGGCTGTGAAGGAGTCAGAAACAATTAAAATAAATTAGAAAGCCTTAAGCCTAGCCTGCCAAAGCTGCACACCCAGGAACTGAACGTTACAATCCCCGTCAGTCATCCAGAGACAGTGAAAAATAACCCAGTGGGCAGCAGAGCCTCTCATTACTCATCTGCCGATTCCTCATTCAGCAAAAAACTGCCCTTCTTAATACTGCTGGTTTTGATCTGAGGGGAAGAGATAAATCAGCAAGAATACAGTTTTTTAAGCTGCTTGATGAGTGAAAGAGAGAAACTGGAGTAAGGTATGGTAGGGTCAGGGGAAGGTGTGGTGAGTTCAGGAAACCAACTTCTGTATGATGAGAAAATACTCATTTGAATGGCTTTTATAACAACTTTTCTTCAAAAAAAAAAAAAAAACAAGATAAGGAAAAGATTAGGAGCGGTTAAAATACTCTTTTTACAGCTAAATACAGAATTTGGCTCTCTGGTTTCTTCTGAATATCTCTTCTTGTTGTTCCAAGCTTGATTGACTTATAACTGCATTGAACCAACCTCACATCAGTTCCTTTTTATCAGCCAGAGTGAGACTTCCTGTGCTCCGCAGTCTGGTTTCCTGATGTGTTTCCTTTTTCCTTTTAACAGAACAAAGGAAACTGTAACTCCTCTGCTGCTCCTGTTCCCAATCTCCTTGGGACTGCACACACTCTCACCATCCAAGCTCTGCCTTGTCTTTTCTCTGCCTGGAGCTCAGTGCCCTCCTCATCTCTGCCAGCTGCAGAGGGGCAAGAGCTCGGTGCTATTGAAAGGAAACCACTGCCACTGGCAGCTTTTAGTAGCCAAAATGTAGTAAAGCACAAAGGGAAACTCCTCACCCAAAGGCTCAGTGTGTCACTGCAGATATGGGATTTTTAATGCCCTGCTGAAGCAAGTATCAGTGATTTGCTCAGGCTGATGTTGTGAACTTTGATACTTGAACCTGGGAATTTAAGTCCTGACATGTGTGGAACTGGTGGAAATGCTCCCCAAAAGGTCACACATGCACAGTCACTGCCCTGGCACACAGGAAACAGCTGCCCTGTATATTATGTTTTAATTTGGATTATTTTCAAACCACCCCCTGAAGGGCAATTCCCCTCTGGTTTTGCCTCAGCTGTGAGGGGCTGCAGCTCCTTCAGCCCTCCATTCACACAAGAACAGCCTATGGCTGCAAAATCCAAATCCTGCCCTGCAGTGGGAATCCTTTTCCTTGGGAAAGCCCTTTTCACCCAGCTGTTCTGCTGAGATGCTCCATCCTTTATAACCCCACATCTCAGAGCTGAGGCTTTTTCTGCACAAAAATCCCAAGTTCTTGCTCACTTGACTGACAAGGATCCCTTGTTTTCCTGTTCATACAGAGGAACACAAGCTCAGAGCAGGATTGGTAGATGCATACAAAAATCCTTCAAACACAACCAGAATCCACTGGACAAGGGCAGAGTTGATGTTAGTGCAGAGTTCAGAGCAAAGCTGGGCCTGATTCCCAGGAATAGACATGGGATATCTGCAAATTCCCACTGAAATCAGTGTAAGGAGTTCATGGTGAGGTTTTATCCCTTCATCCAGACCCAGGAGCTCAGCAGGATTTCTGTGAATTCTGATTAGAAAGGAGAAGGGAAATTGGGCTGTGCAGCCCCTTGGCCACCCAGGTGGGTGTGGAGCAAAGGGAATTTGCCAACTCAGCCTGCCCCGAGCAGGCAGCTGAAATCCAAGCTCATTGATTCAAACCATCAGCACTCAGGAATGGCAGAAAATGGAACAGGATTGGAGATTCTGGACGTGGCTGTTTCCTGGCTATGCCAGAATGTGTCTGTGGTGTGGAAGGGTGGCCAGAGCAGGGCCCTGGTTACACCAGGCTGAGGCAGCAGAGGATTCAGGCAGAGTTTCCAGGGAATCCTGCTCACCCAAGACTGAGGAATCAGTAAGAGCTGCATGACTTTGATCCAGGAAAAGAATTAACATCATTTGCCCCCCTACAGAACTGCCTTTCTGTACATTTCTGTGCACTGCTTTGAGGTGTTCTCAAGCACCTTTACAGTCAGAAATGTCATTTTTAATCCAATCACTTTGGACTGCCCAGCAAAAGGCATCAGAAAATTATACCCTACTGTAAAATCCAGGGGAAAACCAAGGAAGCTTTGTCTTTTCTGCTGTGTTCTGTTTATGGAACAATTTCTATACAGTGTAATTCACTTTCCATAAAAACTCCATTGATTTAATCCCTATTAAATTCTGAGGATTTGTCTGTGAGGGTTGTGCTGCAGCTCAGCCTTTAGGACAGGCTCCTGATTAGAACCAGAAGTTGTGGCTCTATGATTAATTCCCTGTATTATGGGAGTTGTCCCCAGAGGTTCCCATCAAGGAGAACCCTGGCACATAGAAGGAATAAGAGCCCAAAATCCAAGCAGGCAAAGGGAAAAACCAGGAGATGAAATGCAGGAAGCATCTGGTCACTCAGCAAGGCACCAGCAGAGATGCAAAGATTCTGTTCACAAGTTCCTGGCGTCAGAATTGCCCAGGGACTGGTGAATTTTAAACACCTTCCATGGTTTTACAACAGAAAAATCACCAGAGGCAGCAATGATTGATACAGTACAGGCTGAAAAGGGAACAGATCCTTCAACATTGGTCCCAAAAGCCTGAGAGCTGTTTTGAGCAGCTGCTGGGGGTGTCTCCAAGGCCACTGAGGATCCAGACCAGAGGTCCTTCAGGGCCACTTTGCTGCATCAGGGACAATTTTTCGGCCCATGACACTCCCAACCCAAAGCAGAATTCACATGACATGAGCTGTAACAGCCTTCCTTAATTAGATCTAATATGCCCATGTATATCTTTGCACAGCACAAATATTTATATTTAGCAGATATTTCTAAACTCATACATCTGACTTTGCTAGAACCAACCAAGCTTTAAAATAAGCACTCACTGGAGTGATTTGTTAGGCCAGCAGTCTCAGTATCATCCTGCAAATATTACCAAAATTGTCTTTAACAGCTCCAGTGACAGGGGAAGGAATGAGCCCTGGTGAGGGACAAAGAGCACAGGTCAGGGTCTGGGATCTGCACACATTTCTCCTGAATCTGTTTTTCTGCCAGCCAAGTGTGTGTGCAAATTTCACATGTGTCACACTTGACCCCAGCAATGGTGAGTTCCCCCAGGACACTGGGATTGTGCTGGGGATCTGAGGTGTCTCCAGAAGCACAGGGAGGGATGTCATGGCTCCAGCTCCTGCCCTGCCCTTCCTGATCCAGCCTCCCAGAACAGGGTTTTGTCCTGCAGTCTGGGCTGCAGAAAGGGGAGCAGGAGCATGGCCAGGTGCAGGATGGAAAGTGCTCTTACCCACACAGGAACTGGACAGAGAGGCTGCAGGACAGGACTTTGCCCTGGCACCTCTCGGGCCTTTCCTCTGTGCTGCTCTTGGCAGTGATTCTGGATCCTCTGGAGTGTGAGCAGAGTGTGCAAGGCTGAGTAGAACCTTACTCACATGCAGCCCCATAGGATTCTTTTAGTGGCAGGAAAAGTGTGAATCCAACTTAACTCCAAACCCAAACTCACTCCTGCCAGGGACAACATTTTCTGTCTGTCAACGTTGAAGTTGTGTCTCTCCCTTTGCTGCTTCCCACAGGGCACCCCAAACCCAGCTCCACAGCTACAGGAAGCCTTTCCCAGAGCAGCAGGCAAAGGTTTCAACAAAGGGACAGAGTTCATCCCCTGCAGAAAGGGAAAGCAATGCCCTCAAGTTCAAGCTGGCTTGTGATAAATCCTCTGGATTTGCACCACGGCATGTGAGAGCAGACGTGCTCTCATCCTCACAGGACACAGCCTGCTCAGTAATGGATGGAATAAACTTGCAGTTTGCTCCCTGCTCCTCAGTTTTGGTATTCTCCTATGTCATGTCTGCTGCAGGAAGGATGTAATTATGGTTGGTCGTTAGTGTGAGGAATTATTTGTGCTGCAGCAGTGCCTGGAGACCAGTGTGGTCTCTGCTGTGTGTAACAGGAGAGTCCTCCTCAAAATTCCTGAACAGTGAAGAAAAGTTAAGGCACTTAATTTGAACTCCAGAGAGGGAGCAGTTCTAGGGCTCTGCTCTGCTGTCATAGCACCAGGTTCTGTCATTCCTTTCCCAAAATCTCCAAGGTTTCTCTAAAGGATTTTCTTTCCACCCCCACTGCTCCCCATTGAGCAGGACTTCCGTAACTTCTTCCTTCTGAGGTTTGGACACTTTCTTCTGGCTTGGGGCTGGCATTTGCTCATGACTGATTCATGCCTTTCTCATGCCAGCACCACTGCAGCACTTTCCCTTCCCAGGGCTTCTGTGGGGCATTTACAGACCACTGCTGTACCTCCCTCTGGCATTTGCTGGGACAAACAAAGCCCTTATGATCCCTTCACACCTTCCTTCTCTGGTTATTCCTTAGCCTGCACCTGATCCCATCTGGATTTGCCTTTTCTCAAAAAGCAGCACAGGCTGTTCCCAGGGCTTGGCTGGAAATGCCCTCCTGATGCAATCCTGGGACTGGGATGCTTTGGCTTTTTTAGGTTCTGGTGAATCAGAAAAATCTGTGCTGTTAATTGACTGCAGCCTTCGTGTCAGCAGTGCCCAGCCTGGCTCAGGCAGCTGTGGTGCCACTGTGGGACCTCAGGCACTTCACCTCTCTGTACCTCAGCAAATCCTCTGCTCCCTCCCTGCCTCTCTGCTCCATTTGCAGCAATGCTGTCCCAAGTTGGGAATGACTTTGGCTCTGCTCAGGAGCAGCAGAAATCTCAGTGCAGGCCTGTCCTGCAGTGCCATGGCATGGACAGACAGATCAGTGGTTGTTCCCATCCTTGTCCTTCATTAACATCCCACGGCCCCTGCCTGTCCTGAGAGGTGGGTGTAGCTCCCAGCCTTTGGGGTCCTGCATATATTTGCAATGTGGCTTTGGAGAATGGCAGGAATGCTTTCCCACAGACCAAAGGCCAGTCCAGAGGAGGAGGCAGGGTGTGAAGGCCTCCAGCTTCTCCAGGGGTTTGCAGCAAGTGCCCTGGAGGAGAGGAGGAGGCAGCAGAGTCCATGTGTGTGTCTATGGAGCTGCCCCATGGATCCACACACAGCACTGCCAGTGTTTCAGCAGGGCCCAAATGCCAGCTGGCTCCTTGCACAAGCCAAACTTGATGTGTTTAAAAGCCAGCAGCCAGCACAGGCTCAGGACTCTGCTTCTCTCTTTCATCCATCTGTTTCTTACCCTATTGCAGCGTGAGGTTCTGTTGTTTCAAAACTAACAGCTGCAGGCTTCCAAAAATAAAAAAGAATTCATGAATTAACATAACCCTAAGCCACAGAAACTCCACCTTGTGAGCAGGCCTGTGCTCACCACATGCAGCTCTGTGCCAGGCTGGGGGAGCTCAGCTGGCCAGGCAAACCTTCCCAAATGTGGGATGTCAAAGGTGTGGGCACTCAGCAGAGAGGGGAAATGTGCATGGAACAGGGGAGCAGAGGAGCAGAGAGGGAGCTGGCTGTGCAGAGAGTCCCTCCAAGTCCTGACAGACCATTGTCCCAAGTGCCACCAAGGTGTGTCCTCACCCAGATCATGACCTCAGCTGTTTCCAGGTGCTGAGGGCTCCATTCTGGTTGAGCTGAGCCTCCACAAGGTGTGTGCTGCTTTCACAGCCTCTCCTGGCACACAAGAGCCATTCTGTGGTCCCCTCACATTTCCATCAGTGTCTCATGGCCTCCCCAGGCTCCTCTCCCTCTGCCTGGGTGTTTGGGGTGCCCCAAATGCAGCAGTGGGGGAGACATCTGGGCACGAGCAGAGCTTGTGCACACAGGGCTCAAAGGATGGGCAATGCCCTGAGCAAACAAAGGGCTCTGGAGTGTCATCAGCTCAGGGATTAAAGGGATATGCTCTCACCCTGTACAAACAGCAGGCTAAAGTGGTGGAGTTAAGCAAACAGCTGTGAAATGGCTCAGTCTCAGCTGATGCTGATTTCATATATCACAGAGTCACTGCATGGGGTGGGCTGGGAAAGACCTTAAAAATCACCTTGTCCCCCGCTGCTGTGGGCAGGGACACCTTCCCCTAGACCAGGTTGTCCTGGCCTTGGACCCTTCCAGGGATGGGGCAGCCACAGCTCCTCTGGGCAATCTGTGCCAAGGTCTCAAAACATGAATTTATGATCCAGGACACTGGACATTCATCCCTGGCACTTTTTGTGCAGCCTGGAGAAGGCACTGAACTCTCAGGCAGGCCTGTCATTCCCTGTTTATCCTGCCTGCCCATCCTTGAGCTGTTTGGAATAGGAACCATCCCCAGGGTGTATTTGCCCAGCACAAGCACAGGGACAACCTGAGTGTTGCTCATCCTGTGTTGGCAGGTGAGAACTTCCCCAGGAATTATATCCAGTACCTGCCCTTGGATATTCACCTTCTGTTCTGACTCAGTTAAAGGGTTATGGAGATAAGGGTACTTCTAGAAGAGAAACATGTTCAGAAACCTGCCATCATCTGTGACAAAGTTTTCTTAGCATATGAGATTCTAATCAGACATCTATTATTTAGTAAGAAGATAAGGAGGACAGATCTCTCAGCTGGTATCTGCTCTGCTCAGCAGATAACAATCAGCTCACATGGCCCTCTTTAGAAACTCTCAACTTTGGGCAGAATCAAACCAAGTGGAGTCCCCTTGGCTTTATTCCTCCTCCTTACCCAGAAACCCAGAGCAAATCATCAGAGGTTTCTCTGCCTTGATTTTCCTAAGTGTAAAATAATAATGGGAAATGCTCTTCTGAGGTAAAGCTGAGAAGTGACAAATCTCCACAAAGAGTTTTGTAAGCCCTGGATAAAGAATGTGCAGGTGCCTGAAATGTCAGCAGAAAATCTCTCTGAAATCCAGTTCAAAGCAGCTGGATGCAAGAGTCACAGCTTTTGAAACTAGGAAAGAACTATTTATAGAAGATGAAGTGTTCTGGTGCTTGTGAAACACAGAGAGAAACAGTCTGTGCTCTGCAGCCCTGAAGCCTAAAGCAATGCATTCACAGGGGCCCCGTGGGACACCTGGTGCTGGGTTTGTGCAGTCTGAGCCCTCAGCCCCATCCAGGATGCACCTCAGAGAGCCCAGAGCCCCTGGGATGGAGCTGCATGGCCTGCTCAGTCCTCCTGGGGACACTTCTCCTCCTTCCAGCCCCAACAATCAGAGCTGCAAAGGCCACATTAGCCAGGGGCTGCTCTTTGGGGCAGAGAGGTGTGTGGGGTGTCTGGGATCACAGGAACCCTGTGCTCCCTCTTTGGGGCAGAGAGGTGTGTGGGGTGACTGGGATTACAGGAACCCTGTGCTCCCTCTTTGGGGCAGAGAGGTGTGTGGGGTGTCTGGGATTACCCTGTGCTATGGTGATGTGGTGCCAGAACCAGAGAGCAGCAGAGGAGCCCAGCTCCCCTGGCTGTGCCTTGGCTCTCTCAGTGCTGTCATTGTTTGATTTTGGGCTGCTGGGACAGGTGCAAATCTGCTTCCAGATCACACCCGGGTACATGGCAGGCAAATGTTCCCAAGAGGCTGCAACAACAAGGAACAGCTCTTGTCTCTCAATGCTCCATAGAACTGGGGGCTCTTCTGCAGCACCTGACGGGGCCTTTCCTCCTCTGCTGCACCTTTGTGTCTGCCTGGACAGTCATTTAGTGAGTGCCATTTGTGACAAGCTGGTTCTTAAAAGACAAAGGGGTGAAAAAAAGGCACTTGAAATGAGTTTTGGTTTTTGAGCAAGCTCAGAGCCCTGCCTGGGTACGGGGGCAGTGCAAGAGTGAGTGCAGGTGTGGGAGGCTGTTGCTTTATCACTCAAAGAGAAAGGATGCACTAAAGGCTAAACAAAAAGATGCAGAAGGCAAATGAAAGGTGCTGAAGTTATATAAAAAGATACACAAGTTATACAAAAAAATGCACAAGCTAAACAGAAAGATGCAGATCCTAAATAAAAATATGCACAAAGTAAATTAAAAGATGGCCAAGTTGTATAAAAAGATGGCCAGGTTAAATAAAAAGGTGAGCCAGGCAGGCAACCTGAAGCGTGGAGGACCTGGTCCTCCGATAGTCACTCACCTGCTCTTCTGGGCATGAATTAGTGTGTTTTAGAGAAGTGCTTTTTATCTCACTAGGACAAGGACATTTGTTAGTGCAGGAGCTGAGAAAGGTGCCCTGAAGCCCAGGCTTCCTCCCTCTGGTTGTACCTCAGCGGAGTGACGCAGGGTGGGATGAATTTCTGGAATATTAGGACATTCAGGAATATCCTTTGCTCATTAACAGCGGGAGCTTCAATTGTTACCTTAGTAAAGGCAATGAGGACAGCCTGGAGTTTGTGGTTTTTTATGGACAGCAATATTGCAGATTCAATGAAGCTTCTGCACCCCCCAAGGCACAGAGAGCCCTGGGATGAGGCTGGAGTGCATTCCCTGTTTGCCAGAAGAGCTTGAGGAGCATGAGGAGCTGATGGGAGCCATCAGGCAGGTGACAGCAGCCACCAAGGCCCCTGCAGACACTGCTCCCCTGGTACTGAGCTGGGCCCAGCACAAAGCCCTGCTGTGATGGGATCTGGACACCACATGGCCAGGGAGGCTCTGGGAAATCAGGGAACACAGAAAAGCCAGAGAAGGGACAGTGTGGGGTCAACTGGCTGCTGCAGAAGGATGGAAAGAGGGACACTGGGTGACATGGCAGTGCTGCTGCCAGCTCTTGTGGGATTTGGTTTTCATCTGGAAAGCCTGAATTCTGCTCCAACTGCATAAGAACATCACCTTTTATTTAATAGGACCGAATTTCTTAAGATTGCAGGGAAGAGCTTGAAATGATATCCTAAAAAGTTTGAAAAGCCAGTTATAAATACAATTCCATGTTCAATTAAGGTTATGTTCAATTAAAGCATTGGACTGGAAAGCAAAGCCCCTTGTGGCTTGCTGTGTGCATCCTACTAAGACTCATCAGCACCTGCCATGAATAAACGTGTAAAAACCCACAGCAGGATGGCTTTAGGAGTATAATTTTAGTGTGTGAGTGATGAACTGGCAAGGGAGGGTCAGGTAGAACCTGGGGGTCAGGGATGGACAAGGATGAGTTTATAAAGGAGATATGAGAGGACACATTTGGGGGAGCCTCAAGCCCCACTGATTTGTAGGATGGAGGAAGAAGCCCTGGGCAGAGCACGGCCGGTGTCAGTCCTGCCTCAGCCGGCACAAGGATGGGAGCCCTGACAGGTACGAGCTCACCACCTCGAAATGAAACCTGGCAGAGCCCCAGCGAAAGGCTTTTTGGGAGATGAGGTCAGGTTGTTCTGCCCCCCCGACAGTCCGTGTCGGGCTCTATTCTTGCCTCCCTCCCACAGACGATGAAAGGAGCAGGGCTGGGAGCATGTTTATTAATTCGGGATGACAATAGGACACCTGGAGCAGCACCTGTCAGAGCAGGATGCAAATGAGCCGGGGAGCTGCCCGCGCTCCTGCAGCCCTAATGAAGCTCTAATAGCGCTGATAATGCCTCGCACGGCATTCACGGGGCATTGGCTCAATTGCAGTAATTAATGCGCCCATCCCGAGCCGCAGCTCCCATTCACGGGCACTTCCTGATGCTTTGCTCTCGCTGTTTGGTTTTAAACACACAAACCCGGGACTTATTATATTTGCAAACAATGGCCTCGTGGAGATGCTCTGATTTACTGCAGAGATAGAGGGGGGTGGTCTTTGAAAGCCTAAATTAAAGCAGGATTTCCTTCTGTTTTCTCAAAGGAAAGGTTAACATTTGCTAATAACTGTCACAGGCTGCAAACGGTCTCAGTGTCATATGATGGATTTTTCTGATTGCTTTTAATCAAGGTTTTCAGTTATCATGGGGTGTAAACAGAGAAATGAGCTGAGCGCTCATGAGTTGAACAAACCTCAGGAGATGTGACTCAGATAAGGAAGAACTGTTCTGACAATGAAGTAATAGCAGGTTCTTTGCTGCTCGAGTTCCACTTTTTATCACTATTATTTTAGCGTTCCCCATTCCATATCTGTGCCTGAGATAAACTGCTCAGCAGGGATGGATGTGTGCTTGCAAGGCTGTGTGGGAGGGTGGAGGGCTCTTTACCCCACAGAGATATTAAGTTGCTGCCCTATCTACTTCACCTCCCATATTTGGAGGGGTTTTTTTGCCTCTTCAGGGAAATTTAGATGAATTAGAAAAAGTCTATTTACATGTTCAAATCAGAGAGAGATGGCAAAGGTGAGGCTGGGGATATGGAGATGATCTGTCCGTGAAAATTATTACTTCTTGTTGGATGCCTTCCCTAGAAAAAGGGATAAATGGGGAGGTGTTTCAATACCCCATCTGAAAATAAAGGACACAGAAATTATCCCCCAAGAGAACTGCAGGAAAGGAGGAGTCTGTGCTGTAGAGCTGAGCTCTGATAAGAGGCATTTTGTGCCATCAATTTCTTTATTAATAGGATCCAAAATGTGAGAAGAAATTTTTTGTGGCTGCAGCAGGACCTGCAGAGGTGAGCTCTGATAAAAGGCATTTTGTGCCATCAGTTTCTTTGTTAATAGGACCCAAAATGTAAGAAGAACTTTTGTGTGGCTGCAGCAGGACCTGCATTTCTCAGTGACTTGGGACACTGACGTGTGAGAGGTTGTTTTCCTCTCGTGCCATCTCAGGGGGGATTTGCAAACCTGCAGAAGCCAAGTTTTGGGCTAACCCCAGTGGTACCAGGGCTCACTCAGAGAGGGGGATAGGGGGGACTCCTGGTGCTCAGCAAAGCTGGAAAAGGCCAAGGAAAGCCGAGGGGATGAGGGAGTCTGCCAGGAGCACATGGGGTGAAGTGCATGCAAAACTCCAGCTGACACAAGCTGTGTCCTCTCCCACGAAAAGCTTCATCATAATCTGTGCAAACATCACTTCAGGATAAACACAATCCTGCTATAAATACCCCCGGCCATTTCCTGTTGTTCTTTCTGCAGCTTGCACAGGGTTTGTGTCTGGCTGAGGGTGTGACTGAGTCCACACAGTCACACACACGTCCCCTGCTCTGTGCTCCACTGAAAATGGCTTTTTCTGCTTCAAATCAGCCACTCTGGGGTTTGTGCCACTGAGCTGAATGTTCATCCTCAATGAACCAGGAATATTCTTTATGGAAGGAATTCAGGGCAGCAAAATGGTAAAATCTCCTGCTATTGTGATAAGTTGACTTGAATGTCTATATGCACTTAATTACAGTTCAATTAATGACACTTCAATACTTAATTACACTTTAATATACACTCCCCATCCCTGAAAGTGTCTCAAGCCAGGTTGGATGTGGCTTGGGGTAACCTGGAATAGTGGAAGGTGTCCCTGCCCATGGGGCAGAACAAGATGATTTTTAAGGTCTCCAAACTCAAACATTCAGGGATCCTATGCCATGGTTTGTCACATTCATCCACATTTCTATCCCAGGCTATTTCAATTTATACCCATTCTTAATTTTGACTGTCAAAGGAAATCAAGCACGTTAAAACCTGAACTGAGAGAAGCAGAAATGCAAACTCCTCCTGGCTTGTTTTATGCTTGATATTTGCTGCATTTTGTGGTTTAAATGGATTTGTTATTTCAGTGAAAATGGAAGCAAAAGTCACACTCCCATCTGCTTGTTAATCACAGAAATACCTCAAGGAGAAAGGAAACAAATTGAGGGGAGGGCCCTGGATCCTCATGTATGAATTAAGTCTTTAGAGAACCAGATTGAAAGTTCTTGCAACAACAGAATTTTTAGCTCAGCAGTTTCATTCAAACCACTAATTATTTTTAAAATTTTTTTAAAATAGTGTTGGCAATGTCCTTTTTTGCTAAACAGAATGAACTGAAAGCCTGGGTTATAAATACTTGGCTTAGGCTTTCTACCCAAATAGAGCTAAAAACTTCGGGTCATACATTAAAGATAACTTGGGCACATCCAAGGAAGATACTATCCTGTTTGAGTCTTTAAAACTCCCTTCCCAAAGTGAAAAACAAACCCAGATTTACATTGCCCAGACTTAATGAGCTTGGATCTGTGTTTGTCATTGGTTCTAATCACAGAGTCAATCCCATCTTTATGAAACTCCAGAAATTAGAAATTGTTCCCTCAGTGTACATGAGAAAATGGGAAGGGAATTTTTCAGATCATGGACAGACTGGAACTGCCCCAGTGGGGAAGGAACCAGGGCCCCACTGATCCCTTTGCTCCTGCCCACAAAAACAGGCAGGAATGCTCAGAAGCAGAATATTCTTTTAAAAGCTCACTGTAAACCAGTTTCCCTGTGATTGCAAGGCAGTGAAGCAGAGTGGGTGTGTGCTGTGAGAGGCAAGGAAATGGGAATTGCAGGCAAGGCTGGGGAGAAAAGGCCTAATGAATGAAACAGAGACAGAATGTTCTGTCCCTGCTCTGGCTGCTTGAGGCTTCACCTCTGTGTATTTTATATGGGCTGAGTGAAGGCACAGAGTAGGATCTGAGAGGGTTGAAATGAAGGGTAAAATGTACTTGCATGCCTAATTCAGATTTTCCCTTTCAAAGATGCCCCTGAAGAAAACCCTTGTTTGCACATCCCACTGTGGCACAGCACCTGAGGCACTGCCCTGGGAACCCAAATCCTTGTGCTCTCAGCCCAATTTTGCTGCAGTTGTGCTGTGTGACCCCCAGAGAGTGATGTTCTTGGGCCTCCTGTGACTGTGTTACAGAAAAGTTGTTCAGAGATGAGAAAAGCAGCGTGAAATCTGCCCCTAAGGGTGACCTTGAGTGTGTGAGAGAGGGGCAGGCAATATTTTGACATGTTGAACAGTCCCCACCAACATTTTTCCTTGATGACACTGAAAAAGTTGTGTCCCTGGTTAACCCTGAGGCCCCCTGGCATTCCCAAACATGTTCTGTGTGTGGTGACATGGAGGAGGAGGGGACAGTAAAACATCAGTGATTACATCAGTGTAAGACAGGTAAAATGATCTTGATCTCCACAGCCTGTGCTCCCCCAAACCTGCATTTATCTGTGGCATTAGGATGTGACCAACAGAAGGTTTTGCCCCACCAGCTTCTCTTGGGAGCTGACTCCTATTCTCAACCCCTTCCTCCCCACACCCCTGGCAGTGCCCAAGGCCAGGTCAGGCAGTGCCCAAGGCCAGGTTGGGCAGGGCTTGGGGCACCCTGGGACAGTGGAAGGTGTCCCTGCCCATGGCAGGGGTGGGACTGGATGGGCTTTAAGGACATTCCAGCCCAAACCCTGCTGTGACTCTGCAATTCTAATTTTGTACTGCTTTACCCATTTTCCCTCTTCCCCTTGTTTTGTAGTAGCTCCATCAGGTGTTTTGTCAGCAAGTCCCCAACCAGGCCCCAGGTTCTTTCAAAGCTTTGTTCTTTGTGAGGGACTGATTTTTTTACTGACAACCCTATAAGCATCATCTGAAGCAATGTTTGGGATCTCTTTGTTGTCCCCATGGAAGAGAAATTCCATCATCACCCTCACCTCAGACCCCCAGGAAGAGGCAGGGCAGCCCCAGGGAGGCACTGCTGAATTGCTGAAATCACTCCCAGGGGATGCTGATGAGGAAGGTGACTGTAAGAGGAGGCACTCCTGCTTCCTCCCTTGGATGTTCCTGTGGGACCTTCCCAGCCAGGGAGAACCTGTGTCTTCAAAGGGGCCCCACTGAGCTCCCTGAGTGCTGAGGAAAATCAGACCCCCAGAAAACTCAGCTCAGGTTGCAAGAGCTGCTCAGAGCAGTCTGTGCCAGGTATCCCAGGAGGATCCACTTTTCCTTTGGTCTCTCTGAGACCTCCAGAGTCCTGCCAGGATAAGAATATGAGGTAGTTTGAGTCACCATGATATCAAAATGCCAAATGTTATTGATATTGAGGTACCTGTGCAGCCAAATGGCATCAGCCAGAGCCAAAAGCAAAACAGATTTTCTTAAATTATTTCTAAGCATCCAATTGCTTCTTTAGTATTTGTATAAAGTATTTAAAATACAATTAAAAGTCTACAGATTCCAACTGCTTGGCTATTGGAAGTTTTCCAGGACAGATCCTGTGTGAGTTGGAATCATTCTTGCAGTCACACAAAGCACACAAATACACACAGAGTTGCAGGGAAGGCTGGAGGTTCACACATCACCCCAAAGGCAAAGACAGAGCTCCCAGTGGCTGTGCTGGCATTGGGAGCCTTAATTTGGCCCTGTCCCCAAAGGCTGTGACAGAATTCACTGTGTTTGTACCAAGGACAGACACAGGAGAGTCCTGTGAGATACAGTCTGACCTTTTCCTACGTGGTGTCTTTTCCTCAGAAAGATGCAAATGGATCCAAGCCCTCCTGTTCCCTGGAAAGGCTGAGTTCTGACAGGCTGCCCTACCTGGTGCCTTCTCAGGTTTTTCAAGGCTTCCTTTGAAACTCCACTTTAGTTGGAAACCAATTGCAATATTTTAAGGCAACTGAAAAAGTTAAAACTGCAATGGAACACTCAGAATATCCAAAGCAAACTTTGGTTAATTTAAGGTGGAATTCTCTGGATAATTGTTTTGACCTTCTGTCCAACATTAGGATTGAAAATTTTCCTCCAGCCTCCAGAATTTTCTCAGGATATGACAAGGATCTCCCACCACATTCTGGACTTTTCCATCCCTTACCCCATGGCCTTGACACCCTTTTTACCCCTCATTTTACACAAAATCTTTGGCTAGAGCTGAACAAACAACTTGGCTGCCGAGATAGTAAATGAGCCCTCATTTCCCAAATGTCACTGTAGTATTGAAACCACAGGACCATCTTGTGGCTGCTTCCTGGCCATTTCCTGCTTGCTTGAAAGCTGAGGAAATGAGGTATGCTGAGGTGTGAACTATGTTTGTTTGTATGGGGAGAGCTCTAAGAGACAGAGATACAGCCCATGACCAAGGTGCTGGGCTCAGAAAAGAGAAAAAAACCCTAAGAGCCTGTTCCCAAGGCATTTACAAATGAATGTTAAACACTGCACCTGGATTAACCTGCAGGGACTGCCTGACAGTCCCAGCCAGGGCAGAACCTGGCCTTGGCTTAGGACTCTCCAAGGTGTGCCCCAATTGATTTTCTTTGGGTTTAAGCCCTCAGTTTCACTAAAATCAGGAATGGGTCTTTGAGGGGTGCTTGGTTGTTGGTTTGGTCTGGTTTGATTCGGTCTGGCTTGGTTCAGTTCAGTTTGGTCTGGTTTGGTCTGGTTTCGTTTGGTTCAATCTGATTTGGTTTAGTTCAGTTTGGTCTGGTTTGGTTTGGTTTGGTTCAGTTTGGTTTGGTCTGGTCTGGTCTGGTCTGGTTTGGTCTGGTCTGGTCTGGTTTGGTGTGGTTTGGTTTGGTCTGATTTGGTTTGGTTTGGTTTCATCTGGTTTGGTTTGGTTCAGTTTGGTTTTGTCTGGTTTGGTTTGGTTTGGTTTGGTTTGATTTGGTTTGGTTTGGTTTTGTCTGGTTTGATTTGGTTTGGTTCTGTCTGGTTGGGCTTGGTTTGGTTTGGTTTTGTCTGGTTTGGTTTGGTTTGCTTTGGTTTGGTTTTATCTGGTTGGGCTTGGTTTGGTTCAGTTTGATTTTGTCTGGTTGGGTTTGGTTTAGTTTGGTTTGGTTCAGTTTGGTTTTGTCTGGTTTGGTTTGGTTTGGTTTTGTCTGGTTTGGTTTGGTTTTGTTTGCTGTGCAGTGCTCCCGTTCTCCTGCCAAGACAAGAGCAGGGCCACCCCTGGCAGTGACCCAGCCACAGGGACAGTGTGAAATGCCAGCCCAGGACTGGCACAGCTCAGGTCACAGAGGTGCCCCTGAATTCCTTGGGCTGGGATGGCCCCTTGTCCCCTTGCCTTGAGGAACCCGTTTGGTACCAGTTGTGCCAGCCCTGTTCAGTCAGAGCTCTGGCAGCCTGTTCAATCCCCAGCCCTGGCACAGAGCTGGCTCTCTGCAGGGTGTGCTGCTCACTGCGGGCAGGGCTGGGGGCAGCCTGGGTTATTAGCAGGGAAAGCTGATTGATTTATGAGAGCAGAAGTCTCCTGTGCTCCAGCACAGGTTATTCTCCAAATGCAAACTCTCCCTCACTTCACACACACAAAGTGGCCGAGTGCTGTGTTATGAATGGGCCCCTTTGTTACCCCGGCCCGACACCACAGACTGTTTAGTTCATGTCTGTGCTTTAGCAGAGGAGGACAGGGTCTGCAAGACAGATGTGCCCTTTAATTGCAGGGAAATATTAGAAGATCGTTAAGCCGTTTCTGACAGGGCTTTCCTCTGGCTCAGGGAGTGGGGAGTTCTTTCGGGAAGGCCAAGGAGCAGCCCTGTCTTGCCAGCCCCACAAACAGGACCTTGTCCTGCTCCCTCACCCCAACACTAAACAAAACCAGAGGAGCTTCACTCAGAAGCCCCAGTTTGCTGCCAAAGCTGCAGAGCTACATCTCAGAGAGAACTCTCCTTGCACTGCATCTGATAAAAGGCTTTTCAACACAGCTCAGGGGACTTGCCCTGCTGGAGATAAGAGCAGCACTATCAGCTCTGCTAAGAACATGGAGATGTGCCGAGGGTTATGCTTCTTATTTGTGTTACTGAGCCCAGGCTGAGTGTAAGAAACTCTCCAGCACAAGGAAGACACTTTGCAGTCAGCTCAGAAAACACCCCAAAGTGCAGGGGGAAAGGCAGATCCTCTGCTCTATAGGAGAGAGAGCTTTGGGGACAACCTGGGGTTTAATCTTTGTTTAGTTTCACTGACACAATGACTTGGAGCAGTGTTTGGGTGCTTTGTGTTGGTTCCCAGGCTGCAAAATTACTGGAACAGCTTCATCTGAGATGGTGGCTTTGATCTTTGGGATCATTGCTGTGACAGAACTTGACAGCCCCTACTACAGTTATCCACTCAGAGCTAATGATTTTCATTTAAAATACAGCAAAATAAACCAGGACAAAGCCGTCACATTGATTGTACAGGTGGGGATCTGCTGAGGGATAACGTGAGTCCCACAGAGGTCTGAGCAGGGGTCCTGGGGATGGCAGAAACCTGCAGAATCAGCCCCAAACTGGCCCTTGGGGACAGGGTGAAAGAGAAGGAGAAGGATGTAGAGCTGAGTGACCTGGCCAAAGCCACAGCACTGAGCAGGCTCCAGGCTGGGATTTGCCTCCTGGCAGCCCTGGCTCCCAGCCCCTCCCAAACCCACCAGGAGCCTCTGCTGCAGCTCTGGTCTGCCCCCCCCTGCAGCAGAACATCCAAAATCCCTGCCAGGGGCTCGCCCATAGACCCTGCAGCGCCAGACACTGCATCTCCCAGGCATGGAAAACTATCCCTGGGCACAGACTTGGAGCATTCTGTGGTTCTGGGACTTCTTGAGGTGCCAAGGGACCTCACTTATCTGAGCCAGGCTCAAAGCCCTTCTCAGTACCACTCTGATAAAGCCAACAGCCTTTCTGTTAATGGTCACTGATAAGAAATTTTGGAGAGGGTTTTTTGCTCATTCTCAGAGGAAAGTCAGTTTTGCTTTGTCTATCAATCCTACTCCTGGGATAACACTTGGCTGTTCTGTGGCCTCCTTCTCCAAGGACAAGGGATTTGCAAAATCTGAACTCTTTGGGGGGCAGCATCACACAGACAGGGAAACTGAGGCATGGGGACATTAATACAGCTGTAAAGAGCCCTTTTTTCAGTTTTACTCTCATATCTGCTGTTGGGTGAGCCAGGAGCCAGTATTCACTGCCTGGCTCTTGTAGATTCTTGCTGATTCAAGCCTGGTTCGTGTAGCTGTAACACCAGAGAAGGCCTTGGATGTGTTTATTTAGTAGGAATGTTTGTCCTCAGCAAGAGCTTCACTTAGTTTATGCAGCAGAGGCTCTTTCCCTGCTGCAGCTCCCTGGACCTGTTGGTGGGGTGGTCTTTGCTCTGCCACGTTTGATATCAGGAGCAGGAACAGCACCTTGTCAACTCCTTTTTGCATGGTAATGTTAACTTTGGGCTCCAGCCCAGATGCCAGGAT
This sequence comes from Ammospiza nelsoni, assembly GCF_027579445.1. Lineage (NCBI taxonomy): Eukaryota > Metazoa > Chordata > Aves > Passeriformes > Passerellidae > Ammospiza > Ammospiza nelsoni. Next base: position 1,186,215 of record NC_080656.1, on the reverse strand, counting down.
GAGATTCAGCCTTTTTGTCCAAGAGGTAGATGTGATGGCAATCCCTGAATCCTTCCAGGACCTTCCTCTTGCACCATAGTTAAAACATTGGTGTTCCTTTGTAAAGAAATCAAAAGCTCCTGGGAATTTCCACTGGTGTAAACTGGGTTTTCCTGTTCAAATATCTCGATGGAGATTGACAAAGAAAATATCTCAGTGTAATGCTGCTGAGCTGTTTTCCTTGGAATGCCACGGGCAGGCTTGTTCACAAAATCTCTGCTTTTGCTATAGGCGTAGGCAGAAACAATCCCCTCACTGGAGCCACAGGGGCTGGGCTCGGTGCACAAGGAAAACACAGATCCTGCCATCCCAGCAGGGTGGCAGCCCTCAGCTCCACTGCCAGGCTCAGCAAAGCAGCTGGGGTGTGGGTCAGGAGCCAGCAGAGGCTGCAGTGCTGCACAGGGGCACCCGAGTGTGCCCAGGGACGGGGAAATGCAAACCTGGGCCAATCAGGAGATTTAAACCTGATATTTGAGAGGGATTCATGGCACTGTGGCTCCCAGCACCTGGAAATGGGAGTGTGATTTGTGTGACTGCAGGCTCTTTGGGAATCTCTCTGTCACGACCTGTCCATCCCAGTCAGAGCCATTTGTCTGCTGCAGAGGCAGAGATCAGACTCCCAGTGCTGGATCAGGAGCATGCATGTGTTCCTTGGGGAACAAACAGGTTCCTGTGAGTCCTGGACCACCTCCCCCCTCTCCTCTTATCTCTGGGCTCTGTGGGATGCAGGCCCTGACCCAGCCCAAGGAACCTGCTCTGGCCTCAAACCCCGAGTTTGTGCTCTGGATGTCTTGGGCGCCCAGAGCCTGAGCTCAGATTTAACCTGGCTCAGGGCTCAGGACACAAATAGACTCAAGCCCTCAGACTGGAAAACCCAAGGCACATTTCATTTTGGATTCAGCTGCAGGATTATGTTGGACTTGTGTTTTCCCCCACAGAGTGTCCAGACCTTCACTCTGCACTGTAGGTGTCAGTGATGGATTATTCCTCATACTTCCTTTTAGCTGAGCATTCCCTCGAGAGCTGCTGAGGTGCTGCAGGCTCCTGGCCCAGGGAGCAGCGCAGGCTGTGCTCGCTCCTGGAGATGCTGCTGGGATCCTTTCATGCTGTTGTTTTTCCTCAGTCTGGGATAAGTCATCTCGGGCTGCAGGAGCTTGTTTTGTTCTCTGTGGATGGAAACAAAGCAGCCCCCGATGGCCGCTTCCTGATGGGCTTCCTGCGATTGTGCAGGGAGCGGTGTCAGGGAACAAAACAGGATACGGCACGGGCTTGTGAATGTACCGGGGACAATGGTATCAAAGTGGAATAAAAATAATGAATGGGCACTGTTGGAGCCTTGAGTCACAACCTGAAATATTTGTGTCTCCCGAAGCTGCCCCCTCCCACCTCTTGAATTCCTGGGAGAATGCTCTTTTTACAGTTTCCAGTGCTTTGGCAGTAGAAACCCAAAGAGAAAAGATAAGGTTTCATGGTTTGCACCTATTCCTTCATGCTTTTAAGACTCTGCTTTCTGTCCTTTTCCAAAGGCAGCCTGAGAGGAAGCCCAGAGATGGGACAAACCTTCTCTCATAACAAACCCCCAGCATTTTGAGGCTTCTCCATTTGTTGTTTTCCTTTTTAGGGCAAATTATTTATATTGAAAAGCTTCAATTTATCTCTGCATGTTGGAAACAAAACCAGCAGGATTGTCACAATCTCAGTTTCTGACACAAGTAAAAATACCCCCCAGAAGCTCAGTTTTGAGGGACAAGGTGACAACCCTGCAGTGGCAGATGCAGCTCAGGGTGAGCTCAGCTCCCCTGACACAGTGCTGGGTCAGTCTGCAAAGTCCTGATGGAATACTGGCCCCTGGGAAGAGCCTCTGGCAGCACATCAAGGCGAGGGGCTGGGCACAGGGTGCTCCAGGACAGAGCTGAGGTCAGCACAGCATTTCTGCATTTGTGCTCTGGGATTCTTGGGGTTTGTCAGCAAGCCAGACTCTGAAACCATCTTGCAGTTTCCCTCCCTGTTTCTTCAGCAGAGAAGACCATAAAAATGCTACAATAATATTTACTGAAGGGTGCATGTTCCCAGTTAGGTCCATGTGTCTCTGTTTACAAACACATCTGCTCAGAGCAAGGCAATTATTTTAGAAGCGTGAGGAGACAGAGAAATGAAATGAAAAGGAAGGTGAGCTAGAGCTGGGTGGATTTGAGCGCTCAGCCCTGGGAAGAAATCACCCAATAGTGTCAGTCTCAGTGAGAAGGGGATACAGCTTTGGAGGAGAAAAGCGGTGGGCACAGAGGAGTGGAGATACCAGCACAGGAAAGTGACTGAGGGGAGTGTTAATACCTGGCAAAGGCTGATTGATTTTCTGGGAACATGACACGGCTTGGAAAAGATCTTGTGAGATCATGAACAGTCCTCAGCCTGAGTAGAGTCAGGCTGGTTAATCCATAGAGGTGAATCCTTTTGAGTTCTGTATCACTTCAGGCTCCTGGGAAAATCTCCAGCTCAGGACTGTCCATCCCAGTTAGAGCCATTTTCTGGCTTTTATCAGATGCCTGATTTCTGGTGATGCAGTGAATTTACCTGCCAAGGTAAGAAACCTGGCCCAAGCCATGCCTAAGGTAAACTTCCAGCACTCAGGACAGGTTTCACTCTGGCCTCATCCTGAACTGTTTCGTGTCCTCGTTGGCAGAGCCAGACAGGGAACAGAAGCCAGGGAGTTCTCTGGGAAGGGCAGCCAGAAGCTGTGCTTTGTCCCAGCAGACACACACCCCATCCAGTGTCAGTCCTAGCAGGGTGGGGACCCTGGGGAGGGAGGGCAGGAGTGCCTGGGGAGCTCCCTGTTCACAGCCCAGGGATGGGATGAGCCAGCTGGGGGCTGACAGGGCTGTTCCTGCTCCAGGCACAGCTGCTGCTGCTCATGTTCCAAGGGAAGAGCTGCAGCACAATCCAGGATTTCAGGGTGATGGGATGGTCCCTTCAGCCTCAGCTTTCACCACATTTACTTTCCAGAGGTCAAGGGGCCACAGAGATAATTTGGGCAGGTTCTTTTTAAATTCTACCTCCGTTCCTGGGCCTGTGCTGAGACCTCACAGAGCCTTTTCCTGGGGATTTCCCACAGTTCCAGGCCTGGTTTAAGCCTCCTTATCATTATGCTTAATGCAGCAACTTGCTGGGAAAGAGAAACTGTCACCTGGTTATTCCCAGTTGGCTGGAAACAAACCAAAATAGGCCCTGAAACCATTAATGTGAAGTCTAGACGGAGGAAAAAAAAGTCTTTGGTCCAGATCCTATAAAAGTGTGCCTGAAGTAAAGTGCTTTACTGAGAAGTGAAGTACAGAAGAATGATTTATATTTTTATCCTTTTTGAGTCTGCTTTTGGGGATCTTGAGATGAAAATAATAGAGCATTGATTTTAGCAGCCTTCTTTTACCCACTTGATATGAAATTTCATGGGAATAGTGACCATAAAAATAACGCCCAAAAGATAAAGATGTTTTTTCCTTCTGATGAGTTTTGCCAAATCATTTTGCCCCAATTTTGAGCAATTTCAGCATGATTTTGGTGGCTTTCAGTGCTTTTGCTGTTTCTGCTGCTCTTACTCCTGCTTTATTTCCCCCTAACATGAGTTACCATGTTGTGGTTTTGCAGACATTTAAATTGTGAAGGAATTATGGTGTGTTCCAAGGCTGCCAAGGTACCCTTGGATGGAGTAGCCTGGGTGGAAAGAGAAGGAAGGGGGAGGAAAGGGAAGAAAAGGCAGCCTGGGCTGAGTGGGTGGCTCTTTGTCCAGGTCACTGTCCTGCTCTGTGGCTCTGAGCAAGTCTCCAGTGCAGACTGGGGCAAAACCTGCCATGTGGGATGCCCCAAAATTAATGAATGAAACCCCTCCTTTATACCCACAGAAATCCTCAGATCTGCAGAGACTTGGACACAGTGTTAAAGGGTTACTGCCATCTTAACCCTGAGTGCTGCTGCAGCAGGGAAAGGGGCTTGGAGCAGCCTGGGATAGGGGAAGGTATCCCTGCCCTTGGCAGGAGGTGGAACAGGAGGAGCTTTAAGGTCCCTGCAAACCAAACCCTTCCATGCCTCTGTGACAGCAGCCTGCATCTCACCCCATCCCTCCTGGGGCTGGGGCAGAGCCAGCTCTGGGCAGGGATTCCAGCAGCTGGCATGTCCCAGCCCCACCAGCAGCAGTGGGGAAATGCTGTGAGCAGCACAGTGGGGGACACTGGGCAGTGCTGCAGGTGGGTAGCAGGGGGAAGAACAGGGCACCTTGAAGTGACAAGTGACATCCTGCTGCACTCACCAGGGGGATGATGGATCTCCAGCTGCAGCCAGGAGATGCTCCTAAGCAAGACTTCAGTGGATTGTGAAGGGTACAAGATTGGGTTGAGGTTGTTGGCAATCAAATGTTCATGATTACAGTTTTCTAGGGGAAGTTCTGGGGAGTCTCTGCCCCAATCACATCCTCTGAGGAAGGTGGAATAGCAGGAGCAAGCCTCAGGAAAAGTGGTCTGGAAAAGCTGCAGAGGGAATTCTTGGTTTGATTGGGAGCAAGGGAAGAGTGGAAATCTGAGAGCGTGCCCAAAGGATTCCTGTGTGTGTCCCAGAGAGAGCACTGGCCGGGGCTCAGGGCCCCACAGTGTGCACACTACAGGGCAACAGAGGAGGGGGAGGCAGGGAGAGGGGAATGCTCCCAAAGATCGAGGGCAGGGATGAGAACACTCTGTCTTCCAATCCAGTGCCCGATGCTCCCTAATGTGCTGCCCCACAACCAGCACAGACCTTGCTCCTTTTGAATTTCTTATTTGACTCATTTTCTTGTAAGTCTGATGTTATCTCTGTGCTCGTATGAGATGCTGGCAGCAGAAATGCTGACTTGTAACACTGCAGTGCCAAAGTCATCTCTACTCCAGGGTTGCTCCTCGGAGCAAACCCTGGGCCGTGTGTGACACTGGCAGACCTTGGATTTTGGTTACATCATTAGGTCTGGGCTCTTCAGGTCTGTGTTGGCAACATTCTCTTTACAAAAATATTTCAGGAGTGATTTTTCTCACAGGACCAGGAGTGGTGAAATTTTTGGGAGAGGGAAAAAGGAAAGAAAACAGCCACATCTCTAGCAGTGGAGTCATTGCTCCATGGCACAATGGTTCAGGTACTCAGCACTGTCGTCTCTTCTAAGAAAGCCTTTGTGGAGGAGGATGAAGCTTTGATCTTTAGTAATACCTTTTAAATGTGGTTATGGCCAGAAAAATGATTGTGTTGTAGAGAGCTAAATGTTGATGTTCAGTGAAATCTCATTGCACATACATTGCACACCTCGGTTATTTGGGACACCTGGGGTGACAGCACTGACTACTCACCTCACCAGCCCTTGTTCCCCTGGGCTTTCTCCTGTCTCAAATGTCCTGTTCAATTCATTAAGTCAAACCTTAGCTAAAGTGTGGGTGTCATCTCCCTTTGCAAGGAGATCAGGAAAACTTGGTTGAAGCACTGGTGGCTTGCCAGCCCTCCCAGAATGTCAGACCGGCTGTTCCTGCCCTCAGGGCCAAGGCCAAACTGTGCCTCCTGTTGTGTCCCCCTCATACCTGGGACCTGGGTCAGGATGGCTCATCCAAATAAAGGCAAACCTGATAATTCACTCTCTTACAACTAGAAACTGCTGTATAAATAAGAGGCACACCACAGATTCCTGCCTGAGGGATGCAAGAGTGAGTGCCAGCTCCTCCTTTGGGGCAGCCACTGGTGGGCTGTCCCGCAGGGGCTGGGGCTGGGCTGCCCAGGGAGCTGGACGAGCTGCCACGGCAACATTTATGCCAGGAATGTGATTAAAACCTGGAAAAACTGAGGCCAGCCTATTCCCAGAGGCACTATAATGTAACAGGTATGCCAGAGTAGCACACACAGCCCCTGTCTCGGCCTCAGGCTGGCCAGCCCTAGGCCACAGGCCGAGGCAGCGCCGTGGGAGGACCTGGCAGGCTGTGCCCGTCTGGGCAGGCAGCGTTGGCACCTGCACACCTCGGAGTGCTTTCCCAGTCCCAAATACTGAGCAGCTCTCGATTCCAGGGATGAGAAGCTCGGTGTTTCAGGGAGCTGCCGCTCTGTGCCTCAGGCAATCCCCCTGAGCAGGCCGGGCCTGGCAGCTCTGCCGGGGTGCAGAGCCCGCAACCCCCGGGCAGCTCCGCCGGGGAGCGGAGCCCACAGCCCCCGGGCAGCTCCGCCGGGCAGCGGATCCCACAGCCCCCGGGCAGCTCCGCCGGGGAGCGGAGCCCACAGCCCCCGGGCAGCTCTGCCGGGCAGCGGATCCCACAGCCCCCGGGCAGCTCCGCCGGGGAGCGGAGCCCACAGCCCCCGGGCCAGCTCCGCCGGAGAGCAGAGCCCACGGCCCTTGGCAGCTCTGCCGGGCAGCGGAGCCCTCAGCGGGCACAGGGAGGGCGGTGCCCATCCCTACAGCTGATGCCGGGCCCTGCCCCTTCCCGGAGCGCTGGCCCGAGCCCCAGGCAGTCCTGGCCCTGCCCAGGATCCCCACCAACCAAGGCTGCATGCTGCTTGCCCCTGTGTTTTTTCTGAGCTGGATGTGGGCACAGAGCTGAGCTGGTGGCAGCGGGGCTGGCTCAGTGCCACCCGACCTGCCTTGCATGTCACCAGCACTGCTGTGCTGTGCCCCTGCAACCGAGCAGGTGTCACCAGCCCTATCTCTCCCCATCTGCCTGGTGGCGCAGCTCCCCTGGGGCTGAGCCTGTGCTGCCACCAGCTCGGGTTTAGCTCGAACCACTCCTGCCCCAGGAGCTGCCAAGAGCAGCCGGAGCATTCAGATTTCTCCTCCTGTTTTCAGGATGAAGCTGCTCATGCAGCACACGGCAGAGCTCCATCCCAGTGCCCCAGTGAGGTTACTGCTGTCCCAGTTAACACCAGTTGCATGCAGGCAGCTCTGAGCAGCCACTGCCTTTCACAGCATCCTCTGTCTTTCAAGGAAGATCCTTATCTGAGGAGGCTCTCTGCCACACACTCTGTGTCACAGAGCAGTGTGTACTTGCTTGTATACGTAAAGTTGTACTTTGTGCAGCCCCAGGGTCTTGGTCCAGGGTTATTCTGTGGAGTGTTGATAAGTTTGGGGGTTTTTGGGACAGCCAGAGAGATCCCTGCTTTCCAATTTTTTTACCACCAGAAAATTTCTTCAGAAGAAAATGTCTTTAGGCAGAACAAGCAGCCTGGAATTAAGTGTGCCTGACTGAGCTTGAATTCAGAAGAACCTTGCAACCCCTGCATAGGTCCTGCCGAATTGCCAGTAAAAATCTTGTGAGCAACCTCTCACCCTGATTTTGTGGGATAAGTCTCATTATCATTATTTTCCCAGATATCGTTTCCCAAAAACAAAACCCAATTTTTCTATGTTTTTAGACTATGATTTTAGACTGGAAATCTCCAAACCCAAACATGCAAAATATTTATCTGATGAATTTGCAGTGGTACTCACATTTCCCTTGTCTCTGCCCAGCTGAGACTCGATCTAGAGGGCCCTAAGCCAGTCCTGCAGTGCAGTGTGGGGTTCACCCATCACCTCAGGTGGGAAACCTGACACCCTTCTGGACTGTGAGGAAGTAGAGGCCTGCAGAAAATGTGTCTTTTGGGAACCCCTGCCTGGAGTGAATCCTGACCTCAGTGATTCAGAAGAGCAGCAAATCCTGAGCTCTGATGGGAAGGCTTTGCTCCCCTTTATGACTGAACCATCTCTTGTTCTTGTACCTTCCTGCACAGGCAAAGTTAGGGAGATGAAGCTAGCCCTTTGAGGGGTTTCTGACACAATTCACACCAATCCTTCCCAGGGACACCTTAAACTCCCTCCCTTACTCTAAAGCTGAAAAGGGGAGGGGTATTTTTGAAAGGTTGTGAATCCACCAAGGAAAAGCTGCAGGAAAGGTTGAACACAGTGTGAGCTCCTTTCTCCAGCCACCACTGGGCAGTGTGGGGTAAAACTCCTTTTTGCTGTTTAGTGGCTCTAACCAGTGTGAGACATTGGCCACAAAGTGCAGCAAGTGCTGGAACTTCAGCAGGATTTACGCAGATGTTTGAGGGCTCCTCTGAATTCAAGCTTAGCCAGGCCCACTCCAATTCTAGGCCACTTTGTCTTGTTTGGGTTTGTTACATGATCTGAGATCAGAGATAGAAAAGCACTGTTTTTTGTAGGCCTGACTCTCTTTAAGTGGGTTAACTTGAGGGGGATTTTTGTGTTTACCCAGCAGACTGAATTACTGGTGTTTTCTGTGACAATATCATGAGCCTGCTGGTATCTGATTTGTGCTTAGATTCTCATGTCATTCCAGGAGCTGCACTTCTCTAAGCTGTCAAAATTTCTGTTTCCCTCCTTGATTATGGAAGAATTTACAAAACAAACCTCTGAAACAACTACTTGGGGGAAGGGGGCGGGGAGAAAGCAATAAATAATTATTTTTAGAAGCTCCCTGTTGAGGCTGTGCACTGTGAATGTTGAGCATGGGTGTTAGCACACCCCAGGTTTCAGCTGTGTGTTCAGTGAGCCTCTGCAGCCCACACACCACTGCTGGGTGGCTTTTGAGCACTAAGAGCCCAGAGTAGGTGAGTGTAGCTTTGTTTTGGAGTCTGCTCCATCAGCTCACATGAAAGTGGGGGAGGTTTCAGTGCGGGAGGTTCCTCCTTCGGTTTCTGCCCTGCCACTCATAAAGGCAGCTGTGTTGTGTGTGGTTAGCTGAGCTCCCTCCAGAGCAGGCAGCCCTTGCCAGATGCACTTTGAGTCAGGCAGGGCCGTGCCAAAGCCATCAGGAGCCCGGCACTCCCCGCTTGGAAAACCCGAGCACATCCACACAAGGAAATTGATAGCCAGAGCTTTTTGTCAATATTTGGAGTTTCAGCAAAAGGGGGGGGAAGGAATTAAAAAAAAAAGGGGATAACAATTTCCTGTTTTTAAGCATTTCTTGAAATGCACAGTTGGGTAACACACAGCCCTTCATTTCCCACAAATAAACAAAAAGTGTAAAGTAATGCATTTTTTCCCCTACCACAAACACCCATAACTGTGACCTGCTCTGCCTGCTTCTCCTTCAGCAGCAACCTCAAAACACAAACTGCACACAAACCCTCAGAAAGGAAACATAGAGATCTTCCCGTGCCACTCCAGAGGTGTTTCCCTACGCACCAGTTGGCTTTGGGGCAGCAGGGCAGCAGGTGGGCAGGTCGGTCACTGGGGCTGGGGCTGAACTGCTCACAGCGAGCATTGGGGTCACACAGCCCCTGTGGGGTGACACAGCCCCTGTGGGGTGACACAGCCCCCGTGAGGTGACACAGCCCCCGTGAGGTAACAGCCCCAGCAGCTCCTCTGCTGTTTGCAGAGCTCCAGTGAAGCTGAACACTGCTCCCACCCAAAGCCAGCAGCCAGCAAAGCAGAGCAGAGCAAGCCCTGGTTTGCATAGGGGCTCCTGGACCCCAAAGGCTCTGATTGCCCCTGGCAGGTGGGAATGGCAGCAGAGCAGAGCAGAGTAACCCCATGTTTGCATAGGGGCTCCTGGACCCCAAAGGCTCTGATTGCCCCTGGCAGGTGGGAATGGCAGCAGAGCAGAGCAGAGTAACCCCATGTTTGCATAGGGGCTCCTGGACCCCAAAGGCTCTGATTGCCCCTGGCAGGTGGAAATGGCAGCAGAGCAGAGCAGAGTAACCCCTGGTTTGCAGAGGGGCTCCTGGACCCCAAAGGCTCTGATTGCCCCTGGCAGATGGGAATGGCAGCAGAGCAGAGTAACCCCTGGTTTGCAGAGGGGCTCCTGGAGCCCGGGCCCCTGCTCCTCGGACAGGTGGCGGTGGCAGCCAGTGCAGGGCAGCTGTGGGGCCCTGCAGGTGCTCCCAGCTCAGAGGGAGAAGCAGAGGGCAGTTGCTGCTTTAGTCACAGCTCTGAGGGCTGGTTCTGTCTCTCCCCAGGAGGCTCTGTCGGTGGTGAGCGACGACCAGTCCCTGTTCGACCCCACGTACGGCGCGGCCGCGCAGCTCCCCAAGGACATGACGGCCTCCGGCAGCCCCGACTTCGGGCAGCCCCACAAGATCAACCCCCTGCCCCCCCAGCAGGAGTGGATCAACCAGCCCGTGAGGGTCAGTGTCAAACGGGAGTATGACCACATGAACGGATCCAGGTAAGGACAGAGCCTTTCCACACTTACAGTCTTAAACACGGAATCCCAGCATGGGAGGAACCCACAGGGATCATTGAATGCAGTGCCCGAATCCAAACCCTGTGCCCAAACGAAGGCAAAGCACTCACTGTCCATTTGCGCAGGACCATGTCCCACTCTCCTGCAATTCCTTCTTTTGTGACTCATTTTGAACAGCCTGAGCACCCTGCTCATGCAGTCCTGCAGGATGTGCCCCTCCCAGTCTCCATGGACACTGCACGGACTGGGCATGAGACTGCCAGGGCAGAGCTCGTGCTGGAAATCCCACATTTCACCTCTGACTTCAGCACCCCATGGATGGGCTGTGGTTCCAGGGGCTCACAGAGGGAACATGCAGCAATAATCAGAGTTTCTGCCAATGAAGCAGTGAAAGCTGCACTGCTGGGCTGCCAGGGCTTCCCTGGAGGACACCTTTTATTTGTGCTCTACCAGGCTGTAAGCAAACTTCTTGAAATGGAAAGCTTTCTGATGTCTCAAGTTGCACCAAGGGAAATACAGGGTGGATATCAGGGAAAAGTTTTTTACGAGGGTAATAAAGTCCTGGAGTAGCTGCCTGGGGAGGTGGTGGAGTCCCCATCCCTGGGTGTGTTTAACAAAGCCTGGATGTGGCACTGGGTGCCAGGGTTGAGTTGAGGTGTTGGGGCTGGGTTGGTCTCAGTGATCTTGAAGGTCTCTTCCAACCCAGTGATTCTGTGACTCTGTGAATTCTGTGGAGAAGGGAGGAGGCTGAGATCCTTTATGGGAGTCTGCAAGGTGGAACAAAACCAAAGACCTGTGCCTGTTGGCGTTCTGGATGCTGAGAATTTTAGGCTTTCTGTGCTAACAGACTCTGACTCCCAGAAGAACAGTGCATTTAAACTGAAGCCATAAAAAACCCTTCCAAAATGAATTGATAACACTAAAATTACAAGTGTATCATTAATTAAAAGTATATAATATCACAAAGTAAAAAACTTAGGGTTTTAAAATATAGTAGTAGATATAAAACAAGATAAAAGTTTTAAAACAAAAACACATTACTCTTCTTCACCTTCTTCTTCATAAGCTTAAGTAGTATTTTGTAATTAAACAGAAAAGTCCACATTGCAGACTTGGAATAATTAGTTGCAATAAAAAAAAATTGTGCCCACCCCTTCTGAGTGGATAGAGGTGACACAGGGAATTCAGGAGCCGTTGGAGAAGGTTCATTGTGTGCACCCCAGAGGGTGCCAGGGGATATTCTAACCTGCCCAGCTCACAGCCAAAGCACAGCCCAGCCCCTGTCATTTGTGTCTAGAGGTGAATCCTTTCCCTTGTCAATGAGAAATTGAATGGCCTGAAAACATTTTGTTAATGGATTCTTTGCTTCTTTTCTGCTAAGGCTGGGACTAAATCTGAGATGTTATTTTTTGTTTGGACTCAGATGTTTATTAGATTTTATCTATGTTACAGTCTCACAAGCTGTGAGTTCTTAGCACTTCACTCTAGCAAGGTAAAAAATGGCCCCATATCCCTCTCTACAAGGTCTTTTAAGGATAAACTGTCCAATTAAGAAATAAGACCTAAATTACTTTTACTTTTAACCCAGTAACTAATCACCTGTGCCCTGCAATGTGGACTTTTCTATCCAATTACACAAAACCACCCAAACCCATGGAGAAGAAGAGGAAGAAGAAGAACCAGCCTCTGCTCTAAAACCTCCATCTTGCCTTATATATATGACTATATTCTAAACCCTTAAACTCTAAGTTTTCCACCCTGTGATATCACACACTTCTATCCAAACCCCACACCCACAATCCCTGTGCTATCATTCCATTCTGGAAGCTTCTCCACAGCCTCAGGTCAATGCAGTGTTCTCCTGGGGGTCAGTGCCTGTCAGCACAGAAAGTCTGAAATTCTCAGCATCCAGGGTTCCAACATTTTGTTATAGCAGCCCAGGTGGCCCCTTTTAGAAACATTACTACAAGTCCACAGCCTGGAAACAAATTTCACTTTCTGAACATAATTTTAAGTGCAAAAATTTCAGTTTATTTTTCAATTTTAAATATAGGTATAATATAGATACACTTTTGGTTTTTAGCAGAAGCTTTTAGAGTTCATGTTAATTTTAAATGTAGTTTGAATTTCTAAGTCACAAACATCTTTGCATTTGTAGTGTTTCATGGTGAAACTCTCAAGGGTTTTTCTACTTTAGGGTGAATTTAGCAGCACATTTTCCTGGTTTCTGAGAACACAGCAGAGCACAGAGTTGCAAACAGAAAGCAGCCTTGCCCCTCTACAGAGAGATGATGCTGTTATAGACATCAAACAGCAGCATGGTGTTTTTCCTTCATGAGTGTACAGTAGATGCTGATTTTGCCCTCAGATAAAGGCCTGTGTGGCAGTTGCTCTCTTGTGGGGATCATTTGCAGGCTGAACTCCATCTCACCCTGCTGTACCTCACTGGCATTTCTTGACTCCATGAAATCGCTGAGGGTATTTGCACTGTGTTCCCAATCTCAGAACTGGGGTGAAATGTGGGAAAATGAGTTATTGCCTGAAAAAGCATAACACAGAGAGAAGGATGGATCTTGAAAGTGCTTGGGGTTTTGATAATCATGGCAGTTACCTTTGGCTACCAAGGATGGTTTTCTCAGGAAAAGGAGGAAGGAGCCTTTGCAGCATTGCCAGGCTGCCCAAATCAAGGCTGGGGCTTGGACCAAGCTAGGGCAGCGGAGGTGTCCCTGCCCATGGCAGGGGATGGGATGGGATGGGATGGGATGGGATGGGATGGGATGGGATGGGATGGGATGAGATGGGATGAGCTTTAAGGTCCCTCCCAACCCAAACCATCCTGGGATTCTGTGGTTGCTGCAGTTGCTCACTCCCCCGGTGCCAGACCCACGCACACAGAGAGGTTCCTCTCTTTCCATTCCTCTATCCCAGGGAAATCTGGCAGGGAAAAGGAGCCCTCCACATCCCCTGAGCTGCCATAAACCACACATGTCAGGGCTCTGCAGGTCCTGTAAGCACAGGCTCTGTATCATCCTGAGTGTACCTGTACTTGTACACCCAAATTCGAGTGCTCTGTGTGCTCTGGAATGAAACATCCTGGGCTGGCCCTCTGTGGTTATTCCTGTGTAGCCGTTTCCTCCTTTGCTCAGAAAAAAGGGAAATAGCTCTGCCTGGACAAACTGATTCATGAGCAGCTGTAGGAGTCCAGGGAGCCATGGAGAAGGCCCCTGGAGTGTGGTGGTTCTGGGCAAACAGGAAATCCTTCATCAACGACTTGCTCAAGACTCCAGGTTCTTGGACATAAAATATGTGCTCAGTGTCCCTAAAGAGAGGTAACCCCCTGTCAGGAGAGAAGAAAAGGCTGCTGTGAATGTCAGGGCCATGCACTGCCAGAGCTCCCAGCCTGCCTCTGGATAAGTCCTTAGCATGGGAGCTCCAGGGCACCCAGGACAGGAGAACATTCCCTCCATCCTCCATCCCCTCCTCCCTGCCCTGCATGTCCATCCCAGTCTGTGCGGATGGGCTGGGCCACTCCAATAACTCATTCCCCTGCCCATCAGCTGCCTGGCCAACCCCACACACGTGCAAGGGGACAATCCCAACCGCAATGCCAATCCCAACCCCAACCCCAATGCCAACCCCAACCCCAATGACAGTGCCGATCCCAACCCCAATGCCAATGCCAATCCCAACCCCAATGCCAATGTCAATGCCAATCCCAACTCCAATGCCAATCCCAACCCCAATGCCAGTGCCAACCTCAACCCCAAGTGCCAACTCCAATGCAAATGCCAACCCCAATGCCAATCCCAACCCCAATGCCAATGTCAATGCCAATCCCAACTCCAATGCCAATCCCAACCCCAATGCCAATCCCAATGCCAGTTCCAATGCCAATGCCAACCCCAATGCCAATGCCAACCCCAATGCCAATGCCAACCCCGACCTCAATGCCAATCCCAACCCCAATGCCAATGCCAATCCCAATTCCAATGCCAATGCCAGCCCCGACCCCAATGCCAATCCCAACCCCAATGCCAATCCCAACCCCGACCCCAATGCCAATCCCAACCCCAATGCCAATTTCAACCCCAACCCCAATGCCAACCCCAACCCCAATCCCAGCTAGCTCCAGCTGCAGGCTGTCCAACACCCAGTGCCCCCCTGGCTCTGCTCTCTTGCTCTCAGGTGTCCTCTCCCCGAGCTGCAGCTGCCCCCAGCAGGCCCAGCCTGGCTGTGGTGTCACCAGGGAGTGCTCAGGGCTGGGGTTGTGTGCCCTGCCAGGGACAGCTCCAGGGACTGGCAGTGCCAGGGGACAGCAGGGACACTGCCTGGCTTTGCTCTTCCCTCAGGAGCAGGGCTGAAGGTGTGGGGGTGTTTGGTCCTCAGCAGGGTGGCAGAAGGATCTCTCCAAGTGCTAACCAGCATGGAAAGCCCACCCAGCTCTCTATTCATGCCAGGATCCCTTGGTTTGTCCTCAAACTGGAAAGAATTTTCCAGATAAGTGCATCCTGACTGCCTGAAGGAGATGCCCAGGCAGGCATCAGTGTTTTAGGAGAGAAGGTGGGAATTCTGCTTTATTGCAACATTCAGATGTAGAAATGTCATGAACTCCTCTACTGTTATCAGACCCTGAGGCAGGTTCTGGCCTCAAAATCTGCCCTTGCCCTCAGACAGCACCTTGCTCAGAGCAAAACCCAGTTAAAATAATTTTTAAAAACCAAAACAAAATAAAAAAAAGAAAAAGTCACATTTGAAATTTTACTGAATAAGGGGGAGGAGGATTGTTTAGATGAATGCTGGGTAAAGTTTAACCCAATTTACAACCAATATTATTAATAAAATTTTCCGTATATTTTACATAAATTCAAAATGAATTCCAGATCTTGACTGTATTTACTGAGTTTCCCCTAATGTGCATTTGCAGCTAAACTCAGTGAGTGAATTTTTAAAAATAATACAAAATGTGTCAGATCTTCAAATGTGAAAGAAAGTTCTGTGCTGATGGATGTGGGCAAACTTCCGTGGGCACTCCCAGCTGTGGCACGGGTTTTGTCCAGCTGGAATAATGAAATTTGGGGATGCTTTGGAGCTGTTCTGCAGAGACAGGGCATTTCAGCTGCCAGATCAATCCCTGGCTTCTCCCAGAGGTTCCAGTGGCTGTCCCTGCTGGATTTGCTCAGGCTGTGGATGCCCGCAGGTAGGTAGAAGGCACAGGCTGGATTCACAGCCCCTGTTCTGCAGAGACATCCCAGAGCAGCTGTGGCTGTCCCTGCATCCCTGGCAGTGCCCAAGGCCAGGCTGGACAGGGCTTGGAGCACCCTGAGACAACGGGAGTTGTCCCTGCCCATGGCAGGGCTGGCATTGAATGGGTTTGAAGGGTCCTTCCAGTCCAAACCCCTCTGGGTTCTGTGATTTGATGTTTCTTTTGCTCCAGAGCATGAAAATCCCGCCAAGGTTCGGGGTCCCCAAGGTGTTTGTCCCGGGGCTGTGCCAGCCCAAGGCAAGGGACCCGCTCTGGTGCCTGCAGGGAGGAGCTCCCCGTGTGAGCCCTCTAGTGGGATCTGCGGCTCCTTCTGCCCCAGCATCCCCCTCCTGCCTGCCTGTACCTGGCTGGGGCAAACCCCCCATCCTTGCCATCCTTCTGGCCGTTCTGCAGCCTCTCTCAGGAGTTTCCCTCCTCCCGAGGCATCCCTGAGAGCGGGATGGAAGCACAGGCAGATGCAAGTTTGGAGGAGCTGGCTGTTCCCTCTGTAAGAGGGGGCCACAGGCATGATCCTAGTGTCTGTTCTTCCTTCACTCAACAACAACAAATTAAAATGGGGCTTTACACCAAAAAGCAGCAAATTTCAAAAGAAAAGAGGGGTGGAAGAAAGGAGGAATGAAAGGATAGGAAAAGAGGGATAGAAAGGAGGAAATATGCCCCTGAGTCAGGTTCAGAAATCCCTGAAATCTGTTGCTCTTTCAAGCAGAAGTCAAAGGTGGTTCCTTGACAGAGGCCTGGGACAGTGATGGTTTTATTTCCACACCTCTGGAGCCCAGGCTGGAGCTGTACAGAGGATTTACTGGTCAGTGCCAGGCGAGCTGCTTGTCCATTTTGGCCAGTCCAGGAAAAACTGTCCCAAACAAAAGATGCAAACTCTTGGCATCCCCAGAGAGAGCTGCTGGAACAAGGAGCCTCTGGACAGTGGGAGTGAGCTGTGCTGAGCTGTTCCTTGGACTCTGCCCCTGCCACAGGGGCTGTGCTCTGGGGAGCCTGTGAATCCAGCCTGTGCCTTCTACCTGTGGGCATCCACAGCCTGAGCAAATCCAGCAGGGACAGCACTGGAACCTCTGGGAGAAGCCAGGGATCGATCTGGCAGCTGAAATGCCCTGGCACATCCCTTTCAAAGGATGAGGGAGTATTTCTGTGAATCCCAGCCTGCCCATGGGTGATGCAGGAGATGAGGAAGGAGTGATATTCCATGAACTCATCCATGGCTCACACTGCCTGCTGTCCTGTGACACTGTCATTGTTCCCCAGGTGAATTCTCCCCTGTGTGACCACAGCTGCACCCCCCTCCTGCTGGGGTAAATCCCTCACCTGGGGCAGGGCAGGAGCTGCAGGGGGGACTCAGGCTGGCAGAGCTTCTCAGTTCCCAGGAAAAGCCTGTGCTTGGTAGGAAATGCTGAGTTCCAGAGGACACAAAGTTAAGGATCTCCCTTGCTGTCACTGAAGACTCCACGGTGCTTTCTCAGGGACAGTTTGATCTCCTGCCCAGTTGGGTGATGCTGTGCCCAGTTATGTGTGTCCTACAGGGTCAGCTCTGGGTGCACCATCCCCAAAACTTGCCCAGAGGGAAGGGAGGCAGCTCTGCAGACACAGGGACATGACCCTGCCAGGCACCTGGAGCACATTCAGTGTCCTGCAGGATTCATGGAGTGGCTCCTCTGCCCACAGTGCCCAGCAGGGGCACCTCAGTCCCTTAAAGTCCCTTCAGACCTTTCTGCCAGAGGTTTCTGCGACTTGGCTGTCCAGGTTGGGCTGCTGAGACAGAGCAAGGGATGGGCAGAGTCTGGAGAGCAGATTCTGTTATGTGAAAAATCATCCCAAAAACCTGAAGGGACCTCACAGCCCCGGGGTTATTTTGGTTGCTTCGCTGTGAGGGTCACTGTGCACAATGTGAGAGGGAGCTCAGCCAGCCAAGGACTCTGCTCTGTCCCTGTGCTCATTCCATGCCAGCAGAAACATGGAGAGGCTCTTTACAAGGTGTTGGTATCCAAGAGTCTGGATGTCCCAGAGTCACAGAATCCTGACAGGTTTGGGCTGGAAGGGACCTTAGACACCATCCTAATCCAAACCCCTGCCATGGCAGGGACACCTTCCCCTGTCCCAGGGTGCTCCCAGCCCTGTCCAGCCTGGCCTTGGGCACTGCCAGGGATCCAGGGGCAGCCCCAGCTACTCTGGGCACCCTGTGCCAGGGCCTGCCCACCCTCACAGGGAACAATTCCCAATTCCCAATATCCCATCCAGCCCTGCCCTCTGGCAGTGGGAGCCATTCCCTGTGTCCTGTCCCTCCATCCCTTGTCCCCAGTCCCTCTCCAGCTCTCCTGGAGCCCCTTCAGGCCCTGGCAGGGGCTCTGAGCTCTCCCTGGAGCCTTCTCCTCTCCAGGTGAGCACCCCCAGCTCTCCCAGCCTGGCTCCAGAGCAGAGGGGCTCCAGCCCTGGAGCATTTCCATGTTCTTCTCTGGATTTGCCCCAGCAGCTCCACATCCTTCTTGTGTTGGGGGCCCCAGAGCTGGACCCAGCACTGCAGGTGGGGTCTGTGCTGGAACAGTTCCCCATGGAGCTGTATGAGTGAAATATATAGAATTGTTTGATCACAAATAGTGCCTGTCCCATCTGCAGGGGCATTTTCCAGGGAAATTTTACTGCAGAGCAGGATGGGAGAGAGAACTCTGGACCCCAGGCAGGGCAGGAGAGGAGGCTGGTCACTCAGCAGGGACAGTGACCTATGAGCACAACAGTCTGAGCCCCTTGAGCACAGTGTGACACCCCAGGGCACAGTGTCACACCATGGAGCAAAGTGTGAGACCACGTGAGACCATGGAGCACTCCGAGTGTCACACTCTGGAGCATGCTGTGACAGCCTGGAGTACAGTATGACAGCCTGGAGCGGGCTCTGACACTCTGGGGCACACTGTCACACCCTGGAGCATGCTGTGACAGCCTGGAGCACAGTGTCACACCCTGGGGCACTGTGTGATGCCCTGGAGCATCATGTGACACCCTTGAGCACAGTCTGACACCCTGGAGCAGGGTATGACTCCTTGGAGCACAGTGTCACACCCTGGAGGACAATGTGACACGCTGGAGGACAGCATGAGCCCCTGGAGCACAGGGTCACACCTGGATCACTCTGTCACTCCTGGATCATGCTGTCACACCCTGGAGGACAATGTGACATGCTGGAGGACAGCATGAGCCCCGGGAGCACAGGGTCACACCCCTGAGCATGGTGTCACACCTGGCTCACAGTGTCACACCTGGATCATTACACCCAGATCATCGTGTCACACCCAGGATCATTCTGTCACACCTGGAGCAGTGTCACACCTGGATGACTGTCATACCCAGACCATGCTGTCACTCCTGGATCACACTGTCACACATGGAGCAGTGTCACACCTGGATCTCAGATACCTCCCTGGGCCTCCTCAGCCCAGGCCATGCCCAGGCCATGCCCAGCAGCACTCCGTGCCCAGCAGCACTCTGTGCCCAGCAGCACTCTGTGCCCAGCAGGTCTCAGCTCTGTGCCCAGCAGGTCTCAGCTCGGTGCCCAAGTAGCACTCTGTGCCCAGCAGCACTCAGCTCTGTGCCCAAGCACTCAGCTCTGTGCCCAAGCACTCTGTGCCCAAGCACTCAGCTCTGTGCCCAAGCACTCAGCTCTATGCCCGCCCAGCTCTGTGCCCAAGCACTCGGCTCGGTGCCCACCCAGCTCTGTGCCCAAGCACTCGGCTCGGTGCCCACCCAGCTCCCCGCTGCTGCCCCGGGGCTGTCCCTGCCAGCTCAGGCACTTTCCCACCTGGCAGGAGCTGTGCCCCGGGGACCCAGCGCTGCTCATTCACCCTGTGAAAGCCCCGTGTCCTTGTGTCCTTGTGTCCCCGTGTCCTCGCAGCTCCTCAGCCTCCCCGGCTGCCCCGGGGCCATGGAGCCTTCTGCAGTTGCCTCTCTGAAGGCGGATTTTGGTTCCCTGCCTGGAAAAACAGTAGGCGAACTAGTAAACCCTTAAATTCGAACATGTGTAAGTTATACATCTTATTTCCATTTTCCAGAAACATTCCCTGCGTCAGACATGAGGAAAAAATTACCGTCTGCCTTGGAATATCTCGGTGGAGCATTTATCTCCCAGCCATGATAACTGAATTTCAGGCACTGCTCCCTCCCCCCAGCTCAGGTTAAGAGACAAATTTGTTTAGTGTCCTGCTTGGAACTCGTGCCAGCTGAGCTCAGAGGGTGGGATTTGTGCACTGTCACCGTGCTTACCCTGCAGGGAATGGGTCCCTCCAGAAGCTCCTGGCTTCTGCCAGAGGAGGAGGACAGCTCTGGGATCAGAGCATGGCCTAAACTGCCCTGGAAATGGCTCTGGGATTAAAGCCTGGGCTTGCTCTGTGCAGAGGTTGTGCACTAATTCCCCCCTTGGGAAGGTGAGGACAATGTGCCCTTCCCTGGAAGCCCCTCAAGGTGGGATGTGCTGTGTGTGCCTGGCAGGCTTGGGGCTGGGCTTTGAAGGGATGAAAGGCAGGAGCTGCTCCTGCAGCTGGAGAAAAGCCAATCCCTGCTCCCTCTCAGGCTTTGGAGACTGTCAGTTCTCCCAGAGCCTTCCCAAGGCTCTGCAGCAGGCCAGGCCTTAGGATGGAGCCACCTGAGCTGCTGGGTGTCCCCTCCTCATCACTCCAGCACCTCAGGGGTTAAGCTGGCGCCAGAGCCCTTTTCACACCCGTACTGGGGCCTGAAGTTCCTGACTCGTGCCTGGAGCATCCAAGATTCCCAGATTTCCTCACCAGGTAGTGAACTGTGGCACTATTAATCAGAGAATAATAGAATAACAGAACAATTGAATAATTGAACAATAGAATAATTGAACAGGCTGTGTTGGAAGGGACCCACAGGATCACCGAGTCCATCTCCTGTCCCTGCACAGGACACCCAGCAATCCCACCCTGTCCCTGAGTGTTATCCAAATGCTCCTGCAGCTCTGGAGGCTCCAAGAACAGACAAGTTCCATCCTATTCAGCCCTGGATAGACCAGACTGTGCTGCCATTGGGTGTTCTCTGGGGACAGCCCTGTCCCTTTGGGTGGGTGTTCTGGGTTCTCTGTTAATGAAAGGGCTGTTCCTGTGTCCTGTGAGCTCTGCAGAAACACCTCAGGCCAGATGAGCAGAGCACCTGTGTGCCACTGCCAGGCTCCAGTGCAGCACCAGGGCTGTTTTAGCCCCACAGAGGGTGGCACAGCCTGAGGGCTGTTTTAGCCCCACAGAGGGTGGCACAGCCTGAGGGGTGTTTGAGCACCACAGAGGGTGGAACAGCCACAGGGCTCCCAGGAGCAGCCACCCTGTCTGCAGGACAGCTGGAGTGCACTGAGCATCCAGGGATGAGGGAGTTGGATGTAACCCACAGACTGCTGTCCTGGGCACTGGCTCCTTACCTGGTTTGGGAGTGTTGGTATTTCAGAGCTGCTGCACACGTGGCCTTGTCTGGAGTCATTCTGTTGGAGATTCCAGCTGCATTATCAGAGATCCCCTGCGTGCCCCACAGACCCCTTCTGACACCCAGTAACAGGTCAGGAATGGCCTCTCCATAAGGGAGAGGGACAGCTGAGTGTCCCCCGTGGGCCAGCCCCTCCTGTGTGCAGGGATGGAGGGGCTCTGATGCTGACCCAGCTTTGCTTTGCCTTGCAGGGAGTCCCCCGTGGACTGCAGCGTGAGCAAGTGTGGCAAGCTGGTGGGAGCAGGGAGCGAGTCCAGCCCCATGAGCTACAGCACCTACATGGACGAGAAGAACGGGCCTCCCCCCAACATGACCACCAACGAGAGGAGGGTCATCGTCCCTGCAGGTACTGCCACGGCCTGGGCAGCTGTGCCTGCTCTGCCTGCAGGAGATTTTTGTTTGGTTTGTTTATCTGCTCCATGAGGAATTTTCTCTCTTACAAACCACGCAAAAAATAAGGAAAATATCAGAGTTTCTGGCTAGAGGGAATTCCCATGTCCCAGTGCATGATCTGAATCAGGATAGGCAGCAGATAACTGGTGATTTTTCTTCCTTTCCTTTCCTTTCCTTTCCTTTCCTTTCCTTTCCTTTCCTTTCCTTTCCTTTCCTTTCCTTTCCTTTTCCTTTTCCTTTTCCTTTTCCTTTTCCTTTTCCTTTTCCTTTTCCTTTTCCTTTTCCTTTTCCTTTTCCTTTTCCTTTTCCTTTTCCTTTTCCTTTTCCTTCTCCTCCTCCTTCTCCTTTCTTCTTCTCCTTCTTCTTCTTCTTCTTCTTCTTCTTCTTCTTCTTCTTCTTCTTCTTCTTCTTCTTCTTCTTCTTCTTCTTTTTCTTTTTCTTTTAAATTTTTTTGCCCAGAATGAAGTGTTGTTTTGGTGTGCTGAACGAAATCCATCTTCTGTCACGTGTTAGAGGAGAATTTGCTTCCTGGGACACACAGGGGATGATCAAAGAGGAATGAAGCGGGCCCAAGTTATAATTCCCCTGGTGCTCTCAGGATCCAGCTGCACTTTCAAGTCACACTGATTGATTCAAAATGAGCTATTTTGTTTCCATTTTTTTTGTAAGCAGTAGAAACCCAGAAAAATTCTATTTAGCAGTAACTGTGTTATCCTTCCAAAAATTGTCACACAGAAACATTCCTGTCCAGCTTTGTTTGTGTTTGGTATCCACATCTGCTGCCTGGAGCTGGCAGGATGCTCTGGATGCATTTGGATGCTCAGGAGTGAGAGCTGCTGTGGGGGAAGCCTGAACCTGGAGTGAGGAGCAGTTTCCCTGTGAAGTTTATAAACAGCCAGGGCCAGGAAGTTTCCAGCAAAGGAGCCAAGTGCTGGCCCAGTGACATCCCAGAAGTGGCCCAGCTCTGAGGCTCTCAGCGGGGCAGGAGGGCAGGCAGACAGTGCTGGCAGGAGGAAACGCACTCGTGGAATTCAGCTCCTTTCTCTGAGCGTGGCTTGACCACGAGCAGATGACAGTTCCCAAGCATTTGTTTGCCATTTAGGATGAAATGGAAAGGCTTGAACTGAATGCAGTGAGGAGAAGCCAATAAAGGATTGATGGCAAACCTCTAAATCCCATTCAGAGTGATGTTTGAGGAACTGGCTGAGCTGCTTGGGGACAGCAGCACAGTCGTGTCCAGTGTCACCCTGCCTGGAAAGGTGCAGCTGGCACCAACCAGTCCCTGTGGAATGAAAGATGTTCCAGGGGCAGTATTTATCCTGTGTGTTTGAAAAAAAACAAGGGTGAGTTGAAGTTTAGCATTGTTGAAAGAGGGGAAATTACTTTCAGTGCCCCAGTAGAAGAGAAAATTTGGAATCTCCTCTTTGAAGGAAAGTGAAGAAAAGGACTTCCGCCCCCCCCCCCCCCCCCCCGTTATGACCATTCACAAATCAAACCCTTGAGATCCTTGTGAAAGAGCAGAGATTTACCAGATTTTGGAAGACAATTATGAACATCATCCCAGATCTCTGGCTGCAGGAGAGGAGGCCAAGTCATCCAAGAAAGGCATTTGGATATTTTAATTTAATCCAGAATGGAGATTTATAGCGCATTAAGGCGAAGATAAGCAAGAATAATGTCACATTAGGCTTACAATAGTAGTAATAATGAGCTCTAAGCCATGTTTCAAGAAGGCATTTTCAGACACCATTCAATGTCTTTTACAGTGTTTAAAGGGAGGCCACAAATTCACTATGCCGTCTAGATGTTGGGTTGTTTTCAAAACTCAAAACAAATAAGTCTTTCAATTAAAAAAAAAATCCTCCCTTGAATACTTGCATTGTAAAATTTGCAGCATTTAGCCAGTGCTTAAAAAGCAGAATTTCAATTAACTATTGCCAAAACCTGAAGAAAATCCATCTGTCCTTCTCAGAGCAGACTTGCAAAGGTGTGGGGCTGTAAATTCCTTGTTCTGAATTCAGCTTTCAGCAGCCCAGGTTTTCTGGGGATTCAGTGGGGAAAGGTCTCAGTTACATTTCAGTTCCCTTGGTCTCAGCTCCCTGCTTGGTGCTGTTATTGCAGGGCTCAGGTGCCCAGGAATGCCAGGTGTGGGCACCTCCTGACCTTTTGTGCCCAGGGCTGCCCTCAGTCTGGGCACCCAGTGTCCATCCCTGGGCTGAGGCGTTGCTTCACACCCCTAAATCCAGGCACAGGCATTTCTTGTTCTGCCCAGAGCACCCCCAGAGCCCTGGGCATGCTCCTGATCCATGTTCTCAGCTCCCTGGGATCTGAGTGTCTGAGGTCTGTCTCAGAGCTGGGCCAGCTGTTCATGACACATCAGACATCTCCAGAGCCTGAGCTCCTCTGCAATGCTGAGCAGCTGCAGCACAACATGAATGTGCAGCTCCAGCTTGGAAAGCAGATCCGTGGGGAGCAGCAGCACAGGAAACATCTGAGAATGCTGATATGCTCTGCAAAGGCTGTCAAGCTCTGTGGCACCAGCTCTTGCTGGGCCCTCTGATCTAATGCCCTTTGCAGAATTCAAAGGCTCGTTGCTGTTTTGAACCACTCATCTCCACGGGGCTGAGCTCCAGCCGGGCTGGAGCAGCTCCTACGTCAGCAGCAGCAATAACCATCCCACAGCTGGAGCTCTGCTGGGACAGACAGACAGACAGACAAACTGCAGCAGCCTTGCACAGCTGGCTGCTTACAGGGACAGAGGAGCCAGGACTGCTCCTGCCCGGGGTGAACGACTCCCACTCACACCCAGGGCAAGCTGCTCTGCTCTAGCCACACTATTTTATTTTATTTTATTTTATTTTATTTTATTTTATTTTATATTTTATTTTATTTTATTTTATTTTATTTTATTTTTTATTTTATTTTATTTTATATTTTATTTTATTTTATTTTATTTTATTTTATTTTATTTTATTTTATTTTATTTTATTTTATTTTATTTTATTTTATTTTATTTTATTTTATTTTATTGTGTTTTATTGTATTTTATTGTATTTTATTATTTTAGTTTATTTTGGTTTTATTTCATTTTTTATTTTTAAAATTTAATTTAATTTTATTTTATTTTAGGGTTTATTTTATTATATTATATTTTAGTTTAGTTTAGTTTTTGGTTTTTTATTTTATTTTGGGGTTTATTTTTTTATTATTTGATTTTATTTTGGTTTTATTTAATTTTTCATTTTAAATTTAATCTAATTTAATTTAATTTTGGGTTTTATTTTATTATTTAATATTTATTTTATTTTATTGTATTTTATTTCGGGGGCATTATTTCTTATATTAATTATTTATTATTTATTATTTGATTTTATTTTGGTTTTTATTTTATTTTAAATTTTTTTAAAACTTTTTTTTTTTTTTATTTTCCTTTCTGAGTCCCTTTGCTGACCATGACAACCCCATGCTCAGGGTTTCTCGTGCCAGCTGTGGGCTCCCTAATGCCCCTGGTGGGACTCACACAGCCCTGATGTCCCTGCCCAGCCTTGCAGAGCCACACTGGGACAGGAGCTCCCTCTCAAAGGGCTCAGCGTCCTTCAGGAAGCTTTTTTCCAGAGAAAACTCAAATGTCACCAGGGCTGTTCCAAGCAGAGAAAACTCAAATGTCACCAGGGCTGTTCCAAGCAGAGGAGGGAGCTTTGGGCAGCAGTGACCAGGCCAGGCTGTCCATGCTGAGCCCTGCTCCAGCACAGTGCCTGTTCATCCCGGCAAAGGGGTCAGTAAATTCAATATCTCTGCCTGTGACACGGTGTCTGGTGCTGTGGCAGGGCTGCAGGCACTCTGAGGTGTGTGTGTGCCCATCCTGTGCTCTCCCCTGGCAGATCCCACCCTCTGGACCCAGGAGCACGTGCGCCAGTGGCTGGAGTGGGCAATCAAGGAGTACGGCTTGATGGAGATCGACACCACCATCTTCCAGAACATGGATGGCAAGGAGCTCTGCAAAATGAACAAGGACGACTTCCTGCGCACCACCTCCCCCTACAACACAGAAGTTCTGCTGTCTCACCTCAGTTACCTCAGGGAAAGTGAGTATTGCCCTGCCCACCCCAGCCCCTGCCCTGGGTGAACTCCCAGGGCTCCTCCTCCCTCCCAGGGAAATGAGCAGAGAAAGGCAAGCAGAGAGAACAAGCAGGGAAACATGGAGTAAAAGGAGTAAAATGGACTTGGAAAGTTCAGATGAACCCAGATGGAGCTACTGGTGCTATCAGGGTGGTGAAGAACTGAGCAGGGCTCTGGAGGAGATTAGATAAGTCTCACAGATAACAACATCTGTGGCTATGTGATAAAAATATACAATTTGCCATGGAGATTAAGCCTGACATTAACTGATTTGTCTCAGGCAAACAATTCCATAGCTCTGCAGTCAGAGGGCTGTGCCCTCCCCATGAACAGGACCCACAACTGGCCAGGCTGGGGCTTTCCTGTGCTCCTGCAGGCCCAGGTTTGTTGGAGAGAGTTCAAAACCCAAGAGTGATTCCCCATATGTGAATGTGCTGGCACAGATGTTGTGCAAATGACCCAGGACTGTGAGAAAAAGGTTATGGAAGCTCTTTATTGCTCCTTTCTGCCCCACACTGAGCATGGGATGGATCCAATCCCCCTTTTTGCTCTATTAAGCCCCAAACCCAGGAGCTGTGAGCAATCTGGAAAAGTGTTATCCCAGCACCCAAACAAGAATGATCACCTTAGGGATGGCACATGCACCTGATGCTGGTAGTCTTAGATTTCAGCTTTCCCAAGACTTCTGTGCAATCATGATCACACCCACAGCTTCCAAATGTCTCCTCTTCACCTGTAAATGGAGCTAAAAGCATTTCCCTTCCCCACAAAAGTGTACTGAGGGTAATCATGCTCTGATGAGGCAGAGAACTGGAGCTGAGCCCCACATGCTCTGCTGTTTTTCCCAGTGAAACAGCTTTTCTAGGACTATCATTATTTAAGCACTCAAAAATCAGGAGAAGGTGCCCTAAATCAAGGTGGAAGGGCGGGGAGAGAAAGGCAAAAGTGTATTTTCTCCACTAGAAAATCCAATTGTGATGAAAAGGCAGCTGAAGATGTCTCCTCTAGCCAGTGAAGCAGATACAGAATTTAGGGTGTTTCTTCAAAGTTGATCTCTCCCTGCCCAAAATCAGTGGGAGTTTCACAGATTCCAGTGGCACAACAGTTAGATCACAGATGGGTGCCTCTGGAAGCCCCACCTTTATTTTTCTTGAGAAGTTGAGCCAAGGAAATGATTCACAACAAAAAAACCAAACTGTTGGATTTGAACAGTTGTGACTGGACAATAAAATAATTTCCCATCCAAAATCACGGGCAAATTTCATTCTGTTTCATCAGAAAAGGGCTGCTAGTCCACAGGAAGCTTTCCAGGATTGCCTGTGGAATTGGACAGTTTCCTGGGAAATGGGAAGGCAGTTTTGTGCAGGCCAAACCTGCTGCTTGGGGTGGGGAAATCAGGCACTTTGGAACCGGAAACGCTTCTCAATTCCCACAAGATAAACACCCAAGTGAGACACTTGAGCTGTGTTATTGATAAGGTTTGAGAATTGTCAGAGAGAAGGAGTTGGATGGGTTCAAAGCACACGAGCAGGCTGGATTTGGAAAGCTTGGCAGAGTGGAATTCTCCAGGTGGCATCTCCAGGATCATCCCCAGTGTTTGTGTCTGTTGTTTGGGCTGACCAAAGGCAGCATCAGGGGAATTGCATGGTTGATCTCATGGCATGAGCCCCAAAGCCTGGGTTCAGTGACCACTTTTACCACCTGCTGTTGCTCATTTGCTCAGGAGCAGCTTCCCCAGGGCACATTCAGGACAGCAGTCCCTGGGTCACACCTTGCCTTTAAATACCTGACGTGAGGAGGTTTTGCTGTCTGTAAGGTGGCACAGCCATCCTGCCTTCTCCTTGGGACCCTCCATTGGGATTGTGAGGAATGATACTTGCTTCCAAAAGTTTAGAAGGTTTGTTAAAACCTTATAAAAACAATACAACAGAAGACTGAATAGAGGAAATATTACCGTGCCAGGAGCAGAGGATTTTTCACCATGTGCTCATCCATACAATGGATGGTCCACCTTTTAACCCTTTAGCCCCTCCCAAAATCTTGTCCATCAACTCCTTCTTCACTGTCCAGTGGTGGAGATCACTTCCTGACACCTCGAGGAGATCCTCTCTTACACATTGGAGGTCAGCTGTTACCATATTAACAAGCCAACCCTCCCAAATGTCCCAAACCCAGACCACCCACTGGTAACAATGCAAGGGGGGTAAAACATAACCATACATCTATAAAACTTCTTTTAGCATATACTTAACATTTGCCTTTTAATTGTGACAGTCAGCCATGGCATTCCTCACCACCACAGGATGGTGTCTGTGGAGCAGGGGCTGCGCCTCACAGTGCTGCCTGTGCCCAGCACTGCAGCCCTGCTGCAATAATGATCATCAGAACATCCTGTCCTGCCAGGGCAGTGCCTGCAGTGATTTCTGTGCTTTTAAGCCACTGCAAAACCCGAGGAGCTTTGCTGGACTCAGGCAGACTGCTGTCTCCTGTTTCACAGGGAATTCAGTGCCCGTCCATGCCACTTTAGGAGGATGGATGTGTGTGTGCTGATCCCAGATGTGCTCCTCAGAGCAGCTCCTGCCTGCTGGAGCTGGGCAGAGCATTCCTGCTTCCCTGCAGCTGTTCCCAGCCCAAGGACAGGCTGCTCTGGGCAGTGCTGGGTGTCTCCTTCATGCAGAAACCCCTTCCAGAGAAGCTGATGGCTTTTCCAGACCAGCTTCCAGTGGATGTTCAGCGCTGAGCCTGGAGCTCAGTGCCATGGAGATTTGGGCTTTCATTTTCACAAGTTTTCCCCTTTTGGAAGGGTGTTTGTCCCACAGACATTCCCTGCTCAGGGTAGGGAACTGCTGATGGCCACCAGCACAGGAGGACTGGGGGCAGTGCAGCCCTACAGGCTGGATTGCCTCTGCCCAGGCTCTCTAAAGGTGTTTGTGGTCTTGGGATGTTAAGCTAGATATGTGATGATTTATGAATCCTCAACTTTGGGGTTTGTTTTCCAAGAAACAAAGCTGATCTGAACTTTCTTAGCTGTTTGCTCACCCAACAAGGAGAGCCCCTGAAAATGAGCTTTCCCAGGAGGTTCTCAGCATTTTACACTCCTAATCAGGATGAAAACTTCCTTAAAGCTGCCTATGAAATACATTATTTTGGCACATCTGAGTCCAGACTGAAAAAATAAACCAGCAACATGTGCATGACCTCAACACAAGCTCAGTCTCAGTTTTAGCAGTGGAAGGTTCAAGGTGAGCTGTGCAATGCAGTCAGGAGTAACCCAAACTCATCCCACAGCACCTTTAGTCTCTGGCTTAGGCCTGGCTCAGAATGGTGCAGTTGTTTCCCGTTGCCACAAGCCATGGAAGCTGGCAGGAACTCCAGAGCCTCTGTGATCCTCAGATTTCAGAGTGCAGAGCCCAGTCCTGCAGCACTCTCCATCCTTTGGAGCTTCCCAGAACACCCCCAGTGACTCTTTCAGGGAACTCCCTGCCCACCCCCTCAAACAATCATCTTTCTTCGCATGTTCCTTTTAGTTCCCTCTCCAAAATCATCAAGCCATGCCTTGATTTGCCTTCCTTTTGCTCATCCCCACACACTTTGGGGCTCCAGACTGATCTTGCTGCAGCACATTCTGCCTGGTGAATTCTCTCCAGGCAGCTGTTGGGCAGGGGAAGGGAGTTTTGGATGCATCCATGCTGTTTTTGGGATGAAAATCAAAAGAAGCTGAGCTGCCACCTCCATCCTTTCCCTCCCTGGTGGTGGCACAAAGGGGAAGAGCCTGAAGGGGAAAGAATGAGGCTGTGGTGAGAAGTAGAAAACTGTTCAGTGGTTTTGAGCCATGTGTTAATGCCCAACAAAACCATCCTGCCAAGTGCAGCAGGACTTGGATTCCAGCAGGAGCCGTGCAGGGCCTGGGGAAGGTGAGGGTAAAAAAGACTTTCAAATTAATAAACCTGAGACTGTGGAACCAAGATATTCCTGCCCCTCTGAAGGACAAGCTGCCTTGTGAGAGGGAAGGGTTTATGGGAAAAAACTCTCCTGCTTTCCTGTCCTTCTCCATCTTTTTGTAATGAATGCAAGGGAAATCAAAGAAAGGGAAGGGTGGGGGGTGCCATAAAATAATGAGTTTAAACATGAATTATGGAAGAACAGCCCTCACTGCATTAACCATAGCAGAGAGCTGATCCATCCTTGGTGTCGCTCACCCAGCGAGGGGAATGGAACAAAAATGAAAATTCATCACCCAAAGCTCTGCCCCCGAAGGAGCGAGGGAGGAGCAGCCTGGCTTGTGTCTGTCTGTCTGTCTGCTTCCCTCTGTCCTGATCTGGGTCTCTGCCTTTCTCCCTTTCCCTCCTCCATTGAAACCCTTAATAGGAAACACATTTCCCTCTCTGTGGTGTTCCCACCAGAAACCTCAGACTGCCGGGCAAAGGTGAGAACTTTGAGCAATTAAACCGGGGGAGGCGCCGCTCCTTTCCAGTGGCTTGGGCTGCATTTTTTACCCTAAAGTAGCTGTAGGTTGATCCTGCTCGCTCAGTGCTATTCATCACCCCACCCCCACCGCCCCAGCCGCTCATTTGCAGTCCATTTAGTCATAGAAAACCACGTTTCTGAATTCCCCAGCACTTCCCTGTCTGGCAGGGGGAAGCTGGGCTGGGCGTTGCACTCAGGACTGCTTTAAATAACCTGAAAAGGAGAGAGTGGTGGACAGGAGTTTCCCCACAGATATTCAAGAAAGAAATGCCAAAGCCAGAAACCATCCGATGAAAACATGAGTTACGTGGACAGAGTTCTTTCAATTCCTCCAGCAGCCAATCTCTCTAAATATTCCAGCCAATCCCTTTGGCCATTGGCAGCTTTCAGAGCCAGGGTGCCCTTGGGATCCCTCTGAACTCTTTACCTCCTCGTTCACCATCCATCCTGCTCTCTGGAAGCATCCCCTGACTTGCAGCATGTGGTACCATCCCTCCTCCCCTCCCTGCGAGCAGCTTTGTTTCCTTCCCAGCACCTCCTGCCTGCGTGTCCTGCTGGCTTGTGCAGCCTCTGGCTTTGTTTGCCTTGGGGAGGACAGAAATGCACTGCAGCACAGGGCCAGCAGCACCCAGCACCTGCAAAGCTCTCAGATCTGCCAGGGACCTGCCCAAACCTCAGCTCTCACAGGAGAGACACTTGTGACGGTGGTTACAAGGGGTTTCAGGATGAAGAGAGAGGCGAGAATGTTGATTCCATGGTCAGAAGGCTTGATTTATTATTTTATGATATATATACTATATTATAACTATACTAAAAAGAATAGAAGTTCTCAGAAGCTAGCTAAGCTAAGAATAGAAAAGGAATGAATAACAAAGGTCTGTGTCTCTGCAGAGAGCAAGAGCAGCTCTGCCATGAGCGGTCAGTAAATCCAAACATCCACAGGAGACCAATCACAGATGCACCTGTTGCATTCCACAGCAGCAGATAACCATTGTTTACACTTCGTTGCTGAGGCCACAGCTTCTCAGAAGACAGAAAAATCCCAAGAAAGGATTTTTCACAAAAGATGTCTGTGGTAGACACTCTGAGAGCACTGAGGGGCAGCTGGGTCATTTGGGACCCTGTGCAGGGCTCAGCCCCAAATCCTGCTCAGCTGCTGAGAGGGTTCCTGCCCTGCTGAGGGGATGCTCAGGGGCAGGATCCCCTTCATGGGGGGATCTGCAGAGAGTAAAAGCACTCAGGGCAGCACTGGTGCTGCTCCAGCCACAGCCTCAGCACAAACAGGAGCCTGTGCCCTGTCAGGGCTGTCACTGCTCCAAGGGCTGCAGGAGGGTGAGCCCAGGGGTGATGTGAGCACACTTAAGCAGACAGCCATGAAATGGGCATTTCATGCTGGCTTCCCTGGGCTCCCAGGATCTCCTCCTCCATTTCCAGGAGAGTTTACAGGAGAACCAGAGGGAAATGCTTAGAAAGGAACATTTCCCCCACAGATTGTGCAGAACAGAGACCCTTCCAACAGGATCTTTCTGTGCTGTACTTGTGTGTCATGTGGGGCTGGAAAGGCCTCTCTGAAGCAAGGGAGCTGCTCCCAGATTCCCCAGAGCAGGGAGATGCTGGAATCCCAGTGAGAGCTGTGCAGCTGCTGGCCCCAAACCAAGCATGTGACACTCTAAAAATGGCCAAAAAGGTCCTGACAGTGCAATTTGTGTCTTTTCTCCTGCCTGTTCCTCAAACAGAAAATTTCTCTATCACAGCCAGAGAGAGAAAAGCTTCTTCCTTATCCTGTCACACAAACTGTGCCACAGGCACTTCTGGAGGCTGTGCTGGGATAGATCCTGTACCTCTACAACCTCACCCCTTAAGATCAGTTTTCAATGGGGGACATCAAGGCATTCAGTGACGGAGACAATTATCTTTATTTTTTGCAAATGAGGAAGCAGCAGCACATGTGCCCTGCAGCTACCAAGCTTTTAGATGAGTTTCACAGAAAGTGTGTGCCTAATTAACAGCAAAATTAGCTTTTTTTCATGCCATTAACAACATTTCCTACTTGCCCTGATGGCTCCCCGTGCCCAGACTGCTCTAACTCCCTTTCTTTGCCTTGCAGGTAGCTCACTGCTGGTCTACAACACTCCATCCCACACAGACTCCTCACGTCTTGCCACCAAAGAAGGTCAGTGTCTTGCTTATAAATGTCCTGGGTTTGATTGGGTTAAAACCAGACCTTGTAAATAATATCCTTGGCAAAAGATGTTCTGCTGCACTCTGCATTCACAGCACAGTAAAAAAGGAATAATTCTCACTGTGCAGCCCCACCCAGGCTGGAAATGCCATCTCTGCTTGCCCAGCCAGCACCGTGGCACCAAAGGTGTCACTGTCACACGGGTGTTTTGCTGAGCTGGTGAACTGCTGGCACATTTTCTGTTCCTGATGTGAACAGTCTGGAATCTCACACAGACAGCAAGGCCTGAGACTCTGTTTTCCTCTGAGTTCCTCTGAGCTCACAGTCAAAAGGATCAAATCTTCTCACAATGAATTTCACTACTATAAAGGGCACTCAGGTATTCCAAACCCATCCATGGATCTGTAGCTCATTTCAACCAGCAAGGAAGACAAAATTTATCTCTTTGACACTTTCATTTTGGACTAGTTTGATTTTCTTTTTTGTTTCAAGTTTTCTTTTTTATCTAGTAGCAATTCTGACCACGTAGCTAAGCTTAGAAACCCTGGAGTTTAAAAGTTAATAACCCTCTTGAGGCTCCTTCAGGCCTTGGAGATGTTTGTGGGTCCTTCAGTCAGGTGTTTTAGGTTTTTCTCTGCAGCTCCAGC
Source organism: Ammospiza nelsoni (assembly GCF_027579445.1). Taxonomy (NCBI): domain Eukaryota; kingdom Metazoa; phylum Chordata; class Aves; order Passeriformes; family Passerellidae; genus Ammospiza; species Ammospiza nelsoni. The sequence continues at coordinate 1,153,458 of NC_080656.1, read as the reverse complement.
CCTGCTCCTTGTTCTTATTTTTATTGACAAACTGGACTCTCAGTCAGGAAAAAGTTGTGAATATTGGTGTGATCACAGAATTCCAGAATGGTTGGAAGGGACCTTAAGGATCACCTGGTTCAGTCCATGGCCATGGGCAGGGACCGGATGAAACACATCCCTTACCTCCACAGAGAAGTTGAATTGATACAGTGAGTATTTGGGTGAATTTATCACCCCCAAGTAGGGTGATAAAGAGCAAAAATCCATTCTGTCCTCTGTAACTCTTGGGTAGGGACAGGAGCCTGTAATGGGGTTTTGCTTTCCCGTTGTGCTGCTGCAGGAACATTGGGTTTGTTCCCTGGGCTCTGTTCAGCTCCTCCTTGGAGAAGTTTCTGCCAGCCTGTCCCTGTGCCAGCTCCCTGAGTGTCACAAATGGCTCTCTGCTCTTCAGGAGAACGTGGCTGCATGGACGAGCCACAGGTTTGGATTAAAAGAACAGTGGGAAGGGCAGAAGGAGAGACAAAACCTCCCTGCACTGAGGGGCTGCAGCAAACAGAGCCACATTTAACAGCTCTGGCTGCCTCCTTTCTGTGCTCTCAGAGCCCTCCTTTCCCCTGCATTTCACCCCCAACATCTGCTTTAGAGCTGGGCACGAGGTCAGGGCTGCTCCTCCAGCAGCTCCTTCTGTCCAGCAGGTAAATCCACTGCAGCTCCTGGCACTGTTCTGTCCTCTGAGGCAGCACCAGCTGGTAAAACAGGGGCAGAACAGGGACAGAGCCACTCAGGTGTGCTCTGACTGCTGCTTTGACATTAACAATAATCTATTTAAAGTTCATCCGAGCTGGGCTTGCACTGTGTAGTAGGGATATAGTGGGAATGAAGTAGGGACATGTGCTCCTTCACAATTTTCCCTTACACCCAAACCTCTGCTCATTCTGTCTCAGGCCAGGCAGTTGCTAAAAATAAAGCCAAGAAAAGTCTGGGTGTTTTTTTTTTTTTTTTTTTTCTTCAAGAGAAAATCTCTGTGTTCAACTGCACTCCTCTGAATTTTTAAACACTTTGAGACTTGGGCTTTGAGTCACTCAGACTGAAAGAAACTTGAGGGGAAAGTGTCCCTCCCCCTGCATTTTTAGTGGCCTCCAGGGTGTCTCTGTAGTGCAGCTGACAGAGCTCTGGGCTCACTGCTGTCAGTGTGGAGCCCTCAGCTTCACATGGAACTTTCATCATGTGTCAATAAAGGACCAAGCACGCCCTGGAGAGAGGCAAATAAAAATTAAGAACTATGTAGAAATGTTGAAATCCCATCTATTCCTCCCCCATTTCTCCCTATAGGGCATAAATTCCATCATTCCTTCCACACTGGGTGTTGGTGCAGCACAAACTGCCCCACTCCAAGCCCCTGCAGCTGGCCGAGGTTACTGAGATAAGGAAAAGGGACAGGAGAGCAGGACAGGCTGGCAGATAAGGGACTGGGAGAGCAGAGTGAAGTGGCTCATCCAATAGCACAGCAGAGACTCATGATGCTCATAAAACTGGACTTGGAATTCCTCAGGCTGTTTTTTTTTTAGGAAACAGGATTTTCCTTGTTTCCTTTCTAATGGGCTCGCTTCAAGATGATATTCTCACTCCAAAAGATGATATTCTTTTGGAAAAGGAATTTAATGTGAAAAATTATTGTTTTTTGGAATGATTCTTTTAACTTCTCAAAAGATTAAACAGTTTTCTTCATTCCAGTGCATCTGGAATCTACCAATCCTGTAAATATTTCTCCCCTCTGTGTCTGTGAATAAAAACAGATGAGTTTTTCTAACCACCTTCCCTTGAGGATTCAAAAGCAGGTGATGGAATAGTACCAACCATGCCAAAGATAGGAAACAATACCATTTTCTTCACTCCTCCTGTAGCTTTCTACATAACTAGTGCAAATAAGCTGCTTGTGCAGATTGCAGGGAGAGACAGGAGCCCTTTGCATACATTGACACTGTGCTTTACACAACATGTTCCATCCACGGCTGGAAAAAAGAACCCACAGGTCAAAAAAAAAAAAAAAGTGCAGCTGCAGCACAGACATCTGCAGATGTTCCAGATGCAGCCCAGGCTCTGCTCCCTCCCCCAGGACCATGTCCCAGGAGCTCAGGGAGCCTGGCCCTGTCCCAGGGCTGTCCCTGGGCTGCCTTTGGTGCCCTGGCTGCAGCTGCAGACCTGACTCCCTTTTTCCCTTCTGCTTGCTGCCCCCTCACTCCCTGCAGTGCCAGCTCTGCAAACAGGAGCTGCAGCTCTGCTTTGGGGCAGAACTCTGCAGCAGGAGTTTTGGGGATCTTTACAGCAGATCCTGAAGTCCCACAGTGGGGCCCAGGGCAGCTGAGTGTTCTCACAGCAGACAGGTAAATCCTTGTCCTGTTCCAAAGCTCCTGCTGCCTCACTGCTCCCTTCCCAGCCTCATAAACACTCCAAAGGATGGGACTGAGCGTCACTGGGACAAATTGTCTTCAGCTGCCTCAGAGGAGTAAATGGCTCTAATGAAAATCACCAGTGGTTTTTGGCTGGAGAACAATTTTCTGGGAAATGAAATGAGGCTGCTCTCATGGCTGAATGGAAAGAGCTGTGTCCCCCTCCCACTGCAGACATGGTCTGGGTCATTTTCTGGGGCTGTTTGGAGAAATGAGTGATCTGCTGTGGGTACTGGAGACAGGGACAGGAATCTGAGCCCACAGATCTGCCCCAGCCCGGGGAGACCTTAAACTGCTCTCCTGCAGAACAGTGTCATTTGAGCAGCTTTCCACAGGGAAATGGAAAGAATATTCACATACAACAACATTGGGAGGCCAAAGGGCCACGTCCCCAAAGGGCTCTGAGCTCTCTGGCCTTGCTCCAGCACAGTTTTAAAGTTTTTAGTGTGTCGGGGCCTGTGTAATTCCTGTGTTTAAGACTGGAGCAGAATGCTGTGCAGGAGCTGAGGCCAGGGCAGAGCTGGGGGCTCCCAGCGAGGCAGAGCCCTGGTGTGTGGATGTGTGAAGTTCCCTGTGGATGTGTGAAGTTCCCTGTGGCCATGCAGCCTGTGGGAATGCCTGGGCTGGGATGTGTGGCACTTTCTAATTCACAGAATTCAATTCACAGAATCACTGGATTGGAAGAGACCTTCAAGATCATCAAGTCCAACCCAGCCCCAACACCCCAACTGAACCCTGGCACCCAGTGCCACATCCAGGCTTTGTTAAACACACCCAGGGATGGGGACTCCACCACCTCCCTGGGCAGAACATTCCAGAACTTTATCACTCTTTCTGTAAAAAACTTTTCCTGCTATCCAACCTGTATTTCCCTTGGTGCAGCTCGAGGCTGCTGTGTGCTCTGGTTGTGTGAGTTACTGGAGAAAGAGCCCAGCCCCAGCTGAGCACAGGCACCTTTCAGGAGCTGTGAGAGTGATGGGGGCAGCCCTGAGTCTCCTTTTCTCCAGGCTGAGCACCCCCAGCTCCAGCACTGCTGGTCCCAGGGAAGTGATGTTTGTGCAGGGAGGTGGCAGAGGGGCTGAGGGGAGGCTCAGCATCACAGGTGACAATTAACCACAGAGGTTCCTGGGGCTCTTTGTCTCCAGGTCATTCAGGATCTTGGTGCAAAAGGTACATTCACACAGGTTTGTGCTCTGCACAGCCCAAGGTAACAGAATCCCAGAATCATTTAAATTGGAAAAACCCTCCCAGACCATCAAATCCAACCTGTGAACAATCCCCACCTTGTCCCCAGCCCAGGGCACTGAGTGCCACCTCCAGGTGTTCCTTGGGCACCTCCAGGGATGGGGACTCCAAACCTTGCTGGGCAGCCCCTCCCAGTTTAACAACCCTTTCCATGAGGAAATTCCAGCCTGAGCCTCCCCTGGCACAGCCTGAGAACATTTCTTCCTGTCCTGTAGCTGTTCCTGGGAGAATCCCCAACCCCCCCTGGCTCCTGGCAGGGAGTTGCAGAGAGGGATTTGATCCTTCTTGAGCCTTCCAGATTTGGCTGAGAACAGTGACAAGCCAACCCAAAGTCTCAGCAATCCAACTGAAACTCCAGCAGAGCACAGGGAAAAGGGATGTGGTACCTTTCAAAGAGGAAAGAAATCTCTGTGTGAATACATGAACAGGGATGGAGGGGGGAAATTTAAGGGTTTGTTCTGTGGCTATCCCATATTTATGATCATAGAAGCTGTTGAGTGAACAATGAGGATGTTTGGGTAAAAGGTGTGTGTTTGTGTGTTTGATGGGGCTGTTGGCAAATTTAAGAGGATAAATAAATTAGTGAACTCTGAAATCTAGTGTGATTTCCTAGGGCTTTGTACCAATGTTCGTTGTGAGGCCCTAAGAAAGAGTTTCCTGGTGTTGGAGCATCAATTAAAATCTCTCTCATTCCAATTCCCTGGTACCTCACAAAATATGGGTCTGTGCAGCTGCTTTTCTCCCCATCAGGGCTGCAGCCTCTGTTCCCTTTAAACTGGCAGGAACTCCTCAAAACTCTTCCCTCCCACTTGTCAAACTGAGTGACAATTTGGGATAACAGGTTCAGATTTGGGGGGACTGGGGAGAGAGGGGCAGAGACTGCAGGGAATGAGTTTGCATAAGCACAGTTCCCACAGGAACACCTCTCAAATTCCTGCATAAACCCCTTCTCCTGAAAAGGCCATTTTTCAGATCTAAAAGGTTGTAGTGAAAAATATTGACCACGTCCAATAAACTCTCCTCTGAGTGTGTCAGTGCAGTTCCTTTCCAAAGGTTTTAAACTCCCCAGTTCAGCTGTGGCAGAGGAAAAGCAGCGGCAGCTTTGTGCTCTCCTAATTGTCTGTACTTGCTAAAACATTTCTCTATGATATTTGTGTGCCTGGTGATGAAATATCCCATTTTTAGCTCGGCAGCAGAAAAAGGGGAGGCTTTTTTAGCTCTCCTTTCATTTTGGCTGTGTGGCCAGGCAGGGATTTATGAGTTCAGGGGAGACAGTAGCCAGCGCGCTTGGATTTTGCTTTTTATACTTTCTTTTTTTTAAATTGTTTTCCTTTGAAATTCCAGAGTTAGTGTTTTGTCTGCTTTCTCCCTGACCCTCTTCGGAGGCAGGCGTGTGTTTTTTCACCAGAAAAACTGGAAACAAAGAATCGTTGTCTTTAAGCTGTAGCAGGCAGGAAACCCAACTCACAAGGGATCACCCCGAGCCAGCGCTGTCCCAGAGTAGACTCCAGTTCTCTGAATTCAACCTGACAGCTTGTCTGGAGCACTTTCTAAGTAACCATTATCCTTCCTTTCCCCCAGCAAAAGAGCCATTATTATTTTGCCTGGAGTGCAGTGCAAGGAGTGATTTTGTGCTGGAGGGGTCACACGTTTGCTGCGGTGCCAGGCTCTCCCTCCCGAAGCCTTGGAAGTGCTTGGGCTGTTTCCTAAAACAAGAGTTAATTTGTTTCCTGATGATGACTTAAAAGCTGTAAAACTGCCACGACTGTGCATGTGTGTCTTCCCTTTTCTCTCATGTGTGCGTGGCCTTTTTCTCCATGGATGTGAGGGTTGGGGTTTTTTACTTCTGCATTTGTGTGTTTTTCAACAAGAGCAACCTGCAGCCTGTCAGTGGTTTGGTTTTACACCCTGTGCTGGGGGTAACATCCCCACAGTGCTGTGGGCACATTCCTGGCTGTGTTTGGGTGGTTCTGTAGGTGTGCAGGGGATGTGCAGCTGTGCCTTGGCTGTGCCTGCAGCCCTGCCTGGCTCAGGAACATCTCTGCTGCCTGGAGAGCATCTGCTTTTCCAGGCTGGCTCTGGGAAGGCTTCTCAGGACACATTCTTCAGCCTCTGTGCACTGTGCATTGGGATTTCTGCTGCTGATATTAAAAAAGCAACAACAAGGAAAAAAAAAATCTTCCCATTACTTCCTCCTTTTCTCCATGCTGTGTGTCTGTGAGGCCAGCAGGTCTGAGGCAGACGTGGCTCAGGAAGTGCCAGCGCTGTGGCCGGGGATGTTCTGCAGCCCCAGCACCTCTGGGGGCTGTCAGCTCTGCCTGGGGCAGCAGGGACAGACCCTGGGGCTGAGTGGGGAGCAGAGCTGGGCTCTGTGCCCTGTGGGGGCTCCTTCCCTGCAGCCCTGCTCAGGGACAGGGACAGGGCTCAAACAGAGCACCTGTCCTGAGCGCACCCTGCCTCAGGGAATCCCCTCTGCAAATCCCAGTCCCAGGATGGGCTGGCTGGGAAGGACCTTAAAGCCCATCCAGTGCCAGCTCTTCCACCATCCCACCCCTTCCAGTGTCCCAGATTGCTCCAAGCCCTATCCAGCCTGGCTTTAGAGGACAGCAATCCTGAGTCCCAGCTCTATTCCTGCACCATCCAGATCCCGTCTGCCTCTGGAAATGAGTGGCCTTCAGCCACAGGGCTTTAGTCCATCACTGATTTAGAGCAGTTCAATCAGAAAGGTTTGATCCCTCTGATCTGTATTTCTGTAAAGGCAGCAATTCATAACCAGGCTCTCAGCTACTTTCAGGCACTCCTCAAGCTAAATCTGTCCTTCACATCCATCTCTGCAGCAGATTTCTCACCTACATTGAGCAATCAGTCCCTTTCGCTTGGTTGAGTTGACTTCAGGTCAAAATCCAGTGTTGTTCCTGGATTTGGGATCTGTGAAACAGGTTAAGAGCAATGCAGAGATCAGAGAACCCCATAATCATTCAGGCTGAAAGGCCTCTGAGATCATCCAACAGTGCACCCAGATGGATGCTAAAGATGGCTTGGTAATATTTTTCAATTTCAGTATTTTTCAATTGTGAAATAATCAAATTGCCTGATCATGTAAAATAGAAGTAATTTTGAAATCATTCTGCACTCAATGAGTTGCTTCCTCTTAGTGAAGAGATTTAGAATTACTGATTTCCTCCTCTGACCTGGGAGTGGTGGCTCCTCAGCTCAAGGAACAGCACATTGTGTCTTGAAGGGGAAAAGAAAGAGCTTGCTTGGGAAGTCTCATGAAACCATGGGAACAGGCACAGTAACACTGGCCAGGAGTGACAAAGACGTGGCACATGTTAATTAATTGTTTCAATTAGCAGAGATATTAAGTTGACAGCAGTTCCTTGCAGGACAAGTGATGCTGTGAGGTTTTGAGGCTCAGTGTGACACACATGTCCCTGCAGCTGGGTAAATGTGATGGCAGAGCCTCTGGAAAAGGCCACAGGAGTCCTCAGACCTGCCCTGCTCCAGTCCCTGTGCCACCATCCCTGCCCACACCCAGAGAGGGTGAGAGCCCAGAGCCTGCCCAGCTTTGTGCTGAGGGGAGATGGAGGTGCTCTGCTGACCTGGGAGGTTTGCACCGGGTGAGAGGCACTCAGAAATGTCCTGGGGCAGTCAGAAATGTCCTGGGTCTGTGGGGCATTCAGAAATGTCCTGGGGCAGTCAGAAATCTCCTGGGGCACTCAGAAATGTCCTGGGTTTGTGGGGCATTCAGAAATGTCCTGGGGCAGTCAGAAATGTCCTGGGGCACTCAGAAATCTCCTGGGGCAGTCAGAAATGTCCTGGGTTTGTGGGGCATTCAGAAATGTCCTGGGGCAGTCAGAAATGTCCTGGGGCACTCAGAAATGTCCTGGGTTTGTGGGGCATTCAGAAATGTCCTGGGGCACTCAGAATTGTCCTGGGGCACTCAGAAATGTCCTGGCAGTGCATGTAAGGCATTCAGAAATGTCCTGGGGCAGTCAGAAATGTCCTGGGTCTGTGGGGCATTCAGAAATGTCCTGGGGATGTGTGAGGGGCACTCAGAAATGTCCTGGGTCTGTGGGGCAGTCAGAAATGTCCTGGGGCACTCAGAAATGTCCTGGGGCACTCAGAAATGTCCTGGGAGTGCATGTAAGGCATTCAGAAATGTCCTGGGGCACTCAGAAATGTCCTGGGTCTGTGGGGCATTCAGAAATGTCCTGGGGATGTGTGAGGGGCACTCAGAAATGTCCTGGGTCTGTGGGACACTCAGAAATGTCCTGGGGGTGCATGTCAGGCAGTCAAATGTCCTCTGTGTGTGTGGGGCAGTCAGAAATGTCCTGGGGCAGTCAGAAATGTCCTGTGGGTGTGTGGAGCACTCAGAATGTGTCCCAGGAGCCAGGGAGGGCCTGTCTGGCCCCACAGTTCGATGTTTCTGCCACTATGTGCAGCAGTGCCCTGGGTGTTTGGAGGAGCAGCTGGGGGTGGCTTTGGCCCCTGGGCCCTGCAGGAGCTGCAGCTTGGGTTTGTGCTCTCCACCCAGAGCTCCTCACTGGGGTCCCCAGGAGGCTCAGGGGCAGCTGAGGGCTGGGCACACGCCTGGGCAGGCCTGGCATGGGCTGGGCTGGCAGCAGGAGAGGGGCTGGGTTTGTTCCCATGCTGGCACCTTTCCAAGGCACTGGGGGTGCCACCAGCCCCAGCCTCAGCTGGCAGAAGAGGCCCTGGGGCTCTGTGCCCTCCTCTCCCTCTCGCCATAAAGGGGCTGCCACAAAATGGACCCTAAGGGACCACTTGGGTTAATGACAGGTCTGCACCCCCAGGATACCTGGCTCTGCTTTCCCCATTTAGGGAAGCTAATTTAAATTCCAGCCACCAGGCCAGGGACCTTTCTTCCTCCTGAAGCAGGAGGACCTTGCAAAACCCAGCCTGTGTTGTGCATGGAGAGTCCATGGCCCAAACCTGGCATGCAGGAGGAACTGTTCTGGGGTGGCCTGACTCACCTGGACTGGAGCATGGGTGTTTCCAGGCAGGACTTAGGGATTTGGACTTAGGGATTTCAGTGAAGCAGATCAGGAGAAGGGGAAATAGAAGGCTGCAAATCTGAATCTCCAGGTACCTGAGCCTCCTTTTCCTCTCTCCCTATTTAGTGGTTGCCACAAAATAGACCCCAAGTGACCACTTGGCCACATCACAAGTCTGGATCCCCCAGGACACCTGGGTCTGCCTTGCCCCTGTCTCCCTTCCTGGCTCTGTCTCCATGGCTTAGGAGAAGCCACTTCCCATCCTCCAGCTGCTGAATTTCCTTGGAGTGCCAGCTCCAGGGATTCCTGGGCTCTCCATGCCTTCCCAGGCTTGCCTGTAGTGCCAGCGTGGGTGGCATTCCAAATAAGATTCCCCTATAGTGCCATAAATGACCCAGCCCCACTGTGTCCATCCTAGAAAAAGAAAGGCCTGAGGAACGTGGCTGTTCCAGGCCCCAGGCTCGCTGTTCTCCTGGAAAGCCTCATCAGGCTGGTGGCACAGAGTGCTGCCTGACTCAGGCTGACTGAGACAGCTCCTCAGAGGAGTAGGATGAAGGGGCTGTCAGCACTTCCCAGCAGCTCAGGAAGCTCAGGCACTGTGAGCCCATTGTTCACTGAACCCCCGCTCCCCTCCCCTCTGTCCCAAACTCTCAGATTTATAAAACACCAGGGCTGGGGTTTTTGGGGGATTTTTTGAAGTTTATCAGCGAGGGGTTGCTCCCTAATACATCATATCTCAAACACAACCTCCCTGAAGCCTTGCTCTCTGGGCTGCACTCAGGCTGACAAGGATTTGGGATGGTGCTGTGGGAATCCACCTGGGGGTTTTCAGGCTGGTTTCCTGGGAAGGGAGTCTGTGTGTCTGTCCATCTGCCCCCAGCTATATCTATCAGTCTGTTCAGACTAAATATGCCCCAGAGGTGCTGGGAGGGGACCCAGCTCCAGGGGAGGCAGGGGCTGTCTGCAGAGCTGAGCACAGAGTGCCAGGGAGAAGCCGGGGCAGATTTGGGGTGAGAGAGTGGAGAGCAGGGCTAAAAGGGCCCAGAGAGCAGGGCTGCAGCCTGCCCCCCACAGCCTGGCTCCTGGGGAAGGCAGGGCATCTGGAAAAGGCAGCTAAAGCCTGCAGAAAGTGCATTTATGCCTGGGAATAAATAAAATTATATTTAACCTTCTTGCCAGGCGCGCTGTGAGTGCGAATGTTTGCAAAGCTGTGAGATCCTCGCTTGAAAGGTGCTGTGAAAGTGCAAAGCATTATTAATATCCTTTACCTTCCTCCTAATAGACTGAGCATTCATGCTGGGGAATTTCTGGACATAAACCAGACAGCTGCAGAATGACAGTTCTTGAAAGCATCTATGATTTATTTTCTGCTCTTTAATTCCATTTTGTATTGAACACACATTTGTCATAGGGCTCTTGTTCCATGGGGCCTTTTAAGTCTAAACCAGACTCAGGGACCTGATCCTTTCTGGGATAAATTTGCCCCACTTCACTGGAGCCATTTGCTGATTTACGCCAGGAGAGAACCCCAGTCCAAGTCTTTTAATTGAATTTCCATCCCATGGCAAGTTTTGGTGTAAAATCCAAATGGTTTAAATGACAGATAAGATCATTCCTGTCACTGGCTGGCTGCAGTTCTGTAAGATCTCTTTGAGCCACTGGGTGTCAGGTCCTGGGAATGATCCTGTTTTTGCAGGAACCTGCAAAAGTCTGGAGGGGTTCCCTGGCTCTGCCTTTTCCATTTTGCTTTAAACACATTCAGCTTTCGAGCCTGGGCCTGGAAGCCAGGAGGGCTGGTGTGGTTCTTTCACGTTGCTGAGATTTTTGTGAAATAAAAATAGCTTCCTGCATTTAGAGTTTTCTTTTTTTCCTTTTTTTTTCTTTTTGAGAGGAGAGAAAGAGTTGGAAACTTACAGTAGCTGAGTGCACACAGTGTTTCAATAGCAGGGTTAATTTTCATATTTAACCCTTCTTATTATGGCCAAGTCACACTCAGGGTTGAATCTCATCCTACCACACAAGGCTGCCCCTTTACATCTCCACACTTTGCTCCATAATCCATATTTAGAGAGGAAAAACAGAGGTAGAGAGACTCAGTCAGCCTGAATTAAACCTGAGGAGAAGGAGGAAAATGAGGAAGACAATCTCTCCAAATCATGGCCTATTTATTTACCCAAAACATGCTGATGACTCTGGATCAAGGAACCCCTTGTAGCAGTTGATTCCCTGGAGTCAATGATCTGGCCCCAAAAAAAATCAGAGAAAACTGAAAATTTTCAGTGAGTTCCACTACTTTTTGGGAAGGAAATGTTTCCCTATTTTGAAAAGGATTTTTCTTTTGGAAAAAGAATTGCTGACTTCCTTTAACAGATCATCATATGGCATTTCCATTAATGTTACATTACAGAACTGTTTATGGATTGAACAAACCAAAATGTCCATTAACATCTCAGTTGCTGGACATTGCTGAGGGTTTTGCTTTTCTCAGTGCAGAACTTGGGTTTTCCAAAGCGTTTCCCCAAACATGGCTGTGATGGCTGTGCTGTGATACCTCAGAGGGATGTCCCAGGGGAGTCAGAGCTGGCTGCAGGGAGGAGATGGGAAAGGCAGGGCCTGCCCCAGAGCCCTCCCTGCTCTCCTGCCCTTGGGAGAGCTCTGTCCCACTGGGATCCACTGGGATTGCAGGCAGGAAACCCCCCTGCAAACAGCCCTGGTGTGGAGCAGGGACAGCTGCTGGGGCTGGGGAAAGGCCCCAACAGCGCCAGGGCAGGGACAGCAGGGACTGCCCTGATGCTGCTTGTGGGGCCATGGGAATGGGGACAGTGATCTGGGATGGGACTGGGATCTGGGATGGGGACAGGGATCTGGAATGACCATAGGGATCTGGAATGGGACAGAGATCTGGGATGGGGACAGGGATCTGGAATGGGGCAGGGATCTGGAATGGGACAGAGATCTGGGATGGGGACAGGGATCTGGAATGGGGACAGGGATCTGGGATGGGATAGGGATCTGGAATGGGGCAGGGATCTGGGATGGGACTGGGATCTGGGATGGGGACAGGGATCTGGAATGGGAACAAGGATCTGGAATGGGGCAGAGATCCCTAATGGGACAGGGATCCATAACGGGGACTGAGATCCTGAATGCGGACAGGGATCTGGAAGGGGGCAGGGATCCTGAATGGGGCAGGACTTCCTAATAGGGACTGGGATCCTGAATGGGGACAGGGATCCTGAATGGGGACAGGGATCCCTAATGGGGACAGGGATCCCTAATGGAGACAGGGTCCCTTTTTGGGACAGGTCTCCCTGCTGGAACAGTGTAGATGAAGCTGTCACCTCCCTCTTCCCGAGCTGTCCCATCCCACTCTTTGTCCCAGCTGAAACCACAGTGGTTTGTTTTCCAGCCTGATCTATTTGCAGTGGGGTTTGTGGTTTCTGCAAAAAAGGGAAAAAAACAAACAAGTAAAATAAAAATAAAAACAGGCAGATTACACGAGCTCTGTTTTCCCCCATTCCTCTCTCTTCCCTCCTCCTCTGGCTCCCCCCCTCCCCTCTCCCAGCCCTCTGTGTTTTCCTTCCCATGCCAATGACTGCAAGGCTGTCATTTCAAAGCCTCAGCGGCTTTCCCAGCGCTGGAGGAATGTGCCAGTGCCTGGGATGGATCCTCAGGGAGCTGCACAGCCCCACAGGCAGGAGGTGCTGGGCAGAGGGGCACTTGGGATGTCCCTGCAGGATGCTTTCCCCCTTTTGCATCTCCCTGAAACAAACTCCTTATTGCCACCTCAAATCCTCAGCCTCCCCGGGTTTAAAGTCTGAATTTAATTTCTGTGAAATAGGAACAGGGTTCATCTCCTCCTCCTGTGCCTGTGGTCTTGGGATGAGAGAAAGGGGTCTCCTATGGGCTGGGATGGGTCACACTGAATTCCACTCAGTGCAGGGACAGCACTTCATGCTCAGAATGTGGCAGGCTTGGGAATTGCCCACAGAGCCCCACTGCTGCATTTACAGCCCCATTTACCCTTCTGTGAGGGGCTGGGGGAGCACTGGAGATGTGGGAGAGGAAAAGAACACAGCCCCACAGAAACCAAGCTGGGACATGAAGCAAAGCCAGACTCTTACAAGTTTTTTCCTAGGAAAAGTTCTTTTCAAGCCCTGTGTGCCTGTTGTCTTTTGTTGTCAGATCCCTCCTATGCTGCAGTCAGGAGAGCAGGATGGGCAGTAATGGGAATTCTGGCCTCTCCAAAAGTAAATTGTCCCAGTGGGGATCACAAACTGTGCAATGGAAGGCTAAAATGAGACTTGGGCACAGCTGGCCTGTGTCAGAGGGGCAGAAGATTTGGGGACAGATAAGAGGTAGAACTGGGGACAGATAAGAGGTAGAACTGGGGACAGATAAGAAGTAGAATGATGTTATGGACAGAGTAAAACTGTAGGGTTTGGTTAAGGGGCCAGGAGCAAATCCTCTGCACAGACTCTGTTAATCATGGGCCTGTGAGGGTTTTGGGGACAGATCTGCACATTCTGAGAGCTTCTGGCAGCTTTGCAGAAAGGCAAAGTCCAGCAGGCAGGTGGGGCCCCTGTGCTCCAGCCCTGCTCACACCCAGCTCTTGTTCTTTCTGGGCTTAGGGTGCCTTGGATTCCAATAGGGAGGTGTAGTATTTTGGTTTGATTTGATTTGAATTTTGATTTTTTCTTTCTGGACATCCCAGACCAATTCTCTGTCCCTAAATCCGTGTTGGCTCTGAGCCACTGTCCCTGTCCCCTGTGCCACTGCTGGGGCTTCTCCCTGGGCAGGGTGGGCACTTCTGACCCCCAGCAAGGTTCTCCTGCTCTAAATCCATGTGGCAGCACCTGGCAGAGTCCCCTCCCTTTCTCTGCAGCCTCCTGAGTTGTGCTCACCCCAAATGTGAGAATTATTCTTCGAGTCACAATTTTCTGTTGTGAGAAATGATACACAATATTCTGTTGTGAGAGCAATCTTCCTCTTGAAGGGATTTGTACAAATCACCATGATATTATCAACTAAATGTTTGATAAACCGCCAATATTTTTTTTTTGGCCTAAAAAAGAATTTGCATTTGCAAAAAATGTGAGAAAAGCTCCCGTATGGAAGGAGGTTGGCATTTGTACATTTAATAATCCAATTTTTTGTTCACAGCATAGATGCAAACTAGATTGGAAGTTCAGTTGCAGTAAAAGACAGAAAATTAATGAAGTATCTACATATTTTCCTGATCTCACTGACTATTTGGCAAATTATAAATATCTATGTAATGCTTTCCTTCTTGGTGCATTTTCATTTTATGCTGAAATTTTAAATTTCTAGGGACATCTCTTTATTTTATAGTGCAATCCCCAAAATATAAGCTCTTGGTCTGAGCAAACCTTTCCCTTGCAGTTGCTGTGATTCCTGTGGGATGTGGTTTGTACTTTGTTCCTGTGCTCTGTCCCTCTAAACCCCTTCTCTCTTTCCAGGCCCTCCTGTTGCAGGGACACAAAATGTGAATAAGACAACAGAGCAGCAGCGGCCCCAGCCAGGTGAGAGGGGGGTCTGGGACCTTGGGCTGGGGGAGCAGGGACAGGCAGGGACAGGCAGGGGCTGGGCTGTGCCAGCAGCTGTCCCCAAGGGGCTCTCTTGGGGAAGATGAAACAGGAAAGCCTTATCAATATGATTGCCTGGCAAAAGATGTTGAGAATATGGAAACTATAAGTGAGATTGAAATGAAAGCAAGCTTTGAGATCTCTCAGTTACTGAATAACTGGAAAACAATGGTGTGGCTGGCTGAAGGTGATCCCCTTTTGATGGAACAACACCCTCTGCTTGCAGACAGGCCCAAGGGTCAGAGCAGACCCTACAGCTTGGCAGAAGGGGCCCAAAGAGGAGTTTTTAGGGTTTAAAATGTAACACAGGATGGCAATGTAATGATTCTTATAGGCTGTATGTAAATGCTATAGGATTTGTATCTTGTACTAGATTGGTTAGTGAGAATTAGAATATTCAGCAGAGAAGAAGATTTATTGTACTGTAACGGGAATCTCATCCTCTTTTACTCTTCCTCCCTCTCTCTTTACCACGCTCTTGCCTTTTCTCTCTTTATCTCCCTCTCTCTCTCTCAGTCCTGCTCTGAGCTGTGGCTGCAGCTCCCAGCAGGGCCCTGCACCCAGGCCCTCTGCAATAAACCCCAGGTTCCAAGTCCTGGCTCCAGAGATCTCTCGTCTCCATCCATCTGTCTGTCCGTCAGTCCCACCCTTGTCACTCCTGCAGGGCTCTGTGCCCACTCTGCCCCTGCCCACCCTTGGCCAGGATCTGCAGGGTCCCCTTGGAGCATCCCAGTCTGTCCCACCCCAGTCTGTCCATCCCACCCTGTCCATCCCAGTCTGTCCCATCCCAGCCTGTCCATCCCAGTCTGTCCCATCCCAGTCTGTCCCATCCCACCCTGTCCCATCCCAGCCTGTCCATCCCAGCCTGTCCATCCCACCCTGTCCATCCCACTCTGTCCCATCCCACCCTGTCCCACCCCACCCTGTCCATCCCACCCTGTCCATCCCACCCTGTCCCATCCCACCCTGTCCCATCCCAGCCTGTCCCACCCCAGCCTGTCCCATCCCAGCAGGGTTTCCCTGTCCAGATCAGCCCCAGGCAGAGCAGGGGGTGTTCTCTGTCCCTTCCCACCCTCCCTGCCCAGCACAGCTGCTCCCCATCCCCTTCCTCTGCTCCAGGCTTGGCTCTCTTGGAACCTGTTCAATCCACCAGCAAACTGCAGATTCAAATCACCACAAGCAGAGAGAGGCAGAGCACAAGTGTAGAGATTAGGGCTGAGGAGGCCCCACAGAAAGGGAAGGAATTCATTCCTAATAAATGCTTTGTGGGGTTTTCAAGAACCACTCAGCTTTGGTGGAGCCAGCCACAAACTCCTGTTACTCTCATCTCTCTAATGCTGTGTTTGCTTCACAAAGAGAGACTTGGGTGAACATTTCCTGCCCTCCCAGGGCTGCAAGCTCAGCTGCTCACCAGTGAATCTGAAAATCTCATCTGCTCTCCTTTTTATTGAGCTCTTTTTTGTTAGGAGGAATACCTTTGCTTCTGCTTTGTGGCTGTTCTCCTGTCACACAGGTTTTTTCCACGTTTGGTGTGCTCTGGTTGCTGCACAGTGCAGGGTATGGCCAAGGAGATCCCAGACTGCAAAAGCAGGCAGGTCTGAGAGCAATGCCAGGAACTGTGGCTGTGCTGTTTTGGATGCCAGAAATAATGGTGGCAGTGCCAGGAACTGTGGTTGTGCCATTTTGGATGCCAGACATACCTGGCGCTTGTTTGCTAAGAAAGAAAGAAGGAGCACCTGCAGGCCCTGGGAGAAGGGACAGAAGGAGTAAAGAAAGAAAAAGAAAATTTGGTTTCTAGAATAATCATAATGACCTGGAGTTTCTGTTTGATGAAACATCCTTTAAATTTTCTTGGGTGATTTTTTGTTCTTTATTTTATTTTTTAGATCCCTACCAAATCCTGGGGCCCACCAGCAGCCGTCTTGCCAATCCTGGTGAGTTCATTTTACATTTCAGACCCCCCTTACCAAAGAGGAATTTTCCTTTGGAGCTGCTGCTCCAGCCTGCACTGGGGGAGCAGCTGCTGCCCCTGCACCCCTGGGGGGACCTGAGAGCCACTGAACACAGCAGCTGTGACCTCACAAGGGCTTTTGCCAAAATCCTTACAGAAAAGTGAGGAAAATGGTGCAACAACATCTCTGTTGGAACAAAATCCCCACCCTGGATGTGCTGACCCAAACCCAGCAATTCCTAAGAGTTTTATAGGGGGTTTAAGTGCTGGTCTCTCAAATTTGCAGTACAGATTAATTTTTCACTGCCTGCTGTGGGTTACAAGAAGAAAGGCAGAAAACATCTCTGAAAGTGACAGTGTAACTGTCCCTAGCACATCATCTGCAGTAAACAATCCCTGATTTTAGGGAGTAAGTAATTTGCCTGGAGCAAATCCTGCTCAAACCAACCAAACTTGTACACATAGGATGCCTGTAAGGAAACATCCCCCTAAGGCTCTTAACTTACCCTTAACTACTTGTACGACTACACTGAGTAAAACCAGGAGTCATCTGGGGAACAAATCATCCCATGTAACCCAGATCACCCCCTGGAAAGAGCTGGAGGTATCCAAAACAATCTCCACGGCAAACAGGGAGCAGTGCAGGGGTGAAGTACGCTGTGCTAGGCAGTCAGTGAAAACTCTGCAGAGCAGTGTCCTCACAGCAAGCCCTGTTTATGAATAGCCCGAGGATTTTAAGGCCAAAGGCAACCATTATGAAATGTAGTGTGACCTCAGGCCCGGCCCAGAACAAAGGGCTGAGTAACTTGTTTGCTGGGAACAGTTTATCCCCTGCTAGGGCCGCCTTTCCAAGGCCCGGAGGAGCAGTTCCCAGTCAGATCGAGATAGCCCTTCTGTTTCCTGCCTTTGTGTGAGCCCGAGCAGGAAGGCCCGAGTCATTTCCTTTGCCCCGCTGTGTCTGCAGGCAGCGGGCAGATCCAGCTGTGGCAGTTCCTGCTGGAGCTGCTGTCGGACAGCTCCAACGCCAGCTGCATCACCTGGGAGGGCACCAACGGCGAGTTCAAGATGACGGACCCCGACGAGGTGGCGCGGCGCTGGGGCGAGAGGAAGAGCAAGCCCAACATGAATTACGACAAGCTGAGCCGGGCGCTGCGCTACTACTACGACAAGAACATTATGACCAAGGTGCACGGCAAGCGCTACGCCTACAAATTTGACTTTCACGGCATCGCCCAGGCCCTGCAGCCCCACCCCACCGAGTCCTCCATGTACAAGTACCCCTCGGATCTGTCCTACATGCCGTCCTACCATGCCCACCAGCAGAAGGTGAACTTTGTGCCCCCACACCCCTCCTCCATGCCTGTCACATCATCCAGTTTCTTCGGAGCGGCCTCCCCCTATTGGACCTCCCCTGCAGGAAGCATTTACCCCAACCCCAACGTGCCCCGCCACCCCAACGCCCACGTCACACCGCACTTGGGCAGCTATTACTAAATGCTTTGATCTGCCAGTGGCCTTGAGCAGTCTGTTTGGACTTTTTCTTTACTCCTGGGATTTGTATGGTTTTTGGGGGGACCCTTAATGGATGATTGTGGCCTTTCTGGGGAAGAATTAAAACTGGATATTTGTTATTCCTGGACCAAACCTTTTACTTTTGTAACTTTGCCTCTTGTGTCTTGAACTGAGAGATGGAAGCTCCTGTGGGCCAGTACTCTGCATTTTCCTTGGGGTTTAAGGCTTGTGTCCTCTGTAGGAAGTGACAGTGAAGATGGTTCACCATTCCCTGGAATGATTATTAGCTTTTGGATGAGAGCAATTTTTAAGGATTCGAAGGCTTTTGACAAGGCATAGATCCAGAAATGTGTCATAGGAAAAGATGACCACAATGGGGTTTTTCTCACTGACCATTTGACCATTCAGTGGAGGACATTGGGCTGCAGGGGACCACAACTGGAATCTTAGCTCTAAGGCAGAGGAGGAATTCATCCAACTGGAAATTAAATATATATATATATATATTCATATATATATATGTACATGTATATTTTAAGAAGTAAAGGGCATTGAAGGAACTTTTCTAGAGTACAACTTCACTTGACTGTGTGTGAACTCAGCAAGCAGCAGAAACCTGAACAAAGCATAAGGCAAAGTCAAGCACAGGCATTCCTGGGAACAGAAGGGAAGTGAATGAATGACAGCAGGTCCCTGGCTCCGCCCGAGCCGTGGGCTCTGGAAGCACCGATTCGCGAACGCTGTGCGTTTGTCAGACCGTCCAACCAAGGGTCAACAAACCAGAAGGCAAATTACTGTATAAATTATGCAGAGTTATTTTTCCCTATATCTCACAGTTTTAAAAGAAAGAGTAAATAAAACGAGTTGACCTCGGTCACAAATGCAGGTTTGTTTTTTACTATCAGCTCAGTTGTTTTTTGTTTATTTTTTTAATGTAATTTGTACATCTTTTCAATCTGTACATTTGGGCTGTAGCTTTGTACTTTTTGCTAAAAAAGAAATAAAAAATAAGACACGAGTAATGTATCTGTTGGAGGTAGGCTTAGTCCTGCAATTGGATCCATGACTGACTCCCAAAGTGGCCAGAAACCCTCCAGATTGCCCTGGGTTTGTCTAGAGGAGAGGATTTTCTGTATTAGTCTGTTGTAGCTGTCTGAAAATTAACTCCACTTACTCCCATGTTTGCTTTGAGGCTGATTAAAAACAGGTCCAACATCTCAAGGCAACCATTGAAATATTCTGTGATAGCTTTTCACCCAAATCCTGAACTTTGGGAAGATCTTAACCACTTCATAGATAAAACAACCAAATATTCCTCTTTTAGATGGCTTCTTCTGGGGCTTCTGTGGAAATCTGACCCCTTCCAGACCTCTGAGCCATCCCCAGCTTTGCAGATGTGAATGTGACGCTGCAGAAGCAGCGGTTTGGTGCCATAAACAGAGGGTAAACCACAAGCGTTTGGGGTTTGGAACAGATGTCTGGGGGGTGAGATTTCCATGTACAACCCATTAGCTGACTTGTATTAAGTGGCAGCCAATTAACAGGATCACAACTATCTAGTCTAGACCAACCCCTGGGACTCTGTGGGGGCGGGATTTGGTCCATGTGCATCCCATTGCAGGAGGGGAGTCTGAAACCAGAGCATTGGAGTCTGCTCAGAACGTTAAACACAAGCACTGATGCCATTATTTAACAACGAGAAGATCAAGCTAATTGTTAGGTCTTAGTGCTTTTGGGGTGTTTTTAAGCAACATTTCTGCAATAATCGCAAAATTTAAATATGAAGGAACTACCCATGGAAATGGGGCTTTTGCTACTATATATATGCAATATACTTTTTGGATATTAAAATATATATAATTTTGCAAGCTATCTTGGTGGGTTGTTTTTTTTAAATGTATTAATGTTACAATGAAACAGCTGTATGAAGAAGATGATGTAAAAAAAAAAAAGACAAAATAAATGGTGGTTTTCTTCTCTAAGGCATCAAATTGTCCCACTCTCTCCCTCCCCTCTCACGCTTGCATGCACTTGAAATTAAATTTAGCTAAAAAGGGAAAGAAAGCAGCTCCACAGTAGTGGCAACCCATCCTGATCCCTGTAGCATTGACCACTCATTCCAGAAAATTGTTGCCAGAGATGGGCAGACTGGATTTTGTTGTTGAAGGATTAAAACCCAGGCTCTGGCTTTTGTCCATGGAGAGACAGAGAAGGTGGGAGGGCAGCCAGAGCTCAGGAGCTGAGGTGTCAAGGTGGCTCTTGGGGTGCCCCAGGCCCCCCAGGAATGTCAGTGTGTGCCCAGCCTGCTCCTGTTTCCCACCTATCCCCAAACCCCAGGCAGAGCCAGTGCTCCACAGCATTCCTGAGGTGGAGGCTGCAAAAACAAGCTCTGCCAAGGAATCTTCTGATTGTGGATAAAGGTCAGGCCGAGGCACTTCCTGCACTTTTGCACGGTGGTCCTGAGAGATATCTGGAGCTCCTGCAGACCTGATAAAGCCTGGGAAGGCAGGGCTGCACAAGCACAGCACTTCCTTCCTGCACACAACCTTTTGTTGCTGAGGCCGGACAAAGCTTGATTGGCTCGGGAAAAGGGCCACTTCCAGCAGCCCAGAGCTGCTCCCTCTCTGGATTCCAGCAGAGTTGCTCAATTTAGTCACAAGAGTGAGTGGTTTGCTGCTTATCTCCGTTGTTTTCCACTGCAGCACCAGCGAGATTAATTCTGGCTGTGCAGCATCAGTGGAAATATCAAGTATTTTATTTGAATACCATGTCCTGCCCGCCTGCCAGTAATAGGAAAATCAGAAGATGAGATTGCACAAAAGCATCTAAAGGCAGAATCTGGAGGTTATCAGAGTGCAAAGACGTCCCTCATAGCAAAATTTGGCCAGCATGAACTTTGAGGGGGAAAAGAAAGAAATTTGAAAATAACTAACAATTTAAGAAGCATCTGATTCTGGGCTGCCCAGTGTGTTAAAGGAGCCCTCCTGAGATGGGAGGTGATCAGCAGCATCCCAGCTTGGGTCTTCTCTGCCTCCTTTCACTAGGAGGATTAATGAAATGCCCTTCCCTTCGGGCATTGCTGGCATTAATCCTTTCTAAATATTGGTATTCACTAATATTTCTCTTTAGATATTTTTTTCTAGTATTTGGTAATATTTAGCTCTAGACAGATTTTTGCTTCCTACTCTGGGCATTCCCAAAGAATCCAGAGATCTTAGAGCAAGCAGATCTCCCCACAGCCTCACACTGCTGGGACACTTCCCAGGCACCTTTTAGAGCATTTTCACAGGACCTCAATAATTTACATTCCTCAGCCAGAGAAAGAGGAATAAGACAGAGATTGGTAATTTGCACCCCTTGAAATCAGCCTGGCTTTGCCACGTTGGAAGCTGCAGGGATGGGAAAGGGGGATCTGCCCTCCCAGATCACACTGGGACAAGGCAAACAAGGAATTTGACAGCCCTAAAGCTACTCTCTGCTTTTGCCAGGAGGACAAGGCAGATTGAATTCAAGTATTTAAGGTTTAAATCAGAAAGTTTACCAGGCAGATGGTTGGGATCACTTGGCTGTGAGCTGGGAGTCAGAGGGGCAGCAGAAAACCTTCCCTGGGTTGGTGTTCAGGACTCAGAGCTTCCCAGGAAACCCAGCTCCCATTGCACTCAGGGTGAATTCTGCTGCTGATTTCCAGGGATCTGGTATTTCCCCAGGATTTCTGTTCCACCAGCCTCAAACTCTGAATGGGATCTAATCAGACATGCCAAACTGGAATTAACTACATTCCTCATCTATAGAGAGTGCAGCCTGTACATGGAGTAGAGTCAGCAATGCCTTTACAGGCTCAGAGCTCTGGCTCTCCTGGCTGGATCTCTGTGCTGCTTTTCTCTGTTTGAGCTGGTCCTGCTCCTGTGTGTGTGAATTCCTCCTGCTTAATTACAGCCAGCAGCTTTAGAACCTGTTTTGAACTGGATTGTGAAGCTTTTAAACCCCACTGGAAGAAGGAGCTCCCAGCTCAAGCACTTGTTTGATGCTCTAAACTAGGTGATAAGAAATCCTTCCAGAGCCAAGCACCTGAGATCACTCCTGTCCAGAATGCCTGAGATCACTGCTGTCCAGAATCCCTGAGATCCTCACTGTCCAGAATGCCTGAGATCACTCCTGTCCAGAATCCCTGAGATCCTCACTGTCCAGAATGCCTGAGATCACTCCTGTCCAGAACCCCTGAGATCATTCCTGTCCGGAATCCCTGAATGCCAGAACCCCTGTCCCATGCACACTGGTGCCTTCCTGCTTTATATACCTAAAAATTGTATTTTAGCCCTGAGGATGAGCTTCCAAACAGCTGCAGATTTCTATCAGGTTGCTGTAGCAAAGGAGAGGGATTTCCCTGTGCCAGGACAGGGGAAAGGGATTTCCCTGTGCCAAGACCTTCCCTTAGTAAAAAGACAGATTTCTCATACTCGTGCTCAACAAGTACATTTTAGTCCAAATGAGACATTAATTGTGAGGGAAATCTGCCATAACTTCTCTTGATGTAAATATTTAATGTGAGGCTGGAGCTGCCCAGCAGTGTTCCATCCATGTCCATGGCAGGACATGGCTGGGCCTGAAGCTTTGTTCTCCAAGGACGGATGGACCCAGCTGCTGTTTCGCACCTCTGTGTCACAGGGAAAGAGCCATCAGTCTGTAAATGCTGCATGAAAACTGCCAGCTTCACTTCATTATCCTATTACAATAATAGAGTTTTTACAGGCTGCTTTGCTGTGCTGATCCAGTATTTTTAATAACTTCTGTGAAATTAGTTGGTGAGAATTCAGCTTTCTGCCTACCCAAGTCTGTTCTCCCACATCAAACCCAGTGTGGCTGCATTTGGTGTTAATTAGAGCTGCAGTCCAGGGCCACGTCAGGGGCTGCGTTTATGAATTCACTTCAAAGACCTTATTTGTATATTTTTGCACAATACCCAGCATAACACACACATGACAATTTTCATCTGTGAAATCAGAACTCGCTGCAAATAAAGCTCAGACCTTTCTGTCAAATCAGAAAAGAATTGAAAGACCTCTGATTAAGGTCGTTTGGAGAATGACAACATGTTATTTAGCTTGTGTGTCCTGATTTTTCCACTACAGAGGTAGAAATCCCTGCACATGAAGCTCAGATTCTTCTATTATATCAGAATAGAATTAGAGATCCTTGGCAAAAATCAGCTCTTCAGGCTCCAGGAGCAGCAAACAGAGCCTGACACCAAAGAACATGAAGACCAAGGGCAGAGCAGTTTTGAGGCCACGACAGCAATGAGCCCCTGAGCCCTGCAGCCCACAGGGAGAGCTGCCCCAGGGCCTGTCCTGTGGGGCAGGGATGGCACAGGGTGGGCACAGATGGATGTACAGCTGCACAGCTGGGTGTGCAGCTGGCACCCACCCGACCGGACAGTGACTGCAGAGGGAGGGTTTGGCCAGGGGAGGTGCCATGTGAGGGGACCGTGCTGCTCCAAGCCGGCCCACACAACGGGACCGTGCTGCTCCAACCCGGGCCGGCACAACGGGACCGTGCTGCTCCCAACCCGGCCCACACAACGGGACCGTGCTGCTCCAACCCGGGCCACACAACGGGACCGTGCTGCTCCCAGCCCGGGCCGGCACAACGGGACCGTGCTGCTCCCAGCCCGGGCCGGCACAACGGGATTCCGTCCTGGAGCTCTCGTGTGAAGCCGCAGCGGTGGAGGAGGATGAGGAGCCCGGGGCTCTGGCACTTCGGGGCGATTTCACCACCAGAGCCGGCTCCTTCCTTTCCAGGAACTGCTGCACACTTGTTATTTGCTTTGGCTCTGCGGGGTTTGTGTCTGCCGGAGCTGTGGAGCCCCGGGCTGGGCGCCCCTCCCCGGCTGCTGCTGCTGCTGAGCCCGGCACGGCCCCCGCGGCTGGGGGGACACGGCCAGCCCTGGGACACGGCCAGCCCTGGGACACCAGTGTCCCCAGTGTCCCCATACTGGGCTGGCAGGGACACGGCCAGCCCTGGGACACGGCCAGCCCTGGGACACAGGGTCCATGTTCCCGGTGTTCCCGGTGTCCCCAGTGTCCCCAGTCCGGACTGGTGGGGACACAGCCAGCCCTAGGACACCAGTGTCACCAGTGTCCCCATACCAGGCTGGGCACAGGACCCGTGTTCTCAGTGTCCCCAGTATCCCCATACCAGGCTGGCAGGGACACGGCCAGCCCTGGGACACAGGATCCGTGTTCCTGGTGTCCCCAGTGTCCCCACTGTCCCCAGGTGGGGCTGGGCAGGGACATGGCCAGCCCTGGGCACAGGGTCTGTGTTTCCATGTCCCTGAGCAGTGGCTGAAGGGGGCTGTGCTGGGAGCACTGGCAGAGGGCACCTGTAGAAATCTGAACACCTTCCCTGGGGCTCCCTCAGGACCCATATATAGTACATACATATCTATCTATCTATCTGTCTATCTATCTATCTATCTATCTATCTATCTATCTATCTATCTATCTATCATATCCATCTGTCTGTCTATCATCTATTATATACACTTGGCACACCCCTGGAAGTGTCCAAGGCCAGGCTGGATGGGGCTTGGAGCAATGTGGGACATTGCCCATGGCAGGGGGTGGGATGGGATGAGCTTTGATGTCCCTTCCAACCTAAAGCACTCTGTTATTCCACATAGATTTATGTATATTTCATAGAACAGTATATATATACATATATATATGATACAATTGTGTGCGTGTATTTATAGACACATTTGATACAATTGTGTGTGTATATATACACTTATTTGATATAATTGTGTGTATATGTACACATTTGATATAATTGTGTTTGTATATACACATATCTGATGTAAAAGTCCACTGAGGTGTTACAGTAAAACAAATTAAGAAGGGGATTCAGCTTGGGGCAGATGTTTCTGTGGAGGATTTAAAACTCAAGGCTGACAGGGAGCTGAGCAGCTCCCCAAACCCTCAGCCAGCACATTCCAAGCTCTGCAGACCCGTGGCAGCAGCACCCAACCTTGCTGTGGAATCTGGGGAGCAGCATCCTTGTCCATGAGGGATGGAGGGGAGCAGGGGGCCTGGCATAGGGGTGGAAGGAGATGAGCTTTGAGGTCCCTTCCAGCCCAGCCACTCTGGGCTGGTTCCACAGCAGTGCTGGGGGAGCTCCAGGCACAGCAGCACGAAGGGATGTGTCCTGGGCTTCCAGAACCATCCCCAGGGATGTGATGGCTCTGCAGGCCCTGCACAGTGACAGTGACTCCTGGGGGTGCCTCCCTGCTGCACCAGGAGCTCTTCAGAGGAGGGGGAGCTCCATCTGAGCAGGAGCCTTGGGCACTGCTGTGAACTGACCCAGCGAGGCCTCAGGGCTGTCCCGGGGTGCTCTGTGGTGGAATCATGGAACCAGTGAGATTGGAAAAGCCCTCTGAGGTCACGGAATCCAAGCATTAGCCCAGGACCACCGTGCTGTTGGGTGTTAACATCCAGCTGGGGAAATTGAGGCACAAAGCAGAGAGCTGTGTCTGGTCGGGCGTTCCAGAGCACAGTTCCCTATGGAATACAGGTCTCTCCAGACCCAATCTCTAATCTAGCTTTATCCTTCTCACAGAGGGACAGCAGCCAGGAATTGAGCCAAACTAGCTGAGATTTTAAAGAATTCGTTCCTGATCCCCCTGTCTGTGCTGGGTGCAGCAGCAGCCGATGGTTACAGCCCCCAGCCCTCCACTCACACGCCAGCTCCGAATTCACTGCCGAGAATTCCCAACGCTGCTGTGAAGGGCTGAATACACCCTGCAAGCACGGCCCGTGCCAAAACCGAGCCACGAATGCATTGAACTTTGTGTAATAAAACACGCAACAGTTCCAATAAATTCTTGCTGTGCTTTTCGAGGCTGCCGCTGTCGCCCCGCGGAGTTTGGGGATGCGGAGCGGCCGATCCGCGGGTGAGCGCTGCCATCCTGTGGCGGCCACTCAGAAAACACCGCGGGGATCGCGGCATCCCTGCATGCCCGGTGGTCCCGGCATCCCCCATGGTCCCCAGCATCCCCCATGGTCCCGGCATCCCCCATGGTCCCCTCCATCCCCCATGGTCCCTGCATGCCCGGTGGTCCCGGCATCCCCCATGGAACCCAGCATCCCTATGCTCCCCAATATTCCCTGTGCTCCCCAGAATCGCTGGGCTCCCCAACATCCCTGACAGTCCCCATCATCCCTGTGCTCCCCAATATCCCTGTGTTCCCCAACATCCACGATGGTCCCAGCATCCCCAGTTTCCCCAGCATGCCTATGCTCCGCAATATTCCCTGTGCTCCCCAGCATCCTCGATGCTCCCCAACATCCCTGTGCTCCCCAGCATCCCTCATGGTCCCCAGCACCCCTGTGCTCCCCAGAATCGCTGGGCACCCCAACGTCCCTGATAGTCCCCATCATCCTTGTGCTCCCAACATCCCTGTGCTCCCAGCATCCCTGATAATCCCCATAATCTCTGTACTCCCCAACATCCCTGTGCTCCCAATACCCCTGTGCTCCCCAATATCCCCTGTGCTCCCAACATCCCTATGCTCCTCAAGATCCCTGTGCTCCCCAATATCCCCTGTGCTCCCAACATCCCTGTGCTCCCCAACATCCCCATGCTCCCCAGCATCCCCGATGGTTCCCAGCATCCCCGTGCTCCCCAGAATCCCTGTGCTCCCCAACACTCCTGTGCTCCCAACATCCCTGTGCTCCCAGCATCCCTGATAATCCCCATAATCTCTGTACTCCCCAACATCCCTGTGCCCCCAATATCCCTGTGCTCCCCAATATCCCCTGTGCTCCCAACATCCCTATGCTCCTCAAGATCCCTGTGCTCCCCAATATCCCCTGTGCTCCCAACATCCCTGTGCTCCCAACATCCCCATGCTCCCCAGCATCCCCGATGGTTCCCAGCATCCCCATGCTCCCCAGCATCCCCGATGGTTCCCAGCATCCCCGTGCTCCCCAGAATCCCTGTGCTCCCCAACACTCCTGTGCTCCCAACATCCCTGTGCTCCCTAGAATGTCTGTGCTCCCAGCATCCCTGATAATCCCCATAATCTCTGTACTCCCCAACATGCCTGTGCTCCCAGCATCCCCAAAGGTCCCCAGCGTCCATGTGCTCCCCAGCACCCCTGTGCTCCCCATCATCCCTGTGCTCCCAACATCCCTGTGTGTGGATGCCATGGGACAGAGAGAAACAGCAAGCGTTTCTCACAGCAGCTTGTGAGAAGATATAGAGAGCTGGAAAGATGTGATAACTTGTTGACTATAAACAATTTGCAGGTGCTGTTTTTCTACTTTATTTTTCTGTTCCTCTCAAGGACAGTGCGTGAGAAAGATGTTTCTGTTAGTTAGCCAATAGAATAGAATCTATCATACCACTCTATAAAAACTGTGGTTCTTCTGAATAAAGCCTTCTTTGCCTTTTCTACCATCCTGCCTCTCGCCTGTTCCTGCCCCGGCCCCAGCACACGAGTGACACCTGTGCTCCCAACATCCCTGTGCTCCCCAACACCCCTGTGCTCCCAACATCCCTGTGCTCCCCAGCATCCCAACCTGTCTCCACGCTGGGCTGTCACAAAAAATGAACCTGGTGATTTTGCACAGCTGCTTGGGATGTGGTTGCCCAGGAGAGTGAGGCTTTAATGCTTTTTTTGCTTAAATTTGGCCAGCGGTGTAAAAAAAGGAGACACCAAGTTAGTCTGTCCCATCTCCAGCCTCCCCTCGCTCATCCACCTCCCCTGAGCAGGCAGAATTTATGAATTTATGTGCAGCACTGAGTTTGTTCAAGTGAAAGTGTCCCCAGGCAGATGTTTCCACCACAGGAATGTCAGCCTGGCTTCAGGAATTATCTTTTGTGTCTGTTTGAGCTTCCATGGAGAGAGCTTCAGCCTTCCTCACCCCTGCTCCACTGATGCTGTCACAGGGTTAAATGTGATTTAGGGCCAGTGCTGGTGCTGTCAGAGGTTCCCCAGGCTGCAGCAGGAGAATTCACCAGAGGTTTTAGGAACTTGCACATTTTCCCTCTCTGCTCACATTCCTGGCCTGGTGCTGTTTTCTCTCTGCCCCTGTGGGGAGCAGGAGCTGGTCAGCACCACGACCATGGACCAAGGCAGGGGATCCTGGCTGCTCCCAGCAGAATTCCCAAGGGTTTGCCTGGGAGGGGGAAGGGGAAGGGACACTTCGGCTGCCACCACTGGTGTCCTTGCTTCCTGCTGGCTGGTTTGGGGTGAGCAGCAGAGTTTCAGGGAATTGTGTCCAGGCAGGAGCTATGCAGGCATTCTGTGGCAGCCTGTGAGCAGTGCCTGCCACAATCCAGCAGTGCAAGTCAGTGGGAGCATCTGAACAGTGTGCCAGGGGCTTTTATTGTTATTATTGTTGTTATTATTATTTAGAGGTGCTAAATCCCAGAGCATGTGTGCAGACAGACAGCAAACCAGCACATGTCAGTTTACCAAAAGCAGTTATTTTAATTCATGGCCCTTTCTCCAGCAGTCAGCAGGATGCCTTATTCATTTGCCAGCAGGAGGGTAAATCTATTTCAAAATGACTGAAATATTATGCACAGCTTGAATGAGTGTTTAAAATAAATACAGTAGAAGAAACATGTTGTTTGTGAAATGAGAAGATAAATTAAATTTAGTGCAGACACATTATTCCCAAGCCTGGCTGCTTGGCTTTCCCAGTGAAATCCTTCAAGCCTTAATCCAGCAGGAATGGTGTGGTTTGTTGCCCTGAAGGGCAGGCCTTTCTCCTGAGGCCTTTGCAGGGTATGGAGCAGGCTGTCAGCTCCATGGGGAGCCCCAAAGGCAGGAGGGCACCCGAGGGAGCAGGACCTGGGCAGAGCTGGGGGAATGAAGCCCTGCCAGGGTGAAGAGCCCGGCCTTTGTCTCCCAGTATCAGCTCTGTGGTTCCCTCCAGCCACTTCTGCTCAGCAAGATTAAGTTTATTTTCATCCTCTTAACTGAACTTTCTTTAAATGGCAGCAGGGGTGACAGCCCCCAAAATAGCTTTTCTCTGGAGCGTGTCCTGAGGGGCCTGTCCCCGATAACCTCCTTCCTGACCAGGCCTTTATCTGCAGGGTGACAAACTGCTCTCCCTGGACAGCCAGAGGAAATTCCACTCATTGTTGTGCTGCTGCTGGGCTCAGCCTCAGCTCTATCTGCTGCTGCTGCTGCTGTGGGGCTGCCAGGCCTTCCTGGGGTGACAACCACGGGAGGCTGACTCTGGGATTCCCAGCCAGCTCCCAGCATCATCCCGCTCCAAGGGAGCCTGACAGCTCTGTCAGCTTTGGATCCATCCCCTCGAATCTCCTCTGCTCCTGGATCCCTTCCAGTGACACAAAAATACACAAAAGAACAATCACCCTTGCCCTGGTGCAGCTCCCTGTGCTGCGGGCTCCAAGGCAGGTGGGGCTGTCAGCACAGGGAGCACGGGCAGCCACCCCACAGGGGATCAGGTGGGGGTCAGATATTAGCACAGGTAACACCCCACAGGGGACCAGGTGGGGGTCAGATATTAGCACAGGTAACACCCCACAGGGGATCAGGTGGGGGTCAGATATCAGCACAGGTAACACCCCACAGGGGATCAGGTGTTTTCTCAGCACAGGTAACCAACCACCCCACAGGGAATCAGGTGTTTTCTCTTTGAGCTGTGGGAGCACTCCATGCTTCTAGAAATGGAGCAACACCTCCTCATGCTCACACTGCAGGGACAGAGCAAAAGGTTCCATCACAGGTCAGAAGAACATTGAGGTTTAGGATTTTGAGGAGCCTTTCCAGGGGCAGTACCTGAAGCGCATTGTTTAGGGACCCTCCAGGCTTTGGAGGTGTGCACCACCTCTTGGGCAGGCATGCAGAGCATTTGATTTCTTTTCCCCACTAGCACTAACATTCCAAACCAGTACTTAAATGGGAATTTTCCCTGACTCCTCATTGCACAGCTGGGTTTGACCTTTCAAATGGATTTGCTGTTTTTGTCCAGTGGGGACACTTTTTCTGCTTCTATTAAAGGCATCTTGATGCATCTCCTCTCCCAGGGGTAAGAGGGTTATGAGCCTTGAGCCGTGAAGTGCCACTTTCTGGAGACATTGCACCCAGCGAACTGCACAGGAAGCCCTGGGAGGAAATGCAGCAGCAGCTCTGGAAGGATGGAGCTGCCTTTTGGTTCAGACCACTCTGGGACTCTGGACACATCATTTCACTTCCCTGCTCCCTCTGAGATTTCTGTACATGACCACTGATTTCTAGATGTTTGTTCTGGGGGATCAAAACTGCCCTTCCAGGCTGATTATATGAGGGGCACTAAGGTGCTGTGGTGATTTGGATTGTAGAATATTTTTTACCCTGTTGGTTTGCAAAGTTGCAGTGCAGCACAATGAGAATATCAGGCAGTATCTGTGAGTTACCTCAAAGGTCTCACTCCTGTTCTCCATGCTCAGTTTTGGCCCTGGTGCAGCCACTGTTGGTAGCTCTGATGTGTGGTGAGAGCAGAACTTTGTGTGCTGACCTTTCCACCAGAGTGGAGAAGGGTGTGACAGTGGTGCACAGAGGAAAGAGTGACACAGCTGAGAATTGGCTTTTAAAGTGCTTTAGTGACATAACTGTTCATACCATTGCTGTATCTGTACAATGTCAGTGTTTGTGTCCCGTGGTACAGATGGCAATTGGAGATACAGAGCAGAGTGATTTGTTCTGAGCCAAGAGAGGAGCTCACACTACACTGGCACCAGGACCTGAACACTCCTGGTTCCCAGAGTTTGATTTCCATACTCACACTGTGCTCATTGGCAGCATAGCTTTCTCTTGTCATCATCTGACCTGCTGAATTCTCCCCTTCTTTTAAAACCACTTAGTCCAGCAGCTTTTAACAGGATTTCCATTTTACCACAGCATTGAAAATTGATGAGTTGAGTAACATCACTGGGAAGAGTTCCCAAAATCTCTTTGGTCTGCCACTAGGACTCTCAGTAACAATGAATTGGGGTGAAAAGCCCTGACTGTGAGGAAGTAGAAATTCACTAAAAAGGTGTTGAAGCTTCTTGTTGCATTTATGTCAAAAATCAGCCCCAGAAAATGTTCAGCACTCCTCAGCTGCCACTGAGCAGGAGTTGTTTCCTGTAGGGATGCACATTTGGTTGTGGGGGGATGAACAGTTTGGAACCAAATCTAAAGTCAAATGTTGGTAGGAGGCTCCTGGGCTCTGTTTTTGTTTGAACAGGACCTTTGTCCTTCAAAGGGGAAGATAATCTCTGTTTGCATTGGGGATTTTTTGGAAGGATACATCCAGAGGTGGGAATTTCCTCTCCCACTGGAGGGCTTATTGCCAGGTGTGAAGGAATGAATGTGTTCTCCATCTCCCCACCTTTCTGGAGAGTTGTCTTCGAATGGTTCCCTATTCCCCATCCAGGCAGCTCCTGGGGCAGTGAAGAGCAGCTGAAGGCTGGGACAGCTGGGAATAAGCTGCAAAATTCCTTTTGTCCCAGAGTGGGTGTCTGCTTCTGCTTGGGTTTTCAGTTATCATTTCCATTTGGCTTTTTGCCTGAAAGGAGTCAAAGGCTTTCAGAGGGGAGAAGTCACATTTTGGAGTTGGAGATGCAGCAGCTTGGCCCAAGCTCTGCCTTCTCTATTTCCTAGGCTTGTCCCATCCCTTACTGCTCTGTCCTGCAGCTGTACCAGTCCAAAGAAAGAGGGAAGGAATTGTTCCAGAACATTCCAAGGTGCTCAAGTTCCAGAGCCAGAGACTCTGTTTTCATAGAGGACTTTGGCAACCAGAAAATTTTTTGAGGTTTTGGCTCCTAAGTCCTTTAGGTTTCTTTAAAGCCTTCTGTTTCACCTTTTCACATTCTCCTTCCAGCAGCTGTGTATCTTAATTGTCCTAAAATTTCTTTCCATCTTTTCAGGCTTTTAAACACCTTTGCACACCTCTGAAAACTTCAATGAGTTGGACACTCCAACATAGCAGCTTCATTAAATGTCCCATGGATATAAAAATATAAATTCTATGAAATATATATAGTGTAGTTAAATAGTGATCACTGGTATGCTGCTCCTCTTTGATTGGAGGCTTTTGAGGAAACAAATGCTGGGTTAGAGCAAACCCAAACCTGCCTTTCTGTTTTGTTTTACTGATTATTTATTAATCCTCTCAAGACTGAATTCTCTCTGAAAACTCAGCCCCACGAACACCTGGCACTACATTTTTGTGTCGCTGGTTTCGTTGACTTCAGACAAGACAAAGCCAGGATTGTCATAACCTTTCTTCTCTTTGGCTTTGGCTTCCTTCTCATTGTAGAGGCAGAAGGCACAGTGGGGAGTCTCCACGGCCACTGTCTTGCTGAAGTTCTGGAAGTCCACTCTGTATTTCCCTTCTTTGGTCTTGGACACGATGGGAGCGAAGCGGTACCCCCAGAGCACCTCCTCGGGGATGTAGGACGTCCTCACCTGGCAGGTGGCACTGGTGGCCTCCACGGTGCCATCCAAGAACACCACCAGCTCAAAGTCCTGCTGCAGGAGGGTTTCTGCTGCCATGTGGAAGAAGGGGCTGTTCTTGTCTATGATGTGGTAAATGGTGAGGGGCGAGATGAAGAAGAGATTCTCGTTGCCAGCATCCACCACAAACTCAATGTTGACCTGGTCCAGGATGATGGTCTCCCCCTCGGGGGTGATGGTGGTCCTCAGCAGCTTCCCATAGATGTGGCTCCCGATCAGCAGGCTCTTGCGGAGGTTGGCCACGCGGATCAGGAGGCAGAGCTTCCCCCCACGCTTGCTGATGACAGCGTTCTTGCTGAACGTGATGGTCTTGGCCCGGTTTTTGGACCTGGAGATCTTGGCCAGGATGGCCCCACACATGAAGGAGTTGATGATGACACCCAGGATGGACTGGAAGATGAGCAGGAAGATGGCAGTGGCACACTGCTCCGTGACACACCTGAAGCCATACCCGATGGTCACCTGGGTCTCCAGGGAGAAGAGGAAGGCTGAGGTGAGGCCGTTGATGTTCTCCACGCAGGGGGTGTGGTTAATGGAGGGGTTGAACTCCGGCAGGTCTTTGTGGATGTAGGCCACGACGTACCAGAGCAGCCCAAACAGGAACCAGCTGCCCAGGAAGGCCGAGATGAAGATGGTCATCTTGTACCTCCACCTGAGGTCCAGGATGGTTGTCCATATGTCGATCAGGAAGACAAACCTGGACTGCTCCACGTTGCCAAACTCGATGTTGCACCTGCCATCCTTGGAGACGAGCCTGGCGCGACGCCGGCTGCGCTCCCGGAGGCGGCTGCTGAAGCGCTCCCGGAGGTAGCTGAACATCCCCAACTGCTGCTGACAGGGCTCTGCAGGGCGAGAAACAACCACCAGGAGGGTTTAACCTCTGCCTGCAGCCAGGGGAAACTCTGACACAGGCCCTTGATTAGATCAAAGTTATATAATTTGCATATTTCCCCGCAGTTGGTGGGGAAGAGTTCCAGTGAGCTGGGGAGGAAACTCAAGAGTTCCTTGCCTAAGGAGCATTCCAGCAAAACCCAATCATTTAGGCTTGCTCAATAAACTCTGAGCAGTCAAGTGTTAAGATTGTCCTGTGCTTGGTTGTGTAAGTGAAGCCTGGAGCAGCTATAACTCCATCATGGGCATGTGTGGGGAAAACTGCTGGGTTTGGAGACCTCTCTGCCTTTCAGGAGATGAATCCTGGTCTGTTGATGCAGTTTTCTGTGTATCTTGACATTAGGAGACCCTGGATGAAATGTGGATAGGAAATTTAGGGACAAAGGGAGCAGATGCAGAAGGCATAATTAAGGCAGACAAACAGTTATTTTTAGCATTCTTAGAGATGGGTTTGGAGGTGTGAAATTCAGACCCTGGAATCAAACAAGCATCTCAAAGAGGATTATTCGGTGAGAACAAAAGAAAATATGAAACTCCAGCAAGAGAATTTGGGTGTTTGATCACCACAAAGGTGATGCTAAGACTAAGAATGGATTTCTGAACCTGATGCTTTAAAGGAAAGTGTATCTCTCTGTCCCTCTTATTTTGTCCTGTATGTCTAACCATGTTAACAAGAGGCCCAGGGAATAAGAGTCATTGATGGAGAAAATGCTACAGATGTGTTCAGACTGGAATTTGGATCACCCTACGTCTGAAAAATTCCAGTGTTGGAGCTCCTCAGACACACAGATGTGGGGAGAGGCTGATGCACTGCAGAGCCAGACACTGCCTGGGGTGTTCCTGGGCCATCCTAGGGCCTGATTTTGACCCAAAACTTAGGAGTGTTCTCAGAAATGATTGATTTCTGAGTTTATCACCCTTGAAGCATAAAATGTGTTTGATTGCCAGAGAGGATGTTGGATTAGTGCACAGTGAGCCTGCCCTGGACCCATGTGCGCCTTTTTCTCTTGCTTTTGTTGAACAAAATCCTTCTGAGTGCCTGAATGAGCTGTGTGCTGTGATCATGTGTCCTGGGGCAAAATGCTGCAGCTTCCACACAAAGAAAGAACTTGAGGGGAAAATATTCCCAGTGCTGACTCACACAGGGCTGTTCTGGGCCTGCTGGGTGTCTGAGGAGGAGAATCCCCAGCCACACAGAGTGAGGGTTTGGGTTCCTGCAGCTGCCAGGGGATGCTTCCTTTGGGAGAGCTGCAAGTGCACCTGGAACGAGGAGATGTTGAGGGCTTTGTGTTTCTGTTGTTACTTTACCTTCCCAATAGGGAGGGACAGTAAAACAAGCCTTAGGGATGACATTTTTAGAGCAAGCTAAAGATGCTACACCCTTATCTCAAACCCTGCCTCCTATCACCAGCCCACCCAGGCTTCCTTTTGGTCAGCAACAAAATGCTTGGGCTCAAATTGATGGCAAGTGCACTGCCCAAGTTCTGCTTGATTTCACATGCTTAAGTATTTGTGGCAAGAGCTGTTTACCTCTCCTAAACTCTAATTTCATGTATCCAAAATGAGGATAATCCCAAGTGAGTTGTTAGACACTGGAGGGAGTTTCTTGTGAAATTTGTCTCATTTAAATGCAGCTATTTAAACTGTGTGCCAGTTGTACAGCTGACACAGGGACTCCAAGTGCCCCCTCTGAGGGTCCCCTTGCCACCACAACAGCTTTATGAAGTCAAGAATTGCTGCTTGGCAAGGTCCCTTTACCCTGCAATATTAACTTAGAGAAGCTGCCTGATGTCTCAGCTGGCTAAAGCAGAAATCCTCCCACTGGACCCAGTTACAGGCACCAGAAAACACCTTCACAGGGGTCAATCAGGAGCAAAGAGAAAATATTAAATGATCAAGGACGGAGTCTAAGTACAAAATAATTGCATTTTGTACAGTCAGAAGTAATTCTATTATTTAATGTCCTTGTTAGTATCAGCAGCCCTAAGAATAAGCTCATTTCTATGTCTCTTACAGCTGCCTTCTTTCTGCACTTGGACTGAATCACCTTCCTCCCCTGCTCAATAAAAGAAAGAAATGAAGGTCACTTTGTACTGTACCTTTTCACCCTTTTGCTGTTGAATTTATTGGTTGCATATGGAGCTGACAGAGGTTAAACTTTAAGCCTGTATTCAAGGAAAGGGGAATGAGGTCACACTTTCCTGAGCATTTCTCAAGTTTTATTTTCCTGATGCATTTTTAATATGTCCATGTTAATGCATATTTTGAACAGAAATAAAAGATTCCTGTGCAACACATTAGTCCAAGAAATTTTCCAGGGTTTAGGCTTACTGTGCAAAAGCACCCAACTTCAGCTGGCCCTTGTGTTCATTTTCTGCACGAATGTGAACATTGGCTTTACCAG
This sequence comes from Ammospiza nelsoni, assembly GCF_027579445.1. NCBI lineage: Eukaryota > Metazoa > Chordata > Aves > Passeriformes > Passerellidae > Ammospiza > Ammospiza nelsoni. Next base: position 1,117,890 of record NC_080656.1, on the reverse strand, counting down.
AATGGCAGGGTGAAATTCTGGGATGCCTCACCTTGTACATAATGAGCTGCACTTGCACTCCTTAGGCATAGAGGGCTCCTGACCTCAGGGAATGGGTGTGCAGGGGAGAAATCTGCAGGGATTCTGGTTTCTGATCTGCCCATGTCCTCACAGCAGGGGTGATGACAAATTACTGTCACAGCTCTGATCCAGCCTCCACTGACACCTCCTGGAATTTGGGTGAGGATCTGGACATGCAGCTGAACAGATAACAGCCACAGAAGAGCTGAGAACAAGATGCTCAGCCTGGATCCTTGAAAACAGGTCCCCAACTCCACCATTCTTCTCCTGCCTCTTTAAATTATCCATGGCCCCTTCTGAGGCTCCTTTACAAGCCCCACTTAAGCTACCCTGGAGCAGATCAAAGAGGCAGAAGAATTACACCTCTCTTCAGGCAAGTCGACAAAGGAATTCTCCTTTCAACAAATCCTTTGCCCCCACACACAGCTGAAATGTGTTGATTTGCTTCAGCAGGAGAAAAATTCCCTCCTGGATAAGCATGCTGTGAGCATATCACCAACTGTCTGGAGGAGATTATATAAAGTTATATAATACAGCAATTAAAAGCCTGTTAATTCAAATCAGCAAAGGTGCCTGACTACCTGCTAGCTAATGTTTACCAGGATATGTTTCCTGTTGGGCCCAAGTAAACAGGGCAGTGCTGTCTGTGTGGAATGCTGTGTTGTGGGACTCAGGGAATGCTGCTGTCCCCAGGCATGGAGTGTTTACAGAGGGTGCCCTGCTCAGTTCCCCAACAGGGGCACATTCACCAATAAAAACCCCAGGAACAAACACGACCTGTCAAGGTTAGTTGTGGAAACAAGGAGGTTCCACTTCCCTGGCCCAGTCTTGGGTTTCCCAGTGATCACCAGAGGAAGGAAAAAGTTCCATGTTTCCATTCTCAGCTTTCCCAGCACTCCAGCAGTACCTCCACCCCAAATATCTGAGCTGTTCCCTGTATTTCTGCCTGCTCTCTGCAGCCCTGCAGGTGGGTGACACCAACCCTGGCAGGTCTGAGCAGCTGGAGCTCCTCTGCTCCCTCAGGAATGTTACTGAGTGCTTCTCTTTGCCCTTGCTTCCTTTCAGCTGGTCTGTTCTGAAAAGTATGGACATGGGGGATAACGACATTCAATTGTTCCTTGGGTAAGTTTTAGTGCAGGGAATTGGCTTTAATCCCAGCCACGTGCAGCCCTTGAGGAGATCAGAGGGGGGAGGAAGGAAAAGGTGTTGAATGTTTGATGGGGGCCTGATAAGAGCAAGGTTCCATCTCCTGCTCTGTCCCTCAGTTTGGTGTCTGTGGCTCCAGACTCCTTCCCTCCCTGCAGCAGAGGGTGATGGAGCCAGGCTGGCACCAGGGATCATTAGGGGGAGACAGAGCAGCTCCTGAGCCCGCAGCCTGCCTGGAAACATCTTTGTTAGGGATTCAGAGGAAGTTCTAAGCAGCTTAGCTAGAAGAAAGGGGATACAGAGTTAAAGGATTATTTTTTTTTCTTCAGTCCTGTTCAGTTCTTTGCAAAACTCAGATCTTCTTTCAGTCCTTTCTGTGTTTTTCTTTTTGTTGAACTTTCTCTGAACAAAGTACGTGAAATATCCAATTCCTAATACCTTATCAAATCCTTTTTTATTAGAATAGCAAACTCTAACACTTACTCTGATGGTGTTATCTGCTGGCTGCTCCACTGCTGAGCCCTTTGGGGAGGAGAGCTCCTCTGCCCTGTGCCAGCTGCCCTGGGCAGGGCAGGAATGGGGCAGGATGGGGCGGGATGGGACGGGATGGGATGGGATGGGATGGGATGGGATGGGATGGGATGGGATGGGATGGGGAGAAGGAATGGGCCTGTTGGGATGGGATGGAGCAGGATTGGGGCTATTGGGATGGGATACACCAGGAATGGGCCTGCTGGGATGGGATAGCAGTTGCACCATTCTGTCTTGTTGCTTATATCAAAATCAGAATAAAGGACTGCCACAGAAAGCTGAATCAATTGGGAGTGGAAGAAAATCTAAGGTGCCTGCAGCAGCCAGTTGGCCTTGGGGTCTGTCTGTAGAGAACCTGATTGGAACCATCCTCTGAGCATCCTGAGGGACACATCTGCCAAGGGACCAGACCTGCTGGCACTGGCAAGGTTCCTTCTTGGCCCTGGCAGTGCCACCATGGAATATTTATCCTTGGCAGCAGTTGGAGCTCTGAGCAGTGTGGCTGTGCCTCAGAGTGTCGCCTGACATGCCAGCTCCATGTGGGAAATGTGATCCTTCCATCCGGCTCAGAGCTAAGCTGGAGCCTTGTCACAGCTCCAGCCCAGTGACTGCATTTGCCTAAAGCCCAAGTGGAATTTCAAGTGGATGCCCCACAGGATCTTACCCCCTGCCTTGCCCTCTCTCCCACTGAACAGAATTACTGTGAGCTCTCTGGGCTGCCCTTTTCCATCAGGACAGGCAGGGGGACACCTGGGGGCATAATCCATAATATCCCCTGGGAAAATGGAATATCCTTGGAAGAGGCGTGTCCCAGCCCAGATTTCTGTGGGAGCACACAGCTCTGTGTGAGGAGGGAGAAGGGAGAGGTCTCAGAGCTGCAGGAAGCAGGACTGGCCCAGCCAGGCCAGCAGGGCCATCATGGACTGTCCCCTCCCTTCCCCTGCTCATGGCCTGACTCTGTGGAGCAGAACCCTGCCAGCTCTGACACCTGTGGGATGCAGGGACTCCACAGGAGCAGTTGGTTCCTCAGGGGACTCAGGCACCCCAGAAATGCTGCCCTGCCCTGCCCTGCCCTGCCCTGCCCTGCCCTGCCCTGCCAGGGGGCTCTGCCCCTCTGCCTTACATGAGACCTTCTCACTGAGCCTGGCACCTGTTCTGTAGGGTTTGGGGCTGATGTGCTGCTGCTGAGCAGCCCCAGTGTGACTTGGGTGCCCCTTGGAGCCACTTCCATCATATTTCTGTGATAACAAACAGTCACTAATTCCACCCATGCTGTGGCCTGTACACATGGTTTGAAAGGAGGGGCTGCAGTTCCACCCCCCCAGATCTGAAGGGAAGAAATAATTCCCTCATGGGAACACAGGGCAGTGAATAAATGAAAGAACAGGCACTGCAGCACTGGGGACTCAAGCAAATCTTGTTTTCTGAAAGCTTAGGAGTGTTTGGGGTCCTCAAAGGTTAAAATATTTACCTCAGATGTATAAATAAAGGATTTACAGCAATAAAGACATTACCGTCACTGTTAGCAATTAACAATTCTGTAATTAGTGTTGCACAGAAATTAATCCAGGGCTGCATTTGCTGGGGGAGAGCTAAAGGCTCCAGCAGACTGAGAGCAAAGGACACATCCCATACACAAACCTGGGAAGGGTTTGGGAGAGGAGCAGAAGCAGAATTTCCTCCTGTCCTGGCCCTTAGAAACCCCTCTGGCTGCACAAAACCATCTGCCAGCATTCAGCAACAATCCCTTCCCAGGCACCAGGGCAAACATCAGAATTGGGTATTTTTGCAGTGCCAGGTTGTTTCCATGGCTGGCCTGAGCCTCCTGCTGCTCCTTCTGCTGGGACAGGGAGTTCCCAGGCACCAGCTCAGGTGCAGCCACACTGGGATGTTGCCTCTGCACACACAAAACTGGGAGCTGAGCTGTTTCTCCAGCAGTATTTCTCATTTCTATTTTCAGACAAAAAGGTTTCCACTGAAAATACTCAGGTTTTAGTAGGAAATTGCTGTTTAGAATAAAGAATTTCTCAAGCAAATTCTATCTTTTGGGATTTTTAATTTGGCAAAAAAATCCCCATAAATAATTCTCATTGCAGTACGCTTGAGTGTGACATGTTGTGGTTGCACGAGAAAGAAATAAAAAGGGATTTCACTCACCCTCAATATTGCACTAGATTTCTGTTCTACTTTAAGACAATTGATTTTGATGGGCTGAGGAGCCTGAACATAAAGGCTTTTGCTTTTAGCTGAAATGTTTCATGGAGAAAGGCAGGTTTTGTGTGCTCCTGCTCTGTGTTGCCAGACAAAGGCACTGCCCCGTGAGTGTGCGAGAAGGGCAGATGGAAATGGGCTCTCACCTGGACATGTGGGATTGATCTGAATGCAGTGAACCCTCAGCAGCGAGGCTGGAAGGCAAATGCTGCACAAACACCCCCAAAAAGCCACAGGGGAAAGGGGCAGAGTCATGTGAGCCAGTTGTGCACATTGCCCATGCTGGTGTTCTTTGCTGAGCACTTAAGTGTTGAATCATTAACTCCCGTGGTGTTTCTGCAGGCTGGCAATGTCAGGCGTCAGTCACAGCTGCTGCAGAGCCCAGAGGCAGCTGGGGCTGGGGACACAGCAGGGACAGACTGCCAAGGCAGAGGCACCTGTGAGCAGGGCCAGGGCTGACCCTGCTCTGCCCTCAGATCGCTCAGCACCCAGCACTGCCTGGCAAGTGAAAGCTCTGCCCCCATCCAGGCTTCCTTCCCAAAGTGCTGGAGGATTTCTCTGATGAAAGCTCTGCCCCCATCCAGGCTTCCTTCCCAAAGTGCTGTGGGTTTATCAGATACTGCTGTGCTGCTGGCTCAGCCAGGCCCCAGTGCCGGGGTGGGGGCAGAGAACTCAGCACTGGTCACCTCAGAGGTGGGGAAAGAGCACAGGAGAGCATTGAAGCCCCTCTGGGTCACCTCAGAGGCTGGAGAAAGGGCTCTGCTCCCCCAGGGTACACAGGGAGCAATGAAGCCCCTCTGGGTCACCTCAGAGGGTGGGGAAAGGGCTCTGCTCCCTCAGGGCACACAGGGAGCATTGAAGCCCCTCTGGGTCACCTCAGAGGGTGGGGAAAGGGCTTTGCTCCCCCAGGGCACACAGGGAGCATTGCAGGCCCTCTGTGTGGGCTCTGCACAAGGACAGAAACCACACAGCAAATCCTGAGGGACAGAGTCCCCTCATGGTGGCCCAGAGAGCAGTTCCAGCTCTGGAGCAGGGACGTGGGAAGGGCACTCAGAGCACACCAAGGGCCTGGCTGGCCCTGCCACACCACACTGATCCTCAGGGCAGGGTTTGGTGGGAGCCAAGGGAAGGGCAAAGAAAGCCCAGTCCTGTGTGGGACTGCAGCAGGAAGGGCCGCTCTGGGGTTTTGGGGTACAAAGAGCTGCTGGTAGCCCTGGTGGTGTGAGTGGGGTCTCTGCTCTGCTGCCACCTCTGCCCTGCTCACAGTGCCAGGGAAAACCCCAGCCAGGCAGGGAATGTTCTCATGGAATGTGAAGAGCACTGTCCTCACCTGAGGCTGTAATTCCAGCCTTTGGTGCTCACCAAGGTGACTTTGGTTTCCCAACTCCCCCTGTGCAGCCTGGCTGGGTGCCAGGAGCCCGAGCAGGGCACAGAGGCCTGTCACACTGCTCTGGATCAGCCAGACTCAAAGCCTGCTGTGCCAGGTTTCCAGTGGGAATGGCAGCCCCTGAGCAGCTCCCAGACAGCAGGGTTGGAGAGGAAAGACCTGGGGATGTACAGCAGGATGGGATGGGTGGGAGCTGCCCCTGAGATGGTCATGGCAGGATGCACTGGCCTGGAAACAGCAGGTGCTGAGCTGGGGCCCTGACTCTGTGTGCTCACATGTTTCCATCTCTCTCTAACTCCTAGTCCCTGTCTGCAAAGGAAATCACAATCATTTCTCTACTTTACATGCAAGTTGAGGCTATTTTAGGGCTGAGGCTGGGGTTTCAGCAGGTGCTGTTTTAGTGCTGAGCACCTCTGCCCTGCCCTTTAGAGTACTGCAGTGGCTTCAGTAGGAACTGCAGGGATCCCTGGGCAACTGTCAGGGATTCTGGGACTTTTCAGGAGCACTGCTGTGCTATAAATAGAATTTATTGTGATTTGTTTCCCACAGAAGGCAGTTCTTTCACATTTTATCCCTTTCCTCATGTAAACACAGACCAAAGTGAGGGAGGCTTTCTCTCAAGATCAAAGTGTGTGTGGAACTCTTCCCTTGGATCATTCACAGCACTGCACTGTGTGTGAAGCATTTCCCAGCTCTGCCTGTCTCACCTGCCAGGGATTAAAGGCTGCACTGCAGCCTGAGTTCTGTGCTCATGACTTAGCACTGCACATCCCCTTCTTTAAATAACAGCACTTTCAAAGTAAATCCCACAAATACATCATTTACACAGGGCTTTTCTACTCTTAGTTCTTCTGCTACTGTTCTGTCTGTCCCTGGCTCTGCTGTTGCTTGGATCTGGCTTTGTTTTGCAGTTGAGTTGTCCTTGTTTCCTGAATTTCTGTGTGTGGGATCAGTGTCTCTCAGACAGGAGTAGTGACAGACCCTGAGCTTCATGCTCATGTGCCAGGCTCCTCTCAGTGTGTCCTGCCTCTCATTCAGGAGTTTCCCAGCAGATGTGTTGAAAGGAACATCACTCCAGACTTGCTCTGCATTAATAGACATTTTGGACTTCAGCTTCTGAACTCACTTCTTACCTCAGAAGCATGAAGGCCCTCCCTGATATCTGCAGTCAAAGTCAGCTGGGCCACAGTGGCACCACAGGGAATGGGAGAATCAGGGGGGACAATGCAGCCTCTTAATTCTCCCTGTACCTCCAGAAAGCAAAGAAACCTCTGGTGATGCCACAGAATTGCTCAGAAGGGAAAGGATTTGTTGCATTCCTGCACAGATGCACTTTTCCTTTGGATAATACAGGTTTTCTGCCCTGTGAATTCCTTTGGCTGCCCATGGTACAAGCTGAGCTGACATTGAAGCACATCAGGCACTCCCTGGAGATTTTCCCTGCTCCCCTTTTGCTGCGTGGCCCTGCTCTCCTGAGCTGCTGCAGGCTGATGCTCCACCTTGAACCAGCCCAGCCACCAGGAGGATTCCTGCCCATCACAGCTGCTCCACACTGGGACTGATGGGTTTTGTCCTGCCCCTGATTCCCAAGATTTTCAACAACATCCATTCCAATCTCACCTCAGCAATTTCCATCCCTCAGCTCTCCCTGGCTGCCTCCCCAAGGTGTGGATAACAGCCCAAATCCCAGGGATGAACAGCACAGCCTCAGCCCCTGCTGTGGCCTTTAGGCTCAGCCCAAGGCTTAGGATGGGAGAACCTGGCTTCAGAACTTCCCAGCTGAACCCAGAGCTGGTAAAGGCATTTTGTGCTCTTTCATACAGGGTCTGATGAAGCAGATTTTGTCCATCTGGATTAGAGTCTGCTTGTGCCCAGCAGATTGGTTAAAATGTTCCTGGGATTTATTACAGTTTAATGCCATGGAAGCTAAACAAATTTCAGGAACAATTTTGAGGCTCAGATCTCAGCAGGCAGCTATTTGCCTAATGTCCTACTTTTTCATACATCTCCTGCAGAAAGAAAATAGCTTTTAGTTACACGGGAACCTGATTATTGCCTGAAATACTGGCACTGCAAATTGCCCCTTTTCAGGCCATTTCTTGCTGTCAGGGCATGCTCAGTGCCCTTGAAGGTGCTGGGGAGCACGAGCTGCAGATCTAAAGGCAGGAACACTCTGCTTTGCCTGGGATTTGCAATATTTCACCAGCAAGGCTTTTTCTATCCCCATCCTCCAGTTACTTTTGTGCTCCTAATTATTTCTAGGAGTGTAATTGACTTGCAAGACATTCTTGGCTTGCAGAGTGCAAGGAGTGAATTATTGACCCATCACATGGGTCATTGATGTGAGGAGACGTCAGAACAAACTGGGTGCAAAGCAGCTACTCTGCATTCCTAATAGCAAATGTAAGCCATTAATAACTGTGCTGCCTGCTGCACTCAGAGCCTGCCCAATTTGGGTTTGACATGCATATGGCTGAGTTCATCCTCAGTGTAATTTGAAATTTATTGGGCACGGACTTCATCTCCTTCTGCCGCTTGAAAATCTCTCCTGTGCCGAGATGTGCTATGCTAATTCCAGACTTTATGGCTGACTTGAGATGTTACATTTGAAAAATCAAATCCAATTAAATCAACTTATTACCAAGGTCAGAGAACAGCATTCAGTGCATTCATTCCTTGCTATTTCACAGCAAGGAGTAAACTTAGGGAGCAGATTCTGTCTTAACCCAAAACCCAACTGATCTGTTCTAATCAAATGGCTTTTGGCTGCAGGACCTAGGAAGTGCAGTCAAGTGATAAAGCATTCCCAGAGTCCAGCTGAGCTGAGTTCTCAACTTCCCACTTTTTTTTGTGTATTATGGGACAAATATTCTCCTCTTTGTGTCTGTTTCCCCATCTGCTCGTAAGATGGAAGAGGAAGGAGGGGGTTGGGGGGATAAATTCAGTGACTGCAAAGTTTTGAGTGTGGAGCTGTGGGCTGGTAACAGCATCAGCTTGCTGTAGTCAGAGTTGGAATGGAGCACAGATTTTAGGAGACTCTCAAGAGATGCCCCTTTGCTATATTGGCAGGCACCTGTTTATTATCTGTGAAGGGAAAAAAGTTCTGAGAGTATAAGATCTCAATATTCTCAGCAAGGAGTGAAACAGAGGGGAATATACAATGGCTTTTGGAGGGGGACAAATATAAAGCTGATTTGCAGATCCTTTTGCAAATTAAAGTCTTAAGTTTGGATTTATGATGAGCTCCCACACTGTGCAAGGCTTTGTATTTAAATTACACCATCACCAAGTGCCCAGTGGCTCTTTCTGCCTCTTGTTTTTCAGCACCTAATGCAGTTCCTGCAGGAGGTCCTTATGTTCCAGACAGAACGAGACAGAAAAGTGAGAGCAGTGTTGACCTCTTGGACTCCCTTTACTGTTTCATTTCCAGGGAAAAACAGCTTAACCTGTCCAGGCATCTCACATCCTTCCCACTCATTTAGGAGCTTAAATCTGGATGGAATTTTCTGTGGTGGTGATTCATTCCACCAACCTGAGGGAACTCATTCAAATGACTCTGGTGCCTCAGAATTCCTCTCAGCTCTCACAAACAGGCATTTCAAAGTGAATTGTTTCAAACTTCCCCAGATCGTCAGCTACACAAGCAGTTCTAGTACCAAGATTCCTATTTTAAGTTTTTGCTTCTGTTAAGTACCTAAGTTGAACCTGGAACTAAATTACTTCCAAAACTGAAGCTCTGACCCCAGCCATTAATGAGCTTTTAAAAATCTTGTATCAGTTGTGCCACTTTATGTAGGATTCAATTATGCAGCAAACCTCAGATGTTATTTGAGCTTTCCAAAGTTCTACTAAAGTGGTGTAAAACCCATGAAGGATTTACTCTCACCTCACTTTACCCCTTCAAACGTTTGAAGAGCCCAGGCAGCTCGTTTAAGAGAGGCACCAGAGCTCAGTTTAAATTTGAGGCTGGAGGAGCTGCTCTTCATGGTGTCTCCTCTCACCCAGGGTGACAAGATTAGACACAGCCCCCAGATTTAAACAAGAAAGAGAAGTGAGAGGGACTCTCTGGATATTAACAAACCTCCACACACAGGCTGGTCATTCAGCTCCCAGCAGCTCTGCCCTGTGATGCACATTTGTAGAACTGCCTGGTTTTCCCTTCGGGATGGGCATTCCCAGGCTTTGAGCAGTACCTGGCAGTTTGTTACCCGTTCTGGGGTCCCCTGTGCACAGCTCTGCCCACAGCACACCCTGGCTGGGAGGGTTTGTTAAAGTCCTTTGCCTTTCTCATGGAATGCTGCAGAGGAAACAGGTTCCCATGTGCCTGCCCTGCTTTCCTCCTCACCAAACCCCAGCCATTTCAAACCTCCACCCTGGGCAAAGCAAGAAGGGAACAGACCCTTACCTGAGGGAAGCTCAGCAGGGAGGGTGAGCCCTCATCAGCCCCGGGCTGCTCCCAGCTCCTGCTCTGGGGACAGGACTCCTGATGGGGCACCCAGAGCCCAGGACTGAGCTCTAAAGCTCCTTTTCTCTGTGGGCAGGCTGAGCTGCACTCCAGGCAGGATGTGTGGTGCAGCTTTGGGACTGTGTGCCCAGGGCACACACAGCGGGCACTCCTGGGGCAGCCTGGCTGGGAAGGGGAAACTCCTGTGTCAAACTGCCCTCATTCCTGCTCTAATCCAAAGATTTGGGGATGTGCCTTGGTCACAGGGGGCTGAGGTGAGCTGCTGAGCCCAGAGCAGCCCTCTGGAGCTCTGAACTCCTCTTGGGAAGGGCTTTCCCACCACCACCCCTGCTATAACCGCACAGTTCCCCTGGATGTGCTGCTCACCAGTGCTGGGCTGGGTCCACAGGGCTTCTGCCAGAGAGGTGAATTCCCAGAGCTGCACTCTTACATTTCTCCTGTCGAGGACAAACAACAAATCTGGATGGAGCTGAAACCCAGCAAGAACCCCATGGCAAGAAAATGAAGTATGGGAGTCTCCTTCCCCCACCTCCCACCGTTCCTTCACATCCAAGAACAAATCCATGATTAAGGCTTAGTGCCCTTTGCCCTCATCCTTCCCCACTCCACACAATGCTCCCAACAAGCAGGGCTGTGTTTCCAAGTCTCCACATGCTCTCCCCTCAATGTCTTCTGGCCAGTCTAGGCTCTCTCTGGAAGCAAGGACCTCCTGCAGGAGCTGCAGCAGATGCCAAGCAGTAAAAGGCACAAAGAGCCACTGGACAATGGACTGAGGTACTCAGAGAGCCCATCCTTGGAGTTCCATGACCTCTGCATCCAGCTCCTCACTCAGGTGCTCTGTGCTGCTTTGTCCAGCTCCCCTGGACTCTGCCTGGCAGAGCCTGGAGGGCTCCAGCAGCCCCAGCTGTGATCAGGGACATGGAACCAAAGGCTCCGTGCCCATCCCAGGGACATGCAACCAAAGGCTCTGTGCCCGTCCCAGGGACATTCCCTGTGCCACAGGCTCTGTGCCTGTCCCAGGGACATGCAACCAAAGGCTCTGTGCCCGTCCCAGGGACATTCCCTGTGCCACAGGCTCTGTGCCTGTCCCAGGGACATGCAACCAAAGGCTCTGTGCCTGTCCCAGGGACATTCCCTGTGCCAAAGGCTCTGTGCCTGTCCCAAGGACACTGCTCTGTGCATGGAGAACACCTGCAACTGTGAGAAGTTCTCACACTGCACCTCTTTGGGCTTTTGGGACAGAGTTTAACTCCTGAGTGGCAGCTCTCAGATAAGCACCTATGGAAAAAGGCTGTGCTATAGGAAATAAAGGCTGAGTAGCAATGGCCACTTGTTCCTCTGTGATCATTCAAACCATTACCTGGTTATTTTTGTGATTCTATAGGGGAGATTTTCCCCTCTCGTGCACTGAAGTTGCATGGTGCAGAAAATTGGTTTGTTTAAGCAAGAGCTCTTATAGTGTCTTTCATCAAATGTTCTCTGAGAACATTACTAATAATTCATTAAAGCAGCACTGTCAGCTGGAACACTTTTAATTACCATTTTCTGACAAGTCAACCCTTAAGTGGTATGCCCTGATTTTTAAATTTATTACTAACACATATGCAGATTTTTCTCTTTCCCTGCTGATGTTTATAGGGGATGAGAAAAGCAATTGACTGTGAGATTAAGGAAGTGAACCATGCACTACACGTTGTCATGCCCAAAATGGAAGAGAATTTAAGGGTGGTTACTTTTTTTAACTTTAGAAGTTTTGAGAACCTTGTTCCTAGAGCTCTGAGCATCTTCTGCAGCTGAGCTGGGGGGACTTGTGCTCTGAGCTGTTGCTTCTGGGGAACTGAAACACCTCCCAGCTCAGGTAGGGCTGCGGAAACCCTGGGCTGATGCTCATTAACTGTCCACTTACACACACTTAATTAGCCCTGTGGTTACTCTGGAGTTTCACTCTGAAGCCCAGGTGGCTGCTGCTAACCCAGGGTTAAACAGCAGTGCTGGCAGCTCTCACACAAATCTAACATGCCCTGAGCTCATCCCAGCCCAGTTTTTCACAGAGCTGAGGCTGAAGGCCCCTCTAGCCTCGTGGCACTGTCAGAAATGCACTCAGCATTCCCAGAGAGGAGCAGTGCCTGAGCTGCCATCAGCTGCACTCGGTGGCTGAGGGGACTCCAGCACATGCAGAGATTTTTTTGGCAGTGTTCTCCTCAGTAGCTGCTTAGTGGGAGCAGAAACAGAGGCAGAGAAGTGGCAAAGAGCTGCCCAAGGAGAGGTGAGCCAGTGACAAGGCAGACTAGAATCCACACATCCTATTCCATACAAAAAAAAGAAAAAAAATTTTGGTTCCCTTGCTGTAGTCCTGACATGGTAAATTTGTGCAAGAAGACAGAAGGGACAGTCTAGAGAAATATGGTGGGGAAGCAGTAGAATATGCCCCTTACCTTGTGTCTCAGCCAGTGCAGAAGGGAGATGGGAGAGGAGCTGCCTGTGTCCCCCAGAGCAGGGAACTCCCACAGAACTTGGGTCCAGCAGCTCCTGCATCAAGAGAAGAGAGCCCAAGGCCCTCCTTGGCTTTTATGTGTGGCTGTGGCAGGTCACACTGGCTGCCAGCTCATCTGTATGCAATGGCTCATTAATGCTGGGCCTCATCTGCACGGGGCATGTGGAAGGCAGGGGAATGGGCTGCAGGAGGGATGGGGAGGCACTGAGGAGCTGGGCTGCCAGAGTTAAACAGTAATGCGGCCTCACCTGGGGAGCTGAGCTCCTGCTGCTGCTGCCCAACGCCCCAGCCTCATGTCCCAGCCCAGCAGCACAGGCACAGCACGGGGGCCTTGGCCAGGTGTGAGCTCCAGGCTTTGAATTGCATGGGGAGATGGTTTGGCAAGAACCAGGTGCCTCTTGATGCCCCCTCTATGCTGCAGAACCCTCTGCAGCCTGGTTTAATGGGGCTGTGCTCTGGGAGCTGGCTGTGTCCTTGCCCAAACTCCTGGTCTAAACCTCCCTCATATCTGAGCTGAACCCCTGAGTCCATCTGGGCCCTTTGCAGAGGGAGGGCTGCAGGAGTGACCTCAATGGGGCTGCAGGAGTGACTTCAATGGGGCTGCAGGAGTGACCCCACTGCTGTTCACTCCTCAGGAGTGACCCCACTGCTGTGGGGCTGCAGCAGTGACCCCACTGAGGCAGCAGGAGTGACCCACTGGCGCTGCAGGAGTGACCTCACTGGGCTCTGCAGGAGTGACCCCACTGCTCTTCACTCCTCAGGAGTGACCCCACTGCTGTGGGGCAGCAGCAGTGACCTTACTGAGGCTGTTGCCTCTCTCTCTGCACTGCTGTCACCTTGGAGCTTAGAGAAATGTCCATCTTTTGTAGTTCTCAATCCTCTGCATCCTGAAGGACCAGGTGACCAAGGCCTGGGATGATCCCACCCACCTGCAGACATGAAGTGTCTGGTAAAGCAGTTCGGGCTCCCTCGTGCCCAGGAGGCATCTCCTCTCCTCCCTCTCAGTCCAAGGCTGCACTGCCTTGTGGAGATGCCCATCCCTCTCCATGAGCAGAGGATGGCTGGGGCAGGCTGTACCCCTGCTGTAAATGAAGGAGTTCTTCCCTCAACAACCCCAGCCTGGAAGCTGCTCTCCCCTTGGGGATAGAGCAACAAGTGCCCAGTGCCTCTGGCCACCAGCAGGGACAGCTGCAGATGGGATCCTCCAAGGCCTGAGGAACTTGGGAACAGGTTTGGATGTTCAAAACAAGTTCTGTAACAGCTGGGCAGAGCCAGGTGTGCTCAGAGTGAACAGAGGAGCTCTGTGGTTCAGGGAGGCAGTGATGGCCCCGCAGCACTGCAAGGATAAAAGCACAGGAACAAGGAATTAACTCTGCTATTAGACACCCCTTGTTCTAATAGCTCCATCATTAATAACAATTTGGTCTCTCTCAGGCAGCCCTTTTCATCTGCAGAGCATGTCAGTCCCTCTGTTCCAGCTCCTGGCAGGCAGGTGGGTCACACCAGCACCTTTGGGCTTTTACAGCACCAGGAGCTCAGGATGGAATTGCTCCAGACCCTTTACCAGGAGATGATTGATGAGGTACACCCTGAAAGAACCTGGTTATTTTTATACCCTACCTACTACACTGAGGATTCCCATCTTTTTCACCTATTGGCAGTTCATGATGGCACAAATTAATTTTCTAGCATCACTTAACACACTGCAGATTGTTTAACATAATTTTCCAAAGCATCTGGCTGGTTCTCCTGCACTGAAACTCAATGGGATTTTTCCCTCTAGCTTCAAAGAGCATAGCTGAGCCCTTAAAGGGATTTACTTCTGTTAAATATTATCCTCAAAACAGAGAAATTAAAAGCAAATGAGCTTTCTTCCTTTTTCCTCTAAGACATGTCAAAAGAATATTATAAAATAGAATAGCCTTTCCCAGCTTTCAGAGACTCCCCAAGTGAATTTCAATTGCAGGTTTTTAGGAAAGAGTGTAATTAACAACTTTATTCAGTCTGAAGCCAGAAAATACATTCTATATTTAGCATGAAAAAAAGCAAAGCAGGAGGAGGGGAGTAAATGACCTAGATTTTCACAAGTGACAAATGACTCCAAGGTGCTTGGAGCCCCCTTGGATGGCAGGGATTCCCACAAAGTGCAGAAGGATTTCTCCTCCTTGTCTCTCATGTTGGACATTCCAAACCACCAAAGGCACTCTTGGAAATCCAAGGGGTTCTATTTATGAAACTGTTTATTTATTCACCTTGGGTAATATTCCCAAAATTGCATCCATAACCAAGCAATTAAATCCCATTTTCAGCAGCAACCTTGGTGTGCTGGCAGCTCTCCTAATTTCCAACACTGCCCACTTTTCTGAGCTTCCTTCATTGTTTTCCTGGAAATGTGTGTGATGAAAGCACCTCCCACCAAAAAAAATGGGGAAAACAAGGCATGACTGAGCTCCCATTTCCAGAATGTCCCTTGCTATATTTGCATTTTCTTGTCTTTCAGCATTCTGTTTGCCACAATAAAGGCAATGTTTTCTATAAAAAGCAAGAGCCTGCTTGCCTACCAGCAGTTTTTCTGTCTAAATGCTGGTAATCTCTGTTCTGTCAAAGGGAACATCCAATGCTTTTATCTCTTGGAATGGTTATTTATGGAGAGGCCTCTCGAAGATGCAATCAAAGATACAGACATTAAAAATAGGAGGCGAGTGAGTCCTGCAGGCGTTGTTTATTCATTAACCTCGGTGCAGGAATCCTGGCAGCCTCCCAGTCCCTATTTACTGTGTGCTGGGCACGGGAGGGATGGACCTGCAGTGCAGTCCCAGGGGAGATGATCCTTCCTTCTTGGAGAGGGGATTCATCCTTCCTGGAGAGGGGATCCTTCATTGCTGGGAGAGGGGATCCTTCATTCCAGGAGAGGGGATCCATCCTTCCCAAGGGAGATGATCCTTCCTTCCCAGGGGAGGGGATCCATCCTTCCTGGAGAGGGGAGATGATCCATCCCTCCTGGAGAGGGGAGATGATCCATCCCTCCTGGAGAGGGGATCCATCCTTCCTGGAGAGGGGATACATCCATCCTGGAAAGGTGATCCTTCCTTCCTGGAGAGATGATCCATCCTTCCCTGGGGAAATGATCCTTCCTTCCTGGAGAGGGGATCCTTCCTTCCTGGAGAGCTGATCCTTTCTTCCCAGGGGAGATGATCCATCCCTCCTGGAGAGGGGATCCATCCTTCCCAGGGGAGATGATCCATCCCTCCTGGAGAGGGGATCCATCCTTCCCAGGGGAGATGATCCATCCCTCCTGGAGAGGGGATCCATCCCTCCTGGAGAGGTGATCCTTCCTTCTGGGGATGAGGTGATCCATCCTTCCTGGAGAGGGGATACATCCATCCTGGAAAGGTGATCCATCCATCCTGGAAAGGTGATCCATCCATCCTGGAAAGGTGATCCTTCCTTCCTGGAGAGAGGATCCATCCTTCCTGGAGAGCTAATCCATCCTTCCTTCTTAGAGAGGGGAGATGATCCATCCTTCCTGGAGAGGGGATCCATCCTTCCCAGGAGAGGTGATCCTTCCTTCCTGGAGAGGGGATCCATCCTTCCCAGGAGAGATGATCCATCCTTCCTGGAGAGCTGATCCATCCTTCCCGGTAGAAGTGATCCATCCTTCCCAGGATCAGACACACTCTGAGCGGGTTCCAGCCGTGCTGGAGCAGCAGGGACAGGGGGCTGAGCCCTCACTCTGCTGTCTGAGTGCCTCTGAGTCACTCCCAGAGCTCCATCCCTGGGAATAAGCACAGTCACAGCCCAGGGAAATGTGAGAGTGGGGCTTTGGCTCCTCTTGGCTTCCCCGCCAGCCTTCCCTAAATAATCTGAGCACGCAGGCAGGCAGGCAGGCAGAGAGTGTAAATCTCTGAGTGCCTGCAATGGAAGAACAGCCTTACAGATGGAGTAAATTATACCCCTCATCCCTCCCAGCACCTTCAAGCCTTGCTAGTAATGAAAGCAAAGGGTTTGTAATCACTTCAGCCTCACACGTTCTGAGCAGCAGCTTGTTGGAGCCTTGTCCTCCTCTGCTGAGTCTAATGACAAAATCTAAATGCACAGGCTGTTTAAATGCTGGCAGTGAATGTAGGACCCCAGAAAGGCAGAGACCAGTGGGACTGGACTCCGGGAGGTCAGACACTGCAGTAAGGCCCTTGTGTTCTCTGCTCTCTCCTTTACAGAGCACTGAGGATGGGCCCAGAGAGGGGAGATCCCTCCTCAGACTGGACAGCCTGAGAGATGCCCTGGTGAGCTATCATGGGATTATGGAATATCCTGAGCTGGGAGGGACCCACAGGGATCATCCAGCCCAGCTCCAGGCCCTGCACAGGACAGCCCAACAATCACTCTCTGTGCCTGGAATGTTGTCCAAACCCATCCCTACACTGCCCCTCCTGAGGATTCTGAAATCACCCTGCGGTCTCCCCTCAGCCTCCTCCTCTCCAGGCTGAACAAACCAAATTGTTTTGTGTCTTTCTGACACGTTCACACACTTCATTTTTCTATCATTTTCAGAGAACTGATGACAAGAATTTAGCATTCTCTTTGAGTTGTTACACTGGAGCAGCTCAGCTGCCATAAAAAATTCCTAAAGCCGTGGGTTCTGGAATGCCCCTGGGTCCCTGGCAAGGCCTCAGGGGACAGCACCTCTGCTGGCAGTGCCACGTGGGGAAAGACGGGCTTATGGAACTCTGCTGATGGACGGAATTATCCTGCAGCAAAGCTCCTTACCTCTATTTACTTGTAAACTTGGCTGCTGGGCAGAGCAGGGAGCGCCAGGAAAGTCCTTCCTTCCCTGCAAGTGTAGGGCAGGGGGCACTGCCCAGAGGCTCCTCTCTCCATCCTGCTGGGCTCAGCTGCAGCCCAGCACGGGCTGGGGATTCAGGGAATCCATCAGGGAATGCATCAGGGAATCCATCAGGGAATCCATCAGGGAATCCATCCAAACCCTTCCAGGGATGGGGCACAGAGCAGGGAGTGGGATCAGAGCAAGGATCAGGGCAAGGATCAGGGCAGGGGTCAGGGCAGGGATCAGAGCAGGGAGTGGGATCAGAGCAGGGATGGGAGCAGGCAGGGATCAGAGCAGAGAATGGGATCAGAGCAGGGATCAGAAGAGGGAGAGGGATCAGAGCAGGGATCAGAGCAGGGAGTGGGATCAGAGC
Source organism: Ammospiza nelsoni (assembly GCF_027579445.1). Classification (NCBI taxonomy): domain Eukaryota; kingdom Metazoa; phylum Chordata; class Aves; order Passeriformes; family Passerellidae; genus Ammospiza; species Ammospiza nelsoni. Next base: position 1,100,398 of record NC_080656.1, on the reverse strand, counting down.
AGGGATTGGGATCAGAGCAGGGATCAGAGCAGGGATTGGGATCAGAGCAGAGAATGGGATCAGAGCAGGGATCAGAGCAGGGAGTGGGATCAGAGCAGGGATTGGGATGAGAGCAGGGATCGGAGCAGGGAGTGGGATGGGAGCAGAGAATGGGATCAGAGCAGGGATTGGGATCAGGGGCTCATGGCACTTCACATGGAGGGTGTGCAATCCCTCTTGCACAAACAGCAGGGTCACTTCCCTTTTCTAGTCACTGAATCCTTCTTTCAGAGAGTTAAGCTGAGCCTACAGAAGATAAGATAAGGCTTGTACTGATAAAGAGCCATGTTCCTGCACTGGCAGCCCTGTCTTTGTCACCTTCCCTGCACTCCTAAGCAAAGGAATCAGTGGAAAAAATGAGTGAGTGCTCTGAACAGTGGCACTGGCACCTGACTCAGAGGTATCTGAAATCTCTCCTTCTGCTTGGAGCTTGAAAAGCAGAAGTTTGACACCCTCTGTGTAGGAAAGTGTTGGAAGCCATGAAGAACTGGCCAGCAGATAACCCCTGCTGAAGTTTTGTTTCCATATTTTCAGCTGGGTTTGTCTGGTACCGTCAGGTTTCTGAGGGACATTGGAGCTCTCAAGCTCTCACACTTTCTGGTGCACATGATGGCAATAAAAGTGTTAATTAGTAGCTGCAACTCACTGACAAAGTTAATTAATTGGGTAGAAGAAGGAGCACAGATGTCCCAGGTACACACAACCTACCAAGGTTTTTCTGAGCAGCAATTGATCAAATACTCTGAAGCCTTAAAATGAGCTCACACTTCATTTCATCCTCTGCATGTTACCTCTCACATTGGTTACCAAATAAACACACTTCTGGAAGCTCTAAAAAGGGCATTTGGGGAAGTTTAAGTTGTTCTCAAGGGCCTGACATGTTCCTGAATTGCCATTTGTGAGGTGCTGTCCCCACACCAACCCTAGAGAGCATTCAGGTTGTCAGATCCAGCTTTGCTGGGAGCACAGAGGTGTCTCCACACAGGTTTCCCTCTGGAGCATGTGTCATCCCGCTTGCCTGAGCCAGCCTGGAGCTGGATAAGGGGCAGGGTGGCTCAGCCAGGCATGGGGACTGTCTGCCACAGCTAGAATATCCAAACAGGAAATAGCACATATGGGTATATTTGGCTTACTTCAGTTGTCTTCTCAGGGCTGTGTTCAACATCACCAGCAAAATTCAGTTGGGAATAGAATGGCACCTCTAGGTCTGGAGAATGGGTTCTGAAGAACCAGATATGGACTTGTGCTAAATCTGCTGTCTGAGCCTCAGTTTTTCCAGCCCTGGTACTTCCCAGATGAAGAAAGGAAGAGTTCTGTGTAGCTCCAGCCCTGCCTCACTCTGCCCAGCAGCGGCCACTCCTCGTGCTGCTGCTCCCAAAGCCCCTTGACAATGCCATGGGTTGATCCTGCTGCTCCCCAGCAGCTCCCACATATTGTCATGCCTCTGCTCTCCTCTGCAGCAGGACCTGCTGGTGGTGGTCATTGTCCCCTTTGGGATGTGCTCTAAGGTCACCCTTTGGCTCAATGTCCATCTGACCATTTTAGCCTTCCCTCCCTTCCAGCCTCAGGAATTCATTCCAGCTGTTCCCCAAGCAGGCTGCCTGCACTTCACACACTTCAGGCTCAGGTTTTGTGGGAATCCACAAAATCAGAGGGTTTTGGGAAAGCTGCAAAAGGCAGGTCTCAGAGACAGCAGAACTGTGATTGGAGCTAAGCAGCAGCCATGAGATTGGTCATCAGAAAAATTATTTTAAAAGTAGAAACACAAGGACAAACAGAACAATGGTCTGTGTATTAACACTTGTCTAGAATAAATCTCTAAGCTACAGAAAAGTTTATCTAGTGAGATATTAGGAAGTTTTAAGCTTAATAATGGAGCTCTGTGCATTGTGTTTTAAGGCTTACAAGCAGGTATTGTATTTGAAATAAGCAAGCCTTGTTTTAACCAAAGGTACGTGTACTTATAGTGATTACACAGAACTACTGTCAATGTGCTTTTGCTTTGTGTGATTGGTCAAAAAAACTTATAAAGTGAGTTGTAACATTAAGTTCTGTGTCTGCTGCCTGGGATGTGAGCTGCTGGCATCTTCCCATTGTCATAACCATGGAATGAGACTGATGCTGGAAAATACAACAGCTCAAGGCAGTTCCACAGCAGCTCTGTCCCATTTGTGATTTGTACAGAGCCTCCAGCTGGCAATAAGGTTTTCCTTGGGTTTGATTATTACTGCTGCTCTCCCTTTGGACAGCATCAGTAGGTGCTGTGAAAAGAAACAGCACAGCACAATCCCTGTGCAAGGTAGAACATTCTGTGGTGCTTCATGCTGAGTCATTTGCAAATCCCCAAGGGCTCAAAGACAGCATCATTTATTAATTATCAGCACTAATAAATGAAACCCACCCTCTCTCTGGGAATGCAGGTGAGGCAGAGAAAGGCAGGAAGCAGTCACCATTCTGCTTTTCCCAAAGGATAACCAAGGCAGAGACAGGCAAAGGCACAAAGCCTGGTTTGATATCCTGACCCACTGATCTCCCCTGGGAGCCAGGCAGAAAGTGAGAGCACATTGTGTGAAGGAATTACAGCCCTGCTGAATTCCCTCAGCAGATAATGGCTGGGATGGAGCCCACGGTGATAGGAGAGTGAGGAAATGAGTGAGTTGTGTGCAATGATTGTTTATTCAGTCATCTCCCGAGAGCACTGAGGTCCTACAGGCTGCAGAGACACACGACAGGCTAGTGAGGAATCCAGCCCATCCCCTCCACATGTGCTCTGCTCTTTGTTCTGCTCTTTCCCTGGAAGGGCTCTCTTTGGCTGCTGTCTGAGGGTAGCTCATGTGGGGCCTGGCATTGTGAGATTTAGGCCAAGCCTCCATGGGAAGAGCTGGGCTCAGGAGCCAAGCCTGTAGTGCTGAGCAGGGGTTTGTGCTCCATGAAGGCAGTGCCAGGGGGAGCTGGAGCCCCTGGATCCCTGCCTGCCTCCCTCAGGAGCTGGGGGCAGCTTTGTCCTTGCTCCTCAGGGCAGCACAGGGGGCTGGCAGCCCCACACTGCTCCCACTGAGGTTGCCATTCCTTTTGTGTGTGGTTGCTGCTATCAGAAGGAAAAAGCCTCCAGCGGGGTTTTCCCTCAGCTGGGGCCTGCAGATGCCTCAGGGCTCCCTTTGAAAGCTGAGGCCTGCAGGTGCCTCAGGGCTCCCTTTGCATATTTCCCAGAGAATGGGGCACAAACCAGGCCTTGCTTGGAAGGTCAGCACCTGAGGGATGAAGGATGGCTGATGTGCAGAGTGAGCCCAGCCAGGCAGGGCTGTGCCAGCAGGGAGGGAGCTGCTGCCACCCAGGGTGAGAGAGCAGCCTCAGGTGCCAGCTCACCCTGCCCCGTGTGCCCAGCACTGCAGGGGCTGGAGAGACCAGGGGGCAGTGCCAGAGTGGCTCTCCCTGGCTCAGCTTGGCCAGGTTGCTCTGAGAGGCTTCCCCTGGCCAGGCTGCTCTGGGTGGCTCCCCCAGCTCCTCCTGGCCAGGCTGCTCTGGGTGGCTCCCCCAGCTCCTCCTGGCCAGGCTGCTCTGGGGCACACAGCTCCCTCCAGAGACAGCTGCTCCAGAGCCCTCCTGCTGCAATGGGCAGCAGCAATTCAGCCAGCTCTGAGGCAGGTTGGCTCCTTATCTCTCTCAGCCTGAAAAAGCCTACCAAGCTGGGTAGATGAGACACTCCTCTGCCCTTCCTCTTACATGTGTCCATACCCTGAGGTCTCCTTGTGCCGAAGATTCCACTTTACAAAGATTTTATTCCACAGAGACTCTTTCGGAAGAGGAACTTGATTTATGCCCAGGCAGGCACCTCCAGCTCCTGCACCAAGGTTTTTGGGAGGTCTCCATGACTCACACTTGACTGCATAACCTTTTCTGCAGATGTCCAAAACATCTGTGTTTGTCCTGCACCATGCTTTCTAAAACTGTGAACTCTTACCTAGGCCTCATATATGGGTAAAGAACTTAAAATCAGTGTGTCTGTGCCATCAAACTATGGACAGAGACCTCGGTTCAGTAAAGCTTCTGCTTCATGCTTAGAATCGTAGAATGGTTTGGGTTGGAAGGGACCTTAAATATCATCTGGTTCCAACTCCTGCCATGACCAGGAGCAACTTCCACTAGAAAAATTATGCTTAACAAAAACAACAAAAAATTTAATCTTTCTTTGCAAATAGGGTGTGTGGTTAAATAACATCCTAGAGATATGTGGCCTTGCCCCAGGACTGGGCAGGAGAGGAAAAAACAGTGTGGTGGCCCACTCCCCTCTGCTGGGCTGTGCAGGGACTGCTGGAGGCAACACTGGCTGCTTGTGGTGGGAAAACCTCTGGAAAACATGAAATAAAGGTGGAAGACAGGGGTGAAGGTGAAGCTTTGGGCAAGAAATGTTTCAGCATTCTCATGCCATACCTGCCTGAGCCCTACAAAGATCCATCCTGCTCCTCAAAATAGGTCTGGTGCAATCAATTAAAAAAAAACACTCAACCTTTTGTCAAAAGCCTTTTGCACAGCAAATGGTGCACTCAGAGAGGCTGAGCTTTCCATGCAGGTGTGGTTGTCCTGCTGATGTTTTGGGGATGGGGATGGGGTGGCCACACATGGGAGCCAAAACAAGGCTGGTGGAAGCACTCCCTGTCTGTTGGCTTCAGCAGTTTTAGCTCAGATTTAACACAGCTCAGATGAGAGCAGCATCTGGTCCAGGCACAGCAGGGAATTTTCTTGGCCTTGGCTCCGAGTGCTGCATAAATCTTGGATAAATCACCCAAAGCAACAATCAGAGCCTTTCTGGCACCTCAGGGACTTTGCTGGGTGACAAGGTGTGTGCAGGCTATCAGCACAGATGAATCAATCCTCCACTAATGGGACAGTGCAGAATGCACGAGTTGCAGAGCTCTTGTCAGAGTGGAAACACCACAGCCCCAGGCAATTTCCGTGCTGAGCTGACACAGCCCAGGCTCCTGCTCAGAATCATTCTGCCATGGCAGCGCCTGGGGAACTGCCAGGAGCTCACCACAACAAAGACCAGGGCCATATGGCATCATATTTCCTGGGAAAGCTTATTTTTATGCTTTTTGACATGCCTACAATTCTGGTGTTATGCCTCATTTCCACTGGTAGGTCCTGGGAAATCCAGTCCATAATTCCTCTGTCTGTTCTGCACGGAGCAGAGGGACCCTGCAGTTGGCTGAGTTATGGCTGTGGTTGTGCTCCATGCTGAGAAGGTTTTATAAAGCTGAGATTACACTGATCTCCTTCATCTTGGGCTGAGATACATCAAACAGAGGATGAAATTCATGACTAACCAGAAAGTAAAGTAAATTTCATCCATCTGGGTGAAGCATCTTTTCTTGTACAATTTTAGCACTAAGCAGCAGCAAAATTTGCAGTTGGTGTGTGGAGTGGCACAGGAAGAAGGCCCAGGCAGATCCAGGAAGAAAAGAAAGTTCCACTGAGGGCCTGTGGGGTGAATCCAAGAGTTCTGCTGCAATTTTAGAGAGGTGTTGCTGCTCAGTGACAGCACAGGAGGGAACCCTCCAGTGTCACTGAATCCTGCACAACTGCAGGGAGGAGTGGAGGTTGCAGAGGACCCAGTTTGGCTCCCAGCAGCACAACCTCATTCCCAGGGCTCCATGAAAGGTCCCTGGTGCTGACCTGCAGCAGCTTTCACACAGCTCACAGCAGAACTCATCTGTTCACTCCTCGGGAGGACTGGGAACACTTTGAGGAAGATCTGCCAATTAAGGGCTCTCCAAAGTGCTGGGCACTGCCCAGGCTCCCCCAGAGGGTGCTGGCACTGCCCAGGCTGCCCAGGGAATGGGCACAGCCCTGAGGCTGCCAGTGCTCCAGGAGGATTTGGGCAGCACTGCCAGGGATGGACAGGGTGGGGTTGTTGGGGGTCTGGGCAGGGACAGGAGTGGGACTGGGTGATCCTGGTTGTCCCTCCCGTCCCAGGCTGTTCCATGGGTCTGTGAAAAGCCATTCTGCAGCTGGGGGTCCAGGAGGAGCTGCTGTCCCAGCTGGGGAGGGGCAGGGTCTGGCAACAGTGCCTGCATCCCTCCTTTTCCCAGGGAATTCAGACCCCACAGTGCAGCACCAGGGTGCTCCAAAGGGTGTCCCCCCTTTGGAGGGCAGGAGGGGGTGTGGACAGGGGGTATGGACAGGGGGTGTGGACAGGGGGTGTGGACAGGGGGTGTGGACATGGGTATGGACATGGGTATGGACAGGGGGTGTGGACAGGGGGTATGGACAGGGGGTGTGGACAGGGGGTGTGTACAGGGGGTGTGGACAGGGGGTGTGGACATGGGTATGGACATGGGTATGGACAGGGGGTGTGGACAGGGGGTATGGACAGGGGGTGTGGACAGGGGGTGTGGACAGGGGGTATGGACAGGGGGTATGGACAGGGGGTGTGGACAGGGGGTGTGGACAGGGGGTGTGGACATGGGTATGGACAGGGGGTGTGGACAGGGGGTATGGACAGGGGGTGTGGACAGGGGGTGTGGACAGGGGGTATGGACAGGGGGTATGGACAGGGCTGCCACGCCCTGCTGTCACAGCCACAGGCCTGGAGGCCCTGGGTCCCACAGCAGAGGGGGTGACTCCATCCTCTGCCCTCCATCCTCTGCCCTGTGGGAGCAGTGAGGGACACGGAGCCTCCCAGAGCCAGGAACTGGGGGAGGCAGGAGCAGTGGCACCCCAGAGCTTTGGCACATTTTGCCTTCGGTGCTTGAGCCAGGCACTACTGCAGTTTTATATTTATGAAGCCATGCCTGGGGATTGCTGGAGAGGCCTTTCATTTCTCCTGGTTTCACTCTGAACATGCCTCTCTCGGGACAGAGGGAACATTTTCGTTGTTATTGAATGTCATTTCTGTGCAAACTGAGCAGGGGAAAAATATTCTGATAATAACTGGAATATATGGAGGATGGTAGCTCCTGGCTGCTGTTTTTTTTAATATTTTTTTTATTTTTCTCCCTCTGATGAGAGTTTCAAGGTCAGCTGGCTCCACAGACACAAATATGCCAGGAACAAAATGTGCAGATGCTCAGGAGTGTGGGACAGCCACGCTGGCACTGTAAACAGCCCTGGCTCGTGGCCAGCACTGCCTGCACCCAGCATGCAGGAGGGCTCAGGAAAAAGCACTTTATTCCAGCCAGATCAAGATTTATCTTTTCTCTCAGCTGCATCATTAAACGTGAGTTATTCGTATTTTTGTGGGAAAACCTGGATTCAGCACAACCTCAACATTTTATTTGGAGGATCAGGAGGGGTTTTATTTAGAACCCAAAAGCAATATCTGAGTGCATAACAGCGCTGAATGAGTGGCTGGAACAAAAACAGGGGGGAAAAAATGGTTTTATTCCTCATTGTGCTGCTGATTTATTGTGTAAACATAGACAAATCTTTCACTGTAGCTCTTGCAGTTTCTTACACACCCTCTCTTTTCCCTCCTAGATATGTCTGCTTTTGTCAGTTACTTGTGTGAACTAAATATCAGCCAGTCAGGCAAAAGCTGGCAATATCTTCCTCCAGCAGTCTCAGGCAGACTTAAAATATTAATGCATTTTATAATGTACTTATTTTTTGTAACTGTCAGTCGTTGCTACCAAGACAGGGAATTCCTTATAAATATTGAATGCTGCTGCAAGGTCTGCAAATAAAATTCTAGAAATGGTTCTCTCGAGCTCGCAAATGACTGAAAAACTGCTGAAAACCTTGCTAATTTTAGTAAACTCTGTGGAAATCCGAGTTGCGTAAGTGTTTCTGGGGTTTTCTAATGAACAGCGATGGTTGCAGTGGTGGCTCTGAATTCAAGCAGTGCATGCAGGCTCCTCTCTGGCCACTCACACTCTGGGGACAAATGGAATGATTGGTTTCACTGTGTAAGGCTCCCCTGAAGGTGTGGGTGCACCTCAGAAATCAGCTTGAAGGTCTATTTAGTGTCAAAGAATAAAACTTAATTGCAGAGGAGATCCAGCGCCCAGCCCAAGGCTGGAATTGTGATAGAATTGTGATGGAATTGTGATGGAATTGTGATTCTCTGCGGAGAATTTCCCTGTAGAGCATTTCCAGCTCATGCAGAGCAAAGGGAACACAGCCAGGAGCTGGGCCAGGTGTGGCAGCAGCCACTCCATGTCCCTGCTGGGGCAGCAGCAATTCACTGTTTGCTTCTTTGGGACCCTCCCACCTAAAGAATCCCCGGGCAAGACTGGACTGGGAGCAAGGGAGGGTGACACCAGCTGCAAGGGCCAGTCTGCTTTATCTCCTGAGAACGGATTGCAAATAGTATCAAAACATGGCATTTACACAAATTGCTGCTGCAGGGCCTCTCGTTGTTGCTTTGCTCCATGGATTGTGCTTTCTGCTCAGTGACCACAGGATGGGCTGGAAGAGGCTGCTTATGGTGCCCTGATCCCTCTCCAGGGGATCCCTGGTTCCTCTGATCCCTCTCCAGGGGATCCCTGGCTCTCCTGATCCTTCTCCAAGGGATTCTTTTTTCCCCTGATCCCTCTCCAGAGGATCCCTGGCTCCCCTGATCCCTCTCCAGGGGATCTCTGGTTCCTCTGATCCCTCTCCAGGGAATCCCTGGTTCCCCTGATCCCTATCCAGAGGATTCTTTTTCCCCTGATCCCTCCCCAGAGGATCCCTGGTTCCTCTGATTCCTCCCCAGAGGATCCCTGGCTCCCCTGATCCCTCTCCAGGGGATCCCTGGTTCACAGGGACACAATCCAGGCCTAGAGGGAGCACACAGCTTTGGCTGAGCTGTTTCCAGTGCCCAAAGGCAACACTCAGTGTATGACATTCATGCAGAGACTTTTGTGGGATCTTTCAGAGCCAATTAAATCCCCTGGAAGATTCCTCATAGGCAAATGAAGGAATTGCTGGCTCTACCTCCAGTCCCTGTCTTGCCAGTGCTGGGAGAGCCACGAGCTAGAGCTGAGATCTGTGTTCATGAAGGGGTTAATGAGTGGCTGGTTTGAGAACTGGACTGTCCCTTCCTGTTACACCCTGCACCCACCCACCCACCCACCCATCCCATCCCATCCCATCCCATCCCATCCCATCCCATCCCATCCCATCCCATCCCATCCCATCCCATCCCCCCCTCTGCAAAGGGAAGGCTTTGTGCTTCAGCAGGGAATGAATGTAAGAGATCCCCACCTGGAAGAAGCGAGGCGTTGGCTTTTGTCACAAACCTGTCCAGCTCTGAGAGCCCAACAGGGAAACTGTCCCCTGGGTCTGCCCCATCAGTGTCTGACTGGTGCCCGTGTGGCTCCTGAGCAGGGAGGAGCCTGGCTCTGGAGAGGTGGCAGACAGGAGAGGTGGCATACAGAGGAGGTGGCACACAGGGGAGAGAGGTGGCACACAGGGGAGAGAGATTACACACAGGGGAGGTGCCACACAGGGGAAGTGGCACACGGGAGAGGAGAGGTGGCACACAGGGAGGTGGCACACAGGGAGGTGGCACACTGGAGAGGTGGCACACAGGGAGGTGGCACACGGGAGAGGTAGCACACGGGAGGAGAGGTCACACACAGGGGAGGTGGCACATGGGAGAGGAGAGGTGGCACACAGGGGAGAGAGGTGGCACACAGAGAGGTGGCACACAGGGCAGGTGGCACACTGGAGAGGTGGCATACAGGGAAGGTGGCACACAGGGGAGGTGGCACACAGGGGAGGTGGCACACGGGAGAGGAGAGGTGGCACACAGGGGAGAGAGGTGGCACACAGGGGATGTGGCACACAGGGGTGGTGGCACACAGCAGAGGTGGCACACAGCAGAGGTGGTAGCACACGGGTGGTGGCACACAGGGAAGGTAGCACACAGGGCAGGTGGCACACAGCAGAGGTGGCAGCACACAGGGGTGGTGGCACACAGGGCAGGTGGCACACTGGAGAGGTGGCACACTAGAGAGGTGGCACACAGGGAGGTGGCACACAGTTCAGGTGGCACACGGGAGAGGTGGCACACAGGGGAGGTGGCACACAGGAGAGGTGGCACACAGCAGAGGTGGCACACAGGGCAGAGAGGTGGCACACAGGGAGGTGGCACACAGCAGAGGTGGCACACAGCAGAGGTGGCACACAGGGAGGTGGCACACAGGAGAGGTGGCGCACAGGAGAGGTGGCACACAGGGGAGGTGGCACACAGGAGAGGTGGCACACAGGGCAGAGAGGTGGCACACAGGGCAGAGAGGTGGCACACAGGAGATGCCACACGGCTCCGCACTGTGCACATCCCGGGGATCCTCGCCCTGGCACCTACCGGGGAAGTTCAGCCTGAGGTGCTGCTGCTGCACCTGCAGAACAAGAGCGTAGTTAGCGTTAATTAGCACGGCGCTGGCTCAGAGCAGGGCTCACCCACGGGCGGGCACTCTCGATAAAGGATCCGAGGCTGGGCTGGGATCAGCGCGGCCCCAGCCCGGGAGCCGGGGCAGGAGCGCGTCCCCGCCGGCTCGGGGATCCTCATTATCACACCAAAGCACGTCCGGCCCCACTCCTCCACAGCCGAGCGGGGGAGCTGGCTCGGGAAACTTCCCCTCGCCTGCTTCCCGAGTTTCCTTTGGATTTCGGGGGCTGGATAAGCCCCAAAGACAAAAGGAAGTCGAGACAGAGTGGGTGACTGTCACGTCAGGATTCTCAGAGCCTCAGCTCCCGTTCAGGCGAGTACCAGGGGAGGCTGGAGGTGGATGAGCAATCCTAGGAGCTGTTTCCAGCACTGCCTCTTACAACTCTGTTTTCTTCTAGTGGGGCGGCTGACAAACGGGAAGAGACATCTCTCATTCCGGAGATCAAATTGCACAACAAATTAAAACGCTCCCTGGAGGCACCGCTGCTCCCTCTCCTCTCAAGCCAAAGCCTGTCCTGACTGCAGAGCAGGTGCCCGTGTCACCGGGGCTCACTGTCCCTTTGAGTGACGAGTGTCAGGGCCAGGCTGGCCTCAGCAGAGGGGATGGCTCATTTATAGCCCGTGAAACCTCAGGGAAATGCAGGGGCCGTGGGGCTGCCCTGCTGTGTTCTACAGGAACCTGCAAAAATCCAACCGGGTCATTTTAGGCAAGCTTTTGATATAGGTAGGATCCTCAGAGAGCAATTTAGTGACACCAAAATGAGATTAGAGCTTGTTCTTGTTGTTCTGCTTGCAGTTCCAGGAGCTGAGCATTCCACAGTTGCCATAAATCCCCCCTGTAAATAGCTCTGGATGTCCTTTGAACAGTACAGCTGTTAGAGCTTATGAGCACCCCCAGGAAAATCAAGATGTTGCACTGATGTGAAATCTGTACCTCTGTACTCCTGGAATTGGATCCTTCATCCCATTCCAGCACAAGGTTTAATTTGGCTGCCTCCTGCTTCTACCTGTCTCTCTGCATCAGCTGGAAAGGAAAGAGCGCAGCTGCTCAGACTCAGAGCAGTGCATCCTGAATGCCACTGCCTGAGGTGAATCCCATCCTGAACAGAAAATCAATCCCTCTGCATTTCCATGTTTCCATCCCAGCCCAAAAATATCCAAACTGTGCTGCCATTTGGTGTTAAATCAGCCCTTCTGCAGCCTGCTGATCCCTGCAGCTCTGGAACATATTTCAAACCTGCGAGGCCATTGAAAACTTTTTCACCACCTCAGCAGGGGCACAGTGATGTCACCAATGTTGGTTTGCAGCTGAAAAACTGCTCCTAGGTCTGGCTGGTCTTTAATTAGGACAAATTGGGAGATGTCTGTTGAAATAATACGTGAAACACAGCAGAGTTTGCAGTGTAGGATAAGGAAGCAAAAGCAGGGACTCACATGGACCAGGGGAAGGAGATCCTGCCTGGTGATCAAAGAAAAGCCCCTGAAAGGCCTTTGGTGCTGATGGAAGCAGTGCCTCTCCAGAGCCTGCCTGGCGTGGCCTGGGCTGTGCTTGGTTGGGTGCAGCAGGCACAGAAAGGCACTTCCAGCGTGAGCTGGGTGAGTCTGGGGTCAGGAATTCTGCTCTGACACCCGGCAGAGGGGTGGGCAAGCGTCCCAACCATCCACGTGCCATGGACAAATGTCCTTACGGGAGGAGCCTCCAAGCCTCTGCAGCTGGAGAATCCATGGAGGATATTGGAGAAACTGGGATTTCTGCAGCCGCAGGGCCTGGGCGGGCTGTGAAAATCCAGGGCCCCGTGTAACCCCTGGTGTAACCCCGCTTGTGTGGCGGTTTTGGGGCCGGTTTGGAGGGATGGCCGCGGTGCCGGCAGATGGCAGTGCCTGTCAGAATTCCAGCGCCGGGAGCCCCGGGAATCTGCCCGAGGCGGGAAAGGCGTCAGGGACACGCACGGAGCCACTGGAGCTCCGGTGCCATGGGAGCCGTGCGGGCTGGCAGACACACAGACACCCACACAGATACCCACACAGACTGGCATCCACACAAACAGACAGACACACAGGCACAGAGACACCCACACAGACAGACACACACACACCCACACACACAGACACAGACACCCACACAGACAGACACACAGACACCCACACACCCAGCACGGACCCCTCCGAGGCCCCCCTGCTCCCCGAGCCCCTCCCCGGTCCCAGGGCGGCCGCTCGGGCCAAGGCCGCGGTGGAAGGGCCGATCCCAGCCAGGCCGTGACACACCGGCCTTGCACATACTGCGCTCTTCCAGAGATTCCTTCTACATCTCCCAGCACAAGAATTCATTGCAAATCTTATTAACAGAGATGAGATGAAGGAGGAAGCAGAGCTGATGCCATTCTGAAGGTGGCACTGTCCTTAGTGCTGGGGAAGCAGCGTCCAGGGACCTGCTCTGAAAGCCAACGCTGTGGTTTAGGGGGGCTGACTCTCCCACTGAATGAATTTACTCTTTAGTGCTTTTTAAGGAAGTTTGAATGCTCATTAAAAATACCCAAAGTGTGACTGTACTCCCCGAATAACACTTTTATAAAGTTATCACGGACATACCCCTAAAAGGTAAAAGTAATTCTGCTGAAAATACATTCCTGGCAGTTGTGAGCAGGCAGAAGATCTGATGGAATTTCACAGAATCTGGTGAACAGTTCCTTACCATGTCCTTTGCTTTCCTTGCAGGGGGTTTTAGTGCTGCCTGGAATTCAGCCCTGAGCTGTCGCAGCCTTGCTGGGCCAGCCTGAGCTGCTGCTGGGCAATCAGGAGCCAGGCTGGCTGGGCTGAGCTCCTGCCCACGCTGTGCTGCAGTGGCAAACACCAACCAGCCCGTGGAAAAGCAAAATTACATCTCCAAAACTGATTTTGATGGCTGAAATCCTTGGTCTGGCTACAGATTCCTGTCCCATCTGTACAGATCCAACATCCACAGGAAGAACCAGAGCACGGATAAAAGGAGTGTGTGCACAGAGATGGGCTTTCTTCTCACAGTCCCTGGGCAATATGACTATTAATAATATTCAAACCTGTGGTTATTTCTTTCTTCAGCATGTCTGTCTTTGATTTTCCCAGTCTAGTCTCCACAATAAGATGTTATGTAGCTAGATTTAAGCTGGTTAAGACCAAGTTTTCTGATTTGCATGAAGTTCCATTAGTTCTCTTTTTCTCCTGTTCAAAAAAAAAAAAAAAAGGAATGCAAATAATAAATTGCAAAATGTCTATTTAGGAAAATAAAAATATCATTCCAATGCTAATGTATTTCATTAGTGATAGGGTAATTTTTTAAAAAACGAAAAAATTGAAAATCATTCAAAGGAGAACAAAAAGTAGCTCGCAGGTTTCAGCAATACCCACACAATCCTGCACCCTGCTTTGGTTTGGGTAAATTCTCTTTTTCTGACCAGACAAATCTTCTGTGAAAGCTTTTCTGATGGGCTGTAATGTGTGTGCTCCTGGAATAGGGAATTAGGGAGGACAGGGGGACAGGACTGGCAACAAAGCCTGAGGGTAACCTGCAGTCACCAGGCAGATCTGCCTGAGATATGCAGCTGGCCTGACATTTGCTTTTCAGAAAAGGAAATATTTCACTAAGCTGGAGAGACAGTGTGGTATTATCAGTGACAAAGGAAAAAAATAAAATAAAAGAAGAAGAAAAAACGGGAAGACAAAAAATTACGGCAAAGCACTGAAGCACTTCGAGAGCACTCCCGGGGACCGGCTGGACCCCAGGCAAACCCCAGAGCTCGGTCAGCAAACACCGTGGCACAGCCTGATGGAACCACGCCGTCCCCTTGTCCCCACAGTGCCGGGTCTAGCCCGGCGGAGTTTGCACGGTGCCGGTGACGATTTTCACACGTGTGAAATGCGCGGCTCTCCCTTCCTCCCGCCTCTTAGGAGCTGCTCTGTGTGCTGCTGACAGCCCCCTGCCCCGGAGGGTGCCAGCCTAACCCAGCCCCGGAGGGTGCCAGCCTAACCCAGCCCCGGAGGGTGCCGGCCCAGCCCAGCCCCGGAGGGTGCCAGCCTAACCCAGCCCCCGAGGGTGCCGGCCCAGCCCAGCCCGGGAGGGTGCCAGCCTAACCCAGCACCGGAGGGTGCCAGCCTAACCCAGCCCCGGAGGGTGCCAGCCTAACCCAGCCCCGGAGGGTGCCGGCCCAGCCCCGGAGGGTGCCGGCCCAGTCCCGGAGGGTGCCGGCCCAGCCCCGGAGGGTGCCGGCCCAGCCCAGCCCCGGAGGGTGCCGGCCCAGCCCAGCCCAGCCCAGCCCGCACTCCGGGCAGGGCCATCCCGGGCAGCGCTGGGGGAGCCCCCGGGGAGCTCGGAACTCTTTCCCGAGCTCAGAGCCCCTCGCTGCTGGCCCCGGGAGCTCTGAGGGCTCAGAGCCCCTCGCTGCCGGTCCCGGGGAGCTCGGAGCTCGTTCCCGAGCTCGGAGCCCCCGCGATCCCTGCTCCCCGGGCAGGGATCTCCGCCTGCCCACCCTCCCTCCTCCGCTCCCGGCAGCGCCCAAACCCCTCCCTCGCCCCCCGCCCCTGCGCTCACGGAGAGCAGATAAGGCTCCGTCACACGCAGCCTCCCGCCCTCCCTGTGCCCCAGCCCTTCAAAGCCGGGAGCGCCGCGGGTGCCCCGGAGCGGGCGGAGCAGGGCAGAGCGGGGAAGGCAAGGCAGAAGTGGCACCGCCGCGGCGGAGGAGGGCTCGGAGCAGAGCAGAGCAGCAGATCGGGGATAGCCGGACCAGGGTGTGGGCAGCTCTTGGCACATCGATGCTGGCTGCCCGCGGGCAGCGGGAGGGAGGCGGCGGCCGGCCCGGGGCCCCCGGGAGCAGCCCCGCTCCTTGGTGATGGCATGGACCGGCCGCTGCTCCCGCAGCCTCGCCCAGCCCCGCGCCTGCCCCCCGCCAGCCGCCCCCCGAGCCCCGGCGCCACCGATGCGGAGCCGCTCGTAGCGAGTAAGTTCCGATTCCTTTGTTATTCCAGGGCACTCCCGAGCTTCTCCGGCTGCAGAGCGCCGGGACGAACGGAGCTGTTGGGCCAGCGGGATGCCAGGCTGCTGTGCCCGAACCTGCCCCGGTGCGAGCTGTGGACAGGTCCTGCCGAACTCACAGCTGCCACGGAACTCTTTGGGAAGGCAGGGATTGGATGCCGAGCTTGGGCAAAAGCGCTGTCGGATCTAAAGGTGTGATGCGGGAAAAGACGTTAAAGGATAGGAACTGCTCAGGTACAGGATTAGTGGAGATCACTGGAATGCAAAGGGCACCAGGAGACTGATCAGTGAGCAGCCCTGAATTATGGAGCGACTCCATAATCCTTATCTGGAGCCCAAGATTAAATTCTTTCATAATTAGGATACTTGCCAGTCAGCTTTGAGTTACAGAGCCCTGGCAGTGCAGCCTCAGATGAGGAACTGGCACATTCAGCCCTTGGAAGGGACAGGGAATGCAGTGCATTGGGTATCCCTCGGGGGTTATGGCTCTGGGAGGTAAAAGCATGACTGATTTTTTTACCAATGTCCTGTTGCATCACTCAGAAAGGCGCCTGGGGTTCTCCTTGTGCCAGCATATGGTGGTTGGGAGCACCAGGTTAACTTTTACACAGCCTCTTTCCCTTGGGTTTGAACAGGGAGTTTCAGGAACCAGCCAAGAGCTGGCAGAAACTGACCCTGTCCCAAAAAACTTACCTCTGGCTTTTGGAGAGTCTCGTCAAGCAGCTCCTTCCTTCTGCGCCCTTTTACTTTAAAGTAGACTTGGATTTGTGGAAGAGGAGCTCAGAGGGAAACCACGCTGGTTTTTCTCACTGGTTCTCTGAGCAATCCAAGCAACCGGGGTCTCCTGAGAAGGTGGGGAGTGTGTGGGGCAGTGTTTGTGCTGGGGGGGGTTATTTCACTTCTGGGCTTCAGTTCTTTGGCTCACTATTCCTACCCACTTGGAGATAAAGGATTAGGATCATTCTGTTTCCCACAGCAGAATATCTTGCATCTCTGGGAAGTTCCAGCCCAATTATTTGAGGGAAAAAAAAAAAAAACCGCAAACAGAGCTTTGGAGTAATATTCCAAGGCAAATCTCCAGACTCCACTGTTTAAGTCACCCCCTTTCTGTTGGATTTCAGATCAGGAGAGGCCCTTGGACATTTGGGGCAAGCACTGGCCCTTGCCCAACAGTTTGGTATGAGGTCAATTTGTCCCTCTGACTCTGACCCCTTTCTGCAGTGGGTTCAAGCACTGCTGAAGGCCTTGGGGCCAAAAGAGCCTGTGTTTGGTAAATCCATCAGTGAACTCTTTGGGTGCAAGGTACTGCAGAAGTGTGAAGTGGTCCAACAGTTTAATGTATTTTTTAAAACTTTTATTGTACATTTTTTATTTTTGTTGTGTTTTTTAAAGCAGCTGCACATTCCAGAATTATTCTCTTTTGCTGCGATGGAGAATGGGAACATTGCTGTTCCTGGGGCAGGATTTTCTCCTAGAGCTGAGATTCTGCTTTCATAACATCCAGTGTTTGCTGTTCAGAGCAAACAGCCAAGAGCAGGAGAAACAGGAGTGTCTGATCAGGACAAAGGTGTCCCTGGCTTTGTTCAATTGTGTTGGTTGAAAGACAATGGTGAGCTTTTCAATAACACCATAAGGTGTCCCTAAAATAGAGCTGGGGTGAGAGGCCAGGGACAGAGAGGCTGCAGAGTGCCTCAGGCACAGTCACTTCCTTGGAGGTGGAAGGATCAAATTGATTTATTTCCAGGCTTTATTTGTTGGTAGAGAAAACATCATTTGACTGTTCCAAATTGTGGAAAACACCTAAGAGCACAATATTGTGTTTGCATCCTTTGCTCAGGGACTGGCCACACTCAAGGTCTTTAATGCAGTGAAGTACAAGAGAATTGCCTGGGAGTGACATGGATTAAATCCTCCCATCCTTCCTGTGCAGTGCAGCTGTGCTGTAGGAGATAGTCCCAGTCTTCTGGCAACTCCATATTCTCCAGTCCTCGTGCTCTAACAAGTTGTAAAAGCCTGAATGATGCCTCAAAAAGTATTTCTTAGTTTTCATCTTCTTTTTCTGTAAAAAAACCTACCCAGTCTCTCCTGATCACAGTTTTATTTCTTCACTCTGTTCTGTATCAGTTTGGAGTCATTATATTTAATGCAGCTGTGAACTTGGGACATGTGTGGGGTTTTTATACTTCAATCCATAGCTGAGAGAAAAATGTATTTGAAACCTGTAGCTGTTTGAGAGAACAGAAACTGCCTTAGTTGGCTTTGGAAATAATCTTGCTGGGTTATTCATCTGGTGGATCAGGCTGTGGAGGCTCTGCAAAGAGATCTTCAGACACACCTGAGGCAGACAGGGACTGCATTCCCTGCTGCTGGAGTGGGGGAAGGAGGAAAGAGTTCTGCAGTGATTCCAGGGGCTCATTAAGGATTTTGGAACTGCTAAATTTAATTCCTGCCCTGCCACAGACTCCCAGTGAGTCTGGGTGTTGAAGAACTGTTTTTGTGAGTGATTTCTCCCATCCTGAAATATGGGACATAGAGCCCTTCCTTGGTCCAGGCCTCTTGGAAAATACATCAATAAAATTTTACAGCATGTGGTATCTGTGCTGAGTGCTGTAAAACTCTTTAGATACCTTGGAGAGTCACATTCCTCCCTCACAACTGGCAATGGAAGGGTCCCAGGATCTCAGAGGAGAACGATGGGTTGGGAGGTAACTCACAGGTAAAAGGAAAGTGCAAATGTCCATAAACCCTTCCTTGGGGTCAGATTGCCTCCCTGGCCAGAGAGATTTTCTTTGGAATGCCTGAGCACCTTCTGTTGGGGTATTCTGAGCCAAGGGCACTCTGGGCACACAGGAGCTGTCACAGCCCAGCTCTGTGACAAGCACAAAGCCACCCTGGCCCTTCAGGTTAGGCAGCAGCCACCATCTCTGTGACCTGACAGCAGGGAGAGGCCTCCTCAGCCCCAGGGGAATCTGCTGACACATCCTGAGGGCCAGGAAAGGGGAGAGGAGAGGAGAGGAGAGGAGAGGAGAGGAGAGGAGAGGAGAGGAGAGGAGAGGAGAGGAGAGGAGAGGAGAGGAGAGGAGAGGAGAGGAGAGGAGAGGCACCTTCCCAGCTCAGTGCTGAGTGAGGTGATGCTTGGAGAGGCAATTACTGGGGTCAGGGAGCTTTGGAACCATGTTTGTTTGTGAAGTGCCACAGGTCTCCTTTGTTGTGCCGTGTCTTTGAATCTTTTTCCCTGGCTTTCAAGGGCACAACTCTTCTGCAGCCTTCACTCCACCTGTGGATCCCCAAGCACTTCCCAAAGAGGCAGCCACCAAAACCCCAAACCTATCATGTCAGAAAGACAGAATATTCCATGGTTTCCCCCAAATCCACCTGCCTTTCCTCATCTTGCATGCACAGGAAAGGCAGGCTGGTGGAGCTGACTGCTCAGTCCCACTCACACACAGGGAATAAAAGGGTGGAGGAAAATGCCTTTCTCAGGGAAATCCAAGCCCCACCTCAGTCAGAGCCTATCTCAAGTCATTTTTCCTCAGATTGTCAAAGGCCATCTTCTCCTAAGACTTCTCCTTCCTCCATCTTTCCATGAGCACTCAGTGTTCAGCAGACAATGCTTTTATTCTCTTCAGTGCTGCTGCTTTAATTTCCTTTATTCCTGCACCTCCTTCCCTATGTTGCTCCTGTCTGACAATTAAGAATTTCATTCCCTTGCAGCACTGTAACCTAAAGCAGAATGATGTGGTCCAGAGGAACCTGGGCACAGTAACCTGCTTTATGGGGTGTGAGCCAACAGGCAGCAGAAGAACCAGGTCAGGTTTTTCAGTAATCTCTGTTCAGTATTTTTGGTTGCTTGTTGAGAAGTACAGGACTCATTGTCTGGAAAACAAGAAGAAGATAGGGTTAAGTGGAAAAAAAAAATTCTGGGAAGTTGTGGGAGGTTTGCTAAAGAACAGTTGCTCAATTATTCTCCCAATGTGAGAAAACACAGGCATTGGGTTTAAAAGAAACAAAAAGAAGTCTGCTTTTACACAGACTCGATGACAGATTCACATCTTTAAACTCCACCTGCCTGTCAGTTTGGTCCTTTCCAGCATCAAATCCCATCCCCATGGAAATTTGTGTGTTTACTGCAGCCAGATCAGCAATTGTTTAAATGGAAAAAGCCCCCTGGTCAGCAAGGAAAGAAGTTTCTTTAAGTGTTTTATAGTTTTGCCCTCCCTGATGTCTCTGGCAAGTTGCTGGACCTGCCAGGAGCACAGCAGCTCTGTCAGGAGGGGCTGGGAGCTGCTCTGGCAAACCCTGACTCCTGGAGATTGTCACCCCACCCCAGCCTGGCTCCTGTGCAGCAGATGCCAGCCCCTGAATGTCACTGCCTGCCCCGAGTGTGTCATCTGGGCAGAGCTGAACATCAGCAGGGCTGATAAAAACCTCTCTGCAAGGCTGATAATGCACTGACTCACAGCTCCTCATACAGTAGCCTGTCCTAAAGGAAGGCAGCTTTGTACAGAAGTGACATTTTTATTATCCTGGCCTCGTTTAACCAAAGACTGTAAATGCCAGAGAAACAGAACAGTGCTGTGACTGTAAGAGGCAATTTCACCCCATGGCTCTCTGTGCTGGAGGGAGCAGGGATTTACAGACTGGAGCTGAAATCTCTGGGAGATGTATGAACATATTTACCATGACCTGGCAGAGATGCTTATGGCTGGCAGCAGTGGCTGTGCACTGCACTGGGACGAGTTTACCAGGTCCTTCCCCAGTTACACTGCTCCTTTCAGAGCCTCTTGTCGTTTGGGCTAAAGTTCCCAGGGCAGTAAAAATCATGACAGCAAATTTTCTAGAGGATTCTGGTGCCTGGGATCTCACAGACCATCCACATCCAAATCACAAATTTTACTGTTGAGGAATTAAGGCAGAAGGAAGAGCAGTGATTTGCTCAGAATTAGAAAGCCCTGGGATCATTTGGAGCAGAAAGCTGGATAGTGTGCAGCCATCCAAAGCTGTGCTCACACTGCTAACCAGGAGCATGCTGTTTAAAGACTCCAAAGCAAAAATTCATATGCTTGATTATTTTCAATAACCACAGACTGAGGCTGTGCTCATACTACAGTGGGAAAGTTAAAGATGAAATATTGGTAGGAATTGTAATGCCACTGAAGCTGTCAGTGAAGTTCTTATCCAGCAGGAATTTTTCTGCTTTACTGGATCACTTGGAAGGTGTTTCTGAAGGTTTGCAGAGATGTTTCAGCTGAGCTGTTGCTGGAGATCAGTAGCACCACCAGGGATGTTGCCAGCCCTGTGAGTGTTTTAGTTAAAAAGGTTCCTCCGTACATTCGTTAATGGGCAGTTCCTCAAACCTGCTCCACCACCGTGATCTTTCCAAGGATTTAGGATTTTTGGTTTCTTTTCCTCTCTTCTGTTCTTTGTACTAAGTTTTAAGATCATTTGGTCTCTTTGGTGTGAATCTAGAACATGTAACCTTCCACTCTAGACTGAAGTCTGGAACTGGATTGTTCTCTCTCCCATGGTGCCAGTGATAGCTTTGAATGTACTGTTATAACAAAATTATATTTAAAACAAGCCTTTTAAAATTGAAAGCAACAGGCAACACTTGCCTGGTTTTACATTTAGATTGATGACAAGCTTTTAAGTCCAAATGGAGTAATTTTAGATTCATCAATCAATGCAAACATACATCAAGAGTATTATTTGTAAGAAGGAAGTGAGGATGTTTTTCACTACCTGATTTCCAGGGGATGGGAGGCTTCTTTCCCTATTAAAGAGGGGGGAAAGTGCGGGATTTTTCTGCCATGTGCTTTCACATGTTGGGAAATGAGAATCAAGCTGTGCCTTTGTCAGTTTTCAGGATCTTGCAGCACTTTGCTGACCTGTAAGGAGACAAACATCAGAGCAGGGAGAGCCAGGCCAGCGGGTCTGGAGGCTTGCATTGCAGCAGGCAGTGAGAAGCAGCTGAGGATGTGAGTGAATAAACCCCGAGCCAGCTCTCAGGAGGGACAGACACGAAGCAGGGGTGACTCTTGTGCCCAGATCCTGGCTGGAGAAAGGGAACCCACATCCCTGGGATTATCTGCCCCGTGTGCAGGGTGGGTGGCAAACCCGAATCCCCCTGATTTCCCATCCCAGCAGCAGGAATGGCTGTTCCCAGCCCCTGGCGGGGCTGCAGGCTCAGCCCTGGCCCGGCCCTGCTCACAGGGCTGTGGCTGCAGGCAGCACTCAGCCGGGGCTGGCCCTGTGAGCAGGGCTGTGGCACAGGCAGCACTCAGCCTGGCCCTGTGAGCAGGGCTGTGGCACAGGCAGCACTCAGGCTGGCCCTGTGAGCAGGGCTGTGGCACAGGCAGCACTCAGCCTGGCCCTGTGAGCAGGGCTGTGGCACAGGCAGCACTCAGGCTGGCCCTGTGAGCAGGGCTGTGGCACAGGCAGCACTCAGCCTGGGCTGGCACAGATGGTTGGGCTCCCTGCGGAGCCAAGCCAGCAACAGGCTCCGGCTGCTTCGTTGGAGCACTGATCGATGGTGACTTAGACAAGGGCCACAAGGAGTTCTCTGCCATTATCCAGACTTGGCTGCAGCCGAATGGAAGTGAAAATTTGTTGTTTCATTTATTCATCCTGCCTCTGCTTCCTTCCCGCCCACCCTTTGTGCTTTTTAATACCGAAAAGATGGAGCTACTTTGCTCGGTCTTAAAAATTGTCTCTCCCAAGATACTCTTAATTGTATCTCTACACCTTTTCTCATTCACAGGCACATAAGAAGATTAAAGACAGAGGGAGCAGTAATAGATTTAGTTAGGTTTTAATGGGATTTGCAGAGGACAATACAGGGAATGAATGCCATAGAAAATATTGCTGCTCTATCTTTGATATCCCTAGGCTTCTTAGGTAGACTTTGACAGAGATTTTGTCTGTGCCCTGCATCCAGAGTCAAGACTCTCATTTTTTAAAGGAGTATCTAATAATCTCTGTAAACAGGATGTTACACTGGAACTGGCAGACAGCATTGCCGCCCTCATCTCGTGTTATTTATTTGTATCCTGGTAAGCATTACTCTGAATGTCGACAGTGGGCTTTTTAATAGCTCTGATGCATTCCTAAAAGTGCCCAGTGATTTTGTCTAATGTCAGGTGGAGCAAAGGGGTGAGCTCTGATAGATCTCATTAACAACAGGCCTGGATTCATCACACCTTCACACGTGGGATTCAAGATTCTCAATTAAATGTTTATTTCATGAATAAACTTCCAGAAGGTGATTCAGCACTTCTGAAACCTGAGTTATCCCCGGAGATGCCTTTCTCTGCTGACTGCAAGGGAAGCCTTCATGCATAATTTAGACTCATGTGAGATTTAGGTAGACAGTGGTGCTCAGCATTTTCTCTTAATTTCTAAGGTTTCTCTTGATATGCACCCAAAACCTGAGGCATGAAAAAGCTCCAGTCCCTCCTGAAAAAATGTTGATGTATCTTTACTTTGTTCTGAGTTGTGATCTTAAGCAAATTTGGTGTGTAAAAAAATCTAAGGACAGAAAGAAAACCCAAAAATGTTCCAAGGTTTAAGCGTTCCACACACCCACAGTGTCCACAGTGTCCCCATCACCCCAGTAGTTGCTGATGTTTGAAGGGCCTGTGTGTGATAAATCAGTCTTTAATTCTGGCTCACTGCAGGGCTGTGTTTAACAAGTGGCTGTTGTGGGAGAAGTGTGAACCCTCTAAAATCAATGTCCTGCTGGTGCAGACAGTGAAACAAAATGGCTTTTTTCTCTTTGCCCTCTGCCTGAAGCTGTCCTTCCTTGTTGCGCAGCCCAGCCATGGCTGGAGATTCCCGGATCTTCATGAACCAGGACATGGACATCGGGGTCACGTCCCGGGAGCCCAAGAAGATCCCCAAACAGGCTCGGGATGACGTGCCCATTGCCACGGACAGGACCCGGCTCATTGCCGCCGAGGGCAAGAAGCCGCGGCAGCGATACATGGAGAAGAGCGGCAAGTGCAACGTGCACCACGGCAACGTCCAGGAGACCTACCGGTACCTCAGCGACCTCTTCACCACCCTGGTGGACCTCAAGTGGCGCTTCAACCTGCTGGTCTTCACCATGGTCTACACCATCACCTGGCTGTTCTTTGGGTTCATCTGGTGGCTCATCGCCTACATCCGGGGAGACCTGGACCACCTGGAGGACGAGAACTGGATCCCCTGCGTGGAAAACCTCAGCGGGTTCGTGTCGGCGTTCCTGTTTTCCATCGAGACCGAGACGACCATCGGGTACGGCCACAGGGTCATCACGGAGAAGTGTCCCGAGGGCATCGTGCTGCTCCTGGTCCAGGCCATCCTGGGCTCCATCGTCAATGCCTTCATGGTGGGATGCATGTTCGTCAAGATCAGCCAACCAAAGAAGAGGGCGGAGACCCTCATGTTCTCCAACAACGCCGTCATTTCCATGAGGGACGAGAAGCTCTGCCTCATGTTCCGGGTCGGGGACCTCCGCAATTCCCACATTGTCGAGGCTTCCATTCGAGCCAAACTAATTAAGTCCAAACAGACCAAAGAAGGAGAGTTTATTCCCCTGAATCAAACGGACATCAATGTGGGATTTGACACCGGAGACGACAGGTTGTTCCTGGTGTCCCCTCTCATCATCTCACATGAGATCAATGAGAAAAGCCCCTTCTGGGAGATGTCCCGCACCCAGCTGGAGAAGGAGGAGTTTGAGATTGTGGTCATCCTGGAAGGAATGGTGGAAGCCACAGGTAAGACCTGTCAGCAGTCAGTCACTGTTTTGAGGAGGAAGGGGGCACAAAGCATTGTGAGCAGTTTGGCAGTAGGATTTCACTGTCCATGTTACCTGGCCTGGGAGCACAGTGAGGCTTGTCCTTGGGTAGTGCCTGACTCAGGTGGGGCATCTGAGATAAGCAGCAGTGAAAAGTTGGGCCTTTAGCTCGTGCTGTAGGTTTCACCCTTTTTTTGTAGTGTTTCACCCTCTCTTATAAGTCTGGGATTGAAGTGAAAGGCTTAGTCCTGGAGCTGCTCATAATCACTTAGAACTGATCCAGGGGAGAAAAAACCAATGGATTAAAGGAATTCTTGAAGTCTGTGGTGGTCTTGTTTCCTGTGATCAAAATTCATGGTGCAAATCTTCTCCCATTTCTTCCCTGTATTTAAGATAGGCTGTAAGTGTGCTATTTTAGGTACTGCTGTAGTGTTGATTTTAATGGGGGCTATGAAGTGCCCAAGTCTCACTGTAGCCCATAAAGCAGCACGTGCTGAGGCTGAATGACTTGCACGTGGTGCAGGACACACATTCCCAGAAGGAGCTCAAAGAGGAAAAATACAGAAACTGCTTTTGTGACTCTTGAAGCCCTGCAGCTGCTTCACAGCTCAGACAAAGCCGGGTAATGGGAGATTAGGAGATATCCTCAGCCCATTCCCAGTTTGTCCTAGGGGTGTGTTTGTGACAGCCGATGAAAGAACTCTGTGTCCATGTATAGTGACTCTGGAAAAGGGATAACCCTCAGCTTTCCATGGGAAAGGCAGCTGAGGGAGGGATTGGCACAGAGGCTCCATCCCACAGGTATCTCCCCGGGGAGCTCTGGCTGCACCTGGCAGTCATTTCCATGGGTCACTTCCCCTCTGCTCCGGGTTTTGGGAGGAGCTGGCAGCTCTTCCTGCTGCACTTGCAGCGCAGGGAGTGTGTCCAAGCCCCTGAGATGCTCAGGTGCATTCCAGGCAGGGTTTTCCACCCTGGGGTGGCCAGAATGTCTTGATGGAATCACGGTCTGCAGGGGGAAAGGGCTGCAGGCAGCGCTGAGGAGAGAGCTGCTGGCTCAAGATGGACAAAGAGATGCAAAAAAAGCTTTTATAAGCAGTTTTCCCCTTTGGTGTTTCAGGATTTTAGTAATGAGCCCGGAGTTTTCCTGTGGGTGGTGGTTGGAGTTTGTTTTCCATCTCAGTGAGGTTCTCTGTGAGTCATTAGCAGGGGTTTTCAGCTTGTTACAAGTACTCAGTGATGTCAGCACCCTGTCTCACAGATTCTGCCCCTTGCTGACTGTTAATGTTATCCCCTCCTGGAGATCTGCTCATTAGTTACAACAGCCAGAGGAGGAAAAATCTCTCAAATTCCTGCCTCCCAAACCTTTGCTCCCAAAGGCAGCTGTCCAGAGAGGCAATTCAGTGTCCCAGAGTCTCCCTTTAGGTGATCAGCAGTGTCTGACTTCCCCAAACAGAGCTGATGATGGGAGGTGATGGATAAATTACATTCCACCGGGGCTGGAATTTGTGCTGTGGGAGTGGAATTCACCTGGCATGTCCAGGGAAATGCTCTTCCCCAGCAGAGCATTGTAGAGACGTGGCAAAGGAAGGGGTGGGTGGAAAAGACTATCAAAGGCAAGGATTTGTAACAGTGACTTATTCTGCAGCCTAAACATATATTAGAGGCTGAACCTCCTAATCTGAGCGTGGAATGCAGCTCCTTGTTTGTCCAAAGCCTCTTTCCTCGTCACACAGTGACACTGAGAGTGCTTTGAACCCCTGCTGCTCTGCCTTCCTACAGCAAGGCTCAGCCTCGCTGGGGATGTGCGAGAGGAAGTCATTATCAATAACAACCGCGCAATTAAAAGCATGGCAGAGGAATAATATTGCCTTACAAATGGGCTCCTGTCCCAGAGGGATTGCAGAGGCCAGGCTGTAAGGATATTCAGGAGCATACAGCTGTGCAAATGAATTATCCTGGGCTCACAAGGCAGCCTGGGAAGTCCCACCCTGGAGCTGGAGGAGGCATTTTGCACAAACTCAGAGCTGAGTGGACCTTGGATGATCCCAGGATCCAGTTTGGAGGCTGGGATGGGTCAGCCAGGGGAGTGGGGTACTTTGAGACGAGAAGAGTGGCTTGCAGAGACAGTGTTTGTGCTTTCCTGCTTCATCCTCACACTTGGTAATATTGACAAAGCAGTTTGGGGTTATTAATCCCTCCCTCCACACCTTAAAATCTGCTCCAAGCAAATACTTAAGGTGCTTCCCAGCCCATGGCACTGCTCAAGCCCCATCTGCTCTCAGGAGTGGTGTGATATTTACTCCCAGCAGGACTCTATTAAATCCTGACACTGTCACAGCCTGCTCGGGTTCAGGGCAGTGTAAAATACAGCAGAGCATTTGTTCCCTTAGCAACCCCTACGGAAAATGAGGACTCCACCCCCCAGAGTTCAGAGGTATACAGCTCTGTTTTCCATAAGGTGTTTGGGAAGCAGTCAGAAATGTGATTGGCAACATATCAATGACCACAGAAATGGAAGCACAACTAAAAGTGGGGATATTTTTCACTGATAATTTGGGACAGTGATTTTATAGCTATTTTCAGTAGATTTAACCATGTGCACAAGTATTACAAATGTAATGTATTGTCTCCTCTCAAACAAGCAGTTCTATTTACTGACATTTAAGTTTAATTCTGACCCAGTGCAAGGCAAAGATGGTAAATAGCTTCAAATGAAAAGTGTAGAATAAATTCTGAGGAGTTCACACCCTTCAAGTCATTGGGGTTTTTACAAAGTAAAACACTGTGACTTAAAACAAAGATTCTGTGTTCAAGTTATCTTGGTTTTTCAAAGGTCTGAGTAACAGCACACTGAAGAACAGCAGCTCACGGGCCAGCCTGAAATGCAGTGGGTTTATTTGGCTGAAAAAGATAAAAAAGCTGGTGTTATTGCAGTGAGAGCTGTGTGGCACCCAGGGCTGCTGCACTGAGGGACCCCCAGAGCCTGGCACAGCCCCAGGCTTTTTCCATCCCTGTTTGGGATGGGTGATGGGGCTCCACGAGACGAGGGAAAAGGCCAAAGGGAGAGGGAATTTCTGGGCAGATCTGTTGTGGTCCCTGCCGGGTGAAACGAGCTTTGTGAAGACAAAATCAATATTTCTGACAAGTGTTCTGACTCCCAGGGGGCTCCGTGGGCATCTGGGGGCAGCAGCATCACCCCCAGTGCTCCTGGTGAGCTGGGCACAGGCATTCCTTCAGGGAATCCTTTATCTCTGCCTTATCACAAAGGGACTCTTGTCAACATCAGCTGCCCTGAATCTGACTTGCAATAAAAGTGATCAAAGCAAAGATGGAAAATCTGTTTGCACAGTGAATACATTTTTGCTTTCCCTGCCTCTCTGCTGCCCAGAATCTCAGGGCCAGCCTGGTGAAGGACAGCTCCTGCTGCTGCTGGCCTGCCCTGCCCTGCTGATCCCAAACTGAGCAGTGTTTAAAAGCTGCTGGGACAGGGAGAGCAGGGCAGGTGCAGGCCCCCCTCCCACGTGCTGCTGTCAGCTGGGCTGTGGTGAAGGATTTGGCTCATCTGGTTAGGGAACATTAGCAAGTCCAATTTGTTAAAAGACTGTTTTTCTCTGTAAGCCATCACTGCGTGCGCTGACACACTCTGCATATCCTACAAGACTTCCTGACAGCTAATTTAAAGGGACTCTCTTCTCTCCCAGCTTTACCCTCCCTCTGCTGTTTGCTGACAGTTAGCCCAATCCTGGATCCAAATCCTGCTTTTTCTGTGGCTTCCTGCTGCCCTGGTTCCCTGGGCACAGCATCCAGCACTGCTGCTCCCTGGGCACGGAGGCAGCAGAGCTTGTTACTCCACTCCTGGTCCTCCCTGGTTTTCACTGCCTCTTTTTCCCAGCACAATTAAATAAGGCACAAGAAACACTCCAGCTGCCTGATTAGTCCAGTCACTAAATGAAGTTTTAATGAACTCTTATGTAAGTACAGGTATGTATTTTTCTGGCTTAGAGTCAGTGTGATAAAAAGGGATTTAATGATTAGAAGTAATTAACCCATCCTGTCCTTGTGGGAGTGTAGGCAAACAGCAGAGTTTTCACACCTCAATTTATCCACCTTTGCAGAGGACAGAGTACAGTTTCCTGGCTGTAAATGGAGTAGTCACAACAAAAGATGTGCTGAAATTAATCATGATTTTCATGGGAGCACAAAGGAAGGGTGAAATTACTGAATGGAGTTTCTGGGCATTCATCATCTGGTTTGGGTTGTCTTGTGTTGCTTTGCATTTTGCATATAAAATAAGTTTTCTGCAAGGAATCTTGCAGAAGTGTTACAGACACTGCCTAAAATATGATAGGAAGAGATGTCTCAGGTCACTGTGTTCATGAGCTGGGCTGTCCTCTGGAGGCAGAGGCTGGCACTGGTGTCTGAGGTGCCTCTGCAGTCCCTGTAACCCTACAGGAGTTACCTGGTGAGAGCTTGGCTGGGCCTGCTGGAGACATGGCAATTGAATCCAAGGTCTTTACATCATAAAGTCCTTTTATTATATTTTTTCCCAGTGCCTAAGAGCTTTTGCATGCCTGGAGAGCATTCAGATAAATTAAAATCCTATTACTCTCCTCTGGCATAAATATCAAAGTGAATCAAGCCCAGCCATGTCCTCTAAAGGAGACAAGCACAAGTAATTGGAGGACCATGCTCCTACCTTCTAATATTCCTTTTCAAGCTGGAAGAATATTGACTTTTTGGATGTTACAGTGTTCTTTGGTCTAATTAACACAGAGGGACTAATAACTTTTATAACTTACCACATGCTAATGCAAATTGAAAGACACATATTGCTTAATTACAGCAATAGAACCTAAATTTTTTATACCTTTTCCTTGCCACCCATAAACTTCCATCACTGGCACTGCACCTCTGAGTCCATCAGCTCCTGAGCAGAGGGTGTTCCACAGCTTCAGAGCATCCAGGAGGAGGAGAAACATCATCCTGGGCACAACAGAGAGGGCAGAGGAGGGAGAGCAGTGCCAGCAGGGTCTGTGTCCCTGGGGCCGAGCAGATCTGGCCCAGCCCAGGCAGGCACATGACATTTCCCAGCAGTTAATCACTGAGCTCCCTGGCATTTCAATGAGCACAGTTAATTTTAGCCTGATGAAAAATGTTGTCTTGACAGCCCCAGGGGCTGGGCTGTCTCTGCCCACTGAGGAGCTGCAGGCCACAGAGCAGCACTGGGAGGTTCTGCTGGGATGGGATCCCGTGGAAGCCTGGGGAGATTTGGAGCAGCACTGGGAGGTTCTGCTGGGATGGGATCCCGTGGAAGCCTGGAGAGATTTGGAGCAGCACTGGGAGGTTCACCTCTGCTGGGCATGGGGTCCCATAGAAACCTGGGGAGATTTGGGGTTGGCAGAGCACCCTCTGTGTCTCCCCTTCCTCTCCCATTAACTGAGGTCACTTGGCATGGGATGTTTGCCAAAAATCAGCATCTCCAAGAGCTGGAGAGAGCCTTTGGTGTCCCCCAAGCAGCTGCAGCTGCAGATCGGGGTGCTGAGGTCTGGTTTACCCAGGGGCACTGTGCCCTCCCAGCCCAGGCTGTGCTCCAGGGCAGAGCAGCAGGATCAGCCATGCTGAGGCGGCTCCTCCGGGCCCTGGCAGCAGCTCAGACATTCCAGCTCTTTGATAACGACTGTGATGACAGCAGAGAGCCTATTCCAGCGTTCCTGGCACTTGTTCTACACGCTCTGCTCTCAGATGTGCTGAGACACGGCTCTAATACACATCACAGCCTGCTGGGGCTGCTTCCTCTGCTGGGCAGGAGGATGGGGCTGTGCAGGGAGCATCCCTGGCTGCCCTGAGCAGGAGCAGGCACAGCTCAGGTACTGATCTGATCTCAGTTACTGATCTGTGCCTCCAACCCACAGCCAAAAAACCCACTGAGGATTCTGCTGTAGTGAAATTATCATTAAATCTCTGTGCAATGCTTATTGCACAACTGGAAACCAGGACACAGTGCCCTGGTCTCCAGCACCTCCAAACCCTGCAACTGGTTCTAGCTTTACTGAATCTTGGTGCATCTGCTTCTAACTTCAGACAAGTTTTATCTCTGGTTTCCATTAAAATTGAGTTTTGTTTGCAGCATGAAGGTGAGCTGCTGCAGTAAGAGATGAGAAAGCTGCAACTAAAAGTGAAGATTTCTCATATCATTGCATGTTTTCATCAACAGAGACAGATTGCACACAAATTTAGATTAAACATACTTTTTCATTTTAAACCAGATTGTTTAGGAGAAAATGAAACTTCTAATGGTCTTACAATCCAGAAAATATGATAGAGTTGAAAACTATATGTCTGTGAATTCAAGTACATCTATTTGGACTGAAAGAAGGAAAATGAGGATATAGGGCCATGAAGATGATGGGATGGAGCTGCTCTCCTATGAGGCAAGGCTGAGATAATTGGGATTGTTCAGAGGAGAAGCTCCAGGGAGAGCTCAGAGCCCCTGGCAGGGCCTGAAGGGGCTCCAGGAGAGCTGGAGAGGGACTGGGGACAAGGGATGGAGGGACAGGACACAGGGAATGGCTCCCACTGCCAGAGGGCAGGGCTGGATGGGATATTGGGAATTGGGAATTGTTCCCTGTGAGGGTGGGCAGACCCTGGCACAGGGTGCCCACCCTGGATCCCTGGCAGTGCCCAAGGCCAGGCTGGGCAGAGCTTGGAGCACGCTGGGATTGTGTAAGGTGTCAATGTTTAATCTCCCTTCCAACCCAAGCCATTCTGGGATTCTGTATTCTTTTGGCATGAAGTTTATTTAAATGAAACTCCCAAATAGCACTTCTCTATATCTGCACAGTTTAAACCCAAAATCTGTAGTTATATATTCTTTAAGGGAAGGATTAACAGCCTTTACTGGGGCCATACATGCTGTGGTTAATTCTGCAAGAAATTCAGAGAGTCTGGAATCTCTCTTCAGTTCTTGTGCTCCCCAAAGTGTCAGTGCTTCAGTGCATGAGTGATGGAAGAGCAGGAATGTCACAGTTGGTGTGGCACCCAGATCTGGGTCTGTTTGCAGCCAGGGCTTGCACTTGGTGATCCTTGTGGCTTCCTTCTAATTCAGGATATTCTGAATTTGGATTCTGCTTGATGGATGGGAGCATATGGCAAATGATTCCCTATACCCAAGACATCCCACAGCCTCAGATAAACCAGAATGAAATGAAACAGGTGATTTATTTCAGGGATCCATAATGGAACAGGTGATTTTTTCAGGGATACACAATGGAACAGGTGATGTTTTTCAGGGATACACAATGGAAAAAGTGATTTTTTTCGGGATACAAATGGAACAGGTCATTTTTTTTTCAGGGATACAAATGGAACAGGTGATTTTTCAGGGATACACAATGGAACAGGTGATTTTTTTTCAGGGATACAAATGGAGCAGGTGATTTTTTCAGGGATACACAATGGAAAAGGTGATTTTTTCAGGGATACACAATGGAACAGGTGATTTTTTTTCAGGGATACAAATGGAGCAGGTGATTTTTTCAGGGATACAAATGGAACAGGTGATTTTTTCAGGGATACAAATAAACAGGTGATTTTTTTCAGGGATACAAATAAACAGGTGATTTTTTCAGGGATATAAATGAAAAGATGATTTTTTTCGGAGATATAAATGAAACAGGTGATTTTTTCAGGGATACACAATGGAACAGGTTGTTTTTTTTTCAGGGATACAAAAGGAACAGGTGGTTTCTTCAGGGATACACAATAGATCAGGTGATTTTTTTCAGGGATACACAATGGAACAGGTGATTTTTTCAGGGGTACACAATGGAAAAGGTGATTTTTTCAGGGGTACACAATGGAACAGGTGATTTTTCAGGGATACACAATGGAACAGGTGATTTTTTTTCAGGGATGCACAATGGAAAATGTGATTTTTTTCAGGGATACACAATGGAACAGGTGATTTCTTTCAGGGATACAAATGGAACAGGTGATTTTTTCGGGGATACACAGAGGTCTGAGGCTGGGGGTTGCTGTGCCCCTCTGCAGGGTGGATGTTCCAAGCACGGAGGGTGCACGTTGTGTTCCAGTGGCAAGTGGCTGCATCCACGTGCTCTTAATAAAAACAAGGTTTATTGTTTCCACACCTCTTCTGTCATCTTTTTGCAGTCACAGAGGCAATAATTAGCTAGGGACATTACAGATGCATTAATTAACCAGGCTGGAGAGCACAGGGCAGCCTGCAAAGCAGGCACTTAATGGAATTTGAAGCAGAGACAATGGTGTTGTTTACTGGGTGATGTGGGAGTTGCCAAGCAGTGTGTCCCCACGCAATTAAACACCACTGCACATGTGCTAAAAAGGAATATTTGAATGGGATTATGGAGCAATTACAAGTTGTCTTATTGTGCTGGCTCAGTGTCCCCCTGGGGTTACAGAAAGCAGCTCCTGCAGGAAGCTGGCAGCAGCAGTGTTTGCTTGCTGAAAGCTTTCCATTGTTCCTGCCCTAATTGAATACTTAGAGCTGGACTGGGATGGTGTCCCAGGAGCTCAGGTTCACTCAGGTGCTCCCCTAAGGAAGGAGCTATTTCAGGCCTGGATTATAAGGCAGGAGTTCCCTCAGAGGGCCCCAGGCCCCCACATTTCACAAGGAGGCCCCATCTTTGCCCTGGAGACTCCTTGATGGTACCTTGATGCAGCACTTGGAAAAGCAGGGTAAGAAGCAGCTGGTGCATCCACAGGACTGATCCTGGAGCCTGCAGGGTCTCCTCTCCTGCTCTCCTTGCTGCCTCTGGAGGAGGCACTTGGAGGCCTTTGGGATTTCTGGTGCCAAAGCAGCTCTGTGCAAAGGGAAAAGGACTGGTTTATTTTAGCCAGCTGCTGGTTTCCAACCTCCTGGCATGGGGCAGCCCCAGGAAATGGCATCAGCCCTGCAGCCCTGACCCCCCAGACAACAGGAGTGAAAGCCCTTGCCTGGGTAGGTCAGGGTGGGATCAGTGCCTGTAACAGCTCCCCTGGCAAAATCTGTGCCAGGACTGGGGAACAGCACTGCTGGGGCTTCCAGGGAGGGAGGAGCTGGCCAGGGCTGGTGATGCTGCACATGGCAGAGCCACCAAAGGCAGGAGTGGCCTCACCTGCTCCTTAGCTCTGCAGCAAAAGCTGAGTTTCCTGAAAAGCCACTGAACTTCCACAGCGGCAGCAGCACTTGGGGTGATTTTCGTTCCCTGGCTGTGTTTCTCAAGGCAGCCTCTGCACTTCCCAGTTCCTTCCAGCCCAGGAAGCAGCACGCTGGAACACTGTGACTAACGCTGTACTTGTTGTTCCTGCCCAGAAGCAAACACTTCTGCAGATCTTGAGGGGAAGGATGGGGTTTGCAGCCTGAGCTACAGAGCTGCAGATGTCTCAGCATTGCGTGTGTCACTGTCTCTTCCCCTTTCAAGGAACAAAATACTCCTGGCCTGGTGGCTTTAAACCATGGAAAGCACTAAGAGGCTTTCAGCTGTGCAGAGAATTTGCCTGTGTGGGTGTCTTTTAATGGTCTGTAGCAATTACAAGAACAAAATATTCCTCTTTTCACAAAGGTGGGTTTTTTTAAGGAAAGGTGTTTTCTGATTGCTCTGAGATTTCAGTCACTTATGAGCTCACAGAGTGAGGATATGTGATATGCTCTTCCCTGAACCATCTGACGCTGAGATTTTTTTCTCCCTATGCATTACTTTAGATTTCTGTCCCTGTGCTCTGGGCTGCAGGAATTAGACTTGCAAGTATTGGCCAGAAACTGGATCAAGGCATGTTTTGAATCTATTCCAGTCAGGCCAATCCCTCACCCTCTGTGAGAGAACAGTGGGAGGACTTTGTGAGGTTAGCTTTTCACTGGAAATTAATTCCAAAATCAAAACATAATTAGGAAAAAGAGAAGAAAAAATGTTTGGAAGAGAAGACAGCCTTGACACTTGGGGGTGATTGCAAGAGGATTTGCTCACAGGTGTGCTTATCCCTGCTCTGCAAAGCTTCTCTTTAAACTTGCTCAAAGTAAATAAGCTCTGATCCATGGGGCTGAGGAGCAGCTTGACAAGTACCAGTTCCTGTGAGCCACTGTTCATTCAGACCACAGCTCAGCAGCACAAGGGCTTGATCCATCCTGGGGATTCAAAAGCCAGCTGGGAAGGGAACCCCTCACCTTTGGGCTGAGCATCCAGGTGTGTGCAGGGGAGCTGTGGCACTAATGCAGGGGATTGTGGCACTAATGCAGGGGATTGTGGCACTAATGCAGGGGAATTGTGGCACTAATGCAGGGAATTGTGGCACTTAGGGGAATTGTGGCACTAATGCAGGGAATTGTGGCACTGCTGCACAGGGAGCTGTGGCACTAATGCAGGGAATTGTGGCACTAATGCAGGGGATTGTGGCACTGCAGCAGCAGGGGGATTGTAGCACTGCTGCAGGGAATTGTGGCACTAATGGACAGGAGTTGTGGCACTGCTGCACAGGGAATTGTGGCACTGCTGTAGGGGGATTGTGGCACTGCTGCACAGGGAGCTGTGGCATTGCTGCAGGGAATTGTGGCACTGCTGTAAGGGGATCATGGCACTGCTGCAGGGAATTGTGGCACTGCTGCAGGGAATTGTGACACTGCTGCAGGGAGTTGTGGCACTTAGACAGGGGAATTGTTGCACTAATGCAGGGCATTGTGGCCCTTAGACAGGGGAATTGTGGCTTTGCTGCACAGGAATTGTGGCACTATTGCAGGGAATTATGGCACTAATGCAGGGAATTGTGGCACTGCTGCACAGGGAGCTGTGGCACTGCTGCACGGGGAGCTGTGGCACTAATGCAGGGAATTGTGGCACTGCTGCACAGGAATTGTGGCACTAATGCAGGGAATTGTGGCACTCAGGCAGGGAGTTGTGGCACTGCTGCACAGGAATTTGGCCCTGCCACAGAGAAGAAGGGATGGTGCCAGCCCCGAGGAGGGCAGGGCAGTGGCTCCCTGTGCCCTGGGCTGTGTGGGTCGGGGCTGGGGTTGTTCCAGCAGGATCCACCGGGAGCTGTTTGTGTCAGGCACAGAAACAGCAGCTCGGCAGAGCAGGGGGAGGCAGAGAGAAGCTGCTTAGAGCCTGCAAACCCCCAAGCACGAGGTTCAGGAGGTGGACGATGCCGACGTGAATGCATCCCTTTCCCTCTGGGTGCTCGGCTTGTTCATGATAGAGGCTTTTTGAGGCTTATTAAGCCAAGACTTTGCCGTGTCCCAGAGCAGTCAGGTATGGAAACGACACAGAAGTGCTTTTAAGTGCCAGGCGTGGTTGGGTGAGCACATAAGGAAGCTTTGCCTCTAACATCCCTCTCTTTCCACCCAGGGATGACTTGCCAGGCTCGCAGCTCCTACATGGACACCGAGGTGCTGTGGGGACACCGCTTCACCCCCGTGCTCACCCTGGAGAAGGATTTTTACGAGGTGGACTATAACAGCTTCCACAGCACCTACGAGACCCACACGCCCGTGTGCTGTGCCAAGGAGCTGGCCCAGTCCCGGCGGGAAGGGCAGCTCCTGGGGCCCCTGCCCAGCCTGGCCCGGGACACAGGGACAGCCAGGGAGGACGAGGACGCGGAGGAGGATGATGAGGAGGAGGAGGAGGAAGGCAGGGAGCCGGCGGGACTGAGCGGAGCCAACGGGACGGCGGGAGAGGGGAAGGAAGAGGTGCCTGTATAACCCTGGAGCCGCTGCAGCACAGCCCCACACCCTGCTGGGACACTGCCCTGGCACCCCCTGGCAGCAGGGCTGGCATTCCTGGCCTGCTGCTCATCCTGGGGTCGCTGCACTGCACCTGCCTCAGATCCCTCCGTTCCCTGAGGCTCTGAGCTTTGCCCTCCTCTGCAGAGCACCTTATCTCCATGGACAAGGCCCACTCTTCTCATCACTGTCAAAAGCAAAATCCCTGCTGCTGGTTGTTTCAAAAGGACGTGCAGAACTCTGCCCCTCTTGCCAGGGGGTTTGACCACTCCAGAATGTCCCATCTCAGTATGAAGAATGTGATTTCATACCTTCACTTAACTTGTGAGTCAATGTATTGTAGACATTGTTCCGGCTAAATTAAAAGAAAAGGTAAAAACCTCTCTGCTATGTAGTGAAGTGTTTTGCCTTCATGAATTTTACAATGTTAGTGTTTGCTTCCAGGATTTACAGTCATTGGGGTTTATTTCCTACAAAATGTCTGATATGAGCAGGGCACCTTTCCCTGCAGACCCTTCACATGTTTATCCAATGTTTTGTCTTCTCCAGCTGAGGTGTTTTGTGTACTCTTTTCATGGAATGTCTGACACATTTCATCGGCGACCCATGGTCAGAGAAAGTTTAGATTTTGCCCCATTTAAGGTTTTTTTCTGGCCTCAATGTCCCAGTTGCAGTTCCAATTGATGATTTAAAACAAAGGATGTAGTCCCCTGGGGGTTAGAATGTTCTGGAATTTCAGAGGCTCTGGAGTAGGGAGACTGGGTAAGTGGCAGTTTGCAAAATTCGTTGCTCTTCTGCAAAGCACATTTTTAAAATAAAGGTTGAAGGGCTGATCTTCCTGCAGCTAATGGGAACACACTGACATAACTGAAGCCAACAATTTTGATCTTTAGAAAGAGGCAGAAAACCAGATTTCCCAGAGAGGATTGTCTCATCAGAAAATGAATGAAGAAAAGCAATCTGTGAGATAAAAGATTTCCACAAATTTCAACAACACAGGGGGAAAAAAAGGCCTTGTTGGGGGAAATCTCTTCCCTTGCTCCTAAAACTTTGGTGGAAAAAACAGACTACCTGCAGAATTCCATCTTTAATAAAATAAAATGAGGAATACATAATGTGCAAGAGTTATTTTCCACAGAGAAAGGACTGTATCTTTATCTGGGAAATAAATGTGCACTGTCTGGACTGAGCTGCACACTCAGGACCTGAAATACAGTTTTGCCTCTTGATTTTAATACAAAGACAAGATAAACTGGAAATAGAAAGCAGTGGTTTTATTGACATGGAAACAAGGAGGAGAGTGCAATCTGCAGGGGTCAGAGATATCATTTACTTAGAGATGTAATCTTATAATGTAGGGAAAGAGAAATTTGTGGGGGCTTTTCTGAGGAGGTGGAAAAATGACCACGACATGGCTGTACCTGAAAAATGACCACGGTTCATGGTTGTACCTGAACCATGCTAGGAGCCAGCAGCCAGCTTGGCCTCCAGAGTACAGGAATTATCTCTGACTTATACAGCACATTTCAAGGGAAGGAACTCCACTGGAAATGCTCATCAGTTGTAGAAAACATGTTGCAGGCTCAGAGTGGCCAGAACTTTTCCAGAGGTCTCATTTTTGTTTTTCTGCTCAGGTTCTTCTTTTTCTATCCTGAGCCTCAGAGGAACAGAGAGAAGAAGACAGAGAGAGAGAGAGAAATGAGATCCTTAGAATGGCTTGTTAATTTTCTGAGACCTTCTCACCCAACCTCTGCACGGTAATTACGTGTCAAAAATCCAAACTGGGTTTCAGATTTTCTTCCTCTGTAGCTGAAGTGATCTCCTCCTGCAGGAGGTGGAAATGGAAAGCAGTGGGTCTGTGCAAGTCAGAGGCAGTTGGAGCCCTCAGAGGGATGTTACAGAAACCCTGCCCAGGGAGAGCCTTTGGGCTCAGAGGTTTGATGGGTCCCTCGTGTGAGGCCAGAGACAGAGCCTGCAAAATGGCACTGGACCCCCTCTCCCCTTCCTCCTGCCTGGCTCTTGCCTCCCAGAGAGAAAATGGCCACCTGCAAATATCCCAGAAGCTCTTTAGTCTGCTCATTGCCCTCAAGATCTCATCCCACAAAGCTGCTCCTTCCTAAGACTGTCGAGTCTGGGAATTCCTGCGTCCTCCTGGAAGGAGTTTGGGTTGTGCAAATCCATCCCAGGGCACGGGGGTAGCACAAGGCTTGTTCTGTGTTTGCAATCTGCAAATATGCCCCAGTGGCTTCCTGAATTGAGGTTTCAGCCTGTGTCTGCATGAGCTGAGCCCAGGAATATCCCTGGTTCTGGAGGATGGAGAAACCCCCTCCTGCATTCCTCACTGAGCTGAGCAGATCCAGAGCAGAAGCTCCCCCAGGGCTGGGGGCACCCTGTATGCTTCCTGTATTTTCAAACCATATTTTCAAGTTGTGAAGCCTGGCCACCATTTCTGGGGGTTCAAGGACCCCTTCCAAAGCCTGTCAGGCAGGCCCCAGGGTTGTCCTTTTCCTGAAAGAGTTTTAATTTAGTGAGTGTATTGAACTTTCCTGAAAGTGAGGGAGAGCACCTCTTCCAGAATTGTCCTCTCTGACAAATGGATCAGTTTCCCTGCTGTTCACCAGCGTGTGCAGGACAATAAACCATGGGAATAAAAGCATAAAAGATCCACTCTTTGCTGTAATGAACATTTAGATACAAATCTGCATCTCTTTTGGGAGTTGAAATAACTCACACAGATACATCCACCCACGTAAATACCCCATATAAACTCTACACTCATCAGTGTACTTTTAAAAATGTTAACTAATACTACACAAGAAACATTTATAACCTGTAAGCATGCTATTCACCCATGAATAACCATTTCTATAATGGACCCAGTAAACAAGCTAAAAATACATATTCAAAACATGGAAAACATCTGCTTTATGAATGTATCACTGATAAGGCAAAGTCACAACAGAATCCATCCACAACTCATGTAGGAGCCACTTATGCATAACAGGGGCTCTCAGAGGCTGCCAGTGTTGTGTGTGCAAACATTTCCACCTGAACGCTGCATTTTAACACAGCGCCGAGGGCTGGCTCATTAACCATGAGCCCAGGTGCCTCTCCACACTCTGTGTGTCCCCAGCACGCAAAGCTGCGCCCTCAGAGCATTTCCCAGCAGCCCAGAGGCAGAGCCCACATGGCACAGCACAGACCCTCAGCAGTGCAGAGCAGAAGGAGTTGGATGCCAGGGTGTGCTCTGCCCTGCAATCACCCATGAGAACTCTGGAGCAGCCAAAAGCTGCATTTCCTGGGCTTTATTCTGCTCCTGTGCAGGGAGGGTGGGCAGCGCCTCAGGAGGAGAGCTGAGGGGGCAATGGAGAGGCAGGGGGAGCACAGCAGAGGCTCTGTGCTCACCTGGCCTTTGTGGGAGGCTTTGGGAATGCCCTGGCAGGGAGCCTTGCACATCCTGTGGTTTGTTTGATCAGCTGCTTTCCCAGCCCAGCCTTTGAGCTGTTCTGTCCTTGGGCAGTGCCACTGGTGCTCATGGAGGGCCAAGCTGCCCTGTGGGCCTTGGGTGCTTCTTTCTCCTGTGTGAATTCCCATATTTATGCATATTGAGACTTTTCATTTTGACTGGAGTTCATTTCTTAGACTGATCTGAAGATAGAGTGGAAAAACCCAGCCTTTGCCTTGGCAGATGGTTCTGGGCAGGGGTTAATCAATATCCCTCTTAGAAATGCACCTTATTTTTCATTTTAATTATTCTGGTTTTAATTTTCACTCATTGCAAGACTCATCACTCATTT
Source organism: Ammospiza nelsoni (assembly GCF_027579445.1). NCBI lineage: Eukaryota > Metazoa > Chordata > Aves > Passeriformes > Passerellidae > Ammospiza > Ammospiza nelsoni. Next base: position 1,060,675 of record NC_080656.1, on the reverse strand, counting down.
TAGGCTTAAATTTACCGCCCCATTGTTTTCTCTCTCTTGTTACTATGAATATATTTCCATCAGAAAGGGTGGATCATGGACCTGAGAGAAGAGGGAATGTTATTTATGCTCAAGTAATTAATACCCAGTGATAAGCTCTGTTTGCTGCCAGCCATATCTCCTGCAATATATGAGGGGCAGGTTGCCAGGATGTGTTTAACAGCAGTGTGGTGGAGGACAGAGAAGATGCTTAATTAAGGTACAAGGAAACCAGGCAAGCTTTCAGAAAAGTGATTCCATTCAAAGGCCAGGGAAGCAGTGGTGAACTCCTGAGAGTCTGCTGGAGTGGCACCAGTCAGGCTCCATTTCCAGGCCTGCTTGGTCTCTTTGGTGGCTGTGAGGAGCAGCAGAATCCAGAGTCTGGCATTTTATTCCATGAAGAAGTCAGGGCTGAGTTCTGATTTCATTTTGGGCGATCATTCCCTCTCAGGGAAATGGGGAAAGGCTCCAGGGGAGCCCAGTGTGTCCCTCAGCTTTGCCAACAACTGTCAGACCTGAACTTGTTTTTTAAGTCCTACCTTAGGGAGTGGAGGGGAAGGTTGCACTTTGAGACACTGTTGTGCATAAGAAAATGCACACAGGGGTGTCTGTGCTGAACAACTGGTGCTGGTGGATCATTTCTGCTGAAAAGTGAAATCTAATTCTGCAGCTTTGCTGAAGGGAAATTATTCTTGTTTTTATTATTATTATTGTTATTCTCCTTGCAGGACTGAGCTGTCCTGCTTAGCTGGAACCAGGCAGCACAAACATGGAATTGCTTTCCCAAGAAGGTGAAATCCCAAGTTCCACTAAAATCTGTGCTTCACATGTTGGGGTAGATGCAATTCTAGAGCTGCTCCAGTTTAGCAAGCACTGAAGGTGTGGGCAAATACAGACTCTGGTTGGGTGATCTGAAAGAATGAATGAAAAAAAGAAAACCAACAGCCTGGTTTCATTAACTCCAGTAAAACCAGGAGTAAGTCCTCAAAATCAGAGCTGTATTCTGGTTGGATTGGTGATATCAGAACCAGGACATGAGGGGGTTGTAAAGCTCTGCTTTAACTCATGAGTATTTGCATCATGGTCCATCTCTGAGTAGGGCAGAGGAGGAAATCAGGGCCTTTCTGTACCTGGGGATAGAAAGGAGCTGATGCATTCAGCACAGTGGATTTGCTGCTCTCTGGGTGTCTCTCAAATCCCCAAAGGACAGGATGGCCTCTTGATGCAAGGAGGGGCAGGTGTAGCCCTGCACAGCAAAGAGCTGAGCCTTCCATTTACCAAACCCTGCAAAGAGCAGCAGAGGAGGAGGAGGGCAGGCCTGGAGCCATCAGACAGGGCTCGTTTGCCCCAGGGGTGACAAGGGCTCCCTGTCTGCTCCGTGGAGCCAGGGCTGCTCTGTTCCCAGCAGCACAGGGGGCAGTGAGGGGTTCCAGCTCAGGGAGCTCCATCCTTACCCAGTCTGTGTCACATTTAACTGAGTCCCGTTTCCTGTCAAATAGGGCAAGTTATTTAAGGAAGGGTGATTCAAAATTGAAACAACTCTATCCTTTCAAGCCTCATCTTGTAATTGAAATATTCATAAAGCTCTTCATTCAGCATAAGACCATTGCAGGAATATTTTAAGGATTTCATGCCTTTTGCAGTTACAATGTGCAAATTCAGCAAGACTAGTCTGCATTTTAGGAGTGCAAATGAATCATATTTTTGACCCATCTTTCTTTCATTATATTTTCCTTTATGGGATTTTCATCAGATTGAAAGAGATTGTGTTTTTACTGTGTGTACAAACAGCTGCTATGGGTTAGGCTGAGAACCACTGAATTCACTGTCCTGGTTTATGAATGTTTTGGGGATGGATGTCAAAAAATACTAATCTTAAAATCTGTTCTTTCTTAATTTTACTCAGGTCCTCATATCCTGTGTGATTTAGAGATGAAAACTAAATGCAGATAAAGCCCAAGATTAATAAAAAACATATTTTCATCCCAAAGAGGAGCAAATGCTTCCACAATTCCACAGTTTGTGGAGGGCCAAGCTGCCCTGCGTGCCTTGGGTGCTTTTTTCTCCTGTATGAATTCCCATATTTATGCATATTAAGACTTTTCATTTTGACTACAGTTAAATTTTTAGACTGGTCTGAAGATACAGTAAAAAACCCCAGAACTCAGAAGTGCCTCATGTTACAGTGTGCAGCTCACTGAGCAGGACACAGCCATTCCCACCTCCCAAAAGTGCAAGAAATGCACGCTAGGAAATCAGAGCAATAGACCCAAAAGCACCTGGGGAGAATCAGGCTGACAACTCCAACCCTCTGCTTGCTGCAGATTTATCCCTGAATGAGGAGAAAACCTGACAGTAACAGGAAAATGAATGATGGGGGGAGCTGCAGGGTGCTCCCCCTGTGTGTGCTGCCGCTCGTTCCATTGCGTGCCCGTCATTTTTGTGCCAAACAAATGAGCAGCAGAGCCACTGAATCCGTGCCCCATCTGCCTCCAGCCACAGCAGGGCTCAGCTGCTGCCCTGCTCCCAGAATAGAAGGAGGGGAGGCAGTGCCAGGTGCAGGCAGAGACAGCCTTGGCCTGCTGGACCCTTCCAGGGAGCCCAGGAGGGCTTTGTCCTTCCCTGGCAAAGCCTCTCCACGCTGCCAAGGCAGATAAAGGGACAGAAATGGCACTGGGGCACAGAGGGGGAGCAGGGCCAGGACAGGGCTCGTGGGGCTGCTGGCACAGGGAGAGGAGCTGTTCTTCCATGCTGGGTTTCAGGATGTCTGATTTGATGGGATCAGGGCTGCTCGCTGCCCTCTGCTTCACCCTCACAGCTCCTCTGCCATCTGTGCCAGGAGAGCTCAGCTCCGGGCTTGTGTCTGCAGAGCCCGAGCTGGGCAGCTCCTCCTGCATCCCACATGCAAAATCCAGCACCTGTGCAGCTCCTCCTGCATTACATATCCAAAATCCAGCACCTGTGCAGCTCCTCCTGCATTACATATCCAAAATCCAGCACCTGTGCAGCTCCTCCTGCATTCCACATGCAAAATTCAGCACCTGTGCAGCTCTTCCTGCATTCCACATGCAAAATCCAGCACCTGTGCAACTCCTCCTGAATTATACACCCAAAATTCAGTGCCTGTGCAGCTCCTCCTGCATGACACACCCACAATTGAGCCCTGTGAGGAACTGGTCCTGGCTGGTGTCCCTGAGCAGCCAGCCCAGCACAAAGAGCTGCCCCTCACTGCAGACAATGTGGGGAAGGCTCCATGACCAGGGGCTGACTCCGAGCCGTGGCTTTGTCCCTGCCTCCCACTGACCCCACACAATTCAGTGCTCACACCTGTGGCTTTGTGGGATCTGTTTAGGCTCCAGCTAAAGAAGACCCATGAGCATGTCCTGAATTTTAAATGGGTTGGTTTTTGGAGCTGGGGCTTTATGGCTGTAATTTAATCTGTTTGTTCATCCAGGTTTGTACAACAGTGGGGTGGGGCACTGGCACAGGCCATTGTGCAGCCCTTGAGTGCAGGGTGGGACAGCTCTCTGTGCATGGATGCTGGGGACAAGAGCCAGGAAAAACTCTGTTCCTATAGAGGGGGCTTAATTGGAGACTCAAACGGGGGAGGAAAGCCCTGGGAATATCAGACCATGTAACCATGCAAACCTGGGACATTTCATGCCTGCAAAAGCTGCAGGCCCCTGGGATTTTCTGTTCAGAATTTGGGGTCTGCTGTTGGGGAAGATGAAATAGGAAAGCCTTATAAATATGATTGCCTGGAAAAAGATTTTGAGAATATGGAAACTATAAGCCAGACTGAAATGAAAGCAAGCTTTGAGATCCCTCAGTTACTGAACAACTGGAAAACAATGGTGTGGCTGGCTGAAGGTAATCCCCTTTTGATGGAACAACACCCTCTGCTTGCAGGCAGGCCCAAGGGTCAGAGCAGACCCTACAGCTTGGCAGAAGGGGCCCAAAGAGGAGTTTTTAGGGTTTAAAATGTAACACAGTATGGTAATATAATGATTCTTACAGGCTGTATGTAAATGCTATAGGATTTGTATCTTAGATTGGTTAGTGACAATTAGAATATTCAGCACAGAAGAAGATTTATGGTATTGGAATGGGAACCTCACTCTCTTATCCCCTTTACCACGCTCTTGCCTTCTCTCTTTATCTCTCTCCCTCCCTCTCAGGCCTGCTCTGAGCTGTGGCTGGCAGCTCCCAGCAGGGCCCTGCACCCAGGCCCTCTGCAATAAACCCCAAGTTCCCGACCTGGCTGCAGAGATCTCTCGTCTCCATCCGTCCGTCCGTCCCAGCCCCGTCAGTCACTCCTACAGCCCACCAACCACATCCCAGCTGGGCTTTGGGACACACCTGCACGAGGCAGCCTGGCAGAGGTGGGAATGGCTCCCCATCCCCAGGCTGAGCTGCCCTGCACAGTCCAGCCCTTACAGGGACCATGATCAGCCCTTGCTGTGTTTTGGGGGTGGACAAGGAGGATCTGTAGAGTTCTGAGAAAAAGCGGGTTCCATACCTGGAACAGTAATTGCTCCATTTACATAAAACATATCCATTAATTGCCTGAGTTTCTGTACTCCCTGATGAGCTCCCTGCCTCCCCAGACCTCGCATGCCTCAGGCTTTATTTATAGGTTCCCCTGACCTTTTCATTACTCAGAATCTCTCATGGATCCTGTCCTCTGTATGCTACCACATCACTTTTTCTTGTCCCGTCTGACATTTAATTTTTATTAACTGTGGTGTGAGGTAAAGCTGGTTTTCTTTGTTTTCCACACTGTGTTCTTCTGCTCTCCAGGCCACAGAAAGTCACTCCAGAATCACTTGAGAGTATTTTTTCCTTGACATTCTGAGATTTTCCAGCAGGACATGGAAGATTAAACCCGGGTTTAAGGTTAATAATGTCTCCCTGAGCCCATGAGAGCTGCACAGTGGGTGCATGAACATGAGCCTCACTGCTGACCTGCAAGGGTCTAAGTGTGGGTCAGTCCCCTGTACACAGCAGAAGGTGAGCACTGGTCCTGAAAAGCCCCTCTGCACCTCCTGGTTCTTGGGTGGCTGGCTCTCATTCCAGTTTGTGCAAAAAGCAGGAGCACATACTGGGATTTGGGTATGATGGAGACATGTTGTAGTTTTCCAGCCGTGTATAACATGTTTGCCACACCCTTTGCTGAGGAATCTCTTCTTGTTACTCATTTAACTGAATAATCACATTAACTCTAACAGTTTAAGCAGAAAACATCCAAACCAGGAATATTTGGGAGAGACAGATAAAAAAATACTTCCATTAGCTTCCCTTCATTTGGGAGGTTCCTACCAATTAACAGCAGCCTTTGTTCACTCTTGGACGATGTGTTGTCTCCTGAACTTTACTGGCTAATTAAAAAATTCTTCCCTCAAAAAAATGAAATCCTCTTCATGTTTTTAGTGAGTCACGGTGCATGTTTCAGTGAGAAGTGCCTCACACTGAATTTATAGCCTGCATGAATCTGTATACAAACATGTTTGTACAAACATTTATTGGAATGGATCCACAGCTCAGTTCTGACATTAATGGACAGCGGAGAAGCACGAGCTAATGCCAAATCTCACTAAATTAAATCTTTTAATTCTGTTCAATAGAGCAGCTAAATTCCCAAATGCTGGGAGGGACAATCTCAAATGCAGGCACTGGGATGAGTGGCTCTAAAGCAGAGAGGGGGTGCACGGGGGGCTCCAAGTCAGGGAGCAGAGGGAGCTGCCAGGAGTGCCCAGCTGGTGCCAGAGGCAGGAGCAGTGCTGGCCAAGCCCCCCAGCCATGGAGAAGCCCTAACAGGACCCAGCAGACACTGCTGGGGGAGGGACAGCCTGTGGGTCTCCATACCTGGGCCTTGGTAAAGCCTCTGCCAGCACTTCCCAGAGTATTCTGCTGAGAAACCCCGTGCTGGCGCTCAGGTAACCCCAGCACGGCGGGGAATGGGTTAAACCCAGCTGGGCAGGGCTGGCGCTGCCCAGGGCTCAGCCTGGCACCAGGCCCAGTCCATGTCCTTCTGGGGATTGTGGGGAGGGGATGGAGGGATGGAGGGCACCCCTACCAGTGTCCCCCGGCTGGGTGGGTGTGGCTGTGTGTGGTGTGGCTGTGGCTGGCTGTGTATGGTGTGGCTGTGTGTGGTGTGGCTGTAGGATTTGTGTGGCTCTGGCTCTGACTGTGGCTGTGGATCTGGCTCTGGCTGTGGGATTGGCGTGGCTGTGGTGTGGCTCTGGCTGTGGGTGGCTGTGTGTGGTGTGGCTGTGGGATTTGTGTGGCTCTGGCTCTGACTGTGGCTCTGGCTGTGGCTCTGTATTGGAATAAGACCCCAATATTACCAGGTAGATTGTGCCTGGGCTCGTCTGACCCTTGCTGCTGGGCCAAAGGCAGCAGCTGTGGTGTTTCACCTCAGAGACACCTTTGGCTGGCTGGATGCTGCAGCTGGGCACTGAAACAAACCCAGGCTTGTAGAAACTCAGTTTTACCTCAGGTGGAAGGGCTTCAGGCAAAGGTGAAGAGAAAGGAGATGGATTCTGCAGAGGGTTTAATCCAGAGTTTTATTCCATGGTCACAGAGGCCTGAATGTCAGGTAACAGCTCCAACAGAATCCCGAGCACATGGCTTGATTGGGCTTTTAAGCTCCAGAGGGAGGGGGAGGGAAGGGACAGGTGAGCACCAACCAGGTGGGAGGGGCAGGGTCTCAGGGGAAGATGACACCCAGACAGGCCAATGACCTCTGGGCATAGGGGCATCTTTTGAACTTGACCAACCACACGACGACCTTCCTGGAATGTTAAGCCTGATTGACAGGACTCACTCAACAAGAGGGCGAGGGGGAAGGGAGAGAGGTATAGGCACACCTGGGAAGTGACTTAGGAAGTAAAACAGGAAGTTGCAACACACTGCAACAGCTCTGGCTCTGGCTCTGGCTGTGGGATTGGTGTGGCTGTGGCTGTGGCTGTGCTGCCAAGCAGGGTCTCTGCAGAGGGATGGGCACGGCTGGACCCTGGATCCAACAGGGCCACCGAGGCCAGGTGCCAGCTCCTGCACCGGGGTCACACCAAGCCCTGGAGCTCCCGGCTGGGGCAGAGGGGCTGGGAAAGGCCCTGGGGTGCTGTGCCAGTGGCTGGACACGAGCCCAGGTGGGCAATGGCCACTGGCCCCTGGGCTGTGCCAGCCGTGGGGTGTCCACAGGCCCAGGGCAGGGATTGTGCCCTGTGCTGGCCCTGCTGGGGCACCTCCAGTGCTGGGGCAGCCCTGGGCCCCTCTGACAAAGAGGACATGGAGGGGCTGGAGCGTGTCCAGGGCAGGAACGGAGCTGGGAAGGGGCTGGAGAATTCCTGAGGGAGCTGGGCAGGGGCTCAGCCTGGAGCAAAGGAGGCTCAGGGGGCCTTTGTGGCTCTGCACAGCTCCTGCCAGGAGGGGACAGCCGGGGTGTTCTGCCCAGGGAACAGGGACAGGAGCAGAGGGAACGGCCTCAGGCTGGGCCAGGGCAGCTCAGGGTGGACACTGGGGACAATTTCTTCACTGAAAGGATTGTCCAGCCTTTCCACAGCTGCCCAGGGCAGGGAGGGTGGAATTCCCATTCTGTGGCACCTGGGGACATGGTTTAGTGTGGCCTTGGCAGTGCTGGGCTGTTGTTGCCAGGTGGCTGCTGTTGGTGGTCCTAGAGGGTTTTTCCAGTTCTGTGGCTCTAATGCAAAGTTTTCTATGTGAATATTGATATAGTCAATATTCCAAAATGATGGAATATTTCACAGTGCTTTTAGATTAAAAGTTGAAACCAGTTCTCTGAATTTCTCATGGGACTCTGGTATTATTTACTGAGCAATACTATTGTGCTACTGTGTGTACAGGGGAATATCAGATGTCTGGAAGAATTAATGAATATTCAAGGAGTTCTGCTTTGCAATGAGCTTCAGCTGAAAGCTGTATTCTTTCATATACATTTAAGTAAAGCTTAGATTTGCTCGTTTTTCATAAATCTTTCGAAGAGAGGAAAACAATCAGGCTGTGCTTTTATAGAGCGAATTTAAAATTAAAATTAGACATTTAGGTGTCATTTCAGTTGTAAAGTAGCCCTTAGTCTGATGGTTGGAACAGGATTTCCAATTATGTTTAATTTGTATGCACAGGGCTTGGTTAGACAAAGTATTAAGGATTCTTACTTGTTCATAATGTTTCTATCATGTGCAGGGCTTTTCAACACCCTCTCTAAATTAGTTCTTGGAAGCCCTTGTTCACTATATTAACGTAATCTATCCCACACATAGTAAAACAAACTGTTTGGCCTTTCAAATGAGAGGACCCCAGTCTTAATAAATATTGAATTATAAAACCCCTGCATGGGGAATACAAGCTAATTCTTTTCTCTTTGCACCAGCTGTGAGCTGCTCTGTGTGATGTATGGCACAAACTCTCCAGGAAAGAGGAGCAAATTGAAAACACCACCCCTGTGGGTTCCCTTATTAGACTGGAAGTGACTGTGAAATTTGCAGGACACAGCTCATTAAAACAAGGCTGGCAGTCTGTGACCCTGGAGTGAGGAGATCCATGGAACACAGGCTGTTGCTTTGACTGGGGGAACTCGGCTAGGGAGGAAGAGAACATGTGTGGCTGCTTGTTAACCCCTTCCTCACCAGAGCTCCCTGCGAGGTGCAGGAGGCTGGGCAGCAGTGGCTCTGGCCCGGCTGGAGATGAAGGGATGGGTTCCTGGAGAGCTGCTGGTGTTCCCCATCCCAGCTCCACACTCCAGGGCTGGTTGTGCTGCTTGGGCACTGGATGGTGCAGAGGAAATATCAATGCCTGGGTTTTTGATCAGTGGGAACTCAGCACAACCCAGGACCAAGGGCTACAGAGCTGCTTGTTCATTACTGAGGTATTTAATTGCTAATTATTTAGTGATAATTGCAGGGAGCCTCCTGACCCAGGTAAGTGTATCAAGAGCAGAAGATTTCCACAAAATCCCAGGATGGGTCAGGCTGGAAGGGACCTCAGAGGGTCACCAGGTCCAACAGGGCCATCCCAGAGCACACAGCACAGGATTGTGTCCATGTTCTGGAATATCTCCAGGGAGGAGACTCCACACCTTCCCTGGGCAGCCTCTCAGGGCTGGGCACTGCCCAGGGCAGGAGTTGTGCCTCCTGTGCAGGGGGAATTGTTGGGCTCAGGCCCTGCCCATGGTTCTGGGGGCACTGCTGGGCCTGGAGCAGAGCGTGGGCCTGCTCTGACCAGGGACACACAGGGATGGACAGGGACAGCCAGGGACAGACACAGAGACAGCCAGGGACAGCCAGGGACACCCAGGGCTGAGGCCTCTCTCACTGGAGCTGCCCTCCAGGCTGAGCAGCCCCAGCTCCCTCAGCCTTTCCTGGGCACTGAGCTGCTCCAGGCCCTTGCTCAGCTCCACAGCGTCCACTGGCCCCGCTCAGGGAGGAGCCAGGGCTGGGCCCAGCGCTCCAGATGTGCCCCCCGGGCTGGGCCCAGCGCTCCAGATGTGCCCCCCGGGCTGGGCCCAGCGCTCCAGATGTGTCCCCCCCCGGGCTGGGCCCAGCGCTCCAGATGTGCCCCCCGGGCTGGGCCCAGCGCTCCAGATGTGCCCCCCAGGGCTGGGCCCAGCGCTCCAGATGTGCCCCCAGGCTGGGCCCAGCGCTCCAGATGTGCCCCCCAGGGCTGGGCCCAGCGCTCCAGATGTGCCCCCCGGGCTGGGCCCAGCGCTCCAGATGTGCCCCCCAGGGCTGGGCACAGGGGCAGGATCCTTCCCTGACCTGCTGGCAGTGCTCCTCCCACTGCTTCCCTGGATATACCATTGGGCTCCTTGGGCCCCAGGACAGACTGCTGGCTCATGGACAGCTCCATTCCATCCTGGGCTGTCCATGGAATGATCCCTTGGAGTACCTGGTGTTGAATTCCATTCTTCTGTGCTCGGTGTGTGGAAAGCCTCAGCTGCAGAGGAGCTGTCCTGGCTCTGTAAATCAGCTCCCAGCGCTGTCAGAAGCCAGACCAGACCCAGACTGCACAGCCAGTCCCACTTGCCCTCAGGCACAAGTCTTTAAAATTCCACTGTGTGAGTGTGCACTACCCAGGGTGCTCCCAGACCCAGCCTAGTGCAGTTTGGTGCTGAATATTCAGCTATCAGTTGTTTGCACTGAAGAACAGCATAATTTACCCCAAACTTACTCCTGGTTCTAATAAATCCCATTTTCATGCCACCAGAACCCAGGGAAAAACAAGGCAAGAATATTAACATTTTCTGCTTGAAAAAGCAGCTCTCATAGTAGTTAAGTTCAATCCCTTAAGTGATTGTCTAATTCTAGTCTGACATTTTCTGTAAGTGAATAAACCTGTATCTTAATTCTCTCCCTGTCAAAGATTAAATAATGCTACATCAGCTTTTAGTGTGATTGATCCAAATAAAGACCATGAAAAATGTAGCCTGGTTGGAAACATTCAATGAAATAATACATGTGGGGAGGGCTCTCCCCTTCCCCGCTGATGTGAAAGAGTTGGATTGTGGGAAGAGAAAAGCTGGGATGACAACACAAACTGATGTTGCTCTGCATGAAGGAGAGGAGAGGCTGAGTACAAAAGGAGCTCAATAATTGTCAGTGAGATCCATGCTCTGATAGCTTGGGGAAAGCATGTTCCCTCAAGGCAGATCCAGCTGGATTTCCAAAATGACCACTCAGTGAGAGATGAAGATTTTGGCCCTGCTCACCATGACAGAGGAAAGAACCAAACCCATTACCTGTGACATGTGGGGGATCGGTAACTTCCCCTGGGGCTTGGAACTTTCCTTTAGGAAGAGTGGGCAGGGAGGGTGCAAAAAATGAAACTCTTACACATTTTTCATGCCTTTTGTGTCAATATTGCTGTTCTCCTTAGGGAGACTGAGGGATGGAGGGACACCTGACTTGAAATGACAACAAGGAAAAGGCTCTATGATGTTGAACTTTGTGCTATTGTGGTAGTTGTCTATCTCCTCCCTGTGAGTATTCTGGAGTCTCTGAACCATTTCATTTGTTTTTCAGTTGAAAATAAGTTCTGAATTCTTCCTGCTGTAATTCTGACATGGAAAAGCTGCCTTTTCCTCATCCAAATCAATTCAGTGATTCACTCCTTACACAGTCTGCTGATGGTTATAAAGATGGAATTACAGGCTTTGTAAATGATTGTAAAACACAGGCTTGGCTCCAAAGTGGCTTATTTTCATATCTTGATTTTAGAAAGTGAACTTAAAAGTGCTGTAGTTTTCCTTGTGTGCTGGGAGGCTGGAGAGAGGATTTTTGGAATATTTGATCTGCACAAAGTGAAGATGAGAAGATTGCTGGATGGGTGGGCAGAAGGAAAGAGAGAAAGAAAACAAAGAAAGAAAGAAAACAAAAGAAAGAAGAAAGCCAGGAGAGCACAGGCTTATTTTTAGGAGGTGTTTATTCTTAGCGGGAACTCACAGCCAGGCTGCATTCAGCAGGGCATCTGCACACAATGTTCTGACCTGCAGGTGCCCAAATGCCCTTCCAGAGCCCCACACAGCCCCAGCAGCTTTGGGTCATCCCAAGAGAAGTGGCTGATTGCTTTTGCACCTATGCTATTAATAACTGAGGTGGAGGGCAAAACTGATAGGTTTTAAATACTGGGATCATTCCTTAAAGTCAAATTATATTGGGCTTATGCATTTGTTCCCATCCCAATTAAATTTGTGGCCCTCTCTCTTTGAATAGTGCACGTTCCAAAGATTAAGTAGAAGTTACTGGAAAAACTCTGAACTGATAACGAAGGATTCATATTTCTGACCTAATTGTCACTGAGATGGATGGTTTGGGAATATTTCCAAGACTACACTTGTTTTAGTAGCCACACGTGGAGCACATCTTGCTGCAACCTTAGCAAGTGCTGAAGGACAGGGATGTGTTTCCTGCATGGCAACCCTAAAGACTCTGGGATGAGCTGACCCAGCCTGGCCCCATGATCCCAGTGATCACATAGGGAATCTTAGCACATCTCTGGAAAGTTTGTTCAGTAATTAAATTATTCATCTAGGACTGTGAGTCTTTGTTGCAGTGTGTTGCAATTTCCTATTTTAGACTTCCCAGTCCCTTCCCAGGTGTGGCAATACCTCTCTTCCCCCTCACCCCCTGCTGGGCTGTCAGTCAGTTTTAACATTCCAGCAAGGCCATCGTATGGTTGGTCAGGTTCAAAGGATGCCCCCAGGCCTGGGATCATTGGCCTGTGTGTGTGTGTGTGTGTGTCCCTCATCCCCTGGGACCCTCCTCCTCCCACCTGCTTGGTGCTCACCTGTCCCTTCCCCTCCCCCTGTCCCTGGGCTTAAATCTTAAATTCAGCCAGGGCCATGTGCTCAGGATTCTGTTGGAGCTGTTACCAAGATTCAGGTGTCTGTGACCATGGAATAAACTCTGGATTAAACCCTCCAACAGAATCCGTCTCCTTTTCCTCTTCACCCCCGCCTGAAGCCCTTCCACCTGAGGTAAACTGAGTTTCTACAAGCCTGGGTTTGTTTCAGTGCCCAGCTGCAGCATCCAGCCAGCCAAAGGTGTCTCTGAGGTGAAACACCACAGCTGCTGCCTTTGGCCCAGCAGCAAGGGTCAGACGAGCCCAGGCACAATCTACCTGGTAATATTGGGGTCTTATTCCAAGTCTTAAACTTCCTCTGTGGATATGTTGGACCCCTTGTGGGAGGTTGTGCTCCTACATGGAGAATTTCAGGAGATGTAGTAATTCATGCCCTGGCTGAGGGGATGCTCTTCTTGACTGCTTCCACTGCGAACTGGTTACAAGAAGAGAAGGGATAATCAGGGCAGCAGCTGAAGGAGTAAAGATGTAAAGATACCCCCCCCCCCCCCCCCCGCCTTGCCCTTTTCCCTCCTGTCCCCCCAGAGCCAAAGTGCTGACAGCAACTCTGGTTCCTATTTGTCCTCCCGTTCCAGGGGAGGGATCCTTTCCACGGCCAGGTCCTTGAGGGTGTGAAGAGTAAACGAGGTGTGAACAACACATCAAGTGGGCAGCACAGGGAAGCGGAGCCGTGAAAGCATTTGCTGCGTAAAAATAGAACGGGGCTGTTGGCAGCAAGAGGTGTCTGGAACAGATAAAGGCGGCAGCGAGTGATGGGAGTGGGGCTGTTTTATTAACGCAGCACTCTGAGCTTCCTGACCTCATGAGAGAGGACGGAGCTGGGCAGGACAGGTGAGCCTGTGGCTTGTCCTTCAGCGCTGGGGGATTGCACCTCTCCCGATTCCAGACTGAACAGCCACCAGCAGGGTTGGACCCCGGAGCGGCACCTCCCCTCTGGCTGGATCGGGGAGCACAGGGCACATTAACACCCGGCAGTGGTCCCGTGGAAGGGCTGAGCTGCACTCCCGTTTGTTTTAATGGGCTTTACTGTGGAGAAGCTGCAGCTCTGGAGTCCCCCTGGAGCCCCAGCATCCATCCAGCCGCTGCTCTTTGATCATCCCTGGGCACTGGGAAGCGTGTCTGTGTGCTTGGAGTGAGCGTGAATGTTCTTCTCAGGTGAAATATTTATAAATCAAGGGGAAATTTTCTGACTAAACAATAAATCGCAGCGTGGGTTTGCTATGAACATCCTTCGTGTATAGCTGTCATAGCACAGCCCTGCCTCCAAGCCAGGGATCTCATCCATCCCCATCCCACAGAGATCAGCATATCACCAGCAGAAAGTGATCTACCAGACAAGTCCCAGTTCCTGCTTGTATTGTTCAATGATTTATGGCCCATCTGATGTGGCTGTAGCTGGAGTGCAAGACAGAACCTGTTCTGCAACACAAACGAAGGGTATTAGACTAAGAGATCTGATATTGAAAGATGGGTATCTCTTTGCATGGCAGCTCTCTGGCCTGTTGTTTATTTGCTGTCTCACTCAACTGCAGCTCTAGCCTTGCTGCTCTGCTGCCAGAAAGGCTAAAGCATAAAATGGAATTACAAGTATTAACAGCTGTGGGTTGTGTCACTTAGGAACGCTCAGCAACCGCTGGAAATGCCACCAAGGATGGGCAGGGACAGCAAAGGGAGCTCAGCACTCAAACCTGTGAGGTTTCCCCCACTGACTCCAGGATTTCAGTTTTGGCCTGATGGAAGAAACAACTCTGAGTGAGATTTCAGCCACTCCGTGGCTTTTAAAAACATTAATAGAGCATCTAAATTTAGAGCACTACACTTTTGTTTCATTAAGAATTCCACTTTAGACAGACTCCATGGAATGCCCCCGGAGCAGCCCCACTGCTGCTGCCCAGACTAACAGGAGCTCCCACTCCTCACCCTCAGCTGCTCAGGGCCTTCCTCACATCCCTCCTCATTCCTGCACATTGAACCTCAGCTGATCCCCCTTCTTTAGATGTCATGGGGCAAGTGCTGCCCAGCTGAAAACAAAGCTGGTTTTAGCGTCCAGCTGAGTGAGCAGGCCTGGTGTGAGTGCCTGCAGAGAAAAGGATCTCATGCTGGTCTGCAAACATCACTGGGGTTTGAATTACCCTTCTGTGCCATCTTGGGGTGAGCAGACAGATAAATCCAGGGGTTCTTACACATCTCATGGAAGCTGAGACTCAAAGGTGCTAAAATCAGGCTTCAAACCGCCAAGAGCTGAAATCAGGCACCCCTCCTCTGGACACCTCAGCCCAGCTTTGGGCACTGAGCCCCTCACTTGGAGGGCTTTGGATGCTGCCAGGTGTCCTGCTGGTGGATCTTGTTACCCAGGAGCCAGCAGAAGCCCTGGGGCAGTGAGCTGAAACTTGAGGAAAGACAAGCACTGGTGTAACAGGTGGGACCTTGGCCCAAAGCTTAGAAATAACGAGAATTAGAAGTGTGCCACCAGGGAAAAGCAAGATCAAATGCTTTAAATCACAATATATTGCACTTCCCCCCCAGCACTTTAGCAATATACAGGCTTAATGCCTCTTTTTTGCCCTTTTTAGGAGAAAGAATGCCTCAGTGTGGACTTACCTAAACAGCTTGGGAATTTTTTAGCACTTGATTATTCTAAAATATTAAGGGTTTGTGGCACTTGAGTGGATGGACTTGATATCTCTGGTTTGCATCTTCATGGTTTTTCTCTTTGGCCTCATTTGTTAAAGGCAGAGGAATTGTCAGGCCAGAGGCATTTCTGTCATCTCTTAGGAGATGGTGCATGTGGCTTTCTGTTTTCCATGGAAACCAGAGCAGGAAATAGTTAACAAAAGGCTCCCAGCTCTTCAGTGTGAGAGAGCAGGTTAAGAGGTTTGGGGGAAAAAAAAACAAATCAGAAAACAAAAGTACCACTCTCAGCCAAGGGCAGAGCTCTCCATATCTCCTGTCAGAGACTGTTCCTGGGGCACTCAGGCTCTCTCTGTTCTCCAGAGCCTCGTGAGGTTTGAGGGCACCACAGACCTTCCTCACCCTCCCCTTCAGCCTGAAAATCCTCACCAAGGAGCTCTGGCAAACTTGGGGAGATAACGTGGTCTAAAGCTTGCAAAAGTGTTGCATTCATATTGTTATTATCTTATTTCTCAAGTCCCATACTTTCTGGGTGGTTTTCTCACAAGCAGCTCTTCACAGCAGTATTGCTCCTACATCAGGGCTCCTCCAAAGCTCTACCAGAGCAGCCAGCCCACCCCCTTTTATCCCAGTTATCTTCATTGGCCACAGCTGCTGCCCAATTAAGGACATCACAGCTGCAGCCCATTTAGAGCAACTAGGATTGGGGCAAGGCCACTTATACAATACATATATTTTACTAGCACTCCTACTGTATTTCCCCCTTTTCTTTTACTTACAGATATTCAAATACAATACAGATATTCAAGTATAATACATACATTTCCCCATGACTCAAAAGCCACGTACAACACACACAGCTCCTTGCTCAAAGGCCATATTCTTCACAGCTCTTGTCTGTCACAGCTCCTCAACTCAAAGGCTATGTTCTACTACAGCTCTCAGCTGTCCTATCTTCTATCATGTCGGGGTCACCACTTGCTGTTCTCTTATTGTTGTTATCATATTTCTAGAGTCCCAGACCTTCTGAGTGGTTTTCTCACATACAGCTCTTCACAGCAGTGTTGTTGCTGCTTCTTCATCAGAGCTCCTCCAAGACTCTCCCTAACAGGCCAGCCCACCCCCTTTTATCCCAGTTATCTTCATTAGCCACAGCTGCCACCCAGTTAAGGACATCACAGCTGCAGCCCATTTAGATCAACTAGGATTGGGGCAAGGCCACTTATACAATACATATATTTTACTAGGAGTCCTACTATAAAAGCACCTGTCTGGCCTCCTCAGAGGAGGAAACCTCCTGGTTTAGAAGTGATGATTGCAGGGCTGTTTGGAGCCCTGGCCATCATTTGGTTGGAGGTTTCCTTGGTCTGGGCATCACCTGTGGAGCCTGGCCCACCAGGAGCTGGGGCATGGGGCTGGAGAGCAGCAGAGCAGCCCCAGGTGCCACCCATGGACTAGCCCAGCTTGTCTTGATGGCAGCCGAGTGTCCACCAGCGACTTCCCCCTCCGGTGCCTCAGTTTCTCCTTTGGTGTGCAATGGGAAATCTCCTTCTCTGCTCTTCTGTGATCTCACTGGTGCTGATGAAATGTTATTCCTCACAGGGGTCATGCTGGGGGTCTGTTCTTGGTTCATTTTCTCCTCGTGGCTATGGGCTGTGGAGAATTCCCCCGCTCTCTCTCGGGGTATTTTGTCACAGCTTGTCACCTCCCCTCTGCAGGCAGCTGTTCCCTGGGGAGCTCCCAGCCTCTGCTCTTCCCTGGCAGGCTGTGCAGGAAAGGAGAGCTGTGATTTAAGAGCACAGCAAAGCACTCAGAGCCACAAAAGCACCTGGAGATTCAAAGCCTCCCCCACCTGTGTTCCCAGGGAACTTGCTGAGTCTCAGCAGTCTTTTCCTGAACACAATTGTGCCTGCAAAGAGCCTGTCTGAGCATTGTACAGCACAGGGCAGACTTTTAAGTCCTTTTTTTCTTCCTTTTGTTCCTGTATCCAAGGCCTTTCTCTCTTTGATTTATGGATTTGGAGCCCATCTTTAATTATTTGCCCTGCCAAGCTGCCTGAAGCAGGGCTCAGCAGGAGTCAGACACAGGAGCTCAGCCCTGGCTTGGCACAGCAGCGTTCCATGGGAATGCCCATTCCCAGGTGTGTGTGAGAGGCACAGCTCCCTGCTTCCTGCTCTTTGGGGTGGGCATGGACTGGGTGTGCTGGGCAAACTCAGGCTCCAGCACCATACATCCACCCCATCCCCCTGCCCCAGGGCATACAGGGACTGTCACAAGGCCCTCTATAGACACAGAACATTCCAGCAAGGCAAATTACCCTGGATGTGATGCCCAAAGGCATTTTCAGTGCTGGGAAATAAGGGCTCATTTATTCCCTTGAAGATTTCTGCTCCAGAATGAATAGCAGTGATGGAACTCTACCACAGAGCAGGCAGGTCTGCACAGCCACCCTTGTACTGCCCAGCAAGTCCTGTTTGGGTCTGGCAGCTCTGATTTCCCTGTCTCAAGATGCTTTGAAAGGCTCTGCCTTGATTGCACTTCCATCCACTCGAGATAAATAATTGTGTTATCATGGCCCAGCAAAGCCTGAGCCTCCAGGGCTTCACAGCAGCAGCACTCCCAGCCTTGCAGCAGCCCTGCAGCTCCCAGTGCTCCCACAGCACGGGCACCAGAGCAGCTGGGGCTGCCCTGCATCTCTGGCAGTGCCCAGGGCTGGACACTGGGGCTTGGAGCAGCTGGGACAGTGGGAGGTGTCCCTGCCATGGCACTGGATGGGCTTTAGGGGCCTTGCCAGCCCAACCAGCTCTGGGATTCTGTGATTCTCTTCCCCACTGGCTCTAGGGATCATCTCCACTGTGCATGGTGGGATGCAAACCTGGAGCTTCTTCCTCCATGGGCAAATCCCATTTCAGCTGCCTTAAATAATTTCTTTGCCAAAAAAGCTAACAACAGCTTTCTGCTGGAAGCAGGGGGATGGTTGTCAAAGCCTCAGGAAACCCCTTTGATGTGGGGCAGGCAGCTGGAAGAAGTGGTAATGAGGTGCTGGGAAAACTTCAGTCACCAGGGAGGGAGAGCAGCAGTTCTGAAGCTGCCCAGCAGCAGGGCCCCTGTGCTGACACACCACAGCGTGAGGGGATGGCTGAATGAGGCTTACAGGCCTCCAGTGCTTCAGGGACAGACTCATTCTGTGGCTCTGAACAGAATTTCTGGACTTGCAAATTTATGGAAACATCTTTTTGGTCAGCAACAGAGAGAGCAAAGAGGGATTCAGTTATCAGGTCATATTTGTGTGCCCACCACACTCCAAAGTGAGGTCTCTGCAAGCTGCTTAAATTGAGAAGTCTCTGGGGCAGGACCTCTGCCCTTCTCCTCTTTCAGGGCTCAGAATAGCAAGGGCTTGGAGCCCCAGGAGGAGTGCACTGATATCATGGCTATAAATACACTGCTGGTGGCAGGACAGTGTTTGTGCCAGCCAGGGCAAGTGAGGCCTGGTGGAGGCTGCACAGCCCAGAACAGCCCTGGGCACTGCAGATATCCTGCCCTTGGCACAGGGGCATCTCCCTCATGCTGCCACCCTGCTGCAGGGCCACACGTGGCTGGGCTGGCTCAGGGACCTGCTCCCAGCTGCTTCCCAGTGAAGACTTGTCCTTGTTGAGCAAGAATCACACAGACTCTCCAGAGGGCTGCTTTGCATAGAGCACCCATCTTTACTTCTGATCCTCTTTCTATACACTATATCTATATTCTATATCTGTTCAATACAGATAGACCTGGTTGGTTAATTAATCAATACATTTCACCTGATTGGCTGATTAACAAGACACCTTTCTTATAAAGAATCTTTGAGAAAAACAAGAAAACAGAAAGTAGGAAAACATCTTGCAGGTTGTTTATATTAATAATCTATCATTGTTTATCTTCAACTCCCTAAAGTCTCTCAGGCTGATTCTGGGAAAGTTTACCTAGTTTTGTCACACTCTGAGCAGCCTGTCACATCCACAGAGACATGCAGGGACAGCCAGCACTGTCCCCAGGCTGTGTCACCCAGGGCAGCTCCACAGTGGGGCAGCCCCCAGCTCCTGACATTTCCCCTGAGCCTTCCCACCTTTGCTTTCCCCAGAAATGCTCCTGCTGCTCTTTGTTCTGTGGATTGGGTTGTGTGTCCTGCTGCTGCTCCAGGGACACTGAGACCTGGCTGGGAGAGCTGAGCCTTCCTGGGAATGCTGTGAGCTGTGGGATGCTGAACCCACAGCTCACATTCTCGGCTGAATGAGGCAGAGTTGAGCTTTGGCCTGGGCTAAGCCTCCAAGGCCTGAGTGCAAATCGCAAATACAGATTGTGTACCAGACAGGTTTTTATCTTTTCCTAACCAAAGTACTGCTGGTAACTCCAAAGTACAGGCAGGAATTTTCTCTGCTCTGAGTGTGGACGCTGGGGAGGATAACAAAGTGTGTTTGTGTGGCTTGGGCTGCCACTTAACTTGAGGAGAGACTCCAGCCTCTCATTAGAAAGTACCATTTTACTTTTTTATTGTTTTTTAATGAAACCATTTCTTCCCGAAAGAGAAGAAAATTGCCTTTTTCCTAAGTGGACATTTTCATGAAAAAATAATCCCTGAGTTTTCATTACAGTCTTGAACGAGAACTTGAAAATAAAATCTGCTTGTTTCTTCCCCTGGCACTCTGCAAAAAGAAAAATAGAAGAAAAAGAGAGCAAATGTGAATTCTCAACACACATTTTTGTGGACAGAGAGGAAACATGTAAAAGCTTTTACAAAAGGTTTTGAAATGCTATGAGTTGAGTTGACATTTTCCAAAGTCCTCATAAACCCCACTGGATTATTTTTGGTGGATTTCAGCTCTAAGCCCCAAAAACCAGAGTTACCAAGTGGGAGCAATGTGGTTTTGCTCCCAGGTGTCACGGTCATATTTTCTGAAAAAATCCTTTTGCCCAGGATTCTTCTCCTGGGAAGCTGAGATGCCTCAGAGAAGAATGAAAGTAATAATTAGGTGATTACTTCTCCTCTGTTTTGCTGCTTTGGAATGTGGTTGGAGATTGTTTATCCAACAGGTGGTTTTTGATTGGATGTGAATTGTTTTTACTTAATGACCAATCACTGTCCAGCTGTGTTGGGTCTCTGAGGAGTCAGTCACAAGCTTTGATTAGTGTCTTGTTAAGCCTTCTGTCTGTGTCCTTTCTCTATTCTTTAGTATAGTTTTAGTGTAGCATTCTTTAATGTAAGTACATAAAATAATAAATTAACCTTCTAAGATCATGCAGTCAGATTCTCAATTGCTCCTTTGTCCTGGGCACCCCGAAAATCCCACACCCAGGTACCTCCCCAGGCCCTCAGGACTCCCTGCAGCTGCTGAGGGAGCAGAGCTTGCTGGGCTCCCTCCTTTGTGCTCTCCTGGGGTGAAAAGTGTGGGTTTGCTCTGGGAGGAGAACAGCTTTGGTTTGGCTGGAGGGGCTGAACTCTCCTGGTGGACACGGGGGCTTCTCCTTGACTGCTGTGCTGCTTTGGTGTGTGAGGGACAGGCTCGGGTCCCCTGTGCCCCCTGCCCTGCTCCCCTGAGCACAAGGAGCAGCTGTTTTGTGGAGAAAAGAAGAGAACCCCACAACTTTGTAAAAGTTGCAAAGCTGGTAGGTTTATTACAGCGCTGGACGCATGCGGAGATTGCTCTCCTCAAAAAAGGCATGCGTGCCTCTGAGAACTTCAGGTCTCTTTTTATCCCTCTCTCAAATACATATGCATACAGTTTCACAATAGGTTCATACATATTCATTTTTATGGGTTTCGTGTGACTTTTACCGCTAGTTCCTTTTTATCATAAAGAATTCCGAGGTCAGGCTGACTTGCCCTTACTGCAGTCCCTGTCTCTCTCTATCATCTTCTGTCTCCTCCCCTTTATCTCTGTCCTTCACTGAAGTAACTTCACTGAGCTTAGGCCTTGCAGTCTGGCTAAATAACTATGGTTTCTAACCACAGATTCAACTCAAAAATGTACATTTCACCTAAATTAAAATGGATTTTTATCCTGGAAAATTTTCACTTTGCTTCACAGCTCAGAGGAGGGGAGGAGGATGGAAGGAGCTTCCCTGCTGCCCTCCAGGTGTGTGTGGCCAAGCCCAGCTGGCTCTCTGAGGGGCTCACCCACACCCACCCTGTGTGCAGGTCCTGCCCTGGGGTGCCAGGGCTGCTGCCTTTCTCCAGGGGGGTTTGTGCAGAGGCTCTTTGGGTGCCCTGGCTGTGCTGCCAGTGCTGGTGTGAAGCATGAGGGCACTGGCAGTGACCAAGCTGTGTCTTTGCTTTGATGAGCACTGAATTCAGGACAGTCTCACTCAGTTCCACCCTGCTCTGGCCCTGGGGTTCTTGCCAAAGCCCCCTTTGCCCCTGCCCCCCTAAAGGCTGCATTCCTTGGTCCCAGCAGCAGCACAACCTGTACCTGCTGTTCAGGGGTTTGTGTTCCAGAGTTCCCCTGGGGGGCTGGTGCCACTTTCCACTTGTACAGAGGGAGAAGCTGCAGCACAGAGCAGGCAGGTGATGGGATAAATGTTAAAAACGGGTTTGTATGGAAACTTGCTGGGTCTGAGAACTTTTTATGAGCCCTCTGTTGAGCTCTCTGACTCCTCCTCAGCTGCTGACAGGGCTGTGATAGCACAAAAAGCAGGAATTCCTCATTGGCTACAACAAGAGTCCAGCCCAAAGAGTCAGTGAGGTATTGCCCACCTTGCCCTTAGACCTGCTTAGGGCCCACTGGCCCTCTGTGACCCATCTGTGATGGGGAAACTGAGGCACAGAACTCCCAGGGCTTGCAAACTCCCTGCTTGTGCAGGCAGGAGAACTTTGCTGGAAGCTCAGCACTTCTGGAGAAAGATGCTGGTGGCAGAGTTGGTCCTTCTCCTGTTTGGCACAGCTGGCACTGAAGTGCTTTGAGGGGTTTCTCCTCCCCTTTGGCATCACAAGGGCAGCACCTTCCCAAGGCTTGGCCTCCTCCTCCTGCCTGTCCCACTGGATTCTTTGCACACCTGGAACCCTTGTCTCTTCTTTCCCAAATTCAGTACAAAGCTGCTTTAATGCTTCCTGAAATCCCCAACACAGGAGAATTTCCACCCTGCTAGGATCATTAACCTTCCTGCCTTTCCAGTATTTGCAGCTATTGGATAATTTCTTTGTTCTTTTGGTGATTGGTTTGTTTTTTCAACTATGATTTATTCAGGGAGGCTCTGGGACTGCCACCTGTCCCAGTCCATGGGCAGAGCCCTCCCTGCACCTCAGCAGGGCTCTGAGAGCACCAGCTCAGGCCAGCATGGAAATCACACCAATGGAAGCCCCTCACAGGGCACCATTGGGGTTTGGGGGTTTTGTTTTCACCAACGGGACCGGAGTGCTGGGGTCCATTCCCTGAGCTTTACTGCAGCATCAGCCTCACTGCATGGCTGAGACAACAGAGGGATGGCAAAGCTCATGTACAGCAGCAGCAGCCAGAGGTTGCTTTGTTACAGAACATTTTAAAACCTTCCCAGCCAATAGCACATTGCTAAAGCTTACAGAGAGTTGTTCTAACCAATTACTAAAAGTACAAGTGCACCTGCTGCACACAATGCTGGCTTGTCTGCTTTCCATTAACAATACACCATTAGTAAGCTTCAAACCTTCTACTATCTTACTAAACATATTATTCTGCAGTCTTAATATCTGTCTTAACCAAGACTAAAACTCAAGCTATTGTTCCATGTCCTTACTTGCTGTACTACTGTAACTTTTTCTACCTTCAGACTCTGCAGCTACAGCTAGTTCTGAGTTCTCTGTTCTTTCTGTTTCCAAAGCCTGCTTTCCCAACTTTCTAAAAATCTTACTTTTACTAATTCCCACAGGTGCTCCTCGTTAGGGTCTTGCAGCTGTTAAATCTCACCTGTCCCAAGTTTGGGGCAAGGAGCAGAGAGGTTTCCCAGAGCATCATGTGCAGGGAGGGGGCTCAGGGGGGACGCAGCACAAAACAGAACACAGCACAAAACAAAACACAGCACAACACAACAGAACACAGCACAAAACAGAACACAACACAACAGAACACAGCACAGCACAACAGAACGCAGCACAGCTTCTCCTGCCCAGGCACAGGGAGCTCTAGGGCTTGGGACTGGCTTGTGCAGCCCCACAGTGATCCCTCAGTAGGTCAAGCCCAGGGGGCTGGAAGTGCCGGGAATTCACCTGAGGAAGGCAAAGGAGGAGCTGCTGTGCTGGGCTGAGCCTGTGCTCCCTGCCCACCCCTCAGCAGGGCTGGGGGCCTTTTCTCCAGCCCCAAGTGAGGTCATTCATGTGTTCAGGAGGCACCAGGCATCAGGAGCACTCAGAGCCACCAGGATCAGGCAATCCAGCCTGCCCTTGGGCAGAGTTAGCAGCAGGGTTGCTGTCGAGATTGTGCTGTGGCAAATCCCCTGGACTGCTCCTAGTGCAGTGGGAAGGGTTTCCAGCCATGAAGGTGTGATAAATAGGTATGATTCGTGCTGATAAAAATTGAAACAGTAATCAATATTGATACAGTAATTCATATTTGAAAATAATAAAATAGTTAATAGTTAAAGGTTGTAATGCTAAAGAAGAGAGGGAGAGGAAGGGCTCTACTTCTCTTCCTTCTTAGCAGATGTTTTTCAAAGACTACAGGAAAGAAGCTGAAGATACAGTTGCTAAAAATGAGCAAGAACCTGGTTCGGTCCCAGAAACTGCTAATTATAAGAGATTTATTGATTTGATATGTAGATGCAGTGATATGTTAGTCTTGGCTTACATTGTACTGCTTGGTGCACATGTGTAACCCAAAGGTGAATTAAAGGACAAGGAAGAAGACTACAGAGCCTTCATCAGTGACAACCCCCAAAGACTTGTGCGACCGCCAAACCGAGTGGTGGCGCATGCGTGGTACAGGTAGTAAGGAGGGCGGAGACAGAAAAGTGATGAACCGAAAATAGGAGGAGATGGCATTGACACACGGCATATAAGGGGTGATTTTCACCTGGCAAGCCTGTACGTGAGGTGGCAAGGGTCATTGAACCCTGCACTCCGTACCCCGCGGTTATTTTTGCTTATGCGCTATTATTTGAACCAAATTATCCCTTATTTATATATTTTCTAAACTATTCAATTAAAATTGTTACTACTTTTAATATTGTTTGGGGTTTTTTTTTGATGGGATAATTGAGCAAACATAACAAAGGGGAACTGAATTCTGCCTGTATGGAGATTCCTTTGCTGCCTCAGCCACCAACTGGCTGAAAAAGCAGCTGAGGGTGCAGCAGTCCAGCTGTTAATGTGTTTATTGGGATGAATATTACATATAATTCTTGGAGCAGCTCTGTTTCTTTGCAAAGGCACAAACCACAGCAGCAGGATTTAGGAGTATGGACAAGCCTGTGTTCCACAGAGCCATGTTTGATGGCAGGACATGATAGAGGTGTCTGTCCCATGAACACCCAGTGTTAAAGGCTTGGTTAAACCTGCCCCATCATCCTGTGGAGCTCCTCATGTTCCTCCAGGCTCAGCCTTCCCACTTCCTTATCCATTCCCAGTGTGCAGACTTCTCATTGCTGGCCAGGTTTGTCCTTACAGATTTATTATCTGCATTTCTTGTTCTGTACAATTGGGCCACTCTGTGCCCCACTCCCCTTACCTGAATTCCCCACTGTGACTATGCTTTGCCCCATTTCCTTCTCCTGGACTCTCTGCTCAGGTGTTTCCAGTTCCCTCCCTTTCTTCCTCATGCTCTGCAGCTTCTGACCCAATCCTGTGTTGTGCCACCCCCAAAGGCTCCTCCTGCTCTCCCTTTGGGGTGTCCCTTTTCCCTCCTGCTCCCATCAGCTGAAGGGACATTGCAGGAGTGGGGGATGCTCCCTGTTACTTCTCCAAGGATTTTGCTCCCTAGGGAAGGGGGGGTGTTGGCACTGCTGTTGGAAAGGAGGAATTTGGTGCTATTTTAGAGCCTTCAAGGCAAATTCTGCTTCAGGTGCGTTGTTTGGATGACAAGGCAGACAAGGACGTGCCTGGATACAAACTGGAGTTCAGTGGATGTTTTCCCATGTCCCAAGAGATGTGATGATGGATTTTCAATGAGGCTTTGCTGGAGAACCCTGTTGCCCTGCCTGGATGCGCTGGGCAATATTTCTGTAGCACCACAGTTAAGTTTTTATGGAAGCCTCGTTCTGTTTAATGTAGCTGTAGTTGGGTTATAAATTAATAATCCCTGCTGCTGGGACTGCTGTGGAGCAAGATGGCTTGTGTATAAATAATTCATGCCATTAAATTCGTTGTGTTCCCTGTCTACAGCTCATTTACCTGCTGTGACTACAAATATTGCTGTGCCCGGTGAGAAGGTGTTGGGAGATGCCAGGTGTGAGAGGTCTGTCAGGAAGAGGCTCCTGCCCTGCTTAAATGGATCAGAAACTCCTGGGACAGGGAGTGCCAGGACAGCCTGGTTTGTGAACAGGACAGGGTGAGGATTGCACCTTGGATTTGGAGATGGGGAGGCCCAGGCTGTGGGAGATGGGCTGCCCTGGCACATCCATCCTGGGCAGCAGCAGCAGCAATTCCTTCATGGAAGGTGTGGAGCCCTCATCCCTGGAAGTGGCACTCAGAGCTCTGGGGACAAGGTGGGACTCAGTGATCCAGGAGAGCTTTCCCAGCCTCAGGGACCCACTGATCACAGCTCTACCTCCTTTCCAAGCTCTCCGTTATGGGGGGCTGAGTAAATATATGTATTGCAGTAAAAGATCTCTGTATTGGCTAAGTGACCCTGCCCTGATTCTAGTTATTGTAAATGGGCTGCAGCTGTGATGTCCTTTGATTGGGCAGCAGCTGTAGCCCGTGGAGGTAGCTGGGATAAAAGGGGGTTGGCATTCAGGGAGGGCTGGAGAGGAGCCCTGACTGAGAAGTGACAACAAAACTGCTGTGAAGAGCTGTGTGTGAGAAAGCCACCCAGAAAGTATGAGACCCTAGAAATATGATATACAACAATATGGTTACAACACTCCCTCTTTGTGGCTCTTCCGGAATTATTTTAGTGCTTGTCCTTACCAGTAAACCAGGAACAGCTGGAATCCTTGCAAATTCCATGGGGTTTGCAATGTATTTTTTTAATTTAAATTCCCCCATGTTTCCTTGGAAAGCAGCTTCCCAGAAGCAGTAAAGAATCCTTTCCAGCCTCAGGCACCACCACTCTGTGTTGCAGTGAGTAGAGTAAGATAATGACATAAGTCCTGCACAGATGAAGGTTAAAGGAGTACAAAATAAAATTTAAAAAAGCATTATTGTGTCCAGAAGATGTTTTCCAGAGTTCTAATGCACAGTCTCTAAAATGTTTGGATATTTGTAGAAATTAGTGGAAAACTGATGTTTCCAAGAGCTTTGGGGCTGTTTTATTACTCCTATATTAGGAGATTATTTCAGACCACACTGGTAATGCTTTTCTGTTGTGATGTTGTCAATTCTGGTTTGTTTTCCCTCAGCCTTGCTGCTGCTCTCATCTGCATGTGATGATCCAGGGCAAGACTTGAGGGAATCCAGGGAAGACTGTGCTGGAATAACTTCCATCTTCTCCTCACACACCAGAAACCTGATTCTCTGACAGTAAGTAATATTTATGTGCTTTTATGCATCATACATAACCTGTAAAATTGTGTTAT
This sequence comes from Ammospiza nelsoni, assembly GCF_027579445.1. Classification (NCBI taxonomy): domain Eukaryota; kingdom Metazoa; phylum Chordata; class Aves; order Passeriformes; family Passerellidae; genus Ammospiza; species Ammospiza nelsoni. The sequence continues at coordinate 1,033,969 of NC_080656.1, read as the reverse complement.
TGTCAAGTTACCATCATATATTATCTAGAAGCAACTTTAAAAGGTTGGTTTAGCTTTATGTATAAATATTGATGAGAAATCTGAAGCATGTTTTTCTGCAGAAAATACTTATATCAGACTCAAATTTATCTGGAAAAGATGTTATCCCTTATGTTCCTGCTGAAGTCTACTTAGGAGACAGCCTGAGCAAGGCTGTGTCTGTATAAATAACAAGGACTATTAGTTTGGGACCAATTTATTCACTGAAGAGGCTTCTGAAGAAATACATCAGCATATTGGAAATCACTACAAAGTGTTTGGGTGATGTTTATTGAGGCTGAAGACAAATGTTTGGGATGGAAGGAAACAAGAAAGAAGTCCTGTAGTGGCAGGAGCTGAACCAAATGAGGCAGGGGCTCGTTAACCTCGAAACAACTGCGAGTTCTTGAAGCTGTTTATGAGGGAAGTTCCACTGCTCTTTGTTTTGGTTAAAAACCAGGTTTCTGTTTATGTGGGGAAAAGATTTTTAACTAGTGAAGGAACGAGTGACCTTGGGATTCAAAGTTTGGCACTTGGCATTGATCTGTGTGTTGTGGTTAAGCTTTATGCTGGCAGTGACAGTGATGGCCAGCAAGTGTCCCTCACACCTGGCCACTGCTCCAGACAAACTGGAAAGGGGCCCCTGCAGGTGACACCTCTGCTGGGGGCTGAGGAGCTGCTCCTAAACAGGAAAATGGGCTTTAATATCTCCTTTTAAAGCCACTGCAAACGGGCTGGAGTGTTTTATTGCAAGGCTGCAGGAGTGACCTGTCACTCAGCCTGCCCTGCTCTGAGGGGCTTTGCTGCCCTGCCTGGGTTTGCTGTGGGGTTTGGAGGCTCCCCCAGCCCAACCCTCTGTGTGAGGCTGTGTGCACACAACGTGGGGCATAATGGAACATGAAGTATTGTGCTTTTCCCTAACCTATTTACATTACTTCATTACCATTGAATTTTACTGAGCATGTCAGGAGTGGAGAGGGAAATATAATCTAATAGGAAGGAATGCATCTCTCTGGAGCAGGGAAGCTGTGAGATAAAAAATGGGGTTTAGACAGGCAAATGAACTGATGCACTGGGGAGGGAAGTGATCACACTCCTATTCTTCCCCCAAAAACAAGTTAAAATTCTTCCCACAGCTTAATGTTGTAGCAATATTCAAGTGTCCCAGCCAGTATATTTTGTAAGGATTGAAAGGAATAACAAAGCCAAAGGTGATGGAAATAACTGGATGATGCAGTGGACAGCAGTCAGTAGGGACTGGGATGGCCATAACCCTGAAATGCATTGATCAAATGCATGATTGTATCTCACTATCCCAGATTGTTTGCCTTGAAATGGAAGCAATTTAATCTTTAGAAAAAATAATGAAAGAGCAAACTGTAAATGAGACCTTCTGGCAGCAGGACAGGCTGTGGTCCCAGAGGCAGCAGCACAGGCCAGGATGACAAATGAGGTCATTAAAGTAAATAGTGTAAATTGAGTTTTGGCAGTGGGAAGGAATCCTTATTATGATGAAGGGCATTAATATGGGAAGAAGAAAAGGGGGAGGAGGAATTCACTGGTGACAGGCTTATCTGGGGCAGGGAGCAGTGAAATCCTGTGGCTGCTCCTGCTGCCTCCCTCATTGCAAGGGAAGGAGTCCATTTAATTGCACAGGGCTTTCAGGAGGGCATGGTTTGGAAGTGCATTAATGATTATGGAGTGTCATAATCACCCCTTCAAACATCATCCAGGAGACTGCTGAACCAAAACTTGGGATCCTTCACTCACTGAGTCTCATCTTTGACATCCCATTTGCAGCACTTATGCTTTGCCTGCTGATTTTTCACTTTTAAAGCGTTTCTTAATATGAGTGTTCAAAACCTGAGCACTTGGTTTCCTCTGGATAGGCTGGGATTGTGGGAAGTGTAAAACTTGGTGTTAAAGGGCTGTGGCAGCCAGTTCCCACTGCCTGACCAGGAGGGAATTCTGGCCTCTAAATCTGGCCCTCCTTAGGTGCTGCTGACAGCCAAGTTCATTATCCTGCTCAGATTAACAGGGAGTTGTGACAGTCCTTAAGGTCACAGGGACTTCTTCAAGTTGTTGGGCTTTTTGAAATCAGTGAGAATCAGTGGGTAACTGGGAATCCTCTGTGCAAAATCTTGGGGTTGTTTTTGTCTGCACTGATACTGCAATAAATCCTTGCTCCTGTAAAAGCAGATGGAACTGCCAAGATTGGGCATTGCCCTGGGAATCCTGAGTGTCACTGTCCTCTGGCCTTTTTGTGGCCACTCTAATGGCACTAATGACACTTTCACCGTGTAAAGGCACCTAACAGGATGTTACTAATTAGGTAAAAGTTCATATGGTCCCATTAGTACACTACAGTTCTGTGGTTTTCTTCTCTGAGGTTCAGTTCCTGTGGTCATCCTATTGTGAGGATGAATCACTTGCGAAAAGCAGTTTGAATTAATGAAAAACAAATCTTGGCTTCAACAGGATTGTCTTTGAGGTGCCTTCCAACCCAAAGTCTGTGCCTAGGGCCAGGTTTTCCTACACCCTCCTGAGCTCAGAGAGGGCTCTGAGGCAATCAAAGGCATGGAAATGCACTTTTCCTGTTTAGCTTGCAAAGGCAGATTTATCTCTAAGAGTAGCTCCCATTCTTTCACAACATGCCTTGAAAAAAATGAAAGCCCAACCAAAACCAAACAGAAATTTCCTCCCTTTGCCTTGGAAATGCTGGTTTTTGTTGAGCCCATCATGGTGTGGTAATAGAGATTTGCACGGGCTGTTGAAAGGAATGAGCTCCAGAGCTGCTGGGGATGGCTCTGAGCTGTGGGAGGAGGAAGGAGCAGCTTAGGGACAGTTCAGGGTATTTGCATGAACAAACACTGCTGGGGCTGCAGCTGAGCAGCTGGAAAAGTGCATTTCACAGCAGCATCTCTGTGAGTGCAGCAGCATGAAGGAACACTTCCACAGGGTTTTGTGGCACACAATTGGAAGAATTGCTGCAAAATAGATGGGGATGAGCAGGGAAATGGGATGTGAGGGAGCTCAAGCAGCACTTGAATTCATGGCAGTCCAGCCAGAGAGGAAAGGCTGCTCAGGGAGTTTTGCAGGACCTCTAAAATCAGTGTGCACATAAAGGCATGGAAGGGTTGTTGTGTCAAGCTGGAGATCAGGAAAGGTTCTGCCCCCAGAGGGTGCCCAGGGAATGGGCACAGCCCCGAGGCTGCCAGAGCTCCAGGAGGGTTTGGGCAGCGCTGCCAGGGATGGACAGGGTGGGGTTGTTGGGGGTCTGGGCAGGGGCAGGGGCTGGATCAATGCTCCCTGTGGGTCCTGCTCAGGATATTCCATGGTGGTGTGATGGGATCTTTGCAGGCCCCTCTGGCATTGGGGATTGTGTCAGTCCCAGCTGCTTTCTTTGGCCTCTGCCCCGCAGGCATAGTCGGGTGTGCCAGCCCTGGGGCCCCCCAGGTATGGGGAGCCCTCCCCGAGCGTGTGGGGAACCCTCCCCGTGTGTGTGTGTGGGGAGCCCTCCCCGTGTGTGTGTGTGTGGGGAACACTCACCGTGTGTGTGTGTGTGTGGGGAGCCCTCCCCGTGTGTGTGTGTGTGGGGGGGGAACCCTCCCCGTGTGTGTGTGTGTGGGGAACCCTCCCCGTGTGTGTGTGTGTGTGGGGAACCCTCCCCGTGTGTGTGTGTGTGTGGGGAACCCTCCCCGTGTGTGTGTGTGTGTGTGGGGAACCCTCCCCGTGTGTGTGTGTGGGGAACCCTCACCCAGCTGCTTCACCCCCTGCACTTGGGATTTCCACTGATATCAGGCACGGGCAGCCTGCTCTGCCAGAGCCCAGGGAAGCAGGAACAGGGCAGTTGAAGGCTGAGGGTTAATTTGCTCAGATTTTGCCTCTAATTGCTGCAGAGTGAGAGTCTGCTCTGCTTTTCTGGGGGTGGTGGAATCCAAGCAGAACTCAAATCAGAGGGCAATAAATGCTTCTTGAAAATGGGAGTAGGAGAAAAGTGCTGATTCCTCCAGCTCTGGGAAAAGGGACCTAAGGAAGGTTTCTGGTGAGGACTCAGCAATTGCTGAGGGAAAGCCCTGCCCTGGAGAAGATGAGATGGGATTTTTGTTACTCTGGGTGGAGGAGTCTCAGCCACGTGCCAGGTCCTGACACTGGGAAAAGATTGTGTGGCATGTTTTGTGTGAAATCTGTGTGGCTTTGTAATAAGAAGTGTTTGATGATCAGAGCTTTCCTGTCATGAGAAGAAGCAGGAAGCTGAGCAGAAATGAAAACTCTGTCCTCACTTGTGTGCCCTGGGTCAGGAGAAATTCAGGGATTCACTTAATGCTGTTGTTATTAGTTAGAACATCTATATGCTGGGAAAACACTCCTAGAGTAATAATAAAATGACTAAGGATTTTGCCAAGAAATATTCAAAACCTTTTAAGTAAATACTGGAGAAAAGCATTTATTGGAACAAGAAGGGGGGGAAAAGGATTGATTCTGAAAAATGGGATTTCAAACACTCCCTCACTCATGGAGAAACCTGGAGTTGTGCTTCATCAGTAGGAAACCAAAAATGTGGCTCCAGTGCCACAAATCCCTAAACAAATGTGGCTTGAATAATAGATCGACTTTCTTAGCAGAGCTTTTCCCTAAGCAAACTTAGGGATCAATAACTAATTATTTGCAGGAATAGCCTTGTGAATTTCCCATCATAAATAGGTCCAGGAAAACTCTCAGTCGCTCCAATCCATTTGTGACCAAAAGAGGTAAAAGTAATTATTCTCTTAGCTCACACACTGATTTATCCTTGGTTTTTTCTCTGCTTGTTTTTGATGGAACAGCTGCACTTAACCCACGGCCTTGTTTATGCTGGGAAAAACAGATCTTTTAACTGCAAACACATCACTTGAACAGCTGAGCCAGTTCCTCAGCTGCAGGTTCCCAGTGTAGGTTCCATTGCTCTTGAGAACCTGAGTGCGCTGGGAGGGTTTGGATGAATGAGCTCCCATCAGGCTGGGTGAGGGGCTCTGCAGCTGCCTCACCTTTGCCTGCTGTGGGAGCCTTTCCTGCCACAGGGCTGCTGCTGCTGGGGCTCTTTCCCGCTGCTGGCTGCTGTTTCTATAAAACTTGTCAGATCTTCCTTATCCCTGGGGCTCCTCTCCTCCAAAGTGATGCCCTGAGCCCCTGGCTCTGCTCAAGGTGTGCCCTTGGTACAGGGAGTGCACTGAAGCTTAAAGCTTGTGACCACCAGTGCTGTAGGTGTGTTTTTCCTTGCAGAGGACAAAATCTGTCTCAGATATTTATATATGTTTGTATTTGTTCTTTCCCCAGATATAAATCTGCTCACAGGGGCCAAGCAGATTATGTGTCCTGATGGGTCTCTGTCTCTGAGCTGCTGCTTATCTTATCTTGATAAAACCCCTCCAGAATGTCTCTTTCCAGCCCAATGGGTTGCTGTGTAATATCCTCAGTATTTGCTGTTGCTGCTGTACTGAAGCAGGCTATGGAAATTCCTGTCTGTGGAAAATGGGGATGTAGGAGCACGAGTGGGATGAAGCATCACCTTCCTCCCCTGGAGCTGCTCTGCTCAGCCCAAGGCTGGCAGGGAGCTGCTGCTGACAGAGCCTGTCCTGAGCATCTCTGCTCTTCCTTCACTGCTTGGCAGTGCCTGCTCAGCCTTTCCTTTCTCCAGTGTCAGCCTCTGGCTCCATCCTGGTAACAATTCCTGGGGCTCAGTCTCTTGTCAGGCACTTTCTCTCCACAGTATTTTATTTTGCTCATTGACAGCAGCAGCTTTCTCTGGAGAAGCAAAATCCCTCCTTCCCTCCCCCTTCTCCCCAGGGCTGCTGTTAAATAACCTTGTGCACAGCCAAGCCAGAAATGTCTCTGGGAGAACAGGCTGAGAGCCCCAGTGCTGCCTGGGCTCTAACCCAGGAGCAAACCCAGCAGGAACCCAGAGGTTGGGGACAATGAGGGACTGGACCATGAGGACAGATGTGGAGGGTGGCAGAGCCCCAGAGCAGCTGCCCAGGATGCTGTGGGGTCTCCTCCTCTGGAGATGTCCAAACTCCACCTGGGCTCCTTCCTGAGCCATGGTGACCCTGCTGCAGCTCAGGTTCCCTCCCTCCCACCCTGAGTTTTGGGCTCTCCATGGTGACAGAACCTTTGTACTCCTGTGCCAGACTGGAGCAGAGTCCTGGCCTGTGGTGCCAAAGGGGAATCTGAGCTCTGACTCTGGAGCCATCCCCAGTGAGTGAATTTAGGAGCCCCCTCTGTTGTTTCTGTGCAAAGGGACAAAGGAGGGCTCGAGGCAGATGCTCTGTGCGATGCAGGCCCTGCAGAGGGGCCAGGGCTGGCCCCAGCCCATCCCCTCAGCTCTGAGCTGCAGCAGCCCCTGCTGCTCTCTCTGTGATCCTGGCATTGTTTTGCCAGCTGGGCTCTGCTGTGGCCTCTGTTCAGCCCCCAGGATTGTGGCAGCTCAATGTCATTGCAGAAGGAGCTGAAATTGTTCCCAACTTGCCTGATCCTGTTGCTGGTGGTGTTGGATCTGTTTGGCTGCCTCCAAAGCACTGGCTGCAGTCAGCTCAGGAGGACTCTCTGTCTTGCTTCAGCTTTGTTTGATCAGGGATACTTGGGTGAAAATTAGTCCAGATTAATTAATGGCAAGGATTGAAGGTGGAACACTTCACCTACACTGGCAGGGCTGCTCTTGGTCAGAGCAAAAGTGGCCTTTAATTATTTACTTCAGAGCTAAAATAAATTAAAGACTTGCTTCTAGCTGTGTCCACACAGGGGTTTAATCCAGTTTATCCATGCTAACCTTACTCAGATGAGCTGCCTTGGTCATCTACCTGTCAGCAAGTTTTCTGAAAGCAGGGATATTCCAGAGAAGGGGAGAACGTGGTCCATGGATCCTCAGTGTGTGTGTCACACACATTTCCCTGGGGCAGCCTATGGGGTGTGACAACTTTTGCCATCCATGGCAGGAGTCAGATTGGTCCTTTTTAGACATCCCTTAAGCCCCTTAAGTCCTGGAGTCCCCATCCCTGTCCCCTGTCTTGGTTTCTTTATCCAAGACCTCTGAGTGGTGGACAAGCACCAATTTCCTTGTCTAGAAGAGCTGGAGAAGGGAAAAAACCAACCCCAATTTGTATAAGTATAGGGAAAAGCAAGCACTGCTAATATTAGTGTTGCTTTTGTATTAATAATTCTCTGATAAATGCCTGGGTTTTTTTCTTTGCCAGTCTAAAAATACTCCCCCAGCTTGGCAGCGTGTTGTGACTGTGATAATGAAAGTGCAGCAGCATGTGCCTGCCACAGCTCCTGCCCTTTCCTCCTGGGCTGGCAGAGCTCTGGGGTTGTCTGAGGGAAGAGAGGGCACACACACTGAGATGAAGGAGAGCTGGTCCTGACTCCTGCCTTCCAAAAGGCCACAGCCTGGGAATTATCTCAATTTCAGTGGAACCCAGTGTGTTATGGAAATGTCACGTCCCTGAGCCAGGGAGAGAGGTGGAGTATGAATCCAAAACAAGAATGACACCAGATTTAAACAGAAGCAGCTCATCTTGAACTGAAGTCAAATCTACATTTTTTAAAAATATTTATTTTAATCTCCAAGACTGTGGAACTCCCTGCTAGAAGAACTTGTGGAGCCAAAGGGACTCTGCTTGTGTTTAGGTGATGAACGTGTGGTTTGGCAGTGCCCTTGGCTGGGAGAGCAACCTGTTATTGTCACAGTTTAATTGTTGTTATTGGTGCTGTACTGTACCTGTACCACAACCTTTGCTCTGACACAACATTCAAAGCAGAAGCTGCAGCACGAGGTTCACTGAGTGCCTGCCTGGATGCTGGGGCTCATCCCTCTGCTGGCTTATGGCTCGTGCCTTGGAGCACTCACATTCTCTGAGAAAATTCCTTCTCCCAGGATTTTTCTCCTGGGAAGCTGAGAAGCCTCAGAGAAAAGGAAAACAATTCTGATCTCATTTGCTTCTCCTGTGCTGTGCTCACATGTGGAATGTGTTTGGAGATTGTTTACCCACAGGTGATTGTTCCATTGGATTCTGCTGTGAGTTGTTTTCACTCTTTGGCCAATCAGGGCCAAGCTGTGTCAGGACTCCCTCCAGAGTCACAAGTTTTCATTATTATCATTTTAGCCTTCTGTAAGTATCCTTGCTGTATTTTTGGTATAGTTTAGTATAGTGATCTTTAATATAATAGAGTATCATAAAGTAATAAATTCACCTTCTGAGAACATGGAGTCAGATGATCATTCCTGCTGTTGTTGGGACATTTCCCAGCAAATACAATATTACCTAATAGGATTTTCAGGGTGTAGCTCTGCCAGCTGAGCCTGGGGTGCCTGGGGTGGATTTGGGGTGAGCTCCTACTGGGAGGTGTGGGAAATGGATTTGTAGAGAATTCTTAAAGCTTGACAGAGGGTTCCTATAGTATGCATCTGTATTGGGTATTGTATTATCTCACCCTTCACATAGGACTGAAAATAGAATAAAAGTTTTTAAAATGCCTCTCACTTCCCCCATCTAGGTCAGAAAAGAGCATAATCCAACAGGAGGCAGCTCCTTGCTGGGAGCTCCAGCTGCTGGACGAGGACTCTGCTCTGCACTTGGGTGTCATTCCCTCCCTCCCACCCTGAGTTTTGGGCTCTCCATGGTGACAGAACCTTTGTACTCCTGTGCCAGACTGGAGCAGAGTCCTGGCCTGTGGTGCCAAAGGGGAATCTGAGCTCTGACTCTGGAGCCATCCCCAGTGGGTGACTTTAGGAGCCCCCTCTGTTGTTTCTGTGCAAAGGGACAAAGGAGGGCTCGAGGCAGATGCTCTGTGGGATGCAGGGCCCTGCAGAGGGGCCAGGGCTGGCCCCAGCCCATCCCCTCAAGGGCAGGGAAGGATGGATCCCCAGGGGTGCCAGCCCTGCAGAGATGGCTCTGAGGAGCTGTGTCCTGTCCCTGGGGCTGCCTGAGCCCCGTTCCCTTAGCTGGGGCTGTTGTGGTGCTGAGCTGGCCTGGGTGCTGTGCATTGGGGTGCATTGGGGGGCTTTGGGGCAGCTCCCCTCCTCCCTTCCCTCCCTGTTTCAAGAAACAGGGCAGTTCTGGTTTATGCAGCTGCTGTCTCATGGCAGCCAGGGAGCTGATGGTCCTGTTGGCACCACAAGTCCAGCCTGGGGTATTTGAGCCCCCAGCAGCCTCCTGGTGGGAAAGGGGAGTGGAAATGCCCTCCTAGAAATGAACCACAGCTCTTGAACCCACTCTGTGGCCTCAGAGGCTGTGCAGAATCACTTTGGGAGAAAGCTGAAGGATTTATTGCTGCTTGCAGAGGCTTTGGCAGAAATGTCCTTATCTTGCATGTTTTCCTTGAGGTTTCAGTCCTGGATTGATGACTGAAAGGAAGGATTGCATTCATCTCCCCAGGACTCAGGCTCAGGAGGCTGCTCAGGACAAGAGGAGCCCAGAGAGGGGCGGCTGAGGGACTGGGGGGATTTGCTGTGGCCACAGCAGCCAGGCCAAAGGAAGCTTGCAAGGCCTCAGGAAGAGGAGGTCAGCTGCTCCCTGTCTGCCTCCTTCCACAAGGACTTGGAGCTGCCTTCCAGGGTTTGGATCCTGGGAAGGGTCCCCAGTGGATTTATTTCCCTCTGCAGGAACATCCACCACTGACCTTGTCCTTGACAGAGCAGGGCAGGAGTGGCACCAGCAGGGCAGTGACAGCTTTTTCTCTCAGGGGGAGCAGAAACACTCAGGAATTGACTCTGGGGTGGTCCCACACAGTCAGGCCTGGTTGGTGGCCTTGGGCCCCGTGGGTCCTGTTCAGAGCTTTGGGGCTCAGTAATTTGGCTTTTCCCACTGTTTGAGGGGTGTCCAGTGGCACATGGGTGGTTTCCAGGCACATCCCAGGAGTTCCTCTGCAGAAAGGGGATTGTTGCCTCATCCCCTGACTATGGCTCAGGGAAAACACTTGGATGAGGGTTAATATGGGAGATGTTTTGTACACACTGGAGGGAATACACAGAATCTGAATGGGTAGAAAAAGAACCTCTTCAGACTTAATTGCTTTGACATTTCTATTCCTCAAGTGCAGAGTGCCCTCCTGAGCTCAGGATGCTTCAGTGGGAGTCCTGTGAGTGTCCAAAAGCAAACCTGCAGGATGGGAAAGGCTGAGCAGAGGTCTGTGTCAGCTCCTGGCAGTGCTCCACCCTACTCTGCTGCCTGCTGAAATGATGGGGATAAATCAGGTTTGTATGTTCAGCTAGTGGCCCAAAACTGATTAGGTGCTTAATTACCTCTGAAGGTGCAGGCTTGGTTGCTGGTGTCACCTGAACCTGGGAGTAGAGCTTTGAGGGCTGAGGAGCCTGGGAAGGGTCTGCAGTGGGACCACTGTGCAAGGATAACCAGGAGAGGATAAAGCTGGAGTCTGCAGCCAGGAAAAGGGGCTCAGTCCCTTGTGGTAGGGTCCCTGGGGACACTGATGTCTCTGGGGTCCCACTGTCACATTCCAGGTACTGTTTGCCTCCCTAAACTCCTGAGCTCAGCCTCTGTTTTCCTTCAGTAAAATGGGGATGAAACCTGCTTCCCAAGGCCTGGGGATTGGAAACTGGAGTGGTTTGAAACCCATCTTCATGGAGTCCCAGAATGGTTTGGAAAGGGATATCAAAGCTCACCCAGTTCAGCCCCTGCCGTGGGCAGGGACATCTTCCACTGTCCCACCTTGCTCCAAGCCCTGCCCAACCTGCAATCCTCCATTCCCCAATCCTTTAGGGAATGGTGTTTCACAGACAGGTTTGTGTCCCTGTCATGAGCTGGGAATTTCTATGCAGGTGCTGCTGGCCCAGGTTCACACTGCAGGACCCCTTCTCCCCATGAATGAGGGATTCTGTGAGCAGGGTTTCACTGGGGAAAGGCCTCCCAGAGGTGAGGATGGATCATCTCTAAGGCACTGCCCAGCTCAGGGATGCTCCAGCCCATGGCACCTGGCAGAACATGGATGATCTGGATCTGGGCTTGTCTGTTACACCCAGAAAGCCTCAATACCTGTAGGGGAAAAAGGAATGTAAATCTAATTCCCTTTGATGATGAGGGGCCTTCCCAGAGCCTCCTTCCCACTGGTGCTGTTGTGGTGAGACACAAACCTTCAGGGCTTCCTGCTAAGTCAGGGGCTGAGCTCCTCTGTGCCTGGTCTGACTCCACAGGGGCGTTTCTGCTCCCTCCTGGTGCTCACTGCTCCAATTTCATCCTCCTGAGCAGAGCTGGAAGGAGCAGAGCAGGGACACTCAGCTGGGCTGGGGGAGGATGTGATGGGGCTGTGCAGGAGCATCTCCCAAAAAGAACTCCTGAGGTGCAAAGTGAGGGACCCAAAAGCCAGGAATTGCCAGCAGAGGGATGGCTGGGGAGTCCCAATCTGCACCTTTGTGTCTCAGCATTGGGATGGTTTCTATCTGTGCAGCTCTACTGTCCCTCCCCAAAGCTCCCAACCCACCTCTTGTGGGGTGCAGGATGGATAATGAGCACATGCTCAGCCCCCATCAAATATTCTTTTTCCCCATGGTCTCATGTCTGTCCCTTTATTACTCCAATCCTGCTCTGGAAAAGAGAGAGATTAACTTAGAGCCCTGTGGACTTTTATGCCATCAGCTGCTGTTTCACCAACAGCAAATAACCTCTCTGGCTCTTGGGAAGGAGCTTTTCCTTATTTTCCTGGTGGCCCACCTGTCCCTCAAAACTTGATGTGACAATCACTCTGTTCAGTTGGACAAGATGAGCTTGAGGGGTTCCTTCCCCCCAAACCTTTCCGTGCTTCCCTTTGCCCTGCAGATTCCAGACTCAGAGCCCTGAGGGAAACCTCCACTCCCTTCCATGGGTGGGGACACTGAGCTGCCCTCATCCTTCACCTTAAAATCACCCCTGAGGTGCAAGGGACAAGGCTGTGGGTTGGGGCTGTTGTTACAGAGGGTTTGTTTTGCTCTTGAACTTATTTCGTTGATTGGGAAAGTATTTTATAAAGCAGAGGCACTTTGATATTGGCTCCTTTCCCAAGAGCCTTTCCCACAAGGAAAAAGTGAGGGTGTTTGAGGCAGCCTCTGCTCTCCTGCAGCAGCTGGCTGCTCTGTAGTGTGTGGATGTGCCTTTTGTATGTGAGATTAGTTGGGAAGTTGCTGCATTACCAGTGAAATTCCACTTTCTGGCATCAGTGGGGTTTCTGGCCAGCACAGTGTGGGTTTGCGTGGGATGCACCCCCTGCTTTTGCTGTGCAGCCATCCCTCCCCAGCTGCCTTTGGCCATAGAAGATGAGGCAGATCCTGCTCCAGTTCCCACCCTTGTGGGGCTGGATCAAGGGAGAAAGGCTGGCAAAGCTTGAGCTGGATTCAGAGAAAAGAAACGAAAGGCTTGAAACAAGAACCCCATGGGCGAGGTGATGCAGGTCCCCCTCTGAAAGCACCGGGGCAATGTGAAGAAAAGAAAAAAGAAAAGATGGGAATAAATAAAAGCAGGGATGGGGAGGAGGAGGGGGCAAGGCAGATGTCTGCCCGTGCCCAGTGTGTTTGTGCTGCTGGCTGCCTGCCTACTTGTCTGAAAACCTGGCCCCGTCTGGCACCTCTTTTTTTATTCTGATGTTTGAATTTATAGCTTGAAGTGCAGCAGAATGAGGTTCTCTGGAATATTGCTGTGGATGGGATTGGCTGCCTGGGAGGGTGAGGGTGGATTTGGAGGACGGGGGTGACTTGGTTTTCAAGTTTCATGTGGGCTGCTGTGTTCCCCTTCATCCCTCTGCCCTCCTGCTGCATTTCCGTGTGTTTGCACCTCTTCACTTCGTGTGCCCGGTGGCTCAGGAGCAGCTGCTCCCTGGGGTATCCTGAGTGCATCCCACTGGGCTGTGGTGTACTCTGGGGTGCAGGGGAACAGAGCTGCTGTGCAGTGGAAACCATGGGAATCATTGATTGTGCCAGGAGGACAGGGATCAGCCACACTTCCTCCCTGGGAACATGCCAGGAGACTTGTTTCTCACTGAAGGTTTCCAGGTCTCCAGGCTTCAAACGTTCACACAGTTTGAATAATGCATAAAGTTCCAGCACTTGCTGGAGTCAAATACTCTTCTCCAGCATCTTTAAAAAATGGATGAATGCATTTTTACTTGAACACCTCCCCCTTTGTGTAACCTGTTTTTCTTTTCTCACCTGTCACACCTACAATCCTTGTGTCCTTCTAAATGCACAACCCCCATCAGGATCAGATCTGTATGAGGATGTCATTCTTCCCTGCTGCCTTTGGCACTTAGAAGGGCATCTTTCATTGTTCAGAAAGGTGGGAGTCTCCTGACTGCATCTGCCTGTAATTAATGAATTCAGACACTCTATAAAGGACATTTCTGGGGGGGATCCATCGCCCTCTTGTGAGGCAATCAGAGCAGTGAGGCTCCCCCTGTGATGCTGGGCAGGGCCTGGGGGAGGCTCTGTGGGGCAGGGAGACCTTTCCAGGCAGATCCTGGAGGAGCCTGTCCTGCAGTTTGACCACAGAACAGACACAGTCTGGGCTCAAGGTGTCTGTCTGAGGCTGGTGACTTCCCTTGGCCCATTGGGAAGGATCTGGAGCTGGAAGGATTAAGAAGCATGGGATGGAGTTGAGGCAGCTTTAATTTCCCTGCAAAATGCACCAAGCCCCCCTTTTCCCAGGACAGCCCATTCCCTATTCCAGGGATGCTTTCTGCAGGTCTCACCTTTGGTTTGGGCTCTGCTGCCTCTTGAATTCATGACTTTAGGGGTGGGGTGCAGTTTGGTCACCCCACAGGACTGCAGTGACTCTGGGTGTGCTGAGCAGCCCCCAGGTTTCATCAGGCAGTGGGTGATCCCCTCGTTGGGACACCCCAGCCCTTCCCAACAGCCCTGGCTTCTCCCACTGCCTCTGAGCATCCAAATGGCACAGGGTTAATAAAAACTTCGGGAAGGGTTGATGAAGTGACAGCAGAGGGGCAGGGAGTGCTGTTGTGACAGTTCCTGATGCAGAGCTGCCTCAAAGCTTTTGCAGAGGCAAAGCAAAGGGCAGGACCCTGCCCTCTCAGCTCCTCCCGAGGGAGGAGTGGGAGGAGGCTCCTGCTGTCCCCGGCAAGGATGAGAGGCACACAAAGAATTGCTTTTCCCATCCATTTTGGTTGCTGCTGTTGGCCCCACGTCACGAATTCCCCCTTAGTAGTGGCCAGTCTGTGCCTGGGCAGGATCCCTGCCCTCCGTGCCAGCTCTCTGGAGGGGCTGGCAGGCAGTTCCTGCACCAGGAATGCCAATCCAGGGCATCTGGGTGACCTCTCCAGCCCTGTGACACTGCCAAACTCCTGTCAAGTGCTGTTAGAAGGGCACCAGCAGCCCCAGTGTGGAGCGATCTGGGGCAGTCACCTCTGTGCCCTGCCCGGGCCCCACGCAGGTGATGGGAAGGGGAGAATACAAATGCAGGCTGGGCTGTGGGCAAGGAGGAAGGGAAGGGAGGGGAGGCTCCGCCCTGGCACGGCTGGGGATGTATTGCCCAAGCCCTGCTCTGTGCTGGGGGCTCTTCTGCCTCTGTGAGCTCATAATGGATCTTAGCAGGGCATCCGTGCACCAGCTGGAGGGAGGAAGGAAGGACTGAGCATCTTCCTGGCTTTTCCAGCATCAGTTTTTAGTGCAGAAGTGAACACATTGTTGTGTTCCTTAGGGATGGGGCCCTGGAGCTTAGTGGAACAGTGGATCCCTGCCGAGGTGTGCAGGTCACCTCCCGGCAGGGGGACTGGGGCTGCTCCTGCTCCTCAGGATTGCCTTAGGATGCTGCGACATTCACCACTCTGCAAATCCCTTCTAATATGAAAAAACTAAAAGGAAACCCATGCTTAGACGTAAGGAGTTGGAAAGCCGAGCAGAAACTGCTAGAAAGGAACATCATCAGCTTTTCCAGCGGCAGGTCGGGTTTGAGAGGCAAAGGCGGTGTTACAGCGCTGCCTGCTGGAAACTGCTCGGGAGGAGAAGCGATTCTGTGCCCCGGCTCCTGCCACTCCTCTGGCACAACTTAAACCCATCCTTGTCCCTTCTCCTCAACCTGCTCTGCCCACAAAGCTCAGCTGCTCAGGCCAGGCTGTCAGAGAGGGATGGAGTTTCCATCCTGTTTATCCTTACAGCAGTGGAGAACTGGGGCTATCCCAGCTGCTCCCGGGGCACCCCGAGCCCACTCCTGGAGTGTGGAACGCCCAGCCTTGGGGTCACTTGGTCACTGATCTCGGTGGCATTGAAGGAAATGCCCGTGGTGCTGCTTTTGGAGCACTTCAGGCCAAGCCAAGCTTGGAGGTGCCACTTCTGGGGCTGCTCCCTGAGGAAACCCCTGGGGTTCAAGCTCCTCCTGTTCCCTTTCCCACCCAGCCTGAGGGTCCTGCCATGGATTTACCCACCCTTGGCAGGGTGCTGTGCAGAAAACGGGCTGGCCAGCCACCAACACTTCAGTTAAGATAGGAATTCGTCTACTGAACTTGAAAATCAAGATTTTTCTTTGCCATATCAGCCTGGTCATGTCCTGCCCTGTGAGGGCAGCTCTGGTGTCCTCCTGAGAGGAGGGTCCCTGTGGCACAGCCTCTGCTCCTGGCTCTGAAGAGCAGGAATTCCTGGCTCAGGGAGGAGGGGTGGGCTGCTGGGTTTGCCGGTGGGACCTTACAAGGACAGCAGCACCAAGTTTGGATGTGCATTAATAAGCAGATCTGGACTGAAGTGAGGTTTGAGAGCAGACGAGGCAAAGATTTCCAAGGGCCCTAATGCAGCCCCTGTGCAGTCACACAAAGCCTTGGGCAGAGCTGCACTGCACAGCAGGAGCCACCCCACAGGTCCATGAGCAGTGGGGTCACCTGTCCTCCATGCAGAGAAGGATCAGGCTGCTCCTATTTCTGGCAGCAGGTCTACACTCAGTATTATTTACTGGATGGAAGAACTGTGAGAGATCCTTCTTAGAGTGTTAAAAATGTTTGAAATTTGCTTCCTTTAATCATCTTTTTGCTATTAATTATGAGCAGTATTACTGTGGTGCCCAGAATCCCTCCCAGCCAACTCTGAGGTGGCCTGTGCCATCTGTTTGTCCTGACTTCATCTGTTTCTGCTTGTGCTGTCGTGCTGGGTGAGAGGAAAGGGACACTCAAACAGCCCAGGCAGGTTTATTTATGGTTAGGAAGCAGCAATGGGCACAGGTGCAATGGCACAGATAAGCCCAAAGCCTTGGCATGGGAATTCAAAGTCACCTCCTTCATCCTTAGCTGCCTGCCAGCATCCCTCCCTCCAAGGCACGGCCCCAAGCTGCCTCTTCCTGTTTTGTGTTTTAAGTAGGCTGTTAATTAATGAGGCAGAGAGGAAAAAATACACACAGGCACACCTGAGTAGTTTTTAACCTGGCTTGATTAATGCTGTCAAGTTGCACATCTGAGTGTGAGCTCAGTGGGACTGTTGCTTTTGTTTAATACCACAAGACACCTCAGTCTGGATTGTTGCATTACAGTACAAATAAAAAACAGAAACAAAACCACATCTGCATCATACAAGGTGAGAAGAATATGAGAATTCTAAATATTTACAGAGAAGGGCAAGTGGGGAACCACAAAAAATATTTACATAAAAATACATGAGCTTGTCAGCATATACATTTTACACCAGTTCACAAAAAAAGACACTCTATAAATTAAAGTGAAGGGAACTCCAAAGGTAACCCAAGACTTTCTGGGATGTTTCTCTCATGCGGCTCAGGGAAAGAAAAATCAAGTCTTCTACAGCAGGAAAATGAACGGCAAAACAACCCTTTTTTCCCCTCCCTCCCCCCAGCTGGACAAGGCAGGGCTGTGCACACAGGAGGAACGTGGTGCTGGCTCACACCACACCATGCCTCTCACAGGGATCTGGGCTCGGGGAACAGGAACGCGCCTAAGCCGCCACAACGAAAGGAGGGAAAACAACTTCTCACCCGGATTTCCTGACATGTAACACACCACTTGAGTCAATGCCCTGGCACCAGCCCGGGGGATGGCAGAGCACACTTGAGGTTCTGTCCCTTCTGGGGTCAAAGAGGACCAGAACGTTTTCAAGTCGGTTTTGGTTTTGTGTAGCAACTTACTACCACTGTGCAATCCTCACTGATCCCCCAGCGGGGAGCAGGGGCGGGGGATCACTGCAAAGACATAGGCACAAAGTTGTGGGGGTGTTCTCAGAGATGCATATAGATATCACCTGATTAGACTCTGCAAAAATCAGAAATTAATGCTTTACTTAAGACTTCATAGGGGCCAAGTCCTCATTACTCACCTATGACTGCACTCCCCTTCCCAAGGAAGGGCTCCTGCGGGTCACGTCCTGCTCCAAAGCAGAGGTGAAAATCCAGAGCTGGAGCACACTCCTGGAGCCTCATTCTGCATGCACTGGAGACCCTCTGCTGGAAACAGAGGGAGTGGCAGCTCTAGACGCAATAGTGTCCATGTGAGGGAACTGCTGAGAACAGAGCTGCTGTCACCTCGTGGGGACGTGGTCAGGCAAGAATTACTGAGCCCAAGCACAACTGCACTTGGATTAGAGGATTATTTGTGTTGCTGTCCCCCTGCTCTCTCCACTCTGGGACACAGGACTGGGCTGTCACCGTCCTCCAGCTCACCCACCTGAGACTCCTGGTGTCACCTGTCTGCCTTGTTCTGATGCATGACACCCTTTCCAACCTCACCTATGAATTCTGGAGTTAATGAGGATGTAAAACTCTCTGTAGGACCAGCAGACTGAGCCCAGAGCAGGAGCAGGACTGCATAGTTCACTGTATGGCTTGGCAGGGCAGGATCATGCAGGATGCAGCTGAAGCTGTGGGCAGGAGGAACAATAAAGGAAATGTTTTGGTCTGTGTTACCTGGGAAAAGCTGGTGCCTTCACCCTTTTGAATTCTGTACTGTGGCTCAGCAGTGCTGGACATGAGTTTGGGTTCTTGGAGAGCTCCCACCCTCGGAGCACACCTGGCTGTGGCTGCACACCAAGGGGAGGTGGCTGAGAGTCTCTGCTCTCTCTGCTGGCTTCTTCCTCTCATTCCCAAAAGCTGTTTGCAGCAGCCCTCTGGGTTAGGGTACAGGTGTGCACTTCCAGAAGCCCTTTGGGAAAGGTGCTGAAGGGTTTGTTTCCAATGGGATGAGCTTTGCACCTGGCACTTGACACAATGCAGGGAGAGCAGCACAGCACTGAGGAGCAGAGGCTGTCAGGGATGGCACTTGGGCTCTACAGGGAGACAGTGGCTTCGAGCAGGAAAATCCAGAGGCTTTACAATTGCCAGGAGCTGGAGCAGCCCCTGGCAGTGGCAGGATAGTCCTGGCTGACGTAAGGCCCAGGCAGAGGGAGGGGAGGCTGAGGGCAGGGGGGAGTTAAGGCTTTCACAGAGAGAGAGGTTGGACCTGCAGCTCTCTTTACCTGAATCCCAAATAGCCTGAACCAAACACTTATCCCTGCTTCAACTGGAGACCTGGCAGGTAGCCAGGGGCTGAGGCTGGTCCTGGCACAACACAGCTCTGCTGGGGAGCACAGATAATCCAGCCTGGCTCCGAGGAACCAGGGCAGCTCAGCCTTGCCTGGGAGTTACTGCCAGTGGAGACAGGGTGGCTCACCCAGTGGTCCCTTTCTGTGCAGTTCTGTCAGTTTTCCTTGAAAGAAAACACTACAAAAAGCATTCCCTCACCAAAAACCCCAACCCCTCTACCTGGGAATTCTTCATGAGGAGATTGTGGTAACCTGGATCACAGTGCTGCTTTTTTCTCTTTTTCTTTCTTCTTTTTTTCTTACTGCCTGATTTCATTCCATAACATGTGAGAACTCTTCTAAACAAAATGCTTAAAACACCAGCATTGCACAATAAAATATATCCAGAAGGTAGTTACTGAAACAGCCCCAGACAAGGCTCCAAGGTTAAAAGAAGCAAAAAGCTACAGAGTAGTCAGCAACTAGAAGCAGACTTTCCTTAGGATTTAATAGTCCCAAAATAGTCATGAAACTTTTTGTTCAAAAAGCCCCACCTAAGCAGCTGTGTGCTAACTGCAGGACTTCCAGGTTTTTCATAAAAGATTAGAGATTTGAAACAGGTAGAGAAGTTCTTCAACTACACGGAACAGGAATGGCCTTGGAATTTATCAGTGAACATTTAAAAACTGCTAAATCTCAAGTATTGCTTGCAAGCCCTACCTAATGGAATGGATGTGCTTTATTTGTACAGGGGGTGTGAGGCCTGGGGAGTCTGAGAGGCAGCATGAAGGGCTGCCAGGCTGTTTTTACAATATCAAAGCTTTTCAACAGCTTGAACACCATTGTTGGTGTATTTTAGAGTGCACTGGCCTTCTGTTCCTACTCACTGAGTCCTGGAGGAACTGCACCTGGGCTCATCACTGCTCCCTGTGTGCCACAACTCCACAGGGATCTCTGCCTAGCATGGAGCTCAGAGGCTGCAGAGAGTGTGGAGACCTCCAGCTTAAGCTCAGCAGGAGCATTCCCTGATGGAATTGCTGCAGGACCTGGCCCAGGGCAGCTGCTCACGCAGACAACTTGTCACACACAGCTGGCAAGGAAGGCTCTGATTTACATAATCCTATAGACTTTTTTTAAAATCTATTTTTTTAGTATTTTTTACAGTGAGATGACAAGAGTCTTGCCAGCCACAGGATGGAATGAGCTTATATGGGCCACAGATAACCTTGCAGCAAAGAGGAAGGACTGGCATGGAATGGGTGTGCTGTTCCCAGCTCTGGGGGTTGGGTTTGGTGTAGTTTAGTAGTTTATTTCTTTTGGTGTGAGAAATGCAAACCTGTCCTACATGGCTCCTGCAGCTGGCCTCTGCTTACAACAGAGAAATGTGAAGGAAATGGACTTTTTTCTTGTAGGCAGAAGCAGCTTGTTAATAAGCAAGAAATGTAACAAGTGTGTTGTGTTCTGAGCTGGCTTCAGAGCCTATTCCTTGGGCTTGAAATCGAACAGGCCCCCACCCAGCTCAGAGCAGCTGCAGTGGGTGCAGCCACAGGACAGGCAGGGCCTCAGCAAGGAGAGGATCCCTGGGGAGCCCTGCCCAGCCCCACTCTCTCTGTGTAACTCCGAGGATCCTCCACGGCGCTTTCCTGGAGCCAGCTGGGACGGGCAGTTTGCAGCAGGATGGAGCTGCAGGCACAGTCCATTGTGCACAGCCCATCATACACGGGACCCTGGGCGTGGGGAGGAGCAGCCAGTGTCACTTCTGGGAAGGGCAAACTCCTTCCCTCCCTGCCCCAACAGCATCTGTGTCAGCCCTGCTCGGCCTCTGGCAACACCCGTGTGCCAACAGCCTGCCCTGTCCTCCCAGGTGGCTCAAAACTACATGAAAATCTATAGCTCTACTACATAAAAACAGTGAGTGGGGGCCAGGGGAGGGCTGAGGGGGCTTTGCTTTGCTCACTGGGGCAGGGTCGGGTAGTTTCTTACTGTCACTGAAAAAATAAAACAGTCCACTGTCCAGCAGAGGCTGCTTAGACTCTATCCCTCGTCCCCCCCAGAGCTCACTCGACGTGCACCTCTGTCTCGGGCCTCTGCAGACACAGCTCTGTGGGGAGGAAGGCTCCCTGTCCCAGCGCCGTGGCGTAAGTTCTGCTGTGCACGTGGGGGAAGCCAGGGGGCACGAAGCCCCCCGCTCCAGCATAGCCCCCTCTTTGGTGCTGAGGCAGGGTATGGTAATCCTCCAGATTATCGTACTGGGACACCACAGTCATCGTGCTTTGGCGCTTGCCCAGGGTTTGGTAGGGGTACAGCAGGGCAGAGTCCCTCTCCATGGGCTCGGGGTGCTCCCGCATCCGGAGGCTGTGGCTCCGCTCGGGCTTGGGCGGCGGCGCCACGGGAGGGGCGGCGTGTTCCTCCTCCTTGTAGCAGTCTCTGGAGTGCTTCTCCATGGACGCTCTGCCTCGGGGCCTCTCCAGGTCCGGCCTGTCCTCTGCCAGCCTCCCCTCCTTGTGGTTCAGCCTCAGGGTCTCCTGGCTGCCTGGGATGTACTTGCTGCCCGAGTGCTGGTAGCCCATGGGCTCAGAGGGCTCCGGGCCACCCTTGGGCCTGTACTCAGGGTAGGGGGGCCCATTTTTGGGTTCGGAAGGCTGCCTATGGTTGGCTTCCTGCTGCAAATACGTCCTGTGCTCGCTGCTGCTGCTGCCTGGTTCGTGCATCTTCCTGTTCCGGATGCTGCTCTGCTTCTGGGGCAGGGACGGCTTCTCGGGCTGCCCGTTCCCGTAGCCCCCACCGTGATAGAGGGCTCGGTCCAGCTCAGGCTCCGCGTGCTGCCCGTAGTAACGCTCGTCCCCTTCGGGCGTGGCCGCCTTGGCCGGGTACCTGCCCTCCTTCCCTTCTGCCACCGTCAGCAGGCCGCTCTTGCCAGGATCCGATTTGCTGCACAGGTGGACGGCATCCAGGCCCCCCAGCTCGTCCTGCAGCAGCGGGGCCACGTTGTCATACTGGGACATGAGGGGCCCTTTGACCTTCTGGCGCGTGCGGCTCTCGCGGCGGATGGACTGCATGCGGTACTTCTCCATGTCCTCCAGGTCCCAGGACATGTACATGTGCTTGATGTCCGGGGCGGGGGGCACGTCCCTGCTCACGAAGCTGTGCTCTTTGCCCAGGTGGTTGATGAGCCCCGCCCGGGGGTAGGCGGCCAGGCTGGGGTAGCGGTACAGCCCCTTGCCCTGCAGCCGGGACACGTAGGGGCCGAACTCGCGGCTGGGCAGGCCGTGGAAGGGCCGGACCCGCACGGTGCTGTAGGGATCCAGGTCACAGAAACTCGCGTCGGCCGCGGCGTAGAAGGGGGAGCTGGAGGAGCTGGAGTAGGGACTGTAGCGATAATGGACCCGCCCGTTCTCAAAGTAAGGCTGGAGCTGCGTGACGTGGTAGTCGGAGTGGGGCTGATACGGCTTGTACTGGTAGAGGGGCCGCGGGCAGTACACGGGCTCGTCGTCCGGGGGCACCTCCGTGCGGGAGATGGGCACGGAGCGGACGGCGGCGGCCGGGCCGGGCACGTGCAGCGACTGCACCCTGCGGATGGTGGGGTACGGGGGGGCCTCCTCGGCGTAGCCGCTGCCCCGCAGCCCCGCGGAGCTCACGGAGGACACGAAGTCGGTGCGGCTGCGGGGCTTGGGGTGCAGGCCCGCGGCAGAGCCCTTGCCCTGCGTGCCGTAGGAGCCGTAGCGCGCGCCTGCAGTGACGGGCGGCTCCGGGCGGGGCGGGTAGGGCTGGTGCTGCTCGGCCTTGCCGTGGTAGCCGTGGGCAGGGACGCTCTCGGGCCGGTACTGGTGCTTGGTGTGCAGGTAGGGGTCAGGCCCCGCGGGCTCGGGGAGGCTCTCCGCCTTGGGGTGCGGCACGTACACCGGCTGCATGGACGAGTGCTTGGGAGGCGGTGGCGGTGGCGGCGGCAGCAGCGCCTCCTCCACGGAGGATGCCAGCATGGAGGAGGCCAGGAAGGAGTGGTAGTTGGAGTTGTTGATGGCGTCCGTGTTGTTGGAGTGCATGGCCGCGGCGATCTTGCTCTCCAGTGTCCTCACGGGTGGCACGGGCGGGGTGAAGCCGTAGGAGGAGGGGGCAGGGACTGACTCGGAGCGCAGGTGCAGAGGGGGAGCCCTCGTGCTCTCCCGAGGCTTTTCCAAGTGGCTCTGGTGGCCTGCAGGCATGGAAGAGGAGCCACGGGCACTGGAACTGTTCTCAGAGACAAAGCCTGGTGTGGGCTCCGGAGGCTTTTCAGGTGTAGCTGTGCTCCACATCTGTAGGGAAGAAAACAGACAAAGTTAGGGACAAGCAGCTTTTTCTCTGCTGTTCTATAGTTAGACCATCCCAGACTCTTGTACAGATCACCTCCATTCCAGCATATCTGTGCCTGGTTTCTGTTTGTTGGGGACCGACAGACATGTAGGTTCCCTCTCTCAGCATGGGAAGGCATGATGCCACTGCAGTTTTTAGGGCCCCATCACAACTGGTGTGTTCTGCAAATGCCAAACCAGAGGAAGGGAGGAGGTGGCTGTCTCCTCACGCGTTACCCTCAGTGTTTCCTTAGGTGGTCTGCTTTTAAAAGTGTGATGTTAATGGTGAGCAGATCAAGAAGTGCAGTAAAGTAGAAATTCCTGACTTAAATGTGGCTGCAGGGCTTAAGATGGGTGGCAGCCAGGCGTGTTTCACAGGCTGCGGGCTTTAGATTTCTGATGGAAATTTTTCAATGCTGCACAAGTGATCTGACCTGCTTTGTTTAACAGAATCACAGAATCACTGAGTTTGGAAAAGACCTTTGAGACCATGGAGTCCTACCTGAGATCAATCTCCCCCTTGTCACCAGCCCAGAGCACTAAGCGCCATGTCCAGTTGCTCCTTGGGCACCTCCAGTGATGGGGACTCCACTAACCCCCTGGGCAGCCCCTTCCAGCACCTAATCACCCTTTCGTGAAGAAATTCTTCCTGTTGCCCAACCTAAACCTCTCCTGGTGCAGCTTAAAACTGTGTCCTCTCATCCTTTCGCTGACTGGACAAGAACCTAACCAGGATGCTGGAAGAGGACCCTTTCAGAGGATGCAAAAATTCTTCTGTCTGAGCATTCTGAACTATCAATCCCTCTGTCACCTGCCCCTGCAAATACTTTTTTCCTTAAAACCAAGAAGAGTGGATATTCCCCTACAGGATGCTCCCTTAGGAAAGCAGCACAGGATTTCCTACAAGGCTGTGTCTGTGTTATACCCACATCACTCCCAGTTTCCTGCAATTCCCCCCCTTGCCATTTGGATTTGGACCGACATTGCCAGTGCTCAGCATTTCAGAGGAGCTGTGCAGGGCGCAGCACGTACCTGCCCAGAGCCGCTGGGTGCTTTGGCCGCTGGCACCTGTCCCACGGCTGCCTGGTGCTCCTGTCTCTGTGCCGGGGCCGTGGCCGCGCGCGGCGCGGGTGGGACGCTCACGTCTGCCTGGGGGGCGGCCCCGGGCGGGGCCCGGGGCTCTGGGCCCGGGAGGGTGCTCAGGTACGGCACCGCGGCCGGGGCGCCCTTGTCCCCAGCAGGAGCCACGGAGGGAGACTGCAGCTTGTCCTCGGCCGCGCAGGGAGCGTGCAGCTTGTCCCCGGCCAGGCCCGCGCGCAGGTGGGGCTGTTCCGCAGCCGGCTCCGGGCCGGGCAGCTCCCGCTCCGGCAGCGTCCCTGGGCCGTGCAGGGCCGCGCGCTCCCAGTCCCCCACGTGGGCCGGGAAGGCCTCCTTGTCCCCCGCTCTGCTGAGGTGGAAGCTGGACTGCTCCTGCTCCGCATCCCTGCTGCCAGGCGTGTCCCCAGGCATGCCCGTGTGGAGAGGCGGGGGCTCTTGGCCTCCAGGTGCGCCGGGCGGGTGGTTCTGCTCCCCGGCCGTGCCTTGGCAGTCCTGCTCTAAAGGTGCCCCGGGCTGGAAGTGCAGGCGGTTCTCGGGCACAGCAGTGAACAGGTGGAGCTTGTCGGGAGCGCCCGCAGAGAGATGGAGCTTTTCTAGAGCTGTGCCAGCTTCAGCCTCTCCATAATTTGTGCTTTCAGCATGAGCATCTCCTGGCCTTTTGTGGGACTGGGCGGATGCTTGCTGTGCGGACTCGGCTAACGCTAGGGCCAGCATACGCGCTGCGTTTTTCGGAGGAGGAGGAGGGATAAGAGACACAGAACTGACGGGAACAGGATCCTGGGGGGAGTCGAGGGCAACTGCTCCTAATGGGGGGAAAATTGAGAGAGAGAGTGATTTTATGTTACCCAATAAGGAGAGTGACCTTAATGACTATTATAAAAAAATAGATGCTCTCCACACTTTCACAGTGGCAGTTCCTTCTGATGTGAAACACTTGTGTCTCACAGGTAAACGCTGCTTGACAGCACAGCAGTTCATCACAAAGAGGAAAAAACCCAAGAGATTGTCTAAAGGCTCCTCTTGCATTTCTAGAGGTAGGAAGGAGGTAGCAGAGAATGAGATACCCTTACACAATTTTGATCATAAGGTTTTAGGCGGAAAGGTCCCTTCTTCGAGTGTTGGCAGATTTTTAATTTAAAAAAGGAAAAGTCTTAGATGGTCTATTGGCTGAAATGATTGAGAAGGACATGCTAGAGATTTTCACGTATGAGAGGATGGGGAAAAAAAAAGCGGAATATAAAGCATTATGGAAATTATCCGAGATTTGTGTGATGTAGGGAGAAGGCAGAGGTTAAGACTTTACTGATCTGCACAGCCCTGCAAGACACTCGTGACCAGAACTGACAGGCAATCCCCTCTCCTAAAGGCACGCAGAGGAGGACGGTTCTGAGAGCAGCTCCCCTTTGGAACTTAAAGAAAGAATGGAGGAAAATGCACTGTACCTGGCTGGGTGTGTCCACTGGGTACAGTCTTATTCTGACTGCTTGGCATGGCTCTCTCCCCTTCTTCTGGCAACTCTGCTTTGCAAGCAGTCACTAGCTGGGGATGCTGCAGCTCTTGGTGGGCTCCTTCCCCTGTTCCTGTTTCACTGTTTTTCAGGGGCAAGGACATCTGGGTTGGGGACCTGTTTGTGATCTCAGTGATGCCAATCTCTTTGCTCCAGCTGGAAGCAGAGGAGTTCCTGGATGTGGTGGGCACTCCTCCCGTGGCCTCTGGCATACGGCTGGGTAGCACAACGGACACTGGTTCTGTGCTCAGTGGTGGAGATTTGATGGGCTTTCGGGCTGTCTTGGGTGAGAAGCTGAGGGGTTTGCAGGCCTGCTCTTCTGTGGGGCTCAGGTCCAGCGTAAAGAAGGGACTCATCTTCTCCTGGAAAGGGGACACTGGCTCAGAGCTTGTGGCACTGCCTGGGGTCTGGGACTGGCTACCTGATTCTAAATCCTTCTTGAGCAGGCTTGGCTTCTCCTTATTGATATCGACGGACTCCAGCAGGGAGGTGCTGCTGTCCAGGCACTCGGACTCCGCCTGGGGGGGACTGCACTGGAAGGACATGGGGTCGAAGTCCAGGCTGGCGACGCCGATGTCCGGCGGGCTGAGGTCCACGTCCTCCGAGGAGCGGGGGGAGATGAGGGCAGGGACGTGGATGAGCCCCTCGTCACCGTCGCTGTCGTCATGGGGCAGGTTGTCGTAGGAGTTGCAGCGGTTCATGTTCCCCAGGAGCTCCCCGTTGAAGGAGGCAGACAGGGCATCGCTGCTGGACCTGGGCCTTCTGGGCCGGAACAGTTTGGATTCACCTGGAAGAGAGGAGACACCGTGGGTCAGTGACCAGAGCTCCTGCCCAGGGGGCCAGGCCCAGTCAGGGGTGGGGGTGGTCAGAGCAGCCCTAAGGCAGCGAGAGGCTCCCCATGTGATCTCTGCACACAAAGTAACATCCTTGGCATTGACTGCTTATTCCATTTGCTTAAACTCTGTTACAGCACTTGCCAGGCATGATTTAGTGTGAAACTAAGCTGTGAGCACAAGCAAAGACACTTTAAATGTGCTAAAGGCCTTTCTCAGAGAGCACTTTCCTCCACAATGCTGCTCTGTCAACCTTGAAATAGCAAGGGGAAGAGCCAAGGAATAAACATAAGCAGCATCAGCTACACCAAAGCAAAAGGTTTGCTTTTTTCAACCTTAAAAGCAGGAAAAGCCATGAAGAGCATTTCTGTAAGATTCATCTGTGCTGGGAGCAGAAAGCTGCTTAATCAGTTAGCAAGTTCAGGTTCCCCTGGAGCAGTGGAAAACTTGCCCTGTTGAATATCTACAGCCAGAGATGTCAAAGTGCCTCCCTTAATGCCCATTTCTTGGAAGTGCAGGTAGGATTTTGCCTTACCATCCACAGCATGCAGGGAGGTGAGGGACTCCTCGCTCTTGGCCGAGCGGAGCGTCCCGCTGTCTCCTCGTCCTCCTGAAGGAAGGAACCACACAGGCATCAGTTAGGAAAGGGGTTTCCATTTAGCTGGGTAACAGTGGCAGGAAAAACACAAATGCATTTCTAGCACCAACCTCACTGTAATGAGTAATCTTGTTTTGAAGGTGGGTTTCTGATTCTCATTTTACCTGAAAACAGTGACCAACCCAAGCGATGACTGCTGCAGGTGACAGGATGGGAAACAATTTCCCACAAGCAAAACCCCTCAAAAAGGGGGAAGGAAAGAACATTTACAGACCCTGTTTTATGGGCACTAAACAGGGTATAAAACTATAAAACTAAAGTATAATTTCAGTCTCTGAGGAGACAGTCCTGAAGGGCATCATAAACGAGTGTGAAGGCTGTGAGGGTAAGAATTTAAAGATCAATCTTCAGAGATGAGGGGATAAAAATTCTCCCGGGCCCATATTTTGGGATTTGTGATGTGTTTTACTGCAAAAACATGTTGTTGCTATTTTTAAGTTTGCAAAGAAACAGAACATTATATATGGAAAAGGTTGAGAATTCCACCTACATATGCTGGCTGTGACTGCAAAGGGTTGTTGGCTGCCTTCTCTGGGTACTCTGGTACAGCTTTTGGAGAGAATGTGTTTGTGGGAAGGTGCCTTTCCCTCTTCTGAGAACAGCAAGGGGAATGAGAACTGTATTCTCATTTCATAATGAGAGTGTCAGAAGGAATTATCTTGTGACTTGTGATAGCAGCAGCCACATCTTATCCTTCCAAAGCTGTTCCAAGCAAAGCACAGAGCTACGAGCCCTGGCAGGCTCCAGAGCTGCCCGAGATCCATTGGGAAAGAAGAGCTCTGGAGGTGTCATGCACGGCTTGGACGCTAGAAGGAGATAAAAGCCCACTGGAAACATCACTCTGCACTGCTGACACGCCGGGTTTTGGAAGGGGGCCTCACCTGCCAGGGCTATGGCTTTCATTTCCGAGGGCTCGCTGGGGTTGCGCTGCAGTTTGCGCTTGGACACGGAGGAGGATTTTCCCAGGTTGAAGAAGGAACGCCAGCTCCCCACTGGAGACTTCTTCATCTTGCTGGGAGGCCTTTTCCTGGGGAGAGAAAATGGAACACATGGATGGAGGGTAGGCTGCAGCTCAATCCTGGCTGCTTGTTACCAGCACTCTCTGCTTTCTGCTCAGAAACTCCAGGTTTCTACTTGGAACCTCCCTCTTTTCCCAGCTGAGGATGTTTTCTTTCTTCCAGCTCAGCCCTAAAGTCTTGCTGTGTAAATTCCCCCAAACTCCACAAAGCAGCTGCAGTGCAGGTGAGGAAAGGCTCTTCCTTGTCCAGTCCAGCAGCCAAGGGATGAATTTTCTGGAAGAAGCCCCAGTTCTCTGGGAAGCTGGGCAGCCATAAAGGTGTTCAAAAGCATCTCTCACTCCTGCTATAAAACCACCTTAGTCTCCTCCACTACCATATTTAATTTCCAGTGTCCTTGAGCCTGTCCAACTGCTCCATTTCAAGGGAACCTGGATTTGTGAAGAGCACTTAGTCCTGCAAAACCCCAACATCTGCAGGTGTTCACCCTGTTTACATTTCTGTGTGTGACTGGTCCAGGCATCTCTTCATCACAGACAACATGGATTTATACATTAAATGATATCCCTGGTGAAAACAAGAGGGAGTGGAGCACAAATTATTTGGCTAAACCAACATCACTGATATGAGCTGAATCCTCCCAGAGTCAAAAGCAGGTAGAAAACTGGCCACAATATTTACATATATAACAAGTCCCAAGTCAATATAAGCAAATTCCTGCTGTATTCAAAATAACACCATTATGACACATGCTGGAGAGGAAACCTGTCTCTACCTTTCAGATGGGAAGTCAATGACTGTGTGGAATTTCCCCTGCAAAGCTGCTGGGCCTTCTCCCACTTCGATGTACTTGCTGTCTGCCATGATGGGAGAGTTGATCTGGGCCTGTGTCCGTGCCTGAGCCTCCTCCAGCGTGAGCAGCTTGGTGGAGGGGGAGGACACCAGCAGAGACTTGGGCCGGGACAAAGAGCTGTGCCCTGCAAGGGAAAACCACAGGCAACAGGGAGAGTCAGCACAGGCAGTGCAGAGATCAAAGCTCAGCTCTGTGTGTCTAGGGAGGTGCTGTGTTTTTCTGAACCTCTGTTATCCCAGCCATTGAAAGATGTGGACAAAATGTGATCACAACGTCACAGATATGTTGATGACTAAAAGAATGACGGTTTAGTGTATTAAAAAAAAACAAAACAAAACAGAGGCAAGCAGGTAGGATGGAAACCTTTGTGACACATTCTCCTTCATCTGTATGATGCAAGAGCCTGTAAAGAAAATTATGTTTTT
Organism: Ammospiza nelsoni; assembly: GCF_027579445.1. Classification (NCBI taxonomy): domain Eukaryota; kingdom Metazoa; phylum Chordata; class Aves; order Passeriformes; family Passerellidae; genus Ammospiza; species Ammospiza nelsoni. Next base: position 1,004,776 of record NC_080656.1, on the reverse strand, counting down.
CCTTTGTATAAAACCTGTCTGGGTCATTCCCAGATTTCACCTCTCGGTGTAGCAGGAAATGCCACGTGTGACTGAAGCTGCTACAAGCCAAAGTGTACCTGGACACAGCAAACAGAATCTGCTGTGTGGCCTGCCTGTGGCCTTTGGAGCTTGTGTCTGGTTTTGGTGATGAATGTGCAAAATCTGAAAGCAGCTGCTGCTGCCTCCTGCTGCTGACAGCTTCACTGGAGAGATTATGGGGAGTCTGCTGTAGGAGCAGCTCTCCTGTGTCTGCCATTGCCTCTGGCACAGGTGTTTCTGGGGTGATTCCCAGGTGAGTTCAGGCTTTGGGGGAGCTGTATCAGTGCAGAATATCCTGCTTGGTCCAGTTCCATGGCTGTCCCTGGAACAGCACAGCTCTGTGTGAAGGATGCAGAGTCTGTGGGGGGGTGTAGGAGCTGTAAACATCACTCAGCTGTCCTGGGTCAAGTTTGGGTAAAAACAGGTTTGGCAGCACCATTTCCCCCTCTCAGCAGTGGGTGCAGGAGCTGTGCTCACACCCAGAGGCTCCCAGGAAGCCGTTCTGGAATGCAGAACTCCTGCACTCAGCCAACCCAGCAGCCTGACCCTGCTCCCTGCCAGGGCTGTGTCAAAGCCACTGAATGCAAATGACCAAGTCATTAAACAATTAGCTGAATTTACATGGGCCATTCTAAGCCTGGATAATCATCTGGCTGGGATTCTGAGCATGCTTATCTTCCTTCCCCTGGCAGAGTCAGCCTGTTGGGGCTGGCACTGCTCAGCCAAGATAACCTCTGGCTTCCATGGACTTAGAACTGCCCTACAGTAGGAGAAAAAGCTGGACTTGGATCAACTCTGCTAGCCTAAGCAGAGGTAGGGTTTGTTTAAAAGAAGGGAGCAGCAAATACAGTGCAAACACAGCTCTCTGCAGTCCCCAGGTGGTGCTAACTGCAGCAGCTGTGCATGTTTCAGTCACAGGCAGGTTATCAAGGCAGATGGTGCAGCCTTAATGCTGCTTAGGAGCAGGAACAGCTTGTGGCAGCCATACTAACACAGAGAGTAAACTTTCCTCCTGGTGCAACTCTGCTCCTTCTCAATGGAAAAGATACATGGTCTCAGTTACTCAAGGGAATTTGTAGGCTCCAAGGCTGGATGACATATCAGGTGCTCCAGGTTCATTCCTCATCCTACAGCAACATCAGCCTGAGCAAGTGCAAGATTTCAGTTTCTTAGCCTCAACATGACTGAATGCAGAGAGACTGCTTTACACCAGCTTGTTCTATTTGTGTTTAAGGTAAGGGATGAGGGCAGACAGACTTAGCTCCAATGGGTAAGTATACAGGAGCACCAGAAAAGATGGCTTTAAAAAGGAGAGGGAGCAGGAGAGAAGAAGATTTAAGTGATTCCTTGCAATTTCTCAGTGGTAGAACACAGAAGTAGAAAACATTCATGTCTGCATTCCTGTGGGGCATCTGTAGCTTTTAAGAAAGGTACTGACAGCAATTTCTAAAAGCAGGCCATCTCTGTGTGGGTTCTGGCATCCCAACCCAGAAATGTGCCCTCCAGGTTAAAACAAACATGTTTCCATGTCCCAGAGGAGCTCAGGCAGCCGTGCAGCGCTGCTCTCCTGCCCCAGGGAAGCACCCACCTGCCCCATCGCGGATGACAGAGCTGAGCTTGGAGCTGAAGAGCACGTCCACGTGGTTCAGGATGAACTCCACCACCACCGACTGGATCCGCACCTCCATGAAGGCGGCCGTGCCGCTGAAGCACGCCGACTCGATCTGCTTGGACCTGCAGGGACACAGCACAGGGAAGAGGCTCCTGCTGGGCCAGGCCTGGGCTCCTGTGGGGCTGCAGGGCCGGGGGCTCGGCCACAAAGGGCTTCAGGCACCGCTGGGGTTACATCTCGGCAACGCTCACAAATCATCGCTGACTGTGGGGATTTATGGCCAAACTTCAGCTCCAGGGTCAAGCCTTATTGATGGGGCAAGAGGAACACTGGGGAGTGTGGGACAGGTCTGAATTGAGGTTAATACACTGAACAGCCAAAATCAAGAGCTTTTTGTTAACTCATTTCCATGACTGGCACAGTTTAAGGCAGTGCTGTTGTGTAAACTTGCTGTGGCCTCTAAGAGGATTTTCCCCCAGGCAGGGAGTGTCTCCACCTGATCCTGCTGAGTGAATGCTCCAGGACTCACCAAAGCAAACTCAAACATGAGGTCACTCCACTGCTTGTGGGGGAATTGCCAGAAAGAGGAGCCCACCTGAATGAACTGGGAGTGTCCAAGGGCAGATGGGACAGGGCTTGGAGCAACCTGGGGAAGGTGTCCCTGCCCATGGCAGGGGGTGGCACTAGATGAGCTTTAATATCCCTCCCAACCCAAACCCTTCTAGGATTCCATGATAAACTGCACACTCAGATTTCTCAGGTTGGTAACAACAGCAGGTGAGAAATCAGTACAATAAAGGGCAGGAGGATAATATTTTTTTCTCTTAAAGCAAAATTTTTAAGTTACACCATTAAAGTGCCCTATCATCCAGATTCAAAACAGATTTATCCAAGTTAATTTCTGTAAGTTTGAATTCTTGCAGCCAAAAGCTGTCAAATTAGACTCTAGAGACTTATGCAATGGGAAATCAGTGATGCCACTGTAGAAATTCTCCTGGATGATCAAGGACACATCAGTTTCATCCAACCAAGAGAAGAGAAATTATCCTCTAAAAGAGGGTTGAGAGAATTCTTCCTTGTTACTACTGACAAAACTGCAGCCAGTGGAACTGTGTTGTGTGAGACAGGATAACACAGGGGCTGTTTTACATCATGAGGTCAGGAACTTGCCAGCCAATCTTAAATCCTGCTTAGAATAATTTCCCATATTTTACAGGAGGTGAAGAGTACACGGGGTGAAGAGAGGAAGAGCTCTTTCCAGCTGCTGAAAGCTGGGATTTTCTGGGGTATCTGTTGCTTATAAATGTAAACATTTCTTTTCTATTGAAATGAGAAAATCCCAGAGTACCTGAGGAGGTTTGGAGCCCACACGATGGCCAAGTTCTTGGTGTGCATATTTGTGATGGAGCAATAATCAGCCAGACGAGCCAAGTGTCTCATTAGGAACTCCAGTGTCCTGGAAAACAGGAGAGAGGCAAATGTTCAGCACCACTGAGCAAAGCCAGGCCGTGATCCACAGCACAAACCCAGCTCATTATTTCCTTGTGATCTGACAGCTCCCAGAAAGGAATGCTGAACTCCTTCCCCTCAGCCCCACCGTGGAGCTGGCTTTGGCAGTACTGACACAGCCTGGGCTCAGGGGAGTCTCTCCTGACTGGCCCAGGCTCAAGGAAAGGACAGTTCCAGGAAAAACCCTTTGCAGGTGTGTGACAGCTGTGAGGGGCTGCTCAGGGATGTGTGGGGAAGGATGTGGAATGCTCATCCTGGGATGGGGGGAGTATTGATTTAGACACCCCAGAACAATGAAAATACTGGCTGTGGGTTTCTCAGAGGTTGGTAATGCAGATAGAAGGTTAAACTTCAGAGGCTTCTGTTCATATTAAAACATGGTGGGATTTGTCTATTAAGTTTGATACACACTAGGGAGGAGGGAGCAGGAGGTGGCAGTGAAAATGCTGCTGTACCCTCCTGGTGCCCCTGGCTTGTGTCTTGTCTCACAGCCTATTCGTTTCGGGGGGGAAGGGAGATGGAACAGAGAGGGTGTTTTGGGGCTCAAAATTCCACAAATAGACAAGATTGGAAGTAAAGAAAATGGCTCTGTCTGGAAACCAAACAGATACCTCCTGCCTGCGACTTCTCATCACTGAGCAGCAGAAAAATAAAGTGTTTTTTCCTTTTTCCAAGCAAAGCCCAGGAAAGGAGAGCAGCACCCTGTGACCTACAGCATTCCACATGCTGCTGTTGGCTGTGCCCCCTCCCTGAGACTGACATGCTGCTGGTACCAGAACCCAGTTTGACCAGCCCCATAAACTAAAAATCATTTCAGGGGAAAAGGTGAATGAAAAGGAAGAGATCAGTTTATTTTTTAAAGGGCCACACCCCCTCAATTAACATCAATATTGAAATTAGTTACTAGAAGCAGCAGCTGTTGCACCAACTAGCCCACCTTATTTGAAGAGCAAGTAACACAGCTGTAGTTTATAACACATCAGTTAAACCCCAGTTAACTTTTATAATTAGTTATTTATACCACTCATTGCAGCATTGCAATTGTCCAGCTAATCACCACACATCACAGTAACTGAAATTTAAACATTTATTGGCAGAAATGACTATAAATAGTTATCAGTAGCTGTCCTCATGTGTTACACCTGACCCCTCAGACCAGAATTCTGACTTCACCTGTAGATTAACATACACTAATGTACATTACAAAAATCAATTGATGATTGTAATGAAATATTCTAATTAGGCATCAATAGCCAAATACTGCCTGCATGCACCCCAAATGGTCACTTACCTGAACCACTGGGACACATCAGGGGAGCTGGCCCAGCCAATTAAAACAGCTACCCATCTATAAATAACTTCCACCATATGTTGTCATTAGCTATTTCTACCAATTACAATTCCCAATTAGTGAATGCTACATACCATGCATCACCAGTTATTACTGTTAGTCTCATTAACATGCAGTATTCTATACAGCTGTTAAAGCCAATCACCAATACCAATTTGTCTGGTACCTTTTCACCATAGCCTGCCATAATTTTTAATACTAAAGACTGTTAAAATGTTGTTCTTAGTCAAGACTCATTACCATATAGCACAATTTCTTATTACTACTAATTGGCTTAAATATAGTATTTTAATTGGTGATTTTTAAACACCATATTATGCTACTCTAATACATTACACTAATATAATTAATTACATCAGTTATTCTGAGAGCATTGTTGTTATTTGCTAATTACTATTATTGCAGGGAGGGGCAAACTGGAGACAAAATACAGTTGACCAAGTTTGGCTGAAGGCCTGAGCAATTTTTTGGCTATATTTCATTTTTTTAAAAGTGCTGTTAGCACTGGTATTGTACCCCCCTACAATAAAACTGTTTCCTTACTCTGACATAACAAGCTCCTATTTCCCTCCTAGATGGAGTTTCTAAGGACCTGAAGTAAGACCATGTTTAGTGGACAGTGTTTGGTAAGGAGCTAATTAAAATATAAACCAACTTTGGACAGCCATAACCATTTCAATATGCAGAGGCACAGTGTGGCTGTCTTGAGAGGGAAACTGGAATTACAGAATTCCTCTCACAAAGTGCCCACAACACCCCAAAGGCTGCACTCACCTGTAGTGGGGAGGAGGCAGCTGCTGGATCACATCGTGGATCTTAACCAGCCTTTCCTCATCTGTAGCGGCAGAAACAGCATCCTGGAATGAGGCAGGAAAAGATTCAGCTGCAAATAAATCCCAAACCTTGGCAGTCAGGTGGGTTTTGTAGCTCTTCTCCCCTTAGGTCGGGGGGGTCTGTCTTGGGGACTGAGCAGCATATGGATCATGTAAGGAAGGGCAAATAAGTCATGAGCTGGGGCATGTTAATGGCACAGAGAATTTCTGCAGAAGACATTCAGCTCAGAGCAGCATTTGCTTCCAATCCCATTCCTGGGAAATGGCAAAGCATGGGAGTTGTGCCAGGGACCATCTGCTGTGGCCCCACAAGTGGAACCAACACAGTGTGGCAGAGGGGACAAAGGCACCTCTGAGTGACTTAAAGGGGACACAGAAAAGGCCCCTCAGACCCCAGGGCACTGCCAGCCCCTCCTGGAATGGCAGGGTGGAATCAGGAGTGTGGGCAGCACAGTGTCAGGCTGGCAATTCTGGTGACACACCCTTCTGATGGCTCTAACAACCCCAAGTGAGGCAGAGCAGACAGAGAGGGAAGTGTGTGGAAGGCAGGTCCAGCTTCCAGGATTTCTCTGCTCTACCAGCTGAGAGCCCACTGGAGGAGGAAGTGCCCCACATGTGGCTCACACTCACAGAGAACTTCTCGTAGAGCTGGTAGGTGAGCAGGGGGTTGGGCAGCTCTCGGAAGTACAGCTTGCACAGGGAGCCCACACAGTGGATGTCCTGGATGTAAATGTCCTTGGTCAGGTCAGGAATCTGCTCGGAGTCAAACTCGTGGCTGGCAATGAGAACGGAGAAATGGGTAAAGGGCTCTGAGGAGGAGGAATGAAATCAAACCCAGCACAAATTACAGCAAGGCTTTCCTGATTTACAGGAAAAAATAAACACTTAGTCACAAAACCACGTGACCCACGACTGTGGGGCAGCCAGTGGGGATATTTTTCAAAAAAGAGACTTTTCCTTTTTCTAATAAAGCATTTTCAGTTAATTTTACAACTGACTGGCTGCAATCCCTTTTGCTGCATCAGGGCTTTTTGCAAAGTCTCCAGAGAACATCTTCCAAGCCCACAAGTTTAACTCCCAAGGGCTGTGACTGGGATTGCCCATAGGAACGATGAGAGCTGCTGTCCCCCTGCATTTCAAAGGCCTGCAAATGGCAATGATAAAGTCCTGCCAGCATCACTTCCATCAGCAGCACATGGAAACCAGTGAGTGCAGAATTCCTGGGGGATGAGCTGGTGAGCTGAGACTGCCTCTGCTACAGGGAGAAGACAGCCAGGAACCACATGAAGAAAACCCCATAGCACTCCCTTGGTTTTCAGAGAGAGAAAAAGACCCAATCACCAATGATTATGAAATAAAAGCTGAGCTCAGAAGGCTGAGGGCTGCCTTGCTGCTGGCATGTATGCTGGGCAGTGCTGTTTCCAATTAGCAGGACACTGCAGGGCCATGAGAGCTGTGAGCCAGGCCCTGGGAGCTGCAGAACCTTGGGGTCCCTGCCAGAGCCTTTAGGCTGCTCACAGCCATGGGACTCATCCTGCCAGCACTGCAACCACAGGGAGTGGGCTGGGTGCAGTGCCCCATCCCTGTCCCTGTCCTGTCCCCCACCCAAAGCTGGCAGGTTGTGCCCAGAAGGTCACAGAACCCCTGAGCTCACCCTGCCTGAGGAGCAGAACATACCCAGGGCTCCAGGTGTGTTTGTAGCTGAGCCCTCCTGGAATCAGGATGGACCCCTTCCATCCTTGGACATGGACACTGCTCATGGGAAGCCTTTCACTCCCACCAGACAAGGGGCAAGAGTGCTCCCCACCTTCTGAGGGTGAACAGCCCATCCCTTCCTCACCCTGAGGACAGCAGAGGAGGAAAGGAAGCATCCAATTTTCCACATGCCCAGTGTCCAGCACACATCACTTCCACAGGCACCTTCTGACTCATCCCTTGCTCACATCTAGGACAAAAACTCAACTCTGCAGAAAAGCCCAGGAAGGCACCAGCCCACCCCACACAGACACACTCAGCCCTGGCTCAAACTCCCTGCCCATATCCTGCCCTACTCCAGTGGTTTTTCCTAGGAATAAAGCTCACATTCGGTCAAATGCTCCCTTGCAGAAGTGAATATGGAGGGAAGAGAGGAGTGCCCCACCACATTCAACCCTCCTCCTGTCTGCACTGGCTGTTTCCAGAGCTACATGTTATTCCTTCTGACCCAAAGGAAGATTCTGTTAGGTGAAGAACAACTGCACAGCTTCTCAAAAAGAGCCAGGATACCAGGATCCAGGGATCAACACCCCAAATCAACAGTGGCTCTTTGCCCACCTGCCAAATAAAGGCAGCTACTGCCCTACTGGAGAGCCAACATCTGTTCCATGGAAATCTCCCATGTGGAATAAATTCTCTAACCTTCTCTCCAACCAAAAAGCCCTTTAAATCCAGGAGATCCAGATCTTCTATGGGAAATCTAAGCACAGTGATTCATTTCTAAGGATACTGCAGCCCCAGCTTTGGAATGAGCCTGATGCCCTGTTTATACAGCTGGGAACTGCAGCAAGATGTGTCTTATGTTCATCAAACACTCAAAATCTGTAGGGATTTACATGAACAGGACAGTGTCAATGAGTTATGCCATGTACTCCCTTCCTTTTGTCTTTGGAACATCTCAGAAACCTGGAAAACAGGCTGTCACTTCATTCTCTGCACTACAACAGGGAATGATGCCATTACAATTTTAGAAAACCATTTTTAAAGCATCTTGATACACAATGAAGGAGAAAGTGGTCTGGGTAACACAAAGGAAAAAAATGGACTAGGGCAGAGATTAGATGGATGGTCCAGCACAAGGCAAAATAGGGAATAAAGGAATATAACTGAAGCAATGGCAAATGTTTTATTCAGTCACAGCTCCAGTCAGAGCCTTTAGATCCTGCATATAAAAACCTTGGGACCAGATTCTTTAAATGGGACTTGCTGGGATAAGGAACAGGATTAATCTGAACCAGAACAACCCCATCCATCCAAGGGTTTGAACAGTCACCGTACCAGCTCAAACCTGCCCACTGAACTGGGGGACAGCTGGTACAAAAAAGGTACTCTGCCCATGGCAAATAGCCCTGTGCTGCCCTGGCCTGGCCCTGGGCCCAGGAGCAGTGCTGGTGAGTCCCATCCACCCAGCACATCAATGCTCCACAGCACAGCATTCTACACCAAACCACAGGAGGACAACAGCCTCATGAGAGAGGAAAGGAAGTTTGCTGTGGTGGGAACAGCTCCTAACCAGAAAACTCCTGGCCCTTCCCTGTGCAGCACAGCAATGCCCCCACCAGACTCAGGCACACATCCTTTGCACATTCCCAATTAACTGCTGGTAAGCCAGGAGCCCAAGGCAGCAGGGAGAAACACTGGCTGCTCCAAAGGGCTCCTGGAGAGAGAAAGAACAGAAATGGAAGATGGCAGCACAGTGATACCAGGATCCTGGTACTTTATCCTGAAGGAAAGCTTCGTGCAGGAGGGATGTGCAGAGGAAGGCCAGGCTGTGCCCTGCCCCCCTACTATAAATGATGCCTGTACTTAAGAAAAGAGGCCATAAAAAGAAAGAAATAACTTTCATTCCATTGCTTGCCTTTCTATTTTATGCAGTGTGGAAACAGCCTTGGGTTATGTCAGTTGGGTACAGCACAAGCTGTGTGTGACTGATTCAGTTCCAGAGCTGGAAGCACCAGAAGCAGGGATGCTGGTTGGGATGTGACACCACACAATGCTATCAGTGCTGCTCCCAGGATGCCAGTGCATGATAACAAAAGGTTTATTGCATCTTACCGCAGCTTCTGGATGTTGGAGGCGATCCCGGAGAGGCGGTAGATGCCATCCACGATGCCGTGCTTCTCGATGAACTCCGTGCAGCTCTTGAGCACCTGGGGCACTGAACAACAACAGCATGGTTAGTACAGACCTGCTTCAGGCTGTGCCCTTGGCAGCTGCCAAAAACTGCCCCCACCTGGGCCCTGGCTACAGTTCCTCCTTAGGAAGAAAGCCTGTAGGAAATGTAACTTCAGGAGTCCACGTGGAAACTGGTCAGAAGTGTTCCTGCTTCAACAAGGGAATGCCAGAATATGAATCAGGTCAAAAAAAGCCAGTTCTGGTCAGAGACAGTGAAGGTTCCATGGCAACTCCCATGGGAACTGTGGTGTGAAATCCCATTCCAGAAGAGCTGGAATAAATACTATCTTTCAAATCTATACAGAATTAACCTATCCTGCTTGGTTCAAGGAAATATAAACATCAGGAAGATGCTACTTTTGGCAGCACGGAAAGGAGAGCTTTTACAACTGATAATTTCATCTTAAATGTCTGCCAGAGCATGGCTGGATATGGAGAGCTTCACAGCATCCCACACTCCCAGAAAGTGCAGACAGAGCAGGGCATGACAGAATGGAAAAATCAGCCCAGGGGATATAATTAGGTGTCAAGTTAATACTGCAGCCGCTTCACCACCCCATTCCTTCCAGCTGGCTTCCCAGGCTCATGCACATCCAGTGCTGGAGCTGTGTGTCCATCCATGAGGAGAAGCAAATCACTGGATTTACAATAGACACTAAAACTGCCCTGAACACAGAGAGAAAACCAGGATGGAGCTCCTGTGAGCATCAGCAAACCTTGATGGGAAAAGCTGGGATCCCTGTGCATCCCCCTGCCAGCCAGCCTTTTGCAGCAGCTCCTCTGCTGATCTCAGTGTGTTCTTTAGATGCCAGGTCTGATCAGTGCACACGTGACACCGATGCTGAGCAGGTCATGTGGCAAATCCCCTTACACCACAGCAAATGCCATCTGCCAAGCACTGTGCTCCCCAGTGCTGCTGCACTTGGATGCTCCCCCCAGCCTCCAAGGGCTGCTTCCCCAGCCTGCAGCCAACCCTCAGAGCTGGAGGAAAGGCTCATTTCACATGGCTCCCCGGCAATCAGCAGGGGTATCCAGGACAAGGATACCCCTGTCTGTTGCATGCTGGAGCACAGGACACAGGGAAAGCTGTAAATCCTGCAGCACATCAGCCACAGGCTCAGCAGGAGCAGATTAGAGCCTGCACCTGGGATGCTCCAAGGCACCTAGAGACAGCCAGAACTGAGCCAGCCAGGCTCCAGTGCTACATTCCCAGGGATGAGCAGGGCAGATTTTGAGGCAAGCAGAGCCCTTGTACATTAAGCCAAGAGCCTTGGGAACCAAGTGCTGCTTTTTGGGGAACAAAAACCAGTGGAGGTGAAGCCCTGGGCTACCTCAGCATCAGGGAGCTCCAAAGAAGACCACAGCTGATGGAACCAACAGACACACCCTGAACCTGGGAAAGGCAAGAGGTTCTCAGTGAACACACACCCAGGGCACGCTGGGTACACGTCCATCACAGAATCACAGAATTTCTAGGCTGGAAGAGACCTTTAAGATCATCGAGTCCAACCCATGTTCTAACACCTCAACTAGATCATGGCACCAAGTGCCACATCCAGTCTTTTTTTAAATTCTTCGAGGGATGGTGACTCCACCACCTCACTGGGTAGATGATTCCAGTATTTGACCACTCTTTCTGTAAAATACTTCCTCCTTAATTCTAGCCTGTATCTCCCTTGGTGCAGCTTGAGACTGTGTCCTCTTGTTCTGTCTGTTGTTGCCCGGAGAAAGAGACCGACCCCCAGCTCACCACAGCCACCCTTCAGGAAGCTGAAGAGAGTGATAAGGTCACCCCTGAGTCTCCTTTTCTCCAGGCTGAACAACCCCAGCTCCCTCAGTCGTTCTTCATATGGCTTGTGCTCCAAGCCCCTCACCAGCCTCGTTGCTCTCCTCTGGACACGCTCAAGCATCTCAACGTCCCTCCAAACTGAGGGGCCCAGAACTGGATGCAATACTCCAGGTGAGGCCTCACCAGTGCTGAGTACAGGGGAAGAATGAGCTCCCTGCTCCTGCTGGCCACACCATTCCTGATACTGGCCAGGATGCCATTGGCCTTCTTGGCCACCTGGGCACACTGCTGGCTCATGTTCAGCTGACTGTCAGCCAGCACCCCCAGGTCCCTTTCCACCTGAGCACTGTCCAGCCACACCGTCCCCAGCTTATATCGGTGCAGGGGGTTATTGTGGCCGAAGTGCAGGACTTGGCACTTGGACTTATTGAACTTCATCCCATTAGATTCTGCCCATCCATCCAACCGTTCCAAGTCCCTCTGCAAAGCCCTCTGTCCCTCTAACAGATCAACACACGTTCCCAGCTTAGTGTCATCTGCAAATTTGCTAATAAAGGACTCTAAACCCTCATCCATGTCATCAATAAAAATATTAAACAGAACTGGCCCCAGCACAGACCCCCGAGGGACACCACTGGTGACTGGTCACCAGCTGGATGCAGCACCATTCACCACCACTCTCTGGGCCCGGCCATGCAGCCAGTTCTGAACCCAGCAAAGAGTGCTCCTGTCCAAGCCACGGCCTGTGAGTTTGTCTAGGAGTGTGCTATGGGAGACAGTGTCAAAGGCCTTGCTGAAATCCAAGTAAACAACATCTACAGCCTTCCTGCATCCACTAGGCGGGTTACCTGGTCATAAAAGGTGACCAGGTTGGTCAAACATGACCTACCCCTCCTAAATCCGTGCTGGCTGGGTCTGATACCCTGGCCATCTTGTAAATTTTGCGTGATGGCGCTTAATATAAACTGTTCCATTATTTTGCCAGGTACTGAGGTCAGGCTGACTGATCTATAATTACCAGGATCTTCCTTTGCACCTTTTTTGTGAATGGGTATCACATTGGCCAGCTTCCAGTCATCCGGAACCTCACAAGGACAGATCCGAGCAGAGCAGGTGGAACACGAGGCCTGAAATTCTCATAGTGTCTCAAAAACACTTCTGGAGGACAACACTTAAGCCTGTATTCAAAAAGATTCAACACCTCTTGGAAGAGGAAGTTTTTAAGGCTGGAAATGGGCAGGGAAGGAGTTCTGTCCTACTCAAGCAGCGGCCAGAAAGGGCTGAAGTGTGAATTGCATGGCACTAGGGCACTGGGAGATGAGTGGGGCCCAGGTGTGACCTGTGCGGGGCAGCAGAGGGGGCACAGCTCCATCCTGTGCAGCAAAGGACAAGGACAGGGCTCTATGTGCTGACACAGCCAGTGGTGTTTGTCCTCTGTGGGAGAGGAAACCCCAGAGTGCCAGACAGACCTGCCCCAATCCCCCGTGGGACGCCCCTGCATGTCTGTCCCACAGCCACCCCTGACAATGGGTGAGGTCACAGATCTCACCAGTGACCTGCACAGGGCCCAGCCCCCACAGCAGCATTTCCTGCATGCAAGGGTCCCAGAGGACTGGGCAAAAGAGTTTTCCCAAGCTTGGAAGTGCTGTGACAAGATCTGCTAAAGCTGCAAATCCCAAAGACATTAATGATCCATACTGCAACCACAGGAGGGGTCCCCTGGAACCACAGAGCCTGCTAAATAAGTAAATCAAGATGCAAATAAATAAACAGGCAAATAAATCAAGAAGCAAACACAGCAAGAGGCAGAGAAATAACCAGCACTTGCCCTGCCTGCCCCATTCCCAGCAGGAACCCTGACAGTGGAGCAGGGCAGGAGAACCCAAGGGAAGGCAGGGCTGCAGCACCAATGCTCTGCCTCAAGTTCTCTTCTGTCATGGAAGAGCCTGGGCACAGTTAGAGCAATTAACATTCCCTGAAAAGATCCCAGCAGCCTTGTTCCAAGCATCTCCTCAGCTGGTTACCAGGACGATCTGTTCTTTAAGCTAAATATACCATACCAGCACCACGGATATTTTGGGGGAATTCTGCAGGGTTGGAGAAGGGACTGAAATTCAAGTAGGGCTAAAATTGTACCTGAGGGGCCTTTGCTGGAATGGTGACTTCATTTTTCAGATTTCTGAACAAAGATGACACCTGGCCATTGGGTGTGTGTTTAACCTCCCTCTGCCCTTTGAATCCCCAGCCCTTTAATTCTCATTTTAGAGATGTACACGCACACATGGAGGGAACAGTGACTGCTCCCTCAGAAGGAGAAGGCAGGATGACAGCACAAGCCACGACTTAATTTTGCAAATGTCAAGTGTGCCCAGGCCAACACCTACAGCAGCTTCTGACACCACACTGTGACTTTTTCAGGTACCATGTCCATCTGCTGCAGAAATCCCTCCCCTGCAGGTGAACTTCTCAGTTCAGGAACTGATTTTGGCTTCTAGATCCCAAACCACAGCCCACATTTGAACCAGACAGGTACCTCAGCCTCATCTCAGCAGGGAACCAAAGGAGATTTCCTCTCACAGGATGCACCAGCAGCAACACTAAAGTTCTGTTATTGGCAGTTAATTACTGTGGTTTCCTGCAATTACCACAGCCAGACTGCATGGCACAGGTGGTTTGCATGAAGAGCCATAAAGGCCCACCTGGGTCAGCACCTGGCTCCTGGCAATGCCCAGGAGCTTTGGGAAAGGCAGGAGGAGGGAGCAAGTGACACTCAGTGCATTCCTGCAGCCCCATGCAGGGAACTGGCTCAGGGAACCAGCACTGGTGCCTGGCTTACCCAGCCAAGCACACAGCCCTTCCCAGTGCCACATTCCCAGGCAAGTGACAAAAATCACTGATCCTCAGTGGGATTTTAGTCCTTTTCTGAGCTGTGGGGTCTTCAGCCAGCGACTCCAGAAAAGCTCCCAGCAGTGCAGTCACTGCCTCAGTGCAGGCAGCTAGAATGCAGTGCCAGGAGCTGCCTGGAACACCCAGCTCTGCATGGACACTGCACTCACCTCCCTCTGAAACAACCCCTCCCTCCTTCCCTCCAACATCTCCAACACCAGGTGCTCCCAGGAGACAAAATGCAAAGGGCTGGAAACGTGGATGCCTCACTAAAGGGGACCCCAGCACATTTCATCATCACAGCAGTCAAAGGAATTAATTCAAGTCCTTCCAGAGCATCTCGCAGCTGGTTTGAAAGGTTTATTGCAGCTCTGAGAGCTTGTTAACTGCTTAATTCTCTGCCATTAAGAGGAAGAAGAAGTTCTATGGTTTTCATTCTGAAAAACATTTTGATTCATCCTCACACAAGGCGTATTTCCTTTCCTATCATCTTGATGGGTGGGGTTTTCTTTTTCAATATTTTGTAATGTTCCCTCCCTGGGCTTTGAGAGGCTTGTTTGTGTTGTGTTTTATTTTATTTTATTTTCTTAGCACGTTACTGGAACCAGAAGTGTTTGTTCAGCCCAGGGCATGAGGCCTCCCACCAAGCCCCCCTCTGGCACTGGCATTTTCCCAAAATACACCAGTGGGGTGCAGGTCCCACAGGGCAGGCCTTGGGGCTGGACAATGGCCCAGAGCACCTGGGCTGCTGCTCCTCACTGAATTCCACACATAGCAAACCCACAAGGGAGCATGGAAAACAGACTGCCCCCAGCTCTGCCTCAGCAGGGACAACCAGCATGCAGTGCCAGCAGACTCGAGGCACACACTGAAAATCCAGACCTGAGTAACAGAAGGTTAAAGGCTGTTTTGAGCCACCAGCATAGAAACTGGAACAATCAGCATTCAGATAAAATGCAGGTGGAGAGGCTCAGCCCTGGGTGTCCAGGCTGCCTTTGGGAACAGCTGGGAAGGACAGGCAGGGGAAAAGCCAGCACAGGACACACACCCAGCACAGCACAAATGCTGCCACTGCAGCAGGATGAGCCCCTTTCTTGAAATTCTGTGCTCAGCCAAGACTGACAACTTCCAAATATCTGGAACTAGCCACATAAATCCCAACTCCCCTGCCATTAATGAGGAATTATGTAAAAACAGGGAATATCCCCTCTTTGAGAAATACGGTTGCTTTTACTCCAATAATTTCCTATTTTAACTCAATTTTAGAACCATTAAGGTTGGAAAAGACCTCTAAGATCATCAAGGCCATTTTCCAAAAAACTGTCCAAATATTTCCTTAAAAAAAAAAAGTAAAAACCCTGTAATATTTCAGCCTGTGACTTTTAAACTTCTCATTTCTGGAGCTCTTCCCTCCACCTTAGTTACACAAAGGTGTGAAGCAGCAGAGGAGAGAGATTAAGGACTTTCTCTTTATTGTGGCATGAGGAGTTGTGTGTCATCCAACATTGTACCTGCATGTGCCATTCCACAGGATCACTGACCTCACCAGCCCCTGCACATTCAGAAAAACATCCAGCTTTAAAGACTCTCTTGTCAGGACTCTTGTCTCACTCCTGAATCTCTGTCCTCATGGTTGAGCCACCAAGAGAAATACAAGACCAACCAAACAGAGACTTTCCTTCCTTTCCAAGGCGCTCAAGGCCATGTTGGATGGGGCTTGGAGCAACCTGGTCTAGTGGAAGGAGGCCTTGCCTTGCAGGTGTGACTGGGTGGGATTTGAGGTCCCTTCCAACCCAAACCAGCCTGGGATTCCATGATTCCTCTCTCCCTGGCCCTCATTCCCAGGCTGTGAGCCACACTGACGTTCTCCACGCTGGTGATGAGCTGTGTCAAGTCCAAGCTGCCCCAGAGCCTTGTGCCAGGCACACAGCTCTGAGCTGGAGTGGGACTTTTGCACTTGGCAGAGTGCAGCAACAGCAGAGCACAAGCCCTGAGCTGGATCCCTGAGCCAGCACTGGACTCTGCTTCCTCAGCTGAATTTCTTTTATGGCAGCTCAGGCAGGGCTGTGGAAAGCAAAGTGCAAAGTTCAGGCCTGGGGAACAGAAATCCCCTGGGCTGCAGCAGGCAGGGCAGGTCACCAGCCACGTCTGCCAGGTCCTGCAGATGAGCAACATTCCCCTGGCTGTGCCAGGACAGCCTGGAACCAGGGGATCCTCCCTGCCCACCACCCATGATGGGGATGCTGTACAGCCAACCCCTACTGCAGGCTGCACCCACCCACTTCCCAGGGTTTCATTGGTTTTAACACAAAAATCACAGAATCATTAAGCTGGAAAAGCCTCTAAGATTGAGTCCAACTGCTCTCCCAGCACTGCCATGGCTGAACCATGTCCCCAAGTGCCACAAGCCCAGAGCTTTTAAATCCCTGTGCAGCCTAAGCAGTTCCAATGCTTGACAGCTCCTTCAGTGAAGGAATTTTTCCTAATACCCAACAAGACACTGCTAATACTCAGATTTGGCCAGTGTGCTGGAGCTCTTTTGTTTAGACCAACTTCATTCCCTCCAATAAATTGAGGGGGGTGGAAGTTCTCCCCATGCTAAGAGTAGCAGGATAAGAGCACAAGCAATTCCTGTACTGACTGTGACATTTTTCCTCATGTTTGTTCCCCCCACAGCTGTAGTGTTTCGAAATGCAAATTAATTTTCAACTCTCAGCTGTCCTCAGGGTCACTCAAGCACAAAGAATCCTCTCCTCACAGCTGCAGGCAGGGCAAGGGAGAAGGGGAGAGACAAACTGGGTCTTTTTTAGCAGCCAAGGCTTGTGTTCCCTGCCCAGCAACTCCAAGGATGTCCCCCCAAACCAAGGATTCTCCACAGGGATCCCATGTACCCCTTTGTAATGCTGCCCCCATACCCAACAATCTCAAGTTCCAGCAACTCGGAGGGCAGATGGTGAAGCAACAACAGTGCCTGTTGTGGTTGGAAATTTGCCCAAAATAACTCGAAACTATTGGCCTTGAAAGTATCAACTTGTGTCCAGTTAGTTTGTGCAGCAGAGACACATCTGCAGCAAGGGGAGCTCTCTGCTCATCTCCAACTTGGGTCAACTGTTCCCTTTTTTCCCCAGGCTGCTGGATCTGCCTTTGATGTCACACAGACACACTCATTGCCACATCCAGGGGGACTTAGGCACCTAAAACACTCTTCACAAAACACAACTCAACATCAGAAATGTTCGGATTTGGGATGCAAACCCAACCCAAGGAACACAATAAATACAGGGGGAGCACACAGGTGAATTTTCTTAATTTCTACAGACATTCACAACTGGATGTCACTTGCCACTCTGTGCTGGCACTTGGATAAATACTACTTGATATTCATATCCCACTCCTAATCTCCCAAGTACCTCCTGGGTATTAGGAATTTACCTTGTGGCACCTTGGGGCAGACACAGGTTATTAGTTTGATTGTACAAGCCTGGAGATGGAATGGGAGATAACAAACGAGTTCCCCAAGGCCAAAATCTTGTGGCAGGGACAGGTCTGAGTTCCCAGCTCAGGGCCAGAACTCGGAGTACAGCTGTGACCACTGACTGCCCAGATCCTTTGGAGATTGATTTTGGATTAAAAAAAAATTACTCTAAATCAGGAAACACCAAAAGGAAACTGGTTTGGGCATGTTTGAAGCTGCCTGGTTTACACATACTGCCAATTCAATTAAAAAAAGGGACAGTCAGGACAGCAGGATGGAGGGAAAGGGATGGCTAGGATTACCTGGGATCCCAGAGGCTGTATAGCCACAGATGTCCCACACAATTCCTGCCCCAGAATGCAACTTTAAAACATTCTCCCCCTCATTTACACCGTGTGGACTGTGCACAACAGGGACTCAGGTGCAAGTGAAAATGCTGAGACAGGCCAGTGTTTCCTCAGTGCGTGACAGAAACTGTTTACAGGTACACAAATACTACTGAGGGAGGCAGAGCAGGAGGATTTCCAGTGTCCCCAGTTAGGTGGCCTTGTCAGGAAACAAGATCCACCCCTGATTTGTGAACTGCAGCTCTATAAATAAACAACCAAGCCCAGGTATCCAGGAGAGCATTACTGAAATTACTGGATGAGTAAGGATGCATTGTTTTTCCTGCTCACTTGAGAAGATACAATCCCCTTTTTTAAAAAACACCTGGAATAGGGTAGACAAGGTGAATCACCTTAGATATCCCCACCTGCAAGCATAACTAACAAAAAGGAGGCAGGGACTTCAAGGGATTTGCCAAAGTCACACAAGAAATGCCTCAGCAGAAAAGAGAATTGCAAACAAAAACTTCAGAACTCTGGCTTGTGTCCTAATCACAAACTGCTTCAGGCATATAAATACTTAAAAATAGAGACAGAAGGAAAACTGGGATAGCAGGATGCCAGAGCTGAACCTACTTGGAGGTTTGAAACTTTTCAGTTCACATCCAAACTTGTCAGCTTGGGTACTCTGAAAATACCTACTGTATTTTGGGCACAAAAATACCCCAGGGGCTCATTCCCAGAGTGAGCACATCTAACACCCCCCCAGCCTCATGCAGAGCCAACACTCCCTCCCGTGCTGGAATGGCTGTGCCCATGTCACCGTGCTGAGGGAAATGTCACATGCACGTCACACAACACCAACACTTCAATAAACCTTTGTACAGAACACGTTGTTACTGCCTGAACAAACCCACTGATGTGGCTGCAAGCATTCAAGGCACAACAATTCCAAACATACCTGGGAATCACAGGCCAGGCTGCTGGGCTGCCACAGAACTCCATGGAGTTGCAGGTAAAAACTGAGGGGCTATTTCACATGGAAGCTCTGCAAATATTCCAAAGCCTTTCTGAAGAGAAAACCTTGGAGCAAAGCCATCACAAGCAGGGATTGCACCTGGGGCATCAGAACACTGAATCCCAGACAGGTTTGGGTTGGAAGGGACCTTAAAGCTCCCTCAGTCCTATTCCTGCCATGGAC
Organism: Ammospiza nelsoni; assembly: GCF_027579445.1. Lineage (NCBI taxonomy): Eukaryota > Metazoa > Chordata > Aves > Passeriformes > Passerellidae > Ammospiza > Ammospiza nelsoni. The sequence continues at coordinate 985,804 of NC_080656.1, read as the reverse complement.
AGGGACAGGGCAGTAACAGGGAATGGGATACATTCACTTTCCTGGAGTTAAAACAGCAAGAAAAACTGAAATTATTCAATCTGTAAGACTCCACTGTCCTGAATTCCCAATCAAGGCTTCCTTCAGGATGGCAAAGATCCCAAGCCAGCCAGGCAGCCTTTTATTGTAATTACAATTCTGAGCTGGTAAAAGGGGATCCTCACATCAGTACCAGGAGCCAAAGGGGTGACAGACTGCCAAACCTGTGCTTGAGCTAAGGGGAACCAGGCTTGCAGAGATCCCAGCCAAGAGGCTGCCAAGATCTCATTCCTTGTGTTTCTCTGCTCTGGTAACAGTTCCCTCTATACCCAATTCTGCCATAAATTCCTGTCAGAAGCAAATACATCACCCAGCAGCAGGGCAGGGGTGGCTCCAAGGGATGGATAGCTCCAGAGGACCCCAAACAAGCCATGATGTCAGCAGGAACCCCAAGGTGCTGCTATGGACATTTCTTTAAAGCACCTGAACCAGCACAGGAGAATGAAAGCATCCCTGGCAAACCCTTGCTGCCCCTGTGCAGCACATAAAGGGATGCAGATCCCCCATCTGCTGTTTCCTGCTATTCTCTTCCATGTTATTTTTTATTTAATTCTACCCACCTGTCCAAATTAGTTGTGAATAAATGTGAAGGGCTGCAAGAGCAGGAAGGACACAGAGCAAGATCAGGTGAGTTAGTGAACTTTGTCTCTTGTAGGCATTTACATCTTCAGCAGAAGTCAATGCCTCTTGCTGACCACACAGCACAGGCATTTTATAACAATTAAAAAATCATGCATAGATCCTTCACTATAGGAAACTTTGCAACTAAAAATTCCAGTTGTGAGTGCATCCTTTCCAGTGACGGAAGCTGATCATGTATAAATGTCAAATGCATAAAGAGGTACAAAAAAAGTCTTGTGCCATTAGCTTACAAAATCATCTGTGGCTACAGCTGGTGGCATGATGGATTATCTCTGGAGGTGGATCTGTGACACCACCTCACTCGGGGACACCAGGGCTGCCTTGTGCTTCAGTCCAATTGCTAAGGGAGAAAGGATCATTTCCAACAACTGACAGGAACACTTCAGGCTTGGAAGAACAAACGGTGTCTCCATGCTCTGCAGTACAAGCAACCCCAGCACATGAGCCCAGCAGTAGCTGAATAAAAAGTACAATGTAAAGTAACTCCTTGTGTGCAGCAGCTCAGGAGTCCCTCACCCACAGATGGCAAAGCGGCTTTTCCCTGGTGGGTGCTGACCCCTCCTGCTGGGTGCTGAGCCCCCCTGGCTGTGCTGAGCCCCCCCTGGCCTGTGCTGAGCCCCCCTGCCTGTGCTGAGCCCCCCCTGCCTGTGCTGAGCCCCCCCGGCTGTGCTGAGCCCCCCTGGCTGTGCTGGGTGCTGAGCCCCCCTGGCTGTGCTGAGCCCCCCTGCCTGTGCTGAGCCCCCCTGGCTGTGCTGAGCCCCCCCCCGGCTGTGCTGAGCCCCCCTGGCTGTGCTGAGCCCCCCTGCCTGTGCTGAGCCCCCCTGGCTGTGCTGAGCCCCCCCCCGGCTGTGCTGAGCCCCCCTTGGCTGTGCTGGGTGCTGAGCCCCCCTGGCTGTGCTGAGCCCCCCCTGGCTGTGCTGGGTGCTGAGCCCCCCTGGCCTGTGCTGAGCCCCCCTGGCTGTGCTGGGTGCTGAGCCCCCCCCCTGGCTGTGCTGCCCCATCCCACCCCCCAGAGCAGCCCCAGCCCTGCCTGGGCTCCCCAGGGCACCGTGGCTCCATCTGACCCCTTCAGGAACATGCCCAGCTCCCCCAGCCCTGCCTTTCCTGCAGCCCACCCCACGCTGCCCCTCAGTGCCACCCCTGTCACACCGCCAGGAGCTGTGGGGAGCTCCCTGGGCAAACACTCCAAGGCAGGAACCAGGGCATGGTGCAGCTGCTGCAATGCAGCACTCCAGCAGCTCCCACACTCCACAAACATCCTCTGCCAGCACAATCCTGCTAATTGGGGTCGGGCTAAATTTAAGTTCTATTTAGTTTCCTTAAAGAGAGAAAAACTTGAGGGGAAAAAAAAGAATATCTGCCTACAAAGGGAATAAGAACAAGGTCTCTTCAGGAGTCAGGAATTGGGGTGGATTTGCTGTATCTCACAGCTCCATAAAATTGTGACAGCACACAGAGAACGGCTTGAGCTGTGTCAGGGGAGGTTTGGGTTGGATACTAGGAAAAGTTTTTCCCCCAGAGGATGCTGGCACTGCCCAGGCTGCCCAGGGAATGGGCACGGCCCCGAGGCTGCCAGAGCTCCACGAGCCTTTGGAAGTGCTGCCAGGGATGGACAGGGTGGGATTGTTGGGGGTCTGGGCAGGGATGGGGGCTGGACCAGATGATCCTGTGGCTCCCTCCCAACTGGGAATGCCCCCTGAATTTGTAAAACAAACCAGCAAGGCAGGTGGCAAATGCACCAACTCAACTGGGAGCATTTCTGAGGGCAATGGAGAAACAGCACCTCCCTGCTGAGCCTGGTCTGCTGCCAAGAGACGCTTCCCAAGCCCAGCAGGAGCCAAGAGATGAGTAAGGCACTGCCTGGGATGCAGACAGGACCCTTCAGGCAGGCTCCATGGGGTGTATGGAGCTGACTGCAGAAATATTGTGCAAACCAACGTACTTGAAGGGAGCATTACCACAGGCTCTGCCAACAGAGAAGTCAAAAACCCCTCATATCAAAACTGGTTTTACTCCTGCAGGTCCCATCCCATCATTCAGTGCTGACATGTGACAAGAGAGAAGAAAAGGACACCCAGCTGAGACTTTCACTGGAAGCAACTCACCTATGCATACCCAGCCCCATGCCCAGGAGCCTTGTGACTCTCAATTCCTTCCTTCCCAAGCAGCTTGCAGCACAGATAATTTTGAAAAATAATCCTGTGATCTGCCCATGACTCAGAACCTCACCAAAGAGACTGGACAGCAATGCTTCCTTCCCTCCTTTCCCTTCCCTCCAAAGGCCTTTGGGGAAGGGCTGCTTGGCACCCCATGGAGCTGCAACCCCTACCCTGGAAGGGCTCCAGCACTGTTTGGACAGCTCAGAGTGTCAGCACAAACCACACTGGAACTGAAAAGCAAACACACCAAATCCAACCCGCAGGACACTGCCCAGCACTCAGCATAGCCCCCACCATTAATCACCAGAAACACAGGAGGGTTCAGGGTGCACTGTTCATCCCTCACACTTGTTAAATCCTCACCTCCCTCCCTGTAGCAGCTCTGTGTTCCTGCTCAGACCCACACAGGACACTCTGGGAAATGACAAGCTACGCCCTCCCAGGGCAGCAGCACTAGCAGCCTGCTGCTGCACTCCTGCCTTGCCCAGACACCCTTCCCTGGGGAGAAAGCTGGGCACAGACAGATCATATCCTGATCTTTAGAGCTGCAGGTTCTGTCCTGCCAGCCTGGGAGGCACCTCCCAGCACAGAGCATGGCTTCACCTTGGCACAGGCCCATCCCAAAAACTCCATGTCACAATGGCACACGAGGTTTGCATGAAGAGCCATAAAGGCCCACCTGGGTCAGCACCTGGCTCCTGGCAATGCCCAGGAGCTTTGGGAAAGGCAGGAGGAGGGAGCAAGTGACACTCAGTGCATTCCTGCAGCCCCATGCAGGGAACTGGCTCAGGGAACCTCTGAGCCCAGCACTGGTGCCTGGCTTACCCAGCCAAGCACACAGCCCTTCCCAGTGCCACATTCCCAGGCAAGTGACAAAAATCACTGATCCTCAGTGGGATTTTAGTCCTTTTCTGAGCTGTGGGGTGTTGCAGTGTGAGCTCATTGCCTGTTTTACTTCCCAGTCCCTTCCCAGGTGTGGCAATACCTCTCTCCCTTCCCCCTCCCCCGCTTGCTGAGTGAGTTCTGTCAATCAGTTTTAACATTCCAGCAAGGCCATCGTGTGGATGGTCAGGTTCAAAGGATGCCCCCAGGCCTGGGGTCATTGGCCTGTGTGTGTGTGTGTGTGTGTGTGTGTGTGTGTGTGTGTGTGTGTGTCCCTGGTCCCCTCCTCCTCCCACCTGCTTGGTGCTCACCTGTCCCTTCCCCTCCCCCTGTCCCTGGGCTTAAATTCAGCCAGGGCCATGTGCTCAGGATTCTGTTGGAGCTGTTACCAAGATTCAGGTGTCTGTGACCGTGGAATAAAACTCTGGATCAAACCCTCCATGGAATCCGTCTCCTTTTCCTCTTCACCCCCGCCTGAAGCCCTTCCACCTGAGGTAAAACTGAGTTTCTACAAGCCTGGGTTTGTTTCAGTGCCCAGCTGCAGCATCCAGCCAGCCAAAGGTGTCTCTGAGGTGAAACACCACAGCTGCTGCCTTTGGCCCAGCAGCAAGGGTCAGACGAGCCCAGGCACAATCTACCTGGTAATATTGGGGTCTTATTCCAATAGTGGGGTCTTCAGCCAGCAAGTGCAGGAAAGCTCCCAGCAGTGCAGTCACTGCCTCAGCTGCAGGCAGCTAGAATGCAGTGCCAGGAGCTGCCTGCAACACCCAGCTCAGATAAGCACAAAATGCTCTGCTAGGTCAGGACTCGGCAAGTGCAGCACGTGGAGCTTTGCAGGATGGCATCCCAGGGCTCCTGGTCCCCAACAGCAAACCAGGGCACATCCCTGCAGCACTTTCCTCCTGTGCATCCCATGCCAAATTTATCCTCCTCCTGACAGAGGCTCAGAGGATGCACAACGAGGGATTACTTGCTGAGCCCACAGAAAGACAAGGTACTGCAGTGAGTGAAACATCTCCACTGTGCTTGTAAATCCCCTCTGGGTACACAGCAAACACGTTCTTCTCCTCACTAAGCAACCTGAGCCAGCTGCCTCGGTGCAGGGTTTATTAAAAAAATGTTAGACTTATTGCAGGTTCTGTCCTTATCCCTTTTATTCTCTCATTCTGCTTCCCACTCACTAAAATTGAGCACAGTTTCAGAGATTCATGACTACAGAATTTAGGTTGCTCATGTTGTTTCTCAGCAAATTCTTGAAAATTTGTCATCTTCACAAAGCTGGTAACTAAGAAAACTCTTAGCATAACTCCAGTTTGCTTCAATATTGCATTTCTGAGGTGCACATGATGCCTTGTCACTCACTGCACTCACCAGGGACAGTGGCATTTGCTCCTTCAGCCCTGATAAATATTTTTGGAGATGGGACATTGATCCAACCAAACCTTCACCAGCTTAAACAAACCAATTAATGTATTGGGTTCTTCTTGTTCCTCCGAACTCCCATGTTCTAGGTTGTGATTCCAAATAATACCAGCAGGTACCACGCTCAGCCAGAGCATGCTCTGAGCTCCTGGAGAAAGCACTTGATATTCTGATTATGAGAAGCAGCTTTTTAAATTCACCTCAGGCCCCTTTGAGCAGGTCAGCACTGCAAGAGGCTCCACGACTGAGCCACAGTAATGCTACAGGAGGAGGGAATCTTAAAATGCTGTGCATGCACCAACCCAGAAATGTCTCCATGAGCCCCATCCCAGGATTACATCACTTGGAATACAGGTCAGGGAGCTGAATCACATGGAAAACAACAATCCTGCTGTGGGAAACGGAGTCATACCCCTGCTGGCAACAATCAAATTGGATCTGCTTCACTCCAGGGAGTTAGGAAAGGGTTATTAAAATGAGGCTGAAAGCAGCTGGTGACTCCTGAGCTGAGGGACCTCATTAGCAAAGCCCAGTCAGTGTCAGCCCAACGTGTGGGATGGTGAGGAGAGACCAGGACAAGGACAGAGTTCCCAGAGACTGCCAAACAAGAATCTCCAGTGGAATTCAAGCAGTTTAGTTCAGCTCAGGATGTGTCTTTGAATGCTAAATAACCCAGCTCTTAAGCCAGGGGAGCAGTCAGCACAGAGGGCAGGGAAAAGCTTTGGCCAGTGCTGACTTGTGCCTAAGGAGAACAGACAGGAGGAGGGCTGGGGTGAGAGGGAATCCCCTGCTGCCCATCAATGAGCTCACTCTCCTGGCATGGCTCCTGCCCTCCAGGAGTGCTCCCACAGCACACACACAGAGCCAGCTCCAGAGCCACCCAGTGCTGTGAGTTACCTACTCCTGATGCAGTTCCACATGGGTCAGTGTCTGCTCCTCACTCCAAACCATCTCTGGTGCTTTGCCAGCCCCAGTAAGGATCTCTGCTGGCTCCAATTGAGCCAATGAGCCTTGCCACAGTTCTGACTACATAAGGACAAGCACATGCTCTGCACCAGCTGGTAGTGAAACACTTCTATGTGAGGTGAGGGAGTGCACGTGTCTGTTACCAACCAAATCAGCTGGAAAAACAGCAAGAAATTACTCCCTGCCCTTTGCCAGCCCTTTTCCAAAAAGCATTTGGACGAACAAGAAGTCTGAAGACTCACTGAAAACAACTTTAACAGAGAAACTCCTTTCCTGCCCCACACATCCTGTCACTTCTCCCTCTGCCTGCACACAAAAGCTGGGAGACACCAGATGGACAACTCTGGCACAAGGGATCTGCTGCAAAGCCAACAGATCCCATCACTGCTTTCCTGATGGCCTTTACTCCTGGGCAAACCACCTACAGCCCACAGCTGCTCCAGGCTGCTTTCCCAAACATCCCTGGGTGTGGGCTCCCGATGGGAACAGCTGAGCCTGGGGCCCTGCGACAGCATCCCAGTGCTCTGGCTGCTCCTCAGCACTGCAGGACCCTGGGCTGGAGGTGGCACAGGGAAAGGGCAGGAAAGAACCCGTGAAATCTAAGCTCATCCCAGGAAGAGTAGTAACAATTGGGTAATTTTTTTCTTGGAATGGAGAGGTTTGCTCCTCTGCCTCCCTGAACTGTTGATGGGGAGGGAAAATGGACCCTGAACGGAGAGGAAAAGTCAGCTGTGAGGAAACACAATATCCAGTTAATTCCTGTAAATGCTGTGAAATCCAAGGAAAAGGCAAATGAAGGATTTACCCTGCAAATTGTGCTAGAATCATATAAAGGTATTGAGTTAAGAGAAGTGTAGGGGTTTAACATGCCTGTTAATCACTGACACTGACATACAAATAAAGCTTATATTCCTGGAAAAAAAAAAAAGAATTGAAGACTCAAAGAGGTTGAAAACCCATCTGCAGGAGCTGCAGCCACCTTCAGCACTTCCACACTGAACCATGGTGCTTCCCACGTCGAAGCACAACGTTTGCTTCTCATTAGCCTCAGTTTCTCATGCAGCCACGGATTTGTGTCACACATTTGTCCCCCAGCATGACCCTGAACAGCCACGGTCACCCTGAAAAACTCCCAACAGAGGAGGAGCTCAGGTTGTTTCTTACCATCATGGCCAGAGTTGAGCAGGTGCTCCCCCAGGTCACAGCCAAACACCCTTTCCTTGAGGATCCCCCGCTGTTTCAGTTTCTGTTTCGTTGGGCGCGACTTCATGAATGTCCGCAGGAAGGTGATGAGCTTCCCGTGCTTCTTGGACACTGCACAAGACAAGGGACAACAGCTCATTCCACACCTGGACACCACTGAGCAGACTCCTTCTACAGAGCATGTAAGAACTGGAATAGCATTAATATAAATTATTTACAGGAACAGATTTCCCAAGGTTTGACACTAAACAGACACCTGGCTTTTGTCCCAGCCCTGGCCAGTGCAGAGTTACCAGGAGCTGCAATGGAAGGACTCACACACAGACACACTCCTGCACAGCAGCTCCAGGCAGCAGCCACCTCAAGGGCTGATGGTGGGCAGCACCTGGGAGGGGCAATTTCATCTCTGGGAAAGGGAATGAGGCTCAGCTGAGAAATCTGGTAATCTCCTGTGCAAACCAGTGTGTAATCTACACACAGAAATCAAGCTTTGTGACTTGCTCTGGTCTGAGGCCCCTGCAGAGCAAAGGGCTGGCTATAACCTCTGAGGCTGAGCAGGCAGAACTCCCTGAGAGCCCAACCTGCCTTCCCAGTACACCAGGGCCTCACTGCCCCTGCACAGGGACCACCCAGAGCCTCAGCAGCTCCCTTCTCAAGTCATCACAAAATAAAAACAGACTCACATCACTGAGGTTGGAAAAACCCTCCACGGCTATCAAATCCAACCTGTGCTAAATCCCCACCCTGTCACCCTGCCCAGAGCACTGAGCACCACATCCAGGTGTCCCTTAGACACCTCCAGGGATGGGGACTCCAGCACCCAGCCCACTGAACAGGTCACAAAGGCAATTGAAGAGATGCAGTTTATCCTGTCCAGAATGAACACAAGCAGGGTCCAAAGAGAGGAGGATCTGGCTCAGGCAGGAGCTGCCTTCCAACCTCCTGCTGTGTCTCTCTGGGTTGTGCTGGGGAAACTCTGGTCCCTCTGCTAAAACCACGAGCTGAGGAGCTGAACCCAGTGCAAGGCAAAGCAGAGCAGGGGGTGACACAAGGACCTGGCCCTGGCAGGAGAGGCCGGGCTCAGGTTGAATGGGAGCAGAACAATGCCCTGGAATGTCAATGCTCCTCCAGAGGCCCTCGGAGCCTCCCCAACAAAGGTGCCATTGTGTACACGATTTAAAAGCAGTTTAATTCATCAGAAGAGCTCCACTGAAGGGAACAAACTGCTGGGTACAAAGGGCCGTGCATTGTGGGAGCCTTTGCAGCTCGGGAAGTTGTAAAGGCTCCTGCAGCAGCAGCTATCACCCTCCCCTGCTCCTCCCTCTCATCCCAGGCAGGAAAGACAAGAACCCTGTATTCCACCTGCATGAATACTGCACAAATACTGCAATCAAGGATCAGCAGAGTAACACCTTCCACAGCAGTGAAGATCCCTGGGGACAAAGGTTCATCCCTTCAGTGTCACCTCTGCTGCCTAATGAAATGTGAACTACAGAGAGCAGCTCTGAAACTGGAACTCAGCAAAGCAGAGATGGATGGGCACTGCTTCCCTCAGGGGTTCTTCAAGCAGGGAACATGAAAACCTTGTCCCAAGATCCTGGTTATACCACACAATGCTTCAGGATGCTTTAAGCCCTTCACACAGAGGAATATTTCTCCTTCCATTTTACCAGACATAGACACGGTTCCTCTGTTGAGATCTGTAATAAACCTGATATATGTATCTTTATATAATAAACTTGATTCCACTGACCTTAACAAATTTGCACTGATGTGAGGAAAGCAAACATCTCCTTCTGCACAAAGGCCCCTGCAGCAGTATAACACTGAACTGATCCTCAGCACCACCTGAACACCTGAAATCCCAAAACCCCCACCAAACCCCAGATCTGCATGCTCAGCAATCAAACCAAATTTATTTAACAACCACAGGAGCCTTGAGCATGACAAACTGTGGCTGTGGGGGCTTTAATTAAAGGAGTGTTTGCAGTTTGATGGGGTTTTTTAATTGCATGCAATAAAGGAACAGATTGTGCTGACATGCCAAACAAAGTTAGGATGGGGTTTGGTTGTATCCATCATCACAGGAAAATAAGGGCTCATTTATCACCTCCTATCGGCCCAGCTCAAGGATAAAGGGAGACAGGCTCATCCTGATTAGTGTGGAATTTCCAAGGTTAGCACCCTCGGGCTGCTGTGGTAACACCACTGGAGGTGAGAGACCTGAGACAGATGCTTTTACAGCAGGCAAACAGAGCACCTACTAATCCAAATAAAGCAATCATTAATATGTGTTTATTCACTTGAATCATTTCACACTCTGAGTACTATGTACCTTGCTTGACTTAATGAAAAATAAGCCCATCACAGAATGGATTTTAAGTGGAGAAAAATGCATCCAATTCTAGTCCTGAAGAAATTCTACTACTAATGCAGATCAACAAGCGACTTTTGGGTGTCAACTCAGCACTAAAACCAGAACAAAAACTGCAAAGGGTGCACTTCCATGGTCCAGAGATGTACTTGGCTTGGTATTGGCATCATTGACCAGAAAAGTGAGCAGAGTTTTTAAAACATAGTAAATCTGTTCTGCCTTTAAGGCACTCAGTGCAGGTTAGAATAATTGTCCTGCTTTCTGCACCATTAAGCAGACTCCCACAAACTCCCTGCCACACAGAAGTGCTGCAGCAGCCCAGGACTCTTGCGAGGGCAGGTTCAGCCACCAGAAATTCCCTTGTCCCCAGCCTGTGGAAGTGTTAGCACGGCTCCTTGGTCTGTAACAAGGCTGCTCTGCATCACTGCCTGCTCTGCAAGCCTCTCTGAGGCTGAGCCCAGCTCCCAGGGCTGTACCCACGCAGGAATGATTCACTCAGGCTTCTGCAGGGTGGGGGAGAACAAGAGAATGGCAAGAAAATCCAAGCAGTCATCTCCCTGCTGACAGGTTATTAAGGAGAAGGAAAGCAGGTAGGTGTGTGAGAGGGATGAGCTCTGCTCCCCCTGCAGCAGCAGCAAAGGTGGGATCCCCTCACCCTCAGGCATTGCTGACCCCGAAGCACCAGAGCATCCCCAGGGATTCGCTCCTGCTGCATCCTGCTCTAGGCGAGCACAGCACAGCACACCAGGCTCTGGACAAGCACCAGTGCCAAAAGCTGCCAGGAATGTTGCAGGATCTGTGTTTTCTGCTCCAAACACCCATGCAGGGCCTCACTGCCCCACAGGTGACAGTGACAGCAGCAGGCAGCAGTGCTCTTGCTGCAGCACCAGTACCTGCTCTGCACCCAGAACTGGTGACTGCAGGAGAACCAGGGAATCGAGGCACAGGGTTTAGACCTGAAATCAATCTTCAAGTGTTACAAACCAAGCAGATGTGGATAAAACAATTAACCCTTTCCTACTATTACTGTCCCTCCAATAAAGCAGGGACATGATAGAGCTGATCCACCCACAGCTTGAGTCTCCACACAAAGTGTTCACAGAAATAAATTTGGGAACCAGCATTAGTAACAGAAAATTTCAAATGCTTGCTGTGCTTTAAGTTACCAACTGAAAGCCAAACCAAACTAAACAAAAATTCCAACATTTATCCATATTATTTTCCACCTCAGACCTAACCACTACAAAACACAATGTTTACCAAGAAATGGAGACTTTCCTAGAAGGAGCAAGGGCTGCTTTCCTCAGAAAGGCAGATTTGGCTTAATACCCTGGCCTGAAGAAGCAAAGATAAATTCTCCATCCAGTGGAGAGTGCCTGGCTGCAAAAAGCCCTCAAATGAAACCCAATTGAAAAACCCCACCTGAGTCTGGACCACTTCTGAAGTTTTGCTGTCACAAATACATCAATTAGGAGCATACAAAAATCTCCCTTCCCTTTGCTGTCATAACTGTGCTGGCCAAAGCCTTTGCATGGTGGGGAGGAGGGGAAGGAAAAGGATTCCTTGTGCCAGGTAGTTCATTGTGGCTTTGGGAAGCTGCCCAGTACCTCCCCCAGGGACATTTATGGATCAGGCAGCGCTGTTGCTGTTTCACCACCAGCATTTGTGGTGCAAGCGAGGCCCCAAATCCCCCTGACACTGGTAAAAGCTATGAAATAACAACCTCTTCATTAAAACCAGGGCTCCTTCACCCTCAGGACATGCTTTCTGCAGCTTTACTGAAGAGCTGTGTCAGCCACCAGCTTCTCATCAGCTTCGTGCTCTTGGTCAGGACAACTCACCCCCCTGGAAGCCCACAGGGATCCATCCCTTGGCATTTGCTGAGGACTCCTGAGCCTTCCTCTGAGCTCAGCCCATGGTGCCACTGCTGGGTGTCCCCACACCATGAGCTCAGCCTATGGTGGCACTGCTGGGTGTCCCCACACCATGAGCTCAGCTCATGGTGGCACTGCTGGGTGTCCCCACACCTTTCCCTGAGGCTGAGCTGAGGCACTGCTGTGACCTGGATTAAGAATAATCTGCTGTTCCTGATGCTCTTAGGGGCAGAGTTGGGCCAGCCCAGGTGAGACAGCCCAGAACCAACCTGCTCTCCCTGGCCCTGATCCCTCCTGTGCCCCATGCATTCATTAGGGCGCAGTTATTTGGGATTCACAGCACAGGCCAACAAGACCACAAGTGATGTCTGGCCACACAATCCTTCCCAAGACCAATATTTAATCAGAATTGCCCAAAGTGCTGCCAACAGAAGGAAAGGTAGGATGGCAAAGAGCACTGTCTCCTTCTGATTCCTTGGCTTTGGATCATAGAGACCCAACAGGAAAAACCCCTTTAACAAACAAATAAATGCAGCCCTACTGTGTCCCCAGATTTGTTCTGCACAGCAAGAAAAGCCCCGTGGGACAACGGCTTGAGAACAAAACACAGCCCAGCCAAGCCTACAGCAGGACAGCATCTCTCAGCTGCCTCATCCTGCCCCTTCCCAAAGGCCAGGGGACATCCAGGCAAAGGTTACCCAGCAACAGATGCTAAACACAGAATCCCAGAGTGGTCTGGGGTGGAAAAGCTCATCTTGTCCCAAACTCCTGCCATGGGCAGGGACACCTCCCACCGGACCAGGTGGCTCCAGGCCCCATCCAGGGCAATGGCAACTTCCTCCAGGACACCCTCCCAAAATCCCTGCCTGTTCCCTGCAGCCTCATCAGCCCCTGCCAAGAGAGAACAAGCCCCTGTTTCACAAAGAGCACCTGTCCCACTCCCTGCTGGTAGCACTAATATTTGGGGTTTGACAAAACCCCCTTCCCAGGGTAATAGCACCACGTTTTCTGATGCAGGGTTAGCAAACTTGGACTCCAAGAGAATAATCTTGGAGGGTATTTGCTGACCCACATTCCCAGCACATGGGCAGCCTGTTTGTTTCTGCTATTGCCAGGAATTTTACAGGTCACAGCACCCAGCTGGCCCCTGCTGAGAGGAGAGCCTGGTGCTCAGACCAGAGCAACAACAACACGTGGCTGCAGAGCTCCACAGCAATCCCCAAACTGCACTGGCAGGCACAAAATCAAAGATGGACAAAGGTGTGGGAATGTCATAAAGAAAAGCATTACAAAACAAAAGTGAAATCCATCCCCTCTTAAAGGAGATTTACAGCAAACCAGGCAAAAATTTTTCTAGGCTATTAGTCCCTCCAGAGCCATTCTATTCTAAAATTAAACTGCTGCAGGGAGAGAAGGAGAAGCAACAGACTCTTCTGAAAAAAGAGCAGCACCAGGAATCAGGAGATGAGAAGCTGGGGTTGTTTTTGCCACACATTTTCTGTGCTCCTGATTCTGCACACTTGGGATCACACTGAAGGGTGGGAGCAGAGCAAGGCCAGCTGGGTCCCCACACAGCAGCCATCACCCCGACCCCTCCTGAAAACATCAGCCAATACACAATATCCATCCCCTTGCACTCAGAAAAACCCACTCTGCAGACCCACATCTCACTGAGAAGGGATGCCAAGCCAAGAACTGAGTCACATCTCCCAGTTCTCTGTCATGTTCCTTAGCAACAAGACATTTTCCTCCTTCCCTCCTGCCACAGCACATTCTATTTTGGAAGCTCATTTACACAGCCCTAAAACCCCCAGGCAGAATGTGGAACCACGCAGCACCAAGCACCATCCCTAAGTCCTTGAACAGGATGCTGGCTTTGAAGAAGGACCAACCAACACAGCAATAACCTCACTAATCTCTATACTGGGCTCCCTCAGCAGGCATAAAGATTTTCAAGAGATAATTTAAAATTCCATAGATATGAGAGTCTAAAAATATCTATCTCCAATAACTTTCATAAATATGTACTGACTGGTTTGCCATAAACAAGAGCAAAATAAATTGTGTTTTCTGATGCTGCAGCATTTCTCTCGTGCTAGGCTGCCATCAGTTAAGGCTGGGCTCTGAAGTGAAGCAATATGTTAAAGGTGATTAATTTCACTGTAATTTGATAAGAACCACTGAAATTAGCTAAGACAAGAACCAGCTAAGAATAAGGACAAATTTCCAACTACCAGGAGAGCCCCACACATATGGAGAGTAAAGTAGGTCATTGATAAGAGCTGGTGCTGTCTATTTATAAAGCCTGGTAATAAGGAAGCTGCATCTCTTGCATCTGCCCAGGCTCCTGCAGCCATCCTTTGGGCAGTGTCTGTGCAATGACCACAGCTCAACTCCAGCTCCTCCCCATTCGTGCCCACAGCAGCCCTCAGCTCAGGCTGGCTCCTCCTGGTCAGCACAGGAACATCTGGCAGCAGAGATCCACCAGCCTGGCAACTCACAATTCCACAATTCCTTCAGCCTCTGCTGCATCTGGCTCTGGTCACTCCTCTGCCAGAGACAGCACACTGCAAATCCAGAAGGTACCAGCATGGTGGCTGCTGTCATTGAACTGCAATCACATGGCTGTGGTGACATGCATGAGGATCATCCACAGTGTGAACTGCCTGGAGAAGTTTCTTTATGGCCATGAGAAATCACAGACATGAACAGGAGCTAATGTACAACAGCAAAACCTCCCTCCCTGCTCTTCTGCCACATGTTTTGAGTGTTTGTAATGGCTTAGGAATGATAACCACGAGGTTAGTCTGATGCAAAAGTCTATCACATATGTCTGATACCAAGAAATCTGTGCTAATTTCCAGCCTTAAGACATGACTGATCTTTGCACAGAATCTAAGACCATAAGGGAGCACTAAGATGATACCTGACCTCCTGAACAAACAGACCCAGGACATCTTCAAATGAATCCCTGAAGGACGGCACACCTGCCCCGGGGCAGTGGGACATGGCCAGGAGATATAAATCAGTTATTTAAGCAGCTGAAGGCTAATGGAGACATGAGAGAGGTTTCAAAGGTTCAAGGGCTGGAAAGGTCAATCTATTAATTCTATCAACAAGTTTAAATAGTATTTTGGAAAAAAACAACAGTGCTGACTAACAGAGTCCCAGTGATGATGCAGCAGGGACAGGCTAGGACAGGTGACTGGGGGAGGAAATAATGATGGATGGGGCTGTAGTGCAAAGGAAACCAGTTATTAGAGGCTCAGTCTGGAAAAGGAGTGGGAGCTGAAAACAAACTGATAGAGATTAAGCACACGTGGCAGAAGGGTCAGCAGCTCAGGTGACACTAAGAGGTCACAGGGCCAGCACCAAAACTGGGAGACAAGGGGGCAAATTGGGAAACATGGAGCTAGGAAAAAAAATATCCAGAGAGACACCTGAAATACCTTTTTTCTCTTTCATTCTAGCTAAATCTCTGCTCTAGCAGCAGAGCTAAATGCCATCCTTTTGCTTATCTCGCCTACCCTGGAGCCTGAGGATCCTTTAGAAAGGCTGCTCTGACTCAGGTAACCATCACAGGCAGAACTGAATACCAGATCTGCCCATCAGGGAGATGGTGTCAGCCTCCTACCCACATCCACTCTGGCATGTCAGGATCGTTTGATTTCACATGCCCAAGCTCCCACCACACCCAAAGATTTGAGATCTGACACCAAAATGTGCAACCCTATATTCCCACTGAAGAGGCTGTGACACTGTTACCTGAGGGTATCTCTGATACACAATTTGCATGGTTTGAAAAGAAACCCAATTTCAGAATGACCCCAAAGGTTATGCTGTGTGGCCCATGAAAGGTGGTTTTAGTTAAAGGAATTTCTGGAACCTCAGCTGGAGCAGCAGCATTAAGGGTGAGGTCATGAACACCAACAACCAGCAACCTGTGCTGGGTAACTCTGCAGACACTTGCAGCTCAGGGAGAAATGGAAAAACATTCAAGAGGCAAGATGTCACTTTGGCATTAGGTGACACCAGAACAGGGCCACGTCTGCCAGAAGCTTCTCCAACTCACCAGTCATCACCAACAGGAATGCGATCCACAGAGAGACAGTGATGGCAATGCCACACACTTCCTGCTGGAGCTGACTGGAGCTGCTGCTTATCCATACAGCTGGAACTGCCTAATGGACAACCCCAACCTCCCTTTAGGACAACCTAAACCAAACATTTCTTCTCCTGGCTTCAGCAGCCACGGCCTCAGAGAAGACAAGAGCTGACTGTTCCAAACTCGCACTCCTTGAAGGCAAAGTGCCTTTGCTGTGCCTAGTTCAGAGCCCAGCTGTGCTCCATGCAGCTCCTTCCCTGATTAAACACTTCCCAACAGCCCCGTGGAACTGCAGCTCGGCTGAGCCTCGCCCACGCAATCCCTGCAACTGGCAGCAGCACTGCAGGACATCTTCCAAAAACCTGCCAGAAAGCCAGGCTGACCCTGCATCACACCAAGCACTCTGGCACAGGCAGGCAGCCTGGAGCCTTCCCAGGCCACCCCAGCCCGAGTGTGGCACAGCCGGGCCGGGATCACCGCAGTGACGGCGGCACCGCGCGCCCCCAGCCCGCGCCGGTGGGAAAGGATCTGCCAGGAATCAACAACAACACAAGTGCAGCAATGAGGAGCTTGGCAGATGGAGCCCAATCCCACAGCGAGAGGGTGTTTGCTCTTATGCAAGGCCTTGGGAAGGAACAAACCCTTTGGATTCATGGTGAAGGGGCATGAGCGATCCCTCTGGGAACAGGAGGAGGCCCGGGTCAGGGCACACTGCCTCGCTGCTCCTGGTGCCCATGGCACAGCCTTTGCCTTGGGTACACTGTCCCAGTGTGGCAGCAACATCTCTGCTGCTCTCCCAGCCCCTTCCCAAAGGCTGCCTCTCTCATTTGCACGGGCCTGAGGGCAAGTGTTTGCAGCCTAGACCAGTTCCAAGCTGCCGTGACCTACCCTCCCCAGATCCATACTGCTCTGGTTCTTCTCCTGCTTACAGGCCTGACTTCCTAAACTGTTCATTCTTTCAATTAACCCCTGAGATGATTCTGCCTTTGGAAGTAAAGTTTCCACTCACCTGGAGTGGAAACAAAAAGAATCCTGAAGACCATGACCACAATTTTCATTCACATTACAGTCACCCTATACAGCACAAGAAGGATACAATAGCTAAAAGGGGATAAACATTAAATTTTCACATACATCTTCCTTACACAGCTAAAGAAGTGTAAAAAACTTCACTGAAAGTGAAAACTGGACCTAAAAGTTTGGGGATTTGAGGTGAATTAAATCTGCTTTTCAACTTAGGAATGGAGACAATGTATTGTTTTGCCTGCTTTATATTCTTTTCCTTTCACTTCCCAGTGCAGGGCTTTGATTTCAAATGAGCCTCTTTTATCATGCCTGTGTGTTACCCAGAACAAAGGAGGCCAGGGAAGAGTGCAAAGGGAAGGCCTCCTGTCTTCTCTGTCACAAATAATCAGATCCTGCAGGGCATTTAGTCCTTAAAATGGGCTCTGGCTTTTAGGAGGTTTTCTGAACAAATATGAACAGACGAGCCATGGCTACTTGCAAAGTGTCTCCTGTGATCACAGTAACGTCTCTCCCTGGGAATTTTATTTTCTAGAGTGTGCATTCCCTGCCGCAGGGCTCCAGCAAACAATGGGCTGGCAGTTTTAATAGGAAGCCCCTTTCTCCTGACCAACAGCATCAATAATAGTAATGCTTAGGGATGTGCCAGTCTGGGAAGGGAAGGAAGACAAAAGGATAAAGTGATATGCAAAAATCTATTGAAATTTAAATTGTAGACATTCCCCTCTGTCAGCTGCCTCTTTGGGAGGGAGGTATAAATCTGAGAGGGAGGCACTGAACTCCAGCCCTGCAGCCCCAGGATCACGGCTGGGGTGGAGGGGGTGTGCAGGCTGGAATTCCTTCTCTGCTGGGATCTGGGTGGGAATCCTCACACAAATCATCCCGGACATGAAAGAGGCTCCCTTTAACAGCTCCGGTTTGCTACACACCCATGACCCGAGAACAAATCCAATAAAACAATTTACAACTACGGACCCAGTGTGGAGCAAAGTGGAACAGAAACCTCAAGGCAGGGATTAGTAAGAGGGAAACAAAAGTAAAACAATTAACAAGGAGGGGGAGAGGGGTAAGTATGTAAATTTAATCGGTATTTGGTCACCAAGCCAGGGAAGCTGCCCAAGGGCATGGATCCCCAGGATCCTTTCCCACTGCAGAAGCACAGGTCTGTAACCAGCAGCTGGGAATGAGAGAGAAATTACTGACAGCAGGTATGTTTTCACCTGGCTGAAAACATGATCCCAGGCAGGGAGGCATCTGAGCACCCCGACGGCATCACACCCCTGCCTTACTCCAGGCAGTGTCCTGGGCAGGACACCCCAGCACAGCCCAGCACCCCTGGGCCAACCAGGGGGTGTTCAGTACCATCAAATCATGGAATGGTTTGGCTTTGAAGGGACTTTAAAGCCCATCCAGTGCCACCCCTGCCATGGCAGGGACACCTTCCACTGTCCCAGGCTGCTCCAAGCCCCGTCCAACCCCTGGACTTAGACACTGCCCGGGATCATGGGGCAGCCACAGCTGCTCTGGGCACCCTGTGCCAAGGCCTGCCCACCCTCACAGGGAGGAATTTCTTCCCAATATCCAATGAAAAGTATGTACCAAGAGCCTGTTTCCCGAGGCACCATCACCACTGGGAAAGAAGAATCCTCATCCAAAGCCACTCATTCCCCACAAAAAGTATCTGACAAGTTACTAAGCAACAAGTGGTGCAGACACCTCGGCCCCCTCTCCGAGCCCCGGCCGGGTGACCCGGGCTATCGCTGCCTCACCTGGCCCTGCTCCCGGCCGGGTCCCCGCGCCCGCTCCGCGCCGGGCTGGCTCGGCTCCGCCGGGATCCGCGGGATGCGCCGGCCGCTCGCAGCCTCTGCGGCTCTGCCAAGCCCCTCCCCGGCTCCTCCTCCGCAGGTGCCTCCTTCCTTCCTTCCCTCCTCCTTCCCTCCCTCCCTCCCTCCCCGGCTCTCGCAGCCGCCCCGGCGCTGCCCCCGGGCCGGCACCGCCGCGGGACCCTCGTGTCCCTCCCGCCTCCCCTCCCGGGGCCGGGCAAAGGGCGCTGGGTGGGCAGGGAGGGATGGGGAGCAGCACACAGCTGCTCGTCTGTGGAAGGTCTAAAATATGCATGTAAAACAACACCAGGTATAAAAATCTAGAAGGGAGGTGGCTGAGAAGATGAATCAGGCTGTGCTCGTTGGTGCCCAGCAACAGGACAAGAGGAACGGGCAGTTCCAGCTGAACGCGAGGGGAAATTTCCCTGTGCAGTCATCAAGCACTGAACAGATTGTCCAGAGAGGGTGTGGAGTGTCCCTCACTGGAGTTAATCCAGAACCATGGACACAATGCTGTGTTCTGTGCTGTCCCTCACTGGAGTTAATCCAGAACCATGGACACAATGCTGTGCTCTGTACTCTGGGATGACCCTGCTGAGGGCCCTTCCAGCGTGACCCATCCTGGGGTTCTGTGAAGGTCTGAGCGCTGCCTTTGCCCCACGTAAGCAATGGCTGCTCCAGAGTCTCCACCATGGGGATGGGCCCGGTGCCATCCCCTCAGCCTGGGAGCACCTCCAGGAAAACACACGGGCCAGGAAAGCTGCACTCACCTTCAACCACTTTCTCCTTCCTTGCTCCTTCATGTCACAAAAATTACAGAGGACACTGTGCTGAGGGCCACAACCCAGTCCCACCGGGACTGCGGAGCTCAGGGGCACATCGGCGCCACCATCCCTGTCCCTCAGTCCCTGCTCCCGCTGCAAATCCCCGAGGCCACAATGAAGATGTGTCTCAGCATGTGCAGGAGGAAGGGAGACACACCGGGCAGGGCCGAGTGCTCTGGGGGAAGCACGTCCCAGCTTGCAGATGTGACACAGGCCGGGCCCCACCGCCCAGGGACCGCACCTCACACCAGTGTCCCTGATAATGTCATCACAGGAGCACTGTCCCCTCCCAGTCCGAGGGGCTGGCTGGCATTGAGCTGAATCAATGATCAGATCACTGAAAACAAACCCAATTAAAAACTCTCTGGGAGTTCTGCTGTTTGAAAGCAAAGCCAAATGATGGGATCATTTCCCAGTGACCCAGCTGCAGTCAGGCTCCAGCCCAGGGCACAGCACAGAGACCCTGGGACTTGACCTGACTCCAGCACTGCCTTCCCTGCCCAGCTTCAGCCAGCACTGGAGCAGGAACAAGAACCAGGAGGGCAGGAAGCCTCAGCCAAGCTTTCTCCTAGTGCCAGTGCGGTTTGTGGGATTTGTTCTGCCATTGTGCTGTTTGACCTTGAGCCCCATTAACACCAGTTCATCAATCCCAGTAATTGCTGTCACCCACTTAAAAATGTGGGCTTGGCAGCTAAAGGTGAGCAACCTCAGGGTCAGAAGGATTAGGGAGGAATTTGCCTCTCTATCTGCAGATATCTTGATGAGCAGGAGGGCAAAACTCCTTTCTTTAGGTGCTCACGCTTTCTCCTCTGTGTTATTTTCAAAATCGTTTGCTGACTCACATCTCCCAGTGATCCTGTTCTCCAGCTTCTCTGTACACTTGGTATTCACTGCTGGACTTGTTTGGCCTGGACAATGAGCACACTATCACACCAGGTTTACCTCAGCAGCCAAGCACGACTCCTAAATCCACTTCTCTCTGAAAAATTCCAAGTGCAAACCCTTTTCCCTGGTACCAACTCACCATTTTGAGAACATTCCTCCTACCAAACCCATTGATTAAAGCTGGGAAAATCCCAACACAGATGAATACAGCAGAAGCAATGCTATTCCAAATTAACATGCAAAATGCACATACAATTCCAAGCAGCATCTAGAACTTCAGAGCAGTAATGCTGAGCTGCCCAAAGCTGCCAGGATGTGTTGCATGCTCCCCATGTAATTTATTTCTTTTTACTGTAGGCCAGGCTTGGCTAGGAAGGCTCCTTCAAGGCTGGTGACCCCCCATTCACACACTTTGCTGGTGCCCAGTTTCAAACTCAGGCCAGGAGTTGCCCAATCCTGTTTTTGCTAATCAGAGCAGGAATGTAACAGCTGCATCCTCAATAACACAGAGCTGCCTCAGCTTCAGGCTTGGGTTTTACCTTTCAAATTACTGCTCTGAGGAGGTATTTTACTACCTGCAGTACAATGACACACCTTTTCCCCATCTGCACTTTGTTTCCTGTAAAGGAAAATCTTTAATCCTTCTTAGGAACTGCCTTTCTTTTAGGAATGAAACCCGAGTGACCAAGATGTGACTCCTCTGCACCTGGGACCTTCTGCACCTGCACAGGGGTCTCTGCTCTCCAATCCACTGAACAGCACTGCAATGTCTTTTGCTGTTTCTGAATGTTTGATTGAAAATAATAAAATAATCACATGAGTCTCATTTTCTGTTCTAATTTTTTTTTTTGCCAGACAATTCTAAGCATTTTTTTTTTAATTAAGCAAGTGAAAGAGATGCATTCCCCTCTCCTGAGGAGTTTGTCTGCTTGCCATGGAGCAGAGGAAGCAGATAATGAGTATCTTTTAAACCCAGCTAAGAAGCCCAAGCACTTGAAACCACAGAAGAAAGGGTCTATCCATGTGCCTGTCACAAACTGAATCCTGAAATTCACCCTATGCTCCAAAAGTTATTTCAGACACAAGAACTGGGAAGGCAAAGCAACCCAGAGAATGTTATTAGTGCAGCTTGTAGCTTCTTCTGCTTTCTGCTTTTGCAAATGTAACTACTGAAGGAGTTAGACAGTCAGGACTTTGCAATGCTGCTCCATCCTCAGCTGGATTTGTCCTGCAGTCAGCTGCTCCCAACACACACACACACACACACACACACACACACACACACACACACACACACCTCACAAATAAACAAAAGCCCCTTTAAAAATAAGGGGTGTTGCTGAGAAATTATAGATGAAAGCACAGTGGGGAGTTAAAAAAAACAACAGAACAGCACATCATGACATGGAATGCCTTAAAATTATTAGATTTGATTCAGAGCTGTCAGCAAGCAGGTTTGACATGCAGGTATCCCATGTCACAGAGTATGGAATCATCAAATCCCAGAATGGGTTGGAAGGGACCCTAAAGCTCATTCAGTCCCACCCCTGCCATGGCAGGGACACCTTGCACTATCCCAGGGTGCTCCAAGCCCTGTCCAGCCTGGCCTTGGGCACTGCCAGAGAGCCACAGCTGCTCTGGGCACAGTGGTACCATGTGGTGAGTGAGGCTTTGGGGGATCGAGCCATGGTCTGCCATGCCTTGCAACAAAAATATTCCAACTACCCCATTTACAAAATCTTTGTGCACAGAGGGGTGGTGGTGCAGCTGCTCAGCCTTTGTGACTTCCCAGGGGCAGTTTTAATGGCAGAGTTGAGCTGTGCACTGGCACAACCCTTGATAAATCCATAGGCCAGGAAGAGATCAGAGCTTTGTGCCATCGTTTATGGTTAAAACTGCCTGAAATATTTTCAAGCCACAGTCTGGCTCCCACACTAATTTACAGAATTATTCAGGAGAAAAGAAGAGGAAAAGCAGAGCAGAAAAAACTGCCTCTTGACATTATTTCAGAGCTTTTAGCATAACTGAAGAGTTTTGCTAAGCCAACTATGACTACAGTTAAGTCCCATTTTGACAGAGCTTGTGAGAAAGGAAAAAACCAACTTGTTTAAAAATAACAGCCCCCCCAACCTGAGGAAGTGGAGAGCAGGCAGAGTGAGAAAGCAGCACAGATCAAGTGAAAAGGGAAATGGCCTTATTAAAGCACATTGGTGCCTCCAACACCCTGCACTCAGCCAAGTTTCACTGCTCTGCTTCACACTGCTCAGCCTGTTCTGGGGGATCCAGCCCCTCAAACACCAGGAATGTTTTCATAACAAACATCAACACAGATCTTTCTTACCTGCACAGAACACAGATGAATGTCATTATTCATCAACTGATGTGCACAGATTCACACACAATGCTTGTTCCTTTCCTTTTCCAATTAAAATTCCCCAGGAAACATGGTCAAGGCTCACTACAAAATTATCTGTCAAAGTGTGAGATGCCTGAAGCTGCTGTTTATGGGCTGAGCTTCTTTCCAAAGCCTCAGTGACCACACACAAGGACAAACTGCCCGATAGGGAACACAGGAATGAATCTGGCTCTTCCCTCTACCTGTGTTCCAGGCATTTCCCTGTGCCTGGAGGCTGATTTCCAGCACTGTAATTACACCAGTAGTGCCTCCCAGTGGGGATGTAGGATATGCTGGCATGGAGCAGAGGATGCTCCTCAATTGGCAGAGCTCTGCTGCTCCCCTTGCTCCTCCAAGCCGCTAAAGGGCTCCTAGGCCAGGAGCCTGGACCCTGGCAGGGGGTTGGGGTGGGCAGGGATGGGGTTTTTTGTGCCAGCTCTGTGTGAGATATTTTCCCTACTTCCAGGTGACTCAGCTATGCCAGGGAAAAACCTGAATGCAAATTTGGGGGCTGGACACAGAGGCTGGTTCACTGACACCTCCACCTTTGCCTCAGTGGGATTGTTCAGAGAAGGCAGAAGGTCCCTGGAGCATCCCCAGACTCAGCCTGCACCTGGTGGTCCCACAGGACAACACTGGTGTCCACCAACTGCCCTGGGACCACTGGCTTTGCACTCATGGTACTTTCTGAGGGGACACAGGATCCACTCCCTCGGGGCTGGGAGGGCTCCAGAAAGGCTTTCATAGATTAGAAAACTCTCTTTGAGTTCAGCTAAAAAAGAAAAGAAGATATGAGTGAAGCAGCAGGACCAAAGGGTCCCTTCCTCCTGCTCCTGGGTCCCTGAGCCTCAGGGTCCCTTTTGTTTCAGTGCAGCTTGTCTCCAAAGGATGGATCTCCTGCCCCAGCTTCCCCTGTGCCCTCCAGACAGAACACTCATCCCCAAATCCTGCTCTTCTACTCCAGCCTTTCAAATCCAAGCCTCTTGAAGAAAATGTCAACCAACTCACTCAGAACTTGCTGAGAACCACCCAGACAGTTTCCATAGCACCCAGGAAAT
Organism: Ammospiza nelsoni; assembly: GCF_027579445.1. NCBI lineage: Eukaryota > Metazoa > Chordata > Aves > Passeriformes > Passerellidae > Ammospiza > Ammospiza nelsoni. Next base: position 962,091 of record NC_080656.1, on the reverse strand, counting down.
GTCACAGAAACATGGATTTGTTCTCACTGCAAATACTGCATGAAAATCACCTAAAACTCCTCAATGTGGGGGCAAGGAAGAGCCAGGGGTGCTCCTGAAGCACTGCCAAAGTGCACTCCTGGCTCTCACTGCCATTGTCAGAAACATCTGCACTGTTAAAGGATTAAAGGATTATGGAGAAAGAAGAAATACATGAACTCCCTAGTGCTCTGCATCCTTAGGAACTTTGTGAAGTACAATTCCTGCTCATCTCTCACTTAGGAGTTAGCCAAGGTTTAGAGATTTTGTTTAGGCTAAGTGTTTCAGATTTGCCACTAAAGGCAAAAGGCAAAAGCAAGTTACAAATAAAAACATGTCCCCATAGGCAGGGGGTGTAGAAAGAATATTTGACACTTTTTAACTCTAAAACCTGCTCCTTGTAAATCCACCACCTGTCCCAGTTTGGTGAAGCACTCCCCAAAGTGCCATCCCCTGCCATCCTGTGTGCCTGCAACTCCTACCATGGGACACTGTGGAGAACCCTCAGCTGGATTTCCATGCAGGTCTAGAGGAACATCCAAGCCCTGGCCTCTTGCAAAAGGGAAATGGGATGGTTAGAAGATCACTGACAGTTTCAGCCCACGACTGGGAATGCCAAGAGCATCCTGGGCCCTGTGGGGAAAGGGAGTGCAGCAGCAGCCCCACACCCAGAGCCCTGCTGGTTCCTTCTCCCAAACTACTGCTGGAACAGCAGAACCACACAGGGCTGCTGCCTGGCTGGGTGAAGCACAGCAGGACTTTCTCCAAATGCAGTCCCCCAGAGAGGGCTGTGAGCAACTCCTCATGCCAGGCAGGACTGAGCTGCTGCTGCTGCTTTTGGGATTCTCCTCCATCCAATTCCTGCCTGCCCAGGGAACACTGAATTTTTGCCATGTCTGTTCCCAGCACACAGGCTCAGGAAGCTGTTCTCTCCAACTCCTACTTTTCCAGCAGGATCTCAGATTTTATGGTGTAAAATTTCATAGAGGACCAGATGAATCCTGTATTTAGCAGCACTTCCACAGATCAGCCCACAGCTCTCATCCCTTTCTGCCAAAAAATGGGAAGGAACAAAAGACAAATCACTTAAAGCAAGGGAAGGATGGCAAAGAGAAAGAGAAATAAAATTAAAAGCTCAGGAAAATGCTGCTGCAGTTCTGATCTGCAGTACAGACCTAAAAGGACTAAACAGTCTTCTAGTCCAGAGCAGACCCTGCAATAAATCCCCTTCTCCTGAAACAGGTAATTACTGGAGCAATTCAGGGTAAATAAGCACTTCTCAGAACTCAATGCACTGAAATCTAGCAAAACAACACAATTATTGAAGGTGAAGGTTGACATTCCTAATGTATCCAAGATCCACACTACCAGCAAAATAATATTTTTTTAAAGCAAGCTTTCAGCACTTCTGATGGGAGTGAAATAAAGCCCTAAATCCTAGTTTAAAAATAAATCCTCCTCTGATGACTGGAGAAGGAACAATGGGCATCCAGACAAGGACTGCAGAGCTTTACACCTAAACCACAAGAAGAATTGCAATCAATTCAAATACAATTAGAAGAGAGGCCTGGCACTTACCAAGCACTTCAGTCACTGAATTGCACCAGCACTGGCTCCTTCATAAACTGAAATGTTCTGTCAGTGCTGTTGGGTATCAGGAAAGGTTCCTCCTCTGCCCAGAATGGTCACAGCCCCGAGGCTGCCAGAGCTCCAGGAGTGTTTGCAGAATGCTCTCAGGCACAGGGTGGGATTGCTGGGGCCAGGAGTGGAACTGGATGATCCTTGTGAGTCCTGCTCAGGGGATTCCATGATTCCATGGTTTTGTGGATAGCAGGACTGAAATGAGCTTTGACTGGCTGTATTTATCAGCATTGCTTTGATATCAATTATCCAATAATAACCTCTTCACCCTGGGATGACCTCTTCATTCAACCCCAACCCCAAGGGACTGGGTGAAACAGAGGGACACAGGGAACAACGTTGTCTGAAGCCTGGGCAAGAACTCTGCCATTTGCCTTGGTGCCAAGCCCTGCCTGGAAATGAAGCTCCCACACATTGCTGCCCTGCTCTCCTGAAATCCCACCTGCAGTCTGTTTCCAGGCACTTCTGAGATCCAGGGAAACAGAAGTCCAGGTATGATTTGACACAACAAGCAAATAAATGGGAATGTCTGTTGTCAAATACCTTTCAATAACTGAGGATCAAATGTTTAATTACATAAAATGTACCAGGGACACATCTCAGCTCCTCAGTTCCACTGGAACACTTTAATTTCACCTAGTGCCAGTTCTGCCAAGAGACAGCCATGTTGTCATGGCAATGCCAACACAACACAGTTGTTTTCTGCTCTCACAGTGCACTGTGCACACAGGAGGGTTGTTTCTATTGCCATAAAACCATGTATTTAACCACATTTCTTCCCTCTCTTATTCAAGTAAGGTCTTCCCTCCAGACCATGGTCACAGAGGGTTTGGCAGACTCTTTGGATAGTGAGGCACAATTGAAAGCCTGGGAAAAGAAGAACACTTTATATTTAGAAATGCAGCAGCTGGGGGAGAGAAGAAGCTGATTTCTGATACACAGCTTAACAGCCACATGGCTGCTGATACTGCAGAGTGTGCACAAGGCAAGGCCCAGGTGTGCTGAGCAGCACCTTAAGATCTGGATTCACTCACTGGGTCTGGAGATCACATGCAGACAATCTGCCCCTCAGAAGATGGTTCTCAGAACCAGGCACTGGCTTTTCTACCCAACAGTTTTTAATATAAAAAAGAAATGAATAAATCTCTATTTCACTACTTATTACACTACAGCTAGGTTTTGCCAGCAAGCCTAGGTGTTAGTGAGTGGTTATTGCTACCACACACGGGGTTAGAGGTGGTTAGGACAGACAGTGATGGCACAGAACAGGCTCTACCTGAGCTCAGGTGGGACTGGTTCAGAGCCTCGGTAACAAATGCAGAGCCTGGCTTTACACTATCCATCTCCAAATCTGATAATCAGGGAGGGGGCACAGGGACAGACAGAAGGCAGGAGAGAGGACAAGGTTAACAATCTCCTAGAGGGGACTGCAGGAGACCAACAATTCAGCGTGGAGAGACAGCAATTAGAGAGACAGAGCTGGAGAAATGCAGAGTTCAGTGCTGGGCATGCAGAGCTGAGCTGCTCTGGGCTGTTCTAGGCCTGAACTGTTCCTGCCCATCAACGTCTGTGTGCCAGCAGGAGCAGACAGTGTGAGGGAGCTGATCCACTGAGCTCACAGAGTGAACAGCAAAAACCATGGGCAGAGCTGAACTAAGCTGAGAGAACACCCAAATCCCTGGAAAACTGAGCTGGGCATGGAGTGGGTGCTGCTGGGGCCTGAACAACTGGGCTTGGAGCTGGCTCAGCACTGAGCACAGTGTGTGCAGGCCAGTTTCAATTCCAATTCCAGTCCCTGCCCAAGGCAGCAGGTAGAACCAGATGATCTTTAGGCTCTCTTCCAACCCATACCAGTCTGGGATTCTGAGATGCTGTGCACAGACCACCCTAAGCAGAGTTTTCACTGTTAAGAGTACTAAAAATTATATAAAATATATGTCAGTTTATGTTGGCAAAAGCTGGAGGAGAAATCAGTGATTTTTACCACAGCACAGCTTGCAGAGGAACAGCCTTTGCTGTGGCTGGGAGCCTGAAGATTTTGGGCTTGTGGTCAGGGGCATTTTGTCCCAGTTACAAAACCCTCTCCAGCCCCTGCCTCCCTGTCCAGAGCTCAGCTCATTTATCTGAGCCCAAAAAAGAACTTCAGTGCCTAAATGAGCCCAGAAAGGAACTTCCCCCTTGCCCCAGCAAAGCTTGAACAGGACCTCAAATCCCCCATACCTAAAACTACAAATATCTCTAAATTCCTGGTAGTGGAAGCCATGCTCTGTGGCACGCAGAAATAATTTAAAACAGCCCCAGAGCCCAGGAGTGCTCATCCAGGGGAGGATGTGGTTCCCCAGCTCTGCAGTGGTGCTCTCAGAGCAGCCACAGCCAAGTTTGTCATCTCTGTGGCAATTCTGTGACTCACAGAGGGACAGGGCTGTCACAAGGAATTAATTTCACAGGAAAAACAAGCAGAACCACTATGAGCCTCATAGCTTTGAGCAGAAATATTAGAGCTGCTCTGTTGTCAGAAGCTTCCTTCTCACAGCTGAGAGAGGAGGGGAACTCCACACTGACCACTGGCATTAAATAACCAGAAATGTGGCCATTCCTTTTTTTTTTTTTTTTTTTTTGTGTTAAAAACCTAATAAAAAAGTCTGCCTGAAAAAACAGACAGGCTAAAACCTCCCTGTGTTATCTCAACTTAACTGCTGCTGATCCTTGGCAGGAATTGCATCTCTGAAGGGCTCAGGGATCCAAGGAACTTGACTGTACAAATGGAAAAACATGAAGAAAAATCTTTTCTCCATATTTGTGTGCCCAAAGGGAACTCCCTGGATCTCACAAGATTCACTATTCTGATTCCTCCCAAATTTTCTGTCAGATTATTTATCACTGGACGTGGCCAGTCACAGCAATAAATTCTGCCCTCATTCTTAAAGCCTCCATCCCAGTTTCAGTATTCCCTGGCTCCTGTGGGTTTGGACATGGGCAGTGCAAGAAGCCTCACCTCACTCTCAATGGCATATCCCAAATATGTCAATATTTGTCAATACACAGCCCCTGCTCTCCCCCTCTGGACACTCCTTGTGCCTGCAGGGTCTGGAGGTGTTGGAGGTGCTCAGGAAGGTGCTCAGGAAACCAACCCTCCCCAGCAGGAGCAGGTTTTCCTGTGCTGGAGGAGCCCTGGGAATGGGAGCCGTGCCTGTTCCCCCTCCCCAGGGACAGCAGCACAGGCTGGCAGTGGTGGCTGGGCAAAGGATGTATCTGTGCCCATTTCCATCAATATTCTATATTTTATAATTGTCTCTTTACAGTATTTGCATATTGAGTTTTCAGACTGACTTAGGGAATCCAAACAACATCCCAGGGGGAGCTGATTTGTGCAAGTGAGGCATTTGCTGTAAAAATGACAAATCCACATGACCAATCCCAGGTTTGACTGACACCAGGTTATTGCTGTGACGTTCAGATCAGCACTAGCAGGATCTAAAAAAGACCACAGCAACGTGAAGCAGGACTATGAATAAACAAGCCACATATTAGTTCACTTTGGGCATTGTCAGATGTTAAGCACAAACACCATTCCCTCATTTAAAAAAAATAAAATTGGCTTCTGAAGGTTGCCATGTTCTAACAAACTTCAATAACTGTGTTTAATTCCTCCCCATCATCCATTTTTATCTTCTGTTTCTTTCACACTGACATTCATACTTGGTTGTGTGACACTTAATTTCTTTCTTTTTAATATTTTCAATCTTTTTATGGATTCAAAATGATTCTATCACCCCCAGAAAAGAGCTATAACCAGCTTTGCTCTTTCCCTGCTGTATTATTTTATGTCCCAATATCTTTTTAAAAAGCACCTTAGAACAAAGATTTGTTTTGGTTTCCCCTAAATGTCCTTCAGGGCATCAGTGCTACTGACCTGCATGTACAGAAGAAGAAGGAAAGAAAAAGGAGATAGAGAAACAAGGCAAGAATGAAAGAAAGACAAAGGAATAAATGAAGCCATACAAGGGGGGAAGTAGCTCCAGGACGCTGGACGGGCTCCATGGGCAGGGGAGACTGGGAAGGGAGAAATAAAAAAAAAAAAAGGAAAAAAGCAAAACAAAAACAAAAAGCAGCTGGTTAAAATATGCTTGCACTGCAAATGGGCTCATTTCATACACAGCTCAGCTGGGCTATCAATAGCACAATACAACACACCCAATCCTTCTAGTTGTTTGGTGCTAAACACCTGGGAAATTCAGAGGATCCAGGAATTCCCACCCTGTGTCCCAGCTCAGAAAACACCCCAACATTTTGCATGTTTGACCTTTCAGCACAAGGCCCATCCCAGTCCTGCCAAACAGCACATGGTTTGTTATATACTGAATTTTGTTATATACTGAATTTTCCTTCTTCTCTCCTGGTACTAAAGCAGAAGCTGTTCTTACTCTTAATCCTGTGCAAAAAAGCAGAATAATTGTCTCAGAGCTGTGTTGTGCTGCTGTGCTCCTCCTGAAAATCCTGCACTGCAGAGGAGGCAGGCCCAGCTCTGCCCCAGCCCCACACTCATGTCCTGGAGGGAAGGAGAAGCGTGGGATGTGGCACTTGGGGACAGGGAGGTGAACGTGGCACTGCTGGGACTCCTCCAGCCCAGGGACCCCACGAGCAGGCACAGACCTGCTGGAGCAGCTGGAGCAGCTGGAACCTGCTGGAGCAGCTGGAACCTGCTGGAGCTGCTGGAACCTGCTGGAGCTGCTGGAGCAGCTGGAACCTGCTGGAGCAGCTGGAGCTGCTGGAACCTGCTGGAGCAGCTGGAGCTGCTGGAGCTCCTGGAGCTGCTGGAACCTGCTGGAGCTGCTGGAACCTGCTGGAGCTGCTGGAGCTGCTGGAACCTGCTGGAGCTGCTGGAACCTGCTGGAGCTGCTGGAGCTGCTGGAGCAGCTGGAACCTGCTGGAGCAGCTGGAACCTGCTGGAACCTGCTGGAGCTGCTGGAACCTGCTGGAGCTGCTGGAGCTGCTGGAACCTGCTGGAGCAGCTGGAGCTGCTGGCTGGGTGCTGGTGGCTCTCAGAGCTGGGGAGATCCTGCAGCCCCTCACAGACATGGACAGGGACTCTCCTGGAGGCAGTTTGCACTCTCCCCATGCCCAAGGGACCAGGATTCCCTGCAGGATTTTGGTCCTGGGGCCTGGCAGGGCTGGAAGCAGCTCCTGTTTCATCAGCAGCTCCAGCAGGGCAGCTCTGGGTGCTCATCCCCTCTCTGCCCCCCCCTGCAAATGCAGATCTGCCTTGGCTCAGCACTTTTCCATTTAATTCAGCTTTAACGAGACAGTGGCATGAACACCTAACAACTCCTTTGTTTACTTCAGGTTAACAAGACTGGTACTGATTATGTACACTTTCACTTCCCCTGTTTTCTTTATAAAAGCACTAATTAAGACATGATGCTCTTATCAGTGTCAAATGGCTGCTCAGCCTGGGCATCTGCAGAATTTAGGCTCTATTTGCACTTTCTCCTTTCTAATTTCTACTAAAATAAATATTGACCACAATCTCTTTTATCCAGGGATTAGAAATGAACCTGTTTCAAACCAGGTATGGCCTTGTTGTGATTACAACAGCTCAGTGAATGTGTCTCAATTTGCATTTTTGCAGTTAAAATTAATTTCTCCAGCATTGACCAGAGCCTGCAGGAGGTGGGGGCAGATCCAGAGCTAAATTTCAATCCTCCTAAAATTCAGTGGATTATTTGCATTGGGTGTGCAGATCAATCTGTTATTGATGTTTCAAAAAGAAAATTAGTCATTCACAGCAGCCTGTAATACTGACAGGGGACCTTGTAATGTTGTGTCCCGTAAGAGCACCTTCACCTCTCAAACATAAATTAAATGGACGAGACAGGAAGTTGAAAATTCCTCCATAAAGTTGGGCAGAGCTGCTGGGTTTTACATTATTTGTGAGAATGACCCCTGAGGCTTTAAAAATGCTTATTTTGGGGGGAGGAAAAAAAAGTGAAATATTACGTTCTTACCCCCATTTGTTCTCTTCAGCTCTAATTGTCCCTCTTTTCTTAATTCTGTGTTTCCCCACTGAAAGCAGCTGCTCCCCAGCAAAGAGCAAATCTAAAGCCTTCCCCAGAGTGACCCTGCCAAGGCCACTGCAGTGAAGCTGGGTCACAGGAAGATGCTGCTTGTTAGGAAAAGACAAAAACAAACTGCAGGAATGAGGTAAGGTGTGAGATATGGGTTCAAATACTGCTAAACTAGGAATATCCAGAATTGTGAGGGAGAAAGGGACTGAAAGAGAGAGCTGAGACACTGACTGTGACTGAGGAGTGGGGACAGCACGAGCACACATGGACACAAACACACTGTTCCCAAAAAAAGAGATGGACAGAGGGGGACAAGAAGAGTCAACACAGCACAAAGTTCAGGCACTTCACAAATGTTCACTTAGAAGGAAAATCCAGAGCAGCTATTCACACTTTTCCTTCTGAGCAGCACTGAATATTTAAAAGATTCACTTCTCCCTGAAGATCTGAAATTCAAATGCAGCCTTTATCCTGGATCTCTAAAAATGCTCATGAATATAAGCTGATTCCATTTATTGTGGCATTGAAATTCAGCTAAATTGATAATATTAACTATGAAAGAGTAGATATCAAACCAATAGAATATTTTAGGCTAAAAAATTATCATTAGTGTATTGTATCCCACTAAGAATACCGGGAGAATTTAGAGAAAAGGAATATGCTCAAGAAATGTGGGATTTTATGAGCTCACAGAACCTTCCTAGATCTTCACAGGTTTTTTTTTACATAAATAGAAACAGTCAGGAAAGCATTTGCATCCCAGCTGGGGGAAAAAAAGCATTTTCCTACAGGACTGAAGATGAAAAAAAGAGGGCACAGACTTAGTCCAAAAGTGGAGGGAAAATGCCTCTCAACAGGTACCTTTCCTCTCCTGACTCCAAACTTTATTGCCAATATATTTGAGAGGTGACTTGGGGCAAAACTGGTGTTCTTTCACATGACTCTGTTCAGAACAGAATAAAAAGCCAGTTCTCTGTATGGTTTTTCTGTTTTTCTTATATTTTCCCATTTTCCATCACTCACCCCAGGCCCTGGCTCCATTGCTGCTGGTACAAAGCCCATCCTGCCACAGCCCATGAAAATGTTGTTTCCAAAAGCAGAGTTTGCCCTCAAACCCAACCCTCCTCTGCCCTTCCCTGTGTTTCATCTCCATGGATCTGCAGTCACTGCCCTGCATTAAAGACCACTGCAATATTTTATGGCTCCATTAAAATGCTGTCCCCATCCCCTGTGCACATCAAACCCTCTAATTATAAATAATAATAGAAACCCAGGGCAGGAAGTTCCATCTGCTTTTCATTAAGTTTCTCAGCCTAGCCAGATCCAGGGACAATTAAGCAGCACGAGGAGTTCTGTGTTTGGAAACTCCTTCGTGGCAAAGAGCTTTACTCTGCACATACACAATGTCCTGGATGCTCCACACATCACATTTTGATTAAAGAAATCAAAGTTGGCCTGTTGAGAAGTGCAGCTCGTCAAGGCCAAATCTAAAACTTCACATTAATTCAAGATGAAATACCCTACTAATGTCAAGTGAGGACAACAGCTCCATGTGAGACTTTTAGGAAAGTCTCTGGTCCTTGGGGACACAGGTACAGGGAGAAAAGTAATTAATGTGGGTATTTAAGTGCATGAGCAATACCCTGTGTGCATAATGTGTGGACTGGCAAACACAAAATGCAGGAATATGGGTGAGCAAAGTGCATTGTCCCAGCAGTGCCATTGCCATCCCTGCAGGGTGCCCCCTGCCAGCTCCCTGGGCTGTGCTGGCACACCTGCACCTGGAATTCCCTCCTGCCTTCCTCCTCTCACCCATCTCACACAGCATTTCCATCCAGCCAAGGAGTTCTGGAGTCCTCCAGCACCACATCCACCATTCCCTAACTACAGGAGCCTCCTCCCTGCTCCTCTCCCAGCAGCTTTGCAGCATCCAAGGAAGGAATTCCAGGCTCCTCCCAGCCTCACTCAGGTGCTGTCACTTCCCAAGGTGCACAGAGAATGCAGCCAAGGAGTGGCACCAGGACCTGTGTGTGCAGGGTGACAGAATCAGCTGCAGCATTCCTTATATCTCACAGCTCCTTAGAGCTCTCCTAGAGGAACCTTTTGATGTACCCATGGAACAACTATCAGGGAAGGTCAGGGGACACCTCTGTGACTTGGCAATATCTTCCAACTTATTGCTTTTCATGATACATGGACTTGGGGTGCCAGCTTCGTACCAAACATTTCCCAGGGCTGAAGGGGGAAATCCACCCCCCATGGTGGTGTTGAAGCCAAACAGAATCCCCTCATCCATTCTGCTCCATTATCTCCCAGCAAAGCAGACCCTGCTCCCCACAGCTCAGCACACTGAGTGGCCTGAGTCACGTTTAACAATAAACACTTGCTTGTGTTCAGGCTGCAAGTTGCCTTTCCTGTTTTAGCTGATGGAGCACAGGCAGGTCCTGGATCCAGGGAATGCCCATCTCTGTGCCTCTGATTCCAAATCCCATTCCCAGGAGTGTCAGAGGCTGGCAGTGCCCATGGCTGAGGACAGCCCTGCCCCAACCTGCAGCTCTCCACAGCACACAGATCACTGCAGAGCACTCACAGCTTGGGTATCCATGGCTTTCACCAAACCCCAGAGCTCTGAGCTGATAAATGCTGATATTTCCCTTGGCAAATGTCAAGCTTTTGAATTGCATCTATTTGTTTAAAAGTATCAAGTCAGCAATCTGCCAAGATAAGGAACATCATTAAAATAAAGAAGAGGAATGAGAAGAACACCAGTTCAACACCAACTTCCCTTCCCAGCTGCTTAACATCCTAAGAAAGAACAGCACATTGAAACTCCTCAACACTAAAGACATATAGAAATATCTTTACCTATATGAATATGGAGATATTTTTTTAAAAATTTCAGCTTCCCCACCAGTAAATTTTACAGAGATCTCAGTTATGCCAGCACACCTAATGCCAATCACTTCCAGAACACACTGAAAGGACAGGAAGGTTGACAGTAGAGTCAGATCCAAAATCCCATTCTCTATTTATTATTCCTTCCTTCAGCAGAACTTTGGATTAATTTGCCTGTTTTTGCTACAACACAGAACTGCCCAGAAGGCAGGAGGAAGCAGATGGAGCCATGTACCCAGAGCACAAGCAACCAGCATCCCACTTCTGTAATATCCAACTTCCTCCATTTATCCTCAAGCAGAAAGAACCTTCCAGTACCAAGGTGATCTATTCTATCTGATCAGCACAAACACTCCTGCTCATCTGTGTTCTGTATAAAACACCCTGACATGCAACACTCCCTTCATCACCCAGAACTGGGATGCTTCATGGAATCTCTCTTTACAGACTGCTCAAAGTATCTTGAAATTCTGACAGGCTTAAATCCTTCAAGTCAGGCAGGAGGGGACACTGCTCCAGGTCTGAGCAGCAGGTGAAGGACATCCAACAGTGGGAGCTCCCAGAGAGGGGCAACGTGTGGGTCACCAACACACAGAGGGGCAGGAGGATGTGCAGGGGGTGATCAACATTCATGACACGTGTGAAGGAGGTATTAAACACAGAACACACAAAGACAACTCCAGTCCAGTTCACTGCATGAAGAAAAGCTGATTACACACCTGGTTTTGGCACTGAGTTGGTCACGGACTGAGGGACTTTGTCGTTGATGAGTTCTACACACTCACTGGGAAAGAATCCAACCTGGAGTAAAACACAAGGAGGAAATGGAGTGTTATGATCTGAAGTGTTCAACCAATACAGTAGGAGTCCTAGTAAAATATGTGTATTGCATTTGAATATCTGTGTATAGGCCTTGCCCTGATAAGCCCCGGTTGTTCTTGATGGGCTGCAGCTGTGATGGCCTTCATTGGGCTGCAGCTGTGGCTAGTGAAGGTAACTGGGATAAAAGGGGCTGGGCTTGGCCAGTCAGGGAGAGCCTGGAAGGAGCCCTGACTAAGAAGCAGCTACAAGGAGAAGTCTGTGCTGGGAAGAACTGCCCCTGAGAAATGTTACTGAGAAGGTACGGGACTTTAGAAATATGATTGTGACAGTATGGGACTCCAGAAATATAATAACAACAAACCAATATCTCCCCTCAACTCCCCCTGGATGATGCCCCCTGACATTATCCAGCATCAAATGACCAGCAGGCATTGACAACTGCAGGCTCTGCTCTGAACAGTCTGAGAGCCCCAGGCACTGCAGGGGCCTGGAGTGATTAACTTTGAATGCTAATTTGCACTGTCCCTGCACTGCCCTTTAACTCAGCATTTCTGCCTGCAACCCTTCAAGGCAGAAAGGCTGGAAAGCCCCTCTAAACCAGCCCAAGGGTTAAAGGCTGTGGGGAGGATCCTAGTGTGTTCTTGGAATAGGATGTGCCTGCACAATTCCCACACTGTGACAGTGGTCACAAGGGTTGCAGGATGAAGAGAGAGGCGAGAATGTTGACCTCATGTTCAGAAGGCTTGATTTATTAATTTATGATATATATTACATTATGACTATACTAAAAAGAAATAGAATGAAAAGTTCTCAGACAGCTAGCTAAGCTAAGAATAGAAAAGGAATCAATAACAAAGAAGCTCTCTCTGATTCTGTCCCAGAGAGAGCTCGGTCTTTGATTGGCCATTAACTATACACATCTAACATGGGCCAATCACAGATGCACCTGCTGCATTCCACAGCAGCAGATAACCATTGTTTACACTTTGTTGCTGAAACTTCTCAGCTTCAGCAGGAAAAATCTTAACAAAAGGATTTTAATGAAAAGATGTCTGTGACACCATACCACTCAAGAGGGGCTGCTGTATCTGGGGAGAAGTGAAATTATTTCCCTTTCCCTGTTTGAAGATTCAGGTTAAGCTGTGACCAGAGAGAAATTCAGCACTTCCCTGCATCCCCACCTTCTCTCTTATTTCCCAGCAACTTTCTTCTTACTCTCATACTTCTTACTTACTTCTTACTTCTTCTTACTTCTTCTTACTTCTTCTTACTCTCTTACTTCTTACTTACTTCTTACTTACTTCTTACTTACTTCTTACTTACTTCTTACTTACTTCTTACTTACTTCTTACTTACTTCTTACTTACTTCTTACTTACTTCTTACTTACTTCTTACTTACTTCTTACTTACTTCTTACTTACTTCTTACTTACTTCTTACTTACTTCTTACTTACTTCTTACTTACTTCTTACTTACTTCTTACTTACTTCTTACTTACTTCTTACTTACTTCTTACTTACTTCTTACTTACTTCTTACTTACTTCTTACTTACTTCTTACTTACTTCTTACTTACTTCTTACTTACTTCTTACTTACTTCTTACTTACTTCTTACTTACTTCTTACTTACTTCTTACTTACTTCTTACTTACTTCTTACTTACTTCTTACTTACTTCTTACTTACTTCTTACTTACTTCTTACTTACTTCTTACTTACTTCTTACTTACTTCTTACTTACTTCTTACTTACTTCTTACTTACTTCTTACTTACTTCTTACTTACTTCTTACTTACTTCTTACTTACTTCTTACTTACTTCTTACTTACTTCTTACTTACTTCTTACTTACTTCTTACTTACTTCTTACTTACTTCTTACTTACTTCTTACTTACTTCTTACTTACTTCTTACTTACTTCTTACTTACTTCTTACTTACTTCTTACTTACTTCTTACTTACTTCTTACTTACTTCTTACTTACTTCTTACTTACTTCTTACTTACTTCTTACTTACTTCTTACTTACTTCTTACTTACTTCTTACTTACTTCTTACTTACTTCTTACCCAGGTGAAAGTCAGACCAGAGCAGACCTTTGGTAACTAATCCATGGTGCATCTTTCCCCACCTTTTCTCTGTGTTGCTCACCCAGCACAGCTCCTGTATTGTGAGATGGAGCTCAGGCACCAGCACCTCCCCAGACTCTCTCCTGAGGCAGGGCAGATTCCCTGTCCCACTGCCAGGCTGTGACTGGGACAGCTGGGAGCACCAAGTCTGCTCAAACACCACAGGAACATGAGGGAAAGAGCCAGAGGATGGCCCCAAGCTCATGTGAGCAGAACCGAGGCAGGACTGTGCCAGTCATGTTGGCACATCCATGAAATCCTCTGCAGGCACAGGGGCAGCCAGCACCAAGCCTGGCAGACATTCCCTCCTCTATTCATTCATCTTACACAATTCCCTTTTTGTCTCCATGGAGCAAGGTTGATCTCCTTCCTACTCCAAGCTGATTTTCACCCATCAACCTCCCCCCAGTTTGGTGGCAGTGTCATGTGTGGGGTGTCCAGACTGAAGTCATTCCAAATTCCCCAAAGGAAGCAAGAGTTTCCAGAGCCCACACCTTCCTCTTCCCACAGGCCAACATCCAGCAGGGCAGTGCCCTGCCCAGGCACAAGGACGAGCTGTCACCCAGCACACAATGTGAAATTTTTCCAATTATTGAAATAAACTGTTGTCAGAACTCTGAGCTCAGGGCAGAGCCTGCAGGAGCAGCCCTCGGGCTCTGAGCTGGGGTTGCTGTAACTGGGACTGGCCTGGGCATCACAGGACACTCACAGAACCCACCCAAAATCCAACACCAGGCATGGCTGCACCAGCCCCTGCCTCAGCTGGGTGTGCCAGCTCTGCAAGGACATGGGATCCTGGAGTTATGGAACACAGTGGGGATTTTTGTGCAGTTTATAGACAGAAATGTGCCCATTAACACAAGAAAAGGATCATGAAGAGCAGCATCACAGAGAGGCCCCTCCTCTGGCAGCTCCTGGCTCAGGGCCCTGCTCTGCTGGGAGATGCCAACAGGCTGTGCCATGGACATTGAAGTGCTGCTGTTTAAACAAAATACAGTTCATGGGTTTACATCATGGAATCCCAGGATGGGCTGGGTTGCAAGGGACCTTGGGGATCATCCCTAAAGATCCTGGCCAAGGCCAGGGACACCTCCCACTGTCCCAGGTTACCCCAAGCCCCAGTGTCCAGCCTGGCCTTGGGCACTGCCAGGGACCCAGGGGCAGCCACAGCTGCTCTGGGCATCCTGTGCCAGGGCCTGCCCACCCTCCCAGGGAGGAATTTCCTCCTTACATCCAACCTAAATTTCCCTTTTTTCGTTTTGAACCATTCCCCTGTGTCCAGTCACATCAGTTCCTAATGCAAAGTCCCTCCCTACATTCCTTGTAGCCCACCCAGACACTGAAGGGGCCCTGAGGTCTCCACACAACCTTCTCTTCTCTTCCCCAGACTGAACTTTAACACTTCACTGTGGCTGAGAGTCTCTGCTGGACATTGCCCATGTGAGAGATACAGGAGGCAATTTTTAAATTAGGAAAAATGCACAGATCCAGAGAAAGTCTCAGCCCACCACCCAGACATCATCTGGGACACTCCACAGCTGGAGTGATGAAGTTTCTTCCATTTTCAGTAACTGCCTACACTGTCTGTGTAAAGAAACCTGAAGTCCTGGGACCCCAACCTTCTATTATTCTGGATCCAAAACCAACCCAAATCTGGATCTAAACCCAACCCAGATCCCACACTGCTGAACATTGAATCAAATGCTGGATATGAAATCAAAACTCATTTGCCTTTGCCTGTTAACAGAGTATTTCTCCTGTTCCTGGATGCACTGTACCACACACTAACCAGGAATTCAGAAATGAAAGGATGGTGGTGTCACCGCTTCCAGATACCCCAGAACCTTCCCAAATCAAACATTCTACCTGCTCTCCATGCATCACTTTTGTCATTTCACACCAATAATTACAATGGATTTTTAGGGGCAAAGAATTGTGCTGGCTCCTTCATGTTAACTCACTGCCAGAAATTATTTACATTTTCACACTGACTTATTCTATCTTCTTGCAACATCTCCAGGAGATCTTTGTTGGAGTTATAATCCACAATTTGTGCCTCATTCCCACCCACTTAAAAGATGATACTTCTCCTCCTATGGGAAGTTTTCCATTATTTTATATAAATAAATGAGTTTAGTCCAAGAGTTAATCTCAACAGATGTAGCAAGGCACTCCTAGAGCTTGAGCCAGGATTAAAGGATTTGGCAACACAGGAAAATGAATAGCCAGGGTAGTGTATATTTAGATAAATGCAAGGTCATCTAAAGGTTAAATATATCACCACATATATACCTTCAGCAGAGGAGGAAGGTACAGGCTGCTGGTGCATGAGAACTGCTCTGCACCACCTACTACAGCTTTATCTTTTCACTTCTGGGACAGGGGCTGCTAAAACTGGGGGCACAGAGGCTTTAAGGGGAAAAGTCAGAGTAACAATGGTAATCTTCAGTATGGGAAAGGAATTCAAACAAATGAGGAAGTACCTGCAACTTAAATGGCAAACGAAACATTGAGACATTTAGATTGCTTTTTTGGGTCTGACATAATCTACAGTGTGGATTCAATTTTAGTCAAAAAGTTTTCTCTTTGCCTTTTAAATATGATGAGAGTCTAGCAAAACCTGACAGGGAAACTACAACTTTTTATGGCCTATTTGGCCTTCCTGAGGAGAGTTTTCACTGAGTCTTTGCCAAGTGACTGCACAGAGAGCAGGACAGCCTCACCTCATTCCCAAAGGAGCCCCTGCTGAGATGCTCTTGCACTTTAGGGCACTACTAACAGGAAGAACAGGATTATTACTCCTCTTACCCTGAGCTCCTGTTACAGAGAGTTGAACACCTGGGCCATCAAATTATTTTGATTTCTTTTATTCACAAAAAGAAATGTCTGTTTGGGATGGTACATGTTGATTATCCATTCCTGACTGGTGTGCCAGCAGGAAACCAGAGAGCTGGAGAGGGACTTTGGACAAGGACAGGACACAGGGATGATGGGATTTAGATTGGATATTGGGAATAACTTCTTCCCTGAGAGGGTGGGCAGGCCTTGGCACAGAGCAGCTGTGGCTGCCCCTGGATCCCTGGCAGTGCCCAAGGCCAGGCTGGATGGGGCTGGGACAGTGGAAGGTGTCCCTGCCCATGGGAGGGGTGGGACTGCATGGCCCCCAAGGTTCCCTCCCAACCCAAACCATCCTGGGCTTCTGTGCAACTGGGACCTGCAGTCTCACAACCAGCTGAAGCTGCTGCAATCACAGTGGGATTGAAATCAGCCCAGTCCCCCCTGGCTGCACACCCTGGTTTTGTCACCTCTCCAGCAGCTCTCCACCTCAGGAAACTATTCCCAAAAACCAGAATAATTCAGGACAACCAAGGGCAGTTATGCATCAAACAAGGGCCTGTCCCCAGTGACTCAGCTCCCTGACACAGAGCTGATTGAAAAGACAAAGCATGAAGCAAAAGCAGAGCAGAACAAAGAGGGCTGAAGGCTGTTAATGTGGAGGTGGCTGTAATTTAGGTAACAATCTTACAGAGAAAGCACTGACTCACACTGAGGGCATTGGAAGAGAAAAAAGCTTGAGGAAAAAGGTCTTTAAAATCATTTTACTTCAAGCAGAGCAAGTGCTAAGAAGCCTGGTGGGTTGTTTTGTTCACACAGGATTAGGTGTGTTGCAATGCAGTGGTGAGCTCAGGTATGCAGAGAGCACAGGCACTGTGCCAGGGCAGTGTGATGGACACAAAGCCAGAGAGTCATCCCTGAAGGACAGCTCTGGCTGCAGGAACACTCTGACTGCCATGCTGAATCCAAGCTGCAGGTGCTTGCAGCCTGTCAGAGACAGTTTTTGGCTCACATCTGCAGAGCTGCCTCCAGTTCCTCACCACAGCCCTCCCATTGTCCCAAGGGATGCAGGACAGGCAGGAGTGAAGGCACAGAGCAGCTGCTTCAAATGCACAAAACCAGGGGAGTTCCTTTAAGTCCAGAAGTAGTTTTTTCCCCTTTCAGCAAAATGAGAAATTTTTTCCCCTGTTCTTGCTTTCCTCCTATCAAGACATGATTTCTAATGGAAGCTGTGGTTGGTGGATAAAACCCTGCTCCTCCCTAACATAAAGCAAAAAGCCAAGAAATAACAGGACAAGCTGTCCAAACATTTGGTGGCAGGACCTCCTCCTTTATCTGCTCTCAGAATCACAACTATCTGGCAAGAGGGGCTCTGTTGATTTATTAATTCAAATGACTGGATCAACAGATTGCTATCACTGCAATGTTCCTAAACAGGAACAGAACTATTTGCCTCTAACAAACACTTTAGAGGCTGCACAGCTTCATCTGTGCCTACACCTCTTGCTGTAACAACATTCTTCACCTACACACTGTTTTAGAGCATCCATCAAGGACACCTCTGCCTGTAACTCATCTCTAGGTCTGGGGTAGCAACACCAGAGATAAATTCCCTTTCTCTGAATTCTTACTGCCTGTATCATCTAAAGGCTTCATTCCATCAGCAAATGTACATTTTCAGTACATTTAGAGCTCATGAGCCTTAAACTTGACACACAGGTTAAGACTTTGAGCAAACCCAGCTCATGGAGCTGTGGGAATACAGAGCTGCATCTCCATGGTGTGTTTGGCTGTCACCTGCTCACACTGTGACCACTCCTGCCTGTCATAAAGGACACAAGATTATTCCAGCCCTAATTTGCTGTTAAACCAGAATACAGTGCTGAATTTCTGCAGCTGCTCATATCTGTTGTGTCAGGAGCTTGACTGTGCAGGGACACATTTCTGGCAGTTTGCTCATCACCATGTTTTTATGCTGGGAAAACACAACAGGACTGCTGTGATCAGAGGCACAAAGCTGTGACAAACTGCAGAAGGGCTGCCTTCCTTCTGTGCAGTGCTGTTCTCCAACCTGGCCCAAATGGCAGCCAGCCCCAGTAATGGATGGGATCTACACCCCACACAGGGTTTCCACACTCAGTGGCCCACACTCAGGCACAGACCACAGAGTAGATTTGTTTTGCTTCACTGATCCAGTTGGAAGTTAATCATGGCATAGGCTGATCATTCCAAGCAGTATTACAGCATTTAATTGATTGGGGGTTGGAACTGATGTCTGAGGTCCCTTCCACCCCAAGCCATTCTCTGATTCTATGACAGCACAGCATATTCAGCTTTGAGGCTTCTAGCACTAGAACACAAGTCCAGCAAAGGCACAGCACAGTTCAGAAGCAGCAGTTTGTTCAAGTAGTACCAGTGTGTTGACTCTAGAAACAAAGGAAACTTCAGAGCAGGTACTCATGTCCATGCTGCTCTGACTTTACAAAGGAGATGTCACCTGAACTCCCTCACCTGACACAAAACCAATACAAGCTGTGTCTCAATGCCATGGCTGAGCAGACAGCACTAGGAGGGTGTGAGCACACCATCCACATCCAGGGGTGTACCACACTGCACCCAGCTGGGACTGGGACATCCAACTGCTGGGCATGGACAACAGCAGGGCCCCAGCCTGGCCTGGCACAGAAAGGGCTGTCAGGGAAAACCTGAGGAGCCTTGAGAAGATTTTCCATGCCAAATTACAGAAGTGTCTGGCCAATCCTGAGCTTCTGCAGAGCAAACTCCTCATCCCACCCACTCACAGGCAGCAGCTGCAGATGGAAATCCCTGTGCTGAAAGCACTGAAATGTGAGACAGCACAAGTCAGCCCCCAGCCCCCAGTGGCTCTGGGGTTTGCTTGGTTAAAAGAGACTTTTAAAGCTTTTACACTTCCTAGTTGCAAAATCCAAAGGGTTAAAAACTCCTTGGAAGGACAGTGCCATTTCAACACACAGGGTTTAGTACCCAATCCCCAGACATGCTCAGCCTCCATCTCTGTGCTGTGATGTTTACAGGGACCAGCACCCCTGACAGCACACACTGAACACAGGCATGGATGGGTGGCTTGTCTAAGTCTGCAGCACTGTTTCCTCAGCTGGAATTCTCCAAATCCTCTCTGTTCTGCCTGAGCTGGTTTCAGCTACTGGAAGGAAAGGGATGATGTGAGTAACAGTGTCAGCTGCCTTGGAGGGGGTGCAGCACAAACTTCCAGGGCCATCAGGCCAGCTGTCCATCACAGGCCGTGGCCAGCCCTCATTCCTGGGGTGAGGGAGGGAGGAAACTTCCAGTGGACAGAGAGAAGGGGAGCCCCCTGACACCAAGGCAGGGACACCCTGTTTGTCCCTGGGCCACCCTGAGCTCCAGGAACACAGCACTGAGGCTCCTGCTGCTTTTGCTCCAGCCCCACTGCCATGGCTGGGCTGCTGCCTACCTGGAACCCGTGCTTTCCTCTCCACCACGAGGTCAGCTCCTTTGGTGGCATGTCGATGACAGACACGATGTCCCCCACCTGCAAAAGGTTGACAGCATCAGACACAGCCAGGAGGAGAGCACAGCTCCCATAACCACAGTCTGAGCACTGCAAACCCTGCACAGCTCTGGAGCAGCTGCACATCTGCCTTTGCAGAGCAGAGCTGTGGGGTGGCAGAGTTCCTGCACTGCCAGCACACAGGGTACAGCTGCTCCTAGGGAAAGGGCCTGAAGAGCAGCAGCCTCCTGGGAAGGGCTACAGAGGCTTCTGGTTAAACTGCAGAGATGGTGTGGAGCACTTGGGAGTATCTGCTCCAGTGGCTGAACTGATTTTTACTGCCCTGCCCACGAGTCTGCAGGCACTGGATGTGTCCCCTTGCTCCCTCTCACAGCAGAGTGAAGAGCTGCCTTGGCAGCTCCCAAACTGCCCCAGGTGAGCTGCCCAGGGCTAGGAATTAAACACAGGAGAAGTGGTGCTACAGCAACAGGATGGAAAATGGCCAAGGACACCAGACAGGCCTTCTGAGGCTTTGCTCATTCCCATAAAAATGTAGTACTGCAGTAGTTCAAAAGGACATCAGTATCATCAATACTAAATTTGGCTTGGTTTGAATCAAACTCTGTGTGGCTTCTATTACAGAAAATGAGAAAGGAAGAATCTAAATAAATTCTGCAGGTATTCCAGGTAGGTGGGCAAAAATTCATGCCAGTAGTGCCCAACTTTCACCAGATATTTTACACTGATGGATCTCAAAGTGTTTCACAGAAAAGGCAACACATCCCCAGTTTGCAGACAGGGATGACTGAGATGTGGGGAGATTATTTCCTGCAGGGAACAGTGAATCACGAGCAAAGCAAGTGTCCATGAAGGAAACTGCTGCCACCACAGGAGCAGAGACACTGAGAATGTTTCTCAGAACTGGGGAGCAAACCCCAGACAGCTGCTTGTGCAACTGCCTACTAGAAATTTAGAATAATAAACACAGAGATAATCTGGGTTAGGGAACAGGACTCAGCATCATAAACCCCAACTCCTGACCCTGTTCTGTGCCAGGTCTGCTGTGGTGTCTCACTGCACACCCTTGGAAACTACATGTGCCTCAGTTTCCCTTCTGCACAGAGCAAGATTTACAAGATTTACAAGCAAGGGAGTGTCATTTCAGTGCTCCCATAAGCTGACACACAGCCTGACTCCTGTGCTGCTCGGAGCCCAGCTCAGAGCTGCCATGCCCACACAGTTCTTTGGGGTACACTAACCCTTGCCTTGATTTGAACATGAACAAAGCCCTGGCAGCACCAGACTATCACTGTTATTTTTCCTTCCTGTGCTGCACACCAAGGATGTGATCACAGAGCTCCTCAGGGCACCGCTTTCCTTCACACATTCTGTAGAAACAGCACCATTGCACAGGGCAACCATTGCTTTTTGGGTGAAACAGACCAACCAAAAGCTTCCAGGGTCTGATCTGGAGATCTTGGATGGGATGTGGAGCAACCTGGGCTACTGGAAGGTGTCCCTGCCCATGGCAAGGGGTGGAATGGGACAGGTTTTAGGGTCCCTCTCAAGTCAAACCGTGCTGAGATTCAGGGGTTCACTCCACAGCAGCTCCTGTGCTGGATTGTCAGGCCAATTTTAGCTCATCACCTGCCCTTCAGGCAGCAATCCTTTGCCAGTCTGGTTCTTTACATCTCATGGGGGCAGAAGCTCTTAAAAATGGTTATGGACAGGGACTTGCTCAGAGGGTGTGTGCAACCTGGGCAAGGAGAAATGAAACTTGAGTCCACACACACAGGGACAATGATCCTGAACAGAAAACATGTGGGCTCTACTCAGGGAGAGCCCAGAGGAGCTGACAGGAGCTGGTTAATCAGAAGTAAAGCTGTATTTTAAAGATGACTGAACATCTGCCCATATCCAAGTTGTTGCAGATCGAATATTTAACTCAATCTTCCAAGCTTCACCTCACAAAACATTGTGGAAGTGTCTGGACATATTCCTGATGAGCACACAGACAAACAGATTACACTGATCTGGAGCTGACAACAAAGAAAGCAAGTGCTTTATTTACCTCAAAGGACAGTTCATCTGCTGCTTGAGCAATGTATCTCTTAATGACATGGGCAGCAGCAATAGCAGGGACATTAATGGATGATTCCTCATGGACCAGCAGGTGATTCCCCTTGTTATCAATCTGAAACAAAGAGCACAGGGGACTGTGAGGCAGCTGAGGACAAGTGAGGAAGCATTTTAGTGGTGCAAAGGCTTCAAGCTGATTGAGAGAGACAGCCCAGCCCTGGGCCCCAGGGGAGAGGGCACAGCACAGCCAGAGCAGCTCCCTGGGGCTCCAGAGGGTCGGGTGTGCCCATCCAGAGGAGAGAAACACTGGCTTGCTGCAGCTCTGTGTGCAAACAGTAACACACAGTGAGGGGCTGCAGCTCCCTTTCACACCAAAGCATGCTGATTCTCCATGGCAATACAGACGTGCTACAAAAATCCTCTACGAGGTGGAATTAATGCTCAAGGTACTGAGGCAAGGAGAAAATGCTGTCAATCCAAAAACTAGCGTTGCTTTCCATTTTCTCCCACCCTTTTATTTTTTTAAAGAAAACATGCAACCTCCCTTGCAATCATCAGCATACTTCCAAAACTCCCAGATTTCTGTGTAAAATTATGTAGGATTCTCAGTGAGTCACAAAGGTTACTCTGCACTGGGTTTGCTGTGATCTCCAGGCCTACTGTTTTGCTCTGAATGCTACATCTTATTTCTCCCTACAGCTTCCTCCCTCCCTTTGCTGCTTTCCAAGATTTTTCTCATCCTAAAGGATTTCAGGGTGAGAAGGATATCAGTGGGGAAAATTGCAGGAAAACACACTCAATCCTTATCAGATCCATTGAAAAAGGAGCTGCAAGTCTATTAATAGCTGTTTCTATTCCTGGTGTGCAGCAATGGAAAGCCACACGTCTGCAGGCAGCCTGAGCAGGGACAGCTGGACACTCCCCAGCCTGCCCTGCCCTCATCCCCACCAAGGGCTATTGTTTAAAGACCACAAGACCATGAAAGCTGAAAGCAGAGCTGCAGCTGCAGTTACAACACACAAACTGTGCCACTGCAGGCACAAGGCTGCCTCTGTCTGCAGGGGAGCCAACAGGAGCATGGAGTATTTACTGGGTTTGGAGCTGCCACAGGGAAAAAATTATTTAGAAAACCAAGAGAGCAGGGAAACACCATAACGGAGACAGCTGAGTTTTAGAAATGTGCCACAGCTGAGCACTGCCTTGGTAAAAAGGAGAGCAGGAATAAGTGAGCTTTGAAACAAATGAGCCTTCTGCAACCCATCACTGGGAGATCCAGCCCTGAGCCCAGCATTCCAGGCAGCCCTGGGACTGCCACCCCCTCTGTTTGTGAATATCAGCAGGACAATCCATTTCTGAGAGACAAAACTCAGGTTACAAGGGAAAAAACTCTATACTCTTAATAGTGGTTCTGATTCTGTGTGTCCCACACCTTCTATGTGCTGGCAATAGGGGAATAAAAAACTTTCAGGATAGAATTTCAGTAGGTCTGGAAAGAGCAGATGTGTGCCTGCTGTGTTTCCAAGGTCAGGAAATGAGGAACACCCCAGGTTTGTGCTGTACCTCCATCCATGTGAGGGCAGGGCCACAGTTGATCTTGTTGCCTGCGATGTTGGAGAGCCGAGCCAGGTAAGCCATCAGCATCTGGGTGACCAGCTGGGACACAAAAACACACACACAGGGGTTCTGTTAGTGCACCTGCCTTTGGAGAGCCTTCTGCAGGCTCAGACAGGACCAGAAATCCCCCACAGCCACAGGCAAGAGTTACACAGACACGCTCCCTTCTGCACATAAATGTATTTCTGTCGTTCCAAGGACAGCAAGCTACACACAGGGTTATAATGGTTACACCAAAGACACGATAAAGAAGCAGCTCTCTGGGAAAGTCATAATATTATTATCATTTTGTAACATTCACACAGGTTTTCATAACTTCCCTTGTCAAGATGCCTGAAATTTAAAGCTTTGCCCTCATCGTGGACACACACACAAACAACTCGTATCATAGGGCCACCAAACCCACCTGAGAACCCCCCAGTGAACATCCCTGAGTGCCACCCAGTGAGTGCCACCAGTGAACACCCCTGAGTGCCACCAGTGAACATCTCTGAGTGTCACCAGTGAACATCTCTGAGTGTCACCCAGTGAACATCCCTGAGTGTCACCCAGTGAACATCTCTGAGTGCCACCAGTGAACATCTCTGAGTGCCACCAGAACACCTCTGAGTGCCACCAGTGAACATCCCTGAGTGCCACCAGTGAACATCCCTGAGTGTCACCCAGTGAACATCTCTGAGTGCCACCAGTGAACACCCCTGAGTGCCACCAGTGAACACCCCTGAGTGCCACCCAGTGAGTGCCACCAGTGAACACCCCTGAGTGTCATCAGTGAACATCTCTGAGTGCCACCAGAACACCTCTGAGTGCCACCAGTGAACATCCCTGAGTGCCACCCAGTGAACACCCCTGAGTGCCACTTCCACACACCTGCAGAGCCCAAAGAATGCAGCACCTCAGAGTGACCCCCTGGCCAAAGAGTAACATTTCAAGCAGTAGAGGAGCGGTTTAAAACTACACTTTGCCATGTCCCTTCTGTAACAGTAAACTGGTTTTTATTACAGAGAAGCCACTGAGGTCCTTCCAGAGTCTCCCAATGACAATGGTATAAAGCAGCATTGTAGCCCAGAATCTGTAGGACTGTTTAAAACATTGTTCTCCTCAAACATCTGTTCCAACGTGGCCAATTCAAAATAAAAAATATATGATGAGACACCCCACAGCTGCAGAGCAGCAGAGCTGTTCAGCATCTTCACATCCTCTGTGCTTGCAGACAGAATGCAGATTTTCAGGCTCTTGCTCTAAAGTCCAGTTAAATTGGTGGTACAAGTAAGGATGCAAGAGACAGGAATGCCTAAAATATAATTAAAAGTAAACCAGGAATTCATTGTCCTGAATATTGCTGCTTCTGCTGAATTTAAACTTTAAATCCTCCTCAGAAATAACCTGTGTGAAACCAAAGCAAGTGTTAAATCAGTCTCTCTGCTGAGTGATGGGGCTGCATGGTCAGTTCCTTAAATTCCATGGCAAACACCCTATAAAATCCAGGAGGTACTAATTTCAGTGTCCACATCCTCCAAAACAATGCAGCCATGATTCACCTGCTGCTTTCCAAGAGATTTTTCTGGACACGAATAAATCTTTCAATTATCAGCAGTGAGAAGCTGAGGTAATTTCATCTCATCATACTCTGGGTGAAGACAGCAAGCCAAGAAACGAGAAGTATCTCTTTGAGGGAAAAAAAAACCTCATTGAGGAAAAAGAGCTTTTTAAAGACCATTTAAATAACACACTAATGCAACTGCTCTTAAAAAACACTCCAGGAATACTCAGTTTAAAATGGAAGCCTAGCACTCCAAATGGGATTCTTCTTGCAGTGCAGCAGCCTCAGACAGCATGATTCCCTGGGAATGCTGAGTTGATAACACTAAGCCAGAAAATACCCACATCACTGACAAAGTCTCCAAAGACAAAACCAAATTCACATCTAAGGGAACACAGGATAGCAGCTTTCCTGACACTCAATTACCATTCCAGATTCAGGAGCTTCATTAATTTGTCTGAACTTGCAGGACATTTCCCTTTAGATCACTGAAATTAGGGGTGGAAAACATTTGACTTTATTCGTGGTAGCCAATTTTCAAATGTAGCCCAGGCTGCATCAAAACTACTCTCTACTAGAAATAAGTATACTGATTACTAGTATATTACTAGTATTACTAGTATTAGATATTACTAGTAATTATAATAATATAGTAATAGTAATATAGTAATCTAGTAATAGTAATATTGTAATTATATATTCTAGTATTAGAATATAATAGTAGTGTGTAATACTAGAATACACACACAATATGATGTTGCAGTGTGTTGCAATTTCCTGGTTTAGACTTCCCAGTCCCTTCCCAGGTGTGGCAATACCTCTCTTCCCCCTCACCCCCTGCTGGGCTGTCAGTCAGTTTTAACATTCCAGCAAGGCCATTGTGTGGTCTGTGACCATGGAATAAACTCTGGATCAAACCCTCCATGGAATCCGTCTCCTTTTCCTCTTCACCCTTGTCTGAAGCCCTTCCACCTGAGGTAAACTGAGTTTCTACAAGCCTGGGTTTGTTTCAGTGCCCAGCTGCAGCATCCAGCCAGCCAAAGGTGTCTCTGAGGTGAAACACCACAGCTGCTGCCTTTGGCCCAGCAGCAAGGGTCAGACGAGCCCAGGCACAACCTACCTGGTAATATTGGGGTCTTATTCCAATAATACTCTGTGAGAACACTCTGTGTACCAGAAATACATGGAATTGCTGAGGCTGGAAAAGACCTCCAAGTCCACCAACTACACCATGTCCCCACATGCCACATCCAGACACTTTCGAACACGTCAAGGGACATTGACTCCACCACTGCCCTGGGCAGCCCCCTCCAATGCTTGACAGCCCCTTCCATGATGGAATTGTCCCCGATACCCAACAAAGCTCCCCCAGAGGTCACTCCTTGCCCGAGCCCCACGGCTGGGGGTGCCCTGGGTGCCCCTTACCTCGGGGCTGTCCTTCAGGGCATCGGAGCGGGGCAGCTCTGCCAGCTGCGAGAAGCGGCGGTCGTAGATGCACAGGTGGAGGTGTTTGTCCAGCACACGGAAATCCTCATAGCTCCTCTTCACAATCCAGCTCCTGCCCTGCACACACAAACACAGCCACACCGTCACGGAGGGGCAGGGGAGGGAAATGTGAGCACAAACAGCACTTTCTCCTTGAAACATCTGAAAGCGATCAAAGTGCCCTAGCAATATGCTCATGGTTTAACTCGCAGGTAACATTCTCATGGTCTAATTTGCAGGTAACATTCTCATGGTCTAATTTGCAGGTAACATTTTCCTGCTTTAATTTGCAGGTAACATTTTCATGGTTTAATTGGAGCAGCCATTCATGCTCAAACCAGCTATTAGTGGTCCTGTTTTTAATTGTTTAACCATGGGTTTGGATGTGGCCCAGCAGCATGAGACCCATCCAGAGCTTTAACTTCCACCTGTTTTACAAGGATTTTGTAGCATTTTCCAACACAAGGTGTCCTTGCACAAATGTAAATCACCAAGTGGTTGTATAAACAGCATGAAATTAGATTCCAAGCAGATAGAATCATATAAACCCAGAGATCTGAAGGCAGGATTGAAGCTTGCAAAATTTCTGCCAGGTGCCCCAGGCAAACCTTCAGCTGAATTAAGAAAACAATCCATGATGAACAATTCTAGCTGCAGATTTATTCCTGAGTGCATAGCATTTCCCCAATTAAAATATAGACAAGATACAGACTGCTGCAGGGGACAAGGAAGGGACTGTGGCAGCACAGAACAGTTTGCTTTGTGAAGCATTTAATATCTAATGATGACTTTTAAATGCTCCACGGCCTGTTATGGTCAATAAAAAATGTTGTAATAATGCAGCAGTTTACAGGTCAAAGCACTTTATGAAGAGTCATTAATCACAGAATCCCAGAGTGGTTTGGGATAGAAGGGAACTCAAAGCCCATCCAGTGCCACCCCTGCCATGGGCACAGACACCTTCCCCTGTCCCAGTTTGCTCCAAGCCCTGTCCAGGCTGGCCTTGGACACTGCCAGGGATGTGGAAGGAATGAAGGGATGGGATTGCTCCAGGTTCCACGGGCACTCAGAGGCAGTGCAGGGACTGGAAGTGACACAGGGATGCCTGAAAGTGGAGCAGAAAGCAGGGGATGCATGGGGTAACACAAAGGGGACAGAGCTGTAAATGCTGACCTGCTGTGCCTGGCTGGCAGGGCTCTGCCAGGTGCCCTCTCCCCTGGGATACAGAAGGCATGGCCTACTCTGAATTCCCAGTCATAATTCCCCTACGCTGATTTCTTTATCAGCAAAGTTCTAGGCATCAGTTTTACATTAATATCCAAAGCCTGTGAGGCAACTGCAGATATAAACCCTCCAACCCAGCTACATCCTGTCCTAATGATTTAAGACAATTCCACACTGTGACTGTGTCCATAAACACTGCTTTCAGTTCATGAGAAATCACCATATTTCACAATCCTACAAAGAGGCACCTACAGGATAAATTATTTGGGATTTCCACATTATGTCATTTCACTTCTGTCTATAGGAGAAAAACAAAACCAGGAGTGCAAGGCTAATTCTGTTCAGGGAGCTGTCAGCCTTCCCCATTTCTCCATCTTTTGCAATTAGGGGATTCTTGCTCTCTCACTGAGCTGCCAGTGTGACCTTCAAGGTTCAGTCACCAACGTAGGGAACAGCAGCCTGAGAAATCCCTGTGATCCTGGATCTGCCTCTGCCACACACCGGGCATTTCATTCCCAAACAACAAAATGATCTGTCAAACGTTCCTGAACCTGTCACTGATTCCATTCTATTTCATTTCAAAGGCTGCCCTGGAGCTTTGCAGCCTGGTTGCCACAAATGAGGGCAGGAAGAGTTAAAAGCAGCCGGGAGGCAGAGCTGGGTCAGCCCTGCTGTGCCAGGGTGTGCAGGATCCCACAGCACCCCGGCCACAGGGCTGACAGCAGCAGGAGAAGCTGATGGACGAGCAGGGACAGCTTACCCCACAGCAGCAGTGTCTGTGGCCCCACGGGAGGCTCCTGGAGCAGGGCAGGCAGCAGAGCCGGAGCGCGGGCAGGAACCGGGATCTGGGCTCCTGCACCTCCAAACTGCAGCTCGCAGCTGCTAAGCAACCAGCAGAGCTCTCCTGAGCTCTCCCATTCCTGAGCCACCCCTGAGCCAGCCCTGAGCTCTCCCTGAGCACTCTCATCCCTGAGCTCTCCCATCCCTGAACCATCCCTGAGCCATTCCTGAGCTCTCCCTGAGCTGTCCCATCCCTGAGCCATTCCTGAGCTGTCCCATCCCTGAGCTCTCCCTGAGCTGTCCCATCCCTGAGCCATCTCTGAGCTGTCCCTGCCAGCAGCCCAGGCTCCAGGAGATGGATGCTGTGGGTGCCTGGAGGCCAGAACTTCATCCCCATTCCCAGGTCACTCAGCCCAGGATCGTGGACATCAGGCTCTTGTGCAAAAGGATCAGTCTACTTCATGGAATCATGGAATATCCTGAGTTGGACCCACCAGGATCATCATTCCACCCCTGTCCCTGCCCAGACCCCCAACAGTCCCACCCTGTCCATCCCTGGCAGCGCTGTCCAACCCTCCTGGAGCTCTGGCAGCCTCGGGCTGTGCCCATTCCCTGGGCAGCCTGGGCAGTGCCAGCATATAGTAGGAGTCCCAGTAAAATCTATGTGTTGTATAAGTGGCCTTGCCCCAGTCCTAGTTGCTCTAAATGGGCTGCAGCTGTGATGTCCTTAATTGGGCAGCAGCTGTGGCCAATGAAGATAACTGGGATAAAAGGGGGTGTGTTGGCTGCTCAGGGAGAGACTTGGAGGAGCTCTGATGAAGAAGCAGGAGTGACACTGCTGTGAAGAGCTGTGTGTGAGAAAACCACTCAGAAGGTAGGGACTCTAGAAATATGATAGCAACAATAGGATAACAACACCAGCACCCTCTGGGGAAGAACCTTTCTCTAAATTCAACTTAAACCTCCCCTGGCACAGCTCCAGCTGTTCCTCAGGTCCTGTCACTTGTCTCAGAAGAGCTCAGCAGCTGCCCCTCTGCCCAGGCTGCCCATTCCTGTCTCATGCACAGCCATGCACAGGCTGTGCTGGCACAGAGCAGCACCTCAGGAGCAATAACACATTTCCACCCAGCAGAATGTTATTCCAACACCCTAAATGGGAGTATTTACCAATATTCTACAACTTTAAGCCTGGCATAACTTATTTCAAAAAGCTCCCATGCTTTAGGCTGCACTTCAAATTGTATTAAGCCAAGATTTTTGCAGATTTGGAGCCAGAGTGATGAATTTTTAAGCCACATTTACATGGGATGCAGTTAACTTTACAGGAAGGAATCACTGCAGCAATCAAGGAAGGAACTGGACAGTATTTAATGCTTCCCCTCAGATCTCCAGCACAGGAAAGCACAGGCTGGATTCTCCCAGCCAGACTCCCAGAGAGCCACAGCCAAAGCAGCAGCCTCATCCTAGATCCAAAGTACCACAAAGGTTTCCAATATAACTGGAAACCATAGAATATAACTTATCAATATAAAAACTGTACACCTTGCTCCCCTTTCCTGCAAATTCTCAAGCACCAGAAAGGTTTGGCTACAGGATTCTTTTTAAATTTAGAGCTAATAAAATATTAGATACACAAGTAAGTGCCTGTTAAGTTGGTCTTGTGTTGTTAACTGTATTTTATATCAAAGCTCATAATTTCTGGGGCTTCAGGCACTCAACATCCACATGGCAAAAATGTCTTCTTCATGTTTTTAATGATTTCCATAAACTGTTGATCAAATAAATTTTTGATCAGTCTCCCATTTGCTAATTCAATAATTACTTTTCATTTCCATAATTATTAATTGTCCTGATTTACAGAAGCATAAGCCTAAATCCCATTCACTTCAGTGGGACACAAGAGGTGAAGTTAAGCACGAAGTGATTTCCCAGATTCAGACCTTCAACTACAAACCTGGCTGTGACAAAATTCTTTAAAATAAAAAAATCAAATATCAAGTGAAGATTTCAATAATGCCATTAAATAGTTTCAGGATCTTTAAAAGGAAAAATTGACCAGTGACTTAAAAACAAGTTCCTCTTGAAAAAAAATCAAAGTATTTTTTGATATTGCTTTTTACAGAAACATTCACAATGAAAAGCATCATGAAGAACCTGGAATTTCTCTCAGAATGGAAAATCTGGTCTCATCCCTACTCTTTTCCCACCCTGATCTGCTCTCCCTCGCTCTGCTGGGGAGGATGAGATGCTGCTGAGATTTCAGCCTCTGCACAGAGCTGCTGATCTTTTTCTGATTATCAAAGCAAGGAGAAATGTCATGCTAAAGAAATGATTGGAGACTACTGAACTGATTTAATTTCCAGTGAGGCAGAGATCTGAAGCCTCCCTCAGTGGCACCAGCACTGCAAGATCACAGATCAGAGACGCTCCAGGCTTCCCTTGGCACGGGAGGAGATGGGGAGGGACAGGGCCCAGCTCCACAGGGAACATTTTCAGCTCTGCTGAACAAATGGCCTGGGGAGGACAATGAGCAGCCACAGCCTGGAGAAGTTTCCTACTCCCTTGAGCTCAGCTCAATCCTGTGGCACTCGAGCAGCAGTGTCACTCCCACTGCCATTCCTCCCATCCTGATTCCTGCAGCTCAGTGATGGCTTCATGACCAACAGACAGACATTATCCACTGCAAATCTGAGAGGAAGCAATTTTAAACCATTCCCTGCAGTTTCATTCCCCCAGTCAAAGCCCACTTTGCTCCATCATCCCTTAATCTCTTCAATTATCAGTACAAGAATCATGCATGCTCTTTTTTAACTCTTCAATTATCAGTACAAGAATCATGTTCTTTTCTAACTGGGGCTCCCCTAAGTGCGGGTCAGTTCCATAGTGGAATATTTGTATGTTGGTTTAACTTTTCCCACTCAGCATCTGGCAGAAAACTCTTCCTGCTGTGCCCTGAGCAACACCCAGGGCACCCAGCCTGCCAGAGAGCTCCAGCTGCTGCCAGGATTTGTGGTACCATCCATTCACAAAGCTTACACACTAGAATCTTGTATTAAAGATTCACAGATCTTCTTGCTATGTAAGAAAAACTCCTGTTTGCAGCTGGATCTGTCCCCATGCCAGCAGGCAGGATGCCACCCTGTCCATCAATCCCTCCCCAAGCCAGCCTGGCTGCCACTGAGCTCCAGCACACACAGCCTTCCTGTCCCTCAGCCTGACGGGTTTGCTCTACAGCACTTAGGATTTATTTATTTTAAGACAGGGATAGACCTTTCTCTTCTGGTTCAAATGCTGATTTCCTCAGAGAGAACACATGGATGCTCTCCTGAACCTTGCAGCCCACATGGAGAGCAAGAGCAGAAAATGAGATAAAAGTATAAGGCAAAAGTCACTTCAGTTTGACCCCTCAGTAAGAAAACACCAGAGATTAAATGGCTGGAAAAGCAGCAGCATGCAGCAGGGCAGGTTAACTCTGCCATGGGTGACTCTTACAGCTGTCTGGGGCTCAGGCTCTGTATGTTATTCCAGCCTGACCCTTCAGCCCTTTCCTGTTTCAAGTCACAGCAGAAAATGGTTTAGAGATTTAGTCAAAACAGATAGCAGGATGGATAAAATCCATCCCAGGGAGTTCACCCAGGAAGTGTTTGTAGCTGGTGCCTTAGGTCACTTTATCTACACTTACATTTGTTTACCAAAGTGATTCCATGACTTCTGGTGTGTTATTCTAACTTGAAGGAAATTATAAATCTTTAAAACTTAAAGGGAGTTTGCACTGAGGCAACATAAAAGCACTTTATTTCTGAATGAAACACTAAAACTTCAGCACTCCTCCTGGAATCACAGCTCATGGACACGAGGGAGGAACAAGCACAAGATGGAGGGAAAATACAAATGGACAGAGCACAAGGCAGAGGAGAAAATTTGGTATATTTATGTGGTGAACCCTTATTAGTCTTATTCCACAGCATAAATTAATCTCTCAGCATTAATTATCAGTTTATTATCAATTAATTGCAGTCACTAGGAAAAAAAATATATTTTAATGGAAACCACTGCAGCTTTTCTCCCCTAAAAATTAGACTTCCTTGTGCTGCTGGATTCCAGTTACAGACAGGAGCCCCCAGAGCACACGTGGGGACACAGGGCTGGGTCTGAGGGACAGCAGCGTCACCCTGTCTGTCCTCACTGCTTGGGAATCACTCTCAGGGGTGTGTGGTTCTCTGGGGGAGAAGGGGACACAGCCATGAGCCCAGTGGTTCCTGTGTCCCTCAGAGGAACAGCTTTGCCAGGAGTGGATAAACGCCTGGCTCGGGCTTTGGGGATGAGTGGTTTTGTACACGTATAGAGGAGTAAGAGCCCAGCAAGACAACCCAACACAGACAGAGTGCCTGAAACCCTAAGAGCCATTTTCCTCCCAGAACCAGCCCATTTCTGAATGGCAGCCTGACAGACCTTGAACTCGACTCAGGATTTACAGCCCTCGACATGCGAGTGACATTCCTGCTCTCCTGCCATGCTGTAATTTAAACACTTCCATATCCATCATCTCTTCAGCAAAATTCCACCATGGAGCATGGGTCAGGGGTGAGAGGAGGGTGGGCACAGCATGGGGGGCTGCTTTTCTGCACTTCAGAAAATTACAGTTGTGACATGAGAGCTTGGAGCCACAAACAAAACCCTTCAGAGCCACAGAGCAGAGCTCAGGGAGTTGAAATTCCACCATCCTCCGTGTAGCAGAGCAGTGAGGGGGTGTATGTACAGCTACACATGAGTGTATGGACCTTGCAGGCATTAAACACAACTCCCTCCTCACCCCACAGCCCAAACGTGCCACGAACTGCTCTGCACTCAGCCACAGGGGGAGGTTCCATCAAACCACCACTTGTCTTTGGAGCAAAACAAACAAAAAACCTTTAGAATTACTTGCATGAGGTTGTTAAAACAAAAGAAAATTACAGAATGCCAGGATGGCTTGGGTTGGGAGGGACCTTAAAGCCCATCCAGTGCCACCCCTGCCATGGCAGGGACACCTTCCCCTGTCCCAGGCTGCTCCCAGCCCTGCCCAGCCTGGCCTTGGGCACTGCCAGGGATCCAGGGTGGGCACCCTGGGCCAGGGCCTGCCCACCCTCACAGGGAACAATTCCCAATTCCCAATATCCCATCCATCCCTGCCCTCTGGGAAGCCATTCCTTTGCTTTCCTATTTCCAAAACTTCCTGAATTCCTTACTTGAGGTCACCTAGAGCAGATTTGGCAGACAGAGATCTCAATTTTCTTAAATTTCATTTCTCAAGCAGGCCATGGCAGCAAACAGCTGGCTTGTATATATGTTTGCATGTATGTATGTATGTATGTATGTATATATATATATATATATATATATGAGATCAGAGAACAGAACCATGCTCTTGCAAACACAAACTGCCAGTGAGAAAAGAGATTTTTTGTAGGTGCAAACCCAAAAAACTATTTGAACACCCCCCGTGACCCCGTTAGGCCTGCTATGCCACAGGTCAGACATCCATGATATCACTTACAAACAGCAGGCACTCAGGAGCACAGAAATAACAAAACCCTGCTGTATCTGCCACTGCTCCCTTCCAGCCCCATTCATCCTGACACCCCAGAACGAAGCAACACTACCAGTGCTTGGAAAATATCACTAACAGGGTAAGAAATGCCTCTGGGCAAGGTTAGAGATAAAAACCAGGAGTATTCCCAGGGGAAAAAAAATCTGTGTTGGAGATGCAGCTGATCAAGCCTCAAGGAAGGGTGAAACATTATTTTGAATGCACAAGAAACAGAAGCAGTTATGGGGAGGTTTTGTGAACAAAGCTGGAGTCAAAATGGAAAATCATCTGCTTTTCTGGCAGCTGCAGCCATCAGTTTTATGAAGAAAGAGTGAAAAGTGGTGCCAAGGCCCAGAAGATGAAATATTTAAGACAGAACATCTTCAATATCTAATATCCCTGATGGCAGCTTTCCAAAACCTAAACCACAACATTTGAAATAAAGGCACAGTTTTTAACCCACAGATGACTTTAAAATGCACCATTTAGAAAACAGAAAATCCTGATCTGTCAAAACCTGAGCCCTTGGTGTCAAACCTGCTCTAAGGTCTTGGCAAATACACTCTGTGTTTATTTCTGATGCCTCCATCCCCCAGCCTGTGGCACATCCTCACAGTGACGCAATTCAGAGCGACAACCAACACCTGCTCCGTGCCTTTCACAAACCTGGGGCCCAAACCTGCTCTGGAACTCTGGGAAAGCCCCCACAATTTAGGGAACAAGCTCAAATCAGGTTTGCCCTGAGAATTCTGTGATTGACTCCCCTAAACAAAACTTATTTGTAAAGTGACACAGGGTTGGGCAAAGCCCCTCTATTTACTGAGTGCAACAGCAGCACTCTCAGTCTTCCTATCACCCAGACAGCTCAATTACAAATTATCTTCAGAGTACCAGTTTAATAACCCATGTGCACTCAGTGTAACTGGCAGGAGAGAACTTCAGAAACTGTTGTGATTCTGTATTTTGCTACCTGGCTCTGTGTCAGTAAATATTTGCTACAAATAGCAAAAATGCTGCATCTCTGATTTATCACTGAAGTATCTTTAGGACAAGTTGCCCTAAGGAGGGTTAGGTTGGACATTAGGTTGGATTTTTTTTAATGGAAGAGGTTGTTAAGACCTGGCAGAAGCTGCCCAGAGCAGTGGTGGGTGGAGTCACAGTCCCTGAAGAGCCAAAACAACTGTGTTGATGTGGCACTTGGGGACAGGGATTGGTGGTGGCTTGGCAGTGCTGTGGCAAAGGTTAAACTCCATGATTTTGGAGGTTTTTTCCATCCTAAATGACTCCATAAGTCAATGATTCTGCCTTTACACACACACTGTTCATTATGATGTGGTTTCTGTGCCTTGAGAGAGCCTTTTTGAAACCATCCTTTCCTGCCCTGCTTGCTCTCCACTGGATGTGCAGTGAATCTGTCATTTGGAAGTGCAGATGCTGTTCCAAGGTCTGTGAACTTCCCCCACCCCGAGGCTGAGCATCCCAGCTGCTCCCCTGGGCTGTGTGCTGCTGCTCCCTCAGCCTCCTGCCCCAGCATCACCCGGTGACCAGGGCAGCTCTGCAGCCTTGCACAGCATGGCAGTGGATGAAGCAGCTTTCGATGGTTTGTCCCAAAGCCCTGTCACCTTCCCCAGGTAAACACATACTGACAATGGCAAACCTCCCCATAAGGAACAAACAGCAAGGCAGGAAGGAATATCCCCACAGTCCTCCTCCCATTCTGGACTTGAACCAAGCCTTGCTCTTGGAAAAGTTGTAAAACAAGTGAATTGTAGGCAAAGGGCTCCTCTGCAAAGCATCTGCACTGCTCAGTTGTGGGGATGAGTTGGTGTCTCATCAGAACAGCCCCAGTGTCCCCTTCAATTTGTGGCCAGGCCCAGCCTTGTCTCCAAAGCACCACATGAGGGTCAGGAGCCGTGCCAAGGTCCATCCCAGTGCCCATGGCTTTCTGCAGGGGCCCTCAGTGCCAGAGCACAGTCTGCTCTCTAATTCTGGCCTGCTTTTCTGCCTGAAGGCAAAGGACACGACATTAACAAACAGCCATGGGATTGTGAGAGCCTCTGCTGCTCACAAAACCCCTCCCAGGACAGCACTTCCACTGACCCTGCACTTCATCCTGACAAAGGATCTCCCCTCTCCCTCATCATCCCTCCCTAGAGCAGGGCCTGGCCCTCCCCTCCGGCTGGGGCTTTCCACCAGGGACACCACCTGAGGTTGTTGTGTATCACTGCCGTTCCCTTTGACAAGAATGCCCAGCAGCTCAGCCTCACGCAGCTCTGATGGACTGGGAGCCTCTTGTCTTGAGGTAATTTCCAGATCCCCTCTTTCCCCAGCAACACCTCCCCTCAAATAAATTCCTGAGCATTTCTCCACTGGAATTTGAGCACAAAAGCCTCTGTCCCTGGCATGCTGAGGGGACAGCTTGAAGTACACCTACATTTGCACCTGCTGAAAAAATGTGCTTTAGCAGCAACAGCTCCACAACAGTTTTTATTTTTGCGATGTCAGAAATTTATTATAAATGAATTATTCCATTCAAAATCCACACACAGCTACAACCCTGATTTAGCATCTCATGCATCCAGAGTTAAGAAAACAAAGAGCTGACCCCATTTCTGTCACAATACACGTTTAAATAATTAAATAGAGCAAAAAAAAAAATCTGAAGAGAGCCATGAATGGAGCAATTAAAGACCAAAGCTGAAGGGTGGCAGTAATTTTCATGTCTCGTGAGCAGTGGATGGATGTGAGCAGTGAATCTGCCCCAGCAGCAGGGAAGGGAAGCCCAGAGCCCCAGGGTGCAGCTGGGACAGTGCAGGCTGCTCCTGGAGGGACAAAAATATCTTTTTCCTAAACTGGCACTGCCATGGTGACATGTCCAAACAGGACAAGGGGAAACAGCCCCAGGCTGTGCCAGGGGAGGTTCAGCTTGGACACCAGGAGGAATTTCTCCCTGGAAAAGCTGGAAGGGGCTGCCCAGGGAGGTTCCTGGAGTGTCTAAGGAAGCCCTGGATGTGGCACTCAGTGCTCTGGGCTGGTGACAAGGTGGGGATCAGCCACAGGATGGGTTTGATGGTCTGGGAGGGCTTTTCCAGCCTCAAGGACTCCATGACTCTGTGTGAGAATTAAGGATCACAGGCCAAAACCCCAGGCTG
Source organism: Ammospiza nelsoni (assembly GCF_027579445.1). Lineage (NCBI taxonomy): Eukaryota > Metazoa > Chordata > Aves > Passeriformes > Passerellidae > Ammospiza > Ammospiza nelsoni. The sequence continues at coordinate 924,737 of NC_080656.1, read as the reverse complement.
AGCAAAGGGGATGGTGAATGTGCTTTCAGAACAGGACACAGCAGAGCCCAGGGTTAATCCTGCTGGATGGGAGTGCTGCCCTACCCAGTCCTGCAGGAAATCTCTGAGCACCAGCCAGTCAAGCCCTTGTCCTTAACAGCTACTATCCCAATTAGTAAATGAATTTATCCTTTATGTTAGCATGCCAGCTCCAGAGTAATGATGTTATTTAAGCAGTTCAGATGTAATTCAACCCCTAGAGCTGGCAGTGTACTTCCCCAAAGCCTGGACCAGAGCCAGGTGTTTCCAAGCCCCTCCACCTTGGCTTTGGGATCTCCTGAGGTCTGAGCACAGCCCAGAGCACCCTGCAGGCTGCCTGCCAGCTTCAGGCACTCTTGATTAATTCTCATTCCCATTGTCACTTTGCTTTTATTTACAGCTGCTGGGAGCAGGAGGCACACACACAGTGTGTGACCTCAGATCCACCGGAGCACAGCACTGCAGTGATGGATTAGCAGGGTGCAAACCAGGAATTCTGCTGCTTGCTTGTCTGATGTGAAACAGCCCTCAACACCCCAGAAAAGCTTAGGACAGAGGTTTCAACATATGTGAACATCTGGAAGGATGGGGTAGAAATACGCAAGCCAGAAAGGCCTGTGGGCAGATGTCGCAGACATTTCTCCACAGAAATCCTTTCTTTCAGATTTCTGTGTCTTCTGGAAGGCAGAGGCCTCAGAAGAGAAGGTAAACAATTGTTATCAGCTGCTGTGGAATGCAACAGGATTCACCTTGATTGGCTCATTTTCTATGTTTATAATTAAGGGCCAATCATCAGTGCAAGCCAGGGGACTGAGTCCCTGGACACAGCTTTGTTGTGGATTCTTTTCTATCTATTCTTAGCTTAGCTAGCAGCTCTGCAAACCTCTCTCTATATTCTTTTTAGTATAACTATAATGTATTATATCATATATTAATAAATATGCCTTCTGATCAAGATACAAGATTCACCATCTCTCTCTCACCAGCTGCACCCATACAGGTGCGGTAATAGGCAGATTTTGAAAGGGTTTTGTGGATTTACAAAATACCCAGGACTTGTTACCCAGAGGAACAACCTGGTTTAATGCAAGGTGTCCCTGCCCATGGCAGGGGCTGGAACTGGATGGGCTTGAAGTTCTTTTCCAACTCACACATTCCATGATTCCACCTCCAAACACCTGTACACGTGAGGCACCAAACTTGTGCACAACCTGTCAGGGGAAGTCTCATTTCCCTGGTCACCTTCAGGCAAGTGGTGCCAAGAGGCAGAAAAGAAGAACAAAAAACAAGGCAGGGGAAAGGTCATGGTGATGACCAGAATTTTAATGCATCTGAAAGCAGAGGAGCTTTTCGGAGCCTTGAGCACACACAGCCTGGCCCTGACCAAGGGGTGAGGACACACAGGAGGCTGCATCATGGCAAAATTTGCTGTTTAATAAAAGCATCCATTAACTGCTTCTGGTTTGTTTAGTAAAATCCTAAATCAAGGCAGAAAATCCTATATAAACATGGAGAAGGAGGCTAACACACATTCTGAAAACAGATTTTGCACTGGGTAGGATCTACCTGGATGCTCCACACAGATATATCTCTTTAATAAATACATGAAAGCTTTCCCCTCTCTGTGTTTCTGTATGTATATAAAGCACACAGAAGAATTAATACCTGTGAGTTAGAACCTGTCCTTCAGTCATCAGCTTAAAGAGCTTTTCACAGGAGCAAAGTAGCACTTAGTTCCTGTTCTCCAGGTGTTTGAGTTTCAATCAGAAACTATTAATAACGACAAAGAACCCAACCATATTTTGAATGTTTGATTCAAAAATCTCCTGCAAGCAATTTGTGGTTCCAGCCTGGACTATCCCAGGCAGCCAGAACCAGCAAACCACATTTGAGATGTTGCTCCTCTGACTCTTCCCTGTGGGAAGATCTTGCACTCTCTCCTCCCCAGAAAACACCCAGGAGGGGAGTCCTGCCTGCTCCTCCTCCTCGGAGCCTGCTCTTCCTCCTCGGAGCCTGCTCTTCCTCCACAGAGCCTGCTCCTCCTCCTCAGAGCCTGCTCTTCCTCCATAGAGCCTGCTCTTCCTCCATAGAGCCTGCTCCTCCTCCTCAGAGCCTGCTCTTCCTCCATAGAGCCTGCTCTTCCTCCTCGGAGCCTGTTCCTCCTCCTCGGAGCCTGCTCCTCCTCCTCGGAGCCTGTTCCTCCTCCTCGGAGCCTGCTCCTCCTCCTCGGAGCCTGCTCCTCCTCCTGGGAGCCTGCTCTTCCTCCATAGAGCTTGCTCCTCCTCCTCGGAGCCTGCTTTTCCTCCTCAGAGCCTGCTTCTCCTTGGAGCCTGTTCCTCCTCCTTGGAGCCTGCTCTTCCTCTTTGGAGCATGCTCCTTCGCCTTGGAGCCTGCTCTTCCTCCTCAGAGCCTGCTCTTCCTCCTCAGAGCCTGCCTTTCCTGGCCTCCCCTGTGGCCCTGTACTCTCCTCACTGCACAGGGAATGTGGGGATGCCTTCAGAGCTTGGCAAATGCTGCTCTCCAAGCAGAAGGTGCCCAGCTCAAAGCTCCTGCAGGGCAGAGCTGGGACAAGGGGCTGAGGTTTGGGGCAATGTCCTCCTCAGGGCACCAGGGACCTGAGCAAACACAGCCCCTGCTGGGAGAACAGGAGCAGGGCACAGCACTGGGCATCCCGTGCCACAGGAATGGCTCAGCTCCTGCCAGCCTGAAAATGGGAGCAGGAAAAAGGAGAAAACCCTGCCTGGAGCACGAGAATTCCTGCTCTGGGAACAGCCTTAGAAAAAGGATTCCTTTGCTGCCATTATCCCTGGGAAGGAGGAGCAGGAAAGGTGCTACCATCACAGCAGTGAGCCTTGTTTAATCCCTGGGATTGTGTCAGCCCCGACATCCCTGCTGAGCAGTGCCTGTCACTCCTGTCCCAACAATCCACCTGGGAGCATGGACATGAGCAGCCAAAGCCTCAGGAAGGGCTGGAAGTTCCAGCCCCAACCCTGAATGTGAACATCTCCACAGACAGTCCTTGTTCTCCCCCTGCCACTCCAAATGCCACCAAAAACGATGCTTGAGGTGCATAATCTCATTTTTCAGAACAACACCACAAATTTCACATTTCATTTTTCAGAACAAAAGCTGAGATTGGGCATTTTTCTGTTGTAATATTTAAGTAAGTACACAGGGAGTTGCTGTAATGTCACGCAAACAAACCCCAAAACATCCAAAGGCCATTTCCAGCCTTCCTTACAAGTTGATTGGATTAGCCCATTCCAGACCTTTTGCAGGCTCTGAATTGTGCTGATTTATTCTCCAGAGACAAAATAACTCCTTTTAAATGTGGTTCAGACCGTGTAAATTCTTTGTTTATCCCTGTGGAACTCCCAAGTGTTGCAAACACTGTCCAAGGACTTTCACAGCAGCAGGTACAGCACAGGTTCCTCAGGGGTCTCAGCCATCCCTGGCTCCTCCAAGAACCACAGGGATCCCCAATTTCTGTCCCCAGGTTCAGAGGGTCCACAGGTACAGTCCTCACACCACCTTCCTGGACTTCACCCTTTTATTTTAATATCACTTTTTTCACAGAACTCCTGAAATCTATCTTCTAGAAATGCAAGTTTAGTGCAATCTTACTTGGAAAAAAAGGTAAATCCATCTGAATTACTGAAAAAAACCCCAAACCAAACCCTCCCATCATTGTCTCTTCCCAATAGGATTTAATTCCCTCCCTTTGTCATTTCCTAGTTTTCAGGTTTAAATTTGTTGAAAGGAATCAAAAGAAGAATCCTATCTCTCCTCTTTTCTGAAACAGCTCTCTATATATTCCCACTTCTTCTTAAGAGCTAATAAACTGGATTAATTTTTTTAGGTTTTTAAGTAGAAGAAAAGCTGAGCAGAGACTTAACCCCTCCTCTGAACCTTGCACAAAGCCTGGATTTCACAAGCTGACTTGCAGCACAAATACACCTCCCAAAGAATGCTTTTTCAAACCTTATCTGGGAAGGTTTTGCAAAATAGGCATCAAGCACTAATTCTCCTTACAGCATTAAAATGATACTCACAGCTGGGAAGGAGTGGGATAGAATTCCCTCAGTGTAAGGAGCTGTGTCCTGCCAAACCCAGCTAAGGCTGAGCTGGATGTTTGAAATATCTGCTGCTCCAGGGCTTTGCTTTGCTGCCTGCTGCAGAGGGAATGGCCCAGAAAATGCCACCTGATGGGCACAGCACAGGGGGCTGCCCAGCCCAGAGTGGCCCCCAGACCCAGGGGTTTGACTGATTTCTTCAAGTCTGCAATCAAAAGTTGCCAGGATGGGAACACCCTCACCCTTTGCTATCTGCTCCTGCAACAAACCACAGCAATTCAGAGCTTTTACACTGATGGCATCCAGCCTCCCTGGCACAAGGTCCATCTGACAATCCAGGACACAGCTCAGGCTGCTGCAGTGCCCAAACACCAGTGCTGGAACCACATCCAAAGGGTGAGGAAAGCCAAACTGGGTTTTCAGCCTTTTTTCCTCCTCCCTTCAGTATTTTTGGCCCGAGCCAGATGCACCCTGCCAAAATGTGTCCCCACTGCACCAACACTCCCTGAGCTATTTCACACCTCCCATCCCATGCTCCTGTGGAGCCAGCTCCACACAGACACTGCTGGGTCCAAGGGTGATGGAATGGAATCTTCCCCTGCACAGGGACAGGCCAGGGGGGCCAGGGCTGGAGGATCTCCATGGCAGAAATGATGCTCAGCTGTGCAGTTCCAACCATGCCTTCCTGGTCATTGGATCCAAATGCCACAAATGTCTCAGCTTCCTCTGGATCTGAGAGACAGGGACATGCAGGAACGTGGGACAGGGTGCTCACAGGCCTGGGGAAGGGAGAAGCTCCAGCCAGCCAGGGGGAGTTCTTTATAACAGGAGAATAGAAAAAAAAAAAAAAAAAAAGAGAAAAAAGGGAGGAAAAAATACAAGAAATGTAAGGGGAAAAAAGAGTAAAGGGAAAGAAGGGGAAAGGGCAAAAAAGAAAAAGGGAAAGAAGAAAAGGGGGAAAGAAGAAAGAGAAAAAGGAAAAAGAAAAAAGGGAATTAGGAAAAAAGGAAAGAAGGAAAGGAAGAAAGGAGGAAAGGGAAAGAAAAGAAAGTAAAAAATAAAATGAAAAAAGGTAAAGAAGGAAGACAGAGAGACAAAGGTGGCTGGTTCTACAACCATCCTTTAATGGATGAGGGCAAATGCTAGGGTTTGAATTTGAGTTCAGTGGGAAGGGAAGGTTTGGGAAGGTTTGGGAAGGTTTGGGAAGGGAAGGGAAGGGAAGGGAAGGGAAGGGAAGGGAAGGGAAGGGAAGGGAAGGGAAGGGAAGGGAAGGGAAGGGAAGGGAAGGGAAGGGAAGGGAAGGGAAGGGAAGGGAATTTCTCAGGAGCTGGGCCTGGTGCAGAGTGGCTACAATTCCCTTTGCTAACAGAATTCCCCCATTGTCCCCACCTAGATGAAATCCATGCCTGTACACTCAAACACATCCAGCAAAGCACTGGAGAGTGGGAGCAAGGCACCAGAGGAGCAGGCTCAGGCCTCACCTCCATTGTTCCCCATCCCAGCTCTCTGCTGCTCCTGGGCCTCCCTCCTGCACAGGGGCACTCTGCAGGGTCTGATACACGATTATCCTGGAGCCACCCTGTGAACCTCTGGAGTCAGGTGGGGGGGAAGGATCACAAGTGATGTGCTCTGGAGCTAGTGAAAAACTGCCAAGTTCTCCAGGCTCACCAGCAGCAGCCAGGGAAGAATCCAGGGCTCATCCATCCACTGAGCACTGCAAACGTACCCCAAATGTGAGGGCTCCAAACACACTGAAATTCCCCTGAAGTCCCTTTGCCAGGCTCTGCCCTGCTGTGGCTGGCACAGACGTGTGCCCACGCCCAGGGTTTGCTGTGCTGCCTGTCAGCCCAGGCTGCTGGGCTGGGCAGTGCTGCTTTGGGGCCAGATTGGCTCCAGGGCGTTACAACAGTCCCAAAAAATGCCAAAACACTGGCAAATCTGAGAGATGTCCACCTGGAGCCTCTCTTCCCTCTCCCGAGAGCACGTTCATAAACATGCACAGGAACGTGTGAAAGCTGCCCACAGAGAGGAATTATTATATTAATATATTATTATTATAATTCCTGCTGGAATTAACACTGCTGGAGCTCAGCCTGGCCAGGCTCCACCTCCAGAACAAGGCAAGAGGCTCTGCTCCTTGAGATGTGGGATGCTCTGCTCCTCAGGATGCAGGATGCTGTGTTCCTCAGCTCTCACAAAACCCCACTCTGAGCACTGAGCTGAGGCAGCAGAGCAGGGACCCTGCAAATTCCCCACCTGGCAGTGTGTACTCACTGCTGAGATGGATGCTGGAGGGTGCTGAGGTGAATCATGGAAAGAGCTGCTGTCCTGAACCCAGAAAAACAACCCAACACAGGCAGTAACTCCCACTGAACCTGCCAGCACCCTGCATCTCCCACAGAGTGTGACTCACTGAGCATATCAAACACAGCCATTAGGCAGCATTCTACAAAGGCACATAGACCAGCAGATGAAGAATTCGTGGGACAGAGCAGCAGATTCCTCTGCCCAAAGCATCCTGAGATGAGAATTCCACACCAGATGTCTGGGAGCAGACCAAGGCTCCTGGCAGCACACTGAGGTAACAAACCTGTGGCTGGGGTTCTCCCTGGTGGGGTCACTGGTGTGTCCAGGTGTCCATGCTGCCCCCAGAGTGACCTCAGCCTGGGCACACCCACTCCCATCTCTGGGCTCATCCCTGGCCATCAGTCAGGATTATTTCCTTCACACCTTTCTCCTTTTTCTCCCCTCAATCCTTCTCTCCTAAAACATGCTGGTGGCAGCACCAGAGGCAGCACCCCAGGGGGACCGAGCCAGGGAAGGGGTGAAAAACCCCAGACACAGCACAGGGAAGTGTCACATCCCAACACTCTGGGACTGACACAGCACAGGGAAGTGTCACATCCCAACACTCTGGGGCTGTGTGGGACAGACAATGAAAGCCAGGCTGGGGAGAGAAAGCAGGGCACTTACCTGACAGGAGATCTGCACCAGGTACACCAGCTCCTTGGACTCACAGCCATTCCTCGTCACTTCGTTCTGTTCCTCGGGGAGCGAGAGCTGCAGGGCAGGGAGGGAGAGAGGAGAGAGCAGCAGTCAGTGAGGGCACAGAGCAGCACAGGGGCTGCACCCACAGCAGCTCCCACACATGCTGAGCCCCAGGCAATCAATCAGGCAAGGGCTTGTCTTGGGGGGACACTCCCTTGTCAAGGGGGACACTCAGCACACACAGACCCTGCAATGCCACCGGGTTCTGGAACCTCACCTGACACATTAGAAATAAAAATACGGTTCAAAAATAAAACAGTTACGGGGAGGCAAACGGTTCGAGGCATGAATTAAACCCTCCAGCTTAGAAGTCTGCAAACTGTTTTGTTTTGTGTGATTGACTCCGATTTCTCTGATCTAATTGTTCACTGAAAATATCTCTATAAATATTCATGGATAGTGAATATAGAACAGAGCTTCTCCATACCCCCTCCCCACATGTTTTTAGTTTTTTATTTTATACATTCAGGCAGACATTAAATAGTAAAACATATCTCCCAATTTCAGTGCTGTCAAGCAATTCACCCCAGCAGGGTTTTATGGCACCATTCATCATACCCAGAGTCATTAAGAGCATCATCAGGATGTGTTTGTGTGAGAGCAGTGAGGAGACATTCCTGCACATGGACTGAGCCTGGAGCATCCCACTCCTGGCCCTGTTAACCCACTAAAATGGCTAATGTTTAATGATCTTCTCTGAGAGCAGAAATTACAAATAATCCTAAGTAAGTTAAGACTGTTTGCAAAGCAAATAAATAAAGGAAATGTGTACATAAAATTTAAAAGGCTGTAAAAAAATCCTAATTAGTCAAGAGCAATAAAAAAATCCTGAACCAAATGAAAGCAGAAATGAAAAAAAGGCTGAGTAGAAGAATCCCAAGTTTCTGTATGTAATGGATGTAAGCAAGTGAAAATCAGAAGTGGGTAGTGAGAGACATCTCACAAAAAAGGGACAAAGAAGGCAAAGCTCTCTCCATACAAATGATCATGACACCTGGAATGTGTTTAACTTTGCTCTGCCAGAATCTCCCTTCTCTCTGTAGGGAAGTCCCACTGCACATGGATTCAGCCCTCTCCCTCCACCAACCCAGCTCCTGGGATTCTGACTTCTTTCCTGATGGCTGTACACAGGTAAGTAACAACATCCCTGGTCCAGAAAAGGTCTTTAGATTTGTACAATTTATTACCAGCATAGGCTGCTGCCATTAATGTGATTAAACACAACCATTGCTTCTGTATTGCACCTTCCCCCCATCTTTATCATCATTCTTTGCTATCAAATGTCACATCTGAAGTGCTATTGAGTTTTGAAACGATAGCCAAAGGAAACCCAAGGCATGCAGTAAAGGAAGGCTCACACACACTGTAGGTATTTCCCATGTTTGCCAGGTATGAGGGGCTCTGGGTCAAAGAGTCACAAAGATGATCCAAAGGCTGGAGCAGCCCTTCTGTAAGAAAAGGCTGAGAGAACTGAAAGTGCTCACTTGGAGAGGAGAAGCTCCAGGGAGAGCTCAGAGCCCCTGGCAGGGCCTGAAGGGGCTCCAGGAGAGCTGCAGAGGGACTGGGGACAAGGGATGGAGGGACAGGACACAGGGAATGGCTCCCACTGCCAGAGGGCAGGGCTGGATGGGATATTGGGAATTGGGAATTGTTCCCTGTGAGGGTGGGCAGGCCCTGGCACAGGGTGCCCAGAGCAGCTGGGGCTGCCCCTGGATCCCTGGCAGTGCCCAAGGCCAGGCTGGACAGGGCTGGGAGCAGCCTGGGACAGGCTGGGACTGGATGGGCTTTAAGGGCTCTTCTTACCCAACCCAGTTCTGAGATTCTATGAATCAAATGTGGGTTTCCTACTCCTGGAGAAAGGTTTCCATCCTCTAATCTCCCCTGTGCTCCCTGAGGGCACACAGACCCCCCCCCCCCCCCAGCCCAAGGGAATTTCAGGTGTCCCTTCACTGAGTGTATCAGTGGCAAAGCTCATCACCACAGGCCCCAAAAAATCACCAAGAGGCAACTGCAGAGCTCCCTGAAAGGAACTCAGGGCCTGACTGTGCAGTAGAACGTGGGGAAGAGAAAGGCAGGGGTGAATCCATCACCCTCCCCCTCACACACCCACAGCAGGCCGGGCTCCGCACAGAGCGCAGGAGGAGCAGGGATCAGCTGGAGCTGTGAGCAGGGCACTGGGGCACAGCCATCCTCCTTCCCAAGGCACTCCTGCCTGGGGAGCATCCTCAGGATCCCATCCAGGGGTTCACACCTCCCAGGCAGCCCCTCCTCAGTCGCTGTTCATACAATGTCACCGTGGGGAGGAGGGACATTCCAGCCACTGCTGGCACCGGGCCATGCACCTGTCCCTGACTGCAGAGCTGTAAAACCAGCTAACGCTGCTCCTCTGCCACGGGCAGCCTCGTGTCACTGAGACCGACACAGAAACTGCTCACACAGGAAAATCTCTGGGGTTTATCCTGCAGTCCAGCTGTCCTCACAGCAAAATGCCCCCAAAGATGAATATTCGCTCATGTTCCCTATCCCCATGTGGTTCAGTGTTGCAGTGTGAGCTCATTCCCTGTTTTACTTCCCAGTCCCTTCCCAGGTGTGGCAATACCTCTCTCCCTTTCCCCTCGCCCCCTTGCTGAGTGAGTTCTGTCAATCAGTTTTAACATTCCAGCAAGGCCATCGTGTGGATGGTCAAGTTCAAAAGATGCCCCCAGGCCTGGGGTCATTGGCGTGTGTGTGCGTGTGTGTGTGTGTGTGTGTGTGTGTGTGTGTGTCCCTCGTCCCCTGGGACCCTGCCCCTCCCACCTGCTTGGTGCTCACCTGTCCCTTCCCCTCCCCCTGTCCCTGGGCTTAAATTCAGCCAGGGCCATGTGGTCAGGGTTCTGTTGGAGCTGGTACCAAGATTCAGGTGTCTGTGACCATGGAATAAAACTCTCGATATTAACCCTCCACGGAATCCATCTCCTTTTCCTCTTCACCCCTGCCTGAAGCCCTTCCACCTGAGGTAAACTGAGTTTCTACAAGCCTGGGTTTGTTTCAGTGCCCAGCTGCAGCATCCAGCCAGCCAAAGGTGTCTCTGAGGTGAAACACCACAGCTGCTGCCTTTGGCCCAGCAGCAAGGGTCAGACGAGCCCAGGCACAATCTACCTGGTAATATTGGGGTCTTATTCCAATAGTTCAGTTTGTATTTTGCTTTGTTGATAGACATGCACCAAAGCTCTCCCAAAACTCATGGATGTCCTGATGTTTAAAAGCTTTTCCTGCTGCTGCATTCCTTGCAAACAGAACATCCTGGAAAGCACAGTTGCCCCCAGGCTTGGTTTGAAATCCAAGCACAAAGCAGAGGCCTCTCCTGACCTTACTGGACTCTGAACATGACTCACAGGCAGGATCTGGTTGGCTCCAAAGTGGGACATTGATTTTTGTGTTCTTAAAGAACAGAGCAGCCAGCAGGGCCTCGTGGATATCCCTGTAACTGTGCCAATGTGTTTTCCTGAGGTAAATAATCTGTAAATAGCATTTATTGCAAGTGATCAGAGTTAAACAGCATATACTTTATAATATATAATCTGCAATGTTCCTTCTTCATATTGAAATTGGCTGTCAAACCTCCTGAGCCTGATGAACAATTATGAGGCATTAGATCCCATTAGGTTCATTTATTGTTGGAATATATATGCTTAGCTAGGATGAGAGGATATGACAAATTTTATAAATGGGCTTTAGAGTATCCTAAACTTTTCATTGGTAGCATTTCATGATACACAAAGAAAGCCTTAAAACCAGTCACACCACACTTTGTGTGTATGGATAAAGCAGAGTCTTGAAAACATCACAGAATCAGGGAATCCCAGAATGGTCTGGGTTGGAAGGGACCTTAAAGCTCATCTGGTTCCTTGGGCAGGGACTCCTTCCACAGTCCCAGGCTGCTCCAACCTGGCCTTGGACATTTCCAGGGGCAGCCACAGCTCCTCTGGGCAGCAAGGCCAAGGCATGGCTCCAATTTGTCTTTACATGGCTGGGGACAAGTCAGGGAGCCTTCACCCTGCACACACTCACTGAGAACTGATGATGAATTCCACACAGGTAATTTTTCCTCTACCAGCAAACTCGTACCACAAGTTTTGGGCTCTTGTTGCCCAAAAGAGCAGTGCTTGCTGGCCAACACTTTCCTGATCACATCTACAAGGAGCTTTAACTTAAAAATGCTTCTAGTTCATGTCTGAGGCTCATCTCTGGCAAGCTGGGTGATAAAGGGACTGATTTGACATGGGTCTCCTGCAAAGCAAAATTTATTGGTCATTCCTCTTGTACGGAAGAACAACGGCAAAGCAGGAGGCTGAGTTATGATACAGCACATTTGGAATTAAAAATAATTAAAAGATAACTCTTGAGATCTGTGCAATCATTTTTTTTTACTTCCAACCACTGCAGGGTTTTGTGTGCTCCTCTTACAAATAGCAAAAGCTGTGAAGAATCATCTCAGGAAAAGCACTACATAAATCTGTTGAGAGGACAGGGATTGTTGGCTACTAAGAATGAGCCAAATCCTGACCAGGTAAGACCTGGTGCCCCACATGTCAAAGGAAGCTCATTCAGCAGCTTTAATTTTCATCTCCTTGCAACCCCATCATCCAGCTCTCCTGGTCACAGGGTGATTTGTGAGAAGCCTGGGAAGCATGGATTTGATTTGTCTGTGGAACTTACTTCAACTTCTGCTTCATAAAGCCATGAGCGCACTGATCTCACTCATGCACATCACAGCAAGTGAGAAACACAGGGCTGCGGCAGAGAGCTCACAATAAAATAAAAATATGTACGAAAGAGAAAACAAAACATAAAAGAAAATAAAAAAGCCCAAATAAATCCCACTCCCCAACAGAATCAGTATTAAGGTTATAATTTAATGGGGGAGGCATTCAGTAATTAGATGACAATTAATTAATGAGAATTGTAAGCTAGGAAAATAATCTTATTTCCAAATAGGAGGAACAGATAATCCTTCCCAAACTCCAAACCTGTCTGTGCAGGCAATGGTGTAAAGTTTTATACTTAAATTAAACTAATCCAACTGAGACCCCCTCTCGTGTCAGAGGAGTGAAGTCAGTGTGGAGCTACACTGGGACACAGCCAGGGAATAACACTCCAGAGAGCAGCAAAACCCTGTAAAATAACTCCTACAATTCCTGAGCTGATTTCAGTCCTTACAGCACCTCCCATTTTCCATCTAAATTCCTTGGACAATGATGTCCTGGTTGGGAGCCAGCAGAGAGCCAAGACCTCAGAGGTGATGCTGTGTGTGCACACCAGGGCCTGGCTCCTGCAAGAGGCTTTGGGGACACTGCTGGTGCAGAGCTGGGACAGGATCAAGCCACAGGGAGCAAACAGGAGCTTCTTCAGGAAAATACTGGGACAATCACAAACATCCAAATGTCACCAATCTGAGCTGACACAGGAGTTTCTGGCATCTCTCACAGAGGGTGACAGAAACCTGCCTGTCCTTGGCCCTGCCCTGAGGGTTTCTCATACATTTCACGGCCAGTCAAAGGAATTACGGAGAATCACAGAATTGTTGGGGTTGAAAAAGCCTATGAGATCACCAAGTCCCACCACTCCTCCAGCACTGCCACGACCCATGTCCACAAGTGTCACATCCACACGGATTTGAAATCCCCCTGGGGATGTGGACTCCACCACTGGCCCTGGGCAGCTGTGTCAGGGCTGGACAGCCCTTTCCAGGAAGAAATTGTCCCTGATATCCAATCTAAACCTCCCCTAGAGCAACTTGAGGCCGTTCCCTCTGCTCCTGCCCCTGTTCCCTGGAGCACAGCCCGATCCCCCTGGCTGTCCCCTCCTGGCAGGAGCTGTGCAGAGCCACAAGGGCCCCCTGAGCCTCCTTTGCTCCAGGCTGAGCCCCTGCCCAGCTCCCTGGACAACAAAACACAGCTGCTCCCTACAGCTCTTTCTCTGTGCTTCAAAATATTAATTACTTAATATTAATTACAACAGTATTATTCACCCAATGGATATAATTATATTGTGGTATGTATCTAAATATATGCATATAAATAGTATAATAAATATTGTGATATTCATATAATAAACTACACCCATAATACAAAATACAATAAATGTATAACTGTATTTATATACTGAATATAACTCAGTTATTACAAGATAAAGTACAAACAAGTTGAGCATCATTAGCAGACCCTCTCCCCTGTGATCCAACGATCCAGGTGGGATGAGGAGCTCACAGCTGCAGGAGTCTCCAGGAGACAAGGGATGGCAGGATGCTGACCAAGGCTTTAGCCAGGAGTTGTAAGGCAGAGGGAAGGCTGCTGCTTTTCCTGCCAGAGGTTGTGTCACTGTTCCAAGGACAGCTGGTGATCCTGTCACGTTTTCCCAAGACAGAATTTCAGGTTAAATCCCTGGGGAAGGCAGCCAGACACAGGCAATGGGAATTGTTGCTGCTCACACTCGGCCATGCCAAAAGCCCATTAATCCTGCAAAGCACTGTTTCATCTGATAACTTTTTCCTGACAGTATTAGGAATTACTTTTTTTCCCCTTCCTAAACCACCACACTTTCATATCTGTAAATTTCTGATGTTGGTGCAATTTAGCAAATCAAACCAGGAGCAGCGGCACCTTCATGGAATGTGTGCAGTGGGTGCAAGTCTGTCTAGTGGCCAAGGGCAAGGAGCAGGCGGCTCATTTCCCTGTGAAACATGGCCATGTTTGATTAAAAAACAATAATTCTAAGACTCAAATATCCTTGGGACAAATCCTGAAGAAATTAAAAGCTGATTAAACTCTGAGATACTGCCTCACTATAAGGAAAAGCTTTGACCACATCTCTCAGCTCCAGTCACCACCAGCCAGTCCCTGCAGCAGTTCTAAATTATCCTGCTGGTCCAAGCCCCACTTCACTCTCATTACCCAGGCCATTACTCACAGCAGCTTGTCTGGTAATGGGACATCTTCCAGACCTGCCTTTTGATACATGTGACGATTTGATTTTATTCTATCTGAAATTTTAGGTTGGCAAATCTTCTCAAACAGGGAAACGTTTTCTACCTAATTACTCTGACAGCATAAATGTATTTATATGGCCTATTTTGCCTCACTCCAGTTTTATCTTGCTAAATGTACTAATTATCCTCCCACACACTTCCCATCTTCTCCTGCTTTCCTGCCTCATCCTCAACTGTGGCTTCAGAGCAGAAAAAGAACATTCTTCACAGAGTGGTTTCTTTACCCAAGCATAAATATCCTCAAGTAATGATCAAAGTAAAGACAGGAAAGCCCTGGTTTAAAGAGCATTTTTCTATCTGACTCTCCTTTTTTTCCTCTGCTATTCTAAATCACCCCTTTGACAACTCCAACACAGTGCTCAAAAAGCAGTAGAAAAATACACAGAAAATCAAATAGGGCTTGATAAGAGAAAAAAGGAAAATGCACCTCGTGTAATGCCATGCAGTCACTACTCCAGGCTCCCCAGGGTGTGAGTAAATCCCTCACACCTCATCTGAACCATGTGGAGTATTGGACATCATCCCTGGACAGTCCATGGAGCAGCAGGGGCCAGCCTGGCCACACTCAGCCACCATCAGCACCAGGGTGAGCAGAGACCCAGGCACAGCTCTCCCAGGACAGGAGGATTTTGATCTTTAAGGACCCTTTCAATCCAAGCATTCTGTCTTTCTCTGGTTCCCCTTCCTGTTTTGTACAGTGTGAGATACCATTGTGTGGGAGGGTTTGGATGCTGGAATTAAACTCCAAGGCACCTCTGGAGTAAAGCGGAAAAACATCTCCATGAAGAGATTCCCAGTGACACATGAGGGAATGGCTGGAGCTGGGCCAGGGGAGGTTCAAGCTGGATTTAGAGAAAGGTTCTTCCCCAGAGGGTGCTGGCACTGCCCAGGCTGCCCAGGGAATGGGCACAGCCCCGAGGCTGCCAGAGCTCCAGGAGGGTTTGGGGTGGGATTGTTGGGGATCTGGGCAGGGACAGGGGTGGGACTGGATGATCCTGGGGGTCTCTCCAGCTCAGGAGGTTCTGTGATCTGTCATACCCTGTTTTCTCCCCATGGACTGAGCACAGTACAATAGAAACATCCCTGGAATGTATGAGGATAGGAGGGATAGATGTCAAATTGACTGATGGAATCCCAGAGAATGGTTTGGCTTGGAAGAGATCTTAAAGCCCATCCCATTCCTCTCCCTTCCACTGCCCCAGAGTGCTCCAATCCCCAGTGTCCAACCTGGCCTTGGGCACTGCCAGGGATCCAGGGGCAGCCACAGCTGCTCTGGGCACCCTGTGCCAGGGCCTGCCCACCCTCACAGGGAACAATTCCCAATTCCCAATATCCCATCCAGCCCTGCCCTCTGGCACTGGGAGCCATTCCCTGTGTCCTGTCCCTCCATCCCTTGTCCCCAGTCCCTTTCCAGCTCTCCTGGAGCCCCTCCAGGCCCTGGCAGGGGCTCTGAGCTCTCCCTGGAGCCTTCTCCTCTCCAGGTGAGCACCCCCAGCTCTCCCAGCCTGGCTCCAGCCCTGGAGCAGCTCCATGACCTCTCTGGACTCACCCCAGCAGCTCCAGCTCCTTCTTTCCTGGGAAACCCCAGAGCTGGACACAGTAAATCCCTTTCCCAGCACACACAATTCCCATCCAATCAAAGGTGTACTCAGAGGTTGGGTTTTATGCAAGAACTCACACTGAGTCAATTTAAGAGCTTGTGGGATATGTGTTTTGCCTGTAGTTACTTCCAGAACTATTTTAAGCTTGCAAATCACACAAGACAATTTCTTCCTATGGCAGGATGATTATTCAGCAGTCAGCATCCCTTCATCTGAGCTTCACCTTCAAGACTAATAAATCCTAGCATGGTTTATAAATATGAACAGCCAGAGAAAAGGGCAGGTCCCAGCCCCAGCAGGACCCTCAGGGTGCTTTACAAGTACTGGATGCAGCAATGGCTCCATTTGTGCCTTACAAGCACAAGAACACATCTCCTTTGGGCTGTTTGGTTATTGTGCTTTTAATATAAGCATCCAGTGAGGTCATGCACCAGTGCTACACATCTTGGTGCTTCTGAGAGAGCTGAGAACAGCTGGGACACTCCTTGAAGTCCTTCAAAATCAAAACTCCTGCAGAGAATAACTTTAAAATCATAGAACCCCAGAATGCTGTGGAGGGGAAGGGACTGTAAAGCCCATCTCATTCCACTCCCTGCCATGGGCAGGGACACCTTCCACTGTCCCAGCTTGCTCAGAGCTCTACCCAGCCTGGCCTTGGACATTTGCAGGGATGTGGCATCCACAGATGGAATGTATGGACACTGAGAGGAGCCTGCTGGGCTCCCATGGAAAAATAGAGCTCCTGGTGTGGGACATACTGCTGCAACTGCTTAAATACACATTCCCTGAGCTCTTCCCAGAGGCATGGGAAATGGCATCACTTCGAGATGGCAGCAAAACCTCCACTGCAACCACAGCATCTGAGATCTGACCTGCTGGGTTTTCAGATTTCCAGGGACTGGGGCAGGACAGGTCCACTCTGGTCCATCAGCCACAGGGTAAAAGATAAGGCACATTAAGGGATATTAATCAGCTAAGAGAGAAATCTAGAATAAATATGAACCCAGGCAAAACACTTGCCCAGTGCCACACTTCTCTTGCATGCAGCGAAAGGAGAGGAGAGGAGAGGAGAGGAGAGGAGAGGAGAGGAGAGGAGAGGAGAGGAGAGGAGAGGAGAGGAGAGGAGAGGAGAGGAGAGGAGAGGAGAGGAGAGGAGAGGAGAGGAGAGGAGAGGAGAGGAGAGGAGAGGAGAGGAGAGGAGAGGAGAGGAGAGGAGAGGAGAGGAGAGGAGAGGAGAGGAGAGGGGAGGGGAGGAAAGGAAAGGGGAGGAAAGGAAAGGAAAGGAAAGGAAAGGAAAGGAAAGGAAAGGAAAGGAAAGGAAAGGAAAGGAAAGGAAAGGAAAGGAAAGGAAAGGAAAGGAAAGGAAAGGAAAGGAAAGGAAAGGAAAGGAAAGGAAAGGAAAGGAAAGGAAAGGAAAGGAAAGGAAAGGAAAGGAAAGGAAAGGAAAGGAAAGGAAAGGAAAGGAAAGGAAAGGAAAGGAAAGGAAAGGAAAGGAAAGGAAAGGAAAGGAAAGGAAAGGAAAGGAAAGGAAAGGAAAGGAAAGGGGAGGAAAGGAAAGGGGAGGAAAGGAAAAGGAAAAGGAAAAGGAAAAGGAAAAGGAAAAGGAAAAGGAAAAGGAAAAGGAAAAGGAAAAGGAAAAGGAAAAGGAAAAGGAAAAGGCAATGCCTTGTGAATTTTACCCTTTCCAATCTCACATGCTGTTCTGGACAGGAGGGTCCTCCCCTCCCCATGCTGCTGCTGGAGAGCTGCTCTGAGACACAACTCACAGGGGATCCAGCTGGTGCCTCTCTGAGATGAAATCAGGAGTATCCTTGACCAAGGTGCAGTCAGAAATGCACAACTTGGAAAGATCCCCCTTTCAAATCCCCCATGCCAGGTGGAGCTGCCAACACAGGCCACTGCTGTATAACTGCTGGAGTCTGTTTAACTCCTAAGCCAAGTCTATTTGATATCTAAGCTTGTTGAGACACAAAATCTCAGAGTTCTATCAGATACACTTCCCTCAGATTTTTCTGTATTAAGATGCAAATGTTTTCTCAAGTGGTCTCACCCTTTTATCTCCTCTAAATGTGTAAGAAGGTCAATCTTCATAAGCGATAAAATATTTATAAAAACTTCTTAGATGCAGCCACTGGAGACCCCATTAGGCAAAAACAACTTGTGAGTGTCTGCAAACAGAATGTTTTCATGGAATTAAAATATCTGAGGTTATTAAAAACAAAGCAGGAGCACCCCTGCGTGCGGCTGCAGGCAGAGCAGGGCCTCGGGCACCGGGGATTGGCACAGAGCACAGAACATCCTGGATTGCTCCATGGGCTCCACTGCCACCTGTGGGGTTTCTGCTTGGAATTTCCTGGGTTTGTCTTTTGTCTCTAAAGCTCTCTGTGTTGAGAAACTTCCACACTCCTTGGATTCCAGGCTATGAAAATCTGGTTTTCAGATAAACAATGCTGAACTTTACAGACTGAAGCCACTGGGCTCACAACTGCTTCTCACCCTAGCTGGGTGAAGCCTGGATTTTATTTTTCTTTTATGACACAGAATCTATGTCACTTGGAATGAGATTTGAGAAGACATGGGAGAAACAAAGTGGTACTGCCAGATTTGCTTCATGGATTTCTTTCCTGCAGTTTTTTTTGCTTCCATGATAACCTCACATCCTTCTCCTTTGGGGGCACACAACTTCCAAAAACTTCCTCTGGGGTTTCAGGAGACAACATGGAACACAGCACTAAGCAGAGGCTCTCAAACCAGCAGCCACAGGCACAGGAAGCTGTTCTCCCACCAGACTTACAAGGGGTAGGAAGTTACAAACAGAAGGAGCTTGGAAAGTCCCTGTGCTCAGTAACTGTGCCACAGCTGGGGAGTCAGAGCCCCAGCCTGGCTGGGAGCGTGGGCTGGTTCAGGCAATCCCATCCCTCCTGCAAGCCTGTCCCAAGGGGTGATCAGGCCATTCCCAACTCCACAGGGCACAGGAGTGACCTCCCTGTGCTGCCCTGCACGGACACGTGCTCCAGGGACAGAGAACTACAAAATAAACGAGCACAATCTGTTCCTGACTCCCATCTATGACTTCTGACCACCAAGAGACATCCATGGGATCAAACACAAAGCCCAGGGCTCTGCCAGCACACCTCTGTGGGAATGCAAAGCACAGCTCCTCCAAGGAGAGATGGCAGGGTCAGCCCAGCCCAGATGCATCTGGCTCAGCACACCAGAGTCTCCATTATGGCAAGCTGTTGATGGAATTGTTTTGTTGTTGTTTGAGGAAAACAGCCCATTCCAGAGCATGTGTGATGTCCTGCTCTGTCCCAGAGCTCCATCCCTGGCCAGCCTCACCTCAAACTTTGCATCCCCTGGGGCTTTGTTTTTCCCAAGGAAAGGAAATAACTGTGGTACAGCCACAAGGAAATGAAACCAATCTTGGGGTGCACAACTTACCCCTTCTAAATTAAATTTCCATAATAAAATACAGCATAAATGAAACATTTCCTCAATAAAAGCAATTGCAAGGCTGGATTAAATGGCTGTGGGCACAGGCTCCTGTTAACACTGCACTGCTGGCAAAATCTAATGCCAAACAAGAGCGATTCCTGGCACTGACACCTCCAGGTACTACAAACCAGACCCCAAGCAGAGAAGTCTGATGTAAAAAGACTTTGAAGACATATCTGAGTGACTTTACAAAAATCAACTTTTGGAGCATTTCAGGACCAGGCAGAGGACTTTGAACTTCTTGTTTTGTTTCAAACTTCTGAGACTTGGCTCTCATTGAGCTGCACAGTACCTGGAAGGGAAGTACCTGGAGGTACCTCCAGAGCACACCCAGCTGTTCCCCATGAAATCCTAACAGGGAAGGGAAGGGAAGGGAAGGGAAGGGAAGGGAAGGAAGGGAAGGGAAGGGAAGGGAAGGGAAGGGAAGGGAAGGGAAGGGAAGGCTGGTTATTCACAGATGTGTGCTGTAAGGAATCAGTGTAAGAAAAAAGCCACAAGCCAACAGATCCCAAATAATAATTTAAATCTTGGAATAGCTAAATGTGAGTGAAAAGCAGTGCCATGCACACTGTGCAGGAATTTGAAAGCTTCCAGTCCAAATAATCCTGGTTACTCTGCTCAGTCTGCTCAGCCAAACACACACAGAGAAATAAAACACAAAACCCCCTCAGTTTCTCCAACTCATGGCAAACATTAAGCTCAGAACTCCGAGTGACACGGGTGCTGCATCAGTAGCACCACCAACCGAATGAAAGGTGCCAGCCAGACCAATTGATGAAGGGGTAAAAGTCTGAGAATACTCCTCCTCTTCACATATGCAAATCTGGGTGCTAGGGATGAAAGCTTCAGTGGCCCTCAGGAAAAGCAAGAAGCAAAGATAGGCAGGAAATAGGAAGTGGTTTAAGTCCAACTCTCCTACAAAAAAGCCAAGGAGCTGAGCCAGCACAAAGGGAGCTTTGGGACACATGCTGACAGCTACCCTGGCAGGGCAAGGAGCAGGGCAACCCTCACAAGGGCTCAGCAGAGCGCTGGAGATGCTGAGCACCCCCTTGTGCTCGGCCTGAGAGCCTGGAGCTGCACCGAGCTCCCAGGGCACACACTCCAGAGGTGGCACACGGAAAGAGTCATTCCTAGAAAGTCTGGATGCTGCTTTTGTCTGGTTAATAATTTACTGGCTATGACTGAAGAAATACATGTAACCTCCTAAAACTTCTCTGTCAACGGTAGATTGCTCTGCGCCTCCTGTCAGCTCAAGACCCAAGTGAGCATTACCTGTCCCTGCACCTGATGAAAGATTTATCCAAGTCTGCTTCACATACCCACAGATCTGCCTCAGAAACTGAGAATAATGATCTACAAAATTATCCAAAAGTTCAGAGTCAACATACACTCACTTTGACAACAGATACTCCTTTATATTCAAAAGATTCTTTTTAAAGGTGCATGAAAGAACAAATAAGAGAAAACAAATGCTAAACTCTCCATTGCTACCCCTACCCTCATAATAAAGGGTATGTCCTAGGAATTATTGGCAATAGTTTGGAACACAGCACCAGAAAATATGCTGGGCTCTCATTTTTCTGCTTAGTAGGAGATGCACTAGAGGTTTAAAAACATTTCTCTCAAAAGCCATTCCCTTCTCCTGAGGCAGGAAAGCTCTGCTGGGATGTTCCCCACCCCACTCCCAGCTAAATTCCCTCTACCTCATTAATATGGCTTTCAGACTGACTTCCTCACTGCAAAAAGATCTTCCCAAAGGCCACAGGTTAATCTCTGGGAGGAGAACCACAGTTTGTATTATCCTGAGCTTTAAAATCTGTCATGGAAGAGAGTCTACACAAAAATACAACCACCTCCCCCCTTCTGAACTACCTCTGAAGATTCTGCAAAGAGCCCTTGTTAAACTGGAATCTGAATCGCTCTTTATTGCCACAGCAGCACTTGGTGCCACGCTGCAGGCGCCCTTCCAGCCGCTTTTATTTTATCCTGGTGACTGTAGCAAACAAAAAGGACCTCATAGCAAGCGCAGAGGTTCTCTGAGCCTGTGCACTACTTACCCCTGCTACACCGCTCCGTTCTTCCCATGGACGGGCTCCCTAGCCACGGTCTAACAGCTCCAGCTCTCCCCGCAGCCTCCCCGCAGCCGATTGAGAAGCGCTCGCCAGGATCCAGCGCAGCCGCTCCGGGCCGGGGGATGGCGGGCCCGGGAGCGCTCCTAGGGCCGGCCCCGGGGCTCTGCCCCCGCCACGCTGCCCATCTCATGCTCGGCTGGCACCGCGGGCAGAGCGGGCTGCTCCTGCCGCTGCCGCTCGCTCTCGCTCTGGGGAGGTCCCGCGGGACGAGCCGCGCAGTTCAGCGGGAGCCAAGAGAAACAGCGAATGCGTGCAGGGATCGCGCTCACAGCGGCACCCGAGCGGCCGAGAGAGAGCAGTGACAGCAGGGCCAGCACATGGCCGGAGCCAGCACAGCCCGAGCCGGGCCGGGCCAAGCCGAGCCGAGCCGGGCCAAGCCGGGCCGGGCCGAGCCGGGCTGAGCCGAGCCGGGCCGGGCCGGGCCGGGCCGAGCCGGGCCGAGCCGAGGCGATGCCTCCCGGCGCCGCTTTCCCGCTGCCCGCAGCCGGCTCGGGGCTGGGCCGGAGCCCCGGAGCTCCCCTCAGGCCGGGGCTGCTGGCCGGGACCGGGCGGGGTGAGCGCCCGGAGCCGGGCACGGCGGGCTCTGCTCGCTGCACGGCCCCCACACAACACAAGCGTTTGGTGAGAAAAGTTTGCTGTCAGAGCCTTCCCTGGCCAGTGAACAGCCTGAACACGTCTGCGTGTCCGAGAGGTCCGGGTGTGAGAGTAAATGAGACTCATCTGTAACATCCAATATTGCAGGTCAATATTCACTGGCTGGATTTTAGCATTCAGCACCTGAGACCCGATCAACACTGACAGGGACAGCACCGTCTTCCCCACAGACCCAAAAACTTGGGTTCAGTGTAGGTTTCAGTTTTTAAATTTGAGCGGTAATTTAACGGAGTCATCATTCTCATGAACACCACATCACTACTGCAAGTCCACACCACTTCTTCCAGTCTGGAAAATGCAAGTTTAGTTCCTTCTCTGTAGAAAGGCATTTTGGGAATCACTAGCCATTGGAAGCACTTCTATCCCAGCCAGCCCACCCCTGCCTGGTGATGATTTCACCACCAAAGGGAGAAAATGCCATTAGCTCTCTCTTCTCTATGGTAATATGGTAATAGTTATGGTAATAAACATTACCATAGTTATGGTAATATGGAAATATTAAGATCTGACACTTTCCCAGCACAACCTCGTGCTTTCATTACATTCGGTCACAGAGGTCCCTTGTCAAATTCAGGTGCAATTTTTGCAGTCCAAGTCAGTTCTCAGAAACTGCAGGTCCCTGTCAGAGCCTTCATCTTCCTCAAGGCACAATGAGCTTTTGCCCTGAATATGCCAGAAGTCAGTCCTGTGTTTCACTTATTATTTTACTGCAAATGATGCTCTGTTTGAAGGGCACTGTGCTTCAGACTGCCAGTGTCAGAGATGGGCTGGGCAGCCCAAAAATGGCAGGGAATGATCACCTCAGCACCCAGCAGGGTCAGCAGAGTGCTGCGGGTCAGTAACATCACGCAGCAGGAACTCCCCATAAATCCACATTTTTAATCTGCAGAGAACAGATTTTCCAAGACTTTTCCCCACTTCTCAGATTTATTTCTCTAACAATGTAGGGAAGAGACAGAGACTTCTGCCCATTCCTGATACCTCTCTCCTGTCCATGGGCAATTTTCCCAATTTTCCCCATTTGTTGCCTACACTGACAACAAATTTCAGTCTATTTTACGTGTCCCTTATCCATACCCTACAAGACAGTGTAACACAAATACCTTTGAGGCCTAAAAAGCATCTTCATGTGGCTGTGAAGACACTTAATCAGCTTTTCCTCCTCACAAATGACAAGTGTAGCACAGCATGTACAGGAACACACACATTTAGTGCAGGAACATAGATTTTTAGGGTAGTAAAATGGATTTTTACGATTGGAACATAAACTTTTCAAGCCTTCTTCATCAGCTGATAGCGATTTCCCCCTCTTCAAAGTTTCTCTTTGTTCTTTCAGCTCTGAAAATACCCTTGAGAATTTTCAATGCTCAATGCAAGCTGTTTAAAGAACTGAAAATTAGCATTGTTAGAAAGAAACCCTATTTCTTTCCTACCCAATGTCCTATTTCTCCCACACCTTGGAAATTTTCTGTGCAATAAACTGTCCTAAAGGCCTTTAACTGTTACATTGGAAACCTTATCAAAAGGTGTCACTGGTTGCTGTATTTTCAGGTATGACAAGCTGGGAAAATTTATGAGATGTCTTCTCATATCCCCAAATAAATGAGACTATGGGGTGCTGCAGCACGAAGAAATAAACATTTAGGGAATGTTTATGAAGGAAATCAGTGCCTATAAATTACACAGCCTGGGCCACCCCTGGAGCAGCCTTATTTAGTGCAAACAGGGTATAATCAGCAAGAATGAGCCTTCCATGTGCTGCTCTCCCCTCAGGGTCCCTCAGCCCATGTGATTCCCAATCCCCTCCTGCACCTGGCAGTTTCTGACACAATTAGAAAGCAATTCCTGACACAGAGCTGGTGCCACTACTCATCCCTGTGTGCAGCCTGGCCTGTCATGGACAAAGGGATTACAGAAAGTGACAATGAACAAAATCTGTTCTGAGGATGGAAACATATTTGCTGAGGTCAAAAGCATCCTTAAATGACCTGTAAGAGGCAAGAAAGATGTCTAAATGTGGTCCCTAACACACATTATCATAGAATTATTAAGGTTAGAAAAGACCTCCAGGACATCAAGTCCAACCTTTGAGTGAAGAAGCAGAATTTACAGTTTATAAATACATGGAGCAGAAAAGGATTTTATCAGTGTAAGACCAGCCTCATCATAAATTTTGCTCCTTCTGATAAACAAGCTCTGGTACTTGATCACATAATTCCTACTAGAGAGCTGATTTCCTTCTAAGTAGGAAAAAAACACACCAGAAAAAAAGCAAAATATTCTCATTCCCTCTGCTGACAAATCACATTTTAACCAGCCATGATATGGACCATTCTCTAAATTGAGTTCATTAAATGAAATCATCACTCTCATCCTCACAAACAACAACATCCAGCTCTCACTGGCACAGGCAGATCAGAAGCCTGGTTTAATTCCCAACTCTGAAATAATTTCTCTTTGATCTCCTTGGTACTGTGGGTATCTATGGACTTGGGGATGAGCTGGGGCAGCCTGGGAGTGCACACAACATGCTGCACACCCCAGCACGTTCATTGTGAAGTTCTCCAGAGGAACAAAGCAAAATTTTCCTTGAATTTGCCTTGACTCTTTCCCAGAGAAATCAAATCCACGAGTTTCCCAGAAGCCAAGCCCCATGGCTCTGCTGGAGCAGGGAGTTACTCCAGGATAACTCTGAGCACCCTGCCAGAGCCAAACCCTACAGCACCAGGCACTCACTGTCCCCTCAGAGCTGAACACAGGTAACCAAAATTCCCTCTGGCTGCAAACCAAGCTCTGCTTCCCACAGACATTCCCATCAAACTGCAGCTGCACCCTGCAGCACCAGCACAGCCACGTGTCCAGCAGGAAACGCCCTTCTGCTGGAGCCTGTGCTGCAATGCCAGAGCTGGAGAAGGGCCCTCGGACCCTCCTGGCACAGGTGCCACCCTCCTGAGGCAGCCCTGCCACCACAGCCGTGTCCCCAAGGGCACAGCCAAGGCCCTGCAGGGCTGTCCCTGCTCACAGCAAAGCCAGTTCAGCTGCCCATGGGCCACAGCCACGGCAGCTTCAGGGCTCTGCTTTGGGGCTCCCACGGCTGCTGATTTAAAAAAGAACAAAAATGCCCCTGATCTCCCAGCTCTCCATAAAGTACACGTTTTTCAAAGTCCTCAGCCAAATCTGGAGTGTTTCAAACCCTCTGAATGGCTCCAGTTTAATTTGTTGTTGTTTGGGTCTGTGTTGATTAACACATGTAAATAAAGGCAGCTGGTGTTACCTCTCTCTATTTCCATTTCACACCCTATTAAAGCCTGGTTTCACAATTAATTGAAAGCAAAAGGAGATTATTCAGAAATTAATCCTCTCTGGCAGGTCTAGTGAAAACCTGGGGAGACCCAGCCCCCCTCCTGGCAGCATCCAGAATCCAATCTTGGATACCACACAAGGACACCAAAACAGTGCTGGAAAAGGAAATCAAACCCTCAAACCCCTCACACTGCACATTCCTCAGCACAGGAGAGGGGGGAAATCTTCTCTCCTCCTGGCAAGAAAACTGTCTTCTTTCATGCGCAGAATTTAAGAGATCAAAGTACCAGTGAAGACAGACAATGAAGAAATGCTTCTCCTGCACCCAAACTATCAAAAAACAGGCCCCAAGGAACAGCCCAGCCACGTTCAAACACCTCCAGTCTGGTGCAGGAGGGCTTTGTCTCAGTGTGGAGGCAGGACTGTATCTCATGAGCCATGAAAGCACAGCAGTAACAACTGCACAGAAACACCTGACAGCCTCTGGACGTGCTCTGAACCCCAAACACTCACTCATGACACATCCAGAAACTGTACAAAGCCAGCCCATCACCACAGAAATCTCCTCCTTGGACTGTGGCACTGTTTCTCCTGCCGTTTTCTACACCCCAGCCCATCATCACTCCCAAAAAACTCCAAGCAAGCATCAAGATGAAAATTTTGAAAACTGGAAGTTCACAATGCTAAAATTTTATCACAATCATCTCCACCATATCATAAAATCATCAAATCCCAGAGTGGTTTAGGCTAAAAAGGACATGAAATCCCATCTCATTCCATGGCAGGGACTGCCCATGCCTCTACCCCAGGTTGCTCCAAGCATTGTCCAACCACTTGAACACTCCCAGGGATGGGGCAGCCACAGCTCCTCCGGGCAGAAATGAATCTGCCTGGAATTAGATGCAGGTAGGAGGGCGCTGCTGTGCTGAATTTCCAGAGCAGGGCAATCCGGAGAGCCCTGTGCACACTAGATGGCATTGCACTACAAACGATGGCAGGGATCAGCAGCACAGTCACCCTCCTGCTCCTGCAGCCCGGGTTTCCATGAGAGCAAAGCCCAGCCCAAGTGAGTGAATATTTACAGGACCAAGACAATGGAGACAGCTCTGGAAGAGGAACCAGCACCTGATGGCTTTGGGCTAAAACAAAGAGGCAATTAAGTTAAATGACCAGCCTGATTTATTAATTTATTAATTTATTTAAAAGAGAAGTGGCCTTGCCACAAAACAAAGCATCCTTTCTTTCACTGTCTCTCCCTGGACCAAGCAGGATTCCTGCCCTGGCTGTTGCCAATCAATGAGCACAGACACACAGCGTTCCCTGTCAGCCTACCAAGGGACCATAATTTATATTTATTTGGCTCATTCAAGAACCACTTCCACAGAAAAGCCACATGAATGCACCAGGAATTAGGTTTGCTACAGTGCTTGTCCATCATTTTTTCACAGGTTCAGTTTATGTGCTGGTGACATGGGTAAGGATATAAACCACTGGGACCCAAAGCACATTTAGGCTTATTGAGAAGTGCATTCATCCACAGTCAAATACATAAGACTAAGGCAGTGAATATTATTTTTTATATAGCTCTATAAGATGTATACAGTTTTTATCTTCCTGCATATGGCATTTCATAAAACTGCTGACTTTCAAGGAAAGTGCATTAAAATCACAGAGTTAGTTATGACTGTCTTTTTTTCTCTGAGCTCCAAAATTCATTACATTCTGTGGGAGGCCAGTGACAGTTTTACTCCTAGTCTACTTTTCTATTTGCTGGGAACAAGCACATTATTCCTGTGAGGGAAGTGAAAATTGATACAGCCCTGTCATTCCAAGCTATTAGTCTCTTACTCACTTCTTCTGTTTTCTCCCCAACTAAATCAGTATTAACTTTTTTCCATGCTGACAAGAATCAAAGTCACTGGCAAAAATGCCTTTTATACCTGAGACACCAGCAGGAGTGCCAAGGGAGGGGAAAAAACAACACAGAACCCCCAGCACCAGTAATTCTGATGGAGGGAAGAGTGCTGTGGCAATGAGCAGCTTAATTGGCTTAAGGGAGTCATTGATCCTATCTCACTGTCACATTTTCTAAGCACCTTTCTACCCAGAGTGCAGATACATTTATGCTGGGATTTCTCAGCCTCCTGTCATCCAAGGAGAGCAGAGGTATTGGTGTGAGCTGAGCTGTGCTGAGTAGAATTTGGGGTTTTTCATGTACAGAGAAGCAGGACCAAGACCTGAACTCCTGGAGCAAAGGCAGGAAACACAACCTAGCAAAGCACACCAGGGAAAAGCAAACAGGGATGGACAGCCTCGGAGCAGGAGCCTGGCTGTACCCCGTGTGGAGGGGCTGGGTGTGAATAAAGCTGAATTCCCATCAGGAGGAGCACTCCTGGCTCTCCTGGGAGCAGTTCTGCTGGGCACAGCTCCACCAGAGCCTTTCCACAAGCAGCACTCACTGCTGGGCAAGGAAGGAGGGCTGGGGGAAGCAACACCAACATTCCTGACACTCCAAAAGGGGAACACTCTCCTCCCAGCACCAAACACCTCCAGTCTGGTGCAGGAGGGCTTTGTCTCAGTGTGCAGGCAGGACTGTATCTCATGAGCCATGAAAGCACAGCAGTAACAACTGGCATTGTTTCTCCTGCCGTTTTCTACACCCCAGCCCATCCTCACTCCCAAAAACCACCAAGCAAGCATCAAGATGACAATTTTGAAAATTGGAAGTTCACAATGCTAAAATTTTATCACAACCATCTCCACCAAATCATAAAATCATCAAGTCCCAGAGTGGTTAGGGCTGGAAGGGAACTTAAATCCCATCTCATTCCACATCTTCCACTACCCCAGGTTGCTCTGAGCCCCATCCAACCACTTGAACACTTCCAGGGATGTGCAGTCCAGAACCCCTCCAGGAAATGACAGCAAATGGATTTTTTCAAATGATGAAGTAAGGTCTGTAAGAACAAATAATGCTGGCTCAACTTGCACAGCTTTATCTTGGCAGGGTGTGCAGGGTCTCCAAAGCCTTGTCCATCAGAAATGAACATCCCTGCCAGCCTGCAGTGACTGCCACCCCGAGCTGGCACATTCCAGCCACAGCTGTCTAAGCAGGACTGGCAGCACCAGGCCAGGGCAGAAGGCAGGGAGGGGAGATCAGTGCTACCACAGCCACATCTGGGAATTCCTTCCCCACAACAAACATTATCTATCATCTGGCTCAACACCAACTTCTCGTGCTGACAAGAGAAGCAGCAAGTGAAGGACAATAATCTCCCCTTACCTATCAGCAGGAAGTGATAAAAGCTGAGGGGAAACTTATTCCATTTCCTCCCACGACCCCACAAGTGGGAAAGATCAACAACCACTCATGTGGACTAACCAGGCTGTGTGAAACCCAGCAGTGCTGGCACTGAGGCCGTGCCCACATCCCCTGCCATGCACTGAGGTCAGGCTGTGACCAAGCTGGATGCACTTTGGGAGAACACGGCCACAGCCAGAGCACTTCCCAATAAATCCTTCAGCTTCTCACTCTGCCACACCTGAGCTGGGGGAAGGTGCAAGCAGGATTTTGTGTGCCCATACATGAGAAATACTTCAGATCCTCACATCTCCAATCTGCCCCCACCCTGCTTTTTTAAGCAAAGAAACAGAAAGCCCTTGTCCCACAGCTGGGACAAATCTGACCCATGTTTTCTAACCCACTTCCATTTCTCTACAACTTGAACCAGTGTTAAACATGGAACAGACTCCATGGAAACACCTCCTTCAGCAAAAGGGGGAAAGGGGGACTGGAAAATGAGCAGCAGAGGTACATGGCCAAACTGATTTTCTAAAACAAAAGCTTTTCTAGGAGTAGAAGCCAAAACTTCCCCCTTAGGTGAATGTTGCATAAAAACTTCAGCCAGACTAAAAGGATCTGGCATTAACAGGAAGCTCACAGCTCAGGCTTTACTGCCCCTCCCCATCTCTTCAGGTGCACAAACATCCACACACAGGTCCTGTCTCCTGCTGCTCACAAATCCCATCCTCACAGCTCTGACATCTGCCATGTCAGACCTCACCTGCAACAAGGACAAGCTGGGCCCTGCACAACTTCTCCAACTGCTCCTCCTTGGAAGAAAGGGGTCCCAGGGAACCTGCAGGCTTTGGGCAATATTCCACTCACACAAGCACACAGAATTCAAAACGTAGCTGACAAGTAATGCAGGTGTAGTGGGTTTAAGAACTAAGTATTTTCTACATATTGAATAAAAAAAAGACCACACACTGCAGGAGTTTACCTGCTCTGCAGAGTAAATTGGAGAGAAACATTTATACAAAGTGCAGAAAAGGCATAAGTCAGTTAAAACAAGGAACCACAGCCTTCCTCACACACACACATGTTTTAATATTAGATTTTACATTGATCAGAAAATCCCAGAGTTGTTTGGGTTGGAAGGACCCTAAAGCCCACCTCATTCCATCTTCCACTAGCCCAGGATGCCCCACCCAACCTGTAATCAATCCACACAGGCACATTAGGGTGGGAAGGAGCTGAGCGTGTTTGTGATGGAAACATCCAGTGCCATGTACAGGATGAACTGATTTAAGGAAACCACTCCAGAGCCATGAGGGAAGCTCTGCAGAGTCCAACCAGGTGACCACAGCCACTGCTGTGTGCTCAGCAGTGGTGGGCTGAGGGAGAAGAGGGTGAAGAGGAAGGACAGAGAAAAGACCTGGGAAACCCCCAGGGTTCTGACAGAGGAAATGGGATTAATGTCTTCATCATCAGTATTAACAGTCTTCCTACCAAACAGAGATGCCCAAACCTTGCTAGAGGTCTAAGCAGGCACCAATACAAGCCCTAAAATGAGTGCTTGGGTTTAGTTTCATCTCAACCCAATTAAGGAGGAAAATCTCTAAGAAGATACTGAAATTCAGATGTTTCATCTGAGGCTCCATGACACTCAGAATTCCATAATGGTTTCTATATAAGGCTCCAGCCTCCCTAATTCTGGCAAAAGGCACTTCCCAGCAAACCATGAAAGCACAGCAGTAACAAACAGACAGAAACACCTGACAACCTGACAAAGCTGCTCTAACTCAGGCATGAGGAATAAAACCATGGATACCATGGTCACTGATTTTTGGTTCTGAAAAGAAATTAGTCTGGGAAAGAGATTGAAATTATCATATTAAAATCTTAGGTCTCAAGCAATTATGGGAGAAACTCAAGCTTAAAACAAACAAGTTTCTTCACTCTGGTTGAGAAAGCCTTGAAGATTCTTGTACATGGAAGGGATTGCACAGAAAAATCCCTAGGGAAAAATGAGACTTATTTTGAAATTTTAAATTCCCACAATTTTTTCTCTCATTCTATAATTTGGTGATATTATTTCTTAGAGACAATATGGTGGAAAACCAGGATTCTATTGTCTGTGGTTGGTCATGATGATCTGGGAGGTTTTTCCAATCTCAGTGACTCTGTGTCAGTCCAGGGACATCAAACTCATGACACTGCACTGAAAAGCAACTATGCTCTGAAATATTAATTGTAACCTTCTCACTACCAAAAAGTGAAGGCAGTGGGGGCTTTAGAGCTCTTTTGGTCAGTCACAAGATGCCAAAGTTGGATTCCTGCTGAATTCTGCCAAGAAGTGAAGCTCTTAGCTCACTAAATAAGCCCTAGTAAGGACTCACAGCCAGTCGGGGGGCACAACTCACAATCCCCTGGAGTGAGGAGGGAAAGGCCAGGAAAATCAGACTCTGCTGAAGCCTGGAGCACTGTGCCATCCAACCTGCCACGCTCCCTGGCACCCACACCGTGAGCACTGCAGCAGCACTGCGTGTTTCCTAGGGGTCACATGTAAATGTGCAGCAAAGCTCCCAGGCAGCCCAGCTGGACAGCTTGAAGCTGCATTTTCCAGAACACCAGCACACACAGGAATTATCCTGTTCCTTGCCTCTCACAGGTTATTTATGTGCTGTGCAAGAGCACTGTGTCCAGTATGGGTCCAAAACCCCAGGGAAGGAAGAAAAATGCTTTCACAGATAAAAAATGCAGCTTCTGTATGTTGACTCAGTGAAGGGCAGCAAGAACAGCACAACAAAATGCCTGAAATTCAGGGTATTAAACAAATTATCTTGGAAACCTTTAATGAATAGGATGAGCTTTAATTTTGTGACGTAGTTCATAAACAGTGTCTTGGTTTCTTGATCCATCTATCCAAATTGGTTGTGCCCAGAGGATGGACCTGAAGAGTTACAAGGTTAACTGCATAAAGGGTCTGTAACAGACAGATCTGTAACTCTGTTTGCATTTTTAATTTAGAAAATTCTGCCAAAATGCCAGAGGCAGGAGTTACAATAGTAGAGATATGAAAAGACTATTTTAACCTTTACATTTCCCAGATGACAGCTAGGGAAGGGGGGTTGTGAATCACTCAGGTTACACTGGAAATGCTTCATGTCCTGGGAACCACCCAAAAGCTCCTCAGTGGAACTGGAACTGGGTTTCTGGTTTTTACCCATTTCATTCACTCTCCAAAGGGGTTGGTGTAAGGCTCCCCTGTGCAATGCACTGCTTGGAAGCTCCTGCTCTCCACAGAGAGGCCTCACCCTGCAGCCCTGCCCTCCTCCCACTTTCTGCACATTTCAAGGGAAAAGGGTGTGTGGGACTCAATTCTTGCAGTGTTTAAACACACAAGCATGAGGACAAAAGGAATGGCACAGCCCAAGCTGGGACAGCCCCTGGAGTCACCTGGGCTGGCACTGCTGTCACACTGAGTGTGACTCATTAACCCAGCCATGCTCATTAACCCACGTTAAATGGCTAAGCCCTTAAATCACCAGGCAAGGGAATTAGTGGTCATAATAAATCTGGGACCTCATAGAGGACAGCTCTGCTTCACACACCAGGACAGACACAAAAGTTGGACCTGATGATCCCTGGGGGTCCCCTTCAACTCAGATTTTCTGGGGTTCTATGGAAAAACAATCTTTCCAGAACAAGTTCCCAAGCTGCTCCATACTGTGGACAAATGACACATTTAAACCTTTATTTTGCTTTCTAATATTAGTATTCCAGTTAAGATTTGTACTAATAGCATAGTAGTTTTCAAAAGAAAATAATGAAATAATGACTTAGCAACAGTTCTGTGCAAAATAAGCATTCCTCTATAGCAAACACTGATACAGTAACTTGTCTAAATGGGCACATGGAGGATGTAAAATGCTCCAGCCCTTCTTACAGCTCAAACCACTTTCAGCCATGGGGCCAAGCACATTTAAATGTGAACAAACTGCTGTGGAACACTGGAGGACACACACAGAGCCTGCAAACCCCCCAGCACAGGGCCTGTGGAAGGTGCTGCCATCCAGACCATTATTGATGCTGCAGGCAATTCAGCTCAGGGTTACTGCTGCAGACACAGTTTGCTTTACAGGGGCTGTTTCATCCTGATCATCACAACTTAGGAGACACAGACACTCATAACCTTAACAGAAAACACATCATCCACACCTTAATTGCTTTTATAACAGGAAAACAAACCATTCCTCCATTAGGTGCACCACACAGAATTCTAAGAGCTCATGGGTATTTTGTTGTTTAAAAATTCAAGTCTTCCCTCTCCCCTGGGTTATCTGAAAATCATAAATGATAAAGTTGGAACATTATTTTCCAGACTCTCTGAGTGAATTGATCAATGGCCAAAGTTCTGCATCTTTGTGAGCAGTTGGAGTCAGGTGGGAGAGGAAAGCAGGGCTGCAGAGCAAACCCTCCCTGTCCTGGTCAGCACCGACCCTCAGCTCTGCAGAACCCTCTGCTGCCTTTGAACTGCACTTAAGGAACAGAGCTGGACATTGAGGGATACAGGGAGGCTCAAAAGAGTTCAAAGGGATGAGGAACCAGGGGAAATAAAACCCAGAACAGCTGTCCAGGGTGTATTCAAAGTGCCCATCAGAGCTCAGTGTTCCTGCTAAAACCCATCAATAATTCAAAGTGCACCAGCCTAAGAACTCACTCATCCACAAAGAGCTTCCAAACCTAACCCAGCTTTTATTTAATCTGAAAGCAAATGGCAAAGCACAACACTAAATCAAACCTTGAGCCAGGGGACTCTGAACCACTCTGATGCTTCTCAAGTCTCACCCCTTTTATTTAGTCTCAAAAACCCTGAGCTCCCCTCACCTCAGCAAGGCAGCACCCCTGTCCTGATATGACATTCCCCTCCTTTCATGCAAATCCTTTCTGCCCCAAGGCTCCAGCTCCCAGTGGGTTCCCTGCCCATTCCAGCACTGCTATACCTACAATTATTGCAGGACTTAGCAGATAAAGAATTATTCAATAATTTAGCAACATTGCAAAGTGAATTCCTGGACTCAAGCTGTAAAAATAACAGAAGATGTTTTGATTTTAGAACTACTTCAAACTGGTAAATGGGAACCTGGTAAAAAATCAGTTCTTTTAAAGGCTGAGTGTTTTGACATGTTGTATTTGCAATAAATAAGATTCACACTTAAACACCGCACAGAGGAATTACAGCTCCACTGCAAGGTAAATCAGAAAAGTTTTGGTTGGGATCTAAACATAAACTGTCAGGACCAGGCAATGCCACTTCCCCAAGAAGTGCATTTTTCTAGTCAGTTTGTTTTATAACCACATTTATAAGTTTCATCAGTTTTCCAATAGAACAGAATGGATTTTAAGGCCTGTTCAAGGACTCTGAACATCTATAATGTGTATGGCACTATGTATTTTTATTTCCAACTCATATAATACCAGATCTGTGGTTGTATATTAAGGAACCATCTTCCCCTTAAATTATTGTCTACATAATTCTGAGTGTGATGTTTGCCAAAAGCTCTCTCTGCAGTCAGAGTTGTCAATTCTGACTGCAATTCCCAAACTATGCCATGAATCTCCAAAAAACATCTGATGGAGCTTGAAGCATCTCTGTGCAGCCTAAACAAGCTTTTGATAAAAGCTCCTTCTGGGAAATGAACTAGTTGAAAGGTAGAAATTCAGGATGGTGGTGGGGAATGTCTTGCACTTTAAAAATATGTCCCAGAGTAAGTTTTTATTAATATTTCTTTTACGCATCTGGTCAGGTGGCAGCAAGAATTAGTAAGCAGACTCACTTACTTTTAAGAGATAAAAGAAGTTAAACTTCAGGAATGGGGGTCTGGAAGAGGCAGTGAGATAATCTCATGCTTCTCCATGTAAGTATTTGCTTTTCAAAGCCCACAGCCCCACATCCACGTGTGATGGGAGCATTCCCTTTCCCTTTGGTGCTTCTTTGCCAGCAGCCTGAGTTCGCAGGTTCTGCTGAGAAAATGGCCAGAAATGACCAGCCAGGAATTGATACCTTTGGAATTCTGAGTCAAGACCAAAGCTCTGGAAGCTCAGCAGAGCTGAGGGGCAGGGCCTTGCCTGCAGGACAGGGAAGCAGGAGCCTCCACCTTCTGCTCACACCCCACAGCAAGGGATGAAATCACGAACCCATTAAAGCCCACAGACTCCTCCAAATGCCTTCCAGACATCCCACAGTCTGTCTAGGGGGAGTATGTGCCTGTTCCTCCTCTGAAAAAGAGAAATGTGCCGGAATCCAGCCCCTTGGGAATGTTTATGTTCACAGGAAATCTTCTGCCCAAATCTGTCTTT
This sequence comes from Ammospiza nelsoni, assembly GCF_027579445.1. Classification (NCBI taxonomy): domain Eukaryota; kingdom Metazoa; phylum Chordata; class Aves; order Passeriformes; family Passerellidae; genus Ammospiza; species Ammospiza nelsoni. Next base: position 889,740 of record NC_080656.1, on the reverse strand, counting down.
TGCAGATAAAACAAACAAAACAGCGGTCCCAGCTCAGATCTGGAAACCCCCTCTGTGACCCCTGTGCAGCTGCACAGAGCTCTGGCACAGGACAACAAACGCTTCCACATGGAGCATCCAAACACCAGGAGCCCAAATTCTTCCGCAGGACAGGACAGCTGGGGACAGGCCAGGCCAGTGACAGGACAGTCCTGAGCACTCCAACAGCTCCTCCCTGATTTCACCCTGAGAGAACAACCCTGAGCTCATCACAACACAGTGCAACACTGCAGTCCTGAGGGAAGCACTGCTGATGTTCCAAGACTGGCAATTACCTGGAAACCAGATGGTGGAAGCACCACGAGGAAATGGCCACAGGGTTCAGGACACAGAGCACACCTGGAGACAGAGGTGGAGCGTGTGTGGTGTGCTCAAATCTTAGAAAGATGTCAAAGCCAAGAGAGCCAACAAATATTGCAGGATCAGGTTATATTCTAGACACAGAATTACAGAATCCTAGAATGGTCTGGCTTGAGAGGGACATCCAACCCAAACACTCATCCAGTGCCACCCCTGCCATGGCAGGGACACCTTCCTTCCCCTGTCCCAGGCTGCTCCCAGCCCTGCCCAGCCTGACTTGGGCACTGCCAGGGATCCAGGGGCAGCCACAGCTGCTCTGGGCACCTGTGCCAGGGCCTGCCCACCCTCACAGGGAGGAATTTCTCCCCACACCCCATCCATCCCTCCCTGTGTCAGGTATCCCAGCCGTGCTCCTGCAGCAGGGAATGAATGAATGAATGAATGAATGAATGAATGAATGAACACGTTCCCAGGGCAGGGCAGGGCAGGGCACCCACCCCAGGGAGGGCTGAGCTAAGGAATGAACATTTAACACCCCCAGCCTGACTCGCTGCCCCCAAGGTGCCAATTCTGTCATCAGCCCTCCACACTCTGGCCCTGAGCAGGGTCTGAACAAGCTGCCCTTTCTGCAGGCAGCTCCAGGTTACACACAGCACAGGAATGTTCCCACAGAAGTTTGGTTTCACAGCTCATACATCCTCTGGCTTGACAAACCTCCACGAGAGGGGAAGCACAGAGCCCTGCTCCTGTAAATCTCAGGGATCACATCTACAAGGCAGTTATTAAATCATGCAGCCTGGCATGCTGGCAGGTCCCTGAGCCCAGCATTACACTCATTTTAACACCATTCCTGGTGGAGGATGGCTGGCTGCAGACAGAAACACACGGGACTTCATCTCCCTTCAAGCACTACCAAAACAGGCATTCTTTTTCTGGAGCCCACAGAATCTTTTCAAGTTTATAACATATTTTAATAATGTGTGTAATACAGCTTTCTGGTTTTTCCAGGTCGTTAAACTGCAGGAAAGAAAAATTTTCCAACAAAAATGTGCTCCAGTTACTAATTAAACCAATTTTAACACTTTTCTGCAACATGTTGGTAAAGATGATTTATGGGGCTGGCAAACAGCAGGAGGTCAATGTCAAAATAACAGCTGGGCTTATTACAGCCACTTGAAGATTTACTCATGCCATCAAATAGCCACAATGAACAAAAAACCCTACAATTCCACGGACAAGCTTGCTGTATTTCCAGTGGTAAATGTTGGAGAAGGGAAAATAAGCTGGATTTCTGCAGGAGGTCTCTGTTTTCTGTCCCAAATGAGTCTGTTCTCCTGTGGAGATATGCATCATTCCCTAAAAACTCATAAAAACATCCAAAAGAAAAAAAAGATGGTAAAAAAGCCCCAAAAATACCTGTTGCACTGAACCAACAGGTAAAAATCTCATTTGCTTGTAATACTTCTTTGTGGGTTCTAGCTCATCCTTCCATGGGTACAGCTTCATGAGCATCTTTTTAAAACCAAGCACACAGATGGAATCTGATCAAGATAAATAAATCCAGGCAAATAGAGAGTCCCTGTCAGAGGCCATTCCATGAGCTGAGCAATGCCATCCCAAAAGATGAAGTGCTGATTCAGAACAGTCAGTCAAAGGCAGCAAAGAGTGCAAAACACCTTCAGAAAGATTTAGCAGTAAATCCACACAGGAACACCAGCCTCGATCTCCTTCCTGCCCTGTGGATCAGTCACAGCTCCACAGCTGAAGTAATCCTTCCACGACAGAACCCACACTGCATTTCTTCCCATTTCACCAGGGGAAAAAAAGCAGGGAACGTGGAATTTCACAGGTGTGATCTTGTTCCAGGCAGGAATTTTCCTGAGGAGCCTGTGGCAAGCTGGAAGCAAGACCAGGAAACAGCAGAATCCAAAAACTGAGGTGAACTTACTCGAATATTTTCATAACTCCTTTGGCAGCAGAAGCCTTGGCCCAGAGACTCCAAATTTTTGAAATTCGTTGATCTTGGCAAGAGGCTGTGCCAATTTTCAGGGAGTTGTGGCTGGAATTATTAAGTTAATAGAGGCGGTTTCCACCTACACTCTGAACAGTTGTTTTTATATATCCACGTCCTTAAAACAGCCCTTGCAACATCCCCAGCACCACTTTGGAAGGCAATAGGAACAAAATCACATGGAGAAGACAGGGAATGCGAGGGGAAGTCCTCAGCTTAAAGAAGGGAAACATACCAGAATCCAGCCAGGTAATTCTGGGAGGAGATTAACAGCACCCAAAGATGAAGGACTGAAAAGGGGCCCCTCTTCACACATAATCTGGGTCTACATCTCACTCAAATATTCATAAAGACAAAGCAGAATAGAGCAAAATTGTGTTTCAAAGCCCCAATGCACACCAAAATTCAGGCCAATTTTTATGCTTCTTACTGAGAACTTTCATCTTTTAGAGGGACTTGGATGGGGAACTGCTGTTTTATGTTTTGCCTTTAAAAATCAATTCTTTTTCCGTCTTAAACACTTTACAAAATGAGTGGGATAAATGATTTTGCAGCCTGGAGCTATTCATGCTGCTCCTGACTGCCACACACCGACAGCATGGTATCCACAGAGGAACTGGGGACAAACAACCCCTCCTGCCCTGCAGGCACTGAGCAGGCCTGGGGTCAAACCCCTGATGGGGAGAGCCAAGCTAGGCTGTCCCACCTCTGGCAGACACAGAGCAGGGAGCATCCCCATCCCTGCTGCTCCCAGCTCATCCACAAGGCTCCTGAAACGATCCCAGTTAACCCCAGCCAAGGGCATCTGGCCAGGCTTTATCAGCTTTGCTTGCTCTGCAATCCATCTTAGGAAAAAGCTCACAGTGACATTCCCCTCGTGCTGCCCCTTCCCTGGAATATCATTATATAAAAGAAAAAAAGGCAAACCAAGAGCAGGTGACCTTGAAGAGGATCTTCTCAGCAGGCTTTGCTGACACAGGCACAGAAGGGCTGAGCTGCTCTTTGCACTGTTTCTCACCCCTAGGGCACAGCAGGAACATCCATCTGCAGCTGCTGCTGGGGCAGCCTCAGCTGGGCAGAGGCATTCCCACAGCTCTGACAGAGCTCCTGGCAGCTGGAGCTGCGCAAGCGGAAGTGGTCGTGCCTCAAATACTTCCTTTGCCACTGATAACACAATTCCTGCCAGGGCCCTGCCAAGGCTGCACTGATAAGGAGAGGATCTGCAAGCAGTCCTGCTCCCACAGGGATTTATTTTTAGACATCAGATACAGCAAGGCAAACACAGAGACTGTGCTGTTGGAAGGGATAATTCTGTGTCAAATGCAAGATGCTGAAGTGATATGAATGTGCATTACAGCACTTGCCTTGAGCAAATGGCTTTTGAGGGAGCAAAGAATATTATCTGGGAAGCGTGGAGCTGATCAGCTCTCCATATTCCATTACCAAAACCTTCTCAGCTGAAGATAATGTCTTAATTCTTTCAAGTGAAGAACAGAGTATTAATTCCTGGTAGGAAGTAGATATTTAAGGAATTGCTAATCTTTCTCCTGTTTGTATTAATGGCATTTAGCACTAAGTAAAGTAAAACCATATTTAATAGAATCACAGAATATCCTGGGCTGGGAGAGCCCACAGGGATCATCCAGTCCAAGCCCTGGCCCTGCACAGACACCCCAACAACCCCACCCTGTGCATCCCTGGGAGCATTGTCCAAATGCTCCTGGAGACTTGGCAGACTTTCTTTAGAATATAGTTACTGAATTACATTAATGTCTTCTTAAATTATAAAAGAAATTTAACTCTGTCTCAGTCTAGAGTCAGTGCTTAATGCAAGCAGAAGGATATGGGACTCCATATCCATTTTTCTATCTCACATTTTTAAACTTGGGGAATTTGAAGTTGCCTCAATAGGTCCCACAGAGTTTTGATGAGTTCTTTTCAGTTATTTATTCATAAATCTGACAGAAACCAAACAGATATAATACAAAGCTTATTTGTTTTTCTAGATGCAAAGAGCTGATGTTGAACAGTGGGCATTTTTATCATTTCACAGGTGTAATTACAGACTCTTCTGCACAAATGCAATTTAACCACTTGGAAATGACCTTTTATTTGTACAAAGATTTTTATGTAGACTTACCATCAATGTGTCCAATGACTGAGAACCAGGTCAAAAAAGTTAAAGGGGAGATATACCTTGTATTTTATGTAAATTGAGAAGAACCTAAATTAGGAAAAAGGTAAATTGAGAAGAAACATTGTATCTTACCTAGGAGATGGACCATAAAAAAGCTGAACCACAGTTCTGAATATTTATCCCATGTCAGACTAAAACACATCTATGAGGCAGAACCTGGCTTTTCATTAGAAACCAAAAATTAATGATGCAGCCCTTAAAATAAATACAGTAATGAACATAAGGTATTTCAGCAAAATGCCAGTGAATTTTGGGCACTGATGCAATCTGTGAGGCTTAACCTGTTGGTACAGCTTTGACATCACTGCCTTTGCCTGGCAACCAGCAATTTCCTGGGATGCCACACGTGCCTGGCTGGCCAGCCACAGGTAGGGGTGAGATATTGATGTTAGGGGCAGTGTGGAAGGACATTTCTGAAGAGAAAAAGCCCCCCAAAGTGCATCCAGCCTCACTAGCACGGTGCAAGGATTAGAAGAGAACAAATCCCTTTTCATACCTCTCAGGAATTTAATTTAAAACTATCTCATCAGGTGAAATGTCAGGCTATTAATACCTCCTGCACCATGAGACCATATTATAAGTGACATAAACGTTACAAAACAACCTGAAATTTGGCCAGGCTGTTAATAGACAGCATTACACAATTCCTGACACGGACAGATAATGCTGTATTTTCTACTATGCAAATTTCTAACAGTGAATAGATTTTGAAAGCAGTTTACACCCACCAGCCCTCAGATGCAACTCAGTAATTCTCTATTAGGTGCCAAGCTGTCACTTCCCATCACTCCAGCCCACTGCTATTCTCTGCCCTACCTTGGGAGCACAAAGGAGCCTCCAACTTGATTAAAATGCATGAGCCCTGTGTGAACCTATTTTTAAATCTCCCAACTAATACTGCTGTTGTATTAACAGCTTTCATTTATTTTACCATTAATACTGGTATTCTAAGGAAGTGCTGCAATGCTTTATCTTTTCACATTTCAGCAGCAAAGCTCTTGTTCTCAAAGAGATTTTTCACCATATAAAAAAGTCCTGACACTGTGGGGATTTATCAGAAACCTTGCTTAGGCAAAGGAAGCAATTACAGGCACAGAGGGCCTGAGTTACCTGATTTAGACACAAATTTTGCTTTAGGTACACAAATAGCTAAACAGGTAGGGTTTTTCAGAGGCAGATGTGGTGGAAACAGAGAACTGAGCCCTCAACACACACAGAGTCTCAGTTTAATGACAGTTCTTCTCATGCTGTCACCAGCCCCTGTTTTCTTCCTGGTTTCACAGCACAGATACAGAAAACAGCTCAGGGCTGAGATAACCAATAACAGCTCAATAACCAATCCCATTTTTATTTCCTGTGCTACATCCTTCCACAATCTCTGTCTTTCAGGCTGAGATTACAGCCTCTGGTCTGGTTGTGCCAGGAGAGCACTGAGCAAGAGCAGGGGAAGCTGCAGGAGCAGCAGTGACACCACAAAAAGCAGTGCTAAACCACTCCTGCTCGTGGGAGCTTCAGGAAAACCTGGAAAGGATGTGTCACCTGGTCTTACTTCTGCCTCTCACAGACAAAAAGATGAGCCCCACAGGTCTGCCCTGCCATCCTGAAAACATCCCAGGAAATGCTTCAGCCCACAAAATAATTAATTACTGGTCATCAAAACAATGTGCCATGCACAGCTTGTGCTCCCTCTCCAGTTGCACATGGTACTGAACACCCCTGGATGATGGGAGGGAGGACTCAGAGGAGCACAGGATGCAAAAACCACACCTGTGCAGACACAGACCTGCTCCACAATAAAACTTTTCTCCACAATTACTGAAAAATTAGTTGTGCCAAATCAGCAAATTACCAGGAGACAGAAAGCAGGGACACAGATAAGCCATGCTGTTCCTACACACAGAAAATGAAAATAAACAGTTTTCAGCAGAGTGAGTTCTGCTCCTGCCTGCCTGTTTCCTGGGGCCTCCATGGGAACTGAGCTCTTTGCCCTCTATTTTGTGCCCAGGGCTTTGTGTGAAGGGTCTGCAGAGCCCACGGCCCAGAACCAACCCTCCCAGAGGCACCAAGTGTGAGCAACAGCAGATCCCAGCCCTGAACAGGACCCAAGCTCCTTCCCAGCCAGAATGTTACTGAGACAGAGGAAAAAAAACCCAGCTGCATAATTCTGCTTGCAAAAGTGTCAAGTACAGCAGCATGGAAGGCTGTAAATAATTCACTCAGTATTACAGGAAATGTTTCACAAATGAAAAGGTTGTAACCTCCTTTTGGCTACAAGGCTGGCAGATGCTGGAGGCATTCCTGCTCCTCTAAGTGCAGAACAAAATGTGTCCTGTTTGTGAGAAACTCCTGGGTCTCAGCCCTCCCTGCAAAACGCTTCTGCCTGTATTCCTGAGGGAGGGATCACAGAGGAGCAAAGCCTGCACACTTCCAGAAATGCAGCTCAGGCTGACGAGCACTTTCTGGTATTTTGATGACACAGCTGCTGCAATGCACAATGCAGAGCTAAGGAAGGGGTAAATTTGATTTATTTATATTTACATAAATACATTCACACAATTTTTTAATCACACACACAGTCAAACCAAAAATAAACATGCGGTGATTACAGATGACTCAAGACTGAATGTTTGATACAGTTTTAAAACAGTGACATCAGCCAAATCCAGTGGAAATAAAACCATCTCCAAGCTCAAAGGAGAGCTGCACATGACTGAGTGCAGATTCTGCCCCAGCACACAGAAGCAATTCCAAATAAAGTCTCTACAGCTTTAACTTCTTACCACTAAACATCTAGCAACAAACTAAATGAGCCTCAATGGAGTTCCCTCTATGCCTCCCCACTGGGTCAGCAGGAAGCACAAGGTGTTTTATGTGTAAGAGAAATCCAAGACTCACCTGTATGTTGCCAAAGTCCACGTTTTCATAGTGGAAATGTGCACACTCAGCCATCTTCGGGAAGTGCCCCTTTGTAAAGGATAACCTGGAGCACACCAAGAACACACCATGAGATGGATGCAGACCACTCAGCACACATAAACAACAGCTACTGATACAAAACAACAACTTTCTCATCCTAAAGCCAAGGGAACACAGGGATTTGCACCAAAACAGTAGGGAAAGGAATGCTGAAATGCCAAGTGGCTTTTCCACTGCATCCCTTCAGAGCTGTGTGACATTCCAGCAGCACATCCCAGTGCATCCCTAGAGAGCTGTGTGACATTCCAGCACCACATCCCAGTGCATCCCTAGAGAGCTGTGTGACATTCCAGCAGCAGCACATCCCAGTGCATCCCTACAGAGCTGTGTGATATTCCAGCACCACATCCCAGTGCATCCCTACAGAGCTGTGTGATATTCCAGCAGCACCACATCCCAGTGCATCCCTAGAGAGCTCTGAGACATTCCAGCAGCACCACACCCCTCAGGATGGACAGGAGCAGGGACAAGCAGCTGCACCTCACAAATGCACATCCACAGCCTTACACGAGACACAAGGAAAGCAGAACTTTACCTGTGAAAGGCATCACAGCCCATCAGTCCCGGGGGGATGTATCTGAGGGTGCAGAACAAACTCTATTTATCCTTTGCCTTTTGCAAAATTCAAAAATCAGGCATAATTATTCCCAAGTGTTTCCAGCAACACTGGTGGCTGCCAGGGAGCTCCTCTGGCTCTGCAACATGCTTCTGCTTCTGCCGAAGCTATTATAGACTCCTATAGATATTCCTGGTGGTGAGCCAATGAGATTGTCATTATCTAGCTCCCTCTTCCCACGGGAATACAAGTGGGAAGTGAGATGCAGCATCTGGCTGCTCAGCACTGGAACAAAGAACCATTTCCCTCTCAGCAGAGCACTAGAGGGGTGAGCTGAAGGCTCTGATCATCAATCTCGGGGAGTTCTGCTCCTCAAGTCAGCAATTTCAGCAAAAGTAATATTGATTATTTCTGATCCCTGTTGCTGCACACATAATGACTCGGTTTACAGTCTCTGGGAGAGAGGCAGAGACAGAAATACAGCATGAGCCTACAGGAAAAAAAAACCAAACTGGGAGATCAGGGAAGAAAAAATATCCCTTAGAAAGGAAAACTGTGTAAAATCCATCCAAATGAAGTTACAGAGGGCAGAATGCAAAAAGAAAAGAGAAAAAAGTATCAGATAAAAAATACATATAGGCCATCCACTTGTCCTGGTTTAGCTTTCCAGAGCATAAGGAGACAGGGAAAATTATCGCATTTACACATTGCCTGGGCTTCTTTTGAGATTTTTAAATAATTGTTCTATTATGATATGTTTTATTGTGGGGGTTTTTTAATTAATCACTTTCAGGAAGAATTAGTAAAAAAAATTGAAAACACTGCAACAGTGAAGTTCAAACCCTACCTAGCTTTGTTTCTATAGCCAGAAAGAGGAGAGTGAGCCAGCAAAACCTCTCATGCCCAGCTTTAGGCTCCATTAGCTCAAACTGCCTTTAGCTCCACATGGATTTCAGCTGCTCTGCTGAAGATACATCATCAGAAACTGCAGCACAACAGCCAGAACTCAGCGCAGCAAAACTGGAAGCCCAGGAAAGATGAGAAAATCACAGAAGTGTGCTCTTACTTTTTCACGTTCTTCACCTTCATGCTGGCCGTGCTGCCGCAGGAGCGCAGCTGCAGCTCCCCGGGGATGTCCGGAATGTCGGCGCCTCGCGCCTGCAGGGACACACACAGAGACAGGAGAAACAGGCAGGTTAAACGTGGCTGCAGGCCTGGGCTCTGCCTGCTGACAGCAGCCCCTCTGCTCTGCACGGGCCACAAACCTGAATTCTGCCTTTTGACAGGGAAAACTGACCCTCGGATGGGGACCAGGGAGTGACAATCTCCTCCTGCCCCTCTTCTCTTACCCCTCGCTAACCCTCGGGGTAACTGTGAAATCCAGCATTCAATTCGTTGCTACTTCTGCTTTCTAAAGCAGAGATTTTCAGAGGTGGGAGTGAAACAGAAATTCCCAAACTCCGTTCTTGGACTCCTCAGTGAGTACCTGATCTTCCAGACATCTGTGTGTTTAGACTCAGGCAGAGGCACTGCAAAAAGCTGGATTGCTCACACAGTGTTAATGTTAACACTCACAACAAGTTAATGACAGACCTGCTTATATGTGGGATGTGAACTTCTAAAATGGATGTTTGAGGCTATTGGTTTAAGTGCTTGAGGATATTAAAATTCCTTAATTACTAAAATTCATTTACTTCAGTGAGGCCAGAACTCCAAAGTCCCTCCTTTCTGTTCTGTCATATTTTCCCATCCCCTCCTTCCTCCAGCTGCCTTTGCCTAAGCCATGAGCTCTGCTGGGGTTGAATTCTCCATCATAAGAGACACAAACATTCCACTCCATGAGTTTCTCCCAGAGGAGAGAGAAAGGAATCCAGAGGAATGACAGGTTCAGTGAGGCTTTTATGGAGAGAGCAGTGATCAAACAGCGAGACCAGCACAACTTCACAGAGGAGGAGGAGAAACAACTGATGCTGGCCAGAGATTGCCCATCAGTGATGTGGGTGACACCAGCTGAGTGAGCTTTTTCTGCTTTATACAATGCACTAAAAACATGAACAATGTCTCAAAGAGGAAATGCTGAACCAAGAGGAAGAAAGGCACTTTGGTGTTATTTGTTTTGCAAGCCTGGAACCAAAAAGTATTCCATGAAATCCTTTTTCTAATGATAGAAGCAAAGATGATTGCCCTGATGTTACATCAGTCCCAATGGTTCTAAGCTGGTCCAGCAGAAGATCTCTGAACAGAGTTGGATCTGTCCCAAAGCTGTGACTGATAACAGAACACAGTTGCATTCTGCAGTGTGAAATATGCAGAAATATGGGAATATGGTCTCCCCCCCCAAAGCTTAATAGCTGGACCAGCACAACCCAAGGTAGCAGCCCATGTGTGGGACGAACTACAGGACAATTTTGTGACCCCTCCCTGAAGCTTCCATTTGACCCTGGCACAGGTTACCTGTACCTGAGCTTCACCACCTCACTGAGAGCTCTGGTGAGTCAGTCAGTGCCATTCTCCTGCTTGTTTTCACCAACCAGACCAGTGCCAGACAGAGAGAGAGAGAGAGATCCATCCCACTGAAGGCCAGACAGGCACAGGGGTGAGGCTACAGCCACATTATCCATGTGAGGCTCCTGCTGCAGTCACCAGGGACACTCTGGTACTTGAGGTTCATTCCCCTGCTTTAGACAACAGGAGGAGAGTCCTGGGGTGGTTCAGGGTGGAAGGAACCTTACAGATCATCCAGTCCCACCTCTCCCCTGGGCAGGGACACATTCCATTATCCCAGCCTGCTCCAAGCCCCATCCAACCTGGCCTTGGACACTTCCAGGGATCCAAGGGGAAGCACAGATTCTCTGGGCACCCTGTACCAGGGCCTCACCACCCTCACAGGGAAGAATTTCTTCCTAACAGTCCACCTAACCACTCTCTGTCAGTGTGAATCCATTCCCCCTGTCCTGTTGCTCCAGGTCCTTGCCCACAGTCTCTCTCCATCTTCCTTCTCAGCCTCTTCAGGCTCTGGAAGACCTCAATGAGGTCACCCTGAAGTTTCTCTTCTCCAGGCTGAACAATCCAAATTCTTTCAGTCTCTCCTCACTGCAGAGCTGCTCCATCCCTCTGATCATCCTGGTGCCTCCTCTGGACAAAGCCAAACAGGCTGCAGGAACACCCAATCCCCTGGACACGGCTCCAGGCTGAGCCTGGCTCTGAGGAGATGAACCCCAAGGGCTGCAGAATCCACCTGCAGCTGCACCCGTCCAGCTCCTGGGGCTTCCAGCACTGCCCTTGGAAGGTTCACTCTGAGTGAGCTCCACCCTTTGAGCACCACTGAACAAGTCTGAACCAGGTCTCTCTCCCCAGCTGCACCATCCACAGCCCTGCCCACAGCCAGTGCTCTGACCCCAGCGTCCCACAGCTCTGCACAAAGGCACAGCCCCTCACCAGAGGAAAACAGGAACAATATTTAAACACTTAAATAAACCTACCCTGGGCTGACTGACTTACTGAGCACACAATCACTTCAGGATGTAATAGGGCACTTGAGAGTCTCAGTGTCGATTTTAGCATTAAGAGGATCACCAATTTAATAATCCTTACAGGTCTTTTACATAAGAAAATAACTAATTACAAGAATAAATGTGCCATTCCAATAAGCTGCTTTTAGGCCAAGCTGGATGCACTTGCTTAATTTCCTAAGGAACAGAATTTCTGTAGGAAGAAAAGTAATTTTTCTTCTCTATCAGCAGTAGGAGCTGGTGGGATATAAAAATGGATAAACAATCTGACAGAAAATGTGGGCTTCAAGCCAGTTTTCAGCAGTGGGCAGAGACCTCCCTGGATCTGACTCAAAGCGGCGTAGGCAAAACTCACACCTCCAGGAGCCCAAAATGCCAGCACCTCTCTTGGAAAAGTTGTATTATCCTCTCTTTCACAGTGGAGTTAAGTCCAAATTGAGCTGGATTTCTGCATCTCCCATTTTCTGCATCCAATTAACTGGACCACAATGAGATGCAAGGCAGTAATTAACTCCAGGGGCTTTTCCAATTTGAGCTGAGCTCCATGGACTGCTGCAGAACAACGATCTCTCCAAGGCTCACAGTTGAAGCAAAAGCACAGAAAGGTAGGACAGAGAACTTGTGCAAGCTCAGATCTTTATTAAGAAGTACCAATATGAGAAAAAACCTTGGTGAAGAGATAGATACCAAAAAAGAAACTTATTGTAATTTTAGAAACTGCATTACTCCTAAATAACAATTCCTTTCCATTCATCAAACCAAAAATACACAGCTACATAAAATAGATTTTATACACTGTTTTGTACCTGTTCTGATGCAAAACTTGGCATGTAGCATGCAGGTCACTCTCCCCTCAAAAAACATGCAAAACCCTCCAAATGAAATTTGTCATCTTTTGTGCTTTGTGTCACAGTAATTTAATTTTAAAAATAATTTTGAAACAGTTGGATTATTTACATCTGAAAATTAGCTACCTGGCATCATCAGTGGCTTCTCACTTCCCTATTTTCTATGCATCGCTGTGCTGTGCAAACCTGGTAATTGCAGAGCAAATCTGTTTATGCAAATTGTTTGGTCCCATTTTCACAGCTGAATGTCACTGCTGCATCAATCTGCTCCGGTCCAAAACTTGGTAAACAAATTAGAGCTCAAGGCAGAACTCAGAGAATTGATTTATCAGGAATCTCAGTCGCTTACCTTTGCAGGGAAGGCTTTGGAGCGACACCACTTCACCAGCTTGCCCTAAACCAAGAAATTCTCCTTCCAAAAGCTTGACTTGTACCAGCAGTAGTTGAGACAGTATTGCAGAAAGTCAGTATTTTGTCACAGACAGCTGCAGGGATTGCCAGGCAGGGAGATCTCACTAAACCCTTCCTCTAGGGAGGAGGAAGAACGCCTGTGTGCCTGTCCAACCCTCCCGTGGATCACAGCACCACAGGATTGGTAAGGGTGGGAAAGGCCCTTGGGATCCAGAGCATCCCTGGCTGCCCCGCTGTGCTCAGCACCAGACTGTGTCCCAAGGCTCCACTGCCACAGTTTCCTGCACACCAACAGGGACAGTGACCCAGCCCGGCCCTGGACAGCCCTTTCCAGAGAGAAATTTTCCCTGATATCCAATCTAAACCTCCCCTAGAGCAACTTGAGGCCGTTCCCTCTGCTCCCGTCCCTGTTCCCTGGAGCACAGCCCGATCCCCCTGGCTGTCCCCTCCTGGCAGGAGCTGTGCAGAGCCACAAGGGCCCCCTGAGCCTCCTTTGCTCCAGGCTGAGCCCCTGCCCAGCTCCCTCAGCCCCTCCTGGGTGAGCCCCTTCCCCAGGTCTGCTCCCTTCCCTGGACATGTTCAAGTGTTGCTCCTAATCTCCCTGGGAATCCGAGAGAGGAATCTGAGAGCTCTCACAAATCAGGCTGTTTAGCTTTAAGCATTTGAGATTTCTAGTCTTTTTATTTATAGACATGATTTAGAAAACTTCAGCTTTGTGCTCTAGCACACAAAAACTTACTCATAAATAATTTATATCCAACAATTCCACAGCATAATATGAAAGGATTTTCTCCTAAAGAGTCTCCTTGCATTTATCAGAAAACATGCCAACCTGTTTCCCTCAGGTGCAGAGACGTAACACAATCTGAAATATGTGTAAAACTCAACCCAACAGTCCGGTGAACACAACGTGATGAAGTTTCCACCTTGGTATCCTCAACAGGGGAGAATATTGAACCAGATCCCACAGCCCTCCTCCTGCTGCTTCTGACTTACTCTGGGATGCACAAGAAACCCTGGAATCCCACCAGTAATCCCATAGCTGGTTTTCCACAAGACTACAGAAAGGCCTCTGAGGAGGGACCACAGATACACCTTGGCAGGTGACTGAATCCAGGTGAGATTTCTGAAGGCAGGAATTTAATCCAAGGTTATCACAAAGCAAGATTAACTATTAGACAGGCACTAACATATTCCACTGTCAGTCTCTCGACAAAACCAGTTTGGAGGGACCAGATTGCTCTGGATTCTGTCAGCACATGGCCTTGTTTCTAAAAACAGCAGAGCTGATTCCAAATGCTCTTTGGTTTCCATGACAGTCTTTCCTTTACATCATCTTCATATTTCCCCTCGATCTTCTTGGAAGGAAAAATTACAAAGAGAGGGAAAAAAAACCTAAACCGCCTCTAGAGCTCTCAAAAACCCTAAAGCTTTGCTTCAGTTCTACTTCTTTGCTGGAGAACAGCGGGGAAGAGAAATATTGCTCCAGGAGAAGTCATTACTCTGTAGGGAGCGGTAATTTCTTCACTTGGCGTGAGGAGGAATGAAGAGGGCTGAAGTGGGTGCTCACGTACAAGGACATCAATAGCTACCCCAAATTTTGGATACCAGCTCACTACACAGAGCTGGCACAGCATCTGCTCCATCAGGGAGTTTGCTCTGCAGCACTAAAAAGAAAGTGTCCCACAAAACTCCTTGCTGCCTGTGAGGTGGAAGGTGATGGCTCCCTCAACACCTGCTCTCAGGAATTACTGCCCAGGAACTCACCTGGAGCACAATGAAGGATGAACTTTGGTCATCTCAGCTTTGACTGTGCAGCCTTTAACACACTCCAGGGAGACAAAGTTCTCTCTGCTCCTCCTTCAGATGTTGCGACAACTATCCTGGTTCTCCACAGTAAATAAGTCAAAGAAGGAAAGGCAAAATGCTCCACTAAACTGAGAGTCACCATGTTCGAGCTGCTCCAAATAATTCCAAAGGAAAGGTCTCAATTCCACAGCATTTATCCCTAAAAGGATTAAGATGTACTGAGCACAGCAAGGCTACAACTGGGTCACTGTTTTGAATGGCAGAAATATTTGGGAATGGATGAAGAGACAACATTCACCCTAAAATGTCGGAGGTACAGGGGCAATACGATGGAAATGCAAATATTTGCTAAGTTCTTCATGTTACCACTTTCCATGGATTCATTCAGTGGAACCAAATTAATTTCTTAAGCATTTCCATACAGCATGGCTCTGTCACATTAGCACATTGCAGCTACATTTTTCAGAGCTGCTCAAGATATTTGTGCACATTTAAAATAAAGAAGCAACACCCAGGTTAGGTACTCAGGTCTGGCAATGCCATCTTAAAGAAAAATATGTGCTTGTCATACTACAGCAGTTTTACCAAAGAAGTTAAAAATAACACTAAATATCCCCCTCCAATTCTGCATTTCTTAATTGACATGGGAGATGGTTGTGGTCTACTGTCCCTGGAAGTGCTCCAGGCCAGGCTGGACAGGGCTTGGAGCAACCTGGAATAGTGGAAGGTGTCCCTGTCCATGGCAAGGGATGGAACCTGATGGGCTTGAAGATCTCTTCCAACACAAACCATCCTGTGATTCTGTGATTTTAAGGATTAATCCTGTGCTGTTCATGTTCTCATCAGCAGAGCGCAGCACAGGCACATTCAATAACACTCAGCACAAGGATATTTTCAAGAGTAAGAAACACTGGAACCTTTTAATTTTATTTTTTTTTTTAATTGCAGTCATCACTTAGCTCCTTCCTTAGTGTAAATATCCCTTCTGGCTGGAGGGGGGCTTTAGGTGCAGAGCTCAAGGCCAGGATGGCCTAAGGAATGAGAGGTAGAACTGACCTTCTAGTCTAGCTCTCAGTTTGGGGATTGTGGAATGTGCAGCAGAAACACTCACCCAGCCAGACATGCCTTTAAAATCTCATGGTAACTGAGATAATGGGATACAGAAAAGGAATGAAAAAATGACAAGTGCTTACAGTAAGGAAACTTTGAACATTGGCAATGCATATTCTTAATCCCATGGCTAAGAAATCTGCATTGAATAGACATGTGAATGTGCATCATTTTGTGAGCTTAGAACTTTTAATTCCATTTTTCAGGTTCTCAATTCCAAACTGCTCCAACCAGTACTTAGTTCGTTCCATGTATAAAAGAGAATTCTTCTCTTTTTTTTAGAGGACCACACAGAATGTGTTTTTTCTACTCCCAGAATCTCCATGAAAATGGTGGGGGGAGTAAGAAAAAGCAAAACAAAAAAACACTTTAAAGCATTGCCATGAGCTGGCAAATTCAGAGAAACCTCTCATTCCAGAGACTTAGCATCACGGAGGAGTTCGTCCAGGGCGTCCATTTACCATAGTTTAAAGGATCAGCCTGGAATGAGCAAAGAACCAATTCTTAACTATTTGTCTACTGTGTTTTCAAATGAAGATCTGCAGGTCACTGATATGTAGGTCAAACCTTCTCCAGCTGCCATGTAAAACCACTGAAGTGGAATCCAAGACATGGAACAAGCAGCTTGGCAGCTCTGAGCACCTCCTTTGGCACTGTCACTGTGACCAAAATTCACCTCTGCACAGCAGTGTGAGTTTGTGCCATGGCAACATTTCCCAAGTGAGCCTGAAAGAGACACACAGATTGTCACTGATGCTCTGCACATGAACCCAGTGCACCCAAAGGCTGCTGGGGATTTTCAGCAGAACAGTCTCACACTTGTGTTTTCCTTCACAGAATCCCCAGTTTTAGGGCTAAAAGGGATGCAACCAAGCACAAGAGAATGGTCAGCTACTGAGGGCAGCATTAGCATGATAACTCCCTGACAGCCCCAAGTTTGGATCTGACATTCCCATAGTGGAGCCTGATTACCATTCCCAAAGCCCTGGGCCCAGGAGCTGCAGGGTACAGTACACAGCCTCACACAATGGCAGAGTGGCTCAGGAATGTACTTTCTTTAAGAACAAAAATCCCACATACAATATGCGTGGGAAAGGCAGACAGGGCTAGAGTCCTGCTTCTGTACAGCCTACAAAATAAATTACAGAGAAAAGCCACAGAAAATAGAACATCCAACAAGAACAATACTTCTGATTCCAGTTTCTTGTTGGTAAAAAAAAGGCCCCAAAGATCCCAGCTACTGTTTGATGCACAGAGGGAGAAGGGGATCCTAATTATGGCTTGGATATAAAAGAACAATTGGAGCTTTGGGTTGTTATTGTAGCAAGCAATTTCTCATCACATAAAACACAACAGAGACAGATTCAGGCTCAAACAAGCAAATCCCACTCTGGTAAGTCCCCTGGCCATGGCCAGTGATTATGCAAATAACAATGTGATGTTATGTTATAGGTCTAAATCGGATTAGAAACTCAGGAGTTGTCCCAGTGCAGCAGCAGCAATATGGGGAAGGTGGAAAAAAACAGCAGCCTGACATTCAACCCCAGCATCTGAGTCAGGACAATTAACAGGAATTTATATTTCTGTGTGTTAAGCCAACCTGGGCTCAGCTTTTGTTTATAGAGAAGAGCTGTGTCCAATGGCATAAGCACAAAACTGGGATCCACCGCATTCCCTGCCCAAAGCCCTGTGACAACACAGCAATGTGAGGAATGTGTCTGCCTCCAGCATGCACTTTGTACCACAGTGCCCATAAACTTCTGACCAACACAACACAAGAGTCCCTAACTCTGCCCAAGGGGAGGGGAAAGCCCGGCCTGGGATCACACACCAGCTCCACAAACGGGGCCGGACTCCTCCCCCTGCTGCCCTCCAGAAACGGGGACACGAGCTGGAAGTGGGAGGTGACACTGCTCTCCAGAAATGACCTGGAGGTCAGAACAGGACACTTGATGCTGCAAGAGCTGGGAAGGTGAATAATGACCACAGAGCTGCTCAGGGCTGGATACAGGCTGGGAGAGCTGGGGGTGCTCACCTGGAGAGGAGAAGCTCCAGGGAGAGCTCAGAGCCCCTGGCAGGGCCTGAAGGGGCTCCAGGAGAGCTGGAGAGGGACTGGGGACAAGGGATGGAGGGACAGGACACAGGGAATGGCTCCCACTGCCAGAGGGCAGGGCTGGATGGGATATTGGGAATTGGGAATTGTTCCCTGTGAGGGTGGGCAGGCCCTGGCACAGGTGCCCAGAGCAGCTGTGGCTGCCCCTGGATCCCTGGCAGTGCCCAAGGCCAGGTTGGACAGGGCTGGGAGCACCTGGGACAGGGGAAGGTGTCCCTGCCATGGCAGGGGTGGCACTGGATGTACTTTAAGGTTCCTTTCAACCCATAATTCCTTCATTCCCTTCCATGACTCCATGAATAATCTGTGCCCTGGCAACCATGGTATTTGATCAAATCCCAAGATGTGCAGCCTTACACCAACACAGCAGTGACCCATAAAATGCAGCAAGGCAGAAATGTAGGGAATGGCATAAAAAAGTCAGGCTAATGATTACCAACATCTTCATGGAATAATTCATCATTTTATAATGAAGAAGGCTGAATCATGGCAAAAAACCCCAAACATTAATGCCTACAATCTTCAGCAAGACAAACTCTGACACGATTTGTTTGTCTCTTGGGCTTAAATTAGGGTGGGGAATGGAAGGGGATGGATGACCAGACTGTTGATACCCTTTAAAAACTGTTCCATCTTTTCCTGCATTATGGTAACTAAGAAGACATGGACAATAATTTAAAAAAAGCCAGTTAAAATGAACCACTTAAAAATAAGAGACTTCTTTCCCTTCCTTAATGTTCCACCTTATTTTGACTAGGGAAAAGTGATTGACAGCAAATAAATTATAAGTTTTATCTCCCAAATAAGTACACTTTGAACAACTGTGGCATTTCCTGTAATCTGACAACAAAACAGGCATAGAAAGAGATCAGCTTCAGAACAGGATGGGAGGGAAAGAGGTGGAGGGTCATGACAGTGTAATCCTGACTTCAAAGCTCAGGGTCAGGAAGAACCTGGAGCAGGAACAGCAGCATCCCCAGCACCACAGGAAGAGCAGCCTGGCTGAGCCAGAATTAGGAAAGAAATTACAAACAGGGTGCATTAAAATTGGTGATGATGGTGCACAGCAAGCTGCTGATCCAGCCATAGCAAATTCTAAATAATTCCTTCATTTTGTTGTATAGAAAGGGACTTTCAAACAGATATTTACAAAATATAATTTGGATCTCCTGGCTCACCACTGTAGTACCAGAGTGCACACACTGGCAAGGCTTTAAATGAAACCAGAAACTATTGCTGCTCTTGCCTATGAAAATTAAATTATTACTATGAATTAATACTTCCTGCCAAAAATACAGTTTCCATTCTGGATTAATTGAACTCATTTAATTGGCAAAGCCAAATGGAAGCCAATGTGCCAATTATGTGATCGCCCCAATTTCCAAAGCTTCTCGGGGACAAGCTCCATGCTGGGAGCCAGCCTGTGAAATGAAAAGGCCCCTCTAACCAAGAGGCACAGAAAGAACCTCACACAGCAACAGAAACCCTTGCCAAAAGCTTAACGAGGGAAATAATGCTAGACCCATGCAGCAATAACAAGGAAAAGCAAGTGATGTGAATTGAATAGGAAATACAGGTTACTGGTGCAATGCCAGAGCAGAACTGCTTTGACCAAAATATTATTGCACCTGATGGATGCCTGGTGTGCTGGGCTGTCCCAAAACATTTGTGTCAGATCAGTGCCTGTGCTGTCCTCACTCCCTGGACTCCCACTCCCATTGCACCCTTCCCTCTGTTATCCCCATTCCCCAGCCTGAGCTGCAGCAGCTCCATGAAAATGCTGCCCACTGCAGCTCCTGCAGGATCAACACAGTTCTGACTCACTAATCCAGGCAAGTCAAGAGCTTGAGGACCTTCAGCAGCACAAAACCAGCCTCCAAGCCTACAGGTAACATTTTCTATAGCCAGAAGCCCAATGCTGGAGCTCTCAGGTGGGGAACCATTGAAATCGGGCTCTGATGCTGCCAGAGCTCAGGGAGAACCTGGACAATGTCCTCAGCACAGGGTGGGATGGCTGGGATCCTTGGCCCTCCTGTCTCAATGACTTGTGGGTCCCTTCCAGCTCAGGAAATTCCATGATTCTAAAGTTCATTTCCACCGACTTGTTCAAGCCCTCTCAAAGATAGCAGAAAACCCCCACAATTTCAGCTTCATATCTCCTAAAACCTCCCCTTGCACTTGAGAGCTTAAAACCTTAGACTTTTAAAAAGATATTGCAGCTGGACAGTCAGAGTTCAAAAGCACATTTTTCCCATGATTGGGAACCCATCTGAGAACAGGATCAGCCTGACAAAACTCTGTCAGTGACTTCAGAGCTCCCAGCCATATCCTCAGCTGTAAAATTCTGCTGTGGGTTCACACACATACAAAGCATTAAGAGACACAGGGAAAAAAATCCAAAATATCAATTTTAACATGTTTAAAGGTATTATATCTACATATCTGAGAAACTAAAATTAGATCACTTCAGTAAACCGCCATTGGGAAATCACTACAGCTTACAGGGCCAAGCAAATGGATTTACCACATTCCCTTTTTATGCAGATTTTTCCACAATTCCTGGAGGTTAGTCTGCATCAGAAAAAGGCCTGATTTCTGTGAATTAAAAAACAACCAATGAACCAACACTAATTAAAAAAGAAGCTCCATGTATTCTATTTTTGGCATCTATTCTTGCAGAAGCCCAACTCAAGACCTGGGGCAGCACTGGCCAAGTGATGTACAAAGAATGAGAAACAAACACTAAGGACATAAAAATCTTTCTTTAAACCCTCATAATGCACTAATCCCTGCACACATTCATAATTGCATTTAAAAATAGTTTTCTCCTCACTCATGTCCCAGATTTAACAGTGATATATCGAGGTCTCATTAAAAAGCCTTTATTACCTTCATAAGCCACGGAACCTTCCCTATCTGGCATCAAATGCTGAAAATACTACAGATCTCAGAACCCCTCTGACCTAAGAGCTAAGATTATTCCAGGGACTTCATAGGACAGGCTCTAGCACTGTGCCATTCTAAAGTATTTATAAGCTTGCATTTCTCCTAAGGGAATTCCAACAGCAAAAGCCTAAAATGATGGGTACCAACTGCAACTGCTGCCTTCTTGTGCACTTGTCAAATTCACAGAGTCTTCTATATTAATTTACAGATTCCTCTTTTCTAAGCACCCTGATTCCACACCTGACCCCAGCTGTCACCTCTTGGCCCTGTTATGGACAGCAGAACTCCCAGATAAGGTGAGATCCCAGCCAGAGGTGCACCAGAGGGACAAAAAAACCTTCCATGGGCTTGGAGAATCATATTCTCATATTCTGAAGGTTTCCAAAGCTCAAGGAATTGAAAAAGTGCAGGAAAAGTGACTTCTTCAGAAGCATGCAGAGAATCACAGAAAGCCTTGAGTTGGAAGGGATCTTAAAGCTCATCCTGTTCCACCCCTGCCATGGCAGGGACACCTTCCCCTGTCCCAGGCTGCTCCCAGCCCTGTCCAGCCTGGCCTTGGGCACTGCCAGGGATCCAGGGGCAGCCACAGCTGCTCTGGGCACCTGTGCCAGGGCCTGCCCACCCTCACAGGGAACAATTCCCAATTCCCAATATCCCATCCAGCCCTGCCCTCTGGCAGTGGGAGCCATTCCCTGTGTCCTGTCCCTGCATCCCTTGTCCCCAGTCCCTCTCCAGCTCTCCTGGAGCCCCTTCAGGCCCTGGCAGGGGCTCTGAGCTCTCCCTGGAGCCTTCTCCTCTCCAGGTGAGCACCCCCAGCTCTCCCAGCCTGTATCCAGCCCTGGAGCATCTCCATGGCCTTTTCTGGACTGGCTCCAGCAGCTCCAGGTCCTTTTTTGAGTGCATTCCCCTGATCTCCAGTGTCAGGTGAATGCAGCTCACGTGGCACCTCTCTGTCAGCACCTTTGCAATGGGTGCATAAATGAAGATTTCTGTGTTTATCTCAGCATCTTAATCCTGCTTCACAACAAAATTCAGACAAGGCAGGACCAGAGGGTCTGTAAGCACAGCAGCATGACGGGGGGAGAGCCATGGGCTCAGTGCTTTCAAACAGTGCAACTCCCTGAACTCATGAAGAGGAGAAAGGAGGAACTCAGGAGGTCAGCAACATGTGGTAAATGTAATATTAAGCACAAGCATCAATTTATGCTGAAGTTAATGCAGGCTGAGGACAGCTGTTTTGTAGGCTCATGTGAGATATATTATATAAAGGCTCTTTCACAACTTCATTTCTTGCAACTCAGAAACAGAGCACTCAGCAGGGCTTGACAAGGAAAAGATACCCCTTTCCTTTAAAATAACATTACTGTATTGGAGAAATGTTAGCAAATCCATAAACTGCAATTTTCCTTGGCTCACACGGGGCTTTGCAGCCCCACAACTCAGAAGTGTTCTATGAAGAAAGTCAATATCATCAACTGCACTTTCTGAAGTGGAGCAGAGGCAGAAATCCCAGGATGTGTGAAGGTTACCCAGCAGGTGCAGCACAGTGGGAATTAGGGGCTGAGACACAAAAAATGTGTCTAATACACCTAAAGTCTAAAAATACAGGGCATGAGTCGGGGGGGGAATACAAAATATAGCAATGCTTGAGGAGCTCCAGGCAGCTGCCTCATTAGCCAGCTCCTGGGAACTCTGTCCAGCAGGGCTGCCTCTCCTTCAGCCTGGACCTCACCTACAACACAGAATTGCACCAGAAATACTGAGGGAGGGATATCCTGGATCCCTGGCAGTGCCCAAGGCCAGGCTGGGAGGGACTTGGAGCAGCCTGGGGTAGTGGAAGGTGTCCCTGTCCGTGGCAGGAGGTGGAACTGGATGAGCTTTAAAGTCTCTTCCAACCCAAACCATTTCCCAATTCTAGGATTCCCCCAAACAAACCAGGTCTCCAACACAGAATCACTTGCCCTTCTGCTGAACCACAAACACAAAACGAGCAGTGTTAAAAGCAGATGAAAGTATAAATAATAAACTAAAGAAGACAAAAGAAGTTGCATCAAACAAAGGACTGGAGCTACTCAGGTGCCGAAAATTAACTGGCAATGACAGAAACACTAAAAATAAAGAGATTCTGTCACCTTATATTTACAGTATAGGAGGACATCAACCTCCACACATTTAGAAAGACCTTCAGTTTATTTCTTATTAAGAAAAAGCTCTGGAAACAAAGCACTTGTCACTTCTATAAATTAATAATAAGCCCTTTGAAAAGTATTATGGATAAAACTGGGAAGGAAGAGTAGGGACGACTTGTTCACGTAGCTGTGAATGCATAAATTGACTTTTTTCAATAAAAGTATGTACCAAGGCGAAGCTCAGGAGCCAAGGACTCCCCCAGCTCTCCAGTGCCCCTTGTCTCAGCCTTTGCACACCTGGGAGAAGGTGAATTCATGTGAGGTGACAAAGCCTGGCGCCTGTCAGGGCTCCAGCCAGGGGAACCATTGAAGGGAACAACTTTTCCAACCCTGCATCCTCCATTCCCTGGGGGATGGGCCTTCAAACAGCAACAAAACCTAAAATCTGCATCTTCAACAACCACTAACCAAAAATGAGATGTACTGTGGCACTGTGAGACAGTCATATAGCATGGAAAGAGCAGTCTCTGGGACAAGGCTGAAGCAGAGGCTGCTAAAAATGCAAAGTGAAGGAACAGAGTGAGGGAAGAAACCTCAGGCTTCAAATGACCAGGGAAAAGGCAGAATATTGAAGATATGCTGGTTAAACAGAGAACTCTGTCAGTGCTGAACAAGGTCCTGCAAATATTTACATCTGAATATTGCCCCTGACTGCAGGTAAGGAAAGTGGAAACTTGATTCACTCAACACAGTAAACACAAACAAGACAGATTTTTCTCTTCCCTCTTTACACTGTATTCAGAGGACCCTGAGGTCAAACCAACACTGTGAGCACAAATCCAGCCACTCTAAACACAGGTTCAGCAGCTTCACTGTCCTTCATCACACCAAGTCACTGTGCAGCAATCCCAGCTGGGAATTTCCCTGTTTATCATCCTCTAAATCTCTTCTCCACTGGACCAGTCAGTTTTGGCATTGCTGGCACAGAGCTGTGCAAGAGGGCACGTTCCAAAATGTGATTTAATTGGGCAGAGGAGCATGATGCAGGGTAAAATAAACACTGAACAATGTCCATGAGCACAACAGCCTTAAGCAGGTGAACATTCCCTTCACTGCAAATCAACCAGGAGAAAAAAAACAACACTAATGAGATATGCCAGGAAACCTGTGTCACAGGTGAGGACACTGAATTACAGCCTGACAGCTCTGAGACACAGCTGGAGGTCACAGACAGCAGTGAGGTGTCACACAGTGACTCCCACCAGACCCCAGAGTGTGGGAAGCTCCGAGCTGGGAGCAGGTGCTGCCTGAGCAACACTGATGGGAACAGACAGTGCTCCAACTGTGGCCAAGGTGGAGAGAAGGCAAAAACAGCCACACACAAGGAAGGAAAAAAATTACAAGGTGAAAAGTGCAAAAAATGACAGGCTGGGAGAGCTGGGGCTGTTCACCTGGAGAAGAGAAGGCTCCAGAGAGAGCTCAGAGCCCCTTGCAGGGCCTGAAGGGGCTCATAAATAGGTGTATGAGAGGCTTTACACAGGCAGAGGGTGACAGGACAAGGGGGAATGGCTTTCCACCGCTGAGGGAAGGGTTAGATGAGATATTGGGAAGGAATTCTTCTCTGTGAGGGTGCTGAGGCCCTGGCACAGGGCGCCCAAAGAAACTGTGGCTTCAAAAACCCCCATGAATATTAAGGCAATCCAGTTGTCTGTGGCCCACTGCCCACCTGAGTGCCTTCCCTGAGATTAAAAGAGCACCTTTGTGTGTGCTTTTCTGCAGCTCTGGTCCCTCTGATGGCACGTTTGCTCTCAGGCTGAGGTTTTATTTATGTAGACTTAGCCAGCATTTTGCTAAAATCTCATTCCTTCACAATGCTGCATGCTTCAAAGAGCACGTTTTTACAAGAAGTTCCCTTCATGCTCAGAAGTCTTGCTGAAAAAGAGGTTAATGCAGACTGAAAATCGTTGTGACATTATGGACCTTTTAATTGGTTACAAGACCTGCTTTGGGGCACATATTAATAGGGCAGAAGCATTGTGAAAGCTCCTTCCCTCTCCTTGACAAACTGCCAGAGGAAGGGAAGCATTTTGGCCTTGTTCAAAGTATTGTCCAATCCATTAAAAAAGCTGAAACTTAGGGAGCACAAATGGACTAGAGGAGCAGAGTGCTCAGGATGGGAAACGATGGGAAAAGAAGGGGCAGCCCAGGTGTTTCTTTACCATGGCACTGAGCGTCTCCTCCCAGTCCGGCCGCTCCCTGGGGTGGATGCTCCTCTGCAGCTCTGGGACAAAGTCATCTTCTTCTGCGTGCACAGAGGACTTCATCATTCTGCAAAGGACAGAAATTGGATATTGATATAATTAATTGGAAGTGGATATAATTGTCACTGACAATTCCAAGGTAATCTCACACCCAGTCTGTTACAGTGCTCAGTTTCATGACAACATGAAACGATTTTACACATCCAGAAATCCCACAGACTCCTGAGTTTCTCCCACTTCCTCATTATACAAGCAGGACAATTTGGTGGAGAGAAATCTGCACTTCCTAACCAATCAGTAGATAATTTTGTTTAATCACTGCACAATTTGCAAGTCTCACAACACAGCAAAATGCAGAGGAGTGATTTTCAGTCCACTTCAAAAAATGGCTCCTATTGCCCAGGCAAACAGCAAGAGAAACACTCATTTGTAAGGAGAAATACACACTTTTGATTCCTCCTCCTTTTGCCTGAAATGGGAATAACAGCTTCCAAATCTTAGTTTGACTCCACATGCCAAGGCCTGATCCATCAGCTCTCATCCCTTCCTGATTCTACCTGAAGAGTGAGCACTGCAAATCAGCCTGATGTGACCAGGCCCAACTTTTCTTCATAAAAGGAGTCATCTTCCAAATACCCTGTGAAGGTTATTCCAAGCCTGCACAGAGATCACAGGCTCAAAATGAAAACTGAGAAAGAATTCATAAAAGCTCCTCAGCCCCTCCACATGACAGCACTTTGTAGACAGGTATTTTTCTTCACTTTGTGTTTGTGTAAATATGCCTTTGCAGAGATTATGGGATAGTCTTTAAGTACCAAAGGCCTGCTCAAAGTCTGGTATCACCCATTCTAGTTTCATTAAACATGATATTCAGGCAGGCTTTTATTCCCTTAATAGATCACCACTTATGTATTTAGGATAAGCATTTTGATAATCAGCAGTGCAAAGGCATGGGCAAGAAGGGCTGGTTTCTAACCCTGCTGATTTATGCACCACTTGACTGAAACACGCCTGGTGAAAGCCAGTTAATAAAACTCCATTGCTTCAGATCCAAGATGTGAAGTTCTGAAACCCCAACATGCTGCTTGACACTGGGCCAAATCATTTAACTCTGCTTTGTTCTCTCCAAGAGGGTTAAGGATGAAGTAATTAACACTGCAGTTAATGGCACGGCTGGGTTAGGAATTACAGCCCACATCATTTCATCCCCAGCTTTGTGATCATATTTCTGCTCCAATAAAAAACACATCCCAGAGAAAATGAGCCTCAAAAGCAAAAGTCAGAATGCCCCAGGGAAATGCTGCTCACTGTGGGGTCTCTGTCATTCCCACCCCCAACATCACCTGCTGTCCTCAGGAGGGAGGAGATGCACCTGCCTGGGGACAGCTGCTGAGAGCTGAAAAACATCTGCAGGAAAAAGCCGTGGTTTAGAGTACAGAGGTGCAATGTCAGCTCAGAAAGGAGACCCTCACCTTTCCAATAGATGCTTAAAGAAATTTGGGCGTTGAAAGACTAAAAGTTTGCTGCTTCAATTTTCCTTTGCATATCAAAAGGAAGAGACCTGGCCTCACAGCTCCAGCTCCACCACAGGACAGGTTTCCTACTTAGTTTGAAGCAGAGGAAACCAAGTTGTGCAACTCAGAAACAAGACATAAAAAAAAAAACAAAAACCACAAAACCTCAACTTTTTAAATCAATGTCATGATTTTGAAAAAGGCTCAATACAGTTTTCCTGAAGATTTCTACATGTTGGGGTTTGACCACATTGCACCTGAATAAAAAGATTCTAAACAAATTATCCCACAGCAAGGTCAGCCTAATTCCCTGAGGCGATGGAATGAAAGGATGGGTGATGAGATCAAGACCCACCTTCTCCAGCAGCTAAAGCAATCAAAGTGCTTCCTCATTTAAAGACTTGAAAATAATGGGACTGCATTTACATCTTTATCCGCATTTGGGAGTACAAATGGATTCACTACCCAGCTTCTCAGGGATAGAGAGGATCTTCTGGCAGATCCTGACAGATTTCTCCTCTGAAATTGGTGGCTGCAGTGGTGAGACTGAGTGCAGAGGATGCTATATCCTATTTTAAATTATCATGTTCAGGGTCTGTACCCTCACACTGGATCAGCGTGGATGTCACAGCACTCAGCTCTTTTTACCACACTCCAATCTATCTACTCACATAATTTCTTTAATCACTGTCCATAAAACTTCCATGATAAACTCTTCACAAACCCTTCCCACTGAGATCCCAAAATGCAATCCCATTATTCCTCCTGTGAAGGTGTTCTGGACTTTAACTGCAAATTGGAAAAGCTCCACATGCAAAATTGAGCCTTTAAAACCGTCAATTCTTTGAGCTTTTGCCAGACTTCCACTGCTGAGGGAAATATTCTACCGCTGAGGGAAATTCAAACTTGGTCACAACATCACAGAAATACTGGAAATTGTACTGAAGATTTTCTCTCTGACACAATTATCAGCACTTGATAACCATCTGTGCGCTCTTGTTAATTTTTAATAGCCACTATTTAATTCCATGCCATCTGAGACAGAGAGCAAGGAAGGCTGAAGATGCTGCAGGTAATATTAGTCCTTTATGGATTAAGTTTGGGTGCTTTTTTCTGCCCATCAGTGGCCTGGATGAAGGAAAATAACTTTGTGAACTTGCAGCAATGAAACAGGGAGAGGAGTAGGGGCAGAAAGGGGGCAGAGCAGGAAGAAAAGCAGCTTCTGAACACACTCTCCTTTTTACAATGTTTCCTCTGGGCATGTAAAACCTCAGAGCAGCAGCTGGGGAAGGAGCTCTCCAAGCAGCTGGCCTAGGGAAAACTCTGGCCTCACCCCAAGACAAGCCTGGAATATTATCTCTAGGTATAATCACACTCATACATTTTTATATGCAGGTGCATTATGTATATTTGACATCATTATAATTTATATAATAAATAAATAACACAACATACATATGTCTGATTCACCACACATGTCAAGCTGAAACAAGACAAATTATCTTTTTTCTGCCATGAATTCTTTTCCACAGGAGAGGAAAATACCTCAAATCCCAGGAGCACTTACAGCAAACACTGACACATGGATCTTGTAAACACTAAAGGCCAAACCAACGACAGAGCTGCTCTATAACAGCTCCATCTGGGTATAGATATTTGAGGCAGATGTAAATAAGTGAGAAGTCACTACAAAACTTAATCCTGGCCATTAGAATAGAAATAGGATTTTATTTAAAATGCCACTTCCTCAACTTCTCAGCAGCTCTGCCCTTGCAATGAAACGTGACACTGTTATATTAATAAAAGTTCTGGTGTACAGAGGCCATTAAGCAATTCCCTGCAGATGAATGAACCCTTCTGCATCAAATTGAGGACCAAATGTACTGGAATAAATGTTTACAGGACATTTCACAAAAGGCCCTGCCCACTTTCACACCCACTCTTTGAAGTTCTCTGGTGGGCCAAGTTGATTAATTTAGTTAGAACTTATATATTTGTATATGACACAACTGTATCAAGAAAACATCTCATGTCCTTTTCCTCCTCAAATCCAGCTAGCTGCTCCCCTCATTTATGGTATTTCTGTGCCATATCTGGGATTAAAACCCTCTCATGCCTTATCCAAACATCAAGTTCTGCCTGCTCACATTGAGTTGTGTCACAGGCCAGGAAACACCTACAGGAGATCTGTAGGGTGATTTGTATCAAGTGAACTTTATCTCAAGTAAATGTAAACTTCATATTAAATAGATGAATATTCAGCTTAACGCCCCTAAACTCTACAGTTACTGCTTGCTTATAATACTGTAAATTTTAAATACACCTTTCACTAAATGAGAACCTCCCCTTTGGCTTTGAAGGAGTCCCACATCCACAAATCCAACATATTTTCACATTTCTGTTTGCATAAGAGAGGAAGAATCAAAAAAAGGGGGTTAGTGGAAACGGCTCAAGTTAAACAAAACCAGAACTTTTAAAACATTGTGGGACCCCTACAGAGTGTGTGTTCCCATCACTCAGGTTCTCTGGCACAGCCCCAGGGCCACAGCAGAGGAGAACACAATTGTCATGGCCTGGGTGCCATGTGCCACCCCAGTTCATGGCAGGACACAGGATGGAGACAAAGGACAAAGGGTGGGAGAGCCCTGCCAGAGCCCATTCCCCAGCTGGACAGGCAATGGGCTCCTCAGATTAATGCCAAACGTGATCTGGAGTTGTTCCCCTCCTTGGGGACATCAGGCACTGCAACTTCTCCTGGCTGCTCCCCCACAGTGACTTTTCTTCCTGACCTCCAGCTGAGAGGTGAGAGCCATTGAGAGCTGATTTATTCGTTTATTTATGACTTCTATCACACTGTTGTTGTGCCTGGAGATTGCTCCCCCGATGGAAAAGCACAGCTCTGCCCTACCAAACCGACAATTCCAGAGGATTTAGAGCTCTACACAAAGTGATGCTTCCCAAGATATAAATTTTACCTCAAAGGCTACAATTTAATTAAGGCCTGTGCTGACACTAACCAAGACTGAAAATCAACAAGCTTCAAACAGTATCTGATAAAATCTCACATTTGTTTTGTTCAAATAACTTGCACAAAAGGCAAAAATAACCCATCCTAGCCTGGGTGGAGCATCCCTGTCCTTCAAATGTACCAAGTAGAGTTTTAATCCCATTACTCTCAATAACAGTTTGGAAACATAATCCAGCAGTGAATCAACAAAGAAATACCTTGAAAACTCTGCTTCAGAAGGTTTAAAAGAAGTCAATCAAGATGTAAAATGCTGTGGGTTCCACCCTACAATATATGACACCAGAATTAAGTCAACTTTTCACATCTCATGAGCTGCCCATTGCCACCAGGAAAGGAAAAAAATTATTAAACAAGAACTGAGATTTGATCCAAAGTTTATAAACACTTGGGCAAGACAGTGGAATCGTGGAATCGTGTGACAAACCCTGATATATCCTCACTTCTGACCTCAGACTTCTACCACAAACACACACAAAAATTAGGAAATTACATTAGGAAGATGGCGAAAACACCAAAATGCACATAGCCGTCTCAGCCAATTTTCCAAGTAAACTCTTTGTCCATGAAATTAAAACTAATACAGTGGAAGGGAAGAAAATAATCACACAACATGGAAAGCAGAGATAGCTCTGCTCTCAGATGAGCCCCAGGGAAAATGAAAGAAGAGATGGGAACTGCAGGCTGACAGTGCTGACCTGAGGAGGATTTAATTTCACATGTTTCAAATCAGCTTTGTCAACACCTCCGTGATTACATTATGTCCATCTGTATTATATAAAACAAGATTTCTGAAGTCTGACTCCGGGATCACACGACACAAAGCTGGAAAAGGCTGGCAAGGGCAGCTCCAAGCCCACCTGATAAATAATGCTAAATGGATTGTGTTCAATCCTCGGCCACAGAGTGAGAACCTGGCACAACTAAAGGGTTGCTGTGATTGACTGGACAATGTTGAAAGCAGTAATTGCTACTTTTGATGGAAGTTCATCATAGGAGAGCCAAAATCCAATTAGCTGGGAAGGCACTGCACAAGGAAAATCAGGAGTGTAACAGTATATTACAATAAGAGGATATCTAAAAATCACTGGAATGAAATGTCATTCAATCATCAGCACAGAGCAAACTGCATTTCTCTGCACTCTGGGTGCTCCAGGGTTACTCATGATGCATATATTTATGGCCTGGTTCTGAGCTGAGCTCAGTGGGTTTCAGCCTGGGGGATGTGGATATGTGAGGGTCTCAGAACTGCAACTCTGGGGGGTGGGAGTCAAAAAATTAAACCGAGCTCACTGTGCTGCGCAGCTCTTCAGTTCATGTGCCCATCTCATGGAATGTAGGCTTCCCTGGCAGATCTATCCGTGTCCCAAACAAAGGAGGCTGGGAAACTCTAAACCATGGGAATAGGGGTCTGGGCAGGATCAGCACTGTTGCAATGAAATCCCATTTTACTGGTTGTGACGGCTTTCAAAAATTACCCATGTTAGTTACAGCCACAAAGGTAGTTTTAAAATACTTTAAATACCCAATGTTCTGTTTTCCCAACGTTCAAATTCCAAATTCATGGCATACCTATGCCCAGGGAGTGTGAGATCCCCAATGTAATAGGGTGGTGTGGAAGGGCTCATGGCCTCCCCAATACCAATTACTGATATACCAATATCAGTAATTGATATACCAATTACTGAAATACCAATTCAGCTACAGAAGGCAATTGGTCACCACAAACCACCTCACACAAACTTGGAGTTCTGGGGTTTCTATTCCTACAAAGATTTTTTTTTTAAAGAAATTAATCACTTCCTATTTGATGTGCATCTCTACCTGTTAAATGAGATTCTCAGCTGCCTGAAATCTTTTCCTCTAAGGAAGGAAAAGAATGTGGGGGGTTTGGGTTTGGTTTTTTTTCCATTATTTCTCTTCTTAGATGAAGAATATATGAAGTTGGATAAATTTTTCAAAAATTAAATAGATAAAGTTTAAAATAAAGATTTTTTTGCAATCAGCACGATCACTTGATGAATCTTTAAAACACCAGAGTGGACATGACAACCCTTCCAGTGTGTATGTTCCTCTGCACAGGGAGGCAGACAAGGCCAGTGGCACTGCAGAGATTAATTAATATATTGGTTTCCTGCCCTGCTCCAGCTCTCTGGACATGCTTAAATATAAGCTCCAATACAGTCAGACAATTATTTTTGCTCAAGGGCTTTACTGTGGTTTCAGACTTCCAAATAGACATCTTATTTATTCATTTGCAAGAGCATTAAAGCACATTTTCAGAGCCCGCAAAGAAAAGTTGCACAAACGAGACCAGATTACCTGGAATTTAAAACCTGTGGGCAAAGGGGCAAGTCTGGGCAAGGCAGTTCCCCTTTCAGCAAAAAAAGGCATCTCCAGGTACCACAGGCAGCCCCTCTCACCTTGGGAATCAGCTTTTCATTCCCAATCGACTTCTTGTTGTCACCAACACTGAGCATCTCCCAACCCCTCCTAACCCTCACTGCATAAGCAAAGCCCTCAAGCCCAGGGGGGAACGTGGCTTTAAACTGAGAAAGGATAAATTTAGAAAAAAGATAGATTTAGATATTTGGAAGTAGTTCTTTTCTTTGAGGTTTACACTGGCACAGGGTGCCCAGAGCAGCTGTGGCTGCCCCCGGATCCCTGGCAGTGCCCAAGGCCAGGCTGGACAGGGCTGGGAGCACCTGGGACAGGGGAAGGTGTCCCTGCCATGGCAGGGGTGGGATGAGATGGGCTTTGAGCTCCCTTCCCACCCAAACCAGCCAGGATTTTGTAATTCCAGAGTTTGAGGGCACTGCCTATGCTCCCACACAGCCACAGGATTGTCCCAGCAGGACCCTGGCACCACTGAGTGTGTTCCAAAGTACCAAACAACTGAACATTTCTCCCATCCATCAAGGATAGGAAGGAGGATGGAAGAGGAGAAGCCAACACTGTACTATAAACAAACCTTCTGACTGTTTCCTTTCCTCCAAGCACAGTTCTGCAGGTACACAGTAAAATCAACCCCAAACCACCTTCAGTAAATCTCTAAATCTGAAAGCAGCAAAAAAGCAATAGACTCATCTTCGTTTATCCTACCCTTCCACCATGGTTTTGGCATCCTCTTGTCTCACCTGGTTGTGTTTTATGTCTCAGCTCAGTAGTATCCATCTCCAAGTACATAAGTGAGTACAGAGAGATACACTCCATGCTCTGGAAGGAACATGGAACTAAGAGCTTTGTGCAACTGGGCTGTAAGAATCTGCATTCAGAGTATGCATAACTGGCATTTCTTTAAGCACTTCATAAAAAGAATAAGTTATTGGAATATTCAGCTTTTGCAAGCTCAGAGACATGTTCTTAGTTTTTAAAAAGCTTTATAAAAATAATCACAGAATCCTCATGCTTTTGCATACGTATTACTGAACAAACCTGCTCTTTTATTTGGCAACACATAAAAGATGTTATTTTAGTAGGTGCTTGGCATTTTCTTTCAGAAGAACACAGTGACAGTCAATAAAAAAATTCCTTTGGAATAGGTTTCTCTCATCACTTTGCCCAGGATGAGAAAAATAATTAGGAAATCACTGAACAATCAGAATCTCTGAGCCCTGGCTTGGATTTCTTTTGTTTGACCCAGGAACAAGTATAAAAATAATAAAAAAAAATACCTCTAGGGAAAAGGGCATGAACCTCTTATTTACCATTAATAAACTGCTGCAAGCAGCTCTGAAGCTGGAACACAGAAGGGAGATGGGAGAAGATTCTGCTCCTGCCCTCCTGCTCTGCCAAGGAGTCTGACCTTGGGCATGTCAGCAAAGTTCCTCATGGGGCAGTGGGATGTCCAGCCCTGGAGCCTTTCCCCCTCCCAACGGTGTGGTGGGAATGATCTAAACCCCACAGCAGGGCTCAGCTGTCCTCCCCCAAGTGACACCAACAGGGACCTCTCACCAAGCTCTCAGTAGAAGCTGTTCCCTGCACTTCCTCTGCAATCTCCTTGTTTTGTTTGTGTGGGAGAGACCAAGCTCTGTCCCAGCCAGCCCTTCTCAATGCCCAGCAGGTGCTGCTCTGCCCCTGGCTGGAGCCCTCAGACCTCACCATCACACAGAGCAGAACAAACCCCACCTGCTCCCAGCTGATCCACATGCTGCACACATCAAAGCAGACCCCAAATTGTACAGAGTGACCTAAACCTAATCCAGGACATGCATCTGGGCTCATCTGGGGTTTGTTTGTAGTTCAGTGCCAATGCAAAGTCATAGCAAATTTACTTTTCCCTCACAGAAGCACATCCTGGAAAACAATGTTTTCAGCGCATGGAATGATCAAGAGCAATCACCTCATCAGTTACAATCAGCCCCATGTGCTGCTAAATGACAACTGTTCATAACATGAAACAATGTTCAGACCTTGCCCGGTCAGGCAGCTGCAGAGCGGGGAAACCTTTCTCCAACTAAAACATTTATATGGCGCCTGACACCCACCCAGAGCTGTATTTTCTGTCCACCCCACACCTTCTATCCATCCGATACATCCAAACTGCTGTGTACATGGTTTTGGGGCACTCTGTGGTTAAAACCAGGGGACAAAACCCACCCCAAGCACACTCACTAGTGAATTCTTATAAGGAAATGAATGGAAATGAACTCTGGGACACCAGAACCTGAATAGTTGAACAAATAATAAAAGATAAGCATAAGCAAATACATAAAGAGTAGCTCAGTTACTCTGGCTTAAATAAATAGTCTTAAATGATGGGTGGTCCTTACACCATATTTACAACAGCCCTCCTCCTACCCTCCTATTATCACTGCACTTCAGTGGTATCAAAAGCAAACAGGAGGCTGCTCAGTCCTTTCTCCATCTAGAAATCACTATTTATATATTTCATTATTACTGTTCCTATTGGATAGCTCCTGACCAGTTAAATGGAATTAAATGGAGGCCTCCAAGTGCAGCAAGTCATCATCAGGGACAGATTTAAGCAGGTGGGGGTCACACGGGCAGGGAATGTGCAAAGCCGCACTGTAATTAATTCTCGACAGCACAGCCCTGAATGATTCCCTGGGCTCCCAGAGCACCGGGACAGACCTGCCCTGCCACCCCCCTGCACAGGCACTTCTGAGGCAGGGAATGGGAAGATGGGGGTACAGAAGACACAGGGGGGACAAGGAGAAGCAGTGCCTGAGGGCTGCAGACCTTCAGGGCACAGGGGACAAACCCTCTTGCAGTGTCTCAGAGCACATTTCCCCTCAGTGACAACACACCCAGCACTGATGAAGTCTTTAACAACCAGGAACACATTTACTTTGGCTTTTGGAATAATTTAAAGCTGTTAATTAGCACTTTCAGTGAATAATAAATCCCCAATAACCAGGAAAGAGCTCCTCACTCTCCCTTGCCTGGCTCTCAAGGGTCCAGCTGCAGCCACTACTGTCCCTTTTCCCCTCAACACCCACAGGCAGTGTGGGACAAAGGCAGCCAAGCTGGCACACGGCTGCTCTCAATGGAAACCCTGCTGCTTGGTTTCCTGCTGCCTCACAGATGAATACAGAAAGAACAATTAGCCAAGCCTTCAGTCTAATTTAGATGTATTTTTTCTTTTTGGAGAGGAGACTGAGAGATGGCACATTGTAAACCCAAACCTTAACTCTAAAGCTGCTCAGAGGAGCACAAGACTGAAACACCAGGTGTAACCTGTATTATATGGACTTCTGATAATAAACAGTGACACCAGTTTTGCTAAAAGCTGTACTTGGATATGCCAGGAGATCATAAAACATCAATGCAAGGACTGCTTACATCAAAGCAGGTAAGAGGTGTGTAAACAGAGTATCTCTTTATGCTTTATATCATCTATTTTCCAAAAACCAAAGTAACTGACAGCTCACGTAAGTCGTCCAGTGTTTCCGAGGAAGAGTGGCCCTAAAGCAGGAAATAACTTCCATTTCCCAGTCCATCACATAAGGAATTATCAAATACCTTATTAGGGACTGGAGGAAGAAGAATCCAGGCTCAGGGAGAACAATACCCTCCTGTGCAGGGGATCACACCCTGCTCTCACTCACTCCTTGCCATGAAATGCTGTATCCTGATGGAGCAGAGACAAGAGCCAGCCCAGCTCCCAGCAGGCAATCAGGGCACTCTCCCGGGGAATACCAGAAGGCTCTGTCAGAGAAGGCTCAGGAGTGGAGTTCTGCCCTTCCCCATTCCCCAACCTGCGCCTCTGAGCATGGAGAGTTTATGCAACACCTCCTCCTCACTCATTACTTTATGAACTCCTTCCAAAGAGGAAAAAATGAGAAGAGAAAGCAACATGCTACACACAGAGTGAGCAGGATCACGGAGCAGGGAAGCTCTGGCGTGAGAGAGAGAGCAGTGACCCCAAAGAGCTCAGAGCCAGCACCTCCAGGGCCAGCCCTGACTGGGCTCCTGCAGGGAGCAGCTCCCATCTCCACCTGGGACCCAGCAGAGGGACCTGCCAGCTCTACAGACACTGCCCTGGAGGAGAAGTGCACCCATTCCACCCAGGGCCAGCACTGTGCTGGGCCAGGAGAGCTGCCAGGCCCCCAGGAGCTACTGAGGGCAGAGCAGAGCTCCAGGGTGGGGACACCTGGCACAGCCACAGCAGCTCTGTGGGTCACCTGCAGGCTGTGGCTGCACAGAGGTCATGAGGGACATCCCACCTCAGAGACCTCCTTCTGCCCTGGGCCACCTCCTGCTCCTGAGCCCCTGGGGCTTCTGCACATCAAAGAATCCCAGAAGCTCTGGGCTGGGGGGAGCCCTCAGGATCAGTAATTCCAGCCCCCTGGCACAACGCCACTCACTAAATGAGGCTGCTAAACCAGACTCAGGACCCTGCCCTGCTCTCAGCCTGTGTCTCCTCTGACTAACTGAGAGTCTGGACATTCATCTCTGCTTTGCCAATGCTGGAGCTGAGTCCCTGGGCGTGGAGGGGCGTCAGTGCCTCATCATGAAACATCACCCTAGCCCCCTGGAAATGGCAGAGATCAGGAAAAAGGAATAGTTTGGTTGGTTGTTGTTATTTCTAATTAACTGGGGGGGAAGCAACTGAAACACAAACGCTTCTGGGAAAAAATGAGAGGTCATATTTGTGTTTTAATTTTAAAAGCAAACTGTGAACAACAAAATAAAGGAATTACAGAAACAACCTGTGACTGACAACAAGGAGATCTTAAAACCGGGGGGGGAGGGAATGCAACCTTTTAAAACAAAACATTTTAATTGCACTGCTTCAAAATTTTGTGGGCTTATGAAACCTCTTTAATTTTATATCAGGGCTGACAAGAAAGTCTCTGAAATACCAACCCAATTTTAAAGGCAGAAGGAAAGAGGGATAAAGAAAGAGGAAAACAGTGTACGATATATTCATATTCAAGATTGAAAAGATACTCAAAGAACAGAGGCCTTCTCTAATACATTCTAGGGGATGAAAACTATGAAAGGTGTTGAATTGCCTAGGCAGATGCCAGCAGTGCAGTGCATGGAAAATCAAGATCAAACAAAGTTTCCTGTCCCCTCAACTCCAGGAGAACATGTCTGCATCCACCAGCTGCCTCTGTGCAAGGAAAATGAACAATTTCAAAATGTGAACATCTCAGAAATAACAGGTCCCCGAGCACAGGACAAATCCTGCCACTAGAACATGCCTCACTCACCCAGAGGGGACATGGGAGCAGCGCTGCAGGAGTGCTTGGATGGAGTGTGGTACATTGGATGCAGGAGACCAGAAAGGGACATGACAACTGAGTCAGGATTCCAGAAAGCAAAGCTCACAAAGGACTGGTGAGCTGTGCAATGACTCAGCAGGAAGAAGGAAAAAAAAATACAGCAGCTGATAGGCAAGTCTTTTCAGTAAGGACAGGTACCAAAAAAGAGCAAGTAAAGCAATAAAGGGACAGAAGCTGAGCTGCCCGGCTGGAATTCTGCCTGTGTGCACAGAGCTGCCTCTGCTGCTTGTCCATTCTGATCCCCTCCCAGCACACCTGAGCAGGCAGAGCAGCAGGAAAGCCTGGCTTTAACCCCTGAAGCTACAGCCCGGCCAGGAGTCAGGAGAGCACAGAGCAGACAGAATGCCAGCTGGGGAAGCCAGGAAAAGGAGCAGGAGTGGGGTAAAGCAGGAGAGTCAGCCTGCTGCCCTGCCAGGCCCAGGAAGGTGACAGAGCATCCCTGCACCTCCTCAGTTGTC
The DNA here is from genome assembly GCF_027579445.1 of Ammospiza nelsoni. Classification (NCBI taxonomy): domain Eukaryota; kingdom Metazoa; phylum Chordata; class Aves; order Passeriformes; family Passerellidae; genus Ammospiza; species Ammospiza nelsoni. Next base: position 851,771 of record NC_080656.1, on the reverse strand, counting down.
CTCCTGAGCATGAAATCCCACCTCCTGCTTCTCCAGTGTAACCTTCCAGGAGGGCTCTGCCATGACTGCTGAGACTCAACAGATCCTCCTGGAATGGGAAGACCAAATGTAATCTGTAAAATAGAGATAACGTGCTCCAACCAGATGGATGAGAAAGACAAGCTGTGCAGATTTCACTGCTCAGTTTGAACATATTCTCACTCACACTCTCCTTTGCAAACCTTTATGCAAATAGCTTTTCAAGAACATTTAATCCTCCACCCTCCCAAATTACCACAACAGCATCACTGCCCCCTCAGCCTGGAGCCCAGAGAGACCCCAAGGCACTGGGCATCTGCCTGGCCCGAGCCAGGTGACATTCAGTGACATTTGAGCAGATGCTCACGTGCTCTGCAAGGCAGGAGGAGAAAGGAGATGGATCAGGTAACTGCAATTCCTTTCTATCATTCCTCCCTGGCAAACCCAATCCCTTGAAAAGCACTGTGTCTTATCTCTGCCTTTTGAATCTCACCTGGCCTGGTTCCACTGGTATCAGTTCTGCATCTCTGCCACCACTCTGCCTCTGCACCAGGCTAACACAGGAGGAGAGGATGCCAACAGCTCCTCTGTGCAGCAGAATAACTGTATAATTGTGCTGGCTGGAGCAGGGAACTATAAAATCAGAGGGGAGGGAAGAAAAGGGCAGCTGAAAGGTACCAGCACTAGGAATGACACTCAGAACGTTCTCCTTTGCCACCACACCCCATAGCCAACACAAGCTGTGAAAACTACTGAGAAAATTAACCCCTTCAAGGCTAGGGAAGCTGGGGCTTCATGACTGGCACACAGAATTATGTGTGTTAGAAGAGCTGGCAGTGAGAGATCAAGGGGGACCCTGGCCTGGTGTATCCCAACCAGTTACAGTTAAAAACAGGAAGCCAGGGTGAGGACAATCACATCTGCAACATCCTCCCCACACCTGTGTCAACATCCAGCCCCCCCAGGCCCTCAGGCACAGCTCAGGGGACTTGAGGGGTTGGGATGAACCAGGACAATACTGCTGAAAATACAATCCACTTTTCAATCCTCTTTCAAAACACAAACAGGAATAAAATAAAAATTTTCCCTGAAGTAATTTTTCTACTTGAGCCATGCAGCTCTTCACAATTAAGTCAAAATGTTCCTGTAAAACAGCTATTTTTGTTACTCCTTCTTTAAAAATGGTGTAAATAATGCACAAGAAGACTCAGCATTGCCTTAGTCAGTGAAGTCTGGAATAAAACCCAAGAGTGCCAGCTGCTGTCTGTCCTCCATAAAAACCTTCTCTCCATAAAACGACCACGGACACTTTTTTAACCCATGCTGACAACCTGTTTGCACACAAATGCTGAGCAACAACATTCCCTCTCCCAGGAGCTCCTAAAACACTGTGCTTTGGAGGAAGGAGTAGCTGGGATGGGCTAAGGAAGCATAAGGTACATGAATTGTTTATTTTCAGTATGACTAAGGTAACACTTCGTTCCAGTTGCATCACAGTAGAGGCTGCAATATTTCACTGCAACCTTCAATTGTCCTGACTCATGCTGTCAGTAATAAAATACCCTCTTGGGAAAACAAATAAATAGACAAATGATTTGGTTAAGTGCCTACCAGTGAAAGCACACTGTCCATTATTTTGAAGGCATTCCAAAAGGTTGCAGGTCTGATGTGCTAGAGCAAGCGATGAAGGGATTTACAGTTTTGCCACTTTGACAAGGGAAAAAAACCAACAAAAAAAGCAAGTGTGGAACAGCTTTTGAAAGCATTTGTCTCAAGCACCCAAAGGGTCGTCTGGAAAGTGAAAGCATTTCTATTCCACTGGCACTTGTGCAGAGCAGCAGGATAATAAAGTGACTGGGCTATTGCCCTTCCCAAAGCAATGAGGTCTTGCTGAAAGCAGCACACATTAATCTCAGTGCCCAGGGAAAGGGCACTAAACAGTGCTCTGCCAGCCTCTTAGCCCCTCTCTCAGTAACCAGGATCATTTTAGAACTGACACCTGCAACAGAGACTTTCTAGTGCATAATGAGTAACTCAGCAAAAAGAGAAGGCTGTGAGAGAATGGGTAAAAATATAGTGAACAAAGGAGTGAAATTACAAGATATAATGCAGCCTCAGTGAATAGGGCAGCCTGACAGCAGAACTTCCAAATACTCCTGGTGAGGATGTGGCTTCCAGAGCCACAGAACAGGCAAGGAACCATCCTGGAAAAGCACCTGCTCCTTGCTCCCCCATTACCCCCATGCTGTCAGAACGCTCAGAAAAGACAGCTCCTCTTATCATCACGGCAGGGAAAAGCGCAGTGCAACAAAAACGAGCCTGGTCCCTAAATGTCCTTGCCGAGGAGGACTGGGGTTCCCCGGCCACGGTGCGGGCGGTACAAACCCCAGCGAGCCGGAGCCGCCGCTCTCTGCCAGGGCAGGGCTCAGTCCCTGCCACGCTCCCTGCCCTGCTCCCCCAGCACCGGCGGGCGCCTCCCCACGGGGATGGGACTCGGTGATCAGCGTCCCCCTCTCTGCTCCCAGGCAGCTCACACAGTGACGCTCTGTTCCATGTGACAGCCCAAGCCACAGCTCCCTCTCTCCTCTGATGTTTTTCATTCTCAGAGACAAACGAGCGCACTTGAAATGTTCTCTGCAAACTTGGTGCAGAAATCGGGGCTGGGTTCTTTTTTAAATAATTTTTCCTTATTTGGACAAACATTTCATAAACCATGGAGACACAAAACAGGTTGGGTTGGCAGGGAGCTTAAAGACCACCCAGTGCCAACTCCTGCCACAGACAGGGACACCTTCCACTGTCCCAGGCTGCTCCAACCCCTGGCCTTGAACACTGCCAGGGATCCAGAGGCAGCCACAGCTTCCCTGGGCACCCTGTGCCAGGGCCTTAACGCCCTCACAGGGAAGCATTTCCCCCCAACATCTCATTCAACCCTGCCCTCTGGCAGTGGGAAGCCATTCCCCTTTCTCCTGGCTCTCCAGGATCTTCAATTTAAGTATCTCTAAACTATCTCAGACACCTCTTCAAGCTTGCTCTGCTTTATTTTTCAAGCAGTATGTGAACAGGCAACACAACCCAGACCCAATGCCTCCCATTATGTCACGGAAAACCCACAGGAGAGAGCACAGTTAGTTAAAAAGACAAACCTTTCTGTTCCTGAATGGAGATTGATATCTTTTTATATTCCCATTATATAATTAAAGCTTTCAACACACTTGTTTTATTGTAAATGCAGCAGTAATTAAATATGTTCTCTAAAATAACATGATTTTATTTCCCCTTGCAAGCAGACCCAGTGCACAGCTAGAACAGAAGATTTGCTGCCACACAAAATGTGTGGCACGTGAAGCTTCCTGTTAGACCACACTCACACCATGCCAACACTTCCCACTTTCCCAGCTCCCACAAACAGCCAGCACCAACCCTTTGCTCACAAAGCAAGAGCAGGAATGGTGACAAAAGACAGGGAACCAGCCCCTTTCTCAGACCTGATGGCTGTTTTCCCCTGATATGGTGCCACACACTCATTACAGCACAGAGAGCCAGTCACGGTCAATTCACTTCTGCAAGCACACTCAAGTAGCAAAAATAATTATTTTTATGAAGTTCAGAGGCTCATGACAGTGGCAAAAGGCATCCCTTGGTGTCCTTGCTTTTCCTTCCTGTTCTGCTGGCACAGAAAGTGTCAAACATCAGTGGGTGCTGTTTCTCTGATTTACTGACTATGGGGAGTGTTTTAGGATAGCTGGGAAAGGGGGAATATTTGGGAAAAGATATTTGAGAGACAAGGCATCAGTAGCCTTATAAATACTTTATTTATGGCATCAGCAAAAGCAAGAATATTTAATCCCATGAGAGTACACACTTGGATATATTCTAATGTACTCACTGGCTGTTGGCTTCCTTTGAATTCCTTATTTCTCCAAAGTGAGCTGCATCCCAAGTTTTAAGAAATGCACATGCAAAGGTAAAATCGAGAGTGGGCAAACAACAGTATCCAGAAGGATCTACAGTTTCTGTTTCAATATTCCCTCTCTCTAACAGTGCTGAACACAGAAACCTTCTTCCCAAACCAGTATTTCCTGTTTGTTCCCTGTGCTGCACAGGTGACTGCTGATCAGCACTTTCAGAACCTGATGGACAATGATAAAACACCTTTAAAGGCCCAGCTACTGCAGGAATCCCAACACTCTGGCCAGAGCTTCCCACACATGACTTGGCAGCCAAGGGGGCTGGGGCACAGAGAGCTCAGCAGGTGACACCTCCACAGTCCATCCAACACCACAGCATCCATTTCATCCACAACTGCACAGCTCCTTTCTACCAGGCAGCAGCAGTCTGAGGTTCTGTTCCTCCTGTTCCTGTGCACCCAGACTTTGCTTTGTCCTTAGCAGGCACCAAGGAAACTTCTGTCTGCACAAGAGAGAACGGGCCAAAACCCTCACCTTCTGTTCTTTTATGAGCCACTGGGGATTTGTCAAAAACATTCCCTAAGCAGAGGCACATCCTGATTCAGAAAGGGGCCAGGTACTAATTAAACATCCTGTGTGTGCAGCAGCAAGGGTTTTACATCTCAGCGGTGTCTGTTTCCAATGCCATATCCAATGTCTGTTCCTTGTTAGCTGTAATCAGATCCAAAATCTCATTTACAAAGTCTGCATCAGGCAGAGCAGCACCTTTTCTCCCAGTGTCACTGGAGTTTGCGAAAAGTTTCACACTCCAAAGTCAAGGTGATATTTCAGTTATTTCAACAGGATACACAAATATAATAAAAAGTACAGATCCAAGTTGCTGTCATTTCCCTGTGGGAGGCACAGAGCAACTCCACAAGCAGGGAACGTTATCCCAGTGCCTCTTCCAGTACCTGAACCTCCCCCTTGACCCAGGCAGAAGAGAAGATGAGGTTACCTGCTGGTCTTTTGCAAATATTTATAAAGCCCTACACAGAGCAGGAGATGCTGCCACAGAACCTTACAAATCTGTGTGAAGCTGTACTTGAAATCCCCTCCAAAGAAAACAAGAAATGTGTGCACATTTAACAATATGCATGCAGAAAAAATGTCCTGCTGCTGGTTTTCATGGAGCTGAGCAGAAATGGGGAAGTATTTTTACTGCCAGACCAACCCCCAGAACTTACAAGACCTGTACAGATGTCCTTGGGACTGGCCATGACCTTGAATTATAAGGATATTAAAAAATGTTAGAATTTTTCACAATTTCACTGCAAGTCTCTCAGCATTTCATATTTTCTAAGCTCCAGTCATGGAGTCAAATGGTGATGAAATAGTCTCAGTTTTCAGTATCACTATTAAATCATCTTGTGGAGGAAATGTGAACAACATGACCCATCTTGCATATAAAAACTCAAACTGGACAGCAAATAAAATTATAATCAAAGCACACCTTGAAAGGCATCATTTTTAAAGTCAGACTTGTGATTTTCAGAAACTTGATTGCTGTTTTTTAAATGCTGGAGGGGCCAGTCCTACCACAGATAAAAAGTTACCACGAAAGGTGAGCATTTCTTTAAAATGAATCCTCGGGTGCAGAAATGAAGTGCTCAGGCTCAGGGCAGGGAGTCAGTGCTGGACCACAGGGAACACTGAGGGGGCCACAGGCCCTGGGCAGAAGAAATTCAACAGCAATGGACACAGGAAAAGCCAAACCCCTCCCTGGGAGATGACAAGAACGTGGTTTAATCAAACAAATTTCAGGCACAAGTGCAAACTTATAAAAGGTCAGTTCACTGCACGAGAAAAATCAAACAAGTACATGAAGGAGAAGTCCATACTGCTTCCACTCATGGACTTGTTTTCCATTTTGAAAGGGAAGGGGGAATGAAGGGGAGGAGGTGCAATATATGCAAGTGCATTTTAGCTTTTTCACTCTACTCTTGTGTATACATGTAATTTTAGTAATTTTCAGTCCATCCCAAAGGTACTGCATTCTCCTAACAGCACTGCATGGCAGCTCTGAGACAGGCCCTCTCTTTCACCCAGCTTTATCTCATCCCTTGATCTAACAGCTGCTCCAAAAGCCAGTCAGATCTGCCAATGCAGCACTTGTGAAGGAAGAATAGAAAATGCACGATTACCTCATATCACTCCAGATACTTTTTCTCTTCTGATGCCTGGTTGTGCTATTTGCTAGGAGAATTAACCCCACTGTACACAGATACGAGGACTGAACACAAAGAAAACACATAACTGAAAATACACTGGAATTTTCTGTTGGTAATTTCTGCCATGATGGTTTTATAAAGTGTGAAGAGCAGCGTTCACAGGGTGTGAGGAGGTAAATGTATGAGGCATGAAGAGAGTAAAATAAAAACCTGAGAAATAGTTTACCAAGTCAGCTTGAACTTTTCCCCTTTCAGTAATATTTTCCAGCAATTTGCCATCACAGCTAGGTGGTGTTAGCACCCAAGTACATTATTTTTAACACCCTTCCTACTGCTCAAAGGAGTAGAAAGTGCTGCACAGGCCCAGGAGGAGGTTCCCACTCCATGAACCAGCAGGGTGTACTTTCACCATTGTTCTAAAGCCACTGAAATCTGCAATTATAGACCATTCCTCATGTGTCATTAAACTTGTCTCCACAGAATCCAGAGGAAAAGCGCATGGTAAAATCCCTAAGTGGTACCACACTCTCTCAAAGGGCTGTGGTTGTGCTCCAGGAGGTAGGAGTTATTCTGAAGCACATTGGTGCTAGAGGGCACAGGGACCAGAGCCATTGATAACCGATGGAACAGTTCATTCTGCACAAATACACTCCTTTTGGGTCCTCTGCCTGCAAATTAACCCATCCTGGCTTTCTGAACCCACACAAAACTCATCTTCACAGCAGCAGGTTTGAAGCCCTTCCCTCCTGCCCCGCCAGCCGAGCCCCCAGCGAGCCTCAGTGCCCGCAGCCGAGGGAGCTCAGGGCTCTGTGCTGGCAGGGCTGTGCTGGCAGGGCTCAACAGCAGCTGCATTCCAGCTGGCAGCCCTGCTCCTGCTGCTCCCCAGCCAGCCCCAGAGCCCCCAGCCCTGCTCCTGCTGCTCCCCAGCCAGCCCAGCCAGCCCCAGAGCCCCCAGCCCTGCTCCTGCTGCTCCCCAGCCAGCCCCAGAGCCCCCAGCCCTGCTCCTGCTGCTCCCCAGCCAGCCCCAGAGCCCCCAGCCCTGCTCCTGCTGCTCCCCAGCCAGCCCAGCCAGCCCCAGAGCTCCCAGCCCTGCTCCTGCTGCTCCCCAGCCAGCCCAGCAGGGCCCAGAGCCCCCAGCCCTGCTCCTGCTGCTCCCCAGCCAGCCCAGCAGGGCCCAGAGCCCCCAGCCCTGCTCCTGCTCTCGGGGCTCCTGCGGCCAAGCACCAACCCCACTGCTCACTGCCTGCTCCACGGCTCCTCTGGAACCAACTCACAGCCTCTGCAACCATCCTTGCTCCGACATCCCCCTGCCAAACCAGACACGAGACATCAGGAAAATCAGAATCAAGGAGCTGAATTCAATAGTCCTGGAAGGGAAATCTTTATCTTCAGAGAGTCCTGTGGCCATGTGGCTCGGATTTTCCTTTGCCAATGGTTCCAACCTGAGCACTGAACTAAGTAACAAATTCTCAGGAAAATAAAGCTCACTCCTGAAATTCATAAGCAGCAAAGCCAAGACCAGGATTGATGTTGTCTGCTGTGCAGACCCTGCAAATCTCACCATTCTTTCTAAAGGGACAGTGACAGCAGCAGCCAAGCACTTTCTGTCTACCAGCCCCAAATGGAGAGAAGAACAGAACAACAAATAAAATGAGTTTTGCCTTTTGTCTGTGAATTTTGGGATTTAAAAGTGTCTTGAATACATATTTCAAATGAGTTAAGAGGTGATCCTGAGCCTAAAAAGCAAGAAAAGGGATTGGGAAAGGTCAACACAAACAGGCGCCGTACAAAACACAACACTGCATTCAGGGTCTTTTGGCATCTGGAATTAGTTGTGAGCAGCTGCTCCTAAGAAGTTCCATGTGTGGTCAAACACTGAAAAGGGAGAATGTGCTCAAACCCAGGAACATTTGCTGGAGAAAGCTTTTTGTGTGAATCGTGTGTCTCCAATGTTTGTTAATACTGAAGAGTGCAGAAAAGCTTTAGTATATCTGCAAATCATCAGTCCTGCACACAAGGGAAGAAGCAACATCTCTGCCAAGGTTCTACCACTGCATAACTGAGGAAAAGTCTTTTTTGTTAACTGCAGAGACACCAGGGGGAAATTGGGGGAAATTAATTAAAAATGAGGCATGGACTTCACACAGAAAGGGCTGTAAGCTGGGCAGATATCCAGCGAGATCTAAAAAACAGATTCAGGCAGGTTTCCATGAACTATGTGACAAAACTGTTATCACCTCAACAAGGCTAAAAACACAGCATAAACAAAGCCCAGGAGCACAACACAGCTTCAGAATCAATACTTAGTTGGAGTTTTGGTTCATTCTGTGCTGCTTATATGCATACATAAATATATATACACACATATATATAAACACACACAGGAACTGTGAGAGTTCTTCTTCTTCATTTTGGTTCTGTTTTAAAGAAAAAGCTTCCCGTTTTGCACTCAGAGGCAATCAATCATGGATGATTTTATAAGCAGGGTAAAATGTAATTCAGGTGTCCATTTGCATTCCTAAACCAGACCACGAAGTGTGTCATTTTAAAACAACAAACTTCATTAGAAACAGCAAACTTTTTTAGGGTGAAGCTGGTAAGGAAAGCCAAGGCAAGGAGCTAAGGAAGTTTCAAGTGCCCCAGGACAACACTGTGCCTGCACACCACATGAACTGTGAGAGAAAAAGGAAGGAATTGGTATGTCTAACATGGCTTTTTCCCCACAAGAACTTCACTTGTGGTGCTGGGAGCTGTCACAGTAGTTTTTCCAGTAGCATAATTATCTCCCCATGAAACTTGCTTCCCTCTCCAGAGGGAAAAAGGAGGGGGTGTTTGTCTTCTCTTTCAATAATGAACCTCTGGCTGGCAGCCTCAGCAGCTCTGCTGTTTCCCAAACTCATGCTGGCTCCAAGGCTGCAGATGGAAGCTCAGCTTCTCCATCATCCCAACAACCACATCCCAACATGTCTCATAAAGAACAACTCTGGGCTTTGCCAGAGCAGACCCCACACACGAGCAGCAGAGCTCTGACTTTCACAGCTTCCCAAGGGGATGTGAGGATCAGATATGGAAGAGGTTTGTTAATCTCATCATATTGCTCCTGCAGAAAGTGATGAGCAACTGTGGCAGTATTAAACAAATTCATTTGTACACAAAAAAACTCAACACAGCTTTGGTTAACCTTCTGGGCACAAATTTAATGGTTCTCTGCAACCACAAATACAAGGATTAAAGAACAACCATCCTCTGAAATTGATATCTGGTGTGTGTTGGCCTTGTTCCCCCACCGTTAACAGTGAACGGAGATTCCCAGCCCATGAAAATCTAAAAGTGCTTTCATGTGTGCCCAGAAGCAGCTCCCCTGGTACCACACAGAGCTGCAAAAGTCCCTTTAAATGAAGCTGTCAACACTGAGCATTAGATGAGACCCTGCAAGATGAAGACATCAGCATAGTTTCCTCTTCTTGCTCTATTTTTCACAAGCCATACCTTGTTCCTGGCTAGCCAAGTCCTCCAGCCAGCCTGCTCCCCTCTCAGTGTTCCAAATGGGACCAATCGAACTGCAGAAAAGGCTCAGATCTGCTCCTACCTCTGGCTGCTCCCTGGGCTGACACCACCAAGAGCTGGTTTTGCAGTAGATTTTGCTTATGCAAAAGTATGTCAGGAGGAGTCGCTGCCTTTATCCTCACAGGAGAGTGCCTGAGTACCCAACACCTGGTATCGAATTTGTTACAGCACATGCCCAAGGTCAAAACCCACTCTTATTTCACCTGTAGCAAGGGCTTTGCTGGGTGCCTGATGCCATTCAAAGTTCTACTAAAGGAAACCATGAAAATCTGGTCCTGGTCCCTCTTCCCATCAAATTATGAGATTTGCTCAGAAACCATGAAAAAAAAAAAAGGTACCAAGTAGTTAAGCGCTCTTTTTATCTACTTTTTGTCTCTCAATTGCATGGACTTTGGGTTGTCAAAAGCCTTCTTGCAGCACACCCTTATCAGAACACAAACAGATTTTCACAGAGCCACTGTAGGCATATACACTTAAAATAGTTGGATATTTTATGTCAATAATTTTTTTAAAAGCATGGCATGCACTGGCACAGCACATTTACACTCCCAAAACAGAAGCCAGCACAGTGACACTACAAAGAGATACAATGCTCATTTACAAATTACATTTATCTCATACAGCCAGCAAAGCTATTCCACTAAAGTATCAGTAAGAGCAAATGCACAGAGAACAGCAGACTGAAAAGGTTTGGAAATATTGTATTTATTATTTCTGAAAAAAGTTTGTGTGGTATCTTGTTATGTTTCACTTCTAAAAGGACAAAGCCTTCTGAAATACACAAAAGAAAACAAGTGGCCAGAGAATCAAGCCAGTTTGCACAATTAAAATACTCCTTAAGGGCTGAAATCTCATCTGCCACATTCCAGTCCTGAACAAAGTTTGGAGCACTAATTTATAAACATTTTGAGAAATCTTTGACTATTCAATAGCCCTGTGAGTAGGAAAATCTATGTATAATGCACAATGAAAGGGAGAAACCCCAGCCTGCCGGCGTTCATCAGTGTCACACTCGGAACAGGGACACACACCCGGGGATCCAGGGGAGAGTCACAGCCACAAAACTGCCCCTTCCAAGGGTGGTTAAATCCCACCAGGGCTGCACAACTGCACTAAATCCATCTGCCAGGAGAAAGCCACCACCACCACTGGTCGTGTATCAGCTCTGTGTCCAGCTCTGTTCTTATTCCAGAAAAGCCAGAGGAGGCCCCAGCTAAAACTGCCCCCAGCTTGAACTGTCTGAGGCGAGAAACAAAGAGCTGAGTTAAACTCTCATCAATGCCAATGAACAAGGGCTTTCTGGTCTTTAACATTATGGGAAGTATCAGGTTTGAAGTCCTTCCCCAAGCTGGATTAACTGGAGAATTCAGACCTTTGAGGAGCCTCGGAGTGAGCCTGCAGTAAGTCAGTAACCCAAGGAGCAGCAATGCTGTGTCACCTCTGGCTGCCTCAGGAGTTTAGTCAGGCGTGGCACCTGCTGACGGGAGAGGCGAGGCCCAACCCTTTAAAAATGCACTAAAATCTGACACAGATGATCCCACACATCCAGCCTGTTCCTGGGCACGCCTGGCTCTGCCAGTACAGCTACTGCAACCAAGGGTGGCCTCTGCCACCAGACAGCTCCTCGGACCAGACTGAAGGAAAACTAGAACAGACCTTTTAGCAAGTACTGCACTTTTACTGCTGTTTTACCCAGGGGAAGAAGCAAACTAGATTAGATGTGGATTGCGTAAGGAGAGGCAACTGATGGAAGAGCAGGTGTTACATCACCTCCAAGGTGTCTCCAGAGGTGCTGGGAAAACTAATTCCACAGTCACACTTTCAGAAGGAGTGAACAGGGATATAAGAGATGCTGGACTACAAATGGCGCATTAAAGCAAGGTACCAAGTTCAAATTCCTCCTTCTTCTGTCATCCCCACTCTAAATCACACTGGATCTTCCCATCGGCCAAAGGAACAGCTGGCAGTGTGAAATGCACCCAGGTGCTGAGGGTTATCCTTCAGCTTCTTTCTGGATCCCCAATTCAGGCATGTTTGCATGCTCCAGAAACAGCACACACAACCTCCTGCTACAAATACACAACAGAGAGCAGCTGAGTAGCTGCAGCACTCCATCCTAAGGAGCTGGATGGAATTCTAGAAATGCCCACTCCTTCTCAGCCCCTGCCACTGCATCCTGTCACTATTCCCAATATTCAAAAAAAAACCACACAAAAGATGTACATGTGCCTGTTTTTTCTCTTTACATGAAAAGACACCGGAGTCTACCCTGCTCTGACTCAACAGCTAAAGAGCTGCCTGCTTTGGTCTTTATCCTCAGGACTGGGAAGCTCAGATCCCATCCCACTTCTCCTGTTTTCTGTCCATCACATCCACTGTTTCAAACTCACCTTATTTCTTCTTTTCACCAGGGATTCTGTGGGGTTTTTTTACTCTTTTCTTCAGGCTGATAACTGAATAGTAGCTGGGAATAACATTCCTTTTTTTCAACATAGGTGAAAACTAAGGATTTAATTCCTTTTAATGACAACTATCACAAGCATAATATCAAAAGATTAAACTGCAGTCCCTGACACCAGAGCATAAAGTTTTTATAAAGTATCAAATAATAAGGAGAAACACGGTTCAACACAAAGGAAGATTAAACCAAAATGCTTGACAAAGCAGGATTAAATGATTATTTTTGTATTTCTGATATAAATACTGAGGATATGTGACATAGGACATTGTTACACTGGTTGTTGCAAAAAGACCTGGGGGAGCCAAGGACGTGCTCACTAACGGATGATAAAGCTGTCCCCTCCTTGCACAAGAAAAAATGTGGGGGTTTTTTCCATGGAAAGCATCCCAGGGGGCCGGAGCATGGGAAAGCTGTGTGCCGGAGCTGGAGGGCAGGCAGAGGTCAGGAGGACAGGCAGCTCAGGCATGGGCAGGGGACACGCTGTGACACCCAAGCCACCACCCCGGGCTGCCCGTGCCGAGCGCCAGCTGCGAACATCAACCCCCAGCCTGGCTCCGGAGATATTCCCCATCCCTGGAACACACAGGGCTCTGCCCCTGCCCTCCCAGCCACTGCCCTGAACCAGCTCAGCACTGCTGCTTTCTGCCCCTCTTCCCCCAGCCCCAAAGCCACTGTTATGGGCAGGACAAGGACTCTGCAGCCCTCCCATGTGCCACTCAGAAAAGGACGCTTTTCCTCAAGAAAATCTGCATCAGCACAGCACATTCACTTTGACATCAATAACCAGCAAACTTCCTGCACTCCAAGCATCCATCAGGAGCACTGGAGTGAGAGCAGGAAGTTAAAAATACTCCTATAATCCTGTTAAATGCAAGCTTTGCTTCCAAAAAACAATACCGATTTTATCTCTGTGCTGAAAGGCAGGACATGAGCAAGAGATCTGCATTCAGAAAGCCAACCAAAATAAGCTCATCCCTAGTTCTGTCATACTCTGGACTCTGCACAAGTGACAAAAAAAGGGCATGTAGCTGCCAGAAGTAAAACCTATTTAATCTGCAGACTTCTTGGATGACAAGATCCATTCGGAGGAAAACTGCATAGATTTTATCAAACCACTGCTAAACTGTCTTCAGCAGAAACCTCATATTGTACATACTGACATTGCCAGCCTCTCACAAATATCAAAGCTCTCATTCCCAAAGGAATTCACAACAAACACAAATTCTGTAGTTCCTATTTACAAAATTCCCTCTGGTAAGCCTGTGGTTCTATTCTTGGGTAACAACATATTGCCAATATATTGCATTTTGTGCTTTTTCCATGACAAAGGAAGCCAGGGAGTGTAAAGCCTTCAGCATTAGTGCACTAGACACAGTTAATTTTTAAATACAGTTTTGTTTCCAAGTAAGTGGAACCAAAATTTTCCAACTACTTTTCTCACAGTGCCCAAGTCAAACAATGAGCAGATATCCAGCAGCACCTTTCCTAAAGATAAATATTTCAAGGAAGAAAGAAAACACAGACAAATTCAAAGAAATTTTGAAGTACTGATGGTGAGCTACTCTCCTTCAGTTTCTGGCAGTGTAAGTGAAGTAGGAGGAGTCAGCATAAATTACCAAGACTTTGTTGATAATGTATTAAACAGTGAAATAAGAATCTGCGTCTCCAGCTTCTGGCACCTTGGTTCATAAATAACTTCTGGTGTGGTAAAACTGCCTTGATCTGTAACCCAGGTGGGTGGTAACAACAAATTTTAACTGATCCTGGGTCCACAGCTCCCTCCTTTTTACCTCAGCAGTAAATATTTATACACTTTCAGCCCTGAAGTAGAAAATCCCAGTGGAACTGCAGCAGCACCAGGCATACTTCCTATCAGGCAGAGCACAAACCCGAGCCCAGGGTGAAGGAGATGATTTGCCCTGAAGATAATCAGCACTGCCTCATTCCACAAGAATTTTAACAACACACATAAGATAACCTGGCCCTCCAGAACTACTGCTCCTAAACCCATATCCCACCGACGGTTCTTAGTTATCCATTAGAAAGGGAGAAAAATACACTCAGCAAAGAGCCCTTGTGACTATTGCTGCTTTCACACAAAGTACACACTGTGTGCTCCTCTCTGCTATGCACAGGATATAGTACATTTTTTAGTAGAAAAAATGCATTTTCTTGTCATGCTGATAACCGCATTCTGCACACTTTACCAGAAAATGCCTCAAGGACTGCTGTCACAAAAAGGATGGGATGCAAAATTAGACTTTGTCTGCTTTCTGCATGCTGGTGGGAGCTGCACAGTGTAATGTGGCTGAAGCAGGCAATTAACCTTTCTCCATTCAAACGCTCAACCACTTCAGACACACAGTCATCTACGTGGGTTAAAAAATACAGCAAATATTAAAATGAGCTTGCATTTGCTAGGTGGGAACGCCACGCTTGCCTTCCTTAATCCCGCTCTACATTTTTATTAGGCATCGCCGGCTCTGACCAAGTGTGAAACAATTACATCCCTCGGAGACACGGTCTCAGCACGCCATTGATGAGGGTTAAAATAAAGGAGGGGAAGGGAGGCCCGTCCCGGAGGAGCGTCCTGAGGGTACGGCTGGCACTGACCTGTGCGATCCATCGAGGCCGCTCCCGGCTCCGGCTCCGGCGGTGCCCGCGGCGAGCGCGGCCGAGCGGCTGCCGGGGAAGGCGGCGGCGGCGCCGGTCCCTCCCTCCATGTTGCGTGTACGGCACACAGCGAGCACAGAGCACAGAGCACATACAGCACAGAGCAGGCAGCACAGAGCACAGAGCACACACAGCACAGAGCAGGCAGCACAGAGCACAGAGCACACACAGCACAGAGCAGGCAGCACACACAGCACAGATCACACACAGCCCAGCACAGCACGCCCGGGGCCGCGGCAGCAGCGGGATGGAAAGGGGAAAGGCCGGGGAAGGAGGGAAGGAAGGAGGGAAGGAAGGAAGGAGGGAAGGAAGGAAGGAAGGAAGGAAGGAAGGAAGGAAGGAAGGAAGGAAGGAAGGAAGGAAGGAAGGAAGGAAGGAAGGAAGGAAGGAAGGAAGGAAGGAAGGAAGGAAGGAAGGAAGGAAGGAAGGAAGGAAGGAAGGAAGGAAGGAAGGAAGGAAGGAAGGAAGGAAGGAAGGAAGGAAGGAAGGAAGGAAGGAAGGAAGGAAGGAAGGAAGGAAGGAAGGAAGGAAGGAAGGAAGGAAGGAAGGAAGGAAGGAAGGAAGGAAGGAAGGAAGGAAGGAAGGAAGGAAGGAAGGAAGGAAGGAAGGAAGGAAGGAAGGAAGGAAGGAAGGAAGGAAGGAAGGAAGGAAGGAAGGAAGGAAGGAAGGAAGGAAGGAAGGAAGGAAGGAAGGAAGGAAGGAAGGAAGGAAGGAAGGAAGGAAGGAAGGAAGGAAGGAAGGAAGGAAGGAAGGAAGGAAGGAAGGAAGGAAGGAAGGAAGGAAGGAAGGAAGGAAGGAAGGAAGGAAGGAAGGAAGGAAGGAAGGAAGGAAGGAAGGAAGGAAGGAAGGAAGGAAGGAAGGAAGGAAGGAAGGAAGGAAGGAAGGAAGGAAGGAAGGAAGGAAGGAAGGAAGGAAGGAAGGAAGGAGCTGCTCCCGTGGCAGCCCCGCCGCGATGCTCCGGAGCCCCGGGTTTAACCCCCCCAAAAAGGGATGTTTATAATGGAAAAGCACAAGGCAGCTCGCGGATCTGGGCTCCCATCCTGCCCTCCCTCAGCAGCACCGATTCATGTTTTCCTGAGGCTGCTACAGGCATTTCAGCTGTAACCCTTTCCCGGGTGCAGGAGGAAAAGGCGTCTCTTGTCATGACCACCTCCATCCCAATCCCTCGGATACACGCAGGGATGTTTTCACCTGCTCTGCATGGTCCAACCCCTAAACAACACTTAAACAAGTGACCAGTAAGGACCTTACAAGCAGGAGTTATTCCCAGTTCTGCCAACTGGTTAACCTTGGATATATCACATTAATGTTTGCTGTTCTGCTTCCTCCTTTTGGAAAACAGGGTAATATTTACTGCATTCCCAGAAGAGCCTTGTAAGCCTTAATTTATTTTTCTGTTTATGCAGCCAGTTTGAAAAGAAGCTGTGTAAAAACTGCCATTACAATTTCTGGTTCATACACCAAACCGAAAATGAGAAATAATTATTACAACCCAACTTTCAGATCCCATTAAAAGACTGAAATTCTTCACCAGACCACCAATGCAGCAGCGAGGATGATGAGCTCTCCATCTAAAGCACTGAGGTCTATCAAATAAGAGGAAAGCCTGGATGATGTATGACCCTCAGTCTGGGCTTGGCCATCAGCTTGTTGTGTGACCTTCATCAAGTCATTTTAATCTTTCTGTATCAGTATAGAATGCAGAGCTCTTCTCACTTCTATGAAACAGCCCAAGAATTTCAGTATTGTTATCAGTGCTACTCCTGCCTGAAGCTCAAAGGTACAAGCTAGAATTTGTAGCAATGCTGGCTATTGTTCTGCTGCAGCCCATGGAAGCTCCATGTGGAATCTAAAGGTTTTGCACATAGCTCCTTTTAACTCAGTAGGATGCTGAGGGTTATCAGTGTACATGAAGATTTGGAGGGGGTGAAATTCTGTATGCTGTTTGGACTCAGCAAAACACCAAGTTCAGAAAGACAAAAAGACTTCCAAAACAACACCTTTTGTTTAAAATTCAACAGAGGAGGCTGCACAACCCCAAATTATACAGAACAGTCTGTATAACTGTTATCTTTTAGTCTGTAATGGTTGGAGCTGTGCTGCTTGCTAAATGCTGTATAACCGAGTGACAATAACCCCGTTCATCAGCCCTGATGCCTAAGGACACAGCCAGGCCAAGCATGAGCTCAGCACTTACAGGAGACAAGGAAGATTCAAGCTTGGCAAAGCTGAGCAAAGTCAAACAGGTTATACCCGTTCTGTGCCTAGAAAGCTTAATGATCCTTTCCAAATCCCTCTTTCCCAACACTAATTTTTCTTTGTTTCACTAAAACAGACATGCAGGAATGGGACAACCTAAAGACAGAAGAACTTAATAGGAAACAACACGTCCATTGAGGGGAAGAAAGCTGTTCTCATTTTGCATTAGTGGCTGCTGAGCTGCAGAAGCTGCCCCTGGACCCCTCACCTGCAGCTCCCAGTGACAGAGACCAAGGGATACTGGGTGGATTCATCCCAGGGATTTTATACCTCAACTGGTGGACTTGACCTCTCTGACTTGAGTGGGGAACTTAATTCCAATTCCAAGACAGGAGAAAACAGAAGCACACTGGGAAGTGAAGGATTTGCATGAAGTGATGGGGACAGAGCCAGGGCAGAGGTCCCCAGTGGTCCAAGACCCCAAAGCACCAACAGAATGAGAACACAAGGTAGGAAACTCTGTGGAAATTCTCCACCCAGGTGTGCTACAATAAAATACTGCACCCTAATGTGACCACAGACAGAAGATAAAGCCCTGCTTAAAGGAGTTGAAACTAAAATCCAGTTCCACAGTTCCTGGTGAACATTGTTCAATCCAAGCTGAATGAAACAGAACCAAAGTAAAACCAAAGCTGTCACTTCAGAAAGTGATAAAGCATAAAAGCACAACAGACACTGTCCACACAGCATCTGCTACAGCTTAAGGTCTACTACCCTGATTAGAGGAGTAGAAATAGCTGTGGGGAAAATTAGGGAAATGTATTCACTACAGCTCCAGGAGACTGTTCCAACTAGCTGGAACTTATGACAAGCGGAGAGAAGGGGCATTTCAGTGCAGAGAGACTGAGCACATGCACTCCCTACACAGCCAGGGGTTGGGGGCGTGGCAGGGGATTGTGCCCTGCTGATGCTTTGTGTTTCCACGCTAGATCCCACCTCCAGCTCCTCCTGCCATCTCCTCTCTCCTCATCCAGGGCTACCTGTTCTCCTGCACTTCAGCTACAAGCCTGCCAAGGCCAGAGCCTCTCTTGCTCTTTATCTGTACATTTTTCAGCGCAGCACAGCCTTTTTCCAAGGCCAGGGCTCAGGAATCTACAGCTAAACAGTGATAAAGACTTTGTTTCACAGCTAAGTAGAATTTACCAGTTATTAGGACATTTACCACTGTCCATGTCCAAGTGTCACATTTAAAAAGGTCTTGTAGATGTCTTTTAGGCAACCAGGCTCAAAACTGCACTGGTTTGATGTAACCTCACAAGTTTCCTGCACATGGGCTGGGTTCTTTCTGCTGGAGGTAAGTTTTGACAGTAATGGATCATTTTTCCATGCAGACAAGATCTCTCTCCAGTCAGCTTTGCTTTCCCTCTAGCCAGGGTTGAATTATCACAATAGCAAGTGACTCAAATGGGGGTTTGGCACTGTTTTTTCAATTAAGAGAGCAGAGCAGAGAGGTATCACTAACTGCAAGCTCTAATTCGCTGTTTAAATAGGAACTGGCTTGGAAACATTTTATCTCTTAATCCTTGGAGTAACAGCGGGTGACTCAAGAGTCAAATTCAAAACAAATCTCCAACCTGGAAAGCTGTTCTATGACACGGCTCAACCCATGACCAATTTGTTTAACTTCAGGTTGATAGAACTAACACGGATAATTTGATTACATAATGATTCAGCTTTCTACCACATAAATAAATTTTGGGAAGCTGCAACAGCAACACCTATTTCAGACAACTCCCTAACAGAAATTTCTGTCAACCACTTAAGGAACAGGATTATACAATTCTTTACCACTTCTCACCTCTGCCAGTACCTTCCTTCCACCTTTGATAGTTTCTCTGAGTTTAAACACTATTCCATTTAGGAAGATAAAAGTGCCAACCAAGAGAGGATTTTAAATATAACCTCTTTGATTGCTTGAGGTTATCTAGGCAGAAAAAGACCAAGGATACTGCAAGCCTTCCTCCCTTGCTCTTTGCATAATTTTTCATTAAATTAAAAATGGATTGCCATTAATAATGTATGCAGAAGAAGACACTGCAGAATCTCTTTTGTTTCCAAAAGTAAATTAATTTAATGTGAAAATAGCTCAATGTTAAGATATACAAATTTTTAAGTAAATTATATGAAGCACCACCATTCCTGTAGGGTATTTTACAACCACAGTTTTAGCTGAGGTGCTGCTCAATACACACTGAAGCAAGTTCATGAAACAAAGACCAACTGGACAGCTGGAACTAAGAAGCTAAAATATTTAAAAGAAAATCTTGCTGGTAGCCCAAGCTGAGAACTATTTCACTGCTAATTAATGATATAGGTCACAAACTGCTCTCTCCTGAGGATTATGACAGGACATTTGCCTCCCCCAGGCACAGAGTGTGGTTGTTCAAGGCCTGTTTAATGTAATTTTTTATGAAGAATGGTGGTTTTATACCGGAAGGACCTGGTGAATCACAGCACAAGAAAGAGAAAACTAGGCTGCACTTTGTGACTGACAAAACATATGTAAAAGCCTTTCAAGCTGTGCCCATATCAGAGGCTCCTCAGGCACAGCTAGGGCTGGGTGAGCCTCTGGAAGGCTGTTTGCAGCCCTGCTCCCACGTGAAGGCAGGAGCGCTGAGCAGGCACCTCCCAGTCCCTGTCCAGAAGGACATTCCTGCACACTCTCCCGGGCAAGAGCTACGTCCAAGGCTGCACTTTAAACACAAGTGTGCTGCCACTGCTGCACAGCTCCCAGTTAATCATCTCAAGGGCCATTTACCCAGCTATGCATTATTGCACCTCCAGGACAGTCATTCCAGATCACTGTCCTGCTGAATTCCTTGGTATAGATCTTGGGTTTGTGATGCCCAACCAATCTGCTGCAGGTGTGTTACTGATTTCCTAAACTGCAGAGTATATGTGTTTATCAAGGGAAGAAAAGAAGAAACAAGTCAGGATCCCAGTGAAAATCTAGCCCTGCAAACCTCATAGCAAAAGGGTTATTGGGATGTGGCAACCAAACTCTACCCACAATGGGTACATAACGTGGGACATCTTTAGCTCCAAACCAAGCCTTCTGTTTAAAGGTGCCAAATGCAGTTTTTGCTACAACACAATCTGTGAAAGGATCACTCAGCAGCACAGCCATTGCTAGAGATGCCGAGCAAACACATGAAACTCTCACCTCCCCCTCCTAAAGCTGAGCCAAGCTGAGCCATCAGTGCTGTACCTGTGCAATGACACTGGCCCAGCCTGTGGCACTCCTGCACAACCCCAATGCTGCAAAGCCTGACACTCCAGTCAAGCCCATACTGAAAACTCAGACCCTTTCTTAGGAGTTTGCATTTTAAAATGCACAAGTGTCAAGCTCCAATAGGATACTCAGACTTCAGATCAGACACAGCACACAGAGGAAGCTAAGGAGTCCCTACCTGGCTCCAAGTCCTTTATGGCACACACAGCATGTGTTTTTAAGTCATGAACCACAATCTTCACTGGTGGAATCTCTGCCAGAAGAAGAAACAGATACTCCCTGCAACTTACTGTTAGCCAAACCTTATTCCAGGGTAAAGGGAAACCAGCCTTGTGGAGCAGACATTTAACTGGATGAGTAATTGCAGCATTCCCATACTGCCTTTCTTCCTCCCCCAAACAGTCTGAGCAAGCTGCTGATCAGGATAAGTTTGTGCTTGTCCTGTGGTGCTGTGCCCAAGGTGTGTCTCTGTGTGTGATCCACCTGCTCTGTTCAGCACTGTCCATAATCCCTCAGCACCTGCCCTCAGGGAATGAGCAGGCACTCAGAAGTATTCCCCTCAAAAGTATCTTAGACATGGCAAAAGAGAACTCTGTAGCATAAAGTAAGCAGCAACCTTTGTTAAAAATTTACATTTTCACAAGTTCACTATGGAGAAACAGATCATCAGTGTCACAGCTGCTCAGGAGCAGCTCATTCCTTGGACTTGTTTCCACCTGGCTTAAGACTTGAAAACCTGTCTCACTGAACCTTGAGAAAGTGCAAGATAAGCTACAAGGACAAGAAAAACTCCCGAGGGATGGAGAGCAGAAATGTGAGAGAGGGAAGCACATACAGTAATTATCACACACAAGGTCTGGGTTTCTCCAGCCTCGGAGAAAACAAGAGCAGGTTCAGCAGCAGAGGGGAGCAGAGGCAGCTCAGAGGAAAGAGGTGTTTGAGTCCTGACACTGCTGTGAAGAGCTCTGCCACCCTTAAAATTCATGGCCAAGAGAGAAACTCTGTTCATTAAAGCTGGATGACAGAGAGAGCCACAGTCTGAGACTGAATGTGGTGGAAAGCAACCAAGTCTGAGCAGTGGAGGAACAGATCAAATGCCATCAGCACAGACACATTTCAGGGCCCCCAGGTCACAGCTCCCCCAGGTAACAGCATCTGGCACCTAAAAGAAGCAACTCACAGAGCAGCCTCTTCTCCAGAGCAAGAGCTCTGCACTAGCAAGGACACACAAAGAACTTCCTGCAAGTGATTTGAGCATCCATGTATCTATAACCAGAGGAGACTGCACAGGAGTTGAAAAATTTCAAATGCTTCCCCCATCTGTCCATCTCTCTCCTTTCTGAGCATCGTTCCACATTTCCCCAAGATCCTTTTCAGCCCAGCTGCTCTTTAAGTACAAGATGATCCTCTCTTTTGCCATATGAACTGAAAAATGTGTGTCAGTTGTGAGCACTGTGGACAGTCCAGACCACCAGAGCAGTGCACCTGCAGCTGCAGGAAGGTGTCCCATGGGATTGCAGTCTCTCCTCTGCACCAGGAGTGATCTGACTCCACACCTGCACAGCAGGGAGCTTCCCACGTGGAAGAGCTGGGAATTGCATTAAGCATCTCTGGTGTAGCTGTCAGGCACTAAATGCACTGTGTCTAAATACACAGTCCTACAAAGTACTCCAGTTTGCTTTTTCCCCAGGTGTAAAGCTGGCAATGAGCTGATCTGGTTTTATATAAGGCAATCATTTGACTCACACGAATATACTGTAATAGCTCTAGTAATAATTCTGCCTCTATCTCACCTCAGTTTCCTCCTGGATGAAAGCTTTTATTTAAAATATCCCCAAGACCGTTGCAAGGAGAGAGAGAGTGGAGAATTTCTGTCTTCTATGTCACTGCCTGCTCTTATCACAGCTGTCATTCTCCTTTCACTCTGACTGACCCTCTCTGAAACAGGACTACAGTTTTGCCTGTTCAGACATTAAAGTTTGTAGATACTATGGTTTAAGTACCTCCATCTGTACAATCTCTCAGTTCTATTCTTTCTAATCATGTTAGATTAGAAGGCAGTTAAACCTTCATTCTCCACACTCAGTACCCAAGCACCTCATCTAGTAAAGGATATTGCTGATGTTCTCCCTGTGCAAAGCAGGGAGCTGAAAGTCAGAAGAGCAGTGATTACTCAAACATTCCCAAAGCTGCCTGTGTAACCTCTCAGAGCTTACACTCAGTGTCATCCCAAGCTCTCCACACTAACCCATAAAATAATGTGCACTATTTCCTCAGAGATCAGTGATTTGGGACTGATGAGGAAGTCAGGGCACACATCCCAGAAGGTGAGGATGTGAATCCTGCAGGAAGCTTCATTTGACTGAAGCTGGATTCTGCACAAACACTTCTGCACGGGAAGGTGTCTTTAAGTGACCCCTCATGCTTTGCTCTCATATTATTAGAAGACATTTTCAGAATCGTTCCTCCTCTACTTAAGTGTGTTTTAAGCCATATCAAATGCCCCAAAACCTCACATCCAACTTTCACTTTGTCCTGCTCTTCACATCTCTCTCCATTGCTTTACTTCATCAGGTTCCCACTCAGCTGCTTTCTCTTTTTCAAGTTCTCATCCTTTGTTTCCTGCTCTCCACCTTATCACCCCACTTTCCCACTCGCATCCTTCATTGTTACTGCTGCTGTTACTTCAACCCTTCCATTATCAATATTCTTCTTTCCATTCTTTCACTCCTTCATTATCACAAAATGCCCTGTATCTCCTTTCTCAAGTGCTGTTTTCTAAGAAACTACTTTACCCTGCCACAATTTAAAAAGCAAGTCTTTTCAAGCAAGTCTTGCAATTCTTAAACCTATGGAGAGAGGTTGGAAAAAGCTGAGGAACACCACTTGCTTTTAGTTTTTAACGCTGTCCTTCTACTGCCCCTAAATCAACATTTTATGCCCACAGCTCTGATGGGCAAATGAAATGCTAACAAAATCCACCAAAGTTAAATCAACTATCCAGAGGTCTTGACACAAGCATTGACACCTTGACACCAAAACCACTTGACAAAGTACAGGATTTGCTCCTCCAGGTCATTTATCCAGACATGGGACACACTGTTATGCTAATAGAGAACTATTTTCCTGGCTCTGGAAATACAGCTAGGAAAAGCATTCCTTCTCCAAGCACAACACAGGTGACAGTCTCTCCCTTGCTCTGCAGCAAGTTTGAAAGCTGAAGAAGGGAAAGAAATCCAGTTAAATCAGCTGGGACTGCTGAAGGAGACAATACACAGTTCTGTTAAAATGGGAGACACAGGAGAAGCAGCAGAAGGATCAGCTCAGTCGCACAAAATCCAGACAGTTCTGCACTGCAGGGCAGACTGGGAGAGAAAATTAGGAAATTCTTGGTATAACCCTGGATTTAAAGCTTATGTGTCAAGCAGCATCACACAGGTCACTTCAAATTGGGAATTCACCTTTATACAAGGCTTTTTCCAGCTGTGTAAAGGTATCAGAGCTTTTGGGAGATAAATAAATGAAAGCCATGAGGGAGCTACACTGGAAGTTCAGAAATTACTTGGAACACTCTGCTGATATGTGCATGTGACTCTCATAGCCTTGGGAAGCCTGGAGCTACACAGAAAAGGAGCTCAGGAAAGCCCAAGGAAAACCCAGCAGCATGGACAGAAGTGTTCAGAGCCCTCTGAAAGAGCCTGGGATTGGCACCCAGCACTGAAGCACCAACTCCTTCTAAATACAAGTAGCTGGAACACCCCAAATAAATGAGGTGAGGAGTTTATCCTTCAAAGAAGGTGCTGCCTCAACACACAGAAACAGCCAACAGGACAGAAATGCAACATGCAGGAAGTTCCAAAACACAGGTGAAATTCCTCATAGTTCAGGGATAGTCTTATTTTGGCCTGCAGGGCATTTATTTGGTCAGTCACAGCTCTGTATCTGCAAACTCTCCTCTATTCCAGTGCTGTAAACACATGAATATTCTGTTTTATGAGGCCTGAGTAATATTCATGGGGACTGTCACTCAGCATCTCTCTCTCATGCTGACATTCACTCTGCATCGAGAAGGACAAGATCACTGAGATCCTCAGGAATGGATTGTTCTGCTGTTACTGGGGGTTTATTTTATGTTTAAACATTGGAGAAGGGGATAATGCATGGAAATGTAGATCTTATGTTACATAACACAAATGTTGCAAAGCAAGAAATGCTGCTCCTGCTCCTAACCCCCAAGGAAAACCAGTGCACCTCCAAGCTTTAGCTCATCCTGTGATGTTCCAAGGTAAGGATCAAGTTTGGCTACCACTCAGAAAAAGAGACAAAGCACAGAATGCATTTTTTCCCTAATCTTTCCATGAAAAATCACTGATTGTTAAAAACTGGACATAGACATTCTGTTAAAAACTGGAAATGCTTTCTGTTAAAAGGTAAGTTCTGTATTTTCTCCAAGTACAGCTTCTGTGATTTTTTTTCAACATCACTGAAAGCTTTTTAACACACCATACAGTTAAATGACAATAAAATGGCTGTTTTGAACATGAAGGAGATTTCACTTTTTCTGAAACAGAAAGAAAAAGAATATGAAAGACAAATCTAATTTTCTTTCATTATAATCCATTGATGCACAGATTTTTGTTAATTTCTTTCCTTATGGGTATAATCTAAACATTTTAAGATATAATAAACCTACAAAGCACCATAGGAAAATAGTAGAGAAAAGGCCTGGGGAATCTTCTAGCAAATTTTTCATTAGTTTTGTATAGAGAACATCATGTGAGAAGCCTGGGTGTGTGTTATAGCGAGAAAACATCGAAGGTCAGGGGAAAAGGACACACAGAAAAGGATATTCCAGCCCTGGTCCCCAGGCCCATCATCCAGAATTCCTAACACTCCCATCCCTGGAACTCTGCAAGGCCAGGCTGGATGGGACTTGGAGCAACCTGGTCTAGTGGAAGGTGTCCCTGCCCATGGCAGGAGGCGGGACAGGATGGGGTTTAAGACCCCTCCCAACCCAAACCATTCTGGAATTTCATTACTGGTTTGGTGGGAAAGGGAATACCAGAAGCTGTTGAACACATCTACTAGAAAAGTGAGCAGTAAGATGTTCCAAAAACATGTCTGGGAAATAAAACCCAAGGTGTGCCAGTGTAATTTAGCCCAGAGTCAGGAGAGCTCAGCCAGGCTGGTGCGCACGGCAAGGCCGGGGCAGCCCTGGCCACCCGGCCCCCAAACCAGCCCTGCTGGACACACAGCAGGAAACCTGGGAACTGTCCACACCAGGCTAAAAGTTGGGAATTACCCCCACCAGGGGATAATTAACCAGGTCAAAAAGC
The DNA here is from genome assembly GCF_027579445.1 of Ammospiza nelsoni. Taxonomy (NCBI): domain Eukaryota; kingdom Metazoa; phylum Chordata; class Aves; order Passeriformes; family Passerellidae; genus Ammospiza; species Ammospiza nelsoni. The sequence continues at coordinate 826,104 of NC_080656.1, read as the reverse complement.
TGGTTCCACATTAAGTTTCCAGAATGTAATGAGCACACAAGGTGCAAAAACAGCAGTTTTAAATCCCGTCTTTTCTGTCTCCACGATGTAACACTTCTAGACATCCCCACATCCACAGGTAACTAAAATTAAACACAAACTGGAAAATAGATTTAAGGCATTTTCTCAGTAACTGGAATGAACTGAGGATTTCATGTGCTATTTGTCTTCATGCCCACAGTTCTGAAGCAAGGCTGGGTTTTACATTAAGCACAGCCCTTTACACTCCACATTCACACAATGTAGTAGTTGATTATTTAGTTCTGGATGAAACTCAGTATTTTACATACGTGCAATACTCTTTTTAACAAATACTGGACATATTTCCCTCAGTAAAAAGGTAGTATGTTTACAATTATTACCATTCCTTTCCCCCATCGTGGTTTGACATTGGTGAAATGCAAAGGACCCATGAAAGTTGGTTGCCTACTTTCTTCTGCTACAGCTGAGCAGAGAAGGGGAAAAATGAATGAAGGGCTCATAAGTTGAAATAAGGACTAGGAGAAAATATTCTAAAGGCAAAACAGGTTCAAATTGAAAGGTATAAAGTAAATTTATTATTAGCAGAGTCAGAGGAGGAAAATGAGAAGTAAAATAAGCCTTTAAAACATCATTTTTCCCCCCAGCTCCACCCTCTTTCCCACCAACAGCACAGGGAGAAAAGGCATGGGGGTTTTGGTCAGTTAATCACTCGAGATCTTCTGTTCACTCGAGGCGGGGACTCTTTCCTCTGCTATGCCATGGGGTCCGTCACACAGGCAAAGAATCTTCCCAAAACTGTTGTGGTGTGGGTCACTTGTCCATGGGGTGCAGTCTTTTAAGGCTAGGCTGCTCTACTTTGGATGTAAGGGCCTTCTCTATTTCTGGAAGCAGGAGCCTTCTGTCTTTATTTGGGTCTCCCACTGGATCACAGCTTTCTCCAGCCTCCACCAGCCCCGCTGGGAGCACTTCTCCCACGGGCTGCAAGTGGATTTCTGCATTCCCCATGGACTTCATGCATTTCAAGGGGACAGTTTGTTTTGCCATAGTCCTCACTATGGCCTGCAGAGGAATCTCAGCTCTGGCACTTGGAGCACTTCCTCCCTTTCCACTGACCTTGGTGCCACCATGTTGTTTTACCTCACATGTCCTCACTTCCTCCTCTTCCCTGACTAGAAGAAAAACTGCTGCTCGTAGGTACCATTGCAAACAAGTTCACTAATTTAAAGATTCTTGCAGATCCCACAGCACCAAGAGGATGATTTCATCCAGGTTCTGCACAAGGGAGTCGCCCGCCACGTTTCTGCCGCTGGCCACATGGCCCCATCACCATGGCACGGGCAGTGCCCAATGCCTCTCCTCACACGGGGAAGGAGCAGCCCCTGGCAGGCAGTGCCCAATGCCTCTCCTCACACGGGGCATGGGGAAGGAGCAGCCCCTGGCACTGTCCCTGCCCGTGTGCCTGCAGCACGGCTGGCTGGAGCGGCCAGGCAGGCACAGCTCACCGCAGGCCACGCCGGCAGCCACAGCACCTCCCCACCCCTCAGGAAAAAACAGCATGCGTGCCATTTTGATCTTCTTCTGAAGCACGTCATCCCAACAGAGGCATTACCACCCCCTCTAACTGGGCCAGCAGCATGTCCATCCTCAGAGCCATCAGAGGCTGGCTCTGTCACACATGGTGGGAGCTTCTAGCAGCTTCTCACACAAGCTACCCCTTTTCCCCTCCCATGTCTTCCTTCCCACCATTACCAAAAAACCAGGCCATGCCAAATCAACACAGACCTCAAGGGGTTATCTCAGATTTAATGGTAACAGATCAAATCACCAGAACTCAGGTCACCAACCTGAACCTCCCAAGTCATGATTCGAGACCCTCCTACAGGTACAAGATAAAGGATCCATAAGGATGCTCCACTGTTGCCTGGCTTGCTGCAGTTGGTCATGCATAGACTTTTAAACACACATCTCAGTGACTGCTTGGAGTTACAGGCTTGTGAGAAGTGCTTGAGAGGATGCTGTTCTTGGGGGAAAAGAGACGGAAGACACACCCAGCCCAAGGAGCTAAAGAGAACACTTGTTTGTATCCTTTGTAACTTCCTAAATGTGGTAAAGTAACATTCCCATAAAGCCACCTCCCTGGTCAGGCCACCCTCTCTTCTGGTTTACAAACTCATTTTCTTTATTTCAAAAAGAATTGCTGCTGGCATAAATCAATTTCTCCACAGACTAAAGAGAAGGAATCCAATATAAACTGCTAAATGCGAGCTTTTCCTGAAAAGGACTACCTGAACCCTGGCTCAAGGCTTACCCTCCAGTCTTTCAGGGAGACAGGGACAGGATTTCTAAGACGTCCATTGCCAGTTATTTTAAATGGATCTCCAGCATCTATTCTGCATGGACATGAAGGCTCAATAGCATTAAAACTGCAGGACAAATGATGTCAGTAAATCAGAAAAGAATACAGCACCTGAGTGATCACTATCAATAAAGAAAGCAAATAAACCCACTTTTCGATTCAACAAGTTAGTTCCAGTTGTGTCTGGGAGTCCCAGCATGGATTGAACTCTGCGGTCCCAGCACTGATTGAACTCCACAGTTCCAGCAGAAACATTCACCTGATGGAGGAGGCTGCACAGAAAAGCCGGAGAAGAAACGAAGGAATGGGGCATTGAATGACCAGCACACAGTTAATTACTGAGCACACAGTTAATTACTGTGGGACTTCAGTCAGGTCTCCAAAATCCCAGGTCTGTCTCCCCATCCCTCACAGGCCATCTGGCGCACTGATACAGACTCCTCTTCCTCAATAAAGCAGGAGGAAGGAAAATCATCACGTGGGGCCAGCAAAGAAGGCAGACAATCTCTTGCACATTTTGTTGAGCCAAAATAAGCCCTTTGAGCTCACCCCTGAGCACTCACAGAAACCAAACAAGTAACAAATTTTTTCACAGACTGTGAAAGGAAATGAGTGTTTCATTTGACCCAATATAAGATAATTGTAAATAGTGTAGCAGAGCAGCACATTATGCATCAGCAGAGAAACTTTCAATAAATCATGGGCAGCTGAAGATCAGACCTGCACCACGGCAGAGCTCCTACACCAACCACCAACTCTTACTACTGTGAGCAAGACACAACTCCCCACAGTACCTGCATATGGTGACATGGCTAGGTAGGGCCATTGTTCCCAGGAAAACACACGTGGATCATGTGGAATCCCTTGTGCCTATTTTTCCAGTCCCACCGAAAACCCCGAAAACCCAACACCTCTGATTTCTGTCCAGGAAGAACAGGCTGTCCCTTTTTAGCATCTCAAAAATCCACACATGACTTTTAAGATGTCTTGAGACTCAATTTCTGTAGAGGAATGGAGGGAAATGAGTAAGCCACTATGTTTAAGTCAAATCTATAAAAAGAAACACAAGTGTCAGACTCCTGGGTGACAACTGTGGGGTGGCAGGTGACTCATGCCCTGGCACAGGCACACTGTAATTTGGTGCAAAGAAGTCATCGTAATCAATATTTACAGGTGAGTATTTTTATAAAAAAGCGCACATTTGCCACAACAGATTTAGAGACTGCTCTTTGAATGCAAAGAAAAGCATCAGATGAAAAATTCTGCACCTCCTCTAAAATAGATATGTCTTCAAACATAAACACATCTTCAAATCTGACGATGGAAATGGACATTTACCCTGGGTCAAAAGCACCACTAGAACAACCCCACTGGCAACAGGACCCAAAAGCATGGGGTGAGAGAATTTCTTCACAGAAAGGGCTGTTAAACACTGGAAGGGGCTGCCCAGGGAGGGGGTGCAGTCCCCATCCCTGGAGGTGTCCAAGGAAGGCCTGGACATGGCACCACCAAACCGGGATGGGCACTCAGTGCTCTGGGCTGGTGACAGGGTGGGGATCGGGCACAGGCTGGACTCGATGGCCTGGGAGAGCTGTTCCAGCCTAAATCCAACCTGATCCTGTGATTCTGTGACCACTCCATGGGCGATTCTGAAACTTGTTTAAAAGGATCAGTGCTATTATGCAACTGTTAAATGTGTTCATATTTCCAGCGTGAAAACAAACACAGCCAACAACTCCTCAGGGATGAATCTTGGGAAGCACCAGATAGATTTCAAGCACATGAGGTGATTACTTGGATGTTTCTGACAACTTCATGCCTAAGGGCTGCAATTGTGAACCAGAACTGGTGGCAGAGCTGGTGCCTCTGCTAAAGGCTCTAATCTGCAGTGATAGTAATAGTCTTTTTTCTCTGTCCTATTATCTGGGAAACAAGGAATACTTTTACAAATTAAATTAGAAAAAAATCCTAAACACATGCAATAAGCTTAAGAAAATCAAGATCTTATAAACTCTACTCATTGCACCACATATAGAACACACTTATTTCTCAGGCTTCTAATGCTTGCTGCAGGCTCTCCAAATGAACAGCTTTTGCTTATGAATTTGCTTTCAATATACAACCTTATACATAGGTTATATATAGGGCTTAGCTACAAGAAGGCCCAATATTTGCAAATTAAAAACAAGACCATCCCCGTCACTTTAAATCACTACAGAAAAGCTCAGACACATCTTTCCCAGATCAAATTGGAGGACTCACAGCTGATTTCATTCCAATTCTGTTAGTGCCAAACAGCCAGCATTCCAGAACTAGTAAATTGTATGTCCAATTATCACTCTTGGAGTTTAAGGGGCTGCATTTAAATGAAGATTATGAAAATGAAAGGAACTCAAAATGTCTTTCTGACTAGAGAAGTGAGCACTGAAAGTGATAGTTGCTCAGAAAAGCATTTCTAAAAATGTTAAGTCTTACCAAGTGTGGTTTAATAAAAATCTAAAGACTGCTATGCTTTTTTCTTGCTGTCCCTTACTCCCACCCCACAACAAAGTGACCTACAAGAGGCAAAAAAAGGCAGAGAAACAAAGACTTTCAGTAAGAGAGGCTGTGAGTGTGAATGAGAAGGGGGGAAGATATACTGAGGGGGAGAAAAGAAAAAAGGAGAAAACATTTTAAAAGAAGAAAGAGATTAAAAGAAACAAGTAACCCAAACAATAGTAGAAAAAAAGCATTAGAAAAACTTTGCCTCTAAATGGAGAGCAGACACTGCAGAAAGAAAAGTTCAGGCATGCTGAAGCACCGTAATTTATGGAAAAATGCAACTAGGCAGGTTCCCTAAGTGCAACCCCACACCCTGGTGAACCAGCACATCCAGATGCCTTTTCCCTCCTTGACACTTCTGGGGCAAGTTCCCTCTCCCAGAGTACACAGTGACCAACACATCAACCCTGGGTTACAGCTACAGAATTGCTGCCTTTTGTGTCTATTCCACCCAGAGCAGCTGTGGCCACCCCATCCCTGGCAGTGCCCAAGGCCAGGCTGGACAGGGCTGGGAGCAGCCTGGGACAGGGGAAGGTGTGCAATGAGATGGGCTTCAAGGGCCCTCTCAACCCAAACCATTCCTGATCAGTTCTCAGGATGGAAATCCACAGCTCTCTGTTACAAAGTTAATTCTAAATAAACCATGGGCCACAATCTGAAGTTCTACACAGGAGCATAACTTGTATTTCATGCCTAGAATAGGAAGGTTCACCACTAGCTAAAATAATGCTTTCAGGTACATCTTTAGGCCCAAGTTTGAAACCAGTTATGTTCCTCAGCAATCTCAATCCCAGTGCCTGATGCCTAAATGATTTCCCAACATTGCTTCCAAAGCAGAAAAAGCACAGAAACATTTATTACAAAGAAAATAAAATAAAAATCACTTGGCATAATTTTACTATCACAAGCAGGAGAAAGACAGGTGAAATAGGAAAGTGGCTATAAATATTCCTGATTTAAGTTCCTACACAGCAGACAAACTGATGGATTTGATGCATGCAGCAAAATAACATCTCTTAACAAAATTTCACAGAATCACACAAGTTCAAGACTGGAAGAGACCTATAAGATCATCAAGTCCAGTCGATGTTCTAACTGTTCAACTCGATCATGGCAGCAAGTGCCACATCCAGTCTTTTTTTGAATTCAAGGGATGATGACTCCACCACCTCACTGGGTAAATGATTCCAGTATCTGACCACTCTTTCTGTGAAATATTTCCTTCTTAATTCTAACTTACATCTCGCTTGACGCAACTTGAGACTGTGTCCTCTTGTTCTATCTGTTGTCGCCTGGAGAAAGAGACCGACCCCCAGCTCACCACAGCCACCCTTCAGGAAGTTGTAGAGAGCGATGAGGTCGCCCCTTAGTCTCCTTTTCTCCAGGAAAATTTACTCCAAGAACATTCATGGGGCAGCAAAAGTTATGTTTGAACCCCTCTGGAGATTGAAAAGAGGCTTTCTCAGTTTGAAGGCAGTAGCAGAGCCCAGCTCTGGTGCAGCTGAGGACTCTCTGCCTGCCAGGACAAAACACAGGAGCCCAGCCCAGCTCCAGGGAAGGAGCTGCAGTGTCAGGGCTGGCACGGAATCCTGGATCAGCCGAGCTGTGCCAGGCAGTGTTTTCCCTCGGGAAGATGCACAAAGTGCACAAAGTGCTGGGTACATGAGCCAGTGCATCACCCCTGTCTGCCTTCAGTCCCCACACACAGCACATCCACTGGCACAGGATTTCCCTCTTATCTAAACTAAAGCTTTTAAAGCAGACTAATGCAAATGTTATCCTTGCTGTGGCTAGATTCCTGGACATGGGACACCATAAGGACTGATTTGGCCACAGACCTCAAATTGAAACCTTTTCGGATTTCCTGTCAAGTGATGCAGTATTTAATTTAGCCCTTTTAGGAGAGCTATATATGAGAGTACTACAAGTAATCACATTCTGGAGAATTATTTTATACTAGAGGTGGCCTTTGAGTCCCAGTAAATATCTGTATTGTACTTCAATATCTGTATATAGGCCTTGGCCCGGTAGGTCCCAGTTGATCTTGATGGGCTGCAGCTGCCATGTCCTTCATTGGGCTGCAGCTGTGCTAGTGAAGATAACAGGAATAAAAGGGAGTGGGTTGGCCAGTCAGGGAGCCAACAGCTCTTCCAGGGCTCTGGAAGGAGCCCTGACTAAGAAGGAACAACATGCAGAAGAAGGAGTCTGTGCTGTGAAGATCTACAGCCATAAGAAAATACCAAAAGAAGGTATGGGACTCTAGAAATATAACAACATTATTTTGAATCACATTCCTTATCACAATCAAATTGATGGAATTCCTTCTCTGCTCCTCCGGAATTATTGCTATCATATAAATTCAGCCTCTCTGTTTTCATGCCAAATTTACTGTTGTCAACAATGAAAGGAAAACCCCCATTTAGTGCTGGAGGTTCTGCTCTTTATTGTGACTTGATCTAGATGCAAGGGGTTTAGAAATAATACTTACAATAAAAAGATTAATAATTATTAATAATCATCAAATAAATAAGCCTATTGAATATTTAAGCCAGTAACCATCTCCATAAAAAATTCTCCTGGGTGTCTCACAGTGCATGTAAATAACAGTCTTTAAAAAAATGATCCAAATTATTTTTCTGTAAGATTCAATATGTTTTCATCATTGTTGAATATAATGACACTCCTACAGGAAAAAGAAAACAGAGGAACAAGGTAGAGGGAGAAGGGAAAAAATAAACTAGAGCTTGCAAAAAGGAGGAAACATTGCTCTTCTCCCAGCGCTTCTTTACAAAAAGGCTGATGAAATTAAGCAATATATACAGTCTATGTATTTCAACAGAGGCTTGAAATGTCACTTTAACGTAAGCCAAAACAAAAAGAAAAATCCAATAACATAATAAAAAAGCCCACATTACTGAGAGACTAATTTTGTTCTCATATTTGGAGCCACAAGCTCCTGCTTTATGTGGCATCTGAGGACCCAAATGGATTATTTCAGTGTTTTCCAGCATCTTCAGTAGCCTGTGCTCCTCCACCTTCTCCCTTGTACGTCGTTCTTCAAACTTATTGCTAATCAAAAGAAATTTCTGGGATCTTCACTTCCATTTTTAGTGCTGGCCTAGTTAAAAAAACAAAGGGAGCCCAGCAATAAATAGTAAGACAGGCTCCTCTTTTTTTTTTGTTGAAAGAGTAAAGGGAAAGAATCTCTCTGCTCCTCCTTGATCAGATTATTGAGGCAAACAGGCTCTTCAAGAGCTGTTAGCAAAGCAGCCAGCATGGTGTGAAGTCTGGAGGGAAAGGAGATGGAGAAGAAAATCCTGGAGCCAAAATGCATTCAATGCAGCACCAAAGCGGACACCCGGCCATGGCACTCCTGGGAAGTGCTGGTGGGACACCTTGGCTGTGACTGAATTTCTGGACTCCTGCCCAATTCACTTTGGGTGGATTCAGTTAAATTCTCTCTGTGTGACTTCTTGAACAAGCAGGTACCTGCCTGACTGTCCCAGCTTATTTTTAAAATCCATTAACTGCTGTTCCATGCAGGAGGGAGATTTTTGGAACCCTCAGTTATTCACAACACCCTGATCAATCTTCCCAATGATTAAGGATGAATGGCTGATAACAAACCTTGACAGGTCACATGGAGGCAGCTGGCCTGGAGCAAGTGAATCTTTGGAGAAAAGTACCTGCACAGGCATCACCAGGTCCTCCCCATGGAAATAAGTGAAGACTCAACTCTGCCTGGATTTGTACTATCCTGAATCTTCCTTTTCCTTAAGGACCAGCTTACCTTACACTTGCTTTATGCCAGTGCACATCCAAGATGACTGAAATAAAGACTGAGTGACAAACTAAATGAGAACACAAAAACTTGGGAATTACATCACAAATAGATTCCATCACCACAGGATTTCACCTGCTCAACAGCACAGATCAGGTACAGAGATCAGACACTCTGCATGTAAAACAGTCTGCATCTGATTTCTTGGGCAAAGTCAGTCTCACAATGACAATATGAGGCTTTCAGACCAAAGAGAGAGAAGAGACCAAACAGGCTTCTGAAGATGGATTTTCTGAGCTGTTCCCAGTACCCTTGAACTGCAGAGGAGAGGAGAAGCTGTGTGTGCTTAAACAACCCTGAGTGAAGGGGCCCAAACACTGCCAGGTGTTTTTTCTTTAGACAGCACTGCCAAGGAAGTCAAGGACTCTACTCTGTAAATCATTGGAAACTGGAGAAATAACACCATGGACTTCCAGACCCATCCTGAGTGAGGGCACAGGTAGAAATGAGGTGACAATCCCTGCATCAGCTCCAGAGGCCAGGACAGCCTTTCCCTGCTGGCACAGCACAGTCCCTGTGCAGCACCCTCAGCTCTGCTGCAGCCATCCCCACCCCGTGTGCTCTCTGCTCAAACTTCAGGGGTCCAAAATGCATTCATTACAATGTTAAATGAATCTGCACTTGAAGGGGAATTGAGGGGAGGAAAAACTGATGTGCAGGTCCCCATGGCAGCAGCCAGAAAGGACAGGCTTCACAATTCTGTGGTCATTTCACCAAGGCAGCTCTCCTGCCTCTGAAGCATTTCTGCTGCAGCTTATCCACCTCAGCACTTCTATTTATACAGACATGGCTCACCTTACAACTGCCTCACACAAGGTTCCTCTTCCACCTTCCCTTCAAAAACCAATAGGAAAGCACTGTGAAAATAAGATCTCTTCCTAGAGTTCATCCCCAGTTGGTGCTAGGGCTGCAAAGACAAGGTGATACACGAGGTTTAGAATGCTCAGAACTGCCATGGGGATCTGGGGTGAGCACAAAGGGGAACTGCTGGACCAGAAACTGTCACCCTGATCCCACCTGACACTGCCATATGCCCAGCCCTGCAAAAGCAGCAGGAAAGGGAAGATCCAAATCTCATCTGCATTCAGGACATCATTTCAAAGGTGTCTTCAATGGGCAGACATATCACTCAGTCATTTTTTTACTGCAGTCCCTAAGTGAATTGTTATGTTGCTTTTATTACCATATTGAGGACATTCATTTAAAATAAGAAAAATAAGGAAGAAAGCAGTGAAGCTTGGCTGGAAAGTTGGGTAGACATGTCCCTGGGGATCTCCCATCCAAAGTCTGGGAAAAAACAGCTCTAATCTCCTCTGGTACTCCTTAGACTGGAAAAGAGAAACACTTGCAGATGGTGTTCCTGAGGGGGTGTGGGAGGCAGGGAAAAATAATTTCTCCAGACTCAGCCTTTGCATAACGTGTAAAAGTAAATGGATTTCTCTCACTTCTTGAAATTCTGCATTTTGGGGCTTTTTTTTTCCAGCCCTTGGTTGCTTCCTTCTCCCAGTCCCATGGAGTCCCATCTACATGCTCCCTCTCCCCTACACTTCACCCCCCTCATCAAGGCAACACCATCCCAGGGCTGCAGCACCTCATCACCAAAGTCTCACAGTTCCCACTTCCCAAGAGCTTCTTAGCAGCTGTACCAGAAGGGAATTCTGCCACTTTTCTCCTCTGTGTAACATGGTCAGAAGAGCCAGACTGACTCACAGGCACCAAAATGGACATTCCTTCCTCCACACAGGACGAGGAGCTAAGCTTGTGGGTTCAGCTTAACTGAAACTGGGAGTCACAAAAAGTCCCAATAGAACAATTTATAGGTTCATTATCAATATCAGCTACCAGCAATAAGGCTGATAGCTGATAATATCACACCAAAAAAGCAGTTTGGACAGAAATAAGCAGAACACTTTCCCATGCTGTCCTCTCTCATGTCCCAGCTCTGTCAATTAACTGAAGATGATCATCATCTACAGCAATTTCTTCTGCTTAAAACTATTTAGTGTCAACTGCATTGCTGGTAAAATTCCCATGTTCTAATAAGAGAAGTGTTTTGCTTGTTTGTTTTAAAAGCCCAGTACAAAATAGATCAGTTTCTTCCTTTATGCTCATCTAATGCTCCAGTGGGCACAGCTCAATAGTAATAACCTGTACTGGGAAGAGGCTGACTTGTTCTTCCCCAGTTCCCCAAAATTATCCTGTGTCAACCACCGAGAAAGAAGCGAAATCCAGCTTGTGCTTCAAGTGAGCTGCAGTGTCAGCATCCCTCAGAGAGGGCCTGGGAGCCCTTCAGTGCAGCTAACCAAGTGAAAGGCTAAGAGAACCCTCTCTCAACAAAGCATTTGTCCTGCTCCTTGTCTGTTGTCATGTAAAATACAATTTTCTTGGATGCTGAGACTCCACCATCCCACCCTGGAAGAATTCAAGGTGAGCTCTCCCATTTCAGCCCTGCCAGGTACTGTTGCTAAGCACATTTTGAAGGAATACAGCCACAGATACACCACAAGACAATCCAATATGGACACCAAAGCAGCACAGACCTATAGGAAGAGGAAGGAAATGCTATCCAGCAACTCTCACTCCATTCTTTTCCAGCAGGATGGAGCTGAATTAAAGCTCTGACATCACCAGAGCTATTAAGGAACAAGGAGGTGCTGCAGTTACCTGCAGACTCACTCAGACCACAGGATGACTGTTCTGGTATAGAAACTGCAGAGGATGACCTTGCATCTCCTCCTGAGGTGAAATTCTATTTGAGCATGCCTCACCTCACAGCTGCTCCAACATTTCCATTGCCATCACTCAGATGTCCTTGGCTTCCATGGGCAAGTCCTATGAATGGAAACAGAACCAGGGCAGAGGCTGTTGAACACCATTTTTGCTTTGCCACTGCCTAATTAGATGATGCTGACTAATCCTCTGCATTACTTCACAGTGAAAGGAACCCAGCAGGAGTGTTAGGATGGGTTTGAAAGAGCTAAAAGCCATGAATTATTTCCTTTTACAGAGAGCATTTCATTTGTACAAGTCGCTTCCATCAAGTGTTCCTTTCTGAGATTATATTCCCCACAAAATGCCTCTGTGGCCTCCAGTGTTGCAAGTTCAAAGAACAGCAGACAGAAACAGAAAAATGAAGAGAAAAAAGCTGGATGCATTCCACTGAAATATTTTCCATGTTGAAGCAACTACAATGAGAAGTGATTTGCAGAACTGGTCTCTTGACCTACCATTAAGTAAACAGGGGCTGTAAATTTTTGTTCTCCTCTTGCAAAAGTGTAGATCTGTGGCTAATATAGCCATAATGCAGCCCCTGAGCAAATTCACAGAGAGCAGCTCATGGGTTTACAGTGCGACATGCGCAAGCACCCCTTGCAAAGCTCAGCCCCACACTTGAGAGTCCTGTTGAGCTGAGAGAACCTCAACAGACTAACTTAAACCTAAAATGTTCTGATTGCCTTTGTTTCCTCAGAGATCCTGCTAAACCACAACTGCAAAAGACACAAGGTGAAAAGAAAGGCCACAGACTGAAATATTCAAGGATAGGAAATCTTTTATAATCAATTTTTTTGAAGCTTTAACAGGATGACATCATCAGCTACCTCATTACCTGAGCTGGTTCCTATGGCAAGTCTTCTTTTTTTTTTCTCCAGGCTTAGCCTGGTAAGTGATGATTCACAGGAAGCACAGCAATGCTACTGCAAAGACAGGGGAAACTATGGCAGCTCAGCCAGCCGGGGCACAGGGCAGCTCTGGTGGGGAACTACGAGGGCTCTACAGCCCTGGTGAGTATGGAAAGCATTCCCCATCTCACAGAATCACCACAAGGACCACTGAGTTCAACTCCTGGCGCTGCCCAGACATCCCACCAATCCCTGAGAGCACCCTGTCCCTGAGAGCATTGTCCAACCACTCCTGGAGCTCTGGCAGTTCCAAGCAGAACGTGGTATCAGAAAAAGAAAACAAATGTACTTTGTTGGTGAGTTTTCAACAAAACTTAAAGTATAATGAATGACTTCAAAATGCCAATGTTTTACTTTTTGTGATGCAGGGCCCCCCAAATCATTCAGGGGTAGACAAAATGTTAACTCAAAGCCCAACTTCCTCTGTGACTTGAGATACATCAAAACCCCCACTGCTCTGGATGGACAAGTCTGAAGAACACTGAACATGAAGAACGCAATGCACTTCTGGCACTGGTGACTGGGAGAAATTTTACCCCCTCCAGTCAGGAGCTCAAGGCCTCCCAGACTGTGTCAGCCTCCTGTCAGCTGCAGTGAAAGGCTGGGGTGTGGGGTGTGCTCCTCAGGTTCCTCCATGTCCATCTCAACCTCTACTAGAAAGTACCTCTTAGGAAAGAGCACAGTTTGAACCAGTTTTATCCTTCAAAATAACTCCACACAAACAGCGTCTTGCCCAACAACACAGCTCCTGAAAGCTGCCCAAGGTCAAATGTGCTCCCTCCTTCAGGCACAAAACCAAGTCAGCACAACTGCAACTTCACCTCCTCACCCACAGCAGATCCCCCAGGGTGTGCCAGGGCTGCACCACTCATTGAGGGCATTTTAGTCTCAGCCTTACCTGAGCACAGAAGTTGGCTGAATATTGTTACAAATTACACAGAAATTTGGGTCAGTGATAGAGGAGAGAACAAAAAGAAAAAAACAGCTGGGTTTACAGAGCACCTACATTTGTGCAAGGTAAAGAATAAATCCTCTTCTAGTTACACTGCAGCCATACTTGATCAGAAAGCAGAATGACTAAGCCCAGGTCCAGTTATTTTCAAAGTAATTTGCTTTCCAAAAAGCTTCCCAGGTGTACCTGCAGGTCAGTCCCTACTGTATGTGCCCTTTTAGATCTCATGTTTACATCAGCAGATGATTTTACAAGTACCTAGTGCAATAATTCTCAAAAAAATGTAATACATAAATATTTCTGCATACAATTAAACTAATAATTAGCTCCCATCAAGCACATGCATGCAGGAATGTGGAACAACAGCTGAGCAGTGGAAGTGTGCAGGCATTCATTAAGTCACTACATAAATGCAGGAAGATGCGCTGCTGGAAATAACTTTTGCTCAAGGTCACTAGTGAAGTTGTTTTAATGTAATTAATTCAGTAGCATTCAGAATAATAAAAACTGCATAAAGCACTAATTCAGCTGAGGGACAACAAGCAGCCACCGTCTGTGTATCGTCCATAAACAAACCATGACAGAGCTGGCAGTGCTGCACTGGGCCAGGGTTAAGCAGCCCCTGCTGACTCACCGGGCAGCTCTGCCACCATCCCTTCCAAGCAGGGGGGACAGCAATGTCCCCTGAAAGTCAGGACCCAAAATGCAATTCCAAGGGGGAAAAAGACAGGAACTCAGTAAGTTTAGTGCTAGCTACTTTTTTATTTTAGTAAATAGAAAGTCTTTCTCCGTGGTATTTGTATAATGTGACAGTACTGAGGAAGAACTTTGGTTGGTCTGAAATGAACAGGAGTGAGAAACCATTTCAGCCTCTCTTGTTAAAGACAGAAGGCTCAACAGTCTCACACCCTCCTTTCCTTCCAAGGAATCTTGTCATTTTATTTCCCAGCCAGCAGACCTGCCATAGCACACAGGGAGAAGATGGGAGAGCAGCAGCCAGGGGAGGATCAAACACCTCGGAATGGACTTCAGGCCCAACCAAACAGGTTTCATCATTTTCAGCACATTTCATTCCAAACAGCATGTAACCTATTTTAGTCCTCACTCTGAGCTGACTATAATTAACTGTAATTTGTACAGATTTCAATTTAATACATGAACTGGCTTGCTAAAGAAAAAAAAAAAAAAAAAAAAAAAGCAGGGCAATTACCAAAGTTAAAGAAAGTCAGAAACCCATTTTTAAGTTTAAACATCAGACAAAATCACATTGTATATTGGCTCTACATAATAGTCTTTCCAACACAATTCCAAGGTAAATATTTTAGAGGCTTTTATGGTATCTCAAACTTAGCACAAAGACAGAATGTGATTTTATACGCTAAAAAACTCAACTTCCCTTTAATGCAGTTAATATTTGTTTTCTTAGCAGCAGGAGAGGCTTATATTTCAAAATTTGGCTGGGTTTGGGTTTTTTTGCTGTGACATAAAGCACAATTGTGCTTAGGTTCAAATGACAATCTCCAAATCTGGTGAGACCTGGCCTTATTTCCCATCTCCAATTCCATTCGCTTCTATTTTATTACTCAAGAAAAGACCATCATTTCCAGCCTCTCCTTCCACTGCCACCCCCAGTGTCACACAAAATCCCAGCAGTGAAAATAAAGAGAAGAAAGCTCTGTTTCAGAACCTCATGTGGACATTCCCCGAGGAAAAAACCCACAAGAATAAACTCTTACTCATTTATATCCAGACCTCTCTTTTTTTCCTCCCTCCCAGGCACTCTTATCTATGCTACAGAATTTTCTCTGCTGTAGGTGAGTTATCACAAAATCCCTTTTACAAACAATATGGCAAAGAAAACCAGAAGAATCCCAGAAGGTTTTGAATCAGAACTTGACATCCTGTACAGTTCCAAATGAGTAAATCTGCCTGCCCTGCACCTCCTTTTTGCTACTTTAATTGCATTTCTGTGCCTTGCATCCTTCCTTCGTTGAAAACTTTTACTTCTCTGGTAACTCCTGAGACAAGACAGCAGTTTGTGGAGTAAAGAAGAATAAACCTGTGAAATTTTTTGTAAGGAGGGAAAACAAGAAAAACTCCCAGTGCCCTTATCTGTACAAAACCACCCCTGGATTCCTCTCCAGCACATCCCGCTGATGCAGGCAGCCACATCTGCCTTGGTTTTCAGCCTATTGCCAAAGTTTTCCTGACTAATGCTGCAAAGCCTGGCTGGGAGCTAAGCTGCAGTGACTTCAATTGGAAAGCAAGTATGATAATTTTGCAGGGCTGTCTGGCAAGCCAGGAAAGAGATGAGGGATGGAAAGAGTGACGGAAATGGAATTAAGAAGTAGTAGATGAGGTGACATTCAAGGAGAGAGAGGCTGTAAAAGCAATGACACCATTCTGACTTGACACACTTCAGATAATGTAACTTCAAGCTGACAGAGCATAAATAGTCACTGATGATGTAAAAACAGAGTTGGGAGTACCTGGAAGTATTAACTTTTCCTGGGCAACTGTCATTCCTACAGCCCAGACAAAATTATTTTGCCTCTCTGCAAGTTAAATGGCACCATTTTGCTTTTGGCTTCCAAGAAAACTTTGCTCTAATTAGAACAGTTCCTTGCAGAGCAGAGTGCGTTCCCAGCACCACTGTAAATGAACAAATGCAGCAAAGGCAGATGCAACTTTCACCTTGCAAGGCTGTTTACAAAGTTTTGAATTCATTCAACCAAGAGTAGGCAATGTCTAGCCAAAATCATCACAAAGCCAAGGAGGAACAAGCACAGCCCAAACTCACCAGTGGAATATAAAGTATGAGCAGAAGAGCATTGCAGAAGTGTAAGAGGGCTGAGCTCCAAAGCATCCACACCTCTGTGTCTCTGAGCTGAGCTCCCTACCAGCAACACAGAAACACTTGTGTGGGAAAACACCACTGGGATGAGCCTGAAAGGGCCAGAGGATGTGAGCAAAAAGGCAGCAAGCTCTGCTACTCCACAGAGTAAGTGAATTTCCAGCACACTGCAAATGAAGAGAAACTGAAAGGAATGACTCAGTGAGAGCCAGGGCAGGAACAGCTGCATGACCCCAGATGTGCCCCAATTCCCAGTTCCTTCTTTGTCCCTTGCAGCAACTTCAAACCATGAGAGAGAATCCTCCCCAAAGCTCCAGAGCTGTCCCAGCAGTTCACCTTCTGCTTCCACATCAGCCCTCTTAGACAGGGAGTAACATGGCCTGACTGAAATGTCCCCCAAACATCCACTCACAGCAAAAGCATCACCCCAAACCAATCAGAGGGAGACGAGAGCAATGACACAAAAACATCAGGAAAGAAATACAGCACTGGAATAAGAAAAGAAACCCCAAGGAAAGCAAAAAAGTATCCAGAGATAGGAGTCAAGGACTGTGCATAACAACGTACTTGGTGTGGTTGCTTGTAGAGGGGCAGAAGGTGGGGCAGAATCATCATTTTCTTGGAAATGCTGTGATTGGGCTTTATCCAAAATGAACAGCATTAATTGTTTACACCAGCAGCAATTGCTGTCATCACCATTTTCTATTACTCCTCTTTGGTTTCCATTTTTTCCTGCTGTCGTGACAGCTATTTCTTACCCTAAACAATAAAGAATACTCCTATTTCTGACTGTTTCTAATTTGTGCACTCAACTCAGCACTCTCAGACACAGGGCTTGTCATGGGACAGTATCCCCACTGAGGACAGTATGGGGATTTTGGCCTTCTAGGAGCAGTCACCAAGGAAAAAAACTTGTTTCAAAGATAGCAGCTGTTTAAAAAGCATCATTGGCCTTCAGAGCTTGAATCAGAGTTTTGTCTTTTTGACAGCTGACCAAACTAGTGCTGCCTGTACTGAATTCCAGCTACCCCTTTATCTCTACCACGATAAGACTTTTATCTTGCCAGCCTTTAGACTGATACCCATCTAGATGCCTCTTCATCCAAGTCAAATGAGTTTTCAGCTGTTTTTCGGGGCTGTAGAGATTTGCATACCATGTAACAGTGATGGCATTGCAGAACTGGGACAACAGACAGGCAGAAGAGCAGTGCCATTAATTCCTTAACATACTAAAGGTGGATTTAAGGAAGGCAGAGGGACTTCCTTTTTGAACGTCCCAGAAAAACAGCATGCTTTTCCAAGCTGCTCATGTGGCTCTCAACAAGCTTTGTATTTTGCCCAACCAAAACACAAGCCATGCTGACCACATCACTGAAATGTGGCTGGAAAATGGAAAACATTCCCCTTTCACAAATATACTCCCAGGAAATAAATAATCACTCATTAAACACAGAAACACAAACAATAGCATTGCCTGTTCAGAGCTGGTTTGACCTGTCTCGATTTACAGTTTCTTTCTAAGTCTATCAGCTGAATTCTCAGTAACTACACGTGGCTCCCTGCCCATTTTTAGTACCTGAAGCTGCCTGGTAACTTGAGTGCCTGAAGCTCTCTGGTGTACTTACTCCTTTGAAGAAAAGAAGCTGTTTAGAGGGAAGGGCAAAGGAAAATGTGCAGCTTCCCAGTCCTAGAATAGACATTGTAAAATCAATGGAGTCAACCACAACAGCAGTAAAGAATCACTTCAGTTCTCCTGGAAAATTCTGCTATTTCAACTTAAAATGCTAACAAGATCTGCCCTTTCTCCCAAAAGTCCAACTTAATCTTGAGTTTTGAAGGGGGAAAACCCTAAACAACCAAACACTGACACTACAAACACATCCCAACCCAGCATGGGAAATAAATACAAAGTAAAGTTCAACCCTGTGATTGATTAATCTTTGTTTCACTTGCCCAGTACGTGCAAGGGAGTTATAAAGCCATCTTTGACTGAACTTTGGCCCCTCAGATACAGCAATACGCACTAGAAATGACTGAACGCTCATCATTCACCTGCTGCCCTTCATCTTCAGCCCCGCCTAAGCCTCGCATTAAGTTTCAAGGCAAAACAAGTTCTTGCCCCAACAGGCCCGGCTCATGCAGAGACTCCTCCTCTGTATTTCCCTGGAGTGTGCGCAGCTCAGAGGAGCAAAAACCCCAGCACGTCCCTTCCAAAGCATTCCATGGTCTCAAGGAGCAAGGTGGCCCCAGCAGGGAACAGCCTTCCTGCCCAGCTGCCTGGGCAGAGCACCCCAACAGCTCCTGCTCCGAGCGCTGCCACACGCGGGCAGAGGATGCTCAGTGGGAAAAATGCATGTATGGTATGATTGGCTTTTCGCAAATATTGTTATGAATAAGAAGCTTGACTAAGCAAATATTCAAGCAGCAATCAATTTATTATTTAATATGGTAAAGTATGAGCAATACAGCGCTGGGTGCAGTGGGGGAAGTTTTCCCTCCAACTGCACACCGATAGTTGATGGTTACAGGTATTCATAGGGCTACTCATCAGCTTTTTCAGCAGTTTCTATTCCAATCTTTTACTCATCAGCAATTTTTATTCCAAATTATTACATCACAATTCTATACACTGTTGTGATTTTAGTTTCTCAGGATGTATCTCAAAGGAGTATCCCCAGATGGTGACGGTCCAGTTTCCGAAAGAAGAAGACGAATCCCATCTGGTGGGGTCCCGCTCCCCAGATGTGTGTCCACCTTTTAATTGCAGAGACTCTAAATCTCATAACAGTGATGTCCAGCTTCCCTTTGGTGGAAACCATAAACCCTTGACGTGATGTTCACCTTCCTTTCTCAAACTGTTTTTCTCTGCTTCAATACGGCATGAGATAAGCATATTTCCTTTATATATATTCCAAAGCTATAGTTTCAAGGATACAAGTAATATTCTAAAATTATACTTCAAAAGGTTATTATTGCAGAGCTTTTTATGGATTAAATGCAAGCAAAAAGCAACATCTTTAACACCTTAATTCCAATGCTCCTAAATCAACCAGGGTTAATTGCAAACAAAAGATAGGTTCAAAGGCCTTTTTCCATGCTTTACTTTCTTCAGTTATTATTAGAATTCACAGCTCTCCCATTGTCAGCGTCCACACATATCGCAATCACAAGTACACACATCACCTGTTTGTACCTGACACGAAACACAGCTTTGCATGTCACAATATTAAAATGAATGTTATATGTGTTGTGTTAGTAAGTAATGCTGTATTAATTCTCTTAGGTACTGTGTTAAATATAGTTTTAGGTTATAAAATTGTTAATGAGGCACTCGCACCAGATAGCAGCCACAGCCACACCCAAATCTTTCAGGGAAACAAATTTATTGCCTTCTTATCAGAAGAAATGAACTTCTTCCCACCTTGAAAGCGCTGTTAGGATTAGAAGGAATAAGTTGACAATGACCAGACAGAATCCTGTGTTTGAATGGAATTTATGCACCATGTATGAAGTGTATGAATATGCACTACTGTTCTTAAGGGTTAATCCTTTATTAGCAGGTGTCCTTTTTCGGGCTCGTGATGCCCAGAAAAAGGTACCCGGACTGTCTGTAACTCTTTGCTTTTATTGTCTCATATTGTCCTAATTCAATTTGTCCAAATTGTTATTACTCTAATTGTGTTACTATTTTTATAACCATTTTATTACTATTAAACTTTTAAAATTCTAAAAACAAGTGATTGGTGTTTTTCACACTGAGGAACGAGGACTAGAGGATTTTGGGGTGGAAAGGGAGGAAAAAGAGGGGGGAAGGGGAAAGAGAAGGGGAAGAAGGGGGAGAATAAGAAGGGAAAAGGAAGAAAAGAGGGGGAAATGGGGGAAAAAGGGAGGAAAAAGGGAGGGGGGAAAGGGGAGGAAAAGGGGGGAGAAGAGGGGGGAACAAAAGGAGGGGAAGGGAGAAAAAAGGGGAGGAAAAGAAGAGAAATAGAAGGAAAAGGGGAAGAGGGTCTGTTTGCTAATTTGCAGTTTATTGTTGTTGTTGTGCTTCACCTGTTGCAAAGCTGGATAATATGCACAATCTCAGTGCACAGGAGAACAATTCCACCACCTATTTAAATCACATGCTGGTCTCTGCAGCCCCCCAAGTTCTTCTTAAGAGGAGAAAAAGGGACTTTCAGAACTCTAAATGAGGTAAAATCTCTTCTGACACATATGAGAAAATTAAGCACTGATTAGCACTGAAATCCTGTAGCCTTTCCAAAACTCTTTTTTTTTGTGTATAGTGTTTAAAAAGTTGTATTTTACCTGCAAACCTTGTTCAGAGATGTAGGGATGCTAAACATCTATTACCATTTGTGTAAGAAATCCAGGTGCAAACTATTCAATTCTAGCTTACATTTAAGAGTCAGTGCAAAAACCCTGACACGCAGCTCAGGGGGAATTAATCTTATCCTCAGGCAAGAATTAAAGACAGGCCGGCTTCATCACCCTGGGGAGGTGCTTGTTTGTCAGCATCAGCTACTGAGGAAGCCCAGAGATGACAGCCATCCAGTATTTAAACTGGATGTTAGGGCAGATACATCCTACCAGAGGAGGAAGTTTTCTAACCCCATTAATCTGGTCCAGCAACTGGAACATTTTGGGAAAAAATTTCAGGACTCCCTGCAATATAAAAGATTTAGACTTGGCTGAAACAATAAAAAACCCCACTGAAAAAACCAACTGAAAAGTCCTAATTTTAAATATTCCATTAGGTCTGATCCATTCCTAGCCTACATTTCAGGGGGTTTTTGTTGTTGATTTAGTTTTATAAAAGTTAAGTATAAAAAGCTTCACACGTAGGGGATGAACAGCTGAATCAGGTGCATTCAATGGTCTTAGCACAAAGAAAAACAAATCTCTGTAGAAGAACTTGCCCAAATGGGAGTTTCTTCCAGCAGGGCTGCTATGCTGTCAGATGTTACCAAGGGACACACAACTCCTTCTTTACCTCCAAATCCTGCCCTTGGTCCTAACTGTGAAAGCTAAGTGCTCTCTTCTCCAAAAGAATTATGTGATCTGTTGTCTGCCTGCTTTTAACAAGACATGTTAATCAAATATCACCAAAGTTTTCTGCAAAGAACCAAAAATTGCCATAATTTGTGTGCCTTTTTTACTTTGTATCCCAAATTTACTTTCATACTAAAAACACTGATTAGTTTTGCTCCCATCTGACTACAGTGATAGGAATATAAGTGCTGCTTGTGCTGCTATTCTGTTTTCTCAGCAATCAGAATAAAACACTGCTGTCCTCCAGACACATCTTCAGCTGCTGTCAGATATTCTATGGAACCTATTTCTACATGGGCTTCTTTGGGCATCCTGGTGAGTCTGAGTAAAACAATAAAGGCACAGAATATGCTGACTCTAAAATATCTAAAATTAAACCCTTCCCAGGGGTGCCAGGTGACATTCACCC
Source organism: Ammospiza nelsoni (assembly GCF_027579445.1). Taxonomy (NCBI): domain Eukaryota; kingdom Metazoa; phylum Chordata; class Aves; order Passeriformes; family Passerellidae; genus Ammospiza; species Ammospiza nelsoni. The sequence continues at coordinate 804,401 of NC_080656.1, read as the reverse complement.
TGGCAGGTATGAGCCAGCAGTTTCACCAGGTGAGGCAGAAGCACAGCACTGACTAATTCAGCAGCAAGAGATGCCTTTGAGGAAGGATTACTTCATTCCCCTCCTCCACCCTGGTTCCCAATTAGAATGATGTAAAAGCCACACTATTCATAAAAGACAACAGCCAAATGAAGCACCAATACACAGTGCAGGAAAAACAGGGTATCAGAGGGACATCTCCCTGTTTTCCTACAGCTCTGCCTCCTGATGAAGAACATCTACAGTAGAGCAAAATATGGAAAAAAAACCCAATCAAAATAAGCCAAACAAAAATAGCCCCACTAATTTAACAGAAGATTAAGAAACCCCCCAAAGAGCAGCTCATATTAGAGAAGAGGCATTTTAGGGCACCTCAGAAACACAGAGAGATGGTTCTCAAAGCCCACAAGGGCCCCGGAGGTTTCTTTTCCCCTCTCCCCCACACCTAATCTCTCTCAGTTGCACATGATGTAAACAGATGAGGCTCAGAATACAACAAAGCAATTGTGTGAAAGAACAACTTTTTTCTTTTGCTTTATGAAAACTAAAGGCACTGGGGGAGGGTTGGAAGCAGATTCCAAGATGGGAAAGCTAAGAGAATTTGGTCTCCGCAAACCCTCCTGGATCACATTTTTGCTGCAATGCAAACCTGCTCCTTGTTCCTCCACAACACAGACACCCAGGCTGGACCTTCTGCCCTGGGATGGCAACAGGAATATTTCCATTTATGCACAGCTGGAGAAGGCACTTAAAACCCCAAAAGCAGTGATACACCATGGGTGTGGAACTCACAGCAGCACCCACAAACCTGCTAAACCTCCCCAGGATAAATGATCTCAGCAGCAGCTAACCCAAAACGCCAGACATCAAAGCCTGTGCACTGACAAATAGCTGGTGAAAGAACTACTCCAAGAAATACTCTAAGAGCTCAGAGATGTGGATTTGTATCAGTCCTGACAGAAGGTAAAACCACAGCTCCAGCAACAAAATGAACTCTTTGATCGTAGGAAAAAGATACCCAAGGAACAGCACAGCCCACTGCAACAAAAATGATTAAAAGAAAAACTGATCACCTAAACCACAGATAGCAAAAGCATAAGTAGGAAGAAATGGAGGAAAAGATCATCCTGTCTGTGACTTGAAGATTTAAACAGAAAAGCAATCAGTAACAATATATGGCACTCAAATTCATAAAACCTATTAAATCACCTCCCTGCAGTCTTAATTACTGACAGGAGTGACTCCTTATTAATTGATAGGGCACCCTCAACTCAAAGACAGCAGTGAAAAAATTTGATACACAAGGTTTTTCCCAAAGCTTAAGTAAATTTATATTGTACCCATCCACTCCCACAAATCCACAAAGGTCAAAAACCAGAACAACACAGTTCTCTGGCCACTGTGGCAGCAACAGTAAAAGCAGATAAGCAAGAGATTCTCTTCCTCATGAACACAATATGAAGTATCTTCATTCATAAATTTCTTTCATTTTAAATAGAACCCTGAAGATGCATCTTGGGTATGCAACGTGAGGCTAAAATCCCACTCCATTTCTGTGCTATTAAATACAACTGAGGGATTTGATGAGGCTCTGTAAATATATCATATATAGCACTGAAGGGATCCTGCAGTTAAAGAGGAGGATTCAGCCTGCTGGCAGTGCCCAAACCAGGCGTGCCCACAGCAGAACCCTGTGTTCACATCTACACTTGTGTATGTGCCCTATTACTTACTTTATATTTATATGAATATAAACAAAACATGGGATTCGGTGTGGGCACAGACACCATTTATAGAAATTGAGGTTATGCTTAGAAACCCTGATCTGCAATTACCTCATTCTCATGTTCTACACTGAGACCACATTCACATGTACAGTGCACAAACCTGTTCCCAAACTCATCCAGAATTAAATCAAATTGCTACATTACCAAATTCCAGCTTACAGGTTTCATATTTTTTGAATTTAAGGCTAAGCTAAAATGAAAACAAAAGGCAGGTGAGTACTCCCCACACAGAGCTGTATTTACTGCTCAGATGCTGAGTATATACTTAGGGAACACCCTTCCTACCTTTTAAAATGGTAGAAATAAAACAGGATATGTGGGGAAGATGTTCAGAACACCTCCTAGGGGGGAAAAAAAACACAAACACAAATACTATTTCATTGATTCACCTGAGAATTGGAACTTACTTCCAGACACCCACACTGAAGCCATGAATCACCACAGCTCCCGGCTGGAAGCCCGTGCTGCAGCTCCTGTTTCCATGACAATCCTGATGCCTCCCTGCTCAGAGTCTTCCTATCAAGGTATTCATTCAAAAACAAACAAGGGGGGGGCTGTGAGCCAAGTGTGACTCAAGAAAAAGCTTTAAAATGCTCACACAAGATCCCAGATTTGCTGAAAACACAGTTAGGAAACAGCCAATCCATCACAGGAGCTATTTCTGCAACAGGACATGGCTGAACTTTCTGAATACCTCTCTCTGGATCAAAACTTTCCCTGTGTAGGCTTCCCCTCTTCTCAAGGCAGCTAATGCAGAGGAAAGGTCATTTTTAATCTTTTTAATTATTACTTTTGCTTGGACATCTGTTTGCTTCTCTCTGAAAGGATACATTGTTATCCACACACATCCTGACCCAGCTACTAATCTTCAATTCAGCTTAAATTGTTCCCAGTTTGAAATCCTTGACATTACAGGAAGAAATGGGACCAACTCCTACTCACTCACATGAAAAATTTAATAAAACAAGCCTGTTCTGGTCTTCTGACTGTTTTTTCCTGGATTTTACAAGAACAAAACAAGCTTAATGCACAGCTGAAATATATAGTTATGGTATGGCCTTCTGAAGAAAAATCAGGGTGATGTTTCAAGCCTCAGGCATGATATATTAAACCATTCATGAGGAAACACAAAATTTTGTCTTTTCAGAGAGAATATCACCTGTTGTAAAGAGCTCATCAGTTGAATGAGAGGTTTCTGCACAGTGCAGCAATTTAAATCAAACACAGGGTTACTCCAGATGAATCTCCTTCAAAATACAACTTTCACTTCTTCCAAGTGGTGAGGACATGAGGAAGCCAGCGGCACTCTCAAAAGGAGATATATTTTGGAGGATTTACAGTCTGTGTTAAAGTTATGCTGATCAGGCACTAATGCAGATATGCTCCCTTTAACCACAAGTCTTCAGTCTCATCCAAGCAACCTGGGCAAGTTTTCCAGAACAGTGGCAGAAACAGCATCTCAAAAAACACAGCAGCAGTGAGAAAACCATATCTGCTGGAATAGAGCGTGGTGACAGGCACAGAGCCCACGCACAAGCCTGTGGAAACAGTTAATGGGAACAATAAAAATAAAGCTGACAATTCCAGTTATAGTCCCTAGCTCCACACTACATTGGAGCACCACAGCCTTTTAAATGCACTTATCCCAGCCAGGAAACTACTATCATTCCTGCTGTACAGAAACAGTCAGACAAGTGCAGTTTGTCTGGGTAACAGAGAGAACTTGGGTAAGTGAACAAAGCAGGTTCAAAATTAAGGTCTTCTAATTGGAGTGTAGAGGCCACTCTCCAAGCCCAATCTCTCTATGCCAACACAGACCATGGTAATTAAAAACATTTGAGTGTCCTCCAGCGTGTCTTTAACACACCACTGAGCAAATGGATGCAAGTGACCTGGCAGCATGTCACCTGAGAGGCCAGCACTGCCCTCCCTGCCCTCCATGGAACTCTGGCAATGGCAGGACAGAACAGCTTGCTGTGGAACTCCCCAACTCGGCCAGGCCACCTTCCCTTTGCCCCAAGCCCTTGAAATTCATTTCCCTTATGGCAATAAACACCACTTAGCTGACATAAGTTGTTTATTTGCCACGTAATTGTCTTCAGAGAGTTGCAGTGTCATTCCTCCTCATTATAAAGAGCCCTGCAGTTGTCTCTGTACAAATCGGTGCTGCCCATGGTTTCACAACAGTCCCCGTGGATTCCCTCCCTCTAATTATTAATAGAAGTTAATATCTTCACCTCAAACGATCTGCTCTTCTCCCTTGGAAAGGCACTTCTGTTGCAAGTCCCTTTTTGCATGGTTTTGCAGCAGAAACACATCTGGCCCTCATCAGAAGCATAGTAAGGTACTGCTGAACGTGTTCTCACTAAAAAATGCATAAAATTCACACTAAATAGTGAAACTGCCCTTTCAAAAGGAGGCTGGGTCATTCAGACACTCCAAAAACTTGCCCAAAACCATAAAAAAGCTTCCTGTAGCATTCTGGAGGGCAGAATTTCACCTGAACATCCCCAAGCCACTGCCCTGCAGGAAAGGTGTGCTTGTAAGAAACCAACAATTAGCACTGGTCTCATTCTTTTCTTCTTTTAAGCTTTTTTGTTTGTTTGTTTTAAAGCTTCAGAGCCTGAAAACTACTTTGGCTAGAAACTCTCTCCTATCAAAAATAAGGAGTTGACAACATCAGAGACATCCCTTAAGGCCTGGTAACTGAGAACACCAGATCCACATGAGTACATGTGCTACCAGAAAAGCCTAATAATCCCAACAATTTCAGTAGATCTGCTAGATTTAAAGATTAATGCTTTATATAATTCAATATATGCTCTTTTATAATTTCAGCAATGGCTTCTCACAGCTAAAATTACATGGGGGGAAAGGGAAAAGTAGTTATCATCTTAAATCTTACAACTTCCTTATCTTATGACAAGCAAGAACTAAGAACACATTAGTTGGCTGGTCAAACCTTTTGGGATTTGCAGGGCTGGGGTGGAATTTCGCATATTTGATCTTTGTATCTTTTTTTTTTTTTATTTTAATGATATGCTCTAAGCATTCAGGAAGTAAGAGAAGTTTTGTCTCCTGTATCTTCATATTTGATGGCACTTGGAGATATTTAATAACTGTAGAATCCTCTATCTAATTGCCAAAATGGATGTCAAACTTTGAGGGCATCACACCTCTCAGCCCACTTTAACCATACAAATATGTTTGATTAGTGAACACAAGGTTTAAGAAAAATACAGAAACCACACTCCACTTGAGTGGAGATAAAAGATAAAAAAGCATTCTGATTGGTAATAAAATATTCCTGAGAGTTTACAAAGCCCAATGGAGCACTGGAAAGAGCAGGGAGAATAAGTGTTTCTGGAGAGCAACATACAAACACTTTCTCTTTAGTAGGGAATTTGAAACATGTTCAGACAAATGGGTTTTGCTGTGTCTCATCCTGCCTGGCTTTTTAAGGCTTCCAGGTGTGCTGCTACAGCTGCATATTAAGGAATTGCCAGGTAAAACAGAATGTTTCTTGCATTTGTGAGCAATGCTGACAGCACACTGCTCAAAAAGGGGTCTCTGTAGTTTGCCCTTCATAGTATTAAAGATCAAGGATGGCAAGGAGCCAAAAATAGCTGTTTCCTTTCCACAGAAAACAAATGTACTGAGCTGTCCACCCACATTTCAAGCAGCTGGGGAAGATTTAGAGTTGGGAAACACAGGCTAAAGAGGGTAATCCTGCAGCAGCCAAACACTAGTACTACAGCACATCCAGGCACAAGAGCTAAGGCAGAAGGTTTCTCTCAGTCAGAAGAGTTCTTAGTTGGCTATGAAAAAGAACAAAATTCAGAACAACTACTTCAGTGCAGCCCCTCCACTCCAATCAGGAAAAAACACAACCCAAAACTCAGGCAAACACCCAAATCCTGAAGTGTTGTATGAAGGGTCATAATGAGAACTTCCAAATAGCCAGATTAAAAAGAATAAAACTAAACTCGCATTAAAAAAAACCAAACAAACAAAAAAACCACCACCACAACAACAAAAAAACCCAGCCTTTTTTCAGCCTTCTCAGAAATTAGAAAATTCTGTGCAAATGGCTGTAAAGGAGGAAATTAGCATTTTCTGGTTTAATTTATTACCAACAATATAATGACACCAGCAGGAATTTTACTAGAAAATGACAGAAACATCAGAGAGAGCATTCTGCAAGTAAGGCATCCCTGCTCAGTATTTCAAGCTCTAGACTCATTTTTGGTTTGACACAGGAAAGGCTTCCCTGGGCAGCTTTATTCCCAGTGACTTCAAATGATTACAGTTTCTCTCCTCTATGCTTTTGTTTTTCCATGTCCAGACTGGAGACAGTTCCCTTATTATCTCACAGCACTGTTAGCAGATTAATAATCACAAAATCCTGACTTCATCAAATCAAACATGCTGTAAGTAACTGTGTGAACTTCCTGTAGCACTTGAACTCTCTCAATACATGGTTTTACCCCTCTTCTGGCAGTCAACACTGTCCTCCACCAAGAGAGCAGCACAAATTCAGCTCATGCTACACCCACACACACAGGGGTTGAGAAGTCAAAGGTTGTAATAGAAGTGGGTGCTGCAAAAATATTTCATTTTTAAATCCCTCTCTGCAATTTGCTTTGGTTTAAATTATTTCCAAAGCCATAATCCCAACTCTTCAGAAATAATTTTGCCTTTCAGTTATCTGGGAAGAAAGCCAGCCTCAGCAGGAATGGTATAATGATGTCAAGAGAAGGGACAACTTTGTCAGAGGCAACAAAATTTACCTTCAGTTTACCATCACCTCTAACAAGGTGTTGCTTGCTCAAATCAGAGATTCAGCACTGTGCTGGTTTATGGAGCAGAAAATAATTTTTAAAAAGCGACTAGGGATGAAATACACTTCTTACAAGTGGAGTTGAGAAAGGAAATGGTAAGCCCAGAATAATCTGAGGTGTTACTATTAATCATATGCAGAGCAGCACAGTTTGGAATACATTATTTAATGGGACTTTCTTTCAAACAATGGCAAAAAATTATTTCCAAGACTAACAAAGTTGATGCAGGCAAGATGATGGGTCTTCTTCCTCAGCTGAGGCAGGACTTACAGCGAAGCCTTTCAGCCTTATCCTTCAGGGCACATCTCAAACCACAGAATGTCACTAAACAAGGCTATTCCATGAGCAGAATTAGGCTGCAAAGGACCCAGGAGTATTCCCCTCCCACATCCTACTGCAAGGCCTGTCCTGAAATGGAAATCAATAGTCCTTTATAGACTCCATCTCTCCCCAGAGGGGTCACAATCAAGCAGGGCAGGTAAGGCCCCACAAAGCCTCTCACTTTGCCAAAGCAAACTTCTTTCCCAAAGGATGGCAAGGACACATTCCCTGCCCACGAGGGACAGAGGACTCATTTTAACAAGCTCACAGCACAAAGTAGAGGAACAAATTTCATTTCCCAGTATTTACAACTCTACTCAGTTTTGCAGAATACATAAGAATTGGTTTTTCACGGCATTTAATTCTTCTCCCACCTGTTCCAATCACCATCTATTTCAACTCTCACAAAGTAACCTCAGGTATTTTTCTGCCTGCATTTGGGAGCATCAGACATACCAAAACACAAAGCAACCCAGAAAAGCCCTTAGCCAGCTCTGACAGGAGTCAAGCCACATAGTTCAACCCCCTTAAATAATGAAGTCGAAATCTGAAAAGAGACAACACAGATTGCAGCTTTAAAGTGCAAACAGCTTCTCCAACAGGACCATTTAGGGTACACAAAGATACTTTATTCCCTACAATCTGTGTCTGCAGTGAACAAGGCGGTTTTGTACTTCCTGTAGCTTTTTACCTTCTCCCCCAACACTTCAGTTTTCAAGAGGGAAGCATCAGTGATTTCCCCTACAGTATTTTTTGTTCATCCTTTAGTTTGCCTAAAACACTCTTCACATAAGATCCTTCATCCATCTCTAACTTTTCTTGCTAAAACTCTTTCAGAAGTGTTCTTGTCTCTCCACTAAAATAAAAAATAAGCCTCTTGTCACTCCTCTACCCCTTTCTGACACCCTTCTAAACGTCCTCCACTGATTTTCCCTGCAAGCTTTCCCTTGCTCTGGGCAAAGCCCATCCTCTGCTTCTCCTCTCCTGCCCTTCCCTCCACGCTTTTGAAAACTCTACATCGCTAAAAACTTCACAGCTATGCAACTTGCACTGTCTGGCACTATTTACTAAGAGTAAATAATTCGATTACTAACTTCTAGACATTTCCATTACATGCCATCCACAATGCTAAAGCTCTGGGTGAGGGTTCTGCAGAGAAGATTCCACGGTCGGGAACTTTCTCCTTAGCACAAACACTCCCACAGGAGCAGCAATTAGAATGCCCACTTGACACTTCACCAGGAACTTGAGATGACAAGCACTCTCCCCAACAACTCAATGCAATCCCTGTCTCAGGATAACAGAAGTCATGTGGGGGAAAATATCCCACCACCCAACCAAAGTCTGTGATTTTAAAGAACGGAGGTCATGAACCAGCCAGGAGCATTTATGTGGCTCCATCACATTTATCAAGTTCAAAGTATCACCTAAAGCCACGCATGGCACAAGATGACATTTTGCAGTCATTCCAATAAAACCTTCTCTTCCCAATGAAATCCTGATTTATGACCGAGACTGCTACTCCAGCCAAGCTTTGAAGTGTGTGAGAGGTGCTTTCTACTATTGAAGATTAAAAGAAAAAAGCAGAATTAAAACTATTTATCCTCTAAAGGAGGGTTAACTCCCTTTATTTTCAGCCTAGCAGGAGAAAACTGGAAAGGGCACCTCTTCTAGCCCAAAATCTTAGAAGGGCAGGGGACAGAAGCCATTCATCGCCTTTTCTTGGCAATGTCCAGAGGCAGGAATGTGTAGTGGTGTAGTCATTGAGGACTTCACTTAAGAAACACACAGGATAGCAAATTCCACCTTTATGAGCTACACAAAGGACCTGACTTGGGGGGGGAAAGTCTGAATCATCTGCAAGCGACACAGTCTAATTTACTGCTCCCAGAGTTCCAGTCTGTCACTCTTCCTGCTCCACATATAATCGCCAAAATCTGATTTCAATAATTTGTAAATACATGTGGAAGCCCTTCCTCATCTGCGGGTTAATTGGTGACTCATTTCACAGCATTGCCGAAGGATTTGTGCTCTTCCCTTCTTACTCCTGCTAAATTCATCACTCCATTCTGCTGTGCCAGTAAGCTTTTCCATCCAGCACTGGCTCATCTGTTGCCATAGCAGCCACGAGAAACAGAATGCAACGTTAACAAAAGATTATTCGCCCCCTCCCCCCCGTAATTTATTTATATGCAAGTAACCCACTGAGAGCTGACAATAGCAATGACTTGTCATTCACTCTACAGCAAAAGGGTTTTTTTACTTTTTTTTTTCCACACATGTGCTACCAAAAATAATTAAAATTCCTCTGAAGGGGGGAAAAAATCCTGAACTGTTTAGGATTAAGGAAATGCAGTAGCAGATCTGTATAGGATGCTGATTTGGAATTAGAGCTTGGAAGAAAGAGGCTTAACACATACACTGCTTGAATATCCCTCTCCAGAAAGCTTTTCACTATTTTCAACAGCACCATTAGAACCATTGAGAGGCTAAACCATGGAAAAAACCTAATTCCAAGTATTTATATCTAACTAAAAACCTAAGGGAAAAGGCTAGCTAACTAGAGAAAGACATAAAGCCTTTTGAAAGGTACCTGTTCCTGATGTGCTTGTTACCTGCACAAGCTGAATTCAGCTGTTCAGTTCCATAAGAAATGCTTGGGTAAAAGGAGCTGTTTACAGATGGTGAGAGACAAACAGCTGAAGTGAACTAGATCCTGGCTCAGGTGCCTCTGTTGTCTCAGAAAACAGACTGGATGGCAGGATCCACCATTTCAGAGCAAAACTCTCACCCCGGCCAAATCCATGGCAAAATCCTGAGCTATATACAGAATCTGGAACAGAGTTCTGGTCAAACATTCCAGGTAACCTCCAATTCATTGCCTCTCAGGTCTAGAAGATCCAGTATCTCACACACATCTCTAAAACATCTGCAGCCTATGCCAAAGCTTGGAATTTAATGCCAAAATGAGACATCCCAGTATTTTCAAGGGCATAATGGCCACCTCAGCTGAAAGACCTTATGGCTGCCTTTAAGTGGGTTTAGAACTTGATATATTAAACAAATTGTAAATTAACCAACACTATAAAAGTAAAAGTGGAACATTAAGAGAAATCAGAGCAGAACACTAAACAATGCTTTAGGTAAATGTATTCACAGCGTGTGGTTTGTGGTTCTTAATGGATTACTATAAACATATACACGCAGTTCTACGCCATTGCGATGCAGTTTTTCCGAAGACAACACGGACTAGAGGCACACCTGGTTTTCAGCTCCACTAAAAATCCATAAAGATGCATCAATTTAAGCCAACTGGCCCGTAAAACTCACGAGTTTGGTCTTCTTTTTAGAATGGGAGCAGGAACGGCCCTTCAGCCGTGTGTAGTTTGCATTAAATAACTCAGATGTGCTTGGTGCCTCCTCAGGAGGACACGGTGCCTCCAGGGCAGTGTTGGGAGGCTCCAACCCACAATGGCATCACTGCAAAGCATCTTCAGGCTCCTGCTCTGCAGATATCCCATGCAAATCAAGGAAAATGAGACAGCACCATGCTCAGCTAAATTCCATCTCACCCCCCATCCCTACTCTCTGTCAAAGACTTTACAATTTCAATCTAAGAGGCAAGTCAGCAATATTGGCTACCAACCTCTGTACCCCAACCTCCACCCCGAATTTCTCATTATCCTATTTATTCTATTTATTTTCCAGCCATCATATACAAGGTGGTCACTTATAGAAATCCGATTCCAGAGAGGGCAATGGATTGAAACCTCATTACAGAGAACCTCTGCAAGAAAGATGGGAATACTCCACTTCCTGCTCTACTCTAAAGTCATAACTGCAATGTTTTATGTACTCTGTGTACATACTCTGCAAAAGAACAAAATAATATCTAGCAGATATCTATCTAATATCTAGTCAGAAGTTAAAATACTAGGAAATAAACAATTTAAAAATAAACATGACCAAAAGACTTAGGAAAAAAGATTAGTTATATGTGATTCTTGCATCTTAACCATCACAGATTGCTGTTGTTGTTTTTAAACCATCTTAAAACTGGAAGCTGCAGCAGCCTGTTAAGCAGCATTCAAATAATTTAAAGCAGTTTTATAACTAAGTAGTTCTTCCTTGAGCTTCTTTATACCTTTTATATATAGATATGAAAGAGTAGTACTTAAACTAAAGAACAAAGAGCTAAGAACTAGAACAATCAACTGTCTTATGCTGGGGAGCAATTCTCTAGGAACATTTCTCTGGCAAAATCTCACTGAGCCAGGTGTAGGCAACTGAGTGCTTGACTTCAGTTAAATATCTGTGTTTTAGATAAAAAAAATAATCAAAATGAAATAACACCTGGACAGCCCTTGGCAGACAATGCCTCAAAACAAGGATGATGCTGCAAAGTTGAATACATTTTAAATATCAGTCTGGAAATAAAGAGAACACTCATTTACCAGCCCAGAAATACAACTTTTAGGCAGGAAAATTTCTATACTCTGCTTATAACTCCCTTTGGAACATTCTGCAGTTAATAGTCTCCCCATTATTTGATTCTAAGTATCAAATATATAACATAGGAATTAAAAATACTCCTCAAAGAAAATATCTTCTGACTAACCAATTTCCTAAACAGCTCAAATAGAGAAAGCCTTTGAAATGCCAGATGAATTTGGGATGATTAGTTTGCCAATAATCAATGCTTTCATATCTGCTGGAGCTTTTAAAACTGAAAGCGTGCTGTGCAAAATCCTAACGGATGAGCTGCTGGAGGTTTATGTTTGAAGTAATGCAGAGAAAGATTTGATTCCGAGGCCTCCAGGCCCCATTCTCCAAGAGTCACTTGGTTTTATGAGCAGCTTGGAGCCTGTGCTGAGCATTTCCGACTCCATCCCACACACAGAGGGGGGAAAAGGGCTTGTGGAACCCTCGTTTGTAGCTGCAGATCAGGGAGGAGGAACTTCATGCAATAAACAAAAATGACTGCAAGCCCCAGAATAAACAAGTATTCACAGTGGGAATAACATCTGATCCAACCCATAATCCCACCTTCGCCCAAAAGTCAGAGTTTATTTTGATGTCACCAACAGCAGTGGAAGAAAGCCAGGAAAGAAAGGAAATATACAGATTTTTTTCCCAAGTAATAATTCAAAGTTCTTTTCTATGAGTTCTGTGTGCCCAGTGCTTCTCTGTGGTCTTTGAACATAAGTTCTCCTAAAACTTTCAGTGGAAGCAGAAAGCAATGCTAAATTTCACGACAATAATGAGAATTCTCCCCTCAATATATCCTTGTTCTATTTTTTCTGTAATTGAGGACATCCCTTTGCATCATAAACTGCCACCACTGTTTTGCTCTAACATCCATGGAAAACAAATCATAACTACAACATGCTAAACAGAGACAGGTCTCCAAAGTTATTAATTTAAAAAGTTCATCTTGCTAAGTATTTGCTGCAAGGCATAAATTTTTCTATTTCAAAAGAAGACTTTTAATGCCATGATTTATTCAATGTGATTATAGGGTGAAAAATTCTGAGTCTCCAAAAACACTGCAACAAAGTGGACTACTAAAAGCTCCTTCCAATACATACAAACACACATTTCACTAATTTAATAATCTAATAACCTCAGTAAAATCTAAAGACACTCCAGGATGCAGCACTAAAGAAGAGTGAGTACAATATTCTGGCTCCATTACCCATTTCCATTTGTGCTTGCCAAATGCACAGGGCCAATTCCAAATAGCAATACACATAAAGTAGGCTGTTCTCAAAGGAATTCAAAGAGACAAGTATGCTCTTTTGCAATTCAATAACCCACTTTTTCTCACGCTCAAGTGGTGACCTCCTCTTAAATACACAAGTCGCTGAAGAGAAGGTGCAGCAAAAATCCAGCATTTGTCAGATAAAATAATCTGTATTTAAAGAGGCAAGGCCAGACAATATAAGCTTCAAAATTTTGTTCTAATAAAAGGAGAAAGAAGGTGGAAAAATGCAACTAGTGTTGTGGCCTCAACTCAAACAGATGTTCAACATCTCTTGATGAGTAGAGGGAAAGTCAGCACAGGGGAGTCACTCAAACCTGGCAGGTTTCTGACTGAAGCCCTCCCTTATCACTTGAGCTATGAATGTTCTGAGATGTCTTCCTGCTCAGACTGAACCCAAGCCACTTTTTTCCCCATATGTTATCGTGGTGAAATCTTTTCTATATAGCTCAACTACAAAAGTGAGGAAGAATTCTGAAGTTTCCTATTCAGAAAAAAAAGGAAATCTATAAATCTTAAAATGTGACAAAGAGGAATAACATGGGGGAAATGCCCTTTTACTCCTAGAAGTGCAGAGCAATGGTATAATTGACAAAATGCAATAATATCCTGGTTTACATCCCATTTCAAGCTCAGCATATGCTTCAAGTTAAATCTATGCCCTCCCTTGAGCCCATGGGGCTGTGCTGATGGTTCAGCAGTGTTGGAGCACCTCGTAAATCAAGTGCATCTGCAACTTCCATGAGTAGTGGGAATGAAGCAAATTGTTGCTGAAATGTTTGGCTTTCTGCATCTCCAGAAGTGTGAAGGCTTGTAAAGGGTGCTGAGCAAAACCCACTCACTTGAAAGCTTTCCCTTTCCCATGAAGTCAGCATAGCTCATCCCCAGAGCTGGAAAGGGCTGAGCCTGGAGCACAGGTTGGGCTGGCCAGGTTCTCTTCTACTGCAAATGAACCAGGCGAAGGATTTTTAAAAATGCACTTTTAAAAACTAGATGGTCAAATTATTTAACTTGGACACAAACTGGTTTATTAGCAAAGAAAAGAAAAAAGTCTTTAAATAAAACCATGTGAGGAAGATACAGCCCTAAAGTCCTGCTGGTCTTGAATGCAAAATTTCAATGACAGTGATTTTATTTTTTCTGAAATGCTGTCAAAAACATTCTTCCCTATCTCCTCCATGCATTTTAAAAGTTTCTGAATGTATGAATTTTGAGAAAGAGCTCGATTAAATGATTCAAAACACTCATTAATGAAAGCTGCAACTAACCTGTCACAAAATGTAAGTGAATCACCAACAGCTCAACAATAGAAAAACAAGTTGGTTTCAGGTGTGGTTCATGTTGGCTGAAACATCCTGACAGCCACAAAATTACTCCTTCAGACAGTGAATTAAAAATATCCTTCTTTGACTGGGGTTCATCATCCTAAATAATATTCTACAACACATCCTCCTGACTTACACAGGAGCCATGAAACAATGACTGGAACTGTCACTACTGACACCTGTCTGATCCTCCTCTGTTTAGAGCTGACAAGATCTTAACTTAGGAAATTTCAGCTATACCTGATGGCACTGTGCTTTTCTAAGGCCACAAGTTATCTGGTAGCTCCTTGAAGCTTTTAAGGGAGTAACAAGAAGGGGAATAAACACCAAAGCACCACAATAAAATCAGTCAGAGGCACAGAAAATTAATTTGCTTTTAAAGCTACCTTGAGCCAGGGATTTTTTTCCACTGTATTATTTCAAGCTGTGTCATGTTCATTCCACTAAGTTCTGCAAACCTCACATCACAAGGCATATAATAAATGCTTTCTTCTCAAAGGAGAAAAAGACATTTAAAAGCAATGTGCAGAATTAGTAATGCCAAGGTTGTGGTTTCAATCCCTGTATGGACCATTCACTTCGAGCTACACTTCATAATTTGGGTGGGTGCCTTGCAATTCAGAATATTCTGTGATTCTTTGAAAAGTGGTGCTTTAACAATTCTACAAAGAAACAACAATGATTATCAACAGCCATGAAAAGTGAAAAAATCCTTTTAAAAATTATCTCCAAAAGGCAGATAACTATGAAATCCCCTGGGGGAAGATTAAATAGATAAATAAATTGATAAACAACACTATTTGCAGCATCTTGCTTGCCATGCCAAAGATTTTCCGGTCCTAACACATCTCCATTTACACTTGGGAGTGGTTTTTTCCAAGACTTCAGTGACTGGAATTCCCTCAAAAAGTTTTCCCATGCTGACCTCTATCCCAGTACTTGGGAGACCTTGGAAGCACTACACTGTGAGTGTTGGTTTTCCCAGATGCTGCTGTTTCTTCCTAAATGCTGAACAATTTCAAACCCATTTGAAGTCAGCAGGAGCATAACTGCAGGAAAGACACAAAGAAATTAAAGTTAATACCAAACTCAATGCTGCTGCTGCTGGCCCAACATGACAGAAGGAGCTGGAACTTATTTCCTGGACTTCTCACCATGGTTTGGGGTACAGCTAACCCAGAGAGGTCTGGCAGAGTTGGGTTAAGGAGTGCCAGCATGGGGGAACAGCAAGATCACTCCCTGCAGCTGAAATAACCTAATGGCTTATGGCTTAATACCATAATCAAACAGTGGGGGAGTATCAAACCACTGGGGGAAAGAGTTAAAAATTATATTAAGTAATAAATTTAAGTTTTCTTTTCTTTGTTAAAACAAAAAAAAAAATACCTGCAACAAACCACAACTACTAATCACCTAATATAAATTCTAAAAATAAGTCTACCCAGAGTTAAAGAAAAAACAAAAACTACCACAGATGCAGAAGAAACGAGACAGATGGTGACTCTTACAGGGGAGAACATTCCTGCTGAACAAACATAAATATGTTTTTGGTCAATAATATTTAAACTGTCGGAAACAGCACAGTTAAAGATTACTTATTCAAAGATTCAACCCCCTCTATTGTCCCTACAATTCTGTAATTCAGAAATACTGTTGATAACATTCAGAAGACAGATACACTCAACAGGTAAATCATATTTAAAGGCCACTCACCTTGATAGGTGTCTGCTCAGCAACAGCAATTCTTTAACATATTTTGCATTTAAAATAGTGATTGTACACCACAGGGGTGTCATGGTACAGACCAGGCTTGGTCTGCGCAGGGCATATGCAGGATTGGTGCACCCAAAATATGCACTCTCCCATTTCATCACCAATGAAAACACACTGCTCAGTTCTCCAAAGGACAGCAGCACAAATCCACTCAGAGTTAACCAGAAGAGATTCTGAGATTTGCACAAGAAATTTTTAAAAAGCAAAACCCAAACAGTTGCCTCAATTCTACACTGCACACCTGCCCCTCTAAAGCTGGCAATATAAAGTAGCAGCCCTATATTTTTAATTATTTTAAAATAAAATTGCTTCAATAAAAGCACTTCAGGAATGTCTGCTTGAACTTGATTTAAAAAAAACCCAGCCACATGCAAGTGATTTATTTGTTCAGAAGCTGATTTTGGAGCATGTTGTAGAAACACTTTACATGGGTCTCAATTGGTCAGTCTTGCTATAAATTAAGAATATCAGATGAAAACCAGTTTATCTTTTGGCTAAATGGGAAGTTATTAAGGAAATTTGTCTCATCAGTCATTCGCTTTTCCTGCTCCTCTTGCTTCAAAGAAATATTTGGGGCTATTTAAAGCAACAGTGAGTTTGAGGCGATGTCAAAGCCCCACACATCAAAGGACACACAAACATTACTGCTCTGTCAACATTTCCTCCAAAGGATGGACATCAAGGCTGAGGAGAGGTTTATTAATGCCACTTTAGAGAGATTCATCCCCACTTCCAAAACATGGCCATTTAATCTCCTCTTTTTACACTAGGACGAGAAAAAAAAGCAACCTAAAAATATTCTAATAACATGGCTAAAGAAATAAATTATTTGAAATTAAAAATAACATTATATTCATTTGACAACCCTTTTTTTTTAACCTTCAAAAAGGTTTCTTTTCAGAACCTTAGGAAAATGTTCAAATTCAGCCTTCAGGTTCTGCTGAAGCAAAGCAGCACATTCTGCAGTTTTACAAAAAAATATCTCGAGGGAAGCGAATGAGACACCTCTGCCACACTTTAGTAAAACACAGAATCTGATACATCCTGGAAAATGTAACAGCAATGAAGGAAAGGCAGGGACAGAGGTCCAGGGCTGCAGCACCCAGCTGGGTCACAGCTGTGCCCCAGGGTTGAGGAACACTATGGAGTCAGAACTGAAACTCAAGGAAACTGGTTTTGCAGGAAGGTACCAACTGGAACGGAGTCTGGTGAGCCTCAAACACATTTCTTTCCTGCTGACACCTTAAATTGGCTTGTCCATTGGCTTGGAGGCAGCTGGAGCCTTGATGAAATCCCCTCCTCATGGGCATTCATTCCCTACAGAAAGCAGGGGGTTTGGGCACTGGCACACCTGGATGTTGTAATGATCTCCTTGCTGTGGGGCAGAACTCCCAGCTGAGAGTCACCAGGGTCCCTGTGACATTCACACCACAAAGACGTTCCTTCAACACCAGCAGCACTGAGATATTGGCCCTTATGGCCACTGGCAGGCGGATTTTCCCTCTTTTTGGAATGGCTGAGCTGTGGGCACAAGATCTCTTCCATTTGGTGTGTCCTTTTCCACCTCCGCTGAATTCCAAGATCCTGTAGAGAACATCTACAGACAGGACAAGGAGCAGACTACCAGACTGATGACACTACAATATTCCTTCAGGCAGGGAACTCTTTGATACCACAGTCAGCCGATTTTACTATGGCACCAGGTTTTTAAGCACATAACTTTCAGTATGCAGGGTAACACACAGTCAAACTTACCTCAAAGCACTGACAATCTC
This sequence comes from Ammospiza nelsoni, assembly GCF_027579445.1. Classification (NCBI taxonomy): domain Eukaryota; kingdom Metazoa; phylum Chordata; class Aves; order Passeriformes; family Passerellidae; genus Ammospiza; species Ammospiza nelsoni. The sequence goes on along the minus strand of NC_080656.1, from coordinate 786,800 downwards.
CCTAATTGCCAACAAAAAGGTGTCATTTGGCCAACTTAGGCCAGCACAAAGTCCCACTGGGAGAGAAGGGGAACATGTAAGGCGTGCTGGTTTATGTCTCCATGAAGGCATGCAGTTGTGTTTACATTTTAAGCTTATTTAAATGTATGGCCTCTGTAAGCAAAACCAACTCCCATTCAAATGCTTTCACAAGGATGTTTTATCTACTCAAGAAGGCCTCCAAACGTTGTCTTCTGTATTTTAAGCATCAGACTAGATACCTATGTTGCCTCCTCCTTATTGTACAGTTCTGACATCCTTAATCTCTTCTGCACCTTATAAACACTGGTTTGAAGAAACAAACTTCTAAATGACAAATCCACACAGATTTTTCTGTTTAGAATTTCTTAATCTTTGCAAAGCTTCCAATAAGTAGAGAATAATTTTTTCTGTTGTGTGAAAGAGCCTCACACCACAAAGAACCTAATAATCTAAGTAAAAAACCCTTTCCTTTACATGCTGCTTACCATTTACATTGAAAATATTTCAAATACCAACATTTTGCATCCTGGAATGAGATTCTCTATATGTATAGCTGGGATAGAGTGGAAACACAGGAAGCTGATGGAGCCTGGACCTTTACTTCAAAACTTTTAACCACCTTAATATTTAAGCAGCAGCTGTAGTAGTCTCTACAGGTTTATTGCTTAGAGCTTTGACTGCCATTTCCTTATGACTCAGGGATAAAAAGGAAAAGAAACAGGCAGAGTTGTATAGGTGAGGAATGGGGGAGGAGAAACTTTTATTGCTTTCTCTCTGCAGGAATGTTCACAAGGTGACTGATTGCTCAGAGGGAAGTGGCACAGATCCTGACACTGTTTTAGGATGTAAACCCACACTTCAATCAGAATGTTCACAGTGAGACTCGAGGAGCCGAAAGTAGAAGTGGAGCAGAGGAAACATTCTCAAAGTGGTTGTATACATTCCTAATTTCTCTTTCTGTAAAATTGCAGCCTCTGCTAGAGAAATGACACTAATATAAGCCAGAGACATGGAAACAAGCTCAGAAAAACACAAACCATTCTACATCTCCCTGTATATTTCAGGTCCTCTTTTCATGTCTCTTCTATGTAAATCTACACTCGAGCATTTGTTTCACTTTTGTTCATGTTCTTAAGATATGCGGTTCTGCATATAAAAACACCTTTAAGTATCTGTTGAAAAACCAATAATATAAAAGCAAATAAAGATCTTTAGTATCTTCACTCAATACCTACACAGGCCCAGCTGAAAGAAAGCAAACCCACCAGCAACTTTCATGGTATCAAAAGCTGGCCCTGAAAAGCCAAGAGCATTTTTCTCCCTTTGAAGCCTTTTTATTTCAACATCTCCCACCAGGGCAAAAAGGACTGATGTACTCTTCCAGAAACTCCATCATCTCAAAGCTCCATTTGCCCAAGTTTTAAGATAATAATTTTGTACCCAATTACTTTTTTCTTCTTCCTCTACAAACCAGATTTTAACAAAAAAATGGAACCTCTTGATATCATTTCTTCATCTTCACTAACACCTTTTCAAAAGTTTGCTACTCCAGGGGAGAAGCAGGATGACATGGAAAGAAGATGTTACACCAGGCTGTATAAGCATTTTTTTCAGTCCAGTAGTTGGTCTGGCTTCCATTTCCACATCATAGCAAGGTCTGAGACCTTGGAGGCTACAGGTAAAAAGCTACGAGATTTACAAGTGTTTGATGCTACTGAGACCCTCAGCCCTTGAAACTCTAAAATCTATTTATAGAATAAAAACAAGGAAGAAAACAGTCACAAACAGATGGGACAAGCTGAATAAAAGGAAGGTGTAAATTGACTTGGCTAGGGCAATGTTGGAAGATGTCTACAAGTACTTAATAGAGTTAAATGTTTAAAAAAGAAAATCATTTCCCTCTAAGTTCAGACTCTGAGGTGGTAAATAGCACCGTATGCCACACCATATGTCAGTCAGCAAACAACCTTCACAAATCATCTCTCAAAAACCATTCTCTCAATCCTCTGGATTTCCCCACAAGCAGGAACAAGCAGTGACACAAGAAAATCCATGCACTGTCCGTGCATTAATCCTTTCAAAGATCAGGCAAATACAGGGCAGGATTTCAGTGCTCAGAAGGTGTCAATTTACTCCACAAAGAACCAGCGCCACTGATGCGAGCAGAGCTAAGACCACACTGTCCTAGGGTGACGTTGGGATGCTTGTATCCCCATTCATGTGCTCTGTTTATGCTGGATATTATGGTCTGTGCCTTTAAGATTGGCTCTGAAGAGTGAAAGTTCTGTTTGGGTTTTCTTATCAGCCTGGTGGGACACAGAGACACTAGCTAGTGCAGCTTTTGCTTTTTCTGCTTTTGCTTTTCGCTTTGCTCTCTCTCTCACTCTTGCTTCTGCTTGCTTTTGCTTCTGCTCATTAGCTAGTTTAGCTAAACAGTCCAGATTTCTTCCTGGACTGCTTCTCTTTCCTTTTTTCAACCATCCTGAACCTGCTCCAGACTGGGACCTGGGAACACCGTGAGTTTGCACCTTGTGGCTGCAGCAGCTGCCCCAGTGCCTGAGGGACTGAGAACAGAGCGACCACCCCCAGAGAGACTTTCTGAATTTGTCATCTTCTTCAGAGTGGTGTCATCTGGTATTGTTCATTCTGTGTGCTGGGGGGTTTAAAAGGTTTAGAAGTGAATACTTTAACTCATCTATCCATGCCTATGAATTAACACATCAAATACCTCCATCTTCATTTCTAAAAGTCCTTATTGGGTAGGTAAACTATCAGCAATGCTAATGAGGAATGAGATTTTTCTTTATTTTCAAAAGGTATGAATGTCACCAGTCCCAGAAGCTGGCTCTGGTGTGCAGCATGAGGAATGCCTTGCTGGGAGGGAAGAAAAGACCTTTCCCAAGAGACACACACGGGAGTGCAGGAGCACTACACATGTATGCACACAATTAGGGCCAGAAATCAGTTGAAGGAGGCATGAAAACCGTACAACAAACAACTCCTGGGCCTTACTGTCATCTACTGAAACTGCTATTTGCATAAATAGCTTTAAAAACCTGTGAAAGGTAGGCAAGTTAAATAATTGCAGTCATTTTTAACCAGAAGCATTTCAGTAGTGTGTGCTTCAGAAAGGCAGATCTCTGCCTGTCCCAAAGCTATGCCATGGGATTTCATTTATCCATTATCAGCCACAGCTGGTCCAGAACCATGTGTTGTTCAGCAATCAAAACCCTCCTTATTGTCATAGTACCTGGGAAACTAAAATACACAAATTCTTTTTTATGTTTAATTTATCCCTCTGAGCACCTCTAAGAAGCCTCCAGAAATGAAGTTACAAAGTCATAGAAGGAAGACCTAGAGAAGATTTTACCTCTCATGCATTGTATGGGTTATGGGGTTGCAGTTCTGTAACGAGGATATATTCTGCCCTCTGTTAAATCAGGATTTGATGCTCTGATGTATCAAAAATGTGGAAGAACAGCATGCATAAACCCAACAGAGTTAAACACATTATTTGCAGAATTTTGTTAATAAAAATTTCAACTGTATCTAGAACAGAAATTAGACTTGATAGTTCAGAACTCTTGAAACTTCTCACACCTTTTCCATTTGGACGTTTTATTTGCACCTTGCATTCAAAACAAAGTGCAATATGAATATGGACCCTTGAGTCAGCCTAAGTCACTGCATTTCTAATGAATTTTAAAAAGACATTTAAACGCTTTACAGATTTCTCCTGGGAACCCATGGGCCAAACAATTGGCTCAGCAGGGGATGCTGAAAAGACCTTCACGCCAGGAGTGCTGGGAGCATCATCCTGCCAGGTTTCTCCAGGATGACACGGTCACCTGGTTAAGTGCACCAGGCTTTTCTGGTGTTTGGCTCCAGGATTCTGCTGACTTTACTCTTCATGCTGAGGAGTCCTTCAGACCTGTTTAATGGGTTGTCAGCTTTCTGCTTCACTAGCCAGTCCCACGTTCATTCCTCATGCAAATTGGTGCAACCTCCAGCAGAAATTACAACGTCAAAGCATTCACAGAGCTCAGTACAAAAACATCAGTTAGGGACTACTCATGATTTTGAAGCATCCCAGTTTCTGAAAAGGTAGTTTGAGTTTACACAGTACTGAACAAAACATGAAACATTCTGCCCTTGGGTCTGTTTTGTCAGAAGCAAACACAGATGTGAACACTGTGATACACCTCTGCATTTCTCCTGCCAGCCCATGTTTTGGGTTCCTTATCTGCAGCAGTAACCAGCTCTCAATGAACTCCCTCCTGCTGTTTGTGAGAAAAATGCACACGTGACAAGCCTGGATCCCAGTGGTCACACATTTCAAGAGTTTACATTATAATTCCTTCTGAACTCTTTCTCCAGGTAAGTTGAACAGCCTCAGTTCATTCTGCCATTCCTATTTTATTCTCCAAATGTAGGCAATGTACTGTCTAAATCTGTCCTGAAACTCCAATCAGCAATTACCTTGGGAAAACCTTGAAAATCAACATCTAAATTAATTCCTCTTCTTCTCCTTTTTTAAACACAAATAATCAGGACAATTAGGGAAGGCAGACTGAGAGACACTTTCTATGTATTTATGACAGACTCTTTCAAGAACTTACATACTTTTATTTTCTACCTTGTCACAGCAAAGTTGCGACCCAGGTTTTCTGAAGTGCAGTTTTTCATACCTGCTCCCACACAACAGCACTAACACAAACCTTCTGCACTTTCCAGCCTACAGGAATATTCAACAGGGAAATTCCAACATGCATATGCATAAGTTAACACTCAGTTGGAAATCCAAAATAATTTAAAGAACTGCAGTTTTTTGTGTATTCAAATTTTTCTGAAATTTTAACACATAAATGAGAAAAGCAACACAGCCTCCAGAAGCAGCCAAAGCTCCCAGTGCCAAGAATCTCTGAGCAACTGTCCCAGCTGGCCCTGACAATGTGGCCCACAGCAAACCCTCCAACATCTCCATGCTAAGGAGCTCCTTGTCCAAAGGGTAGGCAGTATTTTTAAGTCTCTCACAGGAGTATTATGAAGATTAATTAAGGTCTGAGCAGTGCTTTGAAGATCAAAACTGCTATGCTGTTATTTATTATTAAAGAACAACAAAGTGCATTCTTGTTGTCTGTAATTCGACTTCAGAGAAAACAGTGGACGAGCACATGTTCAAGTGCATAAATTAATTCTCCCTGCCCCAACAAGCTGTGATTTGTATAACTGCATTTTTAGCCACCAAAACCCCATCAGAAAGTCTAAACTCATCCCTTTGAAATATTTTAAAGGCCTGAAGGAATATAACCAATACAGTTTCTCTTCTGATTCTTTTCAAGGATAAGCTTTTCCTATCAGATATTTCTGCCTCAATTCAGCAATGCTTTTTATCCTATCAGGAGCCCTTGGATTAACATTAGACATATACTAAAGTGCTTTGCTAAATCAGTTCAACACCTATTTTGGATGTTTGCATTCAAAAAGAGGAGTGAGAACAACTGTATGACAGGCTGGGTAATTTTTTTAATTTTTTTTTTTTGGGGGAGGGGGAGGAAATCACAGTAAAATTCAAGTATTTTAGAGCTCTAAAATTCAAGTATTTTAGAGCTCTACTTTTTTCACAGGTTTTCCCATCAGAAAATTATTAATCTCTTTTATAGATTAGTGTTTCACAATCAAACTATTTCACAAAAATATCCACTGCTGAAAAATACATAGAAATAATCCATCGCACAGTGCACGACTAACTTATACTTCCTTCAAATGCATGCACAGATACAATTTGAAAATACTTACTAGAAATGTTCCCTTATTTCAACTATAGTTGTAACCTTAAAACATGGGATCACATGTATTTTGGCAGTATGTCCACACAAAAAAATCACAAATGTTAGTATTAAGAAGAATTTTAAAAACAGAATTAAAAGTTGTGAATAACTACTCTCCTTGCCACCACAGCCCTGTATTCCTGATCTCACTCAGCTCCAGCAGGTTGAGTTCTCCACCATCCCAGCACTGGGCTGCAGCAGTGCAAATATTTAAAGCAAACAAGGATTAGGAGCTGTTGGGCCGCAAGGGTGGTGAGCAGAAAACTGGTGTGACTGGGCAGCTCCTGCCACCCCTGCACTGCAGACACTGCTGAGGAAGGGCCCAGTGTCTGCGGGATGCTGAGTGTGTCAGCCCTCATCACCTAGCACAGGAAATACTTACATTTCATTGGATTACTTTTGGCTCCCTTCCCATTACCTTAGTCTGTACTACAACTCTGCAGCACATTCTTATTAACAACACAGATACCAGATTGTGAACTTCTGTACTTCTTCAACTGCTTTCAGGAGCAAGTTGAGTTATATTTAGCAGCCATATGGCATCCCTCCTCCACACGTTTGCTAGAGATAAGAACTGACAAATTAAGTTTTCTAAAACACCAATCTATATGTTTTCATTTCCAGTTTTAATCATAGATGTTAACTGTGGTTTAATTGTTAACCCTGGCATTTGCCAAACAGGAAATGCAAAGAGTACCTCTAGCAAGGGATGCAATCACAGAACTAAGTTTTCTTGCAATCTACATGAAACTGTTAAGAATGCTCCTAAGCTGTATTCCAGACAGTTACATTCTTCTAAAATTAATACAATATGGCTACATAACTGAATAGCCACGGGTGTATTGGCTTCCTTATGCAATTAGCAATTGTTCTGTGTATGGGTGACTGAACAGAGGTTACTTGAGCAGCTCAAGCTGCTGCATATCTTAACAGGGGAGAAAGTCAAGAGCACAGTGACAACCAATTCATATCCCATAAAGAACTTCAAAGACAAGGGCAACCACCACACAGTTTTCCCATGCTCCTGGGAACCAGGTTTACAAAGCCAAATCTCTCCACAGCCCAGCCTAATTTCACAGAAACTGCAGCCAGAGGTTAGAAAGAGATCAACAGTTCTAAGAACAAAGACAAGACATTTGAGAGCTGCTGTCATTCAGGACAGATGAAATGGCAGGCTGAACATATGACAAGGATCTACAACAGCCTCACCCTGAGTGCCACCCCATGTGTACGTCCCTCAGGGAAAAGGAAAAAGGGGTGAAGAACTGGAGGCCCCTGATAACTTGAAAGAAATTGATTTGTTTTTCCTCTCTAGCAGCAAGACGAATCGCTGCTAAAAATACTTATCTGTCAGCCAGATCATACCCAATGGCTAACTCTTCTTTCCAGTAACTGGAGTTTTCCCAATTCCTTCTGTGTCTTTCTGGGAACCAGCTAAGCAGGGAACACCCCACAAAAGCTCTCACTCAGGTGGCTGCAGCCACAAACATCACCTGGCTGCAAACTGCTCTGAAGCATCCTCCCCAAGGGTGACTGCACAGAGACAACCAGATTCCAGGTCTCATTGCATGCCTCCACTTGTTTTGCACCTAATTCAATTCTTAAGGGGCAAACCCAGCTTCTCCTTTCTGTCCAAAGAACTGCAGAGCAGCACAGAGTGTTTCTCCAGCAAGGGAAAGAGGGACAGACATACACATTACATGCATACCTGAGCACACTTATGAGCTGCATGTTTAGGATGAGAAATATAAATGAACAACTCTGTTTCTTCCTGGTGGTGTGTTACATTCGCTACTCAAGGCAAAATAATAAACCCTCAATACTGGGTTTCTCTCCCTCTGCACGAAGCAATTTGGAGAATCTGCCCATCCAGTGCAGCCCATCCTCTACTTAACCCTTGTACAATTCACAAAGGTGAATGATAAGGCACAAATCGCTGCCTGCAGCAGAACCTTCACACTGGACAACCCACTGGAGACCCAATGTGCCAGTCAACACATTTTGCAAAGAAGTAACAATTTCTTCAGAACACTGATAATTCCCTACCCTTTCCTTGAGGAGACAGCTACCAGTGAAAGAAAAATAATTGTGAAGTCAGAACAACACCAGGAAGCAGAGGAAACAAATTGCTTCACACACCAGAATCTCTAGCACAGAACATTGGGGAGAGAACATAATGTTTAAGGTTGCAATCAATCATTAAATTTCTCCCAAAAAAGAGAGCACACACACTCATTTGTTCAAAGCTTGCCTTGGTGAAAAAAAAGGTAAGAATAACCATCCCAGCATGCTTGATTATCAAATCAGAGCTCAGTGGGAAGAATAAGTAAGGGAGTCTTCCAATTAACCAACTTTTTCTTTTTTTTTTCTTTTTTCTTTTTTTTTCTTTTTTTTTTTTTTTTTTGCTTTAAATGCAGTCATTGAGCACTGCTGGAGAAAGTTGTCGGGAAAAGCAAATCCCTGGTCTTCTGGCAGTTGTTCCCATTCCTGAACAATTCCTCCTTCAGATGCACAGCCACAAGGGTTCAAAGGTCCCCACAGCCTTTGTTCTCAGTTCCAGAGTGGTTACAAACAAACTTTTGTTCTCGTTTCTTCAATGAAATAAGCTGCAGCAGTTACCAGTGACTGAACTTTACGTCTGAAGCTTGCCTTGTGCATCATGCAACAGGATGACTATGGAATCTCATTTACACTTAAAAAATAAGTTATCAGAACTTTTGCTGAAATAAAAATCCAGTGCTCCTTAGGGATTCAACCTCCAGTGAACATATTACACCTCTGCAGGTTCCTAGAAGCGAGGAAGGAGCAACACACTCTGGTTTACAGATTGTGCCACAGAATTTTTTTTTTTTGTTTATCTGAATATTCATAGCTATTGCTCATTCATTTGTGAGTTTTACAAAAAAACTACATTTTATATTTTAGTACAAAAGCAGTATCATCATCCATACATTATAAATACACATATAAGCATTAACAACAAATCATGATATCCAAACAGCAATTTTCATTTCTATCCCAGACAGAGTGTAAGGGATAAGATGATAATCATAAGGGCATGTTATGGAAAGCAGCTACTGAAATGTATTCATAGGCCATAAAACGTTGATTTGCATATTGTTGATAAAATTTGTAAAGATTCCACCACATTGTATCCGGTGCTATGTAAATTTGGGGGGAAGAACCAGCAAGGTGCCTTAAGAAGCAAGATAATAAGTCTTTTTGAAGTCAAAATAAATTTTAAAAACTACTGAAATCACCCTGTTAAAAGACTGATTGTTCCCAGCGGGCGGGAGCTAACTCTCTGGAGATGCTTCTTGTAAAACACAAACACAAAAGGCCTGGCACAAGGTTGCTATTATGAAATCTAATGAAGACATTCATGAATCATAACAAGGAGGAAAAGGGTAAATATCAGCAAACACTCATAGGCTCTTGCAGCAATTAAAATTGTGCACAAACGGGGCTGTCCAGCTACATTCTTCATAATAACCACTCTTACTCTTATGCCTAAGTGAAGTCTGTAAGAATATGGCAAAATTATAACATTTAAATTTGGAAAACTTCTTTGTTTTAGGTTGGCACCAAAAAACCAAGCTGTTTTCAAAACACCAAGCACTGCATCTTCTCTTTTTCCCTAGAGAACTCACAGACACTTTGAGCATCCTGAGTATCAAGGCCAGAAAGTTCATTGCCCAAATGCCAGGAAACATTGTTACTGAAGTTAAGGGAAGGAAAAAAGCACAGCAACTTAACTTTAATAGTTGAATAGAAATGTGTTTAGTCAGTAATGTCTCAGATAACAAAATACACAGAGAATTAAATACATCTTTCTGTAAGAAGCAAGAATTTTCAAACCACACATAACCCAACACCTTGCCATCAAAGGTATTTTTGAGAAAACTGATTTTCTTAATCTCCCAATAAGGGGTGACAAAGCTTTTACCAAACCACCTTTCATCCACGTATCTTAAAAGCAATTTGCCCATTGGAAAAGCTGTCACCAGAAGACCTAAGCCCACAACCGTGGCTCACCAAGTGTCTCTCCATCCAATAGAAAACCTCAAGGATATTCAAGCATTTAATTTTACCCCGAAATCCACAGGAAGCCAGGCTCCAAAGTGCTTGCAGTCCTGGTTTAATGAATTAATGGTGGAAATTGGAGAAACTCCAGCTCCTCTCTGATTCTTAAAGAGTTATAATGGATACACTAAAAATCAATGTATTCTACCAACAAACATCAGTACTGAGATGGGGGCAGGCAAAAACCCCAGGCACATTAGGGGTGGGATGGAGGGGCAGCAATTGCAGCTTCTTCATCAGCAAAACTGAGATGACCAAGAGGGTGAATGATTCATTGATCAGGAACAGATGCACAGCTATTGTTGCTTCAGCCACTGACCTCATACCATGTCGGGACACAATCAAAATGTTGCAATATAGCTACTGAAATAAGACTGAACGACCATAAAGGTGCCTACAACAACTATTTTAAGAAGTGGAGATATATTTTATTTTCTAAACCATGGGTTAAAAGCTGCTAAGCCATATTCTCTTGGATTATTAAGAGATGGCACTATGAACTCCAGAAGTGCATATGCCTAACTTAAGCACAGAGTAAGAACATCCTCTGAATGGTAACTTCAGTGTCAATCGTCACCTGACAATACTGAATACATTGAAATCGTGAATATGACGAGAGTTAACACTGGGTTTAATCATAAAGCAAGACAATAGCACGAGGAAGCACATCCATGGCACATTTACCAACCTGATTACAGTAAACCTGGTAGCATTGGTTTATCAGCTTAACCAATCAGCAGGTAATTAACTGTGCATTTAACAACTAGGTAGTAAAGTTTCTTCCCGGGGAAAATCAGATTGGAAAAGTCAACAGCAGCTTAAACACGATTAACTTCCTGTTCCACTGCTGGCAAAGCAAATCCAATTTACTAAATAGTTTAAAGGGCAGTTTTTAATTATTTTGCACACTTCCAAAGAATTGAACATCACACACAAATATGGATAAGCGGATCTACTGCAGTGAGCACAGATCTCAGAACCACAAAACACCACTGAAATAAACGCCCAGAGACTTCTTAACGTGCTTAACAGCCCCAGCACTTTGCACTGCAGAAATCCCATTTATTATTGGGGATATTATACAAGACAGAGGCCACAAAGAGCTGCAGTTTCCTGTTCTGTGCAACAAAATCCTAACTTGGAGCATCTCCTTCAGACTTCTCCAGTACCTCATATTTCTAAAGCAATCTTGGAAAGCCAGTATACAACAAGGAAATCTTGTGAGTGAGATTTACATCTTTTACCTGGTTTCTAGTGACACACACACCTCCCTAGGAACATGCACAAACTACTCAACAATCTATACATAACTTAAATCTTTTGCACTGCAGGAATTGAGGGCTCGCAGACAGTGTGGGAGAAACACAGCAAGACACACAGAGAAACAGAACAAGAATTCAAATGAGCAACTCAGTTCTGCTACCTTCCTACACTTCTTACCCATCACAATAATTAAAAATTGAAAACTGATGTTTTCCAACTTTAATTCAGCAGCAAAGATAACAACTTTTCAGCTACAACATGGATTTACAAAAATAAAACCTAAGCAAAGCAAACAAAACTCCTCAAAATTAATATTGAAGAGGAACAGTTTCAGCTAAACCAGGTTAAAATTGCTAAATTACTCCTGGCCCGCAGCATCACAGCCTTGGGTTATGCGATTCTCCAAATTCTCGTTGGCTGGAAAGCCTAATCTGCATAACAATAAGTACCAAAAATGGCTTCTCTTCAGTGTCCTCGATGTGCACACCCCTCCTCTCCAGCCCGCTGAAAAGATTAGCATGAGAATAGAAATCACTGGGAAAATCCACATGCTCCGACTGCCCAGACTTGTTGACCTGCCTCACCCCAAATATCAAAATGGCTGGTTTTCCCAAGGAAAGCTGTTATGGACTTTAAAAGTTGATAAACATTGCAATCTGTTTCTCTTTTATTGCAATATCAGATATCCAGAGCCGAACAGCAACACAGAACCATCTCCACTCCTGGAAATACAGATTCACAACGTGCTCAAGTTCAAATTCCTGCACCAGTCTGGTGGGGAACAACGGCTCTGTCAGGATCCTTCTCAGCCTGGACCTACCTGGCCCATCACCAAACCCAAACAAGCAGCAGGCTCAGCAGCCTTGCTGGTACACAATGCTGCTGCTGCACAGATCCAGGAGCTGCAGGTGAGGAGCACACCTGGGAGGGGATCAGGCCTGTGGACACCACACCTGGCAGAGGCCATCCGTGCTCACAGTCCCATGGGACCAATTTGGTTCTGCAGCCAAAATTTACAAATTTACCTACATCTTCTTCCCTTTCTGTCCTTACCCTGGCACCAGGAGAGACAATAGCTCTTGCCTTGGTCACAGCCACTGGAATCAGAACTACTGCAAAGATAAGAATACTCTGAGGAAATGCGAATGAAAATAATCCCCCAGTTCATGAAAAAGACAACAAGTTCCTCTTATTGGTGGAGTGCAGTTCACAAAGGCCAAGAGAACCCTCAATTCTTCTCTCCTACAAAACTATTCTAGCCATAATAAAGTATGAAAAACACAATTTATTTTTGGAAATATGGACATTGGGATCCTGCAAAACACACTGAGCTTTTGTACAAACATATTACTGTATTTGATGTGTTTGTTTTGAAATGGGGGAAGTTGACTAGAATCATCCCATAATGCGGTCTGACACTTCATGCAAAACAATGCACTCAGACAGCAAAATGACACTTCCTTTTCAGAAGTTCACAAAAGAACCAGAAGCCCAGGGGGAAAACGGCCAAAGTAGCACTATTCCCCTTTTTTGTTGGATTTCCTCCACTCCCTCTGGGATCTCCTCTCCAGGCAGTAAGTCACCACTGCAGTCATCCCCCTTAAACTGAACATGGTGATCATCCTTCCCCTCGCTTTGCATTACAGAAAACAGATTGTTAAGGGCTGTGATCCTGATATTTCATAACCCTGCAGCAGCAATTGATACAAAACCACTGCAACATCCAGCTACAGACTGGACACAAAACCCAAAAACTAAAGCAGTTCCCGGATGATATTTCTGCTGACTTGCCTCAGATGTATTTGTCAAGTTTCTGAAGAAACAACGATCACTTCAAAAAAACAAACTCCAGATTAAGACCACACGCTGAAATATTGGCCAATAATTTGCTTCTGGCAATAGACTAATATTTCTTCTGTACATTATACATGGCATTTATACCACAGTAACACTTTCAGTTCTGTTTCCCTAAGTAACAGGTTTTGCATTTTGCCAGACTGACCCCATTTCCCCCCACTTTATTATCTCTACCACCATATGCTCTCAAATGACTAGAATTTTGATTCTTGCAGCTGGCTCCAATGTGTTCAAACACTACAAACCCATCAGCTCCACATGCACGCACCCTAGTAAGGCTCTGATCAGTTTCATGAAAACAAACCAGTCCAAGCACAAGAACTATTTACTGCTCTTTTATCACAAAGAATATGTAATATTTTACTTACCAGTCAAAATAAATTGCTCACTCAAGGCTAACCTGACTTTAGGAGAGAAGACATCTGTGCAGTGGGGAAAAAACTGCATGTTCTCAATAAGCACATGCAGGGTATTTGTCCCTACGCTGCAGAAGCTCCAACCTCAAACACTTGAAATAGATTTCAAGAGTCCTGGAAACCGACTCATTCAGTTAATTTCAAAGAAGAGTGTCTGCTCACCTTTGGATTACACACTTACAGCTGTTTCTTGAAATTAAATAGCATATTTTAAGCTTCTACCTTGTTGCCTTTCCACCTGTTCCTCTCAATTACATTCTTCCCAGGGCCAGGGCCAACAAACACAACAGACTGGGCACCCACGGAGGCTGCCCAAGCCTCTGTCCAAAGTGCTGTTTTCTGCACAATCTCACGTGGAAAGGACAGAGAAGGAACAAAAACCGACTCGTTCCCTTCACTTTCAAACATCCCAGCCGCCCTCTGTCAGGTCTGGAGCAGCCGTTTGCCATAACAGACAGATTCCCAAGGGAGAACACGATGGGACACACGATTTGCAGAAAAAACAGGACCATAGGTGAGTACCCACGTGCGAATTTCAAAGGTTCATTTACCTTTTTCCCAAGCTGCCATTGCTCAGTCAGAGCCCAGAACTGTTACGGATCCGTCCCTACAGACCTCACTCCGGCATCCACCGCTCACCTCCCTCTGCCACGAGGCGGGAAGCTCCCCGAGATAATTTGGATAAACCACCTCGGCGAGCACACGCAGCACCTGTTGGGCGCTGCTCACACCGTCCCCGGCCAGGACACGAGCCCTGCGAGCCCGCAGCAGCCGCACAAAGGGCAGCAGGACAATGGAGCCGGCACAAAGCCGCGTCCCCACGCCGAGCCCCACGCGGGGATGGCACGCATGGGCTGAAATGCCCATTATCCCTCCTTGACGGTGATTGTTCCCCGGCCACAGGAGAATTCACCCACCTGGGGACCCCCGGCGACACGGGCGGAGCGCCAGGAGCGGGAAAGGGGAGTCTCGGGACGAACAAAACCCCGCCACGACAAATCCACGAATGCTTTTATTCGGGATTTTGTCCTTTTTCTCTCCCGCCCATGGCGGCAGCGGCCGCGGCGCGCGCCCCATCACCCAACCCAGCGCCGCCCTCACGACCTGCAGGGCGCTGTCGCGACACTATCGCGACCGCCGGTGCTATGCCGACCTGTCCCCTCAGCCCTCCCCTCTGCTGGCCGCGCTCACCTCGCTCCGCCGCCGCGGGGCCGCGCCCCGACCGCCGCTCAGCAGCCCCGTCCCGCCGCCCGCAGCGCCATGGCCGCGGCCGCCGCAGGTAAGGAGGAGCCGCCGGGAAGGGGCGGCAAGGGCCCGGCAAGGGGGATCCGCGTCCGGCACACGCCCCCCGCTCGGGCTCAGCGACAGGCGGCGGGGCCCATGCGCGCTGCTGCTGCCGCCGGCTCCGCCCCGACGCCGGGAAGGGCGGGCGTGAGGCGGCGGCCGAGGGAGGGAGGGAGAGAGATGGAGAGGGTGATAAGCGGATGAGGGGAGGGATGATGGGGCCGGAGGATGGCGCGGTGTCGGGGTGGCCGTGAGGGGGACGCGGAGGAGGGAGCTCAGGATGCCGCTCGGGCTGGCAGGGCAGCGTGTCCCTGTCTACCACTCCCTGGCAGAGGGCTGGAGCCTGCTGAGGGTCGGGCTCTGCCCTCAGGGAGCAACGACGGGATGAGAGCACATAGCCTTAACCTGCACCATTGGAGGTTTAGGTCCGGCATCAGGAGGAATTCCTTCACAGAAAGGGTGATTCGATGTTGGAAGAGGCTGCCCAGGGAGGTGGTGGCGTTCCTGTTCCTGGTGCTGTCCAAGGCGTGACTGGAAGTGGCACTCAGCTGGGCTGGGTAACAAGGTGGGGATGGGTCCCAGGGTGGACTCGATGGTCTCAGAGGTCTTTTCCAACCGAAATGACTCTGGGATTCCAGGACCAAAGCCACCAGAGCTGGGCTGCCCGTGATGGGGAAGGTGTGGGTCGGGGCACAGGGAAATGTTTTTTCTTCAGTGTGGGAAAGCACTGTCGGGTGTGCCTGGTTTGGGGCCAGGAGAAGAGCGGGAGGGTGTGAGAAGCTGAGCAGGACTGTGAACGTTCTGGGGTTATTTCACAGAATCCCACGATGGCTGAGGCTGGAGGAGATGACAGGATCGTCAGGTTCTGGGTCTCCTCTCCAGCAGGGCCATCCCAGAGTACAGAGCACAGGATTGTGTCCAGTGGGTTCTGGAATATCTCCAGTGAGGGACACTCCGCACCCTCTCTGGAAAATCTGTTCAGTGCTTGATGACTGCACAGGGCAGAAGTTCTTCTTCACAGTCAGCTGGAACTTCCTATGCATGAGCTCCTGCCTGTTCCTCTTGTCCTGTTGCTGGGTACCATGGAGCAGAGCCTGGTCCATCTTCTTAGCACCTGTTCTTTGTATATTTACACACATTGATGAGGTACATTTGGGGTTCAGGGATGTGCAAGGTGCTGGGGCTAATCCAGAGGCAGGAGAAGGGATGGAGCTGGCGGGGCCTGCAGTGGCTCTGTGTGTGCTGTAGTGAGGCCAGGGCTGCTCCTGTCACAGGATGGTGGGGTTGGAAGGGACCTCTGGAGATCATCTGGACCAACCCCCCCACCAAGACAGGATCACCCGGAGCAAGTGACACAGGAACATGTGCAGGATGGGTTTTGAATGTCTTTGAGTATGCAGAAACTCACCAAAGATGTCCTGAAGTTTGTGTGTTTTTTACTGTGTCTGACACACACCCTTTCTAAGGGGAGGGGTCCCAGCCAGAAGAGATGTACCAGGTAGCTGCCTGCACCACGACCCTCACTGTGCTAGTGCAAGACCAAGAAAGGTGTTTTACTGCAGTCACGTGCAGACATGTTTATCTGTGGACAGGCCACTTGCACACCCTGTTCATAATGCAAAACCTTCCCCTCTAGTTGAGCTTTGATTTTATTGAACCTGTATGGGACAGTGTTGCTTTATCAGTAAAAGTTAATTCACACTTTTAAGTGAGGTTTAAGTATTAACCTCAAATTCCTTCCTCCAGGTAAGTGCCTCTGTGAATGCAAGGACCTGCTGTGCTGTAGTAGAGGATCTTTTGGATAGAGCCATTACCTGCATGTTGTGTTTTGATGGCTGACCCTAAACCACTTCATAATGTGCTTTACTGTTTCATTAGCATGGCCAGGAACACACTACTCGATCTCACTGTCAGTAGATGTGGAAACCCCTCCCTGATAATTATTGGTGACCGCAGAGCTTACAAGTCTGATTGCTGGTGTTGTTTACTCCTCCAGCAGTAGCACTGCAAGGCAGTTAACCTGGGAGCACTCCTTGCCTTTGGCCAGGGCCCAGGGCCACAGGGTGCAGAACATGGAGTGGGGGTGTGGATCATGCACCTGGCATTCAGAGAGAGCCAGGCTGTGCCTGGGCTTAGCCACATTTGCATTGCAAAAGCAAATATGAAATGGCCCGGTTGATACGATTTCAGAAATGTTCTAAATGAAAGGCATAATGAAACTGTTCTGCAAGCTGGATTTGATGCATCGTGGTTTTCATTCTATCTGTGAAACACTGTAAAGGAAGTATATAGTCTACATTAGGGCTCTGGTGATCCTAGCTACCCAGAGTGTTTGGATAAATTATTCCACTGTTTGTGAATGTATTGGATGACCAAGAAAGGCAAGCCTAGGCATGCAGAAATTCCAAATTGTGAGTTTTAATTTAAAGGATTTGAAGAATTTCTAGTTGTTGTGATGAAACTTTTCAGAGCCTATTGTGAATAACTGATGGTAACTGTAAATGTGCCGAGTCTGGAACAATAGCTGTGAGACATCAGCATATGCTGTGCCAGATGCCAACAAACAAAACTGGAGTTAAGAACATTGGTGGAGCTCAGATTCCACGGGTAAGGAGACAGCAAATCATGAAGATGTTGCACAGTAGTCCCTAAAGCGGAAAAGAGCATAATTATGTGGGCTAATAACAAAAAAGGTGGCAGAAAATATACAAATTACAGTGATGACAAGGCAAAATGATGTGATGTATTGTGCTGTCTACAACTCCGGTCCTGTCAAACCTGACAAGTGAATTAGGATGAGGCAGGATAGTCCCTGCATGGCTCACTGCTGATAAACCCCAGCGTGCCAGAAGTGATTTGTTGACTCCATGTTTAGGACACAGAAGATTCAGTAATGTGCAAGGAGGTGATCCCTATCTATCCATCCCTGATCTGGGTGACTTTGAAA
Source organism: Ammospiza nelsoni (assembly GCF_027579445.1). Classification (NCBI taxonomy): domain Eukaryota; kingdom Metazoa; phylum Chordata; class Aves; order Passeriformes; family Passerellidae; genus Ammospiza; species Ammospiza nelsoni. The sequence goes on along the minus strand of NC_080656.1, from coordinate 769,098 downwards.
TTCCTGGGGGAAAGATGCCAGGAGCATCCCCCAGCAGCTGTGCCTTTCTGGCTGTAATAGATGCCATCATCTCACTTTTGTGGTTTTGCCTCTTCCTGATTTTGACTGGCCGTTGCTGCGTGATGTTTGCAAGGCCTGTTGGTTGCTCTTCCCTAGCAGAGCATTTTTCATTACTCCTCTCTAACTAAAAACAAATGGTGGGCTGCATGTGGGAATGTGGCTTGGGAAAACTGGAGATCAAAGAAAGGTCTTGACTCAGTGCTGAGGATCTTGCATGAATTTCCCCTTAACTGCCTCCCATCAAGCTGTGCCTTGTTATTTGAATCTCACTGCCTTCACTTTTTTGTCTGAACATTTCGCTTAAAAAGATAAATAAGGGGAGAATGTTTACCTCTCCCCTTCTCTTCCCCTTTCTGTTTCTTGTCAGTTCTTCATGTTGCTAATTTTCTGGAAAACTTTAATGACTCTTGGGGTTGTCAGGAAATGCTTCACCAGCACCGAGCCCTGATATCCAGCTCTGCCAAATAGGAAAGGACTGATCTGAGCTGCTTCAGCCCTTGCCAGTTATAGGTTGCTGCTGTGTGTCCACAGGGCCTGTCTGCCCTTTCCCGTGGATCTGAAGGTCACTTGGTCCTCATCACCTTCTCAGCAAGTTAGCCAGGGCATCCAGGAAAAAACGTCCCCAGGGGATGAGAGGAAGGGATATGATCGGGTGGTAGTTCCTCCAGGTCTGATTTCTTGGTTTCAGCTTTTAAAAACTGGTGCATATCTATTTGTTGGAGAGGGTACCAATTTTTTTTTCTATCATAAGTGAGGATTTTTGATCCATGTGGTTTTCTTTTTCTGCTATATTTTTTTTTTTCCTCTGAGGAAGAAGATGAGGGGAACTGAAAGGGATTTTGCCTAGCTTGGAATTGTTGGGGTTTTGCAGGTGGCGTTTTTGCCTGGGAATGTCAATGGCAAGATGCCTCTGCTGAGAGAAACCCTAGAGAGCAGCTCTGTGCTAGTGGTACAGAATTTGGTTCTGGTTTCCATCAGCTGGCCTGGCTGTGCTTTGAGATGTTGATGTGAGATAACTGTATCTTTCCTTCCTTTACTTCATGTTCTTCTTCTTTTAAATATTTTTCTTGGAGTGAAATGATAAATATTTAAGAAATCAGTTGCATTTGGAGACTTCTTCTGAGCTTTGTATGTTTGTTCTGAGAAGATGCTGATGCCAAACAGTACTAGACTCTGTTTACAAAATAAACTGGGACCACAAGGAAGACCTGTGAAAGATGTGTTTCTGTTCCTGAAAGCTGCTTTGCACTGCTGTAGCACCTTTCCTCCCCGTGTTTCAGGGCACAGCACAAGCATTAGTCATGGCTCATGCCAGATTTCGGGGATGAGTGAGGCAATTCCTGTCACCCTTCTGAGGATGAGTCTCAGGGATGTGAATAACCCAGGGACAAAGGCCAGTCCTTTCTGGAGCAGGGTTGTGGCTGCTTGTGCTAGGGGTGGTGAATTTGGGCTGGGGCTCCGAGATAATCTCTGCAGAGACATGAGCTGGTATGTCAGAATCCTTACAGTGGTTTTGCCATCAAGAAAAAAGCATGATCCTAAAAATATGACTACTTTCATTAACTTCAGTTTTGAGCTAATCTTCATTCCTGCTGGAAAAGCAAGTAACTGAGTTAGGATTGGGATATCAAGTGTGAAATCTTGCCTCTCTTGAAGCCACCAGGCACATTGCTGTTGACAATTGAAGTCAGACTCTTTCCCAAAAGCAGATATTAATGATAAGACCAAGAGATTTCATCCAAGTAACTTCAGTAGCAAATTTGGCATGTATCCCTGTGGGAGGAGAGATGAAGGCTCTACTCGTTTACCAATATTCCTACTCATGTTTTCAGAGAATAAATATATCTTTTCCTGGCAATTGGTGTATTGACTCTGTCTGGCTCATTGCTCAGCTGGTCACTCTGTTGTGACAGGTTGTGCTCCATTCCCCAGTGCTTTGTTTTCAGACATCTCAACTCATAGTCATCAGATACAATAGATTCTTTTTCTCTGCCATATTTTCTAGCTAGAGTATTTGTTTTTAAATATGAGAATCCCCCTGACTCATGCAGGACAAACCCAACAGCCTATCTATATTTTTAAAGTTGCTTATCCTTTGGAAAGGAAAGGGTGTGGTGTTCACAAAATGAGATCTATCAGTCTGTGACTGGTTTTTGTACCTCCTACACCCAGGGACTGAGCCATGAGTACTTGTCACTGGTAATGCCACAGCTTGGTGCTGTTGCATGACGTTTTCTAAAAGCAGTGATAAACAGGAAGATAGCTAAACAATGGGCATGTCAGGTGTGATGGTGGTGTGTGCCTTGTGCATGGTTTGAAACAGAGTTCAGTAACTCCGAGATGGTGCTCAGGACTAAAAGCTCCTGGTGGGGAAGACTACCCAAGGTAAAACAGCTGCCAAATTTGAAAGCATCATTGGTACAGACCCATTAGCTGGGCAAATTACTGTACACACACAGAGCTCTGTGAATTCAAGTGACTTCTGTACTCACAAAGATAAGCATTCAGAGTAACTGAGATCAGATTTTTAATGAACCATTCATTTAGACTATTTAGCAAAAAAAAAAAAAAATAGCCTCCTCTGAATTGGTTTAGATTAAATAGTCACTGAATACTCAAAATGCTTGCAAACAGCAGTCTAAATTTGCAATATTCTGTAGCCTTTATGCCAAGAATTTTTCCACCCTTTAAAAATTATTATTATTCTGTCAGCCCTGTGGAGAACATTGTGTTTGGTCATATGAGGCAATGAGAAAGATTAGAAATGTAACTGAATAAATTGATTTTTAAAGCCTTGAACCTCAGAGTTTACAAAATAGTCTTAGTGTACACTCAGTCTCTTGGACTGTGCGTATGTAAAGGTCAGCTGTGCATAAATACAAGCAGAGCAGAATATTACTTTCTTTTCCAGCCTGTCTCTTTGATGGTCAAATCCACCCAGACGAGTGCCCAGGCTGCCGAATGGAATTCTTCCAGTTATTGAGCTTCTCCTTGCGTGCAAATGTGATGCTGTGTTTGGGACAGAGCAAAACTGTTCTTTTGACTGCTTGCTTTTTAGTCCTTCTTTCATAGTGTCACAAATGTTCCTGGAGCTACTCTGCCATGCAGCATCTGTGAAATGAAGTGACTGGCTGGGTCAATCACAGGCTGTTCCTCCCAGAGCAAACTTCAGGCGAGCACATTCCAGCTGGTGACCTTGGTGCACAGGGAGGTGGGGGTGTGTTTCAGCTTGTTCTCACAATCCCTCTGAGCCTCTTGTGCTGAATTTGCTTGGAGGTTGCAGACTTTCAGTTCCATTGGTATAACCTGGGACAGACCCCCCCACCATGCTGCAGGATGGGTTTGCAGCACCAGTTTTCCAGGCAGCTGCAGGTACTGGCGTGGGTGGAGAACTGGCACAGCTTGCTCTGGTAATGAGAGCAGAAATTGAGAGGAGTTAGGGAAGCAGGGCCCTGCAAGGCTTAGTATTTGTGCACCTCTGTGACTTGCTAAACAAGTGCTCCAAACCTCTGTTTAGTAACTTGACGCTTGGGTATTTTTTCTGCTGAGAGCTGACACAGGGTTTGGGAGGTAGGTGTGAATTAGGACACACTGGTGCTACACCCGGTGAAGAAAGCACTGAGAAAGAACATGAATGTAAAGCATCGTGTGATGAGTAAAGATACCGGTGGAAGAAACACCAGCAAGGCCCTGGAATGCATTTGGAAAAGGATATCCAAGGAACTGTGGGATGGAGATCAGATGTAGGGTAAACCAGCCCCTGCCTTGTTTTTACAGAGACTGATTCAGTACTGCTGCTCCCCACCATATTTTGTGCAAATTCTGTTGTGTAATAATTTGTATATTTATGACTGTGTGTAGCCAGAGCTGCCTATTCTTATTCTTGTCTCTCCTGGAATTGCCTGGAGTGAGTGAATGTGGCAGATTGGAGCAGGCCTGAGGTTTAGCTACACAAGCTGGACAAGTATCCTGTAAGAAGTGCACTGAATCTTGTATTTTTAACTGTAGATTTTCTCCATCTCTAATAGAGAGTGGCTTAACCCCTGATGCAGGAGCTGTAACATCCAGTTGTTGAAATTATGATAAATGTGGCATTTCCTTATAACTGAATGTTTGCCATAGCTTGGCTTTGAGTTGGACTGCTGTAACCCTGAGCAGGTGGGATGAAGTCTTGAGGCTCCTTAGTTTGGCAAAATGGTAAGTTGCAGGATGACTTGGATGGGGGCCTGAAAACATCATGGGGAGGAATCTGGGAGTGAACTGCTGAGATGGGGACAGCTTAAAACAAAGTGACGGCCGTCAGGGTTGGAGCTGGGATGAGATCTGAACTCTGCCTTCCCAGCCACACCCACTGAGTTACATTCCTGCAAGAAGGGCAAGTGAAAGGAGGGGAAGTGAGGGGCTGCACAGAGCAGGTGTCAGAAATGGCCTCTGGTTGCAGCTGGCAGAAGCAGAGCTGCTCTCTGGAGCTGGGACAGACGTGTGGCATTTGAGGAGCCTCCAGGAGAGCTCGGCAGAGCTGTCAAGTGGGAACATGTCACACACCATGCAGATGCTTGGCGGGCTCTGGTTTATGGAAACTTGGGGATGGTTTTTCCCCTCACATGCACTTCAGACATAGCCAGATCCAAGGGAGTTTTTGGGGGGGAGGAACTAGTAAAATGCATAACAAAGAAAAAAGCTCTTCTGTCAAGAGGGCTCACAAGCAAGCCGGACAGAGCCAGACCTCATGATTTTGCTGTGTCTCACATTTCCATGTATTCCTTTTCTAAACTGTAACACTTCATCTGATCATCGTGTAAACCTGATGTGACAAGCTCACCCCTGCACTGTGGTGTTTGGGTTGGTTAATCAGGATGGGAAAATCAGTGAAACTTTTGCTGAAATCTTCAGTGAAATCTTCATCTACCTTAGAACTGAAGTGCTGGCGCAGCTCTTCTGCTCTTCTGTTGTTGTTTCAGAGAACTGATCCCACATTTAAGGAAAGAGGGATGATTATTTCTCAAGCTTTTGTTAATTTTTTTTCTTGTTAACAAATCTACTGTGAAGTTCAGGGATGGGTAGAACTTCCCAGCAGTCACAGTAAGAAAAGCCACAACTGAACCAAGTTCTTTGGCTGTGAACTTTCCAAAAGCTCAGGGTGGTTACTTACATCAAATGCACAAACTGAGAATTCCTGTCTTTATAGACTTACAACTAAGAGCAAGATTTTTATTTTCCTACACTCATCTCAGAGCTGGGGGAAGCCCAAGTTGATCCTGACTTCTGACAGCTGTATAATTACAATCAGCAGCAGTTGCTGCCATAAGATACTGGTGCTAAACAGGAATTAGTGTTGCATATTTATCCAGAGGATGAAAATATCTACAAATATCTATAAATATACTTCAGTTATTATTAGAAGAAGTATTTAAATCTTCTAGTGCTTGGGTGTCCCAGATATCAACTGATGGAAGGGAAACCTCCTCTTGCAAATGAGTTGCTGGGTAATTTTTCACCACAAGTTTTGCTGCTGCAGGGTAGTTTTCATGGCAGGGCACTCATTTCAGCTCAACTATTCATCTCATCTTTCACAAAACTTATTTCACAAGTGTAAATGTTTGTGGCAGTTTGCCCATGTTATGTGACCTTTGCACAATGACAGAAAAGCTCTGGAAGGCTGCTGATGTTTTAGGGCACATTCTTTAACAAAACTAATTAATCTAGCACTATATCAATTGTTATTTACATATTTCATTATTTTTTATGGAAAACTACATTTGTTAACCCAAATACTGGGTGGTGATTTGTTTAAGTAAATAAATGATACTGTAGGAATTTAATAATCTTACAATGAAATGTAAGGGTCTTTTGAAGACAGTATCTCCTACTCTCAGCCCTCACAGGCTCCCTGTACCTGGCTTTGGGCCTCACAAAAGTTAACACAGAGCTATAAAGCTGAAGCCTTTAGAACAGCTCAAAACTCAGTGCTTACCTTCACAAAATTTATAGCAAAAACCTACTGAATTACTTAGCAATGATCTAAAATTTCACCCTGCCTTTTGCTGAGAGTCAATTTGTAATATTGCTGCAGTAGAAACCAAAAATCCCACTTATTTTTAAGGGCAGGCTGGACCTCAACACATAATTCTTTTAGACTTATATAGACATTATTTCACTTACAGTACTGCATAAAACCTTAATCTGTAGATTAAAAAAAGGTTAAGGCTGCAAAGTTTAACCTGAATGAATGGAGTAGAAGAGAGTAGATAGAAAGCTCAGAATATGAACACTGAATTTAACAGCTTTTCAGTTTCAGGTTGATATTGATCTGGAGAGCTTGGCAGATACCAGGACTACAATGCTGTGAAAATTGCTGGTGTTCTGGATATTGGTATTAGCCACCCTGAAAATCTGAAATGGGAGAGAGAGAAGTCCTGAGCACCAACCTGGAATAAATTGTGAGTTAGTAGAAAAAGTTATAAGAGCCGAGCCCAAGAGATGCAGCAGAAGAGATGACATGTTCCAGCTTTCTGTCCCTACAGGGCACCGCAGTTCCAGGGTGAGTAAAGTTCCCCTGGAGAGACTTCTGCAGGAATGGAGCTGGAAGCAGCAGATTGACTGTTCCAGACTAGGGTGCAGCCAACTGAGCCTCCTTTGTCCCTTGGGCACCGATCAGGAATCCCAGATGAGGGGAGGAAACCTCACAGAGAGCCAGAGAGCTTCTGGGGCCAGAAGGGACAAGCTGGGGAGGAAATACCACTGGAAGGAAGGGAGAATTGAGGGTGGCTTTGGGCAATGGGTAGGACAGAGGAAGTATGAGAAATTAGCAGGGAATTTTGCTAAAAGGTTCCTTGGCTGATTGGAGAGAAACTGGCCTCGGGTCAAGTCTGCAGTGCTTTTATGTGATTGCTCTCCCTTTGAGCATCCTGGAATGACAGCTGGGCCAGGCACTTTGGCCTCTGGGCAGCAAACAAGAAAGGCATAAGAAATGTCCCTTCCAAGGACAGTTCCCCAGTATGTCCTTTACATGCCCGTTCAGGAGCTGTGAGTCTTTTTTCCCCCTTGATTCCTTTCTTAGGAGGTGAAGAAGAAGTGCACCCACCTCCCTGTATCTGCAATTTTGTTTAAAAATGCTGTATCATCAGTTGTGGAACTTTTTTGGAACTCATTTATGATATGAAAACTCTCTGGCTGTCCTTGGAACAGAGCCATATGCTACCAGCCCCTTGAAAATACATGTTGAATAAATATGTAGGTCAGAAAACAGAAAGCACATCCCAATTTATTTAGTAGATGGGAGTTTTGTTGCCTAGTGCTCTATCTCTGGGGCTGCTGATCAGTTTTCAAAGGTCATATGGTAATAGCTTTGTTCTTAGCTTAGAGATTAAGGAATGTCACCCTTTGCTTCCCAAAGGGCAGGTGCAGGTTATATAGGGGTAGAACTCAGGGGAATGGCCTTAAGATGGAGGAAGGCAGGGTTAGACAAGGAATTAAGAAGAAATTCTTCCCTATGAGGGTACTGAGGCCCTGGCACAGGGTGCCCAGAGAAGCTGTGGCTGCCCCATCCCTGAAAGAGTCTGAGGTCAGGTTGGACAGGGCTTGGAGCACCCTGGGATAGTGGAGGTGTCCCTGTCTGTGGCAGGGGTGGAATGAAATAGGCTTTAAAGTCCTTTCCCATCCAAACTATTCTGGGATTCCATTATTTACTGGCATTAATAAATAAAAATACCTACCAGGAGATAAGGATGAGGAGTGCCCTGAGAGAAGATTTGCTAACAAGCAGCGTCTTCAGAATCTCTCCCTGTTCTATAAATTGGCAAACGTATACTAAAGAGCTTCTCCACAGTTATATCAAACCAAAAAATAAGCCTGAAATCCTACTGCCCCCAAGCCTTCATTATGGCCCTATTTTCTTCCTCATCTTCCAGTCCTGAAGCAATTTGCCAGGGAGCTCCTCCTGTCTGGCTGGTTTGTGCTGACTGTCTTCCCCAGTTGTGCTCTCTGTAGCAGCCTCACACAACACTGAATGAAATTAAAAACATGTCTGGGGCTGACTGAATCATTCCTCATTAGCTCAGTGGGCAGCAGATTTAGGAGCTAGATTTGCAATGAGCACTTATTAGATTTTGTGTCTTCTGGAGATAGCTAATTTTTTTTAATCATCAGATTCCATGACTTAGCAGCATAATTAGCTATTAGACACATATACTCCATTCAAGAGTTGCTTTTAATTTTTTTTTAATCCTGCTTAATCTAGGAGACTTTCTTTTCTCATTTATAGGGGAGTTTTGCACAGTTCTTCTGACAAGTGCAAGATAGCCAGTGGGAGTGAGACCTGTAATTAATGCACTGAATGCTCAGTGTGAGCAGAAGGCTCTTGGATGAAGAAGCTCTCCTGGCTCTGTCAGGTGTCTGACAAGAGGACAAACACTGTTAGTCAGAATGGTGGAGTCTGTGATATGCTAGGGTTTACACCCTGCAAGTTCATTTAATGTAAGGTATTGAGGACAGGAGGGAAAATTATGTCTTTCCCTATTCCCCTGAATTTTGAGCAGTCACATGTGCTTGATTCTGCACTTTCTCAATGAGATCTGATTCACTGGCTTTCTAGTAACAAAAATAAATTGAGCCCAGTGTCCTGCCCCTTTTTGTAGGTGTGCGTGTGTTAAGGGGGTGATGTGTTAAAGTGGAGTCCAGCTGTGAGACCCTGAACTGTGGGAGGTCCAGATTCAACTGGGGGTGCCAGAGCAAATTCTATGAATGTGGTCACGTAACCTCACTGTGCTTTGGCTTGGCATCCATGAAAAGAACTTAGTAGATTCTGTGGTAAAATGAGAGCGCCTTGGATGCTGTAGTATTAGGGTGTCTTGTTGGTTTGTCACAAAATGTTAAGGGTGCTGGAAGCCTGGAGTGCGGATGGTTGTCCCTTTCAATTAAGTTCTTCTTTTATGTAATGCTACTTGGTTTATTGCTCAGGAAATATCCTTGTTTCTCAGCTCTCTGGCTACAATGGTACCTGCTATTTCTTGCAATTTACTTCGGAGGCGGTTTTCCAACTGCCTCGTGTTCTTGGATCAGATACAACCCCCTTTGATTCCTGTTGTCCTTTTGTCTTTGCTCACTTGGCTCTAAACAATTTGTTCCCTGAACACGGGCCCAGGTTCTCCACTCTCCCATGCTGCAGCAAACCAAACACTGCTTCTGAAGCAATTAGTTAGGAAGCATTGACACACACAAGGGGAATTAGGACTCATGACAAATAATTTTTTCCCAAGTTTTGTCAAGGATTCTGTACTGCTTTTCCCAAATCTTCCAGTATTAGTTCCAGGACTGAGTGACTACACTTTGAGTGGTGATAGCACACATTATATTTATTTCCAGTTACCTGATCATCCTTCACTCCCTTGTAGTCACAGCACAGGCCACAACACCAGTGGAGCTGCCTGGGTCCTGCTGAACTCAGCTGGATGGATATCCCAGAAGACAAGTATGTCCAGATAGCCATGTTCTCAGGGCAAATAGAAACCTCACTTACTTGGTCACAAGACACTCAAAACATGGAGTGAAGACTGGGGCATTACTGGTACAGAAGGCTGCAGAGTCTGCAGCAGGCTGGCTCTTGAATCCAGAGGTGAGACCTCTACAAATGGTTTCCTAGCGGAGTTTGCCAGATGGAAGTGACCACAAATGGAAAATAATTAAGGTCTGAACAAAACTAACAACTGTCCTGAAGTCCTTGGTGTTATTTTGTCTTGATTCAGACTGAGTCCCTCTCCTATTTTATTGCTATATTCTGTGTCAAAAAGGGACAACCTCATAAATATATTTGGGCCAAAATGCTGTTTTCACTTGACTGTCGCACTTTGGTCCTCATTAACACTGACATGTCCTGGAAGTGGTTTGTGTTCACCCAGCAGCTCTTTCCTTGGCTTTATGGCAGATGTTGCACCACTATCTGAGTCTCAGACAAAAAATAACAAAAACAAAAACAAACAAACAAAAAAAAAAAAAACCCAAAAATACCCACAGCCAACCACAAACAAAAAGACACACACACACACACACACACACACACACACACACACACACACACACACACAGAGAGAAGTAACTCTCAAGGCCAGGTTGGATGGGGCTTGGAACAACCCAGTCTAGTGGAAGGTATCCCTGCCCATGGCAGGGGGTGGAACTGAGTGAGCTTAGTGAGCTTTAAGGTCCTTTCCAACCCAAACCATTCTGGTGTCCAGTAGAAACTAATCTGATTGCTGAGATGGGGCTGTGAACAGGCTTTGCTCTTCTCTCTTGGATTATGCCAGTATTTTCACGTGAGTTGAAGTGCTTCCCTGCTCAGGTCAGGTCAGACCTTCCCTGCTCCTCTTCAGGTCTCTGCAAAACTACAGCAGATCCCATCCAATGATTATTTCCTCTAAGTTGTATTTAGCCTTAACAGCCTGAAAATATTTGTCATTTCTGATCTCTTAATATTGCTGAGAGAGGAAGAAAATTGTTAACCCTGTTTTGTAAATGGCCAAAGCTGCAGTGATTGGCTAGAGTGGAGCAGGGACTGTAATCCCTAATTCTAAATTCTCTATTAAAACCCTAATCCCTGGGCTATCCTTCTGCTTCAGGCATTTGGGATGGATGGTGTATAATTTATCTGAAGTGATGCGCCTGCCACTGTTTAAAGCCAGTTATTTTCCTTCTGTCCCTGTGTCAAAGTTGCTTCTTTAATTGCCAAATTCATCTTTTGCTGGAGTGATTAAGAATTGCATCTGATTGCATTTTGTATGTCTCTGTCAGAGTCTGTTCAAACAGTTCAACAAATTCCATGTAGACTCACAGTCTTGGGACTGATGAAGGTTGATGCCTAGACTGGTTAAAGGGGAAAAATCTGAGCATGTGGTTTCCAGCATTCACTGTCTGGTGAGAATCAAAACCTCTCCTCATTTGCCCAAGGATCCTAATTTTTTTGGATTTTTTTTTTTTTAAAGGCAGAAAAACACAGATGCTTCACAGAGAATATAGATAGAAAGGAACAGCAGGATGGGGGGGATGTGGAAGTAGGTCAGATACATTGCAGACAAAAAAATCATTATAATTAGGAGAGATTAGGGAAGGCAAGAGCAAACAGCATCAAAAGAATCCAATTTATCAAGCCATTTAAACAAGACCATTGCTTGCAAAGTAAGTTCTCTATACTGTGCACAGACTTGGAGCAAAATGAGAGGAAGGGTGTCCCATGCTGTGTGTTTAATTTAATATCTGGTCTTCCCTACAGCCAGCCATGGAGGACTGAAGAAACCTTATTTAATTGTCATGAGAACAAACACTGCAGAACAGTTATCCACCCTCCTCGCTTGAGTTCTTTTAGATTTTTTCATTTTTAAGCTGCAATTCCCAGTTATGTGTGTAGGTGAAGGATGCAGCCAGGGTAATGGCAGTGCTTGCTGACAGCTCTCAGACACTGCTGCAGCATCAGGTGCTTTACATGAAATAATGATATTCTCGCCTCGAAGGTTGCATTATAAAAGGCAATTAGTAAGGGTGAAGTTATTTCATCTGAGGATATTAGAAACTTGACAATAACAAGTAGATTCTGTTGCTTAATTTTTCGGCAGCTAGGAGCCTGGGAGATGTGACCAACATGCTGTGACTTGGTCTCCTTTTCTCCCTTTTTTTTCCTAGTTTGATGAGCTTATCTGTCCCACGTACAATAACAGCAAGGAAATGGATTTTGATTTGGATGGGATTTGCTTGCCTCATTTGTATCAAGGCAGAAATGAACACTGAAAGCCTTAGCTCTGTAAAACAGAGCATTCTGCTCCCCCAGCATGATGGGTTTTTTTATGTACCAATAGGCCTTGATGTCATCATGGGCAGTGCCTCTTAATTTGCAAGAAACTCACAGCCTTTTGTAAGACAGGCTCTTTGTGGTAGGAATTCTGTTGCAACCTGGGAATCTGGGGCCTGTTTCTGCATAGCACTACTTTTGTTGATGTAGTGCTTTGATTTCACCAAGCTGGAGTGCTCCTTGCATGTTTTTAACACTGGCTTGGGTCCTCTAGACAAAAACCACAACCTCAGAGCTCTGTCATGTCAAATGTTTCTTAGCAGGAGCAAGCATTCTGAGAAATTTAAACAAGATGTGGACTTTTCTTAACAGTGGGTTAAATACTGGCTGAATGTCTTCCCAAATATCTGACTGCTGCTGCCAGGGGCTGTGGGCTGGTGTGCAGCCTGAACCAAATCCTGCAGAACTGCTGACTTGAGCCTGAGCCTGGAGAAGGTCTGGCCTCTTAGAAACTCTTAATTAACAGCACCTTTTATGCCACGCATTAGTTTCCCATTCAGGAGGAATTGGGGTATGAAACAAGCTGAAAGTTCCAAGGGGTGGTTGCCTCCACAGCTGAAGTTACAGCTGGGGCATCCTTAGCCTTCTGAGCTGAGAAGTAAATTCTTTCCTGGGGCTTTTGCAGCAATTTGGGGCAATACAAGCACAGACTTCGGTTACTGGCTGCCACATTGTCACTCTGACAGCGTTGCCTTTCAGGTTCAAGCACTGCCAGAACTCTGCTCTTTGTATAGCAGAAGACTGACCTTTGATGGAACTAACTTGATTCTCCTTTGTTTAGGCAATACAGTGAGTGTGTAGGGAAAATCTCACCCCAGTCCTGTTTTGGGTCTCCTCCAAAGTTTGGCATAAATGTTGAAGCAAGATATTTCTCTTTTCATCATGATGAAACTCCAGATCTTGATGGTTTTATGCATGCTGAAGGCTTCCTTCGAGTCTTGCTACCACAGCTTTGACTGGTTTAAGTCAGTCTGCAGTTTCTGCCTTCAGTAAAATGCTGGAAAATTACACCTGGTAAGATTTTAGTCCCTTATTGTTGTGTAATCTTTGCCTGACAATAGCAAGTAACTCAATCTCAGCAGTGTGTGCTCCAGCACCCTGTGAAACCTTGGGTATGACATTGCAAGGTTTAGCATTTTAAGCACTGCTTTGGAGTGCAGTGCTGAGGATTGATCCAGTCTGATGGTCTGTGGGCTTGGAAGGAAAAGGAGAGCAGCAGGCCATGAAGTACAACTGCTTCTTTTAAATCAGCACACTAGAAACACACTTTAATGATATAGTGGAGAGGAATAAGGAGAAATTAGGCATTGCCACAATTGTCTGGATATTTGGACTCTGTTCCTAAATGTGTTACTAACTCCTGTGAAACCCAAAAGTGCTTTCAAACAATGAGATTTCCCATTTACAGAAACACTGGCAATGGTGTGAGGGTTAATTAATGATGAACACTGCATTGGTTTGAGAGCTGCTGGAAACAAAGGGCAAGTCTTGCCATTATTATTAGTAGTAGTAGTATTGTTCCATCTTTTATCTGTCAGATTGCATACATCTAGGCAGATGCCTTAAAGCATTATGTGCAGAGGAAAGCCCTCTAAAGGAACAAATTCCATTTTCCTTTGGCTTGGACTAAAATATCATAATTGTGTGTGAAGATGGGACAGCTATTTCTGAAAGGAGATACAAAAGGGTAGAAAAAAAGCTAGTGCAGCACTAGAAAAAGAAGACACGAGAGATAGCTTCATCCAAACTGATACTGAAACATAAATTATTCCCAAACTGGCCTTTTGAAAGTATGCCATAAACATTTAGACATTAAGGAGCTGTGAGACAATGGCTGTTGTTCCCTGAATGCAAATGTAACACCCTGAAGTCTGAGATATTAGCATTTACTGCTCTTCCTTTTTTAGCCTGTAAGTCTCAAAGGTGTTTCATGCATCAGCTGGACACACAAACTCATTTGGCTTTTTCAGGCAATCTTATCCAACTGATCTATAAACTATGTTTCAGAGGCTGGAAGTTTTGACTTGACTGTTTCTGTGGGAATTGGATATTAGGGCTCCTATGGGGATTCTATAGGGTACTTTTAACCTAATGTGAACATGATGAACAGAATTATACTGGTGATTAATGGATCTATAAAAGAGAAGTATTAAACCATGTTGCCCTGCAATATTATGAGTTACCTTTATACATTCTCCTTTCCTTTATCCCTCTCCAGGGCCTCATACAGAACTTTTTAGGCTCTTTCTTGGGCTGCCACCATTTGTTGCATTGCACTACAACAGCTGCGGCATATCTGCTGCATTTTGATGAAATTACTGGAACCGGAATCACCAGTGGTGCAATTATTCCTTATACAAATGATTTAATTACAGCAGTGTGATGTTACAGGGTTAATTAATTGTTGCTTATTAAGTGCTTTGAGACTTTTGAATGAGATGCTATGAATGTGCAAGGGATGATTATTAGTTATTAACAGCAATGCTCCCAGCTATTTGAAGGGTAAAAATAATTTCGTTTCATTATGAAATATTAAATTTGCAGTCTAGTCAGATGCATGGCACATTTCAGGTTGCAAGTGAAAAGCCAAGTATATACTTAGTAGTGATGCAGTGTGCCAAATTTGGCTTGTGGGAGTGGTTGCCATCAGTTCCCTTTGGAACAGAAAAGAGGTGGAAACGCAGCAGGTTGCAGAAACTGGAGGAGGGGATGGTGTGGGAGAGGTTCCTAAGATTTCAGTAAAATCAATAGGTAATGGAAGAATTTGTAGGAATATTGAGGTACAGGTGCTAATTTAATGATTTAGCCATGGTTTTTGAAGAGCATCTACTGCCTTCAGAGCCACCTTCTCCTTTTGAGGCTTTTTCCTAAAAATTTTCTCCACCAGCAGCAGCTTGTAGGCTTGCCTGAGCCCATGGACAGTGTATCTATGTGGAAAATCAGGCTGCCTAAGCTCTGGTATTTATCCTGGCACTTAGGCTGCAGTACTATGTCTAGAGAGATTTTTCATCGGTTCTCAAAATTTAATAACTCAGTGTGTCAAAATATGAGCTGTTCAATTGCTGGAATTCCTTTACTCATTTCAGAGAGATTTCTCTTCCCTTTGCTCCTTCTTGCTACACTTATTCTTTCTCATATTGAGGAATAAACTTATTTACTGATGCGAGAGGAGGAAGAGACAGACTTTTGTCCTCATGTTGCTTCCCATGGAGGAGCACAAAGTGCCTTTTAAGGCTTGTTTCCATACCTGGAAGTTCAGTACTTGTCTCCATCCCAGAGATGAGCCCACTGACCGGGGGTGTTTTTGTGAAGGTTCTGCAGTGCCTCAGAGAGGAAGGAGGAAAACACAAAATGAGTTCTGTGAATCCTGTGCCAAGCAAAAACAACTGACATCATTAAAATTAAAGTCTGTCTCTAGTAAATTATCATGGACATGGATAAGTAGCAGCTCTTCAGGATGCTGATCCATCACACAGGGGAGAACTGGGGAAGGTGTGAATACAGTGCCTTAAAACATCCCCTGAGCGGGGGAATCGCGGCAGTGGGGCTGGCAAGGGTGTGAAATATGGAGGGTTAGTGCCCACAGCTCCTGCTGAATTGCACTGGAGGGAGATCAAACATGGATCTAGGCAGGAGAGAACCAAAGGAGTTGCCAGAGGGTAGAATGGACCCCTGCAGCATGTTTCTAAACTCTTGAACTGTCTAACCAACTTCTAGATAGAGCTGGAGCCCTACAATAGAATGTCTCCAACTCCTGCACACCTTAGGTGTTTGGTTTGTGATTTTCAGTCTTTTCCCAAGTCCCTGTCACAAGAACAGTATTTGTCTTGCCAGCAAGATGCAGAGCTGCCACTTTCCTGCTCAGGTATTCTGTGCAGAACATTCTGAGCACCATGAGTCACTCTGCATGGCTGTGCTGTGAGCTGCATGCTTAATGCCTCCTAAGCTCCTGCAAGCCTTAGTCTTGCTCTGCTGCTGCTGTAGGAATGAGCTTCACATACCCAATGAGGTTCAGGAGTCCTGGACGCAGAACTGCCTGATCAGAGCTGCTGCAGAATACCCAGAAACCCAGAAAAGTGTGTGTGGTCTTCAGTTCTGCTTGGGTAAAATCTCCTAGAAGGAAAAGCAACAGCAACAACAACAACAAAAAATTGCCATGTATCTGAGAGCCCTAGATGAAAGCACAGCTTTGGGGGTTTTATTTTGGTTTTTTGTTTGTTTGTTTGTTCCATTTTTTGTTTTGTTTTTTTGTTTGTTTGTTTGTTTTTTGGGGTTTTTTGTGGGGTTTTTTGTTTGTTTGTTGTGGGTTTTTTTTGTTGTTGTTGCTTTTTCATCACTGCGCTGTGCAGTGTCCAATTTAGGACTGAATTGTGTCATCTAAGCAAGACAATTTTTAAGAAGTGTGCAAGACTGTCTAAATGGTACCTCCCAATGAACTGGCATTATCCTCTAGGAGGTTTTCACCAGTTTTAATGGACCTAGACCTCTTCCCATTCTCAATGAGCAAATATCTGGGTCTGTTCTCCAGCTTGATGGCTTCGGGGAGCTTAATTTTGTATGAACTGGCTTTATTATTTTGATTTTATTTATTATTTTATTATTTATTTTTATGAAATGGCTTTACTTCTAGAGAGTGGAGATGTCTGTGAGTGTAAATCCCTTTCCACTTGTAGGAACTAGCTGTGTATAGTTTATGGGACACAAGGAGGATTCAGCAAGTCTGATCAGAGAAACTTCCTGGGGTGAAGCCTTTTGCTGTTTTTCTGTACAACAGCTGGTTCTGCTGGGCTATGACTAGGATTTGAGATACTCCTGCAACGCTGATGATGATAATAAAAATTTCCCACACATCATTAAGTGAATAAAGAAAAAAATCCACCAAAGTTATAGTTTAATCTTTATCTATTCTGATGGTGCGGGTAGGGATTTCTAACTTCAAAAGCAAGAGTGGGGAGGAAGGGCAATTAGGGCAAATTCCATTGAATTCCTGCTTATCTTAGGCTGTTCTGTAGTATGAGATATTGCAAATATTGTAGCAAGCAGAGATGTGCATTTGTCTCACTTACTGCAATAGCCCAAAAATGCAAATGCTTTCTATGCTAAAATTGTTTTGACTCTGGAGAATTGTTCTCTTCCCTGTGTTCTGCCTCTTTTGGACTCTGATTGCCTGTCAGCTAAGGAATGCTTCTAAGCAGAGACAAAGGGGAATGGCATGGTGCCCATCTTTGTGGCTGAAAGACCATTTTATTAAATCTTTCTGGACTGTGCATTTCAATTTCTGTTGCTGCAGGGCTCTGGAATCAGAGCCGCTCAGGCAAAAAGGCCTCCTGCTCCTCAAGGTGCCAAGAGTGATCTGAGGGGAATTAGAGTGGTGGCCAAGGCTTGTGCCCCAGGATTCAGCCACTGATTTTCCCACTGTGGGGGTGTTCAGAGACACAGAAATCCCTGTGGGGAGATGCTCGGTGGTCACGTGAGTCACCAGAGAAACGCAGCCTCAACAGACAAGGCGGAAAAGCAAATTGGTTTTCTACGGATGAGTTAGCACAGCGACTTACTAAAGATGATCTATAAAATTTGCAGGATCTGGTTAACTATTTTATTCATGAAACCATTCTTTTAATATTTGGCTCTTGCTCATGGAGTGGAAGGGATGGGGAAAGCATCTGCAGCATTATGAGCAGTCTTAGAGTGAGAGGGATCCCTTAGCAAGGTGTTGTGGAAGTCTGTTGTCTCCCTCCTGCTTGAGCCGGCCCCTCCACCCCAATCTCTTTATTCCCCTGCTTAGTCAGCAGGTTCTAAAACAGATGAAAGCATACAGCCCTAAAAATGCTGACTTCTCAAAGTACTGCACTCTGTCAGTCAGGCACCAAGGAACAGAAGTACTACCAACACATTCCTCATAGTAGACTTTAATCTCTTTCTGAAGACATACATGTAAAAGGGAAAATAATTTACAAACAGTGATGCTAAAATTAAAAGCTTAGAAGAAATAATTCCTTATTCAACCTGAAGTGGTTGGCATACAGAAGAAAGAGGAAAAAAGCAAAACCAGTCTAGTTTTTCCTTTTCTGAATGTATTACTTTTGTAAAGCTTGGATAAATCAGCTTGGTGTATTAACTTTCCAGAGTGGTGGATGGAGTGCAACCTGCAACCTGTTTTTTTGTGTCTCACTCCTCTTGAGAGCCTTTGCTCACATGTCACATCTCTCACAGTTTAGTATTCCTGGGCAGAACAAACTGTCAGCCCTTTACAGCTGGAATGGGAATAGGTCTTGAGGAATGGTTTCTGGTACTGTTTTCTCCAGGAGTCCCACTGGCATTCCCAGTGATAATAACATACTGCTTCTACTGTTTTCCATTCCATGAGCTGCTCAGGCCCCTTGGCTCAGGGCAGTCTGGCAGCTCAGTGGTGGAGCAGAGAGGAGATCTAAGGCTGCACATCCTGAACTGACTGCCCAGGAGTGCTTGGAATCTGTATTTGTATGTGGGACATTCAGCTTTTTGGATTTATTCCACATGAATTAGGGTTTGGCACTTCCAGCTGCAGAGAGAAGTAAATGAACCTGGTTATCATTGATTTAATGTTCAAACTTTTTCTGCCTTTTAGAAAGGCTCTTTCTGTGTAACTGAGCTCCCTCGTTTCCCAGAGTATTTTAATTTTAATTGAATTTTAATTGAAGACTCAATTGTACAGTTATACAGGTACAATTGAGTACAGGTAATACAGTAATATTCAATGAAAAGGAATTTTATCAAAGCAGAACAGAACAATATTGTGGGGGTTTTCTATTTTATTTGCTTTTGTTTTGCTACTTGTCTGAGGCACCAGGTGTTGCCTTTCCTGCTGCTGCCCTTCACCCAGTGGGCCAGGGCTATGCATGAACAACTAAACAATGAGTCAAGAACACTCTGTTATCTCTCTGCCTTCAATGGGAGCTTGTCTTTGATGCATCCTAGCTGAATAGGAAAAAATCATGCATAATCACTGTGGAACACTGCAGCCCAAGCCAGAGAAGGAGCCCAGTAAAAACCCAAACAGCAAACCCCTTCTTTGAAATTCACTGATGTTTCTTACCTTCACAACTGTTTGAAGGACCAAAGCTTTTAAAGTCTTGTTTAGGGAAGGCACTAATAGCACCCGATTCTTCCAATAATGCTTCTTTAAACTGTTTTCCTGTTTTCAGTACAAAATCTTGAGGTCCTGTACAAAGCAAGGTCAGTATTCTTCCCTTTTCAGAACTGAGGAAACTGAGACACAGGCTGAGTGGATGATTAATGCAAGATCACACAGTGATCACACAGACAACTACAAGATGTCCTGCTTTTGAGCTAATTGATGCAATCTGAAATTCACATTATTTTCCATAACTGTCATGGTGTGGGAACTCCAGCCTGCATTGCTGTATTAATAGAGGAGCTGTTTTTTCCTGGTTTTATGGCAAAATGAGTCTGGGAGATCCTATGGATCTTTGGGGATGGCAGAGAGCACTTTTTGTAAGAATAAAGCCTTGTCTCACTGCTTTCCCTGGGTGACCTGAGACAGATTCTAGTCAAGAGCTCCAAAAGAATGCAGGGCACGAGCCCCTGACGCACAGCTTAGGGTGTCAGAAACCATCCCTTGCTCTGGGCCTCTGAAAAATTGCAGAGGGACTGTCAGAAATGGAGGAATGGCTGGTGTGCAGGGAAGAGGAAGCTGGAATGGTGGGGGAGAATGAGAAGGAAGACGGCAAGAAAAATATGTGAGCACAACATGTTCAAAGACATTCTTTGGCTTCTTCTGCCTCCTGTGCTGGCTCAGCCAGTGCTGGGGCCTTGAAGACACCTCTTAATCTACATTTCCTTTTCCTCTTTCACTGGGAATGGAAGCTCATGCGTAGTTGACCCTGCTCGCCCCCTCCATCCCTCTCCATTTCCTTTCCCAGAAGTGTCTCTCTGGGATACACAGCCATCTGGCTGTTTATTGCAGCAGGAGCTGAACTCTTAGATGTATCCTTTGGAATTTGGTTCTGGTTTAGTGATTTCTCTGCCATTCCTTTGCATTTTCCATACGTCTCGTTCATGCCCCTGGAGCCAGTGCTGTGTGAGTGCACTCTATCCTTTTGTATCCCACGCATCCTTTTGTATTCCTCTTTGACCCAGAACTTCTCAACATTCTTGTTTGGTTTCTATTATTTTTACTCTATTTTTTCTCACGTTTCTCTGCTTCCTGTTAGCACAGGGAGCACCATCCCACTCTGAAACAGTGAAATGAGGGTAGGCATCAGCCTCCCTCCAGCTCTAATCCCTTCCACCCTGGGTCAAGACAGTGACCTCAGAGACGTTGCTGGAGGCGAAAAGGGAAGGTGCAGACGATTACAGAGGAAGTTCAGCTTTAAAAGCTTTTAAAGTTCAGCACTGGGATAATCAACAAGACTTCTTAGCCCTCTCCCTTTGTGCTATGAGTAAAATGCACAGTACAGTCTGCTTAACTCCTTCACTGCCAGAGGCAAAGGTGTTGGTAAAGAGATAGGGAAACAAAAGGAGCATCTTCCATGAAAAATCCATCTGTTCTGTTTTGGTAAGAGAGCACAAGATACTGAGAGTATAATGATGAAATAGAAGTCTGTCCTGGGTACTTTCATACTCCTTTCCTCTTCCAGCATTCCTCACAAGAGAATGTTAGCCATACAGCTGCTGGAAATCGATTTCTTGATGGGTTTCTCATGAAGGAAAGGATTGATACTGAGAATGAAATCTTCATTTGTGTCTGGTGATGAGATAAATTATGCCTGAACCTTTCTCTCACAGATCAATTCTCTGATTCTTAGGGATGTCCTGTGCAGGGCTAAGAGTTGGGCTGGATTATCCTTGTGGGTCCTTTCCAGCTCATATTCTATGATTCTCTTAGAATGTTGTTCTAGGCTCTTTCAGTATGTAAGAGTTTTCCCTTTTCATTTCATTCCTCTTGCTGTAACAGTGAACTTACCGTGGTTGTTTCCTTGTGCTGGACGCCATCAGGGCAGGGCTGAAGGTGCAGCTGATGCTCCTGTGCCATCACAAGTGTTCCATGTGCCAAGGAGCCCTCAGGGCTGGTGTGCTGGGGTGTATGCTGAGGAGGTTGAATAGCCACTGAAAACTTAACAGTGGCAAAGGATATGGAATAATTAAACAACTGTGTCTCATTGCAGCTCATGGCAGCTTCCAGATGCTGCTGAAAATGATTCCAGATGTGTTCTTTGGAAGCTCTGGCTGTTGAGAGCACCCATGTCTTGGGAGGGTGAGAACACATCCTCTTCCCGAGATGCACGTCGCATCCCTGCCTTTCTCCCTTAGACATGAGAGGTCAGCAGCACTCAGAAATACATCCACAGGGCAAAACATTTCCCTGTCCCTCCAGTGCCTCTGGCATTCTGAGAGCCTACAGATGTGCCCAGCTGTGCAGTTGAGCAGGGCACAAAGGGTTGTCTCTGCCTGTCACCTGTAAACCCTTTTCCTTGGGCCCACTGTGTCCCATAGTGGAGACACACAGACCAAAGCGGCCTCAGTGATTCTCTCGTCTGTCAGCACAGGGCAGGAATTTCTCCTGGTTCGCCGCATATCCTTGGTTTTCCTGGCCTAATACCTCCCCCTGCTGTTTCCTGGCTTTCTGACACTCGGCATCCAGCCCCATCCAGCTCTCCCCGCTCCTGCGGGTAACTCCGGTACCTCCAGAGCTCCGGTGGGGCGCTGGGGTGGCAGAGAGCAGGGCCGGGACAGCGGCTGAGGCTCATGGGGCGGGAGAGCGGCTCTAAGGGAGACCGTGGGCTTGGCTTGAACGAGCTCCGAGTGGGGAAGGACTCAGAAGTCAGAGCTCAGCTCTGGGAACCCCAGACTCAGGAGCTGAAGGCCACTCTGGTACTGGCTGCAAGCACTTCTGTGTTTCCTCACCTTTAGGACAACACCATCTCCCCATCTCCCTCTTAGTGCTGGGTTTAAGCGATTTCTTAAGCTTTGCATAGTTGATTTTTTTTTTAAATGATAGTTTATGCACCAGTCCCAGTGTCATTAAAATTCTTCTTTCGTCCTTCCCAGCATGAACACTTCTAGGCTGAGACTGGCTTATATTTTAGTGGTTTTAAAGTAACAAATGTAATGAGTGCTACAATTATGGGAGAATATAGGGAGGAAGAGGGGTGTTATTGGTGTTCATTCCAGCCCCTTCACTGCACCATGCAAACCACCCAGTATGAAGCAGGCAGGCAGCTTTCCCAAGGCATGTGCAGAGTAACAGTATTGTGTCTGACTTCAGCCCAGGACGTGGCAGGGGAGGAAAGGGTCTTCATCATCTGTGAGGGTGCCCCAGAGAAAAGGAATAACATTAGATCTTGGTGAAAGGGACCATTTTTATTGCACAGGGATTCAATATCCTGCACAATGGATGTTCATCCCAACTGGGTGCCAGCCTAGTAAAAGCACTTAAAAAATCTCCAACTAAATGCACTACAAAGCAAAATAATAAGTAGAAGTTTTACAAATAAAATGACAAACAATCTTATTAAATCAGCACTTAGATGCTAGAGCTGAATGCATTCAAATTAGATGTAAAACTTTGATGTTACAGAGGCATACCTCAGCAGACTTGTGAATTCCATTTTACAGGTGCCATCACATGAAGGCTTTGTGCATGGTTTTCTAAACGTGCTGTTTCACCTCAGAATCACCACCAGAGCAGTCCAAGGACATGTGCCTTGAGCCAGTGGATAACTTTTTGGTACGTGCCTTGACTCCATGAATGTGCTGCCATTGCTTGGTAGGAGGGTGGCTGGAAAAAAGGAATGAGAAGGCCAGGCTGAGAAGGTTCAGAACACGTGGCCTGTGGTTCTGTCCGTGGAGGGAAGTGGCTGATGGTTGTTGCATGAGCCTGGGTAGCTCTGTCTGTGGACATTTGTTTAGAAACACAGTTACAACAGTAACACTACAGTGCCCCATCAGTTACAATGGAATCGGCTCTGATGGTTTCCTTTTCAGCTCTAATGTATGGCTATAAACTAACCTGTCCTTCCAAACCCTAAATGAGCCTGTGCCCACCCAATGTTTTCCAGTGCTTTTAGGAATATCTTACTTTGATTGATGGAAATCAAACAGAGCTGTCTTGTGTGGACTAAATTGGAAGGAAAACCATTAGTGTCTTCCCTTCTTTCTCGGACACAAGAACGTGACTCATGAGGCCATTCCTGTCTGTGATGAAGAACTATTCAGAAACATGGATATACAGGATAGTCCTGATATTCCTGATGGGCAGGAACTGAGGATAAGGCTGGTAGTGACTTAGGAACAGAAGGAAGGAATGACCTAGATTTAGGCAAGATGGTTTCTATAACAAGTGTAAAATACTCATCCCAGGCTCATTCCCTAATCTTCTATTCCCCAGTTTTTATGGCATTTTCTATCCAACACTGTTACTGTGAGCTTATTGCTCCCTAAGTGTTTTCATAAGTCCTTTGAGCGGAAGGATGCAGACTTTGGCTGTGATTTTATTTGGTTCAGCTGGTGAGCCTGTCCTTGGCTTGTCAGGAGACAAGGGGAAATGCTCTATTTAGATGAGCAGAGCTCCTACAGGGAAGGACTATGACACAAGACATCTGGTTACACTTGGAATGCTGCCGTGAAAATCACTCTTATTTCCCTGGACAAATCTCATCCTTCATCTTTGCCTCCAATTCCCCGTGTGTTAAAAAAAAAAAAAAAAAAAAAAAGGATAATGTTGCCTGATCTGTGAGTGCTGGAGAATGAATGGAGAATGAATCCACAACTACCTGCAGGGCACTCAAAGGCTGTGGAAGCAAGCTCGAAGAAAAGCCAGCCAATAAAGAGAGCGCTGAAGAACACAGGTTAATGCAGACCATTCCTTGGCCATGGTACAGCTCAATATTAATGACTCATGGTCTCGTGCAGTGTGAAACAACACCTTGGTTTCTGACAGAACAATAGTTTTATGTTGCATCCTGTATTCAGTGTTCCCAGGCATGTACAAGGAAAGGCAGTTTTATGTTTTATACACGTTTGCTTTTCAACCGTCAGAAAGATTTAATGGGGGTTTATTTCAAATCTGCAGCAAAGCCAGTGTTTCTTCCTGAAGATCAGTAATTAGATCCTGTGGCAGCACTTAAATATTTTGGTGGTGGGTCCTTTAAAAACATCTTAGATTAGATAGTCAGATAGGAATGCACGATAATAAACTGAGCAGACAGGGCCATGTGCTGAGTTACTCGTTATCACTTCAATCCAGGCTGAACACTAAAAAGACAGAAAAGTAAAGTGGGCTTCTTAAAAGCAATGCTATTTTTTGCTCTCCTTAATTGATTATATATACTTGTTACACCAGAACAACCCAGAAGACAGGACATGGAATATGTCATTTTATCCTTTCCTGTCTTTTGCTGAATTCCTAAAAAATTGCTGCTTTGAATAGATATGATGATTCTCTGAAAGTCTAAATTATGTTCTACTCAAAACTTTATAAATAGGCCCTCCATGAAATAGCAGTTGTGATGGCAGTATGTTTCAATGGATGTTAGTGGGAGCTCTGCTGCCTCCAGACACAGGATTGGACACTTGTAGAGGGGAACCCGATCCCAGAAAGGCCCTGCGGGATGCCATTCACAGTTATGATTAGAAATGTCCCAGGAATGTGTGGGGAAGGATGAGTGCACAGCCTGCCTGAGGTAGTGCCAGCATGGTCTCCAGCTCTCTCCGCAGGAGCCAGATGGCATGGTCTCTTTTTCCCAGTGATTTTGATTCGATAAGGTTGCCTTTTCCATGTGCTCCACAGTAACAGCTCCCTCAGTCTGGCTGCAAAGGACCTGGGAGAAGGGGAACATCTGACTCGAATCTTTGCTGTGGGATGCTCTCAGGATTTGCTGCTGACCCTGCTCCCCAGTGCTGGCATCCAGCACCATACTGCAGCACTCCAGCAGCACAGGGACACCACACTGGATCTTCTCAGCCTGATAGCCAAATCTCCACTCCCATCTTTTTCCAGGCTCTCTGGCAGCTAATGAATCATTACAAGAGGCTTTCCTTCCTTTTGCCTGTGTAATAAATTTAAAGCCTTGAGATCACTGTACAAAGACCAAACAACACTGCAGCAAGAAAAATGTAGTTCTGAGGACTAAATCAGCCAACAAGTTACTGCCTGAGTATAATTTCTTTGACTATTTGTCATTACCTCCCTATATGCTTTAATTCCTTTTTTCCTTGACATGTGGACTTTGTGATTTGTCTGACATATTTACCTTTGAACTTTATTGAGAATGAGCCCTAACCCAGTCTTGGATTAATTGAAAATACATATTTTTAATTTAAATCCTATTTTTAAAAGAGACTTGCAACTGCAAATTTTGCCAGAAGGTGGAACTGAAGCTCCATCTCCCAGCAGCTGCTCCAGCACAGCTGACAGGAATGCACTTAAAAGCCTTGGATTCAGTTAGTCCTTTCCCTCTTTCTCTCGAGGCAGCTGCTGGAAAGAACTCTGGCTAACATTCCAAGTGGATTAATTATTCTGTTAGATCCGTTTCACCGAAATCCAATGATCTAGACATCATATCAGGTCTGAAGGGACTTTTAGTACTCATTTAAGTAATGAAGATTTTACTATTACAGATACTGCCTGAAAGCTTTTTTGTTCAGTCTTTTGGTACTTTAGTTTCTCAGCAGTCAGAGTTTATCAGGCAGAGATGTGACTATATCTAGTAACAGAACGCAGGGAGCTGGTACTTTTAGCAGAGTGTCAGCAAATTTTGCAATGAATTATTGGGTCATATTATTCAGTGAGAGCACATTCTGGAGGCATTGATCAAGATGCAGACCCTGCATATGAGGTTGTTCCTTTTCATCTGTATACAGAGTTCTCCAGAGAGCAGTCAAAGCAGAGAACAGCAACAAAAAGGGTGTGCTGCAACTTTCCTGGGGTCGCAGTGCAAGTGGCAAGGGGCACAGCAAGAATTGCAGCCATCTCCTGAAACAGAGTTCTTTGCAGACAGCACTGTACCTTCCCAGGGCACAGCAATTAAGTTTATTAATTGTTCAGTTTAGCAACAGATCCATTATCTGTTTTTTACTTCTCTCTCCTCTCCCTTCACCCAGAATCTCAAACCACAGCCAATTCAGTACCTCTTTTTGGGGAAGAGAAGTGCTCAGAGAGGCTCACAGCCTTAAATGTAATGGAAACATTTGCTAATGAATGAGCCCTCGTTATGCATGTTACAAGGAAACACTTAATTGACAGTGGCCACCAGATAACAGGGTTTAATTAATAAATCTCTGTGGCGTCACATACACCACAGGAAGGGATTACAGGGGTTAAAGTGTCTGTCTGGTGGACTTTTATGGAGGAGTTGTGTTGCCTGTCTTTTACCATGAATAACCCACGTGTCTGTGACCTAACACTTGCAAAGGGAGGCTCAGTTGGTTCTGAGAACACGGCAGCCCCATCTGGGTCTTTGAACATGGCATCTGAAGCACACCAAAGGCACACTTGTTTTCTTGCCTCTCTAGCCAGCATCTGGGTTCCTCTGCTGCTGTCTATTCTGCTGCACCCACGGCCCTAAGTTGGACAAACAGGCTTCTCCAACTCAGCAGTTAATGACTGGGTCATTAGTGCCTCAGACAGGCTGTCACAGCCACTCCCCTATAGGAGCACGCTCCCAAAATGGGGACTTGATAACTGTATTGATAAAATAATGAAGCTCTGCTGACCTTTCCCCACTAATACAGTGACTCCATACCCAGTGGGGAACAAGGCTCTGGAGATCCCACTGCAGTCTGTTAGGGACTATGGATTACTGTCACTCTGACCTGCAAGCTGTTCTCCACGTTTGCTGTGTGATGTGAAAAGGTCACAAGGAGTCCAGGACTCCTGATCAGTCTGTTTTTTGGTAACATCAGAAGATTCCATGCCAATGGCAGAGGCTGGAACAAGGTGATCTTTAAGGTCCCTTCCAACCCAAGCTATTCTGTGAGTCTGAGATTGTCAACCTTTTCTATTTGCATGCTCATTTTAGAGCTGAAAGTGTTTGTTCATGACACACAAAGGGGTAACATTCACAACCACCACCAGCCCAGGAACACTCACCTTTCCCACTCTGCTCCTCAGAAATCCCTGCAGAGGGGTCAGAAAGCAGCAGCTGCCCAGGTCAACCTTTTCTCAGGAGAGCTGTACCTCCCAATATTGGCTGGCCAAGCCCTGTGGAACCAAACAGAACCAGCCCCATTTATCCCAGCCCATGGGCCAGGCAGCACATCTCCTGTTACTCCTGTGTGCAGAGTGACAACTGGGCAAGAGGGGAACAGAAGCTCTCTGCCTGAAGTGGTGTCTCAGACCCAGAGAGCCCTTTGGGACATGGCAGAGTTGTTTGTTCTCCTACACACAGGAGCATCTTGGAGAAATGTGGCCATACCAGTTCTGCTGAGAACAATTAGGGACAGAAAACTCTTTAACCTGCTCTCTGCCGTCCCAGCAATCAGTTGTGGCTTACCAGTACAACCCCAGTCACTATCCTTTGCCTGAATGAAGATGTCATTGTCCTGCCTTTAGTATAGATACTTAAAAATAAATTAAAAATCACACTAAGTTGAAAGGAGCAACTCTTCTCAAGGATGCAGGTCTTTATTGTTAACCAGTTACTTATTCAACCAAGAAAACAGTTGGACCATAGAGACCTAATTAGTAATTAGGTAATTATTCTCAAGCTTTGCCTTATCTGGATCACAAGACAGATCTTTACCCTCTATCAGTAAAATCCCATTGCAGGCAATGGAACAGGAATCATCTGTAAAACTGGATCCTGTTCACAATCCCAATATTTTGGAAGAATGGGAGTTTTCACACTCAGGTCTGCAGAAACATCTTACTGCAATTACTTTATTGCTATTAATCACTATCAGGGTATGAAGGAGTAGTAATAAGTTGAAAAGAAACATGGTTTGCTGTGAAAAATGGTGTACTTTGATTTATTCTCGGGCTGCAGTTGTGTCATTTCTTTCTGTTCTCTTAGAGGAGACTTTCCATAAGCCTTGACCTTTGTTCCACGTGTTAATATACCTACCTACTTTAATGCTTCTATATTAAATTCTTCTAGGTTAGGAGCTACAGCTGTGGTAAACCATGGTTTTCTTTAATACACAAAGCACAGAATAGGACACAGAGACAGACAAAGACTAAGGAGTCTCCAGGTGCTCCCCGACCCCTGTAGCTTATAAGGAGATTTCCTGCCTACACCAGGGATCCATAGCTGATGAAAATAAAATTTTGTATGAGCTAGAAAGACTTCAGAAACTAAGTGTTAGAACATTCTTTTTGCAGTGCTAAAAATACATTCATGAGAAATTTAGAATTGAGAAAAAAAGAGCTCTGTATAATAAAGAATGATCTATAATAATATGCCCTTACTATAAGAGCTCAGACCTTTTTTTTCTTCATGGTATCCTTCTAGGCCAACATTGTGCAATTATAACCTATATAAACTTGTTTTACATTAGCCTTGTCCATTTTAACAGTTGAAACACTTTGTTTTCAAGTGCTGACATTAACAGTGAGCTGTTAACACAATATAACCAGCAACCATAACTATTACAGCGCTCTTAGACTGTCCTGTCCCCTTCTTACAGGGACACTTAGTACAATGTCCCCTTGTTATTGCTTGCAGGTGGAAGTGCAAGGACTTGGACATCTTATGAAAAGGGGAATATGAACTTTCCTTCTGTTTATTTCTCCTTTTTTCTTCTCTTCCTTATAGCCAGAAGACTTTCACAGCAGAACATGAAGTCCTGACTGGGGAAGGAAGGTGTTGCCCCAAAATGAGAGCATAAAATGGAGAAAAGTCATGAAGAATTTAAATGTAAAATATTAGTGCAGTTAAGTAGGAGCATCTCTGGAAAATGAAGAAATGCTAATGGCAGATTGGTGGCAGACAGGGAGCAGGGACAAGCTTTCAGGCTGAGTCTAGAGACCCTTCTTTTGTGTGTTAAGGATACTCTGCAATTGCTGCTGTTGTTTCCTCCAGCAGGAAAGTGGAACTTCATCTACCCTGGGAAATCTTTGAAATGGGTGGAAGGCAAATGAGAACAATTCTGCCTTGCAAGCAGACACGATGAGGATCTGTGCAGTCTGTGTTAAGCCCTGAGTGAAAGACACTGCTCAGTTATCAGCTGAGACAGCTCCCAGCAGCTGTAAGATCCATGGCAGTAAGGATTAAAGTCTTTCAGAATGCCATTGGAAAAGGACTGGGGAGAGCAGGCAAGGAAATATGCAATGGTGAGAAGAAAAACAGCTCAGGGTCAAGCATAAAGCTGAGACTATGGGCAGAAAGATGGGACAACTGTGTTAAGGGACTTGGGGTGCTCCTTAAATAAGGGGATTGGACACACTGGGCACATACACCAGTTGTTTGATGTCCTACTCCCCCCTTGCGCTGATAACACACTGAAAGCTCTGGGGCTTAACTATTGGCACCAGGGTCTTAACAGCTACGTGTATTTGAACATCCTAATTACAGGGAATGGCAATGGAATTAGAGCTGATTCCTCCCTGTTCCTCACTGGCTGGTTTGCCTGATCCTGAGGCTGGGGTCAGGGCCTGTCTCTGCATGGAGCTGGGATTACCCAAAAATCTCTGTCTGCATTGCGGGGAAGGGAAGTGAGGCAGAGCCTGGAGCTGAGCAGTGGCAAAACCTGACAGATTGCAGATTCCTGCAGGTGCCTCAGTGCTGTTAAGCAATCTAGAGTGTGACAGATTTGCTTCCAGAGTAGCACTGGTACAGCCAGGTCATTCTTCAGGGACAAACCTTTTAGTCCAGGGTTGCTCTGAAGGTTTCAGTGTTCTGAGCAGTTCTGGCTGAGCTGGGGCTGAAGAAGCTGAGTGCTTTGCAGGCAGCCCCACTGTCTATGCAGAGTGCCCTCTGCAGCATTACCAAACCCCTGGAGCTGGGTGCTGCCTCCCAGCTGATGTTGAAATACTCAACTGCAGCAACCCAGGCAACAAATCCTTCTGGGAATGGCACAGTTCTCCAGCTGTGGTGATGAAATTGGTCCTGAGCTCTTACACAGGTAAGGATTCTATGACTTTGTGGAAGGTCGAGGAATGACACATAGGGAGCCAAACCAGGCACTTCAAATAGGAGAGAGACTTCTCTGTGTTTCAAGCCCCAAACCCTGCCTTGGCTGGCTTCCACATACACAGTCAGCCCTCTGCCTGCTCCTCAGGAGAGTAAATTTGGCCGGGACCTCTGAAAAGGGCTTCTCACTGTAGCTGAGGTTTTGCTCTTTCCTTGTTTAGAAGGAATTAATCTATTTATAGGCATGATCAGGCTCTTCCTCTCTGTCCTTCCCTTGGCATTAGGCAGTGTCTTTCACTCTGGCCTTACCTGTGGATGCAGGAATGCTACAGTTCATTTTGGTATGCTGTGTTATTTATTGAGTCCCAGAGCCCCTGTGTCTCCTTGTTTGTCCTTGTATTAATTAAGTACAAGTTTATCTACAGCAGTAACTGCAGCAGCACAGCATCTGGGAAGTGAAGAGCAAGTCCTGGACTGTTCCAGCACACTGGGATAACTGGGCTTCTGGCTGTCAGGAGGGGAAGCTTGAGCAGTTCCTGTAGGACACTCAGCCCCTGGGCTCTCTGGCAATGGGATCCTGGTTTCTCTTGGATGACTGTACAAAGATCTATCTGCAAGTTTGGATTGGGGTCCTGCAGAGCCCAGAATGATGAAGGATGTCTAGAAACCATTAATAAAGATTAGAACTTGATGGCATCAGTAACTCCCTTTGGGCTTCTTGCAGGCTGAGATAGTGGCAGATTGTCAAAATTACTTAACGTCCTGGAACACCACCCATTCCAGTATGAATAGGTTTCTTGTGTACAACTCACATGATTCTGGTGTTTTCCTGGTGTCTCTATGGAGACTGGAGACATTCTTCTGGTCTATTGGTTGGGAATCTTTGCTGCTTTCAGGTAAATTGTCTTATAGACATAAAGAAAGCAGAGATAATCCTCTGAATAATGAATAAAGCATCAGTCACAGAACACCAAAACATCCTGGCTGTTTTATAGAAGGAGATGCAAATATTTTGATTTTTTCTTTTTAACACACTACCAGCTTGGCAGAGATTTAGCAAGACTTGTGTAAAAATAATTGGCCTTAGGCAAAGCTGGATGAAGCATTCACATGTGGATCTTCATCCAAATGAGGCTGCAGCATGGATTAAAGAGTGAAGTAGTGTTAGATTTGGGAAGCCTTCCCTGCCAAAAATTGGGGGTGTTTTTTGAAAGATGTTCCAATTCCAAACACTCATTCTCATGAGATTAGATACTTCCCTTCACAATTGGCTCCAGTCCCTCTAGGAAAATGAGTTAAACGAGATTGTTGTTACCTTGGCCATATTAAAATAGTTGTCTCTGTTTTCACTGGCATCTCAGAGAGGACAGCAATGTGGGTAGGAGGAGGATGATGACTGGACACTTCCTTCCTTTTAAGGGTGGGTTGTCACAGCAGCATGGAATTCATTGGAGAAAGGGGAAAGACACTGTTTATTGTCCCAGGAATATTTGGGGACCACAAGTAGGGGACCAGGTGCCTCTGTCTTGCCCAAACTGGACCCTCAGGTGGCACAGAATGTTCCTTTGCATTCCTGGTTGCCACTCCCAAGCTCCTTAGCCCTAGTTTAAAAGTCCAGAATGTAGTCTCTAAGCTATAGCCTGGAAAAATAAATCCCACTTGCTGAAAGATGGGCTTGGTTCCTTGGCATAGCCTCTGGTGTACGTGGTGTGTGTGCAACCCCCAGAAAATCAGAGACACCCCATAAATACCTCTCTAGAGGCCTTCAGTTCTGCCAGAGGGTCTGTCTCAGGATTCATAGTGACTTATTCCTTCTGGTTTAGTTCCTTGGTGCCCTGTGCAGTGGCATAGCAATGCCCTGGGAGCTCATGGAAATACTCCAACTCCAGTGCCACAGTCTGGTTGCAGGGTTTTGGTAGCAATAGGTAGGAAGGAGAAGCTGCTCAGGTGTTGTGTGTCCTGCAAAGAGGAAACTTGGAAAAAAATTAACACACTGTCTCACAGCCCCCCAGTGTGCTGTGGGGGAAAAAATTAGGTCACAGAGGAAAATTCTGGGATTTAGATTCTGCTGTGCCTGGAGAGTACAGGATGGTGAGTGAGATCTGGCTTCTGTCCCAAGCATTAACAGAGGAAAACTTTGCCTCAGTTTCTCTGCATGTAAATCTGAGGACATATCTAGGTCTCCTTTTTAAGAGGTTTTGCGAATGTGCCATGAACTTTACGGCTTGTGTGTTCTAAGCCTGCTATCAGCACTGATAAAAATGGCTATTAGCTGTACTATTACTTTAAATCAGAGCATCTTAACTAATTTGGGGACTGGCCAGTGGCTCCAGTCACATGATGAATACCCTTATACTCTATTTCTAGATGACTCAAAGTTGGCTCTAGGCAAGGGAGATTAGGTTTAGGGCTTGAGGCAGAGCAGGAAATAAAACAAAGGTGTCCCAATATATAGTTCAGCTTTCAGTATAATTTTATTGAAGAAAGTAACTCAAGCTTTGGTTTATTCTGAGCATGTCAAGGACACCTTTGTAGTGTTGCTGCCCTAAGCGCAGGGCTGTCCATTAAGGGACAAAATTGGAGCCAGGAATGGTTTGTAACCACACAAATGCTGCAGCATCACAGTGGGGGGATAGGGAGTAAGAGGGGAATCAGTTTGACTCAGAGTGAGGCCTGATGACACTCAAAGAGGCTGCAGACAGATTTAAGGTGACAGGGAAAATAATGTAATTGAGGATTTGAGACAGGCTCCATAGCTTTGGCAACTGAAAAAAAAATTCTAATGAGACTGCTGTACTTGGAGCAGTCATATTCCATAGTCACTTAGGCCAGGAGTGAAATTTGGTTGTAAAGATAAGCTGGGAGCAAAGAGCCCCCCTAAAGGTGATGGGGGTGTGTGAGCTTGTGCAGTCACTGCTCTGCAATTTCTGTTTCCTTGGCTGCTCAGAGGTACCATCTTATCATCTGCAAAGAGGTGAAGTTCAGGATCAACAAACACTTTTATTTCTTTTCCTCCTTTCCTCTGCCTTTGCAAGGCTTTCCAGGAGGCGGGGAGAAGACCCTGCTCAGAGGTGTCTTTCTCTCAGTGAGCATTTCTGTCAGGCGAATGCAGAGAACTGAGGGGCTCACTTAGCCACCCATCAGGTGGGTTTTCCTTCTGTGAGCATGTGTTGGATGTCTGACACTCTCAGTGGCTTAAAAAAAAATCTTCCTGGGCAATGCCCTTTTCTCTGGCATGGGGCAGATACTAAAAACTCACGTTATTTATGTCAGGCAGATGCTGAGACTTTTTACTCAAAGAGATTTTTACGCACTGAGACCTTCATGCTGAGAGGACAAAGCCTCTGGATTCCCTGGAGCAAAGCATTGGCCCATATTGTGCCTTCCTCTTTCTAGCCACACATTTGATTTTTCTATACTGGATCAAGTGTCAAACCCAATATCATGCTGAAAAAGGCATACACTTGAGATTAGAGTGTTGGTGTTTAGCCGGATTGGTTATGTCTGTACAGATCTGTTTTCAAAGGTGATTGCATTTCACTGAAAAAGGGACTTTCTAGTGATTAAAAATGGTAATGGCAGGGGCTTGTGAAAGGTATCTTTGCCCTTTCGATATAGAAGCAGGAATTCAGACAGACCCAAGGCACTTTCAGACTTTGGCACTTTAATTCATCCTGCCCATTCTGTCAAAATAGATTTGCATTTTAAATTCTTGTGGAAACTGGAAGCTGAAAACCCAACAGATAGAATTCTTCTCTTCGGGCAAACAATTCTGGTGTGCTCGGCAATGTACAAATGCAGCAGCAAAGTGATCACAACCAGCTGACTCTGCCCTAAGCAGAGCCACTTGGGTACTACCTAAATCACAAATTTAGTAATACAGCAGCAACTTAATTCCTCTTCCCCTAATCACTGTTTCTCAGGGGAATGTTTTTGCTGGGACTAACAAGTCAACTCAAAGGTGCTTAATCATTTTCCCAAGGGGTGCTACACACTGGGGGCTCTGGCACTGCACACAAAAGGCCTGGTAGCACAAATTGACTCCAAATTAAAACTAGTTGTCTTCAGAAACCCAAGTTTAAAGAGAGTGCTTCCATATCTCTTCTGATTGAACACAATTGCCCTCATGGACAATCTATTTCCAGCCCTCTGGTGCTGGGCTGATCTCCCTGCTTTTCCTTAGAAATTACTTGTTACTGACTGACAGACTCACAGCAGTTCTATTTTCCTCAATTCTGATTTCAAAAATGCTTTACTCAGTAAAATGGAGAATCGTGTCCCTTGGATTAATTCCCTTTTGGAAAAGGGCAGAAATCCTGGTCCCTGGCTGCCCAGCTGCCCTTTGTGGGTGCAGGTAGCAGCCTGGGGGACACAGACTATGTCAAATCTGCTGCCCTCCAAACCCTCCCGAATTCGCCTTCCCCTTCCCAGCCTCCCGGCCGGTCCCAGCTCCCAGCCACAAGAGAAAGCTCAGGGAGAAGCATTATCAGCAAGGCTGTCCTACACGGGAAGAGTCCTGGGGCTCCAACAGCTGCTTGGGGTTTGAGTCCCCTTGGCAGATGTTCGCTATGCCAGCCATTTCATTAATTTTGGAAACAAAACCCCTGGTTATTCCTGACCAAAGCAGCCCCTTTTTGATTGACAGACAGTGTGTGTTTCATCTGACATAACCCACCGTATTGCTCTGGCCACTTACTTTTAAAAAATCATTAATAAAAAGAAATTAAGTGTCTAGAGATGGGTTAGTGTGGGCTAAACCCACCTGCCAGTTCATCTGCTTGGGCTCAGGTGTGGGCATCACATTTCTAGAGTATGGACAGAAGTGCCAGCCACACACGTCTGGGTATTCAGCCCTTCAGATGTGAGAAAGAAACATTTAAAGACAAGCAGACAGTTTGCTTCCCCTCTTGATTGCTGGGCTGGATCTAGTCAAGCTCCTGAAATACTCTTCAGGAAACATTCCTCTGCTGTATCAGGTTTTTCAAAGTCAAGAAAAGCAGGATAAATTTGAAGTGGGGATAGGGTGGGCTGCAGCTCCTGGCCGGACCCTGAGGAAACATAAGTAGTAAAATGCCATTTGCTGCTGCTTTGGGGCTTAAATCAGTGGCTTGCTCAGTGTTGCTTCCAAAATATCCTATGTAATAATTATCAGCAAGTACTAATTGCTGAAGTAAATGTTGCTGGTACTTACTTTGTTTCCTAAAAAAAAGAAGAAAGTGTCTGAAAAAGAGGAAGAAAATATGGTCCTGAAGTGGTGTATGTCTGAATGAAGAGGTGAGTACTCATAAAACTACAGTCATAACAAAATCAGTCCATCTGCTTAAATAGCCATAGTTTGTTTAGGAATTAAAGCAGCAGTTTAAGTAAATTAAAAAGAGTTATAAT
This sequence comes from Ammospiza nelsoni, assembly GCF_027579445.1. Lineage (NCBI taxonomy): Eukaryota > Metazoa > Chordata > Aves > Passeriformes > Passerellidae > Ammospiza > Ammospiza nelsoni. The sequence goes on along the minus strand of NC_080656.1, from coordinate 733,749 downwards.
GTCGTGGAGGTGAGAAGTTCTTGAACTTCTAAGTTGTTATCGTTCTAGGGAAATCCCTCATCGGAAGATCACTTTAGTTTCTGTAACTAAAAAGAAATAAAACCATTTCCAAACAATTTATTTTAAATGAGAATGTCATCCCAATAGTTTAAAATTAGCAAAACACTTTGCTTTACATTTGTTTCATTATAATTTGCTGTGTTATATTAAAAAAAAAATGTAACGATGTTTTAAGAAAAAAATTTCAATGGCTGTATCGAAAGTCCGATGTATTCTTGCATCTGCCTTCCAGTTCAGTGTGTGGACAATGCAAGCGTCTTATTTTGATTTTGAGTCTCTATAAATGAACAACCGTATTGCTGAAGTTAAATGAAACTTTGAATTGAAAAAAGAAGTAGTGCTTTTACAAAAGAGGTTAAAGATAGTTTACAGTGTTTTGAAGGATTAAAAAAAAAACAGTTGAAAAAATAAAAGTGGTTCTTCGAATCATTGATGAGAGTTTGAAATGGTTGTTGCCTTTTGCAAAAACAGATTGAGTTTTCTGTTATTAAAATAAGTTTGCTGTCATTTGGATTGCCAAAGCATGAGAACCGAAGAATGTCTGATAACCTTTTGCATATTATATTTAAATCCTTGTGCGAAACCTGCAAGTAATATTTTTTGGAGGGTGGTAAATCACCCTAATGAGCCTCTCTTTACCCATTTTAAGTTAGTGAGCTGGCTGGGCATTCTGCAAAACTTGCAGCAACCAGTTAATCCAGAGGATTCTTCCTGATACACCTTTCTGTAAGTAGGGTGTCCTGGTGATTCCTCTCGCAGGCCACAGAGATGAGAAACAAAATTCAGCCCACAGCCTGGTAGGAAAACTTCCAGTGCGGAAACCGCAGCACCCCTCAGCAGAAGGGGCTGAAAGCTCAGCTTTGCAAAATTCCAGCTGAACTAAGCAGGGATCCGCCAGAAAATAATCTCAGACGTGGGATCCAAGTAACGCCGCTCCAGAGAAAAAAAACTGCTACACAGTGCTCATAGGCAAGGCACCTATAAACAGGGTTTTTTCCCGTCTGCCACTCTCCAGCACTCGGCGGCTCGGGAATAGGTTTGACGCCGGTCGGGGAAAGCTGTCGCGGCCGGGGACGCGGCACTCTCCTCCGGCAGCCCGCGTTTTAACTTCTGCAGATAATTACAATCCAGAGAAGAGGAGGAGGGGGAGAAGAAAAAAGCAAAAGGAAAAGAAAAGAAAAGAAAAAAAAAAAAAAAAGAAAAACGGAGGGAAAAAAAAAAAAAGCCACACACCCCAGTATCTTAAAATAGCGAGCAGGGAGGGGAGAGGAGCGGCGGATCCTCCCAGCGCGGCGCAGGGTAACAATGGTGCTGGCGGGGAGCAGCGGGCGCCCTGATTGACAGCCCGAGCCTCCTAAAAAGGCCGCGGAGCGATGGGAGAGATGCTTATCGGCGGCTTTATATAGCGGGGAGCCGGCGCCGCGCAGCGCGGCCCGAGCGGCGGGGACAGCGTGGCCACAGCGGGGACCGGCTCGGGGACCGGCTCGGGGACCGGCTCGGGGACCGGCTCGGGGACAGGCTCGGCGAGCCGGGCGCCCATGCGAGCCGGGCGCGGCTCTGGCCGCCCCGCAGGGGTCCCGCCATGCACGGTCAGCCCCAGCCCCAGCCCGGCCCGCAGCCCCCGGCGCGGCTGCCCGCGGCCGGCCGGCCCAAGGCAGGCAGGAGGCGCTACAAGACCTTCATGATCGACGAGATCCTCTCCAAGGAGACCTGCGACTACTTCGAGAAACTTTCCCTGTACTCCGTGTGCCCGTCGCTCCTGGTCCGGCCCAAGCCGCTGCACTCCTGCGCCGGTAAGCGTGACGGCAGCGGGGATGCGGCGGGCGCGGGGCCGCGGCTCTCAGCGAGCGCCTCCTGCGTCTCCCACTGCGGCCCCCCAAACCCCGCCGGAACGAAACCCGGCTTCCACACTCCATCCCCGCTCCCCGGGTTTGCCAGCTCTGCGATCGTTGTTAGTTACTATCAGTAACTATCAGCTATCAGTTAGTTATTATCGCATTTTAGTTACTCTCAGTGTGTATTGGTGGGGTTCAGCCCAATCCGGGGTGTGCATTGGGACCAATATATCAGTGCTAGTGAGTCCTGTAGAAATCGTCCTTCATCTTATGCACGTTGAAACCTCCAGTGTTTTTTTATATGTCTGTGTGAGTACAAAGAAATTAATAGAAATATTCTGAAAAGAAAAAAAAATCCATAGAAGCACAGTTTTTCTACCCTAAATTTTCTTTTTCTTTGAAAGAACATAGGTTATTTCTTAACAGCAAAGATGGGAAAATACTTGTAAAGATTTTGCCGACGCCACAAATAAATACTCACAAACGGCTCTGCCTTGCACAGGCAGCACAATGAGCAATCGGGTCTTGACCATGAGCATTAGAAAATTTCACAAGCGGACTACTCTAATGTGGTCATTTAAAAATCCACATTAAAAGTAAAACCAGTATTTTTAGAATGCATTCCAGATTTTAAAAAAATATTTTTAAACATCCCTTTTTCTGGTGAAGCAGGCAGTTTTCCAGATTTCTGTTCTTCCCATAAGGCCATACTTCCAATGGTGACACATAATGTGTCAAGAGAAATGAGGTGATGAAACTGCAACTTAAAAATTCATTCTTCAAAAATCTTATATATTGAAAAATATTTGTAAAGGACTAATTACCAATAAAAATAATACCTATTTCAAGGTCATAGAATTACATTTTTCCTCTTTCTCTTTGCTGGAAATGTTCATTTTGCCCTTGTATTAGGTTGTGTTTAAAACCTCAATGCCTGTCCTTTGGCTTAGGTTTGCTGGTTTAGTTTGAGATTTTTTTATTGCTGAATATAAATAAGAAGGATCTTTTCAGCTCTTAGCAGAGCTGTGCTGATAGAAAACTTGCTGTTAGCGTACCATAAGAGTTTGACAAGTAGAGTAAATCCTTGCTCCAAGCATAAGTCTTCCTTCAACCTCAATATTTATTTTGTAAATACTAGTTATTAAAGATCCAGAAGGGATTAGGAGGCTGGATCAGAATTAAGACCCATGATGACCAGCTTTTGGGAAGAAGTTGCATGGACAATTTGATCCTCCGTCAACATTTATTTCTTCCAGCCGATTTGTGCGTGATATCCCTTGCCTTCCCTAACTAATTGCTGACATATTGTATATAAGAACTAGTTGTTAATCAAGATATTGCTGACAAGGGAATTTTTTGAGGGCTGATCCCTCACTACTGCGTAGTGAAATTCCGTGCTCGGCCAAAACGTCCTGAAGGGGTTTGGTGTGTGGCAGTGACGCACGGAGCGCCTGATTCTGCCTGCAGACCGCAATCCACCAGGGTGAGGACACCAAGCCTCTTGGCTTTTCTCTCTTTCTGTACAGAAAGAGGAAGAATTAAAAAAGAAAGTTCCTTTAGCATCCGAAAGGAATATTAACCTCGATATTATCAGTGTCCAGAAGCATGTACAATTACCTCAGCATAAAAGTTATGGTCTGAATGTCACCTAATAGATCCTCGGGATTTTGGATGGGTGAGGTGCTTCCTAGCAGTTGGTGTGACTCCCACCACCCCCCATGGGAAAAAAAAAGGCAATTTTTTTAAATACATACTTCTGGGTCAAGTGTAGCAAGCATTGTCTTTGCAAGGGTGATGTATATTCAGTAAATAATCATTAATAATCCTCGTATGATTCAGCAGTGGATTGAGAGTGATGCTAGTGAGTCTCTTGTGGTTACTCTTCAATTAAAGACTTATTTCCCTTTGTGCCTGGAATCTTTAATGAATTTGCCCTCAAGGTTGTGTTTCTAGCCCAAGCTCTGGCCTGTCCCTATGTCAGTCCGGGTTGTGAATATCTGCTTCTGTTGGACTAAGCTGTATGGAATTGCAGCATTTGTGAAGCACAGAGAGAGATTTGCTTGTGGAATTAAAATCACAGGGGAAACTACTATCAAGTCCACAATTCCAAACTGTCAGATTCTAAGGTGTATAGGCATAATTCAAGTCTTATGTGTATGAGGCAATGGGAATTTTTTTTATGAAAGGAAACTATTGGCTAAGAAATGATATCTAAATGCAAAAAAGATATCTAAATGTGAAAGAATTTGAAAAGTGCCCAGTATAAATCTGTAACTAAACTAAAATAAAGTAAAAAACCAAACCCACAAAGACACATACACAGAGTGAAAATAAACAGAAATATAGCACTATAGAAATACTGTATGGCATTTAACTTACTGCCTGAGTTTCCTTTTACTCCGGAGTTAATCAGGAAGGGAGGGAGCACTTAGTCTCTTCATGATCTAAGAAAATGCGTCTTAACCTAAACCACAGAGATTTGTTACTGTACCATCATAGCTTGGACTTGGGAGTGTTTGAAACTGATGGAGTGATGAGTAATGAGTTACTCCAGCTGAACATCTCCTCAGTGGCTTTTCTCAAGGCAGGAGTCAGGGTTTGAGATGTTTTCATGGGCTAAAGAGTTAATATTTCTTTCATCTTGGGTGAAGTCGGAGAAGGCTGATATGCCTTTATAATTTATTTGGAGCTGAAAGACATAAGATGTTGTACTTGTGCAGTGTGTGTGTTCAACAACATCCCCAGTTAAGCGAAGAGAGATCAGAAAACTTTGCTAGCCCAATGGAAAAGTTTTTCTTTTGGCTCTAATGAATTGCTGAATATTTAACTGAGTGCATCTGAATTGGAACAAAACAGATTTGTCAAGTAGAGGCAGAAGGTGGTGGAAGAAGCATTTGGGACTCTTCTGGTGAATCTTGAGGCCGAAGATGGACATTTTAGTTGTGAGGAGCATTTGTGAGGTGTAACGCAAAGCTAATGCAATGTCGCTGGTCTAATGCAATGTCGCCGGCGAGATTCACATTGAAGAGAGCTTCAAATTCTTTTTTTTTTTAAAGAAAACTGCAATTCCCCGTGAAAATGTTCCATCATTAGTTTAAAATTTGGTATATGAACATATATTTTTGTTTATTGAGCCAAAAAACAAGGCTAAACCAGTACCAAATCTGTACCAAATCAGTACCAAAATGCTAGTCTGGCTTCAGAGCCATTATGATTAAAATTTTAAAGACTAGAAATATTTTCAGATGGTGATTAATGCCACTTTGCTTTAAGACTTTTTGGGCTGTGATGGCTGAGTGAAAATAATATTTCGCTTGTTTCATGATACTTATATTTTTATTGGCTTTTCGTATTATGTCACCATTGATTAATTTGTATAAATAATGATATACTGTTCATATGCTTGGTTTGTTACAGTGATTGCTGACGATTGCTTTTTCACTGAGCAGAGTCCTATAGGAATCAATTTTCAAATTGCATTTAGAATTTAATTTTTCAATTAAAAATATTTGTAGGCATGCCTACTCCAATTCTAATTTGTTTCCTCTATTCGTATTATGTTGGTTTAGTGATAGATTTAGATTCTAATTGCCTTATTGGTAGTTTTGGGCATGGTAAAGAATCAAAGGACACTGTCAGTGTGCAGTGTTACAAGGTCAAATTAGAAAAGCTACTTATTTATCAAAGAAACTAAAATAGTTTGAAAATGAAAACTAGGCTGGGGCGTGGAGGAGAGTAGTGTGCAATCCCTGGTCTTAGTGGAATTTGTGACATTCTGTGTGGGTAATCAGTAATATCGGTCTTGGATGGCCTTTTTAAACTCTCCAAATGAATTAAGGTGGCTGGATTAGAAAGAATCACGTTGTTTTCAATTGCAGAGTTCAGTTATTTCAGCAAAGTTGGTAACACAAATTGTTAATTATCTGTGATGTGTATTCATTTGTACCAGGCCCCATTCCAGCTCATTAAAAAAACCTCAAATTTGAATGTATCTTAGTGGTTTATAATTTAAATCCTAATGAGCAGCAGAGTAATTTATGTCTATGCCAAGGTTTTTTACTAGTCCATGTCTCAGGTAGGGCTGTGCTGATTTCTCTTTAATTGCTATACCAGAGCAACACCTTGCAAGGTAAAAATATACCTTGGATCAGTGTGGCTCTGTTTATTTTATGAGAGAATTGATATAAAGATATACGATATAAAATATTCACCCATGTTTTAGGGGAGTTTTGCTGAAGAGGATTCTACTGTTATATGTATATTTAAAAGTGCCATAACTTCAGAAGCGCATGCAATCTTAAGTTTCTCCACTTGTTTTTTTGCTTTTTTGAAAATTTTTTTCTCTTCTTGCTGGTCTGTGCAAAAAGTTTCCTGTAAAGAACATTAATAATTATTATTACTCTCTCTTTTGAAATAATTGTTGGGATTTTTAGTTTGGTGATCAGATTTTTTGGTTTGTTTGGGTTTGTCGTTTTTTTTTTTAACTTTAAAACATTCAGGATTTGTGTGGTTGGGATTTTAATGTATGCAAGTGTCTAATATAGAATTGTTCAAATCTTGAATTCTTCTCTTCCAGTTCCATGTCTGTCCTCTGTTGTTTTATCTTAGGATGAACTTGGAAGCTGGTTATTCCAAAGGGGTCTTTTGAGCTGTCGTTTTCCTCATATAAATGATGTTTTCTTGATTAAATTCAGCGGTACCTGCAGCCGCTGGGGCCTTTGGGGAATCATTGTTTTGGAGACAAACGATGAGGTTTCGTTCTTCGGGTCATCACCCCGTCTCCTCAGCCTTTTTAGGAAACCATGGTGAGAAAGTAGATTTATTGTGAATTGAAATAGCTCAGTTTTTATGTGCAAACTCACAACAAAAGATTCCTTCTGATTATCTTTTAAAAGGCCATGATACAGGCAAGGCTTGATTTTGCTGTGGAAAGTAACTTAAAATTGGGGTGGAAGCCATTTCTGTTTCTCAAATACCTGCTGAATCTTTTCCTTTACATTGAGCAGATTTTGTTATGGAATTCCTGGGGGAAAGCAAAACACTGGGGAAAGGAAAAGGGAATCCATGTTGTGCGTGTGTTCCAGCGTGGGGAGAAATGAAATGCCGTCCATTCATCGTGCTCCCAGCCCGGAACACGACAGCTGGGTAAATCCCGTTGAATAAAGCTGATGTGGAGCGGTGGGCACCTTCTGCCAGGCTCCCTGGGCCTCGTCCCACATTCCCCGAGCCTGGCATCTGCACAGGGCTGGGATTGTCATCCCCGGGACGCTGCCGGGAGAGCCGCGGCGTCCCGGGCAATAGCGCACGGTCTCAGAAGGAGTTTTCCTTCTGGGCTGTGTGCAGTGAGTGCTCAGGAGATCCACATGTCTTAAATGGCTCCTGAGCCCATGAAAAACCTGTGTCCCAAAATGTTGAGGGAAGCAGGCGAAAATGAATCTGTGTGTTTATACAAGAGGTGCCAGCCTAAATTGCAAAGCTGAAAATGCCTCTCTGTGGAAATCTGCATTGCTGCCAAGACTGTTTGGGATTTTTGCTGGTTATTTGTAAAAACATATGAATAATAAAAAAAAGATACTTTGAAAACTACCTGTATTTATTTGGTTTAGCTTACAAAAATCAATAAAATTCTATATTGAGTAGCAAAAAGTAAAGGCAAAATCAGAAAGGAATTCTATTAATCCTGAGAAATACAAAGTGCTTCCTCTATAGATGTCTTTGATCCAGTTTTTGTGAAGCTATTGAGTATTTTTAATAGATATAAGATAGTTCAGAGATAACATTTCTGCCTAGAAATGGCAGAGGATGCAGTCACAGTTACGCTGCTGTCTCTGAGCATTCCTCTGAAAACCCAGAAAAGTCAGGATTTCCTGTCAGGACTGTGTCCCTGGTCCTGTAGCAGGATTTATTCAGCTGCAACATTGGGAAAGTCGGAGTTTTCTCAAATTGTCCAAAATTCCCTGTCTATTATAACCCTACAAGGAAAAGCCTCTCTGTAGATGAGGAGCACTTTATCAACTGAGATAAATGAAACAAACCTAGGAACTGAAAGTGGATTCCTCTCTAAGTGCTGTAGACTGGACACAGCAGTTAATTTTAAGGAGCCTAGTGTTTTTCAGGGTGACCATCTTGGGTTTAAAGTGTTTTGATGTCTTTAGCAGAAAATCTAGTTCAGAAATACCCAAAAGTGGCGTATGGGGGATAATAATAATGAGCTGGGTGATGATAAATGGATACTTTGAGAAATGCCTGTTATTTTTTTCTGTTGGATTATATGCAGTACTAGATGTGGCATTTCAGAAGGAAACCCAAATTCAAATCTGGATTTGAAAGCAGATCTCAGGACTGAGCAGAGAAATCTGTCTCTAAAGAAATTTCAGTGCTAGATATTAAAATATCTGTAAAAAAAGACTGACTTTTGCTTTCTTATCTCGGTACTGTTAATAGCGAATAAAAGGATTTCATGAATGCAAAACTACAGTGAACAAACCAGAAGATCACACCTCAGTGATTGCAATAAAACCTATTGTGGCAAGTAATCAGCATTGTGGTTGTGGTTGGGCATGAATAAGCATTGTGGAGGAATGCTATAATAGGAGGCATTAATGAATCTGGGATTCCACTGGGAAAATTGACACCTACGCCTCATTTTCTAAAGCCTCACAGCTGGCACTGAAGCACAGTTTAAATCCATCTGCACAGTGAGTTAAGTTTAAATGTAGCACTTTCATTAAGTGTCCTCAATTTGGCCACTGCTCATGGAGACTGCACCGTGCAGACTGAGTGCCATAATTATTTTGAGGACTTTCATTTAACTTGCTTCTGTAGAAGGCAGGAAAAGACCATCTCATCCTGTAGAACCAATGATGCTCAGCATTGCTGCCTTCAGGACAAGCTGGGCATGAACAGGGGCAAAAATCCTCCCTGGGGAAGGTGAGGCAAAGGAGCCGAGACTGTTTGGAGCTGATGTGTTGTGTGGAGCTCCTGTCACTCCACCAGGCTTGGGGAGAAGAGCAGGGCAGTAACTAAGGAGACTTTGTATTTTTTCTCCTGTTGTGTTGAGCAGTACATTTCTCTGCCATCTGGGTGCAGTGACAGACAGCTCCCCAGATCACAGCTCTGGCAATGTATGGATTGGGGCGTTGATCCACCTCCAGGATGGATTTTCTGCTGATAGGGATGTTGTGAGCAGGTTTGGGTGATGGATTTGTGCCTTTCCAGTGCAAAGTCACTTCCATGCCTTTGGTGCAGGCCTGTGGGGAAGGCACATTTGCATGGAATGCAATGGATGGCAGAGCCAGAACTGATGGTTGAGTCAGGAACTGAGCTCTGGAGGCACTTGCTCAATACAGTGGCGTAAGTTTTTTCTAAAAAAACCGCTGGGCTGGAGAAAGGTTCTGCTCTGATTGCTCAGAGGATTTAATTACTTGATTCTGATGATCTGTTTCTTCTGCTCAGCCCTTGGTAACCTGTCCAGTGTTAGAAGTGACTGCAGCCCTGCTTGGAACCACTGGAAACCTGGGTTTGCATTTGCAGGCTCTGTACAAAATCTCATCATATCCAAGTGAAAATAGGAGAAGTCAGAAAAATTGATCTTTTGGATTATTGGTAGATTGAAGAAATAATCTTTATGTGTCCTTTTCAGTTAAGAACAAAGAAAATGTTATAAATTTAGCTTGACAATGGAGAGGTTTAAAAAGTAGGTGTATGTGTAAGGTCAGATCAGAGAAAATACTCGATCAGGAATGAAATACTTTTAAAGGTTGAAGCAAAACTTTATAACACTTTTCTTTTTACGAGACATTTGGCAAAACAGTGAAGTTACTTTCAGTATTGCAAAATTTTATTTATTTTTCAAGGAGAGAAAGTTAAAACCAAACTTTTTCAGTCATTCCTATGTAAGAATTGCTCCAGCTACATTGCAGAACCCAGAACATTTTCAAAAGCTTCACTTGCTAGGAAGCAGCACTTCCTTGGAAAATTTGGGACCTATTTTTGATCTCACTTGTATTTGTGTAAAGTCTGTGATAGAATAGGATCACAAGGACAAGCTAATGGGAACTGAGCAGTAGAAGTCTGGTGTTATCCATTATTTCTTGGGTTCCCAGGATTGTGGGAGAATTTAGCTGAGAGATTTCTAGCCCAGCATTCCCAAAGCTACATTTTAATGACATCTTTAAAAATACAGAGGTTTGGTATTAGGACCTGGCTAAGACAATAATATGTAATATTTTCAATTTTCCAGTATTTTCCCTTTTCTTCTCATGCACCTTTACATGGATGAGAGGAAATTCTTGGCCAGAACACAGCTCAGAGCAACACCCTGATACCAGCTGCAGATATTTCAGGTGTTTGGGAACAGGTGAGATCCATTTATGTAACTGAAGAGAAAGATGAAGAACAGTCCTTAAAGAACCCCCATCTTTCTGAATATGGACCTCTGTACTCATATTCAAAATCTTTGGACTGCAGGTAGCACATCCAGAATACTTAAGCTCTGTCTAAGACACGGAACCTGAAAGAAGAGACAAATTTAATTTTTTTCATTTTCTCTCTTTCAAAAAATCACAACTTTTTTTTTTTTTTTTTTTTTTTTTTTTTTGAATGAAAGGAAAAAAACAGATTTCCAGAACTTCCCATGCAACAACATTACAATTCCCTTTGGAGATGCAATAACAGAAAATTTGCAAATATATGCTCTTCTCCTAGCAACAACCTTTCAGTGACCCTAATGTGTTTGGATGTGTATGTTCAGGTCTTATCTTGTTAATTTTTTTACATGCCAGTGGTTTCTATTCATGTAGTTCATTGTCTGACTTCAACGGGACGACTTGCAGAGAAGGGGTTGAGTTGGAAGTATTTATATTTGGCTTGTATTTTGGATAACCTTACTATTAATTTTTGGGATTTTCATCAGAATAAGAGAGTTTTCCGTGTAATCAGTCAGTCATCTTTAACTACTTGGCCACCATTTGCCTTTGGATATTTCTTTTAATTATTATTTTGCAAGTCACAGAGCAGTTAATGGCTGTGTTTCCTGCCAGTGAGTTGTTTGTTTTGGTTTATTTTTCCAGACTGGGATTTATTTCACCTTACAGGGATTGAATTTCATCTGAATTTAATTTTAATAGACATCTTGAGAATTAATGTTGAAGCAACAAGTTCCTGTACCTTTGAGTGTGCAGGTGCCTTTTGCCACATCCAACGTAGAGCTGCCTATGTTGATCCATTAAAAACCAGAGCTGAGCTGTGTAAGAACAGAAGGATTGAAGCCTTAATAAAAACATGTCCTTTTCTTTTAGAAGATAGAGAAATGTGCATTATATGTTTATGGTTACTTAAACACGGTATTCTATGACAGATTAACCTGTCATCTTTGAAATGAAATTATCAGTAGTGGTACTTTATTATGTATGTTGCACATAACATGATATGCCTTATGGAAGGCCTAGGGCTCTGGATGGTGTTTCATTCTGTGGCTCAAAGAGGAAAAATACTAAAAGAAATAGAAAACAGTAATGTAATCATTGATAGAAAAAAATTATGATAAGTCTAAAGCAAATGGGATTTTTTTGGCCAAAAAAAAAATTGTAAGTGTTTGTGAAAGCAATTCACTTCACCCTTCTGCCTGTTTGTTCCAAGCCTCCTCTTGACAGCTTTGCTAACAGTTTATTTTGTTCCTGTGGTGACTAAGCCATGGAGGAGCTGATATTTGGAGGTTTCTGTGGATAGTACCAGGAGGTTTGGGACTCAGCTGTATTGAGCTCTTGGCTTTCCTCAAACAGGCCTGGTTTAGGTGGCTGCATATGGTGAAATTCTCCACTGAGGGTCAGGAAGCCGTGCCAGAAGTTAAAAGTGTTGGTTTCACCTTGTTGCAATAAATTACAGAGCAATCATAAATGATAGGAAGGAGTTTGATGAAGTGGGTGAGGAACAATTGATGGATTACTTTAGTTAAAATTATTTAGAGCCCAGTCCAACTCCCACTGAAGTCAATTAAATCGTAGCTGGATCAGGGCCAGAATGAGTCAAATTCAATTATGCCTTAACTGTAAACATTTGAAAGCACATTGCTGTAAGGTAGTTTAGCACTTAAATTACATTAAAACAAAAGCATTTATGAAATCCTGACTGATTTTATTTTATTTGTACAGCCCTATTAAAAGCCTTTTTCTTGTGACTGAGACAGAGATCTCTTTGGCTGGTGCCTAATCCCCAGAGCACCTGTCTGTTGTGAAGAGATGTCCCAGCCATTGGTGCTGTAAATGAATTTGTCCATCACAGACTTGCTGCTGAAGTGATTGCATCAGAAGAGGCAGCAAAGAAGACTGAAAGGAGATTGTAGAAATCCCACTGCTGTTTCATCTAATTGTCAAGATTTTGAGAGTTTACTTGTGTAAGCTCATAAATTAATGAAACTTTTACATGAGCTGATCCCAAATTCCAAAGCTGGAATGGTTATGGGTATTAATCTGTTTCTCAGCTGAACAAATTACAGCATCCAAAATATTATTTAAAAAGAAATAATCTACATGATAAAATGGAGGATTTAGAAATGAGTTCAAGTATGGCAGTGTTTTCACAAAATTGGGCAGATTATCTTTTAAATCATTATTATCTTTTAAATTGTAATTCACATGGTTCCTTTAAGTCAACTTATGTATTTTTATTACAGTCAGGATTGATTCTTTTCATGTATCAGCTGAAATTTTCTTCCTTGTCCATTTTCCAGCAGAGGGAGCAGCTCTGAGTTGCAGGTGTAAGGTTTCCTGGCTTGCATTTGTCTGCCTGTCTTGGGAGGTCAGAGCTCCACATCCCAGGTGTCATGCCATCAAAACCTTGGGCTGTGCAGACAGCAGGGAATGTCTGTGCACTGGGGTCATTCCCATCTCTGGGTGAGCTAAATTCAGCGCTGCACAGATGATCTCCCAGCTCATGCCAAGTCTGCAGGTGTGGGACTGATCTGGCTTGGTCTCTGTCTTTGTAGCGGTTGTGCTAAAATTAAAGATAGGGCCTGGTCCTGGTTTTCATGGCATGACATTGCTTTGGCTCTGTGAGAGGTTCTTTGTGGAGGATGGAGGTGCTGGACATGTGTGGAAATGGAAAAGATGGATTTGACTTCATGCCCAGCTGGCATGGGAATGCTGGAGTGTCTCACTGCTGTGTACTTGGCTCCATGGACTGGGCTTTGGTCTGGAAAACTCAGTTTGGCAAATAATTTCCTTTTCTTTTGTGCTCGCACAGTTTTTGTAATTGTTTTGTCCTTTCTGTTTTCCATGCTTTCTATTAATAGCAGGATCAATTAATTGCTCCCACTGTCACATTCTACTGAGTTGGCAACTATGAAATAGAAATTTGGCCTTCAAAGAAGGGGAAAAATTATACTCATCCAACAGTTTTAATCAGGAAAAAAGGACAGAACTGTGATAAACCTTAGTACAGGATTTCTGTGGCACATACTCAACCATGGAAAAATAGGAAAAATACTGTTCCTTCTCTTCCCTATCATAGAGCAAAACCACTGCCAGGAGAGCAACGAGACACTTTGGTGGCAGCTGGTGACTCTGGCTTTAATATGTTTGAAAAAGCTGATTTCTGTGACCCAGGCCTTATTTCTCCCTTTTCAGTATTAGCACAATTAATCATGATACAACTTGTAAAAATGCATTAAAATAGTTGGCAGCTTTTTAAAACCTGAGCATTGCTGTTCCCACCTCACAGGCACTGCTCAGCAAAGCCTTGGCTCAGCACCAAACTCACCTTTGGGGGTTCCTTTGGGAAAGCAAACCCATCAATAATGCTCTCACCTGCTCGTGGTTTTTATCTCTGAGCTTCCACCCACAAAACAAAGGTGATGCTTTCCTGCAGTAGATTACAGGACAGAAAATTCTTTTGGCAGTGAAGGATACTGAGAAGCCTTTCATTCATCACAGATGGATACTTCAGTTGAAGAAAACCTTTCCTTTAGAAGAAATACCTTGGGAAAACTCCTGACAGTTCTTCTACTTCTAGGAAGTAGAGGCATTGCAGAACTTCTGAGTACTTCAGGTGTGATTTTGCCCTGTGCAGGGCTGGGAGTTGAACTTGATGAACCTTGTGAGTCTCTTTTAACTCAAGATATTTTTGGATTTTAACTCCTTGCTGATGATTTGCTGGGTTGTATCCCACTCTTCTCTGAACCTGTCATGCCTATGAAGCATTCGCTGAGTATTTCTTACATATGGAGTAAATGATAATGGAATTGCTGCCACCACCCATTGCTGCAATGTTAATTAACTGAAAAATCCACCCAGAAGAAAGTTAAGTGTTCATTTCCAGTACCTAGTATGTAGCTTTAGTGTAATTTAAAATATGGTAGACTATTAATTTGTCTTCTCAAAGTGTTTGTTTTCCCCAAAGCCAGTCATGGGTCACTTGCCTCCAGTAATTGATACCAACACTGGAAATATTTGTCCAGTTGATGACAAACTGAAGTGGTTGACAAATTATCAACTCTGGTTAACCTGGGGCCAGTTTACACCTCAGGAGAAAATTCAAATACACACCTCATCTAGTTTTTCTCCACAAGAATTTTCTTCATTGAGGTGTTTTCACTTGTTACAGCTATCAGTAAATAGTGGGGCTTAGGTACTTTTGCCTGCTGCATGGATGTCCAAATACTGCTTTTCTCAAGACCTCTGGATTTTCCTTGTGTCCCCACTTATTTTCTCCTTGAAGTCAATAGAAGTTTTGGGTGTGTAGAAAAAGAAAAGGAATTGCAATTGCATCAGACTGCAAATAAATGACCATTTTCTGGGCATTCATTTATTTGGCAGCCTGGGACATGCTGTGTAGGCAGCAGGGATAACTGAGTGGAGCTGGGTTTTGCAGAGCCCAGGGAAGAGCTGAGCTCTGCAGGCAGCGCTTTGTGCTTGGGCCATCCCTATTTGGCTTTGTCCTTGAATTCTTATGTGACATGGAGCCAGTTGAATTCCTCATCCTTCCCGTTTTTTAAAGAAAAATTGTGGTCCTTAACACACTAGCATTTTAAATTCCTTTGCTAAGAAATGCAAGAGAAGCCCAAAGTCATATGGTCAGTCGGGACTGTGTATGTTTAACTGTGTTCTTCATGAGTATTAATTAAGTCCAAGTAAAATCCTGTTGTTTTTTCCCAGCAGAGGGAATTCTGTAGGAAGGAAGAGGCTTCTCCACAAATCACTTTAAGATAGGTGTTAAGACAAAACCGTGTTTATTACTTTGCAAGAGTTTCAACTCTTTCATCACCATTTTTTATCCATCGTTTGTCTCTTACTGGATTTTTACACTCGGTCCATGCCCTGTAGGGTTCTTCAATTTGCTCTTTTGCTATCTTCCTTCCCTTATCTCCCCCGGGCTCTTTGTTCCCTCAGCACAAACTGCACCTGAGAATGTGCGAGTTCAAGTCGAACTTTTGAACCCATGATGTCAGGTTGGTTTGGAATTAAGCAAAACCTGTTTGCCTATCCCTCACTGCAAAAGGGTTAATCCTCTAAACTATTGAGAGACAAGGGCAGGGAATTGTGAAAGGAGCCCCTGTTTTATAAGCATTTGTATTGCCAGTTCTTGAATGCCCATAATAAGCAGGTTGTGCTGTGATTAATGACTGTGTTTTACATGCTGACGATGGATGATGTGTCTCATTGGAGAAGCCATTTATTTTTATTCAGGCTTCTCACCCCAGCAGCACTGAAAATGAGATGTTAACATCCTGGTGGGAGTATATTTCATTCTCAGCAATTTAATGAAAGGTGACCCACAGAGAGGAGAAAATAATTTAAATTTGCCTTTCCCTTGCCTCCTTTTAATGTGTGAGAAGACAACTCATAAAATTATTTTTTCATACGGGGTTTTTCTTTTTCTTTCATGATTCTTATTTTGTTCCCTCTGAATTGGAAACAAGTAGGAATGTGTTGTCGTTCTGAAACTTTATGCATTTGAAGGGGCAAGTTATTCAAGTGCCTTAAACTTTCTGATTTTGTTTCTGATTTTGCTGCAGTTTCAATTGCCCTTTTCCCTCTACTTTGTCATTTTGTATGTCTAAAGGATGTGATGGTAGAGTGTGGTGGTTGGAATACACAGAGTGGACACAGAACTCACCTTTTTATATCCATATGGATTCAGCATTGCATCCATCTAATGTCAAGTCTTTAACTTCGGTAGAATGGCTTTAAGTAAGGAAGAAAAAGACTTTTAAAAGTACTTTTTAATTAATTGGAGAAAATCTGTTTCAAGGCAGTGAAACGGGATGCAGGGTCCAAGCAAATCTTTCAGAAGCTCTCCATAAAATGGAAGCCCTTGGATCTCCTTCCCTTTAGATCTCCTGGGATGGAAACAGGGACAGCTGTAGGCAACGCATCAATACTTCAATAGAGAGGAAAAATAGGATTTTAAAAAAAATTAAATTTGAAACAGTTTTTCATATGAGGTTCACCAAATGTGAATTAAAGGCTCTTTTGAGAATTTAAAAGCTCCCTCAGAACTCTCACACCATCGCTGAGCAGAGCATACCAATTCCCATGATGGGTCAGCAGTGTTGGGTGTTTTCATCAGAGAGCAGTAAAGGCCAATAATTGCCTAAATTCTCTGGACAGCTTAATAACATCCCAGGTGGGATACAGCCCCTATTTCAGAGCTTAATGAAAACACTATCAGTGTAAAGATTTTGTCTGTCTGCATGTGGAAATGCCAAATCTAATAGGTGTTTCATCCCAGCACAGCCAAATCAGAGTCAGGTAGTGGTGAGATTTGGGAGATGCATAAAATATTCCCTGCAGAATTATTTAGATCAGCATCATGTTAAAATTGGCAGGGATGGCTGATCCTGGGCAGAATGTCTTTCTTGGGTAAAAAGAACTTTTTTAAAATTGAGCTTAAAAAAAGCTATTTTTGTTGGAAAAGCCACACACTGTATCTGTGCCTGTTATTGGAGGAGTTCCCCTGGAAACATTACTGCTTGCACAAGAACAGGACACATGCATTGCTTCAAAATTAACATACATATTAATGGCACATTAAGGAATTTCATAATCGTGTGACACAAAAGAGAATTCTCGACACAGCACTCATGGAATGCATTAATGCAAAATGTCTGCAGCAAGCTGGGAGACAGCAACACCTCTGCCTCCTCTCATGGCTGCTGTTGAGTCCTTTCCAGACCATATCACTGGTGTGGTTGGTGTTACTGCCCTCATTTTGCATGCGGGGAAAACAGAAGTCCAGTGGGATTCAGGGAGTTAACTGAGACTGACCATTAAGGCAGTGCCAGGATATATTGTGGCTGATGTCCTCTTTCCCCAAAATCTACATCCAAGTAAACAGAACTTTGTTCGTTTGGTTCTTTTATAGGACAGAGTAAAGTTGGTGGGAATGTGACAATATCCCCATTAGCCTGAAGCTGCTTCTTATGCTAGTGGGAATTAGCACTTACACGTGAAGAGAAGAAAGGGCCGTGTTGTTTTTTGCCTGTTTTGTAACTGGCATTGGAATGAGATGATGAATCCCCAGCGTCCCTGTGGAACTCAGCAGCGTCGCATTTCCCGGTGACGGGCTGTAGGAAACTCGGAGGAGAATCCATGAATGAGGGTGGGTGATAACCAAAGGTTTGATTCCAAATCTTAGATTGAGGGAGGGTTTTCCATTTGGATCCCTAAATTTTTGACCTCGATCCCTAAATCAGAACATTTCCAGGGACATGTTTGTAGTTCTGGATTGAAGCTGTTTGCAACAGTTGTCCTAAGATTTCTGCACATAAGGGCATTAATTCGCAATTAAGGCTGAATTTGAGCACTGTAGAAACCTAATTCCATCCATTATGATTAATTAGGGCCTTATCTCCACCTGAAGTCTAATCTAAATTTGTCTGGAGATGTGAAAACAGTGTTTCTTCCTATCAGAACAGAAAAAAATCACACAGACGAACGTTGGACATGAGTGAGGGCTTGCATTTGGAGATCATCAGATCATGGAATTCCATAATGGTTTGGATTGGAATCTCATCCAGTTCCAGCCATGGGCAGGGACACCTTCCACTACCCCACTTTGCTCCCAACTCCATCCAGCCTGGCTTTGGCCACTTCCAGGGATGGGGCAGCCTCAGCTGCTCTGAGCAGGTGGATGTCACAACAGCTCGAACATCTGGCACATCCTTCTGTCAGGGCTGTGGTATGGATGCTGGGAAAACCTTATCATCACTTTTCTGGCACATACCTGCTTTCATCTCTCCAAAGTGCTTTGCAACTCTGAGCTGACATTTTTCTCATGGAACTGCTTATTCTGTATGTGTCCATTTGGGGACTGCCCATCCTTGAGACATTTTCAGCTTATTTTTTGAGATTAGATGAATTTCTGTAATAGTGAAACTTGATTTTGGTTTCAGCTGAAAACCCCCAGTGTGCCACTGACCTTGGAATGAACACAATGGGTCTTGGCTCCCATCAATCAGCTTGCTGGGAGACTGGGGTATTACTGGTGGGAGCATCCACCTCCCCATGTCCATATGGGACACTCATGTCTGCAGGCAGAGGTGGAACCATGGCTGATGGTTCTTGCAACATCTTCAGCTCATGACTGACTTTATGTAGTACAGAGAGTCCTGAAGTCAAGGAAGCTGCTTCAGGAATGAAGTTGCCAGGACTGATTTTTATGCTGTAGAATCGTTGGCATTGAAAAGTTTCTGTAACCTGAAAATCCAGCTGTGTATTTTCCCCCATCCAAAACGTGAAAGCTTAGTTGTCCTAAATTCATTCTCTTTCAGTTAAGATTGGATCTGTAAGGTGACATGGGTGTGCTGTTACTTGATGTGAAGAGGATAAAAATAGACATGCCCTGTGCTCATGGAAGCTGTGACATAGTCAGCTTACTCAAACAAAAAGATCAGGTTTGGAGGAAATCCTCTTCAGGGTGCTCTAGATTCTGTTAACAGGGTTTCAGCTTCCTGGAATAACACTGGGATGTCCATTATCCTCAGCTTTGTTCCCTGTGCGTCTCTCCTCCTTACCCCAGCCACCAGAGCTGGGTTAAGACCACTGATCTAATTGTCAACCACAAAGGACAGGCAGGCTGTGAACAAAACCTGCTCATGTATCATTTGCATCCTTCTAAATTGCATTGTTTGTGCAGCTGTTCAGCCAAATTAGCCACAGAGTTTATTTTTGTCGATAGAGGAAACAGAGATGGGTTTTCTCTGTGTTAGGGCAGATGCAAAATTAAAGAATCATATATGCAGCTCAGAGAGACCAAGCTCTCTCCTAAATATATCCTGATGAGGGAAAAATTATTAATAAAGCAACCCTTGAGATTATAAGCCACAGCTATAAGAGGGAAAAGCTTTGCCAAGATGTGACAGATCCATTTCAGGTTAACACTGGCACTTGCTGAAGTCCCCCTTTCATTTCAGCAGGGAGGAAAAGAGCAGTATGTGTGTATTTTAAACACTGATCCACTATTCTGAGAAGGAAAAAGTGTTTTCCAAAAGGTCTATCAGACAAAATTTACACAGTCTGGTGTTGAGAAACAATTGCACTCTCTTTCTTCCCATGTGTCACTCTCAGCAGTGTGTTTTAGAGCCTTGGGACAGGAAGAGGTAGTGATATTTATGGCCAGCTTTCTGCTGGATCTCACACAAGGGTGGGCTTGAGAAACCTGAAGAGTGCTTTTGTGTGCACAGCCAGTCAGCTGAGCAAGGCTGGTGTTTGCTTATGGATGCTGAGATAATAATTACAGAGCAGGAAGTGAGGGACTGATTGATTTATGTGTCCATGGCATTGTGTGTTTGAACTTGGCTAGGAACTGTGAAATCCTCAGAGAAGGCAGAATCATTTGTCAGATGCATGAGGATGTAAGGATGGCCATAATGTGTTGGCCCAAGGGCCACATAGACTCAAAGCTCGGGCAGTGGCCAGGGAGGGATGCTTGGGGAGCACAACAAAGCACAGGACAGGACTTACCCTTTTATCAAACTCCACTCTCTCAGCTAGGATGAGCTGTTTCACCAAAGTCCAAATCTTATTCCTTGACCAGTGACACCACCTGGACAGAGCAATCAGTTTGGCCTCTCCTAGTGTCCCATGATATCTGGTCATGTCTGTCATTGGTAAATTGTTGCAGCTTAAGCTGAGACACCCTGAGGGTTCTGGTGCTGTGTTCCCCCTCCATCCCCAGTAGCCAAGACCAGAAGCTTCCTGTAAATCCATCCCTTAGAGCTCTTCCATTCTCTCATCCTTTGGCTGCTTCACATGTGAAGTCTGGGTCAGTGGATGGTAAGTTCTAGTGCTGAGCCTTCTCCTCAGTAATGGAGAGAACTCTGGACTGAAGTATTTAACATGACTCAGTTCAAAAGAAAACAGTTTCAAGTTGAAGTTGGCTTAGTGGACCCAAAGTGCCCCTTGGTGCAGATTTGGGCAGGGAGCTGGCAGATTGTATCCCCGAATTTCCCTGCACTACCTGAGTGTTGTTGTTTATGGAGATGTGCTGGGATTGATGTAGCCCAGCCTTAGAACTCCCTCTGAGTCCCAGCAATAAGAGTCTGGAATGGAGATTCACTTCCAAGCCTGCCTTCCCTTGGGAGCTGTTCAAAGTCACAATGGCCTTGGGCCCACGTATCTGTTGTATTCATATTGTTGTTATCTTATTTCTAGAGTCCCACACCTTCTGAGTAGCTTTCTCACAAGCAGCTCTTCACAGCAGTGTTGCTCCTGCTTCTTCATCAGGGCTCCTCCAAAGCTCCCTCTGAGGGGCCAACCCACCCCCTTTTATCCCAGTTATCTTCATTGGCCACAGCTGCCACCCAATTAAGGACATCACAGCTGCAGCCCATTTAGAGCAACTAGGATTGGGGCAAGACCACTTATACAATACATATATTTTACTAGCACTTCTACTAAATGTATCCAATAAATATTAAGGCAGATCTGCTTGTGTTCAGAGCACCTCCTTTCCCACTGAGTAGGATTTAAAGGGCTCATCAGGTAAAGATGGGGAATCCCAGACAGAGACCCTTTTGTGTAGCCTTAGACTCAGAGCACCTCTCTGAGCTGTGCTCAGGTTGGCTGGAGGGGGCAGGCTGGAGTCAAGGGGGCCTCCATCCAAAAGGCAGGTTGTCATTTGAGTATGTGAAACAGAATAATTCAAAGTACAGAAGTGGTGTCTGTTTTGATTCATTCTCTGCTGATGAAGCTGCAGTGCCATTACATTTGCCACAAAGGATTTCTTGAGTGCTGGCCAAATAGATTCTTTAAATGCTTCTTTAAAACAAAATAAATCTTCTTTATATATAAATTTTGCTCCTCACTGAGGATCTGACAAGGTCCTGGCACGCTGCTCTGCTTGACTGACAGCCTGGAAGAAAGGCTGCTCTGTGCAGGGACAGCAGCCTTTAGCACCAGGTGCTGCTGGCTTGTGTCTTTCCAGCATTTGGGAATAAACTCAGTGGCTGAGCATTGTTATCCCAGGATATCCCAGTGATTGCCCCAGGACAGCACAGCCAGGCCTTTCCACTCCAGCTTCAAAAGGTGCATTACCATCTCCTCCCCCCCAACAGCCCTGAACAAAGCCAGTTTGTGTGAATGGTGATCGCCAGCCCTGCCAGAAGATCCCTAGTGCCATCCTTCAGGGATCTGGCACCCTGGAGACACTGCTGCTGTAAGTGGGGTTTGGATTGTGCTTTTAAGATGGATAATTGTCCCACATCCAGCCCTGTCCAAGGCAAGGTGCCTGTGGCAGCAGGGAGTGAGACAAGTCTTGTTCAGGGAGGCTCTCAGGCTTCTCAGCTGTTCAAGGCCAATTACTTACTGTGTGCAGGGCCTTAAACACACAAAAAAGTATGATATGAATATCAAATGTCAATAAGTAAGGATTAGCTATTTTTCTGTTGGTTTTTGTGGAGGCCTGCAGCATGCATGCTGTGCATCATTCAAACTTACTAATTGCTGTTATTATTGAGAAGAAATACAGCAACGTGTTGATAAATTGCTAATGGGGACAGACTTATAACAGAAAATTTGGATCCTACAGAGTTGAGAAAATTTCCCCAGTGGCTTTGAAATTGGGCTGAGCTCAGCCACAGCTCCAAGTGTCCCAGACGACAGGGAGCAGCAGCTGGAGTTGTGTGCAGCTCCAGTCATCCCTGGGAAGTTGTACTGGGATTTGCAGAGTGGAAGATGCTTTGGGGAGGAGCATCTTTTGAGTCAACCTCCACCAACATCAGTGATTTCGTTTGCAACAGATTTAGCTAAAACCCTGATCCCCTCAAAAAGAGTGATTGAAGGGAAAAGGGAGGGTTCTCTTTGGGAAGGTTAAACACGACTCCTAGTTGAGCCCGCCTGAAAATCTGAGGTAAAATATTGACATTTGATTAGATGCCAATTTTCTCTCCCATTCCCACTTGGCTCATACAGAGGTGTAGACTCCTGAAGAACTGGTTTCAGTAAGAATGCCTAAAAAAAGGATCATTTTCCCTGTGCTAAAATTAGTTGCTCTAACTTCCTTTCTTTTGTTTTGTCATTTGTTTTCTTTCTGTGGGCACATGCGTGTGAAATCCTGGCTCCACTGAAGCTGATAGTTGTTTTGCCATGGACATCAGTTAGGTCTGGATTTTTCCACGATGAAGAGAAGCCATTTGCTACATTTTTTGCTGTGTTGCTGAGTTGTATTTAATGTTTGCAAGACTCGTGGTCCTTGTCAGATTATTAGGGTTCATTGAAGTGGCAAAAGAATGTAGTGTTAATGTACCTGCAGCCTTTGCTTGAGGGGGCAGTTAAACTTTACTCCAAGGAAGCTCACTGGTGTTATTTTAGAGTATCAGCGGTGTCTGTTCATGTTCCAGTTCTGCACTTAAGATTTCCATGTTGATTGCTCTGCCTTCCAGTTGCTTCCGTGACACAATTCCTATGGAAATTTTGTCTCTCTGCATTTTGGCTGAGTCTTAAGACTATTTTTGGAAGCTCTCAAAATGTCCCAGAAGTGCCCTTCACCTCTGCTCTTGTGCAGAGACTTTAGGTCAAGCTTAGCTACTGCCATTTTCCACACATATCCAAAGAAAGAGAGCAAGCAGAAAAAGAAACCAAACCGCAGACAATTCTCCTCTACTGAAACAAGGCTAAGTCTGTCACTGAGCTTTGAGGTGCTGGAGAGGAAGAATGGCAACAAAGAGCATTTTCAAACACTCCCACTTCCGGGATTCCCATTTAATATGTAATAGTCACAGAAAAATCTGCTTATAGAGCTGAGCTATGGCACTTGTAAAGGCTCAGAGGATTATCTGCAGGTTTTCCAGCTCTTCCAATACTAAGAGAGGTATAGGAAATCTAAAAGAGTATCTGAGGGTTGTCTTTCCTAAAGACTGGAAAGGATGAGAAAAGAATCAGTGCCTGAACTGGTTGATAAAAAGGGATTCTGACAAATTACTCGTCTCCACTTTTCTGGCTAAGCTTTGTTTGAGAGGGATGCTAAAAACATCTAATTCCATACCTAGGTACCCCCTCTAGGCTGAATGGCCTTGCTCAGGGGCAGCTTAGGGAGGCTTTGTTGCCATGCCTGGACTTCAGCTCTGAAGGACTGTGTGTGCCAGTGTGTTCCAAGGGCTGCTCCATGCAAATACACGGACTCAGAGCTGGGAAGTGCCAAGCTGTCAGCGCTGTGATCGCAGCCTCATTAGCCCACCTCTGCCCAGGCCATAATTGGCTCAGGAGCAGCCATCCCCTGGCATGGCTCTGCTGCTTCCCATTCTGGAGATAGCAGAGGGATCTGTTCCCACCATGCTGCATAGCAGAAACATCATCCAGGTCATTTTTTAAACTTGGGATGGAAGTGTTCATGACAGTGCTCAGTGGGCCAGGCACCGTGGAAATGGCTGGATCAAGGAAGTCTGAGAGACCTGACAATTCCTCTCAACCCTCTCCTAAGCACTTGTTCCTGAGAGAATGTGAATCTTTCTGGTATATGCACAGCCTTTTGCTGTTCTTTCCTTTCCTCTTGCCTTTATGTCTGTATCAGGGTGCTTGGTGGAGCACAGTGTTGGTCTTGGGAAGAACCTGATGCCTTCTAATAGTTAGAAAGAGTCTCCCATGTCTGGGGAACTTCTCAGTGCCTAAGGCTGGTACAGAGGGAGCAGAGAAGGTTTAAATTTGATGTCATCAAAAATAGATTAAATAAGGTCTAACCTGAGTGCAAGAATTGCTTTCCTGCCCTCAGTAGTGCTCCTAATGGACAAGTCAGGTGCTGCAGATCTATGTGCTGCCTGAGGAAGCCCAGCAGAGGAACAGAGCCCTTGTACTAGGGTCAGGTTTTCTCTCTGTCAACTTTTGGCAGGTCTGGCAGCCATAAGGCAAAGTCCCACTCTGACTGAGGGGACATCATGTGTCCTGCAGCACACACTGGGTACCTGACTGCTGTCTTTAATGTGGCTCCTGGGCCACATTGAGTTCCTGGATTGTGCCAGGTCCCTCATGCTCTGGATGAGGTGGTAAAATCTAGCTGAGGTCCATGGAATTGGTATTGTTGGAAAATCTTTGCTATCTATGGTGGAAAAAGTCTATGTAATGCCCTCTCTACTAAAGAAACAGTTCAACTAATTCTCAACGTTTCCACACTTTTGTTTTCCTTACTTCACTCAGGGATCACTTATTCCTGTCAGGAGACTGCCTGCTCCTTCAGCAAAATGAACTCAACTCCTTGGTTCCCTTTGTTTTGACACTCAGGAGATGAGAGATTTATAGACCTTCCTAAGTCGTAAATTCATTTTCTTTTATTATTTACCTTTTGCTGCAGCCCATTCTGAGTGAGATTCATTCAGCCTCTGAACAGGGCTGACTTGCCAAGAGGAGCTGATCCATAAATCTTTCCTTCCTTTTTCTTTCTTGCTTTCCAAAACAACATTTGGAAACTAAGTTTGCCTGGGAGGAAAACTGTTCCTCCATTGCCGGCAGTCAAACCGTGCAACTAATTAGTGCTTTCCGTTTTCTCTTCCTTATTCTGTGTCTGTTGGGGTTGAAATTAAGCCAGGGAGGAGGGGAGGAGGGGCTAAATAAGGGGAAAATACTTGTTTCAAGTATTTATTTTTAATTACAACTTCTGCAAGGTGATCTGTCCAGTGGTGGTGTATCCACTGTGTCTTAGGTAGTGATCAGAAGAAGTTTAAAATAAATTTATTGGAAACATTCTAGAAGGTGAGTGGAGATGGTTTCAGATTGGTTTTCTTGATGTAGCATCTTCTTCTTGTCGCTGCTGAAAAAAAAAAGACAAATAAATCTTTGGATACATCAAACCATGATAGGTTTTTTGCAGAAATATCTGACATATAATTAGGAAACAGGACTCCAGGGTTATCCTGTGTGTGGCTTGAATATGCCAATTCATGCCAAGGTGATGTGGGCAGTCCTTACTACAGATCTGTTATTCACTGTACAGTGGCTGCCAATGCAGATTTAAATAGCGAAGCAAAATGTTGTCAGATCATAGAAAATGCTCTACAGATCCAATGTCTTTTTTTATTTTTAGCCCTTGGTTACTTTTAGCAGCAGTGGCCAGATGTTTGCTTTTTGGGGTGGACAGAAATAAGAGCATTCTTACTGCTTGAAACTGAGATTATTCAAACCCTTAAAAAAGAACTACAGGAAAAAATCTGTTGTTAGGCAGTGCTCCTTCAGTAGTGCATAGTATGAAGTATGGGATCATACTTATTTTTCCCAAATATTTGAGAAGTATTCAGCAGCAGAGTGAGCCCAAGAATACCCAAGGCTTTGGGGCGATTAAGATTATTCTAGTAGATAAAACTGGGACTTTTCTATAGAAAACCACATTGTCAGAGACCATTGTCCCTGTGAAGAGCAGTGAGACCCCCTGAGTCCTAAACCACTGGTGGTTTCACCACTGGAGTGTGGGGTCTCTTGACAGTTTCAGATGGAAATATTAAAATGCTTTAGGTGTTTTTCTAGAGTAGCGAATTCCTCATTTTCTGGTTTATGTGGGCATCTTTTGCATTTTCATGTACAAAAGAGCAGTGGGTCAGAAAAAGTGCTCACGCAACAGTGCAGGTGAGAACGTGTTCAGTGCAACCATTGTGAAAGGCAGGTATGGAAAGAAAGAGCTCTTCACTCCCATTCATCCCAGTTCAGGAGACAGAGCATGTCACAACAGTGCTGAGCAGACAAGAGCTGCCTGCTAGCATTTAATTTGTTGAAGATTAGGAAATTATTCCATTCTTACAATACCATGTCAGTCTAGAAGTACCTTTGAACTCTGGGGGATGAGGAGTTTAGATCTCACCTCAGATTTCATGGTGTTTGGAAGGCAAGGCTTTATCAGGGTGAGAACTGTACAGATGGTTTAAGGGGAGTCATGTTAACAGTGTACCTAGAGACTGTGGACGGGCTCACCTTCAGCTGCTTTGAACTTTGGGATCACTAGATCCAGAGCTGGACACTGAACTTGGGCTTCTTTCTCTGGGAGCTGAAAGCTGCCTCGTGCAATGCAGAGGGCAGTTATTTCTGGTTTGCTCCACATGCAAGAGGCTGCTAAAGCATTGCCCCCTTCTGACCTGTAGCTTTCTCCCCAAAAATATCTGCAGCCTTGACGCTCATGTCTTTTCTAGATGCCATCTTTACTTCTTACTCTGTGCCGCATCCATGCTGTCCTCACCAGGCTGAGGGCACAAAACTGACCAGTCTTGTATAAGCTGGGCTGATCATGATGCTTTCATTATTTACAGTGGTTTCTAAAAGCCCTGTCACAACTGTTGGTGTGAAACCATAAGCAAAGGTTACTCTTGCAAGCACAATGATAAACAAATACACGACACTTAGTGTCAACAGCCTCACAAATCTGTTCAGCGCCTGCAACTCAAATCAGCTGGGCAGTTGTAAACCACGACTTGTGCAGAAGCAGCACCATGGTTTCAGAAGGGCCGTAAATAAATTTGTGACCTGACGTGGGCTCCAAAAATAAGCATGTGCTGAGCTTTTCTAAGTGTTTGACCAGGGCACAGCTGCTGGCTGCTAAGAATTTTGGAAAATGTATCCCCCCCATTCAGGTGCTCAGCACTTGAAAACCCAGACCCAAACAACTCCAGTGTGATCTGCTTCTCTAATAACCACTCTTGTACCCTGCAAAAATAGCCAAGGCCTTGCTGCTCATCTTGAAAAGCAGTTCTTGTAATCCAAATCTTACCTGACTATTAGAAAAATAACCTGAAGAGACTTTTCTCTGCTTGATGAAGGCAGATCTTATGCTCTGGGACAATTGTAACCCTTCAAGCACTCCACGTGCTGCTGCCATGCCATACAGAAAAGAAAATATCCCTGGTTGCTCTGATATCAAATAACTTTGCTGACCTCCTTTGAAGAGAGTTTCTTGTAAAAATCCTTTCATCCAGAGGTGTCAGTCACTTGGAGTCTTGCAGGGGTTTCTGAGCTCTGGTGATTTATTATTAATGAGTAAATTTGTGCTTTATGGAGAGCCCTGCTGGAAATGTATGGAAGTACAAAAGTATTGATTAATCAGTGATCTGGTGCCAAAAGCTACCCATGAGTGAGAACAGGAAGGGGCTGTGGGATAAGGTTTGGAGCACGAACCTGTGGAGGAGCAGGAGCTCTGTGATGGGCAGGGTTGAACCAGGACCCCAGAGCAGTGGATAAGGGGATGTAATAAGACTGGACCTGCTCCTTTCTGGAGTAAGCTGAAGCTTAAGTCTCGTGATCCAGAACAGGGTAGAACTGGGATCCAAGAAGTCTGTTGTTAGCCTGAGTGACCAAGAGCAGTTGTGTCCTGGGGCTGAGCCCAGGACTGCTGCAAATGAAGACATCAGCACACGATGTCCTCATGAATCCTATGGCACACCCAGGAACACCTCTTGTGGTGGAGGTGACCTCAGTGTTCCTTCACAGGACTCTAGAAATTGAGAGACCCTTCAAGGAGGCAAGAGTGGATGATTTTTGGGCAAATTTGGCTGAAAGAGAAGAAATGATCCGTTCTATGGGTGGGCCAGCAAGTTTTTTGTTATTCCACAGTGTCAGAAATGAAGAGTGGTAGGTTGACGAGAAGGACATAGGCTATGGGAGCAGCATCTGCTTTGTGTTCTGTCTAGCTGAGTGGTGTCAGAGGGAGCATAAATACCAGCATAGATGTAGTGTGTAAAGCAAAGGACAGAGGTGTAAAGCAAAGGACAGCACACTCTGTCCTAATTTATGATCTTTGAACAGCCACTGAAGTTGTAAATCAAGGCAAAAATTCCACCAGGTTGCTCAGTGGTGCTGTAGATCAGCACAGTCTTCAGCTGAAAAAAAACTTAAAAAAAGAAGATAGATAAGGCTTGACACAAGCTAAATATTGGTTTGGCAAACCTGATCTCATCTCTCAAATGATTCCTTGGTGGTTTAAGTGGAAAGTTTTACATTTAATGGAAATACTTTGATTTTTAGGGTTGCAGAGGTGTGGAGGAGAAAGCAAGACTGAAGCCCTAGTCTGCCTAAACCCCAGTCTGTAGTCACAGCTATTCAGAGTTTTGACAATTGTTTCCCCAGCTTGCTTTTTAAGGGGCTGGATTTTGCACAACTTGCTGTGGTTGAGGAGAGAAGCAACGATCAACAGCCTATGATGTTCTTTGATGTACCCAACTCACCTAGGACCTGGTTGCTGTGATCACAGCCCTACAGCTGGGGAGAGGGCTGAGGAATACAGGTCATCAGCAGGCCAGGCTGGGAACTCCTTTCCTCCACGGTGTGGAGTTACTCACCCCAACACACTCATTGAGGTCTTGAGATCATTATTTTCATTAGTGGTGATTCATGTGAAGGGTTTCACAATCGGGCCTGCTGGTGTAATATGTTCCTTTCCACAGTCCCATTTATCTAAAGATCTCCAAATACTTTGTGTACATTAAATTTTAATCCATGTTTTACCATAAGTGATGTAGGTAAGAAGGATTGTTTCTATCTTGCAAATGAGGTAAAATGAGGTACAGAGCAAGAAAGTGAGTTGCCCAAGACTCTGCAGGTTGTATATCTTACACTGAGTTTACGTTTCCCGTATGTAGCTCAATTTCCCTGCCCAAACTTTAAAGGAACATTCAATTTCCTGGGGCTAAGGCTGAGCAGGAATTTGCTATGGTTGTAAATCAGAAGGCCTGATGTGGATCAGAACTTCCTCTAGTGTTTGGGAATGTTTGGATTTGTCATCCCAGAACAGCCCTGATCTGAAAAGATTGGAGCAGAACTGGTTTGTTTTTAGGGCTGGTATCAACTGGGTGGTGTAAGATGCAGCATTCAGTCAGTGAAGAACTCTTGGGATGTATTCATCCTCATCTTCCTGCATGGTCAGTGGGATCAGTGTGGGCAATGGAGGGCGAGGGTGGTTCTGATGCAGTTGCCCATTAGGGGATGGCATGACCTGTGAACCAGACTCTGTTGTCTATTACCTGCAAGGGCAGGGGACTGTCTCAAGTGAACCCTGTCCTAGTTTCCCCAGGGAAACAAAGTTGGGAACAGAATGGGGATATATTCCATCCTTTGCTTGGAGTTCAGTCTCTTGCAGTAATTAGACAGATGATTTCAATGGTTATAATATCTCCTAAAAAAGGAGTGGAAAGGCAGTCCTTCCTTTCTCTGTCCTAGGGTTAGGGTTAGGATTAGGTTTAGGGTTAGGGTTAGGATTAGGGTTAGGGTTAGGATTAGGGTTGAAGTTAGGGTTCTCCAGCCTAAGAAAATCTGTGCAGTTTGGGAGAGGGAATAGGCTTACAGAGGGGAATATTCTTGCTTGTCCTTTAACAAGCGAATGGCAGAGCCAGGAAAGCCCTTGCTGTCTCCCTCCTCTCCCCTGCCCTCCCATCGCTCAAACACATCTGCACTGATGTGACCTCCATCTGCCTGTGCTTCCTCCCTGCCAGGCTCCCCCTCTCTCCGGGCCTATCCGCTCCTGTCCGTCATCACGCGCCAGCCGCCCGCGCTGCCCGCGCTGCTCCCGGCCGCCGCCAGCGCCCGCCTGCTGCCAGCCCAGCCCTGCGTGGGCACCCCGGGCACCGAGGGTCCCCCCGGCGAGGCCCCGGGCAGCAGCGAGTCCGAGGCAGAGCAGCCCCCGCCCCGCTCCAAGAAGCCGCGCCGCAGTCGGACCATCTTCACCGAGATCCAGCTCATGGGCCTGGAGAAGAAATTCCAGAAGCAGAAGTACCTCTCCACCCCTGACAGGTAGGTTGGTTGCTCACACCAGGAATAGGGATGAGCAAAAGGGATGTTCCAGTCCTGCTCAGCTGTTCCACAGTGAACATTCCCTGGCTGGGAGTGCTGCTTCTTGCTCCACCGAGTTGCCTCTGCCATTGGCTGCGGCCATGGCAGGTAACCTGATTCACATTCAAGGCTGCTTCTCCTGGGATCAAAGGTGACACAAATAGATAATATCAGTGGAAATGTCAGATCATACACATGGCTGGGAGCAGTTCTCCAGGCTCAGAGATCTCCTCAGAGAAGAAGGATCTCTGCCCTTCCAACTCCTGCTGCACACTTGCAAAACGATGGAGCCTATCTCCCCCTGGGATCTGCTGGCTCGTGTCTGTGTGGTCATGGTATCTTCAGCTGCTCCTGAGCTGGCTTTTATCCAGCACCTTGGGCAGCAATTCAGTGGGAAGATACATAAGTTTGGAAAGCAGAGCCTGGAGTTGTAAGGTGCCTTGCAAAGGCACAGGCAAGTTCTTAGGCACTGCTTGGTACCACATGGGCAAACCAAACTAAGAGAGATTTCAGCTTTTTTAAGGGCTTTGAATCCTACTCTGAAAATTTAAATAATGGTAAAATGACCCATCAAATTCCTAGGAAGTTTGTAAACCTGGAGAAGGTTTGAAAGGTATCAGGCCCTACACTCCACAGAGGGCAGTATCCCAATATTTAAATTGATTCTGAAGATGGCATTTTCTGCTCCTACTGCCTGTCACCAAATTGCTGCAGGCGAAAATTCCTGGTCATAGCCAACTTGCCTCATGGAGTTTCAGAGTTCCTGCTATGCCTGCACTGACTCCTCACAGCTTCACATCACCAGATGGTTGACACTTCGCTGAGGCACTCAAGGCTGGTAATTAACAATCTCATATGACTGTTCCTTGGCTTCATTGAGGACGATGAGCCATTCCTGCCCATGTACCACTTCCCCTGTGTTTGTTTCCTTGGGTTTCCAGGCAGTGGTGGTTGCACTGAGGTATGTGCCAAGACATGGCAGCTGGTTACAGGTGAACCAGGTGTTACCAGACATGAGCACTAAGGCACAGAGGGTTAGCTAAGCCAAGCTTCTGTCTGTAAACTCATGGCTGAAAACCTGGCAAAGCAGTGAATTGTGATCTGTGTTCACTTCTGCAGCTTTTGGCCTGGATAGAAGATTGTAGCCCTGCGAGGGCACCTGAAACCCCTGGTTTATCATCAGGGTGATAACTCTGACATGTTCTTCTCTTTACAGTAATGGTGTCTTAGATCAATGGCTTCAGATGTGATGTAGTGGCAGAACAAGCCTGCAGGTCCAGAGTGAATCTGGAGTGGGAGAGAAGCATGAATCCTTGAGTGTGAGGTGGAGCACAGAGAGCTGGGGTGGGGTATGTGGGTGTTTACCAATGTAAATCTGGTTGCCCAAGGAGCCCAGGTGTAACAAAGCTTTCGTTATGAAAAACTTGGCCTTGACAAATGTGTTTGCCCATCCAAAGGCAAGGAGATATTTGCCGAAAAGTCACAGAATGCAGAATACTGTGGAATGTGGCTCTGAGTTGGATCTGTCCCACCTGCAGGACTTGCATGACTCTGAGGGGCACTTTCCTGGCGTGGCTGAGGATTTCCAGCTCCATCCCTTGTGCAGCTCCATTACAAAACCACCAGATGCATGGTGCTGTCACCTGTGCAAAGGATCAGGAGCTACTCTGAGCCACATTTGCTTTATATGCTGGGCTTTAATATAGAAATAATGAATGGGTTCACACAAACTTGCATGGGTTGGAGATTTGTGAAGGATGAATCAGGATTATGGGCTGTCTGCCACATATACCCTGCAGCTAAACATACAAAAAATAAATTAAATTGCCTCAATAAAGAATGTGTATTAAATTGATAGATTTAGATGTACTGCTATTCCATGAGAAATGGGCAAATACCACGATCCCCATTCTGAAGGTAGTGAAGGAGAAATATGATACAAAGAGTGGCTGATGATGTGTCTGTTCCCACCTGTTTGCTTCAGGCACCAGGGACCTGTTTTTCAGGGATGTGATGTACCCGTAGCTCCTAATTTATGGGCAAACATGGAGCATCAGCAGCTGGCGTGGAGCAGGTTCATGTCTCAAAGAGGACAGACAAACCCTGCCATGTCTAGAAAAGAGAGCTTGTGAACACCTGCATCTTCCATAGCAGCATCTATCTTTGCATCCTAAATTCACGAGTTTTACCACTTTTGTGTGATCATTCTTGAGACAAATGATCAGAGACACTGCTGGATGCTCTAACAGTGTGGCACTGCCTAGACCTGGCACCTGAGCTCCTCTTGGCTTCAGTAAACTCATTTTGTTGTCTGGTTTGTCTCCCAGGCTCGACTTAGCCCAGTCCTTGGGGCTGACTCAGCTCCAGGTGAAGACGTGGTACCAGAACCGTAGGATGAAGTGGAAGAAAATGGTGAGTGGGTGCTTGTCATTTCTCCAGGGCTCTTAAATGGCTCCTTGCAAAGAACAGAAGAAGCTGAACATAGTGGAGTGACTTGCGTCTATTTATACCAAATTTTGTTTTATTCCTGATCATTTCTCACAGAGATGGTCTCTTTTTTAAAAAGTGTTCACACTGCAGTACATGTGGTGGGCTAGAGGGGACTAAAGGCAGTAGGAGGAGGACAAAGCAAAGAGGTGAAAGAAATGAGAATAGAAGTGAGGGAAAAACCAAAATATCTCCTTCTGCATTTTTATGCATTCCTGTGATCTCAGTGCTTCTGAGATTGGTTTTGTGCATAGAAAAAAAAAGACTGTGTTGCTCTATGGAAACAGAGAAGTTTTGAGAGCTACTAATTTTTACTTCTCATATCTTTGTTTCACCTTTCACTTTTTCTCATCTTCATGGTCCTTTTCCAGTTAAAATGCTTTTTTATGAAGGTCAGCCACTCAATAAATGCTGGTGGGAACATGATGATGCTGTGACATTCTCTAGTGGAGGTGTCTATGTTTTCTGATTTGGGAGACAAGGTGCAGTTCTAGGCTGTTCCTTTGGATGCATGTGGCACCTGCAGAAGTTACTGTCACTTCTAACAAATTTGGCATTGCCTTGGATATAGATCTTTGGCTGGAGTGCCTCGTTGCTGCAGGAATGGTGTGTAGAGAGAGGGAGTTAGACACAGGAACAGGATGTCTGAGTTCAGAATCCTGACAGTTCATCTCTTTGCTCCAGGTGTTGAAGGGTGGACAGGAAGCTCCAACGAAGCCCAAAGGCCGTCCAAAGAAAAACTCAATTCCCACCTCGGAGGAGATTGAAGCAGAGGAGAAAATGAACAGCCAGGCTCAGAGTCAGCTGCTGGAGGGATCCCAAGCCTCTGAGGAGCCAAAATTAACAGAGGAAAACCCAGAAGTCCTGTTCGAGACAGAGAAGTCTCCAGAAAACATACCAGAGCCTTCCTCAGAGGAGACTACACCATTAAGTTAAAAGGGAGAGAAAGGAGGGGAAAAGAAAGGAATAAAAAAAAGATCAAAGAGAAAAATCAAAACCAAATATATATATGTATATATATATTTAAATATGTATGTAGTGGTGTGAGTGTACATATATATATAAATATATATATATATGTATATGTATGTAGACCTTGTGCATAAGTCTGAAGATTGGTCACGTTGTGCCTTTGGGAATCAGCCATCACGGGCCAGGTGGAACGAAGACACCCCTGGGAGCGGTGCCAGCCTGTTCCTCTGGCAGGGGCCGGAGCTGTCCTGCAGGGAGGGCTGGAGCCGGGACATTTCCAGGGAAAACCACACCAGGACAGCTCCTGGAGAAGCCTGGGGCTCTCCCAGGCAGTGGCTGTGCTGGAGGGTCACTGTGTTCCCGTGGCTTTATCCTTGCCTTGTGTGGTGCCAATGGACAGAGAGCTTGGCCTGGGCTCAGATCAGGGATAGCCAAGGAATGGGAGCTCTGACAGCACCATTTCCTTGTGTAACCAGCACTTAATTCTGTTAGGGATGGGCCTGACTTAATCAATTTTAGGAAACAGTTCAGACTCCCAGGTTTGCTTTGGCCCAGTTAAGATCAAAGCTTCTGAAGGGAGATCCATACCTGGGTCAGCTCCAATCGCCTCTCCTTGGGTGGTTTGGGTGCTGTGTCTGTGAATTTGCAGTGATGTGGGATAAAACTTGCAATGAAATGAGCGTTTGGATATAAATCTGCTCCAAAAGCTTTTGGGTGCTTGGATCTGGGACTTTTGCTTTAGGCCCACTTCTAATTTTTATAGGGATTTTTTAAATGAACTGTTAAATGTTTTCAGGGTTTGGGGAAAATGGTGGATTTCCAAAGTTGCTGCAGGAAGCTGGCATTTGTTTAAGATGTGTGCCAGGAAAAGATGTGCATCATGTTTCATAGAGTCTTGTTAAG
The DNA here is from genome assembly GCF_027579445.1 of Ammospiza nelsoni. Taxonomy (NCBI): domain Eukaryota; kingdom Metazoa; phylum Chordata; class Aves; order Passeriformes; family Passerellidae; genus Ammospiza; species Ammospiza nelsoni. The sequence goes on along the minus strand of NC_080656.1, from coordinate 699,266 downwards.
AGTGCATTTTGCCCAAAGGCTGCAAGAGATGTATTAAGATAACCTTTATTTTTTAATTAAAAATAAAATACATAAATTAAACAGTTGTTGCTGTTGTTTCTCTTCCAGAGATTCTCATTTCAGAGTATCAGGCAGAGGCTTTTCTGGAATAGGTTTTTCTATTCCAACAAAATCTGGAGGAAATAGACATCATCAGATTTTCCTTAACATCACTCTACAACATGCTCTGTGTAAACTATTTGTAGCACTTGCTGAGGGAGGTGAGGGTGTTGTAAATGCCACCTTGTCACTGGGTGAATGTGTCAGAACAAGGGCACTATTTTCTATCACCTCCTCCAGTTTTGGACACATATTTAGTGGCTCTGTGAAGATGATTTCTGAATATTCCTTTTTTGGGATGGCAAGGATTCACACACAGCTCTCGAACGGTTTATCCAAGCAGTGTTGAGTGGGGAGAAAGGGATTCTTTTCCCCCCAGTTTCTTGCTCAGTGGTGTTTGGTAGTGTCTGATTCCAGCTCTGCATTAGCTCTGGATAATCAGGTATCATAAAATAGGTATTTGGTAAAGGACTTGTGCAGTTCATATCCATGGTTGAGTGTCTCAGCTTGGCAAGGCTTTTCCACGGCTGCCATGCATCCAACCCTTGCTGTTGTTTGTTCTCCATCCAGCCAGTGACTGAAGATGTGCTTTAAAACTTGAAAACAGCTTTCAGAAAGGTAAAAATAAATAAGTCATATAAGCACAGTGGTGTTTGTGGGACATCCTGTCTTAGAACAGTGCTAATGTTAAAAAATGTGGGTTTCATCTTTCCTTGAAGAAATGAATCTGTATAATCCTGCCTGGGGACTGACTTTTGAAATGGCTTAATAGAGAAATACTTTCCAGGTAATCCTCTTTGTGCTGCTCACTGTGTATATTTACAGTGTGTGAGACAGAGATTACACTTTCATGTGGTGAAACTCCAGCTTCAGCCAAGCCAGGGAGGGATGCACTCCACTCCCTGTGTGTCCAGTGCACAATAATCAGCTTGGAAAAGGCAGCCACTGGTGTAAGGGCATCGACAGGTTTGCACCTAAATCTGAGCCAAATGTACCAGAACTGGGCAACACTCATTGGCAAGGAGCTTAGAAAATACTTGGGGTTTGTTACCTTTTAGGTCCTTTTTTATTGTGTCACAGTGAACTAGAAATGGGATGAAACATTTCCCTCTTGCCTGTTCTGTTGCAAACACAGGCTGTGAACTGCAAAGTGTTTCCTCTGTCATTAAATGCATCAAAATTTAGTTGTCTTTGAACATTTTTCTTTCACAGAGCCCAGACATGCTTGTGACAGCCCCAGTGAGAGGCAAAGGTGGTGAGGCAGGATTTTGCTGGAGCTGTGATGCAATGTCTGAGTTGTTGCACATTCTTTATCTGTGGATGTCTTTTTTTTCCCTCTTCTTTCCAGAATTGTGCTGTAGTTCAACCGTATCTATTGGACTAGAAATAACATTTAATTTTAAAAGGCCTATGGCCTGTTTATACAGGAATTAGATTACATGGTCTATGAAATATGTAATCAGCCTCTATTGTTCTTGGATAGTGGCATCAGCACTCCTATCTCCACAGAAAATGCTTCCACAAGTCTCAAATGCTGCAGTACTCAGGCAGAGTGAAGAGAGCAACTGAGTGGAAATCATTTGTCTAATCATGAGTTTCACCATCAAGTTGCAAAAAAACTCTGCAAGAGTTTCTACTCAGTTGATGTGTAAGCCTGAACAGCTGATTACATTGAATTTTGGGTGGTTCTAGAAACAAAAAGCTGACTGTCAGGGAAGGCATCAAAGATATTTCAGCTTGTCGAGTCAAAGTGAAATATTTTGTAATGAATCTGTTCTCTTCCAGGCTGCATTGGACAGGGCTTGGAGCAACTTGGGATTGTGGAAGATGTTCCTTCTCATGGCAGGGACTGGGACTGGATGAGGTCTAGGGCCCCTTCCAACCCAAACCATCCTGGGACTTTTTAACTTAAAAAAACAACCCAATCAGAGATGTACAGTAAACATAGCATTTGGAAACTGCAGTATTTTCTTCAACCAAAAGGTTTTTCATAAAATGGATAATGCATTTGCTGGGGTTTTTGCAGTTGTTACCTACTGGATTTGTCCAATTTGAAGAATCTAAGAATTAGATTTACATAACAGGATGGGGAAATAAATGTAGAAACAGGAAAAAGCATCACTTTCTTGCCCTGAGATAGGAAATAGTGTGTGAGGTTTCTTTGCTGTTCAATGAAACTGATAAATACAAGAATTCAAAATTTACAAGAGTTTTAATGATAGGTTTCTGAGTCCCAAGGAAAGCAAAGTTGGCCATTTTCTAACAAAGTGTAAAGTTTTACATAATGGCATTTCCCACTTCCCAGATGAAAATAATTGTTTCTGACTCAGCCCCACTTTACAGTGGGAACAGTTCCAGTGATTTTTTAATTTTTTTCCCCCTCATTAATCCCATTCTAATAATTTATGAGTCAGTCTGGGTAAAAATGCAATTCTCTTGCTGTCTGGGCTAGTTTTTCATTAGTCCACAAGACAAAAAAGGTGTTTTTATTCCTCTTTTGGCTGAGTAGCAATCTTAACATCTTATTTTTCAACACGATTATTTAAGTCCAGAATTAGCTCTTGAAATGCTCTCTGCTGCTTCTCACTCTGAATTACTTTCACTGATAATCCTTTGAGTGATCATGGAAAGCACATTCAGAATGTTTTGGATGGAGGGAGAACAGCAGGGAAGAAATGGGGAAACCCATTTACAGCTGCAACTAGAGTAAAATTACAAATTCTAGTAGAACTAAATATAGGGATTCCAGCTGCTGTTGGGAGACAAGTGCTCCTTTTCCTCTTGCTTTAAGGATTTTTTTCTGCTTTGGGCTTATTTTTGGTCTTGTCACTGAAATGCCAAGAATTGAGTGACTCTTCCACTGACTTTGGGTTGAGTTTGAAAGCTGGGCTGGGATTCAGCCCTTCAGAGGAGCTGTGGGCTGAGGGTTGTGTTTGCCTTGTGCTCCTAAGAGCCAGGAAAACCAGCAGATTTCAGGCAGCTGAGGAGAAGCACAAGGAGCAGCTCCCTGGGCAATCTGCACAGTCCGACCCTCAGCCCAGCGACAGTGACACCCCTTGGGGCTGATTCCATCCCTTTAAAGCCTCTCAGCATCTGCTGCCCCTGGACTGCTGGTTGCTCATCCCAGAAACCTGACCTGAGACAGGAGCCCTTGGGACTGAGCCCTGATGATGCTCAGGGGTGTTTGGCTCCCAGTCCTGACAGAAAGGAACAAGCCCCGATGTCAAAATCCCAACTCCCCTACAGGGATGGGAAGTGCTCATATCCGGAGCTCTGGCTGAGACCCACCTTTTATTGTACCCACTCCTGAGATAATGCTGCAAAGCGCTGAGCTCATCCTACTGGATGGTTTCCCCAGGTCCCAGCAAGGATAAATAAGGAAAGAAAAAAAAAATCTTTATTCATTTAACTTCAGGCCAGCACAAAGATATTTGGTGTTTGAGAGGGTTTTCAGTTTTCCCCCTCTCAATCATCTTTCTTCAGCAGCAAAGAGGAAAAGGCCAGTACACAAGAATGGACTGGAAAAAAGAGAAGAAGTAGTTGAAAGAAAAAACAAAGGGGAAGAGCTTAACTGCATCAACCTACATGAAAAATAAAACTAGAAAGAAAAATAATCATGGTTAAAAAGTCAACCTCTATTTTTTGGACAGATGAAACACTAGTTCTGTAGAGAGATATTTTTCTGTGGTTTAGCTATATGTGCAAGGATGATTAATGTTTTTCATGTTTCCCTTTATGCACTATAAATTAAAATATAGCTGGGTAATGAACAGTTCTTGGATTAGACTTCAGCTATGATACAGGATTTGGGCCCACATCTCAACAAAGGCAGAGGTTTGGTGAAGTCTGGATCATGCAGAATCTTAGATGGTGGGCATGAATATCCTGTAAGAACCTCATTCCTCTTTCTTCCCAAGGTCTGGTACTGCCAGGAAGGATTTACCAGGTTTTATTGTAAGCGGAAGTGGTTTAGGGGCATCAATCTTTGGAGCACAGTAGCTTTCCATTATTATATTGTAGCTGCAATTTAAATCTCTTAAATTAGTGACATTTTGTTTAAATTACTATCTAAAAATTGGCAAAAAACCCCTCAACTTGTCCCTTGTCTTGTGTCTAGGAATCCACAACTGGATACAAGTTTACACCTTGAAGTTGTGGAGTTAAAGTCCATGAGGGCGATTTTCAATGCAGGGATTTGAACCCTAAAATCTAAATATATTTTTCCCTGGCAGAAATAGATTGCTGGTCGTTGTTTTTGTTTAAACCAGACACCCTGTTGTTGCTAGGCTTTCCCCAGTAATTCCAGTCCCTTCCTGTATTATAAACCTCCTTGAACAGAATGTCCCAGTGCAGTGGAATTACAGTCACTGCTCAAAGGGAAGCCTCTGGATCTGCTGGGGTCCGTGGGTAAAATGATCCTCTCCCAAAGGGAGGAGTGCAGGCAGCTGCCAATGGACAGGGAGCCCCTCCAGGCTGCTCTGACAGTCCCTGCACTGCTGGGAACACTCAGCTCTTGTTCTGTCAAACTGAGGGTAACAGAAAGTGTTACTCCCTAGGAGAAGTTCTGAAATCATTGACAACCTGCCTTCCTGCATGCAGGTGGGAGTGGGGATTTTCCCTCCAGAGATTACTGAGGAAAAAATCATCAAGGTAAAATTTCAGGAGCCAAAATTTCCTGGGGAAGAAGGTGGCGAAGGCTGTCGAGCACTAACAAAAGCAGCAGAAGTGAAGGTAGCCCTTGGGCAAATGCTTCTAATATTTGCATAAACCAAAGGAACCAAACCCATGAGAAAACAAGAGTGAAATATTTCAGGCCTTCTTTGCTTCACACATGGACCATGAATGCCCTTCCCAAGCAGGAGTCAGCTTTGTCAGGTGGAGAAGATTCTGATTTCCTGGACACTGCAGACTTCACCCTTCTCACCACACCCAAAGACAGGCCTCACTTAAGCTGAGGTAAAGCCTTCATTAGTTGTATCAGAGCTGCAATACCCAATTCTGATGCTGATCCTTGCAGACCATGATGAATTCAGGCAGGTTTGGTGAGGACAAAGAGTACAAGGGATCCTGAAGCCCTGGAAGGTGTCACAGAGGCTGTTTCAGAAAGGGGATTAAGTTACAGCGGGTCTGAGAACTGTCTGAAATCAGTCAGGCCCTGCTATTTCTGCTGGAAGGAGCTCACTGTGAGAAAGCTTTCAGCAGCATCCCTTCCTGCCCCAGCCTGCGTGGCTGCTCCAGCAGCGTCACCGTGTAATTACAGTTCTACAGTAGTGCTCTTACTTACTCTTATAAAAGTAATGGGAAAAAAGAGGAGTAAACTGCCATGAAAACAGGAGGGCTCCATCCTTGAGGCTGCTGGGTACAAACCATGCATATTTTTGTGGCTTTCAAAACTTTCTAGCAAGCCAACATGGAGGAAGAGGGGTTATTTGTAAAGCTAGGTCACATAGCTCCCTGAGTCACTTTCCTGGTGCCTCTGGAAAATTCACATTATCACATAGCTCAGTGAGGAGCAAACAAGCTGAAAGTGGTGGATTAAAAGTGATAAAAGCACAAGTAGATCACAGGCTGGGAGTTCCTGCTCTCAGTGATTTTGCTGAGAGATGGTGGCATCAGATCAGTGTGGAGACACCTCTCTTCATCATCCATCCCTGTCCTTGGCATGTCAGTATGTGTACAAGCCTTGGTGCTTTGGGCTCAAGGTCCTGCCAGGAGGGATGGGAATTTCCAGCTTCTTATGGACCTTTGGATTGCTCATAATTCTGTCTCTCTTCCCAGCCTTCCTACCCTGGACACTTCCTGACCAATGCTGCTCCCACACGAGGTCCTTTGGGCTTTGGCAGCTGGGGAATTGCACCTCCTAGGACTCCCAGAGCTGTGGCCCACCGATGCTGCTGGGATTTTTAGCAGACACCCTAGTGTGCTCTCAAACCACAGGCTGCCACACCAGGGCTGTTTTCCACATCCAGAACAATTGTTCTCTTTTTCCTGTGCTGTGCCCATTCCTGGATTGGTGTGGGAGGATCGCAGGAACGTGCCTGCAGTCTCAGAGGATTGATCCCTGCCAAACAGGGGATGCAGAGCATCATCTCTCTGCAAACCTGAAAGAGAACAAAGCTCTAGAGTCTGGGCCACCTAAGGAGGGAGAGCAGCTTTCCATGCTGGGATTTGCCCAAAGGAACTGCTTCATGGTGAAAATTAACAGCAGCTAATCCATAACGTCACCTGCTCCTCCACACGGAGATATTTCTATTATTTGGGTGGGGACCATGACTCAGAGAAACTATTTTCTCTCCTATCCATGCTTTTCATTACTGGAAAGACAATGGCATTTTCCCCCCTGTGTTTCATTGTGTGTTATGTAGCATAATGATGCTGATAATAATCCCTGATAATGGGATTAAAAGCCCAGACTGGGAGTTACCTGCCTCATTCTCCATGTGCCTCAGTGAATATTTACCCCTGAGGTAATAATTAGATCTGTTCCTGCAGTGAAAAGTCACCATCTTGCACAGTGAGATGAAGATGTCAGAGAGTAGAGGATGGCTTGGCATTTGTTCCAAGCTCTTGCCAGGAGAGAGGGAACAGCTCATTTCTGAAGCATCAGCAGCCCTTTACCTGCTAAATCTGGGGTTCATTGTTCCCCTTCCCCAGGTTCTGCCCCTCTCCTTGTGCCACATCGCCACCCTGGGATGAGCACAAGTCCTGAACTCGATGCTCCCCTTGGCAGGAGCTGCCTGGAAGCTGTGGAGCCGTGTCCCTGCACCCTTTCCCAAGGAATGCTCAGCCCCTGGCACCCAGCCCTGCCTGGATCAGGCCGTGTGCTGACCTTTGGGACAGCACGGAGCCCATCTGCTCCGGCAGCAATCCGGGAGCCTGGGGCAGCAAAATGAGATTTTCATTATTTACTCAGCACCTGGAGCACCTTATGTGGGTCATGGGCCTGGAACAAGGGCCAAGATGAGGATTTAAAGTCTGAATTGGAGACATTCTGGGAGAGCCGCTGATTTTGAAGCAGAAGATAATGCTCCCTCTGAAGGAACTGAGCTCCTTGGAGGGTGTCACACACTTCTCCTTGCAGCCATGGTCTCCCAAAACCAGGAATTACTGCACATCTAGCCCCTGGCCTGCAAAGGCAGAATGCTTTTCTTTCTTTCAAAAACCCAAAGCTTTCTACATTTTAGCTCTTTTTCAAGATCTGCTCTTAGCAAAGAAACAGTTCTAGCTGGGCACAATAAATCTGGAGCGGGTGAGCAGGGGATTATTGCCAAACCATTGATGCTCCCCAAGCGCTTCCCAGAGCCAGGTGTCCTCTTTGGAGGATTCTGTTTTGATCAGTGTCATTTCCTGCCTGTTCTTCCTAACAGCTTATATTGATTAAACTTGGTGTAGTTACAATAACAACAGAGCAGGAAATGGATTCTTGTGAAATAGAATACAAATATTCCCCTTTTACCTGTGCAGGTAGCGCTGGGGGTGCCTTCTCAAGCTGGTATCCTGGCAGGAAATAAAAATCAGCATTAGCAGGGTTGTTTGGGTTACAAGAACAGGTTGTTGCAATTCCTTGTTGTTCATACTTTCATAAATATTTCTGCCTCTCTTTGAAAACAAATGGAAGGGGTTTTAGTTTTCTACTCCTCTTGGAAAGCTGTTGCAGAGGCCAGTTCCTGTGGCAGCCCTTCATTAAATTTTCTGTCCAGGCCTCTGTGTGTCTCATTCCACGGCCTTTTATTTCCCCCTGGTATTGTCCACAAGCAGATCTCCCTCTCTACTGCTTTTCTCCTTGGGTATTTAAAGCTGGGGATCAGATCTCCATGCAATCTTCATCCTGTCAGGCTCTTGGAGGTTTGTCCTATGAGATAATCTCCTTCCCAGGATCACTCCCATATCCTTTTGCTGTTCCTGTTCCAGGCTGGATTTATCTTTCTTGAGCACAGGTGATGAAAGCCATACACACTGCTGTAGTGAAGGTCTTACAGCAGCACCTCCTCTATCCCAGATATCTCATCTGGCTCATTTTGGAGTTAAAATGGTGGGGTTTTTTAAGGTGGGCCACCTGATTTTGGTAGCCAGAGATCTCATTTAATCATTCAGTGATTACCACATGGTTTACTTCTCCCATATCTCATTTCTCAATCTCCTGTTTCCGTGCAGGTTGTACAATTCCTTTGGTAATGGCAATCTGACTCAGCTTTTTGTCATCGGCCAACTTTGATGGCTCAACTCTGCTTTTACTGCCCAGAGTTTTAATTAAAGACTTATATAAAATTAATCTCAGTTGGAATCCTGAATAACTACGTTAATAAACTTCCTTGAGCCCACTTGCCTCTCTCTCTCTTTTCCTTTTATCTCCAACCACCTCTGCACCCTCTCATACCAGCCCTGCTTTTGTTAGCGAAGATACTAAATCTCCTTGCAGAATTGGGGAATTCATACAAATGGCTGATGGATGACATTTCCCTCGTCTAGAAAATCCATTACATTATTGAAAAGAATTTATCCACAGCAAAATCTTTTCACATTATCTTATTTCCCTGTATCTCTTCTACTTTATTTTCCTAAGCTGTTAAATCTATTTTATCAAATTTTCTTCCAAATTCTTAAATATAGGTGACAATTTTTCATGCTAAGTTGATTAATTATAACCTTTGCTCTGGAGTTTCTGTGATAAATGATTATCTCATTTGTAACATGAGATTAATTTCTTACAGAATAGTCATTGTTCCAAATTTTCTGCCTGAATTTCCCTCCCTGAGTCCTGCTTTCAACAATTTGAGGATTTGCATTAATTTTTCCTATATGGAGTCACTCATTTCATAAATGCACATCTTGCTTTCCATGAGTATGGAGGTGTCCTTTGTCTTTCCTAAGAGGTGCCAGTGGATGGGGCCACCTGCATGGAGAGGTGGATCTGCACCATTCACAGCAAGTTTTTCTTACCAAACACAGAGTACCCAGACATCAGCCCAGCCCTGCTTCCTCTGAGAATTCAAAGGTCAGGCAAACAGGGGAGGGCAATGGGAGCAATGCTGCTCAATACCATTCCAAACAGTTTTAATGGCAATGGCCTTTCATACCTGCCAGTGGGGCTTTAATTTTTTTTTCTTTTCAGCTCTCTGCCATTGTTAATTTTTTTTCCCTCTCATCCTCTCTGTTTATTTTTATTGCAGATTTATTAGGTACACAGTTAAGTGCCATTTAGCTTTGCAGAACTGTCATCGCCAGCACTTTATGAATGGGATCTTTCACTGACAAACTATTCAAACACTAAAAGGGGGGAAAATGTACTGCTCCAGGTCAATGGAGAAGCCAAGATCAACTGAAACTCAGCTGTGTTTCTCCTTGAATACAGGAATATGATGAAGGTGCTCAGAATTTTCTTTAACGTATTCTCATCCTTAATTTATCCTCACACGTCAAATGGACTGTCACTCTGTTTTGCAGTGCTACTTTTCCTAAAATAATGCCTTTTTCATTCTGACAGCTTGCAAGAGCCCAGAGATCTAAAAATATAGCTAAACAGGCAGTCATACACCTGCTAATTTAGGCTATGGATAAGCTGTGACCAGTCATGCAGGCACTGACAACCAATTCCAGTCGGGGAAGTTTTTTCAATAAAAAGCAAGGAGAGTTCTGCAGATCAAATGCAATCCTGGATGTGGGAGCCTGGGAGTAGGTATCCCTTCATAATCCTGAAAAAATTCTTACTACATGCTAATATTTCTGATCCAGAGCTGCCACAGGTGCAGAGTGGTGTGTTCCTTCTTCAGCCAGTGGATTCCCAAGGGTGGGCAGGCCCTGGCACAGGGTGCCCAGAGCAGCTGGGGCTGCCCCTGCATCCCTGGCAGTGCCCAAGGCCAGGCTGGACAGGGCTGGGAGCAGCCTGGGACGGTGTCCCTGCCCAGAGCAGAGGGGTGAAATGAGCTTTAATTCCCCTCCAAGACAAACCATTCTGGGATTCTGGGATTCCATATCAGAGCAGGACTTTTCCCTTGGTCGCCTGTTCCACCCGTGGAGCCTGGTATTAATTCTATGTGTGAGTTACCAGTGGTTATCTGTGCCCTTCAGCCTCCTAGCCCAGGGAAATCCTGCAGGAAGCTGCACTCGCTGCATTTTCCTCTTTCCTCTTGCAGAGGAATTGTATCCCTTTTTTTTTAGCCTTGTAGTGTATATAACCTTCAAGCAATGGTGCAAGGTTGTTTGTTTCTTTATATGATTTAATGTGTTTATCGTGTCCTTCCCATCCTAATCTTTTGGAGATGTCTGTAACTACTTGGAGTTTGAAATATATCTTTATATGTGAGTGTGTGTGTGTGACTATAGGTTTGCAGAGGGGCTGGCCAAGCTCCAGGGGTGCACCCAGGGAGTGCTGTGGGGTGTTGAGTGAGGGATCAAGGGGGCCTCAGGTCTCCCGACCCTCTGTATTCCACTGCTTTGTTCCCAAGTGAAATTTTCCTCTCCACCTGATCCCAGGATATTGCCAAGCTCACAGCTCATTATACGTGGGGGGATCAAGTTGTATTGTAAAGCTGACAATAGTGACAATTTTATATATTTTTCTCTAGCAGTTATACATTGCTGTGGAACCTTTTTGACTAATCCACTCAGATTTGGAGTTAATCCTCCTGGACTTGGAATATTTGCATGTACGTATTTGAGAGATTTAAATGACACCACTAACCCCTATGGGGTTTTGTTTCTTAGCATACCTTAGAAACTCTATCTGTAGAGGAAGATGAGACACAAAGGCTTCTTTTTTTGTGGCAATCTGCTTTGATTTGATTCCCTTTACAGGATGAAATCAAGAAAACAAGAACTCCATGCCTATGATTCTAATGCTTTGACAACTTTAGTTAATGCAGAGCTTCTGTGTTAGGGGAAGTGCCCATTTTACAGATATGGAAACTAAAGGTACAAAGAGATGAAACACAGTTCTCAAAATAACAAAGACAAAAATGGCAGGAGTGCAAACCCCAGGGGTCCTCTCTGAGAGCAGTAACAGTACAGACATGAGTTCAGCTGCTTGTAAGAAATGTATTTTAATTCCTTTGAGAGGCTTTGAGTGGAGCTTCTCTAAAATTCTCCCATATTTATGTGCTGTTGGTGCACTGGGAAATATTTTAGCAGCCTTTATTTTTACCACCTGCAATTCAGCAGGTGCAGGATGGGAGCAAACTGAAGAATTCAGGTCTGGAGCTGGATCATGACACCCCAGAGCAGAGTGGAGTTTGCTGCCAGGGGTGAGCTGGGGAAGGCACCCAAGGCTGAGTGTCCATAAGATCACCCAAGTGCTCCTGTGGGGCTGTTCTCCAGGAGTTCAGGAGGGGTTCAGGCTGGAGCCACCAGCTCTCAATGGCTGAAGTCGGATCCATCCCCAGGGAAGCCTCGATTGGCTTTGCTGTCCAGTTTGGGTCTGAGCCGCTTCAGACACTGCAGGTGCCACCACCGTGTTTCTGTAACACCTCCAGATCACCCGGTCAATCATGTTCTTGAGCCCAATGAGAAATACCAGTGGATTTCACCAGGATTTAAAGCCACAATTTCTTGATGGAAGTTGCTAATGATTTATGCAATTTTGTTTCTCCTCCAGTTTTGGTTGGTAGTTGGTTCACTTTGTCAAATTTTTGTTGTGTTTGTGGTATGCAAAAAATGAGCCTTTTCAGGACTGACAAATCAAAGGTGAGGCAATGCATTTTTTTTCCATTTTTATTTTTTTTAATTAGAGCAGATATTTTTATTATCATGTTGGTAGTCTGTTGGGCAATGCTACACAACAGCAGCTTGAAACATTTCTTCATTGAATGGGCTTCATCCCACCTGACTTTGACCTTCTTAAAGTTTACTGTTAAGCCTGAGCTGACTGTCTCCTTCCGTCTGTGGCCAGTGTGAAAAATCATACAATTTATGCTGTCTCCTGCAGAGGTGAGTCATTCTCTGGAGACACCACTAACTGTACACAGAGAGATCCATCCCTCATCTCCTTCATGTTTCATGTTAACATCTGAAGACACCAGACCTTGATTTGCATGGAAATTGATGATCACTGGGCATTTTTAGCAAAAGCAGATGTCTTAGAGGGTTTTGTAGCTGAAGACTAACACAGAATGGTCCAGGGGAAGGTGTCCCTGCCCATGACAGGGGATTCAATGAGAGGGTATTATGGTCCCTCCCAACCCAGACCATTCTGTGGAAATGGAGAACATGGAGTAATATGGAGTGGTTTAGAAAAGTGGCTGACTCCTGTGTGCCCAGCCTGTGTCTCACTGGCTGCAAGGGGAACACGAGGAGCAGTTCAGACAGATGGAGAGCAATCTCTCCTCCTTCTCCTGACCTGCAGCAGCTGGCTCAGCCCCGGGACGTGACACCGTATCTGCCTTCCAAATGCTCCTTGCTCCTGGCTGTAACCACCCTAGGTATCTTTATCCACAGAAATTACTTTGGTTCTTGGGTTTCAGAAGCATCGTGTGGCGGGGAGTCCTGCAGCCTCATTAGGCTCTCAGAGCATCCTCCCTCCTCCCTCCTGTGCTGATCTTCTTGCTCATCAAGGATGGGGACAAGGATGTGCCCTGGGCAACTCCTCTTGTGCCTCCAGGTCACAGTCCTGCCCTCCTTCCCTCACCTGATACTGTGTCCTTGTACTGCCAGTGGGTGAGAGGAGAACTGAACCCATCATCTCTGTAATTGCTAGGGTTTATAATTAATAAAAATCAATTTTTATCCAGTTTTTTTTTTTTTATTTTCAGGAGTTAGTTATTAATAATACTTTATTGTATTGACAGATGTCACAGTAAAAATGTGTGATCTCACTGAGCAGGCTGTGAGTGGTGATGTTGTGCTCACCCTTTGTTTTTAACTTGGGAAAAGAGCAGAGAAGTCAAGGTTGCTTACTGAGGTAATGATCAGCTGCTGTTAGAGCCATTCCATTTGGAAATACTCCCCCATGCTCAGGCTCATGGGTGTGAAGGGAGGCAGCGTGAACGTGGTTGGGGCTGTACAAAACCTTTTATCACAGGGCTGGGCTGTGCCAAGTTCCCTGCAAGAAGGGCACTTGTTCTGTCAGGGAGTTTGGCAGCTCTTGGGCTCCAGTCAGAAAAACAGAGCTGCAATTGGAGCCTCCCGAGAATTGTGACTTTGAGAACTGTTTTTTTCCTAATGAACATTATACTTTTCTTCCTTTTTTTTGCATTAAAATCTAAAATGATATGTGTCTAATTTTTAAATCGACTGGATTTTCCCTAATGGAAAGGAGGGATAATAGAGACATCAGGGGAGATGTTTTAACAGCATGGCTAATTGAGCGTGGAGAATGTGCCCAGGGTATGGTTGAGTTTCCATTACTGGAAATATTGATATCCAGGGTAAACTTCTCTTCTTAAGAGACTTTCTTTAGTTAAAATTAATTCTGTGGTTGTATTCTAAGGAAGATGAAAAGAGGGAATCACACTGATTCCCCCTCATGGTGTTACACTGCCTCCCAGCCTGGCAGTGCTGGGATAAGAACAGCTGTTTAGGCAAAGGATGGGATAACTCCCAGGAGCTGATGGATGGTCTCAGCTGGGTCTGTGGCCAGTCCCAAGCCCCTGGCTACATGTGGTAGGGGATCCACAATTCCTTTTTCCTGCAGAATAGCCTGGAATTCCTGCAATGAGAGAAGCTTAATCCTGTCTTGGCATTGCCTTGTTTCAGGCATGCTTCCCTGGCAATTTTGCTTTATGCATGGAGGCAGCAGGATTGCCAAAATCACAGGCAAGGAGCGTTTTGGGACTGTGGCATGGTGCCACCATAGGTGAATCTGCCAAGGATAAGGAATGGATGACACAGAGCTCCCTCATCTTCAGCCCCAGCATGGCACATCTCAATCAGGTTTTCAGGATCAACAGCAGGAGGAAAAGAGGTAATGGACAGACATCTGTAGGTAGGGCAGACTGGAATGATGGAAAATGCAGAGAAGGCAGCATTTATTATTATTGGGGTTTGTATCTACCATCCATTTATGGCCCATATTGAGGTTTCCAGAAAAAAAAACAGAATAATTTATCATTTCATAATCTTGCAACATCCAATTTCCAGCATTGCTAACCCTCAAGGCCTGGAGTTTACAAGTGAAACACTGACAGGTTTATGAAATTCATTGGCCTAGCTGGTCAGAGAACAGTGCTAATAATGCCAAGGCTGCAGGTTCAATGACAGTATGGGCTTTTTGCTTAAGAGTTGGATTTGATGATCCTTGTAGGCCCCCTTCCAACTCAGAATTTTCTGTGGTTCAAATTTCTTCAGGAACCAGGAATGCTTATCCAAGTGTAGGTCTGATAGGAAATGTATATCTAGGGGTGTGGTTGTTGCTTTCTGCCTTGTTTGGGTTTTTGTAAATTAAGTTGGTAATCTTCATTCCATTGGGGCAGGAGAAGGGAACAGCCCCTCATTCTTTTCACCTGTTGTAGTAACTTGAAATTTTTGCTTAGCTAGAATTCTTGGGTTCAAGAGCACAGCACAGGACTGTACAGGAACCAAGAGGTGTGGTCAAGTTGTATTTTCAGTTGACATAAATCAGTGGGGAGACATCTATACCTTCCGAGCATCTGGCTCAGAAGAGACTGCATGTCACCTTCTGTCCTCCCTGCAAGAGGCTCATCCCATGAACAAGGAATAGTCTTGACCTGGAGATGTTCCCCAGAAAGGTCAGGGTGACACACAGCAGCTCCTGAAAAGCCACTGAGGGTGGGAATTTGCAGCTTTTGATGCCACATCCATGGGAAGTTCTTTATCTTTCTGTTTGGAAGAGAAAGGGGGAGCAGAGAGTGCTCCAGCAGTGGAGGCAGTGATGCCATGGGTTTCCCAGGCTGAGAGACAGGGCTGGAAATCATTGTGTGGAGAATATAAACTACAAGAAAGTCTGGTGCTGGGAACAATGGGACCTGTAATTGCAGATAAACATTGGGAAAACTCCATGAATCGTGAGCCTGTGAATTGAATTGTTAGAAATATTTTGAAATGGAAAAAGAAGAGTCTGAACTGGTGAAGTGTGGCCTTGGCAGAAGAAGCTGTTCCCATCTATTATCTTTTGAGGCAGCCAAAGGGTGAAAGAAAAAGAGAAGATAGAAACCACATATAAACATTAATTAATGCTCTCTAAACTTCTTCTTCTTGATCATGTTAAACCCTTAATCTCTGGGATTTAATAATGCTGTGACTTTTTATTCATCTCCAGATAATAAGTGCATAAAGGGAGTGCTGGGGAAAGCCTTTGCATCCAACTCCTCCAGAGCCTTCATCCCACTGCAATGTTGGCTCCCCAGAGACCCTCCACTTAAGCTCACCTTCCCTGTGCTTTAACCCATTTCCTTTCCCTTTTGCAGCAGGTTAGGGGAGTGCCCACAGTCCATCACACCACCTCCATGGAAAAACACTGACTTTGGGGAATGTATGATATCCCCTTCACCCACACATTGAGAATCAGGGAATCATTCAGGTTGGAAAAGCTCGTGGAGACCAACCATCCTGGCACTGCTGGCATCAGTGGCACTGCAGAGGTAGCACAGCCACCCAGGACAGGTGGCACAGAGCCCCAGACGTGTCCCTGCCATGAGGGTGAAGCACTCGGTGGCTGCTGGCAGGGAGAGCTGGAATGGATTTCTTCTCCAGAGATTACTGCTGCTCCTTGGCAAAGGGAAATGCTCCTCACTTGAACCCTGGAGGTTAAGCCACATCATTCCTGAGTGTCATCCAGCACTTAAAGGTACTGTCAAGAAGATGACACAAGAATTTGTTAAGAAACTAATGTTTCCCCTCATCCCCTGCTGTCCCTCAGGACTTGTAGGCACCCAGGCTCAGGAAGTGGAAATGAGAGGGGAGGAATTAAATCACATTCCAGTTGCCCCAGAGCCAGCACTGGGGACGGGCTCCCACCTCTACCTGGGCTGTGTCTTCCATAGGGCAGAGGGGGAAGGCAAAAGCTCTGGGCATTTTTTCTGACTGTATAAAATTTTTAACCCCAATTATTGTAATGGATGGGACCCCAAGAATCTCCAATGTTTATTCCTTAACTCCATTTTGCAGATGAATGGCTGAGACTTGACCGCCCAGTGTTTCCCAAACTGACTCACTGTTGCAAGCAACAGATAATACCAAGATAATAACAGTTTTAAGAGATAGAAAACAGCACATTTCCACGGATATTTCTAAGAGCTGAGTATGCAAGAAGTTTCATCCCACCAACAAGAAGGAGAGAGCCCAGGGAGAACAGTCAGCCTGAAAGGGTCTCCTCTTTCAGAAGCTTTGCTCTTTTTTTCACGTGCAGAGCAAACCATTCATTTTCTCCAGCAAATAATGATAGTTTGGAGTTAAGATTTATGGCATGGCTGTAAGTGTCTTGATGGTAGATACACAAGGCTATTTAGCTATTGCCAAAGGTGGAAATTCATAAAGATGATGGAAGAGTTTCTCCCCAGACAACACAAAAGGTCATTTGTTTTTTTACTGAAGATCTCGTCAAGCCAGCGATGCTGTCATTTTTTTCTCTCCTCCCCTTTCCCTTGGCACTTGTGGCATACATGACTCTGCTTCTCTGGTTTTATGGGCTAACAACGCTACAGGAAAAGTACTTCTCATTTTTTTTTCTCTCCCTCTGTATTTGTATTTCTCCCCTGACATCTCTCACTCAAGTTCAAAGTCTCCAGTCTAAGCACCTTTGTACCACCTTGCTCCCAGCTCCTTCCTTGCCTCCTTCCCATCCAACTCCTTCACCCCACTCTCAAGTTTTTAGGTGGTTTTTGCCCCATTGCTTGCTGAGCCCACAGGTTCCCCTCAAAAATAGACATAGTATTTCTGTTGGGAAAAGAAATCCTGAAGTGGGTATTTCAGTACAAGGTAGCAACAGTATTAACAAAACTAATATTAATACCAGTAGTAATGACAATAATGATAATAAAGGAACTTCACAGGAAATTGGATGTTTTGGCTGAATTTTTCCCACCATCTGGGGTCTCAGGTGCCACATCCTGCCTGTCCAGAGCTCCCCACTCACAGAGCCTCTCTGCAGATGCTTGGGAGCAGAGATGAACATGGGAATGAGCAATAAACAGAGGTGACCCAGCCAAGAAAAATGAAGGAAGAAAAAGCCCTGATAATAATTTTTGTTTTGGAAAAAACTATTTGAAAACTCATGCTGAAGAGCAAGAGAGTGGGATGGAGCTGATGGGGGCTCCTGGGGGCAGACACGGCCTCAGGGCTGCAGCAGGGTCCCTGCATGTCAGCGGGAATTTTTCTGATTGTATTTTTCATCACTGAGGATGCGCATTGGCTTCCCAAAAAAATGATCTCCTGAAAGATAGGTGGCCTTTAGGAAAGGGGCTTGCCTCAACCAGACCCTGCATCCACTTTCAGGAAAAGTGAGACTCACTGCAGCAGAATCAAAAAATCAGAAGTTCCCCTCTTTCCATCCTTCTTGCACTCCAGTAGAAGAGGAGTAGAGGGATGGCACAGCCAACCCTGGATGCTGGTGATGCCCCTCTGCCAAAACCTGACCCACCAAATACCTCCAGCTGTGAAGTGATGTCCCCTCTCCTTTCACAGGGGCTCCTTGTGGCTTTCAGGCTCATTTAATCCATTAAATAATGGGAATTGCTTAACGAATAGGTAAGAGAAAGCAAATTAGGTTTTTTTTTAACCTTTTCCTACAGGCATTGGGTGTATATTGGCTTATCTGAGCAGAAACCACATCAGTTTGAGAGGGCTAGAAAGTGGGGCCATGTCAAGTGTGTACTCTGGCACAGAGCAGCTGGTGTTGGTCACTTCATCACCTGGGCAAGGCCAGCTGGGAACAGTGGATGATCCTTCTTGCACAGTTTTCTGGAAATTGCAGCCAGAATGTGCCACGGAAGATGGGAGAGGTGGAGAAGACATGCAGCAACCCAATAACAACCTCAGGTTGTTATTTCAGGTTCTGATCCCAGTGCTTCAAGTCTCATGTTAGAATGATCTTTAAAGAAAAATGGAAGAATTATGCACTCAGGGAGGAGGGGAAAAAAGAAAAGATTGATGGGTAAAACTTCATTTTGCTTCAGATGCATGAGCAACTGATTTGACCTCCCATGAAATATATTCCACAGAATTTTCTGTGCAGTGTCTGTGCCAGAAGGTGCCATGATGGCACTAACACCAGGAGTGATGGACCACTGCAGGTTTCCTGTCCTAGGGAACTCATGGTCTCAGTGGATAAAGCAGGAGGAGAGAAGGAAGCATGGAAAAATGACTCCTGCAAAGCCATGCTCCAAAAGAGGGCTCCAAGACATGACCACTGCCAGTTTTGGTCAGGTGCCTGGAGCACGGGATCAGGAGGAGAGGACACAGCTCTTTGCTGTGTGGTGGTCACCACATGGACAAGGAATAAGGTGAATACAGCATCAGCATGTCCTTCTTGATCGCAGCTCTCCTGCCAAGGAGAAGGGATGGGAAGAAGCTGTTGAAGGATCCTTCCCTTGCCTCACCACCTCCCTCTCTGTTGCGATGGACATTCTTTTTCCTAACGAACTTTTGGTACAACCATGTCTTTCTGTCTCATTCCCCAAACCTGCACACCAAACCTCTGTTCTTCAGAGGCCATGTGAGAGCCAGGAAGAGCTTCCCTGAGGCATGGAAACCCTGAGTGGAGCTCTAGCCCTGCCCACTCCCGGATGCCTTCTGATAACAATGTTTTATTAAAAGATCTGTCACTCAAATATTATCATTAAAGAAAAAAGGAATGAAAAGTAATTAGAATCCTGAGCCCAAAGGGATAATGTAAAAAAGCCCCCAAACCTATCACCCAACCAAGAACACAGGGATTGAGAGACCCTAACCTTGAAGCTGAGCTTCAGAATCCCTCTGGGAATTATTATCTAGTCCAAAGTCCAGAGGGGTCCATGATTAATAGCCTGATCCTGCTCTACAACAGCAGCTGGTAGGAGATTGATACAGGTGTTAAATCCTTTCTCTGTCCTCCACTATTGGGTTTGAGCTGGGAATGGAGCTGTGGGAGGAGAGCCAGGAATGAGTAAAGCATCCCAAGCTGGAGCTGATCACGGCCCAGAGCTCTTGTTCCAACTCGGCAAAGGTCCCACAACATGACATGAGGCCTCTGCCAGCTCGGGGATTCTTTTTGCTGTATGTTAAGAATAGGTGTTCATCCAGAAATCTCTGACTCTAAGAGTCATGGGATCTCCCTGAGACCCCTGTTTCCTGGGAGAAGTGAAGAAGCAAATAAATTAGAATATTTCTACCTCTTGCAGAAGGAGAGAAAATTTGGAAAAGGCACCATCTGTGAATGAAGAACTTAGGAGAGAACCTTCATTGTGTTCAAGTTCTGGTTGCTTTAAAGCTGATCTCATTCTCTGTGGCAATGAGTCACAGGGGGCTGAATTTGTGTGGGTGGCAATTTAAAAAATTTTCTCTGAGTAAGGAGAGTAGGGTTTGGCAAGTGGGCTCTTGGTGCTTTCTCTTCTCCTCCTACACCAGGACAGCATTGCTCCCAGAGGTGGTGGAGTGAATAATTTCTCCTTTTAATGGCACTTCTGCATCTTCATAGTCCATCCCCAGCCAATTATTGCTTAAAATCCATTTGGTAGAACCCTTCAAAAATGATTTTTTGCAAAGGGTTTTCAAGTAGGAGAGGAGTTTTCAGGCTGGGGGCAGGAAGGTTCTTTCTCATCTTCAGTCTTGGCCAGGAGCATCTCCTCCATCCAGTGCACACAGTTAATTCAATGGCAAGAGAAAGAAAATTCTGCTGGGGTAATTAATCAAAACTCAGAGCTCATGTGAGCTCTGTGTCTGTCCTCACTGCACCTCGGGCAGTTCCACTGTCAGTTCATACTGTGCCTCATCCTGCAAAATACAAACTTGGGTGGAGCTTCCCTTTTCACCCCTTTGATGGCTCATCTGGAATCCCAGGAGACTGGAAGTGAAATGCATTGGCTTAAAGTGATGTTCCCCAGATCAGCAACTGGATCCTGGGAGGATCCCCCGGGGCGCTTTTCCACCAGGTGGGAAGAGGGATGTGCCTCTCTGCTGTGCTGACCCCTGGGAAGGCAAGCACATGCCTGAGTCACCCACTTACCTTTATTTGTGTGATTTAATGCAATAAATCACGCTTGTCTTTCCCAGGCTCCCCCACGCAATCTGGACACTTTTCCATCCCATTTTACAGCCTGGAGCTGAGCTCCCATCAGCCTGCACTGCCTAGGGACTCATTTTACCTGTTGATAGACATCTGCATTGGCAGCACTCACCCCTGGCAGGTGAAGGTTCCACCTTCTGCCTCGCTGAAAGGTGCAAAAGGGAAAGGATTTGTCCTTTGAGAAAAAAAAATAGACTCTACTCAGCTTCTTGGAAAGTAATTTCCATTGACAAATAGAAACATTAAAGCAGGCCATTTATTCCTTGAAGAGATAAGTGTATTGGGTAAAATTTCCACTCTTGGTAGGAAGGTGTTTATGGTTAAAATGTTTTGGCTTTATCCTTCCAGCCCATTTTCTGTGAAAGAGAATTCAAATTATTCACTTCCCTATCATCCTCACAAATGTTATTTATGGTTCTGCCTGGCCCAGCTTGGTGGAACACCACCATTTTAGGTGCTGGCAAAACCACCATTTTAGGTGCTGGCAACAACATGCCTGGGAATCCCCAAAAATCATGAAACTCCATCCTTCCAGGACACAGAAGTTGTTTGGTTCTGGTTATTTATCAGATTAACTATTCTGGAATAATTACTTTGGTAGGAACATTTGCATTCTAAAAGAAGTGTCTTTTTCTCCTTTATCTTAACACAACCTGAAAGACAATTTCTCCATACCAGCATTAGGCAACTCCTCACCAAGGCAGTTACACACCATAATGCATAGTAATATTTCCTTCTGGGGCTGGATCTTACGCTCTAAGATTTCCAGGTCTTTGACAGTTCACAGCACCTTCAGTGACAGGATTAATTCTTGTTTACTCTCCTTCATAGAGAGAGGGAAAAATTGGTGCAGCAGCCCAGCAGTTTGCTACAAGAGGACCCAAAAGCATAGAATCATGGAATTATTTAGTTGGAAAAATCTCTGGGATCATCAAGCTCAACCATTCCCCAGCACTGCTAATCCCACCACTAAATTATGTCCCCCAATTGCTGCATCCACACAGCTCTAATTCACTCCAAGGATGGTGAGTCCACCACTGCCCCGGGCAGCTGTGCCAGGGCAGGACAGCCCTTCTGGGAAATAAATGTTTCCTAATATGTTACCAGAACCTCTCCTGGCACAACTTGAGGCCGTTTCCTCTTGTCCTAAACCATCGTGTTTGGTTTGTGTGAAGCCGCGCCGCTCCATCTGTTCCTGCAGATGTGTCCACGGCCGTTCTGGGTCTCAGGGTGGGGGCTGAGTGAAGAGCAATGATTTCCCCACCCCTCTGAGTTCTCTGGGCTGTGCCAGGTGATGTCTCGCCCGGTGCCTCATGTAAATACAGGCACAGAACAGATGGAGGAGGTTGCCTGCTCTGACTGAGCACAGAGCTCTGTTGTGGTGCCTGTTGCTATAAACACACTGGTGATTTGCACAAGTATGTGACATTGTAAAAGTTCCTGAAAGATTTTATCTGATTAGTTTTGGCTCAAAGCCCTTTATTCACACAGAAATGCCAGGTAGAAAGACAATACGTGTGTATCCATGTGTATATTTTCAACTTCCTAAAGGCCATCAAATTGGAAAGCCAGTAGGTCTGCTTTACTCAAGAGTTAAAGAGAAGGTAACCCAGGAAAAGTCTTTCCCCTTAAAAAATTACAAATTATAAATGTTGCTTCTCCCTGTATAGATTGTCAGAGAGATCTGTAACAATCTCTTGTATCTGTGAGTTATTTTGACTTTAAAATATTCGTTCATAATAAATCTTGAGTTGTCAGAACTAAAGGATTGTACGAAATAGCTTCAAGGTTACATAAACAGAGTAGCTGGGAAACAAGTGGGTAACACGTATTCATCCGGACAGCAAAGATGTTTATTTTTTAAAGCAATTTTCCACCTGAATACTGGCCCTGTTTGTTTTGGGAAATGTTGATTTAATGGGTTTGAAATACTTTGTGTCATGAAGAGGAGGGTAAACGGCAGAGGAGGGAAGAGAGGAGCTGGGGCAGCAATTGCCAAAGGTGTGTTTAAGGAGGTTTTTAATGAGAAGGAGCTGGGGATGGGTGGGAGCTGGGAAGGACAAGGGATATAAATTAGGGTGTGCTTGGACTGGCATGAAATAATTGGGAAAAATCAAGCAGAGAAGGTAAAAGTAAGGTGAGGAGCTGGAAAGGTCACCTAAAAGGAAAAACCAGGATATCTATGGGTCAAAAGAGTGGAACATGAGAATAAATATGTGAGGGACAGGGAATGGGTTCTGGGCTTTGTGCTGGAGGGGGGAATGGATCAGTTCAGCACTGTCCTTTGGAGACAGTGGGTGGAGGAGTGACAAGGAAGAGAAGATTCATCTGCAGTGGTGAGGGGAACCCATTCCCTCTGTCCTGGCTGGATTTCGGACAGTACCTGTGTAAAAGAGAAGGATACAGGGCATCCCTGCAGCTGGATGTGGCAAGGACAGAATTAGGAGGCTGGCTGTGTCTGATGAGCTCCCAGGGCTCCCAGGGAAGGAAAGTGGTGGGTGAAAATCAGGAGCTATCAAATTGCTATTTGCAGTGTGGGATAGAGGAGGAGTAGTTGGAGTCTGGGGTGAGAGAGCTCTGCACTTAAAATTGCTGTGCTGGAAGGAGAGGGCTGGACTGGAGCAAGAGAGAATGTGAGTGTGAGAACAGAGAGCCTGTGGTGGGGAAAGGGGGGAAAAGGGAAGGAGAGGGACAAAGAGGAGGACTGTGATGGGACAAAGCTGCTAAGAGGACACCTGGCAAAATTCTCCATCCTTTGAGGCCCTCTGCAATAACCTTCTCTTCCTGGAATAGGAAATCTTAACTGCACCAGGGCATATGCCAGAGCAAGCTGCCCCTCTTCCCAAATGTGAATGTTAGCCTGCTAAAGTGACTGCCATCAAAAACAGGAGGTGCCTCTCACAGTGCCCTTTCTCAGCCAAGGCTCCAGCTGCTTTCTTCATTATTTTTTGGGACATTTTGTTCCTCAGCTGCAAATCTGCATTCATTAAACCAATGTCAGCACAGCTTCCTAGATGCTTACAGGAGTTGTGTATTCACACTGACCCTAATTCAGCAAAACACTTAAGCACATGTCTGACTTTGAGCAACTGAACAGGGCTCTGTGTAATTAAAGCTAAACATAACTTGGTGTCTTGATTATTGAGGGCCTACTCAACTAATTAGTTAAACCTTCCATGAAAAGTCACCAAGATCCTTAATGAAGCAATGCTCCATAAACAGCTGCTGTGGGACTCTGCCCAGGTCACATTATCTTGTTTGCAGTTTAGATGCCTGAAATATCTTTTTTTTTTTTTTTTTCTTTCATGTGTTTGGAGTTTAGTGCTCATGAGTGCTCCCTCCTTTCCCAGCGAGGTACACTAAAGCCACCAAACATTAATTGATTTAAATCCACATGGTACCTACCAGGTAGATGTGGTAAATCACAGCTGTCAGGTAATTAAACACAACCCATAAATCACATTGGAGCATGTGAACCAAGCATTCAGTGTCAATGCTTTTTAATTAATGTTGTAAAACAATATTTTGGGCTTAGATCGGGTGTACGGGGTGGGTAACATATCAAATTATGGCTAATAAAGCATGAGCAGTAGGAATGGCACTAGGAACCAGTAGCCTCTGTGATCCCAAGTACCCTAGCTGCACCCCAACAAGTGGCCCTGCCTTGGCTGCCTTGGAAGGTGGAATGCAATGTTATTGCAGGGGGATTAAGACTGGGCATTAGACTCTCATTGCTCTTGTAACGCTGGATTAATTAAACAGAGAGCAGAATTATCTGCCCCAGATCCATCACCTGCTAAAATGGAGCAGCAGGTCATGAGAGATTAGTCTTGGGAGGGAGGGAAGGAGGGAGGGAAGGGGCGCTGGCTCTGCCCCTCCTCAGTGTCGATGTCTGTGTTGGTGGTGGGTTTCCCAGCCCTGGGAGTGGCAGGAGGGGCAGAATGGCAGAAAAAAAGGTGATTTATAACATGTAAGGAAAGGGGCAGATTTTGAAAGCAACAAGTGGGGTGTTTGTGAGTGAGAGACTTCACGCGACCTCAGAAATCTGACCATGACTTGAACTCATCCCACAGCATGGGAAGCACATGAGGGGGGGATTCTGCCCATCTGCTCTGGGGAGATCCCTCCTGCAAAGCTGAATTCAGCTCTGCTGACCCCAAACAGCCAGGGGATGTGGAGCTGCTGGAGCAAGGATTGTCCAGCCTGGAGAAGAGAAAGCTCCAGGGAAAACTTAGAGAGCTCCTTCCAAGGCCTGAGGGGGATCCAAGAGGGATGGAGACAGACTTTGGACAAGTGCCTGAAGGGACAGGACAAGGGGGAATGGCTTCACACTGACAGAGGACAGGGTTAGATGGGATATTGGGGAGAAATCCTTCCCTGTGAGGGTGGCGAGGCACAGGGTACCCAGAGCAGCTGGGGCTGCCCCTGGATCCCTGGCAGTGCCCAAGGCCAGGCTGGACAGGGCTTGGGGCACCCTGGGACAGTGCAAGGTGTCCCTGCCCATGGCAGGGGTGGCACTGGATGAGATTTAAGATCCCTTCCAGTACAAACTATTCCAGGATTCTGATGTGATGCTGTGTTCAGAAGGCAAACTCTGTTGCTTTTGAAAATCCTGTGCTTATTTTCCTGACAGTCTCAGATGGGTCAGTGGCTTGGAGCCACTTTCCTGCAGAATGATGGGGCGACCAACCAGGTTCAGTGGCAGTGGAGATATTTCAGGGTCCAGATGAGGGCCAGGGATGCCAAGGGTGAGAGTCAAATGTTGAGTGGCACATCCTAAATCCTGCAAACTCCTTTGTGATGTTCTGCCCAGGTTACAGTAAATCCCCTGCTGTGCATAGGGACTTTGGGGTGGATTAATGAGTGGAAAACCTTTCATTAGTGGGTGTTTGCTGGGGCAAACAGCCCATGACTATTTATAGTCTAGACATCTCACTTGGTACAGGAATGCTGGGAATATGGGATAATTGAATTATGTTGCATTTGAGAATTATTGAGCAATCAAGATAAAAAAAAAAACAACTGAAATGCCGTTTTAAAATAAAATGAATGCTCAATGTTAACCGCCCTGATTTTTCACCAAAAGGTTCCTTTTTCAAGCAGAAATACTTATTGATAAGTCAGTGCTTTCTTGATAAAGCCCTTAGCTATAACTTTCTTAAAAGCCACTGATGTAGAAAAAGCCTCAAATGTTGAAAAAGGATCAATCTGAGCTCTTAAAAATGCTTAATTTTTATATTATGATCCTCTTGTATTCACCACAAAAGGAAAAAAAAATCATCTCTAAGCCAGCTACTCGTTTCCTTCTGTCCACCTCCAAACTCTCCCATGCTTGAAAAACCTGTTCTCTTCCCACAGAGCATTTTAATTCCATCAGGCCAGCATTTCCCAAAATAATGAGCATTTCTAGGGGCTGTTAAACTGGTCTCCTATTAAAATTTACACCTAACTGATTTCCTCATCTCTTCTTTCCTCTTCTCACTCAGTCATTTAGTTATTAGATAGTTTCAGATAGTCTTTATAACCCCTTACATACAAATTATCTGTAATTTATTAAGGATTAAGGTTTACCTAAACCCCACTACTTTAGTCACATATCCATTACATCACTCTGAATTTGTCTTAGAAATGCTTTTTGGCTTGCTGAGCTCCCTGTGGGAGGAAGCTTAAGATCAAACCAAATTTATCGTGTCCCAAATGCCTGGTGGGAAAGAAGCAATGTCATCACTCAAGATTTCCTGCAGATCCCTGTGATTTAACTGGGCTTGAAGTCCACCACTAAAAATTCCCAGGAATTTGTTGTGCAAGTGAAATCCTGACCCAGTGATGTTTGTAGGTAAATTCTAGTTGGTGGCTCAGGAGTGGGTTTTGAGGCAATGCAGGTCCTTTGGAGTCAGGAGGGATGATGCAGTGCTGCTCCCAATTAGAGTGGACTGTTTTGGAAGGGACATGTCCAGGAATCCTGGCTCTGGAACTCTCCTCTTCCTTCCCTTGCAGAGCTTTGTCCCTCCTGCCCTGATCCTCACTCCTTTTCCTCTTCACCCTTTAAATAGCTGCTCTGGGTCGTTGGTTTTCACCCTCATTCCTCAGAGCTGTTCGACCAGTCCTCCCACCTGGGAGGCAAGTGGGAACAAAAAGGCTTTGTGTGTCTTCCAGAGGACTGTCAAAGTCCCATGGCATAAATATTATTTGTCTGAAAGGGAAAAGGACTCTAGAAAAAAAGGCAAATAAATATTTTCTCCTTCCTCTCTTACACTTTTTTTTGTTCCTTGATGTGTTTGTTGTACGAGCCTGGTGCTCACTTACTGCTTGTCTTACCAAGGGGTCTTGAAGCATTTCCCTCTTCCCTTGACTTTTTTGTTTGCTTATTCTTTCAGTGTCCGTGGGTGAGGAAAAGGTGAACAATCCTCTGGCTTTTGAAATGCTTCTGCAGGGCAGATGGGACGGATCTTGGAGTAACCTGGTCTAGTAGAAGGTGTCCCTGCCCATGGCAGGGGGTGGAACTGGATGGGCTTTAAGTCTCCTTTCAGCCCAAACCACTCTCAGGGATGCTTGGAGAGGCTGGCAAAGAGTTTCAATGTTTGAAGAGCTTTTCTCTCAGGTTCACTGCTCACCTTGATTATGATGCTGCAGCTGGATGTTGTAATTAGGAGGTGTCGATTGAGACACAATCTAATATTGAGGAACAGACAACACAGGGTTTAGAGAAATAACTTTCAGGCTGTTTCCTGCATTTCCACTGGTCCTTGTGCTGTTTCATGGGCATTTTCTATTTTTTTTCCCATGAGCACGCAAGAGTGGAAAACAATTGTGAGCAATAGCTGCTTTTTTCCTTTCATTCTCTCTCCTTCTTGCACATGTGAAGGCTGTCTGCTCCCTCTGTGCTCCTCCTCTGAAGAGGGATTTGCTTGTTTGGGTTTGTGTTGTCTCAGTGCTTGGCATAGAGAGTCTCTAATGCTTTATGGGTTCCACAAGAAATACCATAACTCATAGGGCTACTAATGCTCATGTAGCTCCAAGAACTGGGGTATGAGGAGAACCCCTTTCTGCCACGAGCTGAGCAATGTTGTCACAAGTTATGGCAGCATCACTGCAGAAATGCAGGTGATTCTGCAGCAGAAATATCATGCTGGAACCTCTACTCTCACTTCTTCTCCATTTTTCTGCTCTTTCATGTCTTTTTTTCTTGTTTGCTCCACATCCCCTGGCAGAAAACCAACAAAATAAATCAGACCTGGTGACATTTCCTTTCTCCTCAAGAAAGGATGTTAAACCTCCTGCAAGCTGCCAGTTTGACTCAAACACAACAGTACTTGGGGTGTTGCATTTAAACTGCCAGAGGGCAGGGTTAGGCGGGATACAGGAGAGAAATTCTTCCCTGTGAAGGTGGGCAGGCTCTGGCCCAGAGAAGCTGTGGCTGCCCTATCCCTGGAGTGTCCAAGGCCAAGCTGGACAGGGCTTGGAGCAACCTGGGATAGTGGACGGTGTCCCTGCCCAGGGGAGGGGATGAAACTGGATGGGCTTTAGTGTTTCTTCCAACCCAAACTATTCTATGATTCTATGTACCCCTTAATTGAAAGAAATGCTCAACTACAGGTTGACACTAACCTCCTGTGCGAATCCTCAGGGTGGGTTCAATATCACAACAGACTTTTTTTTATCCCATGAGACAAAACAGCAACTGGGGGCTGCTGGAGCTTGGGCACAACTCATCCCCTGTGCCTGTCACAGCTCGTCTGCGCCTTCCAACTTCCATCTGCCATAGGGCTGCACTGAATACCTCACAGAGCTTAATTGTTCTTCCACAGCATGAAATAATTCACACCCCAGGGTTTCATTGTTCCTGTGCACCACTTTCCCCATTGCACTCCAGGGCTTCCTGTGGATTTTGTGGGCAACTGTTCATGGAAACTGAGAAGTGAGGACAGACAGGGCAGGAGGGAGTGACCTTTCCCTCTCCCTGCCCACTTTCCAAGTCTATCTCTCTCCAGGCACATGTGTTGGGGCAGTTCACACTGATCTAGGTGAGGAGCTGGCAGTACAGAAGCTCAAATCTCAATTACTTTCCTCCTTGTCCGTTTGCACAGGATCCTTATCTCCCTCTGTGTAACTCTCTGTATTTAATTATACGTAGTGATAATACTTCACACACTAAGTGCATTATTAAGCAATTCCTAAGATAAGTAGCTTTCTGGATCCCAAATTGTGATTAGATATTGGCAATCAAGCTGTCTTCCACTCTTCCTCCTGGGCTGGCCTGCCAAAGACAGGCATGTTTGAGTAGGTGAGACGCAAGACCTGTGTGAGAAAGAGACAAGAGAGTGCTCATGGGTAAAAGGTTCAGTTGGTCACACGGGGCTCCATGAAGCTTGTTTCACAAATCCATATCTGGATTTGGGGGTTGCGTTGCTGTTCCAGGCTGACCAGGTACAGCCAAAAGTCTTCCACAAGTGTTACACATCCTGATCCTTCATTTGAGTTGAGGTGGCCATGCAGCTCTTGCAGCTCCTA
Source organism: Ammospiza nelsoni (assembly GCF_027579445.1). Classification (NCBI taxonomy): domain Eukaryota; kingdom Metazoa; phylum Chordata; class Aves; order Passeriformes; family Passerellidae; genus Ammospiza; species Ammospiza nelsoni. The sequence continues at coordinate 670,507 of NC_080656.1, read as the reverse complement.
GGTTTTGTGGTGTCCCATGCAACTGCTGCCATGGTGGAAGGGTGGCAGAGATGTCTGGCAGCCAGCTTGTGGTGCTGGGTTTGTTGCAGCTTCACGCTCTAAACTGAGGATCAGTGGAAATTAGTTTCTTCCATTTCTTTACATAGTTTTTGTTCCCTGGTCCTCTGACCATGTCAGTTGAGCTCCTCTGCTCCCTCCCAGTATATAGAATCCTACAACAATTTGGGTTGGAAGGGACCCTAAAGACCACCCTGTTCCAAGCCGCCTGCCATGGGCAGGGACTCCTTCCTCTAGAGCAGATTGTTCCAAGCCTCATTTTACCAGTGCTGGGAAGATGAACTGAAGGTTTTGCAACTTGGTAAAGGCTTTGGCAGCACAGAACACTTTAGTTTTTCTGGGGGAGGTTTGTCTTGCCTTCCTAATTTATCCTCCCCAAGTATAGCAGGGGAGGGATGAGGGCCAGCAGTGTGATCAGGATGGCAGAGGAGCCCCCTGATGCCCAGCAGTGGGGTGTGACTAGGCCCCATGGTCAGCGTGGATCTTCTGGCAGTCTCCCCTCTTTTGCCAACGACATTTCTTGTGCCATCTCGAGTTATCTCTGTGCAGTTCCCTTATTCAAGTGATCCCCTACCCTGCGTGCAGGCATGGGGTCTCTGTGCTGCAATGGCTGAGGGATTATGGAGACTGCTTCTAATTCTGTGAAGGAAAATGCTGCTTGTAAGCGTAATTGAGAGGGCGGCTTTAGAGTTGATGACTCTAAGCTCATGTTTTAGATGTATCGTGTTTCACCTCTTTCAAGGCATTTAAGAGCTTACCAGAAAAACAAATGTCATTGCTCAATCTGTGAAGTGTCTATAATGCAACTTGCTGTGTCAGTTCCTTCCCTCCAAGACACAGTGGAAACAGATGTATTTTGCTTTCCAGGCCCTCCAGAGGTCACAGCTGTCCCCACCTTCAGTGTTAATGCATATATGTGTGTATTTGTGTATGTGTGTAAGGTGCACGAGTCCATGTACCTGCTAAGAGCACATTCATCCACTCCAGATATTTCTGGTGAAAGAAGTAATTAGTCTTAGCTGTTTGTAGGAAATCTTAAATCTTATTTTTCCTATGTATGTGCCTCTGTGATTTGCACAAGGTTAGATTGGCTCAGTGCAGCTGAACAGTCTATCGAGCAAGGTTTTCCCCTGATCTTGATATTCAGTCATGATTAGCTCAGTCCTGATACTTGCACTTGAACATGTGGGAGCAGCTTAAATAACCCCCAATGTCTAGAGCTTTCTGGCCTCTATTGAACCCTTGTCACATTTGACTGTAAAAAACGGGTAGGAGATTCTGAAAGAGGGTGGGTCTAGTTAGATATTGGGAAGAAATTCTTCCCTGTGACAGGGGGAAGCAGCCCTGGCACAGAGAAGCTGTGCCTGTCCCATCCCTGGGGGTGCCCAAGACCAAGCTGGGCTTGGAGCAAGCTGGCATGGTGGAAAGTGTCTCTGCCCACGACAGGGAGTGGGACTGGATGAGCTTTAAGATCTCTTCCAACCCAAAGCACTCCAGGATTCTGTGTACTGAGGCTGTCCAAACTTCAGGGACCTATGCAAATCACTCACAGTGCCTGCAGCTTCAATTATTAAACAGGCATTCAGGGACAAAAGAGCCAAAGCCCTAAAATTTGATGCTGATTTTGCTGCTTGAAGATGATTTACAGATTTGGAAGTGAAGATGTCTCTGGCAAAAATCAGTTATGTCCCTGGTAAGGCATTTCTTGCTCTCTTGAGAATTAATTTTAAAGTGGAAGAGCCCTGGTCTGGCCATGTGTTTATCCCACAGTCAAGACCAGGTCCTGCCATGCACCTGAGCTCTGTGCACTCCATGCCCCAGCACCACCCTCTCTGCTCTGTGTCCTGGTGCAGCTCCTCATTACCTCCCTAATGAAGGAGCAGTTTGCTGGCAAGCAGATCATCAGGTTTCGCACCCCACTTCCCTTTGGGAGGATAACATTTGTGAAACAACAGGGAAGGTGAGAAGACAGAGCTCAAAGAGCTGTGCTAATGTTCCCTGGAGTGCCAACAACAATACGCTCTCTGCCTTAATACCTTGCATTTTGTTGTGCCTCTCATAGCATTCTTCAAATGTTAATTAATTACAGTCTCATTACATCTCTGCTAGATCCATTTATTATTAGATGAAGAACTTTCCATCCACAAGCACTCTGGAATCTTCCTGAAGGCAAACAGTAGGCCTGGAGAGACAAGCTTTGCCATGAAAATGTTGGGAATAAACACAAAGCTGTTCTTGTGAGCAAGACTTGGGGTTAGGAATTCGGCTGGGGTTTGATTCCCCCTTCTGCAAACCATGTCAATTGAATCCTGCCATGGTGTAAATGGACATGCTTTTTTGGAGAGGATGATGATGGGATGGATACCATCCCCTGTCCAAAGTGCTGTGATGTGCTCTCCTAATGTGCTGTGGCACAAATTGAGAGATTCATTTAAACCGCGGCTGAGACAGCAACTTCCTGTACCACTGGTTCATGCCTGGCATGATAGTCTGTGTGAAAACATCCTTTTTCTCTCCATCTCTTACTTTGCTCTTTGCGCTGAAAGGTATTTGGGATAAGAAGAGGCCATTCTTGTGCTTGCACAGTACAGCAAATTGTTTTGGGTTTGTTTCTCCATGGCACCATTTGCTGCTCTAATCTTCCAGCTTTGAGCAATGAAGGTGGGGAATACCAGTTGGAGAAATTTTGGTTGATGGTGAGCAGTGAGGCAGGCAGAGGTAAGAGTAGGATTACTTGGGCTGATTTCATGCCATCTCCTTGCCACATGAGTTTTAATTCCCACGTCAGCAGGGTTTGTTAAATTCCACAGCACAGCTGCATCTGCAAAGTACCCCCCAACTGTCAGGCTGGGCATCACTGCTGAATTTGGGAAGGTTTATCACCCTTGGCTTTCCTACAGTACTCAGGTTGTGCTGGAATTTAGCTGACCTGGTATTACCCTGAGCCCTTCACTGCCCAAAAGGTTGGATCATTACATGGACATATTTCCCCAGGCTCAGGAGAAGTCCCTGGAGAGAAAGCAAGCTGGGAGATGCTGGGATGAAGCCAGCAGCACACCTGGGAGCAGGCTTCCAGCCAGGCAGGGTGGTACCCAGGACTGTCCCAAGAACTGGGCAGAGCTGAGGGTCTGGCCATGCCCTCACCACTCTCACATCCAGCCTGCTTCTTCTCCAGCATCAACAGGCCTCAATGCAGACACCCTGAGAGGCACCATAGAGGAGCAATTAGCTCCTGTGAAATTTTCCACCATTAGGAACAATGGCTGGCTTCATTCTCATCTGATTGAATTAATGATATTCTAACAAGTGACATTTTTTTCCTTTTAAATTCTCTCATTTGGAAGGAATTGCTTGTCATAAATTACACTTATAAAAATTAGGCTAGTGTTTTGTATTGTTTACAACAAGCACTTCAGGGTTATGGATGTTACTCATTGATTTATAATGTTTAATTCTTCCCCCTTTCTTCCCCCCTCCTTTGAGCTGCTCATAAATCAAGCAGCCCTGTCAAACCTGTGTCAACATTTCACTCAGCCTGCAAGTTGCAGGCAAGTTAGGACAGTGGATCTTACAGAGAAGGTTGACTCTTCTCCTTCACTGTCTCTCCCATTTTAATGAAACAATAAAAAGGTGAGGCTGGCACTTGTCAGTTATTTCTGAGTCACTTTTCATTAGGCCTTTTTCAAACACTCCAGAGAACAATGTTGGAGGCAAGTGATCCAAACAACTCATGTTCCCGCTTGTGCACTTGTGGGTTAGGGCAGCAGCTGCCGTGGAATTGCCCTGGGAGGCTCAGCAGGTGTCTGACGGTCCTGGACCAGATCCGGATGATGTCAGGCAGCTCATCCTGGCAGCCTCCCTTCCCCACCAACCTGGGGTCATCATTTCAAAAGCCTGGGGAGATGGTTGGATTTTATGAAGGGTTCTCCAAGAAATGAGGGGACTTCCAGGAATGTCCAGAGTTGGGTAGAGTCCCTGGGGATTTGCGGGTGACCCAGAGCTGGTGCTTGGGTAAACCCCGAGAGAAGGAGAATTTAAGGGGTGTCAGTGACCAACACAGAATCCTAGATTGTAATGAGCTGGAAGGGACTTCAGAGAGAATCTAATTCCAACCCCAGCACTGTGGCTCCAACATCAGGGTTTCAACATTGTGCAAGTGGTCTGTGGTGTATGGGACTGACATTTGAGGGAAATTAATAGGAATTAGGGGCCGAAGGTCCTCTGAGAGCCTCTGGCAGCAACTCGCTTAGTCATAGAATAAATTAGCTGCCTTGGAAAACTGGGAAAAAAACCCTTGTTTTTCCCAAACATGCTGCTAAGGAACAGCAGAGGTCGGAAAAGAATATCTAAAGATGTAGGTGCATTGTAAAATTCCCTGCATCAGGTCAAAAATGAGCATTTTCAGCCCTCAGGTCAAATATCAGGGAGCTACTGCGGCCTCAACATTGAACTGTCATTGTGAGAATTTCTAGTGCCTGACCTCCAAAAGTCAAAAGGTTGGTAGTGATGCTTCGCAAAATTCACCCTACCAGATGAACACAGATGTTTCTACTGGGATTGAATGTAAAATGAACAACCACATCAGCAGGGATGGCTGTCCCCCTTTTCTCCTGCCCATCTGCTCTGTACCCATGTCATCATCCCTACTTTGGGAGGAGCAAGGCATCACATCAAGCCCAAAGTGCCTGCTGGATGCTGGTGTGTGTGTAGATACCTGGGATAATTCCTGCCCACACAATGCCTACACCAAGCGATTTTACCAGCCAGCCCCTTTGCTAAGCAGTGGGACTCGCCCAGTTGTAATAACAAAAGTAAATAAATACATTTTAATGATCCAATGGTGGTAATTAACAATGCTGAAATACAGATGTCTCCCCGAAGAGCTCACGAGGCGGCTGATTTCATAAGCTGCCCCATTATGTGGATATGAGTTGGTTATTAAAAGAAAACATTTAGCTAATGCAGAACAGGATATTCATCTGCTATTACATAATGGTAATAAGCAACTGGATCCAGGCAGAAATAGTCTTCAAGCCCTTACTGAATGCCGAGTGAAGTGCATTCATTGCTTTCACTGTGAAATAGTCCTCCTTGTTTTTCCAAGAAGAGGCGAGATCTTTCAAGAGATAATAAATAAACTAGACTCTAGTTGCTTTAACATGAAGCAAGATGAGTCCTCGGGATTAGTTTGGATTAGTCTGTTGCCAGTGGCATGGAGGTTTGGCACTCAGCCATTTATTCACCTAGAAGACGTACAGCTAATTGGAAAAGCACCTGTGAGGAGAGGTAGCTCACCACCTGCACTTTGCTGAAATAAAATAAGCCTTCATAATTGACTACATTACCTATTAATGTTATGAAATCACCCCAAGGCAGCATTATTATTATTATTATTATTATTATTATTATTATTATTATTATTATTATTATTGTTATTATCTCCTCTATCCCCTCTTCTTCCTGAAGCTTTTACGAATCAAACTTTGGTCTCTTGCTGTTTCCTTGGAAGCCCCAGGATTATGTCGCTGTATCACAACCAGGACTGCTCTGACTGAATTGCTTCTCTCTGCAGGGGAATCCTAGGAAATTAATCCTTCTTAACAGGGAGATGAAATAGTCTGACATTTAATTCCTTTTTGTCATGGGACACAGCTTCCTTCTGGTCTCTACCTTTTTCCCCAAAAAAGAGTCTGGTGGAAGTGCTTTGAGTGTCCTACTGGTTGTTGGGATAACGCAGAGCCTCATAATGACAAAACAACTCGTTGTTTTTTTTGTTGGTGCAACAGCACAGCACAGTCCAACAACACAGGGTGGACTTTGCCCAGACTCTGTTGGCAGAAAATGTTGGGAGCTTGGTGAGGTTGGCTGGTTTTGGGGTGGGCAGGTTCCCTGCGTCGCAGTGAGCACATTGGAAAACAGATTGGTCACATGTAGGAGAACCTGGTGCTATAAATTGCAAAATCTGTGTATAACAGAGGGTGACAGGCAGGTGGTCACAGGGACTCCCATGCTTAGGACAGCCCTGCTCCTGGCAGCACATTTAAAAAACCACAGAGGAAAAGCTCTCTCGCTGGATAACTGCAAGGCAAGCAAAGACAGAGCTGGGAAGACTCATGGAGAAAAGCCATCAGAAATTCCTCCTGTTTATCTTTTCTACCTCCTAGAAACTTTTCCACAAAGTTGAACCAGGCTCAAATCAAACCATCTCAGTGTGTCCGCAAAAAAAAAAACAACCCAAAACAGGTGAAGAGTTTCAGGGCATTTCCTTGGTTTTTGCACATCCTGATTGAACAGGAAGGAAAACTGAAGTTCCTGTGGTCAGAGACACCATGCCAAAATGTGGGCCTGCTTTCCAAAAATTCAGAAGCCATGTTTGTTCCCAAGTTCGCCAAAGTGTTTAGCTTTGCTTCAATCATGAAACCTTCATCCTCATGGGCTTCAATTTGACTGAGCAAACCCAGCTGTTCTTTGCCATTTCACATCAGAGGGAGGAAAGTGCCTAATTATTGTCCCTGGTTGTTAATTACTGCAGTTCTGTATTGATAATTCTGTATTGATAATTACTGATGGTACTGCACAAATTATTGTGTTACTTTTGGCCAAAAATAACCAGTGTCAGTTGGAGGATTGGTTTAAGCCCTTTTAGGCAGTGAAAAGAGTAAGAGAAGCCTCCTGCTCATGGCATGGAGTGTATAGGCAGGCCTGAGGATGGTGAGTTTGGAATGTGAGAGAGGATGCAGAGTGGAATTTTAGGTTGAAAACATATCAAACAGATCTCTGAAGACACCTGAGGTCTTTGAAGCACTGAACTTGAAGTGGCTACAGTGGGTGCCCAGAGAAGGAAATCTGAATTTTTTTCTCACTTCCATTAAGAAAAAAAAAAGTTTTTCTGTAAATAAATTATTTATATATGATCAGATCAGCCGTGGCTGTGGAACCCAGTTGATGTACTCTTGTCCCATGGGAAGGGAACAAAGTCCCATCTGTTGACCCACTGGCTGGACCAAGAGGTGACCTTAGTGCAGCTCTTGAAAGCTCAGAGAAGATCTCCACTGGGGAAGAGGCTCCAAATCCCCCAGGCACCTGGATGAAAGGGTTATTGCCACATAGCCTGAGAAGTCCTAATGCATGAGAGCTCCTCTGGGATGAATGGTGCTTGGGTGTGCTTGCTGGGGGTCTGCAGGGGATTGCTGTTCACTTCAGCCTCGTGCCCAGCCACTGGCTTGGCTGTGCTGATTGCTCTCCTCTGGACAGGACCATTCCTGGGAAATGCCTGGAGGTGCCCTTCTCCCCAGGCAGGTGTGCATGTGGCAAACTCCAGTTTGGACCTGGATTAAAGCATCTGCTGCTTCTCATGTCCCTCCAAGTTTGCCTTTTGTGGATTGCACCTAGATATAGTACAAAAGGACACCAACAGGGGATTTGTCTCATACAGCTAATCCTATCCCAGATATGTGGGCAGGTCTCAGAACCACAGAAGGGTTTGGGTTGGAGGGGACCTTAAAGCCCATTTTGTTCCACCCCCTCCCCTGGGCAGGACCAGCACCTTCCATTATCCCAGATTGCTCCAATCCCTGTCCAACCTGGCTTTGGACACTTATAGGGATGGGGCAGCCACAGCTGCTCTGGGCACCCTGTGAACCACAGCACGAGGTGCTCCACCAAGGTTCTGTAGAAGGCACCAGCGGCATCTCAAGGTACATCCAGGCAGGGAATCAGAGGTGGTTAAGCTATAGCAGTGCTGAAGTAACAAGGTTCAGTCTGAGAAGACTTAGAACCCTTTCCAGTGCCTGAAGGGGATCCAAGAGAGCTGGAGCGGGACTTGGGGCAAGGACCTGGAGTGCCAGGACAAGGGGGAATGGCTTCCCAGTGCCAGAGGGCAGGGATAGATGGGATATTGGGAAGGAATTCTTCCTTGTGAGGAAGGTAAGGCCCTGGCACAGGCTGCCCAGGGAAGCTGTGGCTGCCCCTGGATCCCTGGAAAAGTCCAAGGCCAGGTTGGATGGGGCTTGGAGCAACCTGGGATAGTGGAAGGTGTCCCTGACCATGACAGTGAGTTGAAACAAGACAATCTTTAAGGTCCCTTCCAACCGAAACCACTCTGGGATTCCAGGATCACCAGCAGGAATGTGGCTGCAGCAAATCCATTTAATCCAGTGTTTGCATCCTGTCTCTGGGATAGTGAGGTGCCCATGGCCAGTGTCCACCTTGCAGCTGACTTGCTAAGTTGCCATGGCTCTTTGCCATCTCTGATCTCACCTGTATCTTGGGGAAGATCCACAGCTACCAGGAACTGACTTATACACACACAGAAGTTCAGCACTTCATACCAGGGAGACTAGAACCAAGCACCGTCGGCTAAATATTCCATAACTCAAGCCCCTGCCATTATTGTGCTAGTTTTTCTCCTCCTGAGGCTCCTAAGTATTTTTGTTCTCCTTATTTTAATTGACCTCTGAAAAAATAACAGAATCAAAACAGGAGCTCAGATTACTGAAGTTATTACCTTGTTATGTGCAATGAGTGATTATTTTATATGTAGAGAGATATAAGTATGTATAAACTCTTTTTTTTTTTTCCTGCAAAGGAAGCAGTTCAATAAATAATTAATGTTTCCCAATCCTGTAGCTGTTTTTCTTGCTGCAAAAAATTAATTGGTTTTCTATCATCTGTTTCCCTCTGACCTGGAGGTATCTGGCACGGCAGCAGTGCCCCTGCTTAAACACGCTCCTAGTAATCTTTGTCATGCCCATGGTGCAGAATCTGAGGGATAAACAAACTAATCAGAGATGTTCGGGGCACCTCCAGGAAAATGTAGTCATCGTAACACTTTGCACTTATGCAGCATCCATCTGTCTGGAATAATTAAGCCTCTCAACCCCTGATGAGGTAAATGCTGCACTCACTGCTGTGGTGGCTGGTAAACAGAGTCACAGAGAGGTTACATGGTTTGCCCCAGACCACACAGAAAGGCAAAATGGTTCTGAGGTAGAAAATTCTTTTGCACCACCAGTTTACAAAAAGTAACAAAAACACAGAAGTGGATGAGGTGAAATGATTAAGAGATCCCAGAGAAGCCTGCAATGAATTAAGGGCTAGCTTCTGCTCTCTTGGCTGGTCATGCACCCACGGCCTGACCTGCGGCCTCCTCTCATTCCTGGGAAACAGCCAGGGAGGATCCGCGGGCTCTGTGGGAGCGCAGGCCCTATCCTCTCCCAGGGATTGGCAGGGTCAGTGTGCTCATGGCACACAACAAATCCTCCTCACAAGCCCTTGCTTGAACCTGGGACCTGTTTGGGCGTCACATTTAGAGCCCATTGCTGCTGAATTCTCCCGTTCTCAGCCTCAGTCCTGCATGACAGCAACTCGTGCCAGACCCAGCAGCACCAAGGAGCTGTGGCAGGAAGGTGGCATTTACTTATCAATAAGCACACTTCATTTAATTTTTTAGAGAAAAAGGTATTTGGGGAGGAAAAAGGACTTGTTCTCACTGCCTGTCAACATTTTTTCAATGATTCAGGGCTGCTTTGGTCCCAGTCTTCTCACCAAAGCATCTCTGGTCCCTGTTCTTCCTTTGTAAATACTGTCATCCCTTTGCTCTTCTGTGTCCTTCAACTTTCAAACTTTTTAAACACAAATTTTGCAAGCTGGTGAGGGAAATGGGAAGCATTTGAGGTCTCTCAGTGCTGCCTCTGACAGCCCTCAGTTGTTTGCTGCAGGGTGACTTTGAGATGTGTTTTCTCTTACTTTTTCTCTCAGCCATGGGCAGATGCTGAGCATCCCTTTCATCAGGTGGCGTTCATAAATCATCCCTGCCCCTCTCCCGATAGCAATGCTTTGCTTGAAGCCTTTGCCTTCCCCTGGAGCATCCCCGGGATGCAGGTCCTAGGAAGGAGGAGGAGAACTTGCTGTAGCAATGAACTACTGCCCCCATTTAACAGGGAAAACCGTGGAACTGCAGGGAGAAACTAAGTGCTGGAAAGCTGGAAAATATGGCATTTGCACCTAATAGTTCATGTCCTGGCTGCTTTCCGTCAGCTGCACACAATCTTGGAGTGCAGTGTCTCCCATGTCACAGCCATCTCCATGTCCTGTGTCTTTAAGTGGTGACTGAAACTGCCATCTCTACTGTTGCTTTACCAGTGTCATGGAACTTAAAAATGGGATGAAAGGTGCTATTTCAGGCTCCTGTGGTCTTGCATTAGCTGGTGCTGTCACTCCCATTTCTTGTGACAGATTGAAGGGCTGAGCTTGCTGTGGTGCCTGGGATGAGGAAAGCAGCTCACTGTGCTTTGCCAGGGGGATTCACTGGTTGTTTGTGCATGGATTGAGCCTGAAAGAGTTAATTGATGGGGAAACAAGAGCCAGATCAGCCTAGGGGAGCTAACAAGTACAAGCATTTTCCTAATAGGAAGCTTTGTTTAATTACATTTGATGAAGGTTTTGGTGGGAGCCACCGCTGCCATTGCTCTTCTGGAGCAAATTCCTTCCCTTTGATTTGTAATCTGCTCACAAGCCTACCAGACAGCCTTGTACAAACAGCCCTATGGGCTGTAAAATCAAGTGGAAAATGTGGGCTCACATGGCACATGGCACAGCTCAAGTCTGAGCTGAAAGAGCAAGACAGGAAGGGCAAGGAGGTTACAAGGTAAAGATTCATGCTCCAAGTTGTCTCTGTATGTGTCCAGACTGAATCCTCACAGAGATCAGGTCCAAAGCCCAGCACCCCTGAGACCCACAAATTCATCCAGATTGTCCCAGTGTCCCCCAGCCCCACAGGAATCACAGAGTGGCTCAGTGCAGGCACTGGGCATTGAAGATGCTTTGTGTCTCCCCACACAGCAAACTTTCATCAGCCTCATCCCTAAAGCAGAGCTTCAGCCTGAAACATCTCTGTAAAGCTGAACCAGGAGGGCTTGAGGCTGGTTCAGAGCACAGATCTGGTGGCAGAAACACAAAAAAATTTGGGTTGGAAGGGATCTTAAAGCTCATCACATTCCAACACTGCCATGGTCAGGGACACCTTCCACTATCCCAGGTTGCTCCAAACCCCATCCAGCCTGGCCTTGGACATTTCCAGGGATCCAGGGGCAGCTTCCCTGGGCAGCCTGTGCCAGGGCCTCACCTTCCTCACAAGGAAGAATTCCTTCCCAATATCCCATCTATCCCTGCCCTCTGGCACTGGGAAGCCATTCCCCCTTGTCCTGGCACTCCAGGTCCTTGTCCCAAGTCCCGCTCCAGCTCTCTTGGATCCCCTTCAGGCACTGGAAAGGATCTAAGATCTAAGATCTCCCTGACACCTTCTCTTCTTCAGGTGAGCACCCCCAGTTCTCCCAGCCTGGCTACAGAGCAGGGGGGCTCCAGCCCTTGGAGCACCTCCGTGGCCTCTCTGGACTCTCTCCAACAGGTCAAGGTCCTTTCCATGCTGGGACCCCGGAGCTGGAGGCAGCTCTGCAGGTGGGGTCTCACAAGGCCAGCAGAGTAGGGGGGAGGCTCTGTCTCACAGGATGAATTCCAGCACAGCCCTCATTCTGCAGCAGGAATGTCAGGGACATGATGCCCTTTCACAGAGCAAAGAGGGCAAGAGCAGTAACAGCACTGGGCACCTGGGGTGGGCCACTCCCCTCCTACAAACAGGGCACTCAGACAACAGAGAATCAGGGCCAGCAGGGTATAAATGATGGAGTTGCTTGGACCACCAGTTTTCTTGGTGGTATTTCTAGGTATTTCTTGGCCAGCACAAGTCAGACAAACTGAAAGTTTTTAACTCAGAAGTGCCCAGATTATTTTTCCCTAAGTACATGGACCCTCCCCCAGTCACAGATGATTTGCAATCCAGCCAGCAGGGAGTGGTTAATATGGGCACACTGGATCTGCAGCCAGAGGCTGTACGAAGCTGAGTGATGCAGAGTCCCCAGGCAAGTGCAAAGGAGAGCTGCTTTATTGCAAAACCCAGGCCTTTTAAAGCAGTTAGCCCATTATCAGTTACATTCAATTTAAGTATAACAAATGAAATTCAACCAACCACCATAAACCACGACATGAGCACATAATGGTTATATAACTTGTTTTTCTACCTCCACTTCAGCTGAGTCTCTTTCCCACAGTCCTTTTCTACTTAGCCAAAGTAGCAGGCCTGAGCCATGATTTCACAAGGGTAACAACACCCTTATTTTAGAAGGTTTTACCTATATGCAACAAGAAGCAAATGTGATTGGCATTAAGACCAGCTTCTTGCTTAGCTCAGACCAGAAAGAAAAGATATTAATTCCTACATTAAGCCAAAAGCTTTGAATTAATCTATAGTAACACATTTGAAGAGAACATTTTTCTGGAAACTGATAGAAGTACCTTGTGCTACCTGAACTTTTGATTACTGAATTATTTTGTGTTTTATCACTTACATCTTACTGCTACTCCTGCTTCAGTTGTTTGTCCTCAAGAGACTCAGATCGTGATCCTGCATGTCATATAGCATGAAGACAGCAGCATTTGCTAGTAGGAGCTGAGATCACAGCATCATTCCTCATGGGAAAACATATCCAGGAAACTTTGCAGAGATACAGAATTCATAGGATCATCCCAGATATATTTATATGTTAAAACATAGCAGAAATGACATATGCTTGCACAAGTAACTGCATTCTCTCATTACTCATACTTTGCCTTTGGATTTTTTAATCTTTTATTGCTGTTTTACAGTAGAAGCAGAGTAGTAGCAGGAAATCTACAGTGCCTCTTTCTAATTACATCTTGATTTAATCATTATCCTTCTTTGTGTCTCCATCCTAATGAAGTCTTTGGGTTGGGACAGTTGATGACGAAGTGGCTGGAGAGGTGTTATATGCTCTTCACCTGAACCAGTGCCATCCAAGCCAGAGAGCAGAGAGGGCCCTTGACAGGGCACAGCCTCGTTCTCTCTGCCTTTCCCACACAAAACAATCCACATTGTGAAATGCCTGTTGGAAAGGCAGATAAAAAATTTAAACAGCCACAGGGCATCCAGGTTGATGGATGGGTTCCAGAAACATGAGGTTATAGATTAATTTTTTCCCCTCTCTCCCAAAATACACTCCAACACTTTTCCAGCAATTTTCAGGAGTCAATTTTAATAGCACAGCTGTAGTCTACAGCACATATCTCCAGATTCTTCTCCTCCATTTGCTTTGTTCTCATGAGATTTCAAAGCTTTTCTTTATTTATTTTTCTTTAAGATGGAATGGCTCTAGAGGCAGGGTCACTTATTCCCCTCCAGACTCCCCCAGCCTAAGCCCAAAGACCCCTAAGATCAGTAAATTTCTACCAGAACAAATTGTCCTTTCTGGAAGTGGGGTAGATACCTTGCTGTGCTTTCTAGGCTCACACTTTGGCCTCTGCCACCTGGGACTTGTTTTCTGTTGACATCTCAAAGAGCAAATAGCAAGTGAGGAGGAACTTGCTCCATTTAAGGAATTATTCCCTTGGAAAAGCCCAGACCTGACTAACAGTTTTGCAACAAAACTGTAGAATTCACCCACAGTGCGTTACCACACTGAGCAAAATCTGATGCAAATGCAGAGCAATGACATTCCTTTCAGCCCAAATGGTGGTGGTAAAATGCTGCCTGAACCAGGACTTATGCTGAGCTTTATAATGCACCTCCAGTCTGGGAAGTGGGAGAAGTGGTTTGACAAGGACTGTGGGAATCAGTGGCAGAATTCAGGGGAAATCCACCAGTAACAGAGTTGGCAGTGATCTCAGAGTTCACTTTGGGTAGCACTGCAGAGTCAACAATCTTGTGCTGCTGTGTAGGGGCAACAGTCTCATTTGTGGCTGCTCATAACTTTTCTGTCCCTAGTGGCAGGGTGACATCACTCAGCTTGAGTAAGGAATCACATTCACAGACCAAATACATCTCTGGGTGTTTAGTTTCAGAACTTATTCGAAAGTCCAGGGAAGATTTGGGGTCAGAGGCAACACAAACATCCTAGTTCTTATTTCTCAGCAATATTCCTGCTGTGTTTGCCTATTTTAATGACAGATCAAAGGAAAGAGGAGGGCTGCTCTTATAATATCTGCCATTGACTTTAGCAGTGCAAGATCTGCAGACGAATTAAGAACATGTCTACTTATAAATATCCACCTCAGTCCCAATATTGTCGGTTCTGTGGCCAAATGATTTATTGCCAATTTATGAAGCAGAGATGGAGAGCAGCCTTGAAATAGCACCTAACCTACCTGCCCCATGTTTGACTCTTTTGTCTATCTTATCCTTAAAACCCATCAATTCTTCAAATTCCATCTTTCTAAGTCTCTTCTGATTTTTCATTATACTTAGAAGTTTCTCAAAGTTCAGTCTGAATCCTTTTGCTCCATTTTCACTTTATTTCTTACTCAACTTATTGAGAATCATTAGAGGTTATTTCACTGCCTCACTTACATATTTTTGCATGACTTTAGTTAGCCCTCCCTCTCCAGCTTCCCTTTTCTCAGCTGAGCAACACCATCTTACTCATTCTTCAGATGCCAGTTTTTCTAACTGCTCATCAATATTCTGTTGCACAAAACACACACATGATTGTCCTCAATCTACACACTGAAATGCATTTAAATCTAAGCAGATAATTGAGGCATGTTGGATCAATATCAGGCAATGATCTAATATATTGACTAGAGATCTCTATCTGGGTAGTAATGGGTTAGTCATCAATACATGCAGGAATGACAGGGCAGCTGTGGCCAGATCCAATCTGGGCTTACACCTTCTTATCCATATCATCCACATCCATGATTTGGGTTCCCTCTGAGTCCACAAGGACTTGCCCAGGGATGGGAGTAAACCACAACCTGGTAGCCACCAAAAAAAGACTGTTGATGTCAAAGATGATCAGGGAAGTTTGAATTACCTCCTGTCCATCTGCTGGCTACAAAGAGAGCCCAAGTCCTGAGGTTAAGCAGGATAGCAGGTACCTGCTCAGAAGTGTGAGATTTGGGAGTGCTTTCTCACCTAGCAAAAATCTTACCCAAAACTCCCTGCTCCTTTCATCCTTAGCCTGGACTGAGCAAAATTCATTAAGAAACTTTCAAAAAAAGTTGTGTTGCATGCTTAAAACCTCAAATCCAGGAGCTCAAAAGCCACAGGGTGTCTTCTGCCACCTTAAGAAGTTGGTGAGACATGGGAATCTGAACACGACCCAAATAGCCTGAGATATACATGATGTGGATTTAAGAGAAGGGGAAAAAAATATATTAGCACACAAAATATTAAGTCATTCATACTTTCTGCAATTAATTTATCTGTCATCAATAGACTCATAAACTATTTGACTTTATGACAGCTTGGAAAGAGGAGGTGCCAACTTTTCCTGCAGGTGTGCATCTGTTTGGGAAGACACCAGTAATTGTACGTGCAGGGAGAGAGGATGATAGGAGAGAGACTGAGGGATTGTGAAATAAGATGAGAGTGAAAGGCTTGGCAAAAATGCTTGCTTGCTGCATTTGTCCTCCTTGGAGATGAGAAGAAAGGGTTTGCAAAGCCCTGGCTTTAAGCTGTGATACCAAAAGTAGGTTGAGACCCCCTCACTGTGCATTTTTATTGATCTGGCTTCAGGAAATGAACACATAAAAATAGCCCCGGGCACTATAGAAATGGTTCAGCACATTTCCTGTATTCAATGTGATACTTCAAATATTTACTGAGAGACAGATAGCAGGTGCTCACACACTGCTCTGATGGTAAATCTGACTAACTTCCTAGTGAGGCAAAGTGAAAATTTTCCAGGATAGAAATCCATTTTAATTTAGGTGAAATGTACATTTTTGAGTTGAATCTGTGGTTAGAAACCACAGTTATTTAGCCAGACTGCAAGGCCTAAGCTCAGTGAAGTTACTTCAGTGAAGGACAGAGATAAAGGGGAGGAGACAGAAGATGATAGAGAGAGACAGGGACTGCAGTAAGGGCAAGTCAGCCTGACCTCGGAATTCTTTATGATAAAAAGGAACTAGCGGTAAAAGTCACACGAAACCCATAAAAATGAATATGTATGAACCTATTGTGAAACTGTATGCATATGTATTTGAGAGAGAGATAAAAAGAGACCTGAAGTTCTCAGAGGCACGCATGCCTTTTTTGAGGAGAGCAATCTCCGCATGCGTCCAGCGCTGTAATAAACCTACCAGCTTTGCAACTTTTACAAAGTTGTGGGGTTCTCTTCTTTTCTCCGCAAAACACTAGGATTTGAAACCTTTCTGGGTTTTGCATAATTACACTTCAGAGCTTCTCCCTTGGCACCTGTGGGGATTTCTCCATGCTGTCCCTGTTTAATGGCCATGAACCACAAGGCTTTGGGGTTTGGGAGGTTGGGAAAATTATCCAAGTCAAGGCAGATTTGATGCGTCCTTTTAAAAGTCAAGGAGGGATGGGTGAGAAGGGTGTTATAGAAACACTAGATAGTATTGTGACAGAACCCCCTGTCTCCTACTAGGCTGAAAATATGCAATAATCCCAGAATATCAGCTGTTTTAGTTGATTTCCAGGGTTTTCTCTGAGCCAGGGCAGCATAGTTTCAAGGGATGGGAGATGAACATGGTCAATGGCCTTGTTGTTTCCAAGCACCTCCAGGTGAAAGCCCTCTGTGGCAGCAGCTACTAAAATGTGAGTCAGCCACAGGCTGCCTTTCCTGCAAGAGCTGAAAAAAACCTGGTAGGCAGGCAGTTTTCTCCCTTTCCAGAGTGAAAACTCCTCATACGTGATGGAGGAGACCTCTGGGGCTGGAAGGGGAACCTGAGTCTGCTCCTTTCCCTGTTTGTGCTTGGCTGGAATTTGTGTTTTCCATATCTCAGTAAACTGAAAGTTCCTATAAAGGTAATTCAGTGGCTTTGTGGGATATCTTGGGCCAAAAGTTTCTTGACCTCCTTTTCTCCTTTTATTGAAGTTAATTAATTTTATTAATCAGAAAGGTTCTGGCCCCCACACTGGGTTCATGTACTTCCCTCATTCCCTGGAGAAAAATTGTGGGGTTTTGGCAATTTTTCCTTTCTGGCAATTTTGGTAGCATAAAGTTCCAGGTGAATATCTGCTGAATTTTTTTCATACTTTTTTTTTTCCAAAAAAACCTGGTGTTTGGATGAAGCCAATGCTCAAAAAATTAAAACAGTTCTGTTTTCAAATGGTGAAAAGCAGTTCTTTGCTCACTCGGTGCAAAAGGGGGAAAAAGGAAAGCTATTACAGCCATAGAAAAGAATAACTGGGGTGGAAATGTGGAAAAGCCCTGATTTGAAAGCACTGTCAAGAAGAAAAGTGGATTATGAGTCTCAGGGGCCAAGGAAAAAGTAGTAGTGCGTAGAGCCCAGGCTGTCTTTTGGCAGAAGATGAAGGGGGAAGGTAAGAGGGAACCCTGCTGAGGTTTGGGTACCAGAATGGGGAGACAGGAAAAATCCATAGCGAGAAACAAAGAAATTAAGATTTGGGCTTATGAACTAATGAGGATGCTTCATTTCTACTGAAGCTCAACCAAAGCTAAGGGTGTTTTAAAGTGAAACCTTCAAATTATTTCAGTCTGTGTGGTCTTTTGACAAGGGCCTCGATTAACAGGACAAGGGGGAATGATTTCAAACCAAAGAGCGTAAGTTTATGTTGAATATGAGAAAGAAATCCTTCCCTGTGAGGGTGGCACAGGGTGCCCAGAGAAGCTGTGGCTGCCCCTGGATCCCTGGCAGTGCCCAGGGCCAGGGCCTTGGTTGGATGGGGTTTGGAGCAGCCTGGGACAGTGGAAGGTGTCCCTGCCCATGGTCACTTCCAACCCAAACCATTCCATAAACCTCTCCCATTTGTATCAGCCACGGAAATCTGCAGGGAACCATTGCTTCCTTCAGCACTCTCAGCACATCCCACCCTCACAAAGAAATTCAATAAAAATGTGGGGAAAGGGGGAAAAGTGAGGAACCAACACAAGGAATTTTGCTCCACAAATAGGGAAAGATCTTGAACATGCCACTGGCGTGTTGCTGCAGACAGCTTAAGCCGAGAGAAAATTCTTTGGCAGTGACATCAATTCAGCAGTAAGTAATGCATTTTCTAGGGCTGAGATTCAATTTAAGGTCTCTGCAGTGAATGGAATGTTTGAATGGTACTTGGAAAAAAAAATAATCTAACAAATGAGACTTATCGTTAAGCTATTGTCAGCCTGTAATTTAAAAGTGGAGGTTTTTACCCTCTTTTTCCACTTGAACTGTGGTTTATGTAATGAAGTCTGCTAGAACTGCCTTGAACTTGGTTTCTCTAGAGATCACCCCCATTCACCAAACATAGAAGTTGACAAGAATGGCTTTAGTGCTGGGTGACATCCAAGGCTCTGAGGATCTTCAGCCCCTCCACACTCACCCCTTTGACTTACATGCTGAGACCCAGTGGAAATTTCAGATTCACTGAGCACCAAGAAAAGGGACAATTTTGGGCTGTGCATCTTTGAGAAGTATGGCACAAACAATACTTTTTTTTCCTTTTTCTGGTAAACTGCAGTTTTCAGCAGTCAGTGTTTTACAGCCTCCCTAAACTGAAATCTGCCTGCAGAGCTCCGGGTTTAATAACCCCAAGCAAATCTCTTCTCCAGAATTTGTCTCAATTTTTCCCTCTACAATTAAAAAAATTAGAAATTGATGTAATTTTACAGGGAGGTCTCTCTCACTGCCTATTAATTAAAACCTAGCCTGAATAATGCTCTGGCATACATGCCCAACAGAGAACTACTTTTCTAAAAATAGTCCTTAGGTCATTAACTTTACTCCTGTGCCTTCATCCAAATAGTCTGGAGTGGTGGGAAAGGATGAGGGGATGCCACTGAGCACTTCTCACAGTTCTATCCTCTTGTCTCCTGCAGGTGAGGGCTTGGAGGGAACCTGCTGTCACCTATTGACACCATCATATCCTCACTGTTAAATATGGTGTGGTTTAGGCAAAGGGGGGAAATGGGGAGAACCTCAGATTTGGGTTGTTTTGGGATGAATGCATGCATATGATTTTGGCGTTGGATTTGGAGAGTGTGCTGTGCCATGTGAGTGGCAAGAGTCCGCCTCTGGCTGGTAAATGGGGTTTCATCTCATTGCTGTTTGAAAATGAGTTCCTTAATCAAAACTGATTGTCCTGACTGCAGCAAAGGGGAGAGAGAGAGAGAGGTTAAGCCAGCAGCACATCCTGGGCCTGTGTGGCCATGGTGAGCTCATCCTTGGTGATGCTCTGTGGGTTTCACTCCCCTGGATGTCTGGTGGTGGATTGAGACAGGTTTGTAGTGGATTCAGATGTTTTGAGGTGGTGTGCAGATGGATTGAGAGTAGGCACAAGGTGTGCTGGAGGCTTTCCCTGGGCAATCCCCAATTGTACAGCAACATCTCTGTCACTTGACCTCTGAGCAGTGTGAGACCTGGCTTCTGAAGGCTTCTGACCTTGCAAACTGAGCCTGAAAAATCCATAATCTTGGTCCAAGTCAGAACCAGAAGTCTTTCAGACAGGTTTCAGAGGGTCTGGTTCAGAGCCAATGAGGCCTCTGCCTTTGGAGAGGGTAATGTGAGGCACAGTTGGAATGATCTCTCCCAGACATGATCCTTCAGGCTGAGGTTGGAGCACTCCGTGGGACAGGACGTAGAAGCAGTTTCCATAGCTGAGCTGCAACCCACTCCCAACTCCCATCGTGCCTTATCTTCATCTCTCACTGTATCTATTCACATGCAATCAAAAGCAGAGGGGTTAGGTATTAAACCTGCTCTGACTTACCCTGGGGGAAGCAACAGCTGGGTGTAGGGTGTTTGTTTTGGATGTTTGTGCCATGGCAGAGAAAGGCTTCAATGTGAAGTGGCTGTGAGGTAAAGCACAACCCAGCTTCATGTCAGGGTTCAGCTTTGTTTGACAAATCATTTCACTTTGGCTGCTATGGCCGCTGTAAGTGGAAATTCTGGGCAAAAATTATAATGCTACTGCCAGGCTTAGATCAAAATAAAATAGGAAAATCCCATTTAGGAATCAACTACCACTTGTTAATTCATCTTGTTGCCATGGACCCCATTTTTCCTGCCTTGTGCTTCAACAACTTAAATGTCCTGGTTTGCGGAATAGTTTGGATAAAAAGGGGGTGGGATGAGGGAAGAAGTTTGTGTAAAAAGTAAGTCAAAGGCTCCAACATGTGTTCTTGGCCGGTTAAATTCAAGATGAGAGTTTTAGGCTTCCCATGGGACCTCTCTTTCACAGCTCCCCCCTAATCCTCTGGAAATCGCCTGTTACCTACAGCTGTTGGGTCACCAGATGAACTATTTGTTCAATTATTCTTGGTCGTGCTGGCCCAGGCTGCCTCAAAGCTGCCGGCCCCGGCCCCCGGCCCACTTCAATCGCGTCCGGAGGAGTCCGGCCCGTTTGAAGCCGCGGTCCCGCTGCCGCCCCCGGCCCTTTTCATCCCGCCCCAGCCCCGAGCGGCCGCGCTGCTCCCGGCCTGCACCGCGGCCCCGCCGCCTCAGCGCCGGAGGAGAGCATAATTACCAATGAAAGAGGGAAGATTAGCAGAGGCTGCTGCGACAAATGCTGCCGAAATGGTTTCTGGAGCGCCGGCAGTCCCTTCTGACAGGAGCGATCGGCGGCAGCTGCCGTCCCTACGGCGATGCGGAGAAACGAGGGTCCCGCTGGGATCCCGGAATGAAAGCCGAAAACCGGGCAAATCGCAGCTCACGGGTATGAGATGACGGACCGGGGCAGCTTCACGTCATACTAATGGACTGGTAATTAACACCATTCTTCCCCCACCTTTGTGTGCCCCCTCTGCCTCCATCCCCGAGTCAGAAGTGTTCAAACCCACCTTATAAATGGATCACAGCTGCTGAAAGATGGCTCTTGTCTGGCTCTGGGAATCCTCAGAGTTCACATTGCAGGGGATCTGAATCTACAGCCTGTCTGAGATGTCATGAAGTTCCTAAGTGGTTTGTCCTGGCTTCAGGAAAAGCCCCATTTCAGTTTGCCAAACTTCTGCCTATTTAACCAGGACAGCTAATCACAGTTATCCAGAAATTCTGGATGTACAGGACATACAGAAAAAAATGGTCTTTAGATGAGACCTGAAATTGTTGATTATTAATGGAAGGACAGGACCTGGCTTTAGGAAGCCATTCCTGGTAGGTACAAGGCTGAAGGCATCCCACACCTTTTCCCCATGCATGGAGTATTTGGAGGTACAAGAAGCACATGGACAAGAAGAGTTGTTCTACATGAGGCTGTTCAGCTCCTGGGGTGGCTGACTTGGAGGGCAAATGCACCACGATGGCCAAAGCAGTGGTACCACATAGTAAAGAGGAAGGTCACTGGGATGGATACACTGCTGAAGATCTCTGCAAAGCTAAATGTGGGAACCATGCAGGCAATGGGCTTTAGTGGCTTGCAGAGAAGTCATGAAAAATAGGGAGATGGGTGATAGATCTGGAAGAGTTGCCCCAGCTGAGCATCCCCTTTTTAGCAGGCTGATGCCCCATGCCTGGAAGCGCCCAAGTTTGCATATGGCCTTGAGCAACCCAGTCCAGTGGAAGGTGTCTCTGTCCAGGGCAGGGAGGGCAATTAGATGATCATTAAGGCCCCTTCTGAACCAAACCATTCTCTGGTTCTGTGATTGAGTTCTCCGTGACCATGCTGACCCTGGGAGGACAGTGCTGCTCACATGAAGGCAGAGCAGCAGAACAAGAAGAGGCCAAGATGACAACAGAATCCTTGTCTTCTCAGTCATAAAGCCCTTCACTAACCAGATGGAATGGCAGGTTGGGCCCTGATAATACTCTAATGATCAGCTCTTACATTAGAGGCAGCATCAAAGTTTTATCTCTTCTCCTGGAGCTATGCAGAAGCTCTGCCTGGATGGCCGTGGCATGGCCAAAGCTTGGTTATCCCATGGGACTGTGAGTTGTTAATGTTCCTCTCTTCTTCCAGACTCTGAGCTCTGCCCTGGTGAGCAGAGGTGTCACCTGTGTCACTGTCAGAAGTGGTACAGGACAAAAAGAAATATTTTGATGAGATGTGCTTCCCTTTGGGTTCTACAATAGAATCCTAAAATGAATAGCTTGGGTTGGAAGGGACCTTAGAGATCATGTTCCAACTGCCTCCCCTGGACAGTGACACCTTCCACCAGCAGGGACACCTGCATGCTTCCACCAGCATCCCAGGATGCTCCAAGACCTGTCCAACCTGGCCTTGGATACTGGCCCAGCTCCTGGGCCATGGCCTCACCACCCTCACAGGGAAAAATTTCTTCCTAGTAGCCAATCTAATCTCCTCTCTTACAATTTGAAGCCTGTATTTCTCTGTTTGCCCAGTTTGGGACTTGCAGCACCAGAGCTCAGGCACTGCAGCACTCCCTGCTTTGCTTTCTCCCCGCCCCAGTTTCTGAAGTCAAAAGAAATGTACAAGCTCACCATGTCTGCATCCCCCTCCCCACTCCCCTCCTGCCTCCCGCCCCTTCTGCCTCCATCATCCCCAGGTCTCTTCCAGCTGCTCCCCACATCTCCCGAATCCCAGCAATTGCTCCTGAAACATGTCAAAACACCATTAGCCGGTCCCGGGCCGGCCTGGCTCCTTTCCCTGGTGGGGTGGCCAGGACAGCCTGGCGCTGTCACATCCCGCCTGGCACTTTGAAGTGCCGCCCGCGCCCGGCGGGGACAGCTGGGCCGTGCCGCAATCCCCTCGGCCCTTTGGGCTAAGCCGGGCGTTTTAAAATAGTCCCCCCTCCCCTGCCGGCTGTGACAACTGCACAATTATTTCAGACGCTGTTTATGGACCCGCGGCGTAACCGGAACCCGCGGAGGAGGAATGGAGGTGAGGGGGGAGAAGGCGGCAGCCCTAAGTGGGTTTCACCCTAATTAACTGCGCCTTGTTTCTCACCGTGCTCTTGAAAACTCATCTATGCACAGAAAATCTGCAGCAGCAAAGAGATCCGTGGTGAAAACTGGCATTTTGTCACAATCCTTAATTTTTAAAGGATGGTTTCAACCCTTTATGTTTGTTTCAGGGCTCCCCATAAGGCAATTCTACCTCCTTTCTGGAAAAGAGATGCCGCCGGGTGGGTTGGGAATCGCCTTGGGTAATGCCTCCCTTTTTGCCTCAGTTTTCCCAATGGCAAACCAGGGATGTGATGTCGGGTATAACCCCGGGAAGAGGGAGAAGGAACTGGGACAGAGCTGGTTTTCCCGAAACCAGGGCAGCTGCCCAGCTGCTGGCCAAGTGCCTTTGGAGAGGGAGGGAGGTGACAAAGTGACACAAGGAGCTTCTCATACCTGGGCTCCCAGCCAACCCCCAAATGGGGGTGCAGCCCCTGCCCTTTCCCCGCCCAGGCCTTCACCCTCGCACCCCGGAGCATCCTTCTGTGACAGAACGGGATCCGTTCCGTGAGCCCTCAGCACCACCTAGTGTTCCCGAACATCCCCGGGGCTCCGTTCTGCACATCCGGGACGTGTCTGGTCCCCGAGGCTGGGGAGGCACCCCGCATCCCTCCATTCACAATTAACCCTTCCAGCCCCAGTTCCCACCTCTCTTCAGCCGTTTAACAATACAAATCCCCGGTGCAAGCTCTCGGGTGTGAAGGCTGCTCCCAAAAACTTCAGCAACTGCTTCCCAAAGCATCCTCCTCTATGGGGATGAATTTACAGGGAAGGCTAAGTTGCTTTGACATCCAAAGTTGCTTCTGCAGAGAGTGGGGGAGATGCTGGTTTGCACCCTATCAGAGTCGTGTTTCCATTGCTTAAAGGTCAATAAACGCTGGGGTTTGAACTTGCTTTTCTTCCCGGACCCTAGGTATAGTTTTCCGTGGTATCTTTTTATGGTGGTTCAACTTTTTGGATTGAAAATTAAATTAAATGTAGCAGAAGTGATAAATGCTTACTTGGGAAATATAGTTGGAGCAGGAGTGCTGGAGAGAAGGATAAGAGGGGGGAAGATTGTGAGGATGATGACTACAAGAAAGAAAAACAATGAAATATCAGTGTGAATGACACTTCCCAATTCTAATTTCAAAAGCAAAGGGCTCAGTGTTAACATGTCAAAATGATGAACTGATTTTCTCTCTTTTCAGATGAAATTACCCACCACATCTCAACCTTCTGGCTCCTCACAGCTTTATATCCCCAGTAATCTCACTGTCACTCAGAGACATTTCTTCCAGCTCCAGGTGTTGAAGATGAACGGATTCCTCTGCCCAAATTCTTCTTGTTTTATTAGGTGATCTGGGTATGAGTAGCAAGGCTGAGCCTGGCTGGGGAGGTGATATTCCTCCCTCTGCCACCGAGATGTGCCCTTGCTCCATCATTGCTGAATGGCAGCTGGATGGAGGGCAAAAATCCCCAAATCAAACCTCCCACATCAAACAGGATGTGAAGATTTAATTTTGTCTGGCTCCCAGAGACAATGTTGATGGAACAGCCCTGAGGGTTGCCCAGCTTCCCTGCACCTCTTCTGGATGGGTCACTCTCCATCTGAGGTGTTTTAAGGGCACATTTCCTTGTGTTCCCATTTATTTTTTTTAACTGCTCATCACCTGTGAGTTATTTTTTTTATCCTGTTAAAATTTCCCACAGGTTGGCCACTTTGTGCTTCTTTTTAGGTGCCGTTGTTTTCATCTTTAACCTTCACCACCTCTCCCTGAACCTCCCTCTCTGTTGCCTGTCACTGTTTTCTCATGCTCTGCCTTCTCTTTCTCATCCTCTTCTTTCAGCTGGCTACACAAATTTCCTTTTCTGTCCCTTATTAACGCTTTTGCCGTGTCCAAGCATGCTTCAATTCTGGCATCCAGCTGGGACTGATGCAGTTGGAATCACATTAGGGCTGAGCCCTCCCTGCTTTTATTTCATTCTTGCCTGTTCTTACCTAGCTGGGCTCTCATCACAGGGCTGTAAGAGAGACATTTCTGGGGTTGTCTTTGCTTACATCACCTTTCCTGCCCCGTTCTGCCCCTTTTGCTCCTGGCTGTGCATGGATTCTGTTTGCTCTCCACAGCTGCAGTTGTGCCATATTGGATTTATGCACCTCCTCCTTTTGTCATCTGGCAAACTCCTTCCTCAACCTCTTTGCATGAGAACAGGGCATTTGCAAGAATTAGGTCACATTTTGGGGAGAGTCTGGTGGGTCCCTTGTCATCTCCCAGGGCACTTTACACTCCACATCTTTCTCTATGTGTGGGCTGAAGTGGCCCATAGAAAGGAATGAATTTGAGTGATGGTACCATGGAGCAGCTGCAGGTCTCTGCCCCTTCCCCTGTTCCAAGGCGCTTCAGCACCACTGGAAATCAGGTGACAAACAACACTGAGATGGGAGGATGCTGTGAGGGATCATTCCCTGGGTACCAGGAGGGCTTAGGGAGGTGCCACCAGGAGGTGGCTTACTTAGAAATGGGAGCATCTAAGTACAAAACCTTTTGCCTTCATTACACAGGCAAGCTTTGTGGGTGCAGGAGGAGGAGAAGGAAAACGAGACATCATCATTTTGATTGGAAAATACATCACTGTTCCAGCAAGGGCCCAGACAAATGTCTGTGTGTGGCCAGTGTGCCAGCTTGCTTTCCCATTTTCCTGCCTCTTAAAACTGCAGGTAGCCTATGCAGCTCCTCTCTTGGGATATGTGGCCACGTGGCAAATGACTCTTTCCCCCGACCCCTCTGCCAACACAGGAGAATGCAGTAACTAATTTCCTGGCTCTGACACTCCATCATTTCCCCCATTTCTCTGAGCTGTTAGTTCTGAGCTCCCTCTGAGCATCACTTCCACGGCACGCACCAGCCTGCATCCCAAGCTGCATCCATGGAGACTGCAGGTATTGTCTAACCAGACAGCATTCTGAGATGATTCCCAAAGAAGCAAACTCCTGTTTTCTTGGTCATTCCTACATTTGCATGTTGATGTGAAGAGATGTTCACATCAGGGTGAACACCAGGGTGTTCTTTGCTGCCATATCTCCTGTGGATATGTTTAGGATCTGCAGCTCTGTGTGAGATAAGCAGAGAGAAAATAGACATCGGAGGTGGAAAATTAGAGATAGCAGAACACAGAAGAGCTTTTTTGAGGCCTCAAAAATTCCTAAAATAGGAATTCTGAATTTTTTTCAGGACTGATTTCATGGGAAGGCAAGATTGAGACAAGTTGCTGATCAGGACAGGTTTTAGAGGCTGGATGCGCTGTGCTGGCCAGAATGCCCACCTCCAGTGGTAGCCCAGTGCCTGTGGACAGAGAGCCTGAACTGGACACGTGTCTGAAGATTTACAGCCTTTACCTGTGGTTTCAAGGCTGTCTAAGGAACTGTGAAGGTTTTAAGAGTGGCTGAGCTCTAGGAAGGAATGGGTATAAGGTGGAAATGACATCAGGTTTTGGTGTGTCTTCTCAGGAAATGACTTTTCAGGACCACTTGGAAATGAGACGTTCTGCATAACCCCAGATCAGGGAGGGTCTTTTCTGCAATAAATACTCCCAGAGAGGTTATTTGTTTCCTTAGAGTAAGATCCACCCCCCTACACACCCATCATTTTGTTCTGCAAATATTTGAAGGTGCAAATTTCCTGGTAGCCAAGAAACACCAACATGACTCAGCAGAGCTTTGGATGGGAGCAAGCTCCCATTTCAGAATCACATTTAACTAAAAGTTTTGTTTTTAGCTTAATTCAGTCTTATGTAACAGCAACAGCAACTTCATCACTCATGACTAAGACTTTTCAATGGCATTTTTTGGGTCTCATTGGTATTTTTGGACATGTCTCAGGGTTTTTTCATGAACTTGTAGCAACTTCAACCACTTGTAGCAATAATTTTTCATTTTTCCCAAGCCCTCCATCTCAACAGCTGTTTTCCTTCTCTTTATTCCTCAGTTTTGGGGGTAGTTTTCTGGGTAAATCAGGTAAATTTCTACTAAATCCTTCTATGTGCCTGGAGCAGGGTGAGTATAAACCCCTCAATTAATTCTGATTTATTCCAGGGTTTGTGGGATGCAAAATGTCATCAGGCTCCTGGGACATTTGTGAAACAATTTAATGAAGAGATGAAAAATACCTGCAGCTTGGCTTTTGCCTCTAAAAAAATTAAATTCTCCCAACTGAAAAACACAGAGGGTTTGGGCATCCAACCCCATCACTGATAAAGGAGAGGATGACTGTGGGATGCTTCCTCCCTTCCAGCAGCACTTATCTCTCTGGGTGGTGAGAAAGATGGGTTAATTGATAATTATTTATTATTTAAGAGCTCATCTGTTTAAACAACACTATGGGACAAGGAGAGGGAATAGATTTTATGTCAATGAATCAAAATAGTAATATAATAATAAAAGAAAAAGGGTTGGCAGACAGCTCTTCTAAACCTCAAGTCATTTATAAATCAGGGTGGATATATTAAAAAAAAATAAAATCCAGCTTTCTTACTACAAACTCCCTGTGGCAGGTGTAGTTGCTCTCAATGCTGTAAGTAGCTGCACTGCTCCCTAAAAGCGAGTAAAACCCAGGCTGGAGCACAGAAGGCCCTGTCAGAGCTTCCTTTACAAATAGCCATAATAACGCTTCTCTCCCTCCCAAGGGTGTCATGAGGGTTAATTATTTAACATTTGTAAAGCACTTGCAGGACTGGAGATGAAAGTGGAAAGTATTATTCAGGATAAACTCAGCTTTATAGGAGGCTTGGTCAGAAAATTGCATTTGGAGTTGAAATATGGGTTAGGAGTGGGTGTCCTAGGAGAGGCATCCATCAAACCTGGGAAGCATGGAAAATGGAAAATGAAGTGCTTTGAAGGAGTTAATCCAGTTAATAATTAATGCAGTGTTTTAGGGATGAGGGGTGCAGGCACCTGGGAGTGGGGGGGGGGACGTAATGCCCCACACAGCTCCCCTGTATCCCGTCCTGCATGAGGGGGGAAATGGGGAACTCTGACTGAAGGAAATTTCATCATTATACAAAATCTGAGAAAATTAAGATCTGGAGAAGAAAGGCCTTGAGACAGCCAGAATTCAGCAAATCATGGATTACCTTTGTGGGAGAAAACTGCAAATTAAAGCACCTGGTGTGCCCAGGAGTGGGGTATTTCTGTGCCCAGGTCACCTTTCCCTCCCAGCTGGGGTTTGGAGGCAGGGAGGAGGCAGGCGAGGCGGGTGCCACGGGCAGGGGAGGAGCACAGATCACCTGGGAGCAGGTGCAGCACCAGGATCACCAGGACAGGTAAGGCTTTGCTGCCTTGGGCAGGGGGGAGGTCACCCCACACCATGGGATGGGAAGGGGTCCCCTGGATCCCCTGCCTGCCCTTTATGGACCCTTTAATGCCATGGGGAGGGAAGAGAGGGATCAGGGTGAGTGTACCACTGCTTCCCTTAGGAAAGCCAGTTTGGGAGGGATTGAAGTGTTCTCAGCCCGCCGGGGGTTGCCCTGCCCTGAGGTCGCCCTGCCCTGAGGTCCCCGTGCAGGGGCTCACAGGGGACTGGCTGCTGTCCCTGCTGGGCTGGGAGCCGGTGGGACAGCCCAGAAAACCTGCAGCAACCTTTTACAAGGAGGAAGTTGAAAAATAAACATGATACGTGGGGCCCCAAAGCAGGCAGAGGTGAGAGCAGGGCAGCCTGGGGCTAGCAGAGCCCCAAAACCCCCTTGCCACTCTGCAAGGAGCCCTTGCTGGCTCCCTGCTCCACTCCCAGCCAAATTAAATGCAAACCCTCTGCCTCGCAGCCAAACTGAAATTGCTGCTGCGTGCACTGAACCAAAAACTCCCTCCCCACTCCCTCCCCACCAAAAACTCCTCTAGCCACATCAATACCCAGAAAAGTCACTTCCAGTGCCTAAAACCTCACAGTTTGGATTTGTAGAGCTCCAGAATGGTTTGGGTTGGAAGGGACCTTAAAGCTCATCTCATGCCATCTCCCTTGCTGTGGACAGGGCCACCTGTGCTGCAGAGAAAGGTTTTTTCCTTCCTTTTTCCATTCTTCCTACCAGCTTATCATTAAAAACTTACCAACCCTTCACCTTGGCAGGACAGGGTGTGACAGCTGAGGCTTGAGGAGCTTGTGGAGGGGGATGCTGGGGACCACAGCTCTGGGGTACCCACAGACAAACTGTGGTACTTAGCAGGCTTAGGGTTATGTGTTTTATGGGTACTTTGGGTATATATTGCAATGGAAATGGTTTTAATCCTTTGTCTTGGATAGTTTTCCTTGAGGGATGTTGAAGACACACAGTGCTTAACACAGTGCTTAAAGGTGTCACATTGTGGGGCAATTGGAACAATTTGAGGACAAGCATTCATATCCTCTTTGGAAAATGCCCAGAGAAGTTGTGGAGTCCTGCAAAATTGTGGCTCTCCCACCCCTGGAAGAGTTCAAGGCCAGGTTGGAGGGAACTTGGAGCAACCTCAGCTAGTAGAAAGTGCCCCTGCCCATGGTAGGGGGTGGAACTGTATTATCTTGAAACTCCCCACAACCTAAACTGTTCTGTGATTCTGGGATTCTAGAAATATTGATTTTTGTCGCATTTTTGATGGTGATAATACTGGGTTTGAGCTTATTTTGGGTTGGTGCCTGTGAGGGGTTATTGGAGTCAGGGCTGCCCCATCACACATCATGGAGCAAGGGTGGCACTTCAGGGCACAGATGGCATCCACTCCTTTAGAAAGCACTTTAATATCTTTACCATCACATAGAGGCAAAGAAAAATGGCTTTGGAGATGGTAAAGTGCATTTCCCCCAACAGGTAATTTTTAAAGTCAGACCTCACTGTCTTAAAATCACAAATAAACAAATGCAGGTCACAAAGGAATGGCAGTGCCTGTTCTGAGCCTCTGTAATTAGGCCTTGACTAATTTATTTTATTTCTCAGCTTTCTTTGCTGGGATGTAGCTTCTTGCTGCTTCCCTGATGACAGGGCTCAGAGCAAGAATAGGGGTGGAGAATCTAAACCAGGGGCTTATAGAACAGGAGACAAATGGAGACAGCGTAAGGAAGAGGAAGCAGAGCTGTATAACCTCTCCATCATCAGTTTTTGTATCTCCCTCCCTCAGTGTCTCTTTCCAGGTGGATCCATTGTGTCTATTAAATAGACCTCTAGTCCAACATCCTGAATTTAAAACTTTCATCCCTGTTTGAACTTTCATGTTGAACTTTCTCATTTCAGGAGGATGGATTATCTCAGTTTGTGTTCTCTGTCTGCAGCCACTGCAGCAGCCACTGCAGCAGCCACTGCAGTACCTGATGGTCCTTCAGACACTTCCTGGCAATTGAGCCTAATAGTGTCCTATGATGATGATTTTCCAACCTAAGTCCAAGCACCTTAAGGATCCTTTAGAGGCAGAAATGTTGCTTTCCTGCTTTTCCAGCAGCAGCTGAGCTCACCAGTATGAGGAAGATGATTGTTCAGTGTCACTGTTAACACTCCCTGGTGCAGGCAGAGACAGAGGGAAAAGAGAGCCTGACAATAATGAGATGAAATGGTTCAGAGTGGGGTTTTAGCCTGACATTAATGCATTAGAGATCCAGCTCCTGTGGGAGCTAATGGAAGTGCTGCTATGATTATGAGTGCCTGTGCAGACAAATAAGACAGTGCTGGTAATGAGTGAGGAAGCATAGGGTACAGGAGAGCTTATCACACTCAGTGATGCCTGTCCTGATACCTTTCAGGTGTGTCCTGCCATCTCTCTGTCCTCAGAGGCAGAGATGGCTCACACCTGTGTCAGAGATAGCTCACTCACTGCCATCCCCATTGGGTTTGGGCAGTGGGTTATGTTGTATTCAGGGAGACACACAGAGGACATGCAGGACAGGGAAGGGGCTGACTGAGGATGGTTTTTTGAGCACAGCACCTCAGTTGCTGTCAGTCTGTAGGTCTGGATTTGATGTACTCCTGCAACTGCAGATTCAACACAAGAGCCCCTCTGGAAGGCTGGAACTAGCTTTGTTATTTCCAGATACACATCTCGGTGGCATTCCTCACCTCAGCCTGGGCTCAGCTTGGGTGGTTTCACCACAAGTCAAGACATTTGTCCTCTTCCCTGAGTCAGCCTTTCCCTGGGGACCATCCCTGTCACCCACATATGCTCTGAGACCCAAGGACAGGTACAGTGAGCAAACCAGCTCTGGTGAGTCTGAACTGCCTGATTCACACAGGTTGAAGGGCAAAGTTAATTGTAGGGGTGATGGCTGTCAGCTCTGCCCACTGGTGAACTTTAGACTGTGATTTCCTAGCTGGGGAAAATGGAAATGATGCCTTGACTGATAGACTATCAATGGACTAACAAACAAACAAACAAACAAACAAACAAAAAACCAAACCAAACCAAAGCAAAAAAAAAGCCCTCAGGAAACCAAATATTTGGAATAGTAAAATGGCCCAGGTTATGGCTAAAAAGAGAGCTTGTGGCTACCAGAATAGTGTGAGAAGAAGGAGGTGAAAGCCTAATCAGGCTCTCAGACTCCTTACCATCCTCCAGATGCCTCTCCTGGTGGTTGGGTGCATTAGCTATAAACCAAGGAAAACTAGCTCCTCTGGGAAGTGATAAGAGCAGATGAAACAGTAAATCATTAAGCAGACACAGTGTAGGGCACCATGATAAACAGGGGGCAAAGAGCATGAATGACAGACCAGCAGGGACACAGGGGTGTTGCCAAACATTTCTGGGTGATGAGGGAAGGGACAAAGTCACATTCAGCAGGGATGCCCTGCTATGGTGGCTGTGGCCACCAACACCAGCACCCACTGGACCTTCAGCTTGTTCTTTTCCCTGCTGATTGTAAGCATGTCTCACTTCCTTTGGAGATACAGGGATAAACAAGAGCTGTTTGCCTCAGGGCACAACATAACTGTGGTTGGTTTTTCCCCTGTGCTTACCCATTGCATGTTTTTCAGAGGAGGAAGAGAAGAAGGAGAAATAGTTTTGTGGGTCACCTGTCCCAGCTGAGCCATGTGCTCCCTGCTATAAGGCAGGAATGGAGACCAGCAACCACAAAAGAGTCCCCATGACCCCCTGAGCTCAGCCCAGATCACATAAGCACTGTAAGGTGGCTGTGCATACCCCCCTTAGCTGATCTTTTAATTGTGATTGATCGGTGTACCCTTCAGGTCATCTCAGTTTGACTGCATTGATCTCAGCTGGAAAACCACCAGGCCCTGCATTATATCAGCCTTTAATATGTAACTGCAAGGGCTACATCAGTTAAATATTTGAGTATATGTTGCTATGGTCGTGTTATAATTGTAGCATTAATACAACAGGGTATGGTAGCAATCCTTCTTGTTGTGATATTCTGGGATGGGTTTGGTTCTGCTTCCAGTGATTACCCCGATATTTCACCATCCTTGTTACTGATCTAAATTTCCCCTCTTTCATTTTAAAGCCATTACCCCCATTTCATGTATATGATGAGATTCTCTACTTACCCAGAAAATACAGATTTTTTCAGCCCCCTCCATCGCTTGGGAATGCCGCTCCCTTAATCACAGGGAAACAGTTGGATGCTCCCATTTCCCAGTCACCCTTTTCAAAGGACTGCAGAAATGATTGTATTAACCCACTGGACTGTGCTAGCCCTGCTGGTAAACAGCATCTTGGTTTGATTTTCTGTTTAATTACCCAATGCACCCTTTGTCAATAAATCTTTCCTTTTAAGTAATGAAATAAGGCAGAATCCTGCACTGCTAATAGTGACCTGCAAAGCTGCCAGCTCATACCATGCCCTTTCCACGCACAGCTTTTCCATTCTTGGATTAAATCCCCCCTAAATTCACCTTCATGAACCCACTGGGATAGGTTAGAGGTGCTTGGTGAGGACAGGATGGAAACCAGCCTGGTGGCACTGCAGGAACATCAGCCCCCTGTGCTGCCCTGTGTGGCTGCATCTACCAGGGTGATGTCTGCTCATGGAGCCAATGTTTGCTTTGCTCAACCTGCTGGATTAGTTGTTTGGTTAAACCAGCTTGGATCGGTTGCAGGGATTTAGGAGATCAGTTTTAACCCTGTGGATTTTCCTGCATGGGGACAGAGTCCTCTGGGAGATGGTATCTGCACCAGGCATGGACTTCCAGAGATGAAACAAGGTGTCCCTGGGAGAAACCAACCTGAAATTAGATAGTAATGAAACCAAAGAAACAACTCCCTTTCTCCAAGGCTGACAGCAACAACTCATGTTTCACCCCACACACAAATTATCCCTTGTGCAACAGCAGAATAAGAATATTTTTGGTTTATATTTTCAGCAAGTGGGGACTGAAGCCCAAAATGCTGCTGGGGAAGGCAGTTTCAGGATAACCAGGATGTCTGGGATGGGGAGGTCAGATCCAGCACCAAACCATGCAACATCTGCTGTGTGGAGGGAGAGCATTCACTCCACAAGGGAGATGGTTTCTGCCCACGGTGAAGTGTGGATTGTTACAGAGATGCTACTAAATAGAGAAGGAAGTCCTGAGCACCAGCAGCACAGCCTTGTTATCAATTAAAACATTCCTAATTGCCCAGTCTGACACTACCTCACACCAAGGCAGCCCTCAAACATGTGGTTGAGCCCACATGAAAGAGCTGATCATTTCTCAACCTAATTGAGCAAAGGGCAAACAGGAGCTGGCTGGGTTTAACTGCTGTAATTCTCCCAGGAAATGGGTCCCCCAGCATCCTGCAAACCAGAGTGCACAAACCACGTGTGTGTGCATACTCTGGCACAGAGGCTCCAGCAGCTTGGTGCAAGTCCTGGTTTAGGGATGCTCAGGAGAAGGAAGGAGTGTCAGCAGGTCAGGATGCAGGGAGCAACTTGATTGGTTTGCCCAAACCCACAATGTTTTGTTTCCAGCAGCTTTTGGGGTATTTTTGAAGGTATATTTTTAAGAAAGTGCTTTGGTTTGTGGAATAGATACAGGATTTTTTCAACTCTTCCATGGCCTGAAATAATTCCAGAGATTTAAAACATTTTGGACTTAGCACACCACTTCTGTGGCTGTTCATGAAGCTAAAGAAACACTCTGCTGTTTACTCCTAGACATTCCTGTTTTCCCTATATATTATCTCTCTTGCCTGGTCCTGAAAAGCCCTGGTCAGCAGCAGATCCTTTCGCTAATACTTTCAGAAGAGCAAGAAAAGCAGGATCTACTTCTGAGAGAGATCCTTGGAATTAAAGGTTCAGGCTGGGATGTGTCAGATACTGCAGAACATTTGGGGCTTTTTTGAAACAACTGTGGCTTTTTTTGACATTTCCTAATCTTGGGGCAAGGACCTCAGAGAGGTCCCAGGGGTTCCCTGTGCTCCTTCCTATTCCCATGTGCTTGGTCAAGCCCACTCCAGTCTTCCCTGAAAGGGAAATCCTATTTTTTCCCAGTGCTATGCCAAATAACTTGTGTAAATTGAATAATTACATTGTTTTTCTTTGCCTTGTAGTCAGAAGAGGTTGACAGGATGGCAAATTTTAAGGGTCACGCGCTTCCAGGCAGCTTCTTCCTGCTCTTTGGACTCTGGTGGTCTGTGAAATACCCACTGCAGTATCTCAGCCAGAAAGTAAATAAAAAATCCCACAGGGCTTACTGTTTCCAGCGTGTGGATGCCATTGAAGGGGGAATCAAAATCTTCTTTTCTCTAACAGGTAAGGGTTATATTTCACTTGCTATGTCAGTATTCACCTGGCCCGCACTGATGACTGTACGGGAGCCCTGACTCCATAGAAACTGATCCAGATGTGGAAGGATCAGAGAATTTTTAAGGCTGGAAAAGACTTCTTATGTCATTAAGTCCAACCACTAACCACTGCCACATCCACCATTAAACCATGAACCTGAGCACCCTATTCACGTATTTTTGAATACTTGCGAGTATGGTGATTCCAGCACTCCCCTGGGCAGCCTGGATGCATCCTTGATGTCCATGTTGACATGATCTCTGGTATAGTTTGATATGGGAAAGCAATTCTCATACAGCTTCCCAAAGCTGAGCTGCCATTAAGCACAGGCCTGATTTTTCCATCCGGTCTTTTCTCCCTAATGCAAACTCACCAGTTCCTGCTTCAGAACCCCCAGCAGCAAGGAGCAGTCTCAACCATTGCAAATGAAGCCCCAGAAACTGCATGCTCTTGGTGTCCTGCAGGGATGCTGGCAGAGCAGTTTGTCCCCGATGGTCCCCACCTGTACCTGTACAGCGGGGAGATGCACGACTGGGTGAAGCTGATGAACTGGCAGCACACCACCATGTACCTCTTCTACGGTCTCTCCGGGGTGGTAGACGTCTTCACCTTCTTCTCCCAGCTGGTGCCGCAGGGTCTGGATCGCCTCATGTTGGCCGTGGCTGTGTTTGTTGAAGGTTTGTAGAAGAT
This sequence comes from Ammospiza nelsoni, assembly GCF_027579445.1. Taxonomy (NCBI): domain Eukaryota; kingdom Metazoa; phylum Chordata; class Aves; order Passeriformes; family Passerellidae; genus Ammospiza; species Ammospiza nelsoni. Next base: position 635,171 of record NC_080656.1, on the reverse strand, counting down.
GGTGCTTAATTAGGGGAAGGATATTGGGCACCAAGTCAGAGAAGAGCTAAAATTTGCATGACTGAGATATGGTTCCAGATGCCTCTGGAGATAGGACACATTGTAGGGGATATATTATGGCAGGCTGGGATGGAATGAGATGAGAAATACAGGCATGGATAGGTTCTGGTTTGGGATTTCTGAAGCTACTGCAGTGCAAAGCAGTAGAATGAAGTTCCTCATTATGATAAATGGCTGGTGAACTCTGCTTTCCTCTGCCATCCACAGGCTGTTCCCCTGCCCCATGTTCCCCTGAGAGCTATTAATTGCACTGCAGGCATCATTAGCCTCATCTCCTTGCATGGCACGTGGCATGGCAAGTGATTTATTTCAGCTTCAGCACATCACAAATATCATTCTGTCCTCAGGCTGCCTTGCAAGTTGCCAGCCAGGATTCCAGACCCCTTTTGGATCATATAATCATATAAAGACTTGGTTTAGAAGGAAGCTTAAGAATCATCTAGTTCCAACACTCTCCTATGGGAAAAGAAGGTCTTGTTTATACAGAATCCTCCTTAATGAAGGCACAGCTCCTGTTAATTTTCCTTTCCTGATCACAGCAGTTTTTGAGGCAGCAGCAGCAGGGGCAGCTCCACATGCACATTTTGGCATGTATGACCAGGAAATCTATCATTTACAGCTCCCAAAAAATGATGAAATTTAGCAATAAGAAGGAAAGACACAGCAGAAACCTGGCTAGAAGGGAAGGGTCATCTGAAGAGGTGACAGATGTGGGAAGAAAACTACCCTGTCCTTGGTCATTGTATTGTTCAGATCCTCCTGCCCCTGGTTGCCCCCAGGATGCTGGGATGCCAGGAGGCCTAGGGGATGGTGCTATGTGGAGTCCCCTCTTTCCATGATGGCCTGTCTCAATTTGCCATCCAGGCAGGTGATTTACTCAGCTCAGTGTCCATGGCTGCTGCTGTTAATGCTGCTCCAAGCAGGGCTCGTGTTTTGGCAGGTTGTCTCTTCTATTACCACGTCCTTCACCGCCCCATGTTGGATCAGCACATCCACTCCCTGCTGCTCATCACCATCTTTGCTGGGGCTGGAAGCATCCTGCTGGAGGTTTTCCTGCGTGACAACATTGTCCTGGAGATGTTCCGAGCCCTCTTGACCATCGTCCAGGGAACGTGGTTCTGGCAGGTCCGTTCTGCCTCCCCAGAGCAATGAAGCAAAGAGAAAAGAGGGGAACAAGTTATACATCACATATCAATCACACATCTCCCAAGGATTATTTTGCCAGGCTCACTTCATAAATAGCTCATAATCCAGAATGAAAATTTACTTATCACAGGTCATCTCTGATGGCTGCTCCTGCTGCAAGAGCTGTTTGTTTTGGCTTACTGCTTCTCCAGGGGGAAGAGAAAAAGCAAGTGAGCAACATTTTACAGTACCTAACAACCAAGTACTAATTGCTTAATGTGTCTAATGCTCCCTACAGCCCTCCCTCTGGTTTAGTGAAAAGATACAAACTCCACCAGCAATAAAACAGAGTTAAAATACCGCCAGCTGCTTACTTTGGTAGGAGTTGGAAAAGCAAAGAAATCAGTTGGAGATAATTGCTCTCAAAACTAAGCTATCAAAAAAAAATCCAAACAAAAAAAGAAACAAAACCAAACCAACCAACCAACCAACCAACCAAAAATAAACAAACAAAAAAACAACCAAAATAACCACCCAAAACCAAACCACTTTCCCTTCTATTTTTCAAGGCTGTGCTTGCTCAAATCAGCCTTTGTTCAGAGGTAAGAAATTGGTCTGAGCTGGTAAAATACAAAATGTGGAGTTTTTAAAGGATGGATTGGAGTTTGGAATGTTGAGGGACAATTGTTCTGGATATTGAACAGAAAAAGAGATATCTTGGGCACAGACTTACTTTGCAAGGATGAACTTCACTCTCAGCAAAAACATCTATCCTGGTCAGGGCTCAAGTTCCTCGGTCACCACATGAATAAAGGTAACTCTGTGAGGATGATGAGGCTCTGGCACAGGTTATTTAAGGTCCCTTCCAACCCAAACAATTCTGGCATTCTGGGATTCTATTATTTTTTTCCCAATGTAGTTGTTCCACCAACTTCTTGTTCCACCCAGATTGGTGTTGTGCTGTTCCAGCCATGGGGAGGTCCCGTGTGGGATGAGAATGACCACAGCAACATCATGTTCCTCACGATGTGCTTCTTCTGGCACTGGGCAGCTGCTGTGGCCATCCTGGCCGTGAACTTCAGCCTCGCTTACTGGTATGGCTGGAACAGGGCTGGGACAGGGCTGGGACAGGTGTGGGACAGGGCTGGGACAGGTCTGGGACAGGGCTGGGACAGGGCTGGGACAGGTGTGGGACAGGGCTGGGACAGGGCTGGGACAGGTGTGGGACAGGGCTGGGACAGGTGTGGGACAGGTGTGGGACAGGGCTGGGACAGGTCTGGGACAGGTGTGGGACAGGGCTGGAACAGGTCTGGGACAGGGCTGGGACAGGTGTGGGACAGGTCTGGGACAGGGCTGGGACAGGGCTGGGACAGGTGTGGGACAGGTCTGGGACAGGGCTGGGACAGGGCTGGGACAGGGACTGGGACAGGTGTGGGACAGGGGCTGGGACAGGTCTGGAACAGGTGTGGGACAGGGCTGGGGTAGGCAGGCAGGGCAGGGTGTCTGTAGTGAGACAGATGGAACCCAGCCCTTCCTGTAGTACAAAATCACAGCTGAACAAGCAGCCCCAGACTACTGCAGGTTTTAAGGCATGGTATTTGTTGAGTGTACAGAATGCAAAATAGTGTCAGCAAGAGGCATGGGCAGTAAATGGGAAGTCAAACAACTGAGTCCCTAGAGGTGCTCCTGGAAGTCACACTGCTTATTTTCCTCTGCAATGAGTGCTGAAGTCAAACTTTAGTTTGACAGAGACATCAAAGCATTACCAGGACCCCTGACACTTCATCCTCTGCCTTGCAAGGACTTCAAAGCGGTTGAAGGTCACTGAATTCTTAGAGGTACAAAAACTAAGACATTACCAGTCCCCAGTTTGGCTTTTCCAAGGGGATGAGAAGATTATCCCACTTTAAGGGATGCTCTGAGGGATGCTGTGTAAGCTACAGAATGGATAGTTCAGTCCGTGCCATCAAATAGACTTTATTCATGACAAAAACCACTCAATCCCCCATCAATAGCAATTTAGGTTCTGGTGAGTGGCATTAGGTAGGAGTTTTTCCTAATAATGATTCATTGCTCCTGTGCTGCAGCTGTCTCCAGAGGCTCCGCAGAGGCAGTGGAGAGCCCTACATCAGCCTGGGGCTCCGGCAGCAGAAGGGTGACAGCAGCTCCCAGGCTGCCTTCTTGAATGGCTCTGATGAAGAGTGAAGAGGATGCAAAACTCCTGCTCCAAACACATGAACAGTCCCTTTCTCAGAAGAAACAAATCAAATTAAATATTTTTTGTTTGGACGAGAGGTGCCCCCATGGTGCTGCTGGAAGGAAAGCTGAGCACACAGGGGTGGCTGCCCTCCATCCATACCCAAATATCTCTGGCTCAGACATGGGCACAGCTTGAAGTGATTTTTAGCAGCAAAACAAAGCACAGAAACTCAGCATGACAAGATTACTTCATCCTGTGGGCTCCCCTGTATGCTCCCATAGGGATGGAGGGCATCTTTTGGCCAGCTGACTTTTCCAAGAGCCTGAAGGCTTTGACCTGCTGTGATTGAAGTCAGGGAAATCTCCAGGCTGAGGTCATGCACCTCTGGAGCAAGGCATCACCCCAAGGAGGACGAGTAAGAGAGTGCTGAATGTGAGATTATGGCAATTTTTGCAACACCAAGGCTTGATTGCACACAATACAAATGTCATTTCTGAAGCTTTGAACTAAAGAGGGGTTTTGTTAATAATTTTCCTGTTCACTTAAAGGCTAAGAGAGTAAATAAATGTGAAATAAAAATCCTCACTGAGCTGATATCCTTAAATTTAAGACTGATAAATTATGGACTGTGTAATAATAGCTTAGAAAAATCCATCTCTCAGAGCTGCAAAGCCTAAAGGACTGTAAGATACATGGCCATTGAGCAGGGATTCATGAAATGTCCCAGTTTTCCATTGAAAATAAATCCCCTCAGCTTGGAAAGCAAGATGAAACAAGCACATGGTTCATTTTAGGCTGCCTTTACTAGCTAATTTCTTGCAAAAAGTGACTGGAAATGTCATCTCCTAGACAGGAGGAAAATATGCTAGTACAGGGATTTAAAAAAAATGTATATATACATTTATATATATAAATATATAAAATAACCACCAGCACAAGGTAAATTACCATTCTTTATCTCAAACCCCATGGTGGAAGGATGCTCTGCACTGAGATCTTCTCCCTTCTGTGTGGTGGGGGTTTTGCAAGAGATTTTTGTGCTCATGTTCATGACTACACAGGCCAAGGGAAGGCAAAATTTGTCCTTTAACCCTTTCCCCCTTGTGCAAAGGGGCTGTCACAGACTATAGGGACTGCAGCTCGGATTTTATTGCTTATTAACTATGCCAAAAAGAGTAGCTTTCCTTGAATGCTAGCATTCCTGTATATCCACTTCCAAGCTGGTTTGTTTTGCAGGCCTGGACACTGGGAGGTGCAAACAGACTGGGCATGATGAGAATGAAGCAGCAGAGCTACATCTTCATAAATGCATCTCATAAACTCATGACTCGGTCTCATGAGTCATAACCACTGAACATGAGGAGCATTTTGTAGATATCTTTCTTTCTGCCAAGGCAGAATATTTTTTCCAAACATCACAAATTCCTCTGGCTGCTATGAGGAGACACAAACCACTCTGCAGTTGCCCCCTGCTAATGGCATAGACCCCCTCGCCCCCATGAGGAAGGGGACAAACCAAGTGAGTGCTGCAGGACAGGCACGGGTTCATTGAAGAGCAAAAAGGCCCTCTGTGATGCTCTGAATTATTTCTGGTCTTTTGTGAATAATTGTCTTTTAGGAAACAGCCCAAGCATTGCTATTCCCATTAAACAGCCAGGGGAGGGCAGCAGCTGCTGTTGGACTGGGAAGGGATCCAAGCTGGATGCACTCATGTTCCTCCTACCCACCCTCCAAAGCCAGAGGTTTTTTCCATTCCAGAGAACAATGAAAGCACAGGGCAAAAATAAAGGCTGACTTTGGTTTTAAAAGCATTCTTTCCTTTTGGAATTGGGATAGGGTTTATTTAATTCTTCACAGCTCTTAAGTTGTTGTCTCCTTTCCCCCTCCTGTCTTTGGTCCCTATCACTGTATGGCAATAAAACACCTTTTTCCTCCACAGCCCCGGTGTCTGGAATAGTTTCTGTTTGCCTCATTAACTCCCTGCTCCCACAAACATCCCAGGACTGTCAGCAAAGTGCTCACTAATTTGTTTTCCAGCTCTGGAGCACATTCTTTTCCAAGGTATGAAGGTCAGGAAAGGAGAGATCCAGCCTATGATTAAGGAAGGAAATACAGTTTGAGTTCATTTCTGCATGAGAATTAATGATTTTCATTTCAACTAAAACCAGTTTGTAAATAGTTAAGGTACTCAAACAAAGCATGAAGGTGTCTGGATCAGAGGTACAGAGATTATTTACTATATAGAAGTGCAACCTTAAGCTGTCCTCAAAATTATTTCATGAGTGATGGATATTTTAGAACAGTCCTAGACAGAGAGTTGCTTTTAATACAACATTAATATCAATCAGTTTTTCTGGATCATGTTTTTCAGCATATAATATTTGGACTTGATGATCTTGGAGGTTTTCTCCACCTGAACCATTCTATGATTCTATAAATTGAGTTAAAGTGTCTCTGTACTGGACCCCTTGGCCACACAGCTGGTGTGGGCTGGGAGTGTGCTTGGATCCATATCCACACTGATTCAAAAAAGAGTGGGATCCCGAGGTGGTGTCTCAGGATGTTTTTTTCTTACAATGTAACTGTAAGATTACAGTCTGATGTTTGATTTTGTCACTCAGGTGTCCTGCTCATCCACGGCCGGAAGAAGCTGCTGATCCTGCCCTTCTCTTACAAAGGAGCCCAGACAACACCCCAAAGCAGCCAAAGGTCCTGGCAGCTGCTCTTCCTACAGCTGGAGAGGCAAACCCTTCATCAGGAGCCAGCACAGTCCATCCACGAGCCACTCATTCCTGGGCAGAGATAGGATCTCCTGCTGCCACCCGCACAGCCACTTTATGTGAGGCTGAAATGAAGGCGTAGCAGCAGAACAAGACCTGCCTCTGCTTTTACCACCTGCTTTACCTCCTGTTGCCTGTTTATGAAAGCTGGTGTTAGCATTCGTCATAATAATAATAATAATAATACCTTGCACTTCCCAAACAACCATCCAACCATCCATCTGCAGCACTTGAGTTGCTGGCAAACCTTTAATTAGATTGTGCCTCCCACCACCCCCAGGAAGGAGACAAACATTATCACATTTTTTCATTAGCACTGAGGCTGATGATGAACCTTCAGGGAGAAGATGTTGCAGTTACAGCTGAGAGAAAGAGAACAAGATAAAACCAAAAATATAAAATCAAATTCAATTCAGGGTTTAGCTTGAGGAGCTGGAGGGAGTTGGACACACTTCAGTCTTTTCCTAGGAGTAAGAAGGGGTATATTCCTAAAGAATTGAAATGGAATCACATCCATTCGTGCCAACAGTGATTTTAGCATGCATGGAGTTTCAGTGACCTGCTAGGGGATTTTGGGGGATTTGTTATCTTTTCTCCCAACTACCCATCAGAGTTAAATCCTCATTTTTCTCATGGGGATGGTTTAAAAGAAACCTCCTTTCCACAACTGTTTACGGCACTGAAAACTTCCTTCACTGTCTGCAACTTAACTTGCCCTTTTCAAAGAGTCTTTCTCTTTGGTCTTTACTCTTTACTGGCCCTTTATGGAAAAAGGCACATTGATCCTCTGTGTAGGTACTTTCCAGCTGGGCCTTGCTCTTCCCATCACTCTCCAGCTGCTGGACTCCCACTTCATCTTTCCCCACTTTCTCCAAGGGCTTGACTCCTACAGCTTGGGAAGCAGCTTCTTGCACTTTGTGGCAGTGGTTTGTAGAGGTAGGTGGTTGCAGAAAGGAAATTTGAGCTCGAAGAGGTCCTCTTCAGCAGATGGTGCTGCTGCAAAAAGGTATGGTTCTCATCCTGCATTATTTTCAGGGGTAGGTCTGTAAGGAAGAACTCCCATGAGGGCTGTGTTTCTCCCTATGCTTGGATTTAATATTGAAACAAGTTCCTAAGCTCAGGCTTGGGTGAAGCTGCCATTTGTGGAAGCCCCTTTGCTGCTGTGAGCCTCCCAGGACCCTTTCACCCATCCCTGTTCCAGCCATCCTGCTTCTCAGGCACCGTTGGAAGTGAGCAGTGATGGGTGTACGGCACAACCTCTTGTTTTCCTTCCTTCCTCCCACTTGATATGAAGATAATGGGAATAAAAGGCTCCTGGCTATGGCTTGGTGGTTTTTCTGCTGGACCACAGCCCATCACCCTGGGGAGGCTGCTTTGCTTCTGTACTGCTCCAGCCTTGGGTTCCTGTGGGTCACTGGCTCTGGGCAAGGCTGGTTCTGCAAGCTTGCTTGGAGTGGGTTTGGCAACACAAGTGAGAGAAATATTCAACTTCCTAGGAGAACTGCTGGCTTGGGGATGTGGCTGTGCCAGGGTCAGGGGCTTGAGCAGGGCTCTGGGGTAATGCTGAATGTTTCTGCACCATCACCTCAATGTTTTGGAAGGACATGAGAACACTTGGGTGGCCTGAGGTATTTATTTGGCTGTAGCACTTGCACTGCTCATCTCTGCAGTCATCAGGGGATGGGCAGCAGCTTCAAGGTGGCTTGTGTCTGTGGCTGCTTGGTGAAGGGCAGCGTTGTTGTATTAGAGAGGAAAAGGAGTGGAAACATGCTGCTGTGTCCTACCTGCCCATCTTTTGGGGGAGAGAGGGCCATGCCCCACATTTCTCAGCTGCTGTGGGCTGGGAGGGGAAGCTCACAAAGGCTCTGCTCTGGTTTGTGAACTTCTGGCCCAAAATCTCCTGTCCTCAGGCAACTTTTATAAGATTGGACCTCCTAAAAGGTTATCATGTCCCTGGCAGCCCAGTTCACAGACTTGCAGCAGAGCCCTGTCAGACCTTACTGCTGCCTTCTCTCTGCTTGGCTCTTTCCCCAGTCATGCCCAGCCCCATCTAACAACTGAATACACAGGGTTGCCATGGGAGCAGGAATTGGCTGCTTATTCTGATTTTTGTGGCAAACTCCAGGAGAGTTGTCGGCTGTTTTTTTAATAGCAGACAGGAGGTGGCCCAGGTTGTGAAAGGTGGTTGACTCAGGGTGCTTTGAACTGGCCCATGGAATGTTCAGCTCCAAACATCCTGTCTGAGGGGTACCTCCCCGTGGTGGCTTCTCCCTTTATCAGCCTCTTCTGAGTAATAAGCTCCTTGCTGACACATCTGGAGAGGGAGGAGGACAGGCAGGAGTCACAGGTAAACTCTTCCATCTGTACATTGGCGAGCAGCTGTGCCATGGCTGCTGGAACTTGAAAAGAAGGAACATGGGGAGAACATCCATGAGAGACAAGGGTTCATTGTGATGACAGCTGTGGGTGAGGCTGGTGGAAGTGGTGCTGATGGTGCCAGAAATCTCTGGCTTTAGCCATTTTTTGGGGGGATTATTGTGTTTTGTAGCTGTGTGATGCAGAGTCGTTCAGCCTGAAGAGGAGATGGCTCTGGGGGGCCCTTGGAGCCCTTTCCAGGGCCTGGAGGGGCCCCAAAAAGCTGGAGAGGGACTCCTGGAGTGCCAGGACAGGGGGAATGGCTTCCCAGTGCCAGAGGGCAGGGATAGATGGGATATTGGAAAGGAATTCTTCCTTGTGAGGAAGGTGAGGCCCTGGCACAGGCTGCCCAGGGAAGCTGCGGCTGCCCCTGGATCCCTGGAAATGTCCAAGGATGGAGGAGGAGTCGCAAAGAGAAGACCCTCCCAAATGTCTGCAGCAGCCAGGTGCTGAGCTTGTCCTCTGCACACATGCTGGCTGTCCTGAAATGCTGATGGGTGCTTGTAGGGAGTGCTGGCACATCCAGAGGGACAGCAGCAATCCCCTGCACTAGAGCAGGTGGGGTCAAAATCATGGATGGTGATGGATCTGGAGCTGCAGTGGCTCCAGGGGAGAGCCTGGGAGTTGGGCAGGAATGCTGTCCTTCCCAAGCCAAGGCTGAGGAGGCTGTGAGCAGTCAGGCATGGCTCTGCAAGGACAGCAGGCAGCTCCCGGGGGCAACTGAGCAGGAGCATCACAGCCTGGAAGCTGTGGAGGGAGAAGGGCAGCTCAGGTAATGACTTCTGTCTGCTGCCATATTTCAAGTGCTCTGACAGACAGAGCAGTTCCCAGGAGGAATAAATAACCTGGTGTCTCTGCTCTTTGCTGGCTGCCACTTCCTTGGAGCTAAATGAGCTTTTATGTGAGCATGAGCTCCAAAGCTGGAGTGGGAAAAGCCGCTGGGTCAGGGGTGTCAGGGTTGGGCTTGTTGGGCTGCTGGAGGGGCTCTGTGAATGTGGGGGTTGTTTTTCTGTGCTTCAAATATGTGAGCTGTGCAAGTGGACTGTTGCTTGGAAACGTCTGGTTTTGCTGCAGAATAGTGGCTGTTTTATAAAAGGAGGTGGGATTTTTTTTTTTTTGGTGAGCGAGCTACATGCAAAATGCAAACTTCTGCTTGTCTGATGGTGGTTTGGGCCATCTCTGCTACAAGAGGGATGCCCCAAGACATGACTGGATTCTTAGAAGTGTTAGAAGTGTTCAAGGCCAGGTTGGAAGGGGCTTGGAGCAACCTGGTCTAGTAGAACATGTCCCTGCCTATGGCAGGGATTTGTAAAGAGATGAACTCTAAGGTCCCTTCCAGCCCAAACCATTCTGGGATCTGTGGTGGCTTTTGAAGGGCTGTTTCCAGTTGCTGGGAAGCAAAGGAGACTCGTGCCAACTCCCCAGAGCCTTGCTGGATTGGGCTGCAGAGGTGTTGTGAAACAAGGGGGTCCCTGGTGCTGCAAGGAAGAGTGAGGCTGCTCTGCTGGGGAGAGGGATGGTCAGGGTAGGAGAGTCCACGGACAGCTCTGAAACAGCAGTTTGGGTCTGCTGGTAACTCACACCAAGGGGGACACAGCAGGTGGATGTGGAGCGACAGACCCCCAGGTTAATCCTGGATGCTGGTGTGCCTTGGAGCAGCCTCTGGGGCTGCAGGTGGGACACGTTTGTCATTTCTGGACTCTGGGATGTCTCTGCTCTCCTTCTCTCCTCCACTTCATCATGCCAAATTAATGTTCTTCACATGTCTCTCAATCAGGGTGTACTCCAATTTCAGGCTGTTGCCCTTGCAGTCACAAGTAGGACAATGGTAAAATTTAGTTATGTATCATGCAGTTGTGCTATGCTTAAATGTGCTTTATTGTTAGACACTTCAGATGTAGATGTCTGTGCAAGGAAGAGAAGTGTCCTGGCTGGAGTGCCCAGGGTATAATCAAGAAAGATGTGGGTTCTGCTGGGGCATCAACCACCTCACCCTAATGCAGGCACCCCAAATAGAGCAGAGAGCCATACGTGATTCCCAGCTCCTGGATGGGTCATTTCTCAGCTACTGGAAAGGCAGTTCAGTAATTTCCATCCTGAAAGGAAACCTTAGCATAGATTTGAGCCTTTCCCAGATTGCCTGTGTCCCAGAGATGCAAAGGATGACAATGGTTTCCACATTCCAATCCTGTGTTTGCCACACAGAGCTGAGCCAGTCTGACCCATGCCAGCTCTGCAGCCATAACCTGACCTGGAACGTGGTGCAGAGCTCTCCCTCACCTCAGGCACTTGCCATGCCACATCCTACCCTTGTTTTGCAGTGCCTAATTACTTTCTAGTGTGGGAGGACTCAGAGAACGTGCTGGGGTTGTTCATCCAGCCTTTGTAATTTGCTTTGGTATTTCTAAACACAGTGAGGATGTGATCTGTGATGCAAGGGCAGGTCAGTGTGGAAGCCTTGGAATGAGTAATGCCTTCCTCTGTGCACATCCCAGCTGCAGAAAAGGACCAGAAAGCCCATGAGGAGGAGAAAAGTGAGTCCTCATTAGGTGGTAGAAGCTTACAGAGAGCAAGGAGCTCAAGAGGTCTTTCTGGAGGGAATAAGACCATCCCCAGGTAAAACAATGCTAGAAACACTTTGATCATTATTTATTCCTTTCTGTACTTGCTACACTGGGATTTTTCTAAGGAATCTTTTTATGGCTGAAATACTTTGCAGGATATAAATTTGCTGTATCTTCGCTCCTCTCCATCCTACTTGGTTGGTACTCTGGCATTGGTTTGGCTTGGTCAAGGATTTCTTTATGCTTCTTCCTATGGAGAGGAAATCTCTAGTGTCAAATCACCACTTGTGTGCCACACAAAGGTTGTGTGGAATATGCATAAGGCTCTTTTTCCAGATGTTAATGGTTCCTGGGTTGCCTCCTCCTGCACAGCCCAGAAAAGCCTTCACTGGCTGGAGCTCCTAATCCAGCACTGGATTCACACCCTGGTAATTGCCTAGTTTGGAGCAAGTTTATGGTCTAAGGAAATAATTGTCATGTTGCTTTTTATTAGTAAAAACTTTGTTGTGCTTCCTCTTCTAGTAGCTGTTACACTTTCTTGGGCACTACTGTATTGTTTTCTGGCATAAAGTTCTGTTGATTTTGTATGCAGCCACATAAATACATACATACACACATACACACAGTGGTGCACAGTGGCAGTTTCCCTGTGCTGATTTCCCATTTCTGGTATTCCCTGATTCTGGTTTGCACCTGAGCCATGTGCACCTGCTCTGTCATGCTGTGGATCCCTGAGGATGCTGAGCAGCCCAACAACTCCCTTGGGGAGCTTTTGGTTGGTCCTTAGGCACTGTTTGTCCTTGCAGGTCCAGAGAATGAGCCTAATGCCAACAACTTTTTTGGGCAGTGCTCTCCGGGGCACTTTCTTCTTCGCCTTTGGCCTGTGGTGGTCGGTGAGGTACCCCCTGAAGTACCTGAGGAGGAAAGGGGGTGCTGAGGGCCAGCCGGGCCGTGGGCACGCGGAGCTCTTCGAAGGCGCAGTCAAAGCTTTCTTTGCTCTAGTAGGTAAGAGAGAGTGATGGTGAGTCTGTGCCCCAATATCTGCTAGCACAGCAGCAACTCTTCCACAACACTGGGCCTGTTTTAGTGGGACTTAGGAACATGCTTGTGGCACACCCTGGGACAAGGAGCTTGCTGTTATTCTCCTGGGCAAACACCAGCAGAGGAATTTTACAGCTCCACACCTGCAAAGAAACATTCCCTCAGGCTTGTAATTTCCCCATGTATAAGGAAAAGTGACCTTTTCTATCTTTGTCCAGGGATACTGGTGGAGCAGTTTGTCCCCACTGGTCCCCACCTGCAGCTGTACAGCCCCAAGACGCACAGCTGGACTGACCTCACCCACTGGCACTACTCCACCATCTACCTCTTCTTCCTCCTCTCCGGCATCACAGACGTGGTCTCACACTCCCCACTCAAGCTGCCCCCTGGCTCAGACCGGCTCTCGCTGTCCCTGGCTCTGCTTGTGGAAGGTGAATTGTACCTGGTGCTGGGGGAAGACACAGAATAGGGAACTGCTGCAGTGCTCATGGGTGTGACAGTTCCTGGGCAGTCTGGGGGCCACAAAGGCAGACCTGGAGGGAGTGTGGATGCACGATGACACTGGCTTTGTGACAGTCACCCCCCTCCCTGCTCCTCCTAAATATGGATCCAACCATAGCTGGATGCCACAGGGGATGCTTGAGGGATCTGTGCTTCTCCTGGTGGCCAGCAGCTCTCCCACCCTGAAGTTACAAAAAGGTGTCATCCCCCCACCTTGGTTGGATGCAGAGGGACAGATACAAAGCTCCCCACCATCTTTTGAGCTCAAGGTGCCCATCCCTGTGCTCCTCCTGCAGCCTTGGCTGGGACACAGGGATCTCCCCAGGTAAAGGGGCTCGGAGACTCCCACAGGTACAGGGAGCAGAGCTGAGACAGTGCTGGGGCTGCCTGGTGGTAGCAGAGGGAAGGTGGTGACAGCAGCTGGTGGCTCTCTGGTTCTTTTCCCCAAGGCAGATCACGGCAAGGCCTGGAGCCTAAGAGTGAGTTTTCAGACGATTTTTAAGAGAAAACCCCAGAGTGTCCTTTGCTAACACAAGGTGGATCTTGGCAGGTTTGCTCTTCTGTTTCCGTGACTACAGTGATGCTGTGCTGGACCAGCACCTCCACTCCCTGCTGGCCATGGCTATCTTTGCTGGAGCCCTCTGTGCCCTCCTAGAGGTGTTCCACCGAGACCATATCATCCTGGAGACATTCAGGACCAGCTCCTTCCTGCTCCAGGGCTCTTGGCTTTGGCAGGTCAGTGTCTATACAGCATTCTCCTCAGATCTTTGCACCTAGGAAGCTGAGTGGAGTGGAGTTGCCCCTGTAGGCACATCTGTTGGGGTTAAACTTCCAGGATGTTCAAATATCTTTGTAAATAAGAATAGGAAATGAGGCTCAGTGCCACAGCTGCCATCGTGAAGTGCATGTGTAATGTAGCAGCGTGGACAGACCTGGAAATGAATGGAAAATGGAAATTGGAGCCCATAGGGGAAGGAAATCACAATCATGAAATTTTATTAATTTTATTAGGTCCATTTTCTTCCTCTGTTTGTTCCAAGTAACTGGAAACATCTGGAAATCGCTCATGTAATCTCCAATCTCTTGGTCTAGGGGGAAATGCACAGACTGGCAATGTCACTTTTTGGATGCTGCCCTTTTCCAGCATGCTGGGCTTGCACTGCAAGCCCTAAGGATTATCTGCAGAGAATCCATCCCCTCCTGACACCTTGTGTCAGTGGTTGGGGAAGCCAAGGGCAGTGTCGCAGGTGTTACTTGGGGTTACAGTGCTAGTCCACAGTCAGCTGCAGCAGGTAGGCTAAAATCAGGAGGAAAACAGGAGGGATGTGCTAAAGTCTGACTTCTCTTTCATCTGTGACCAGATTGGGTTTGTGTTGTCCCCTCCGTGGGGAGGACCAGGCTGGGACCAGAGCGACTCCAGCAACCTCTTGTTCCTCACCATGTGCTTCTGCTGGCACTACCTGGGTGCCCTCGCCGTGGTGGCCGCCAACGCTGCTGCATCCCGCTGGTATGAGGGGTCCTGGCACAGGGCACGGGCTGGGCAGCCACGAGCAGCACCCAGCTCCAGGAGTGGGCTGGGAAATCCATGCACCAGTGTGTCATGGGATAAGGAGTGTGGGTGTCCATATGTACACAAGCGTGGCTTGGCGTGAAGGAGTGGGCTCCGTGCTGCCACAGAGCAGCCTGCCCACGCAGGGTAGGGTGAGCCAGTGGGTCTCACTACCCACGAGTCCTTGACCATTGTCACTGTCTCTCCTGCAGCTGCAATGAGTCCTGCCAGCTGAAATTTGGGGACATTGATGTGGAGTTGGACTGTGGCTTGTGCCTCCACAGAAGGAAGAAGAGCTCCGGTGGCGCCTTGCTGCCAGAGAGCAGCTTGGATGACAAATGAGGCTGTGGTGGGCATGGAAATCTCTTCCCTGATGGTTTAGAGCTCTTGAGATGAAATTTTTAATTAGTCTTGATAAATTACAGCAGCACTTTACAGTGGAGCATCAGAAGTAGGAGACAGGACCCTGAGGCAGAGCATGACAGGAGATGCCAAATCTTTCCTTGTGCATCCCTTTGGTAGACACGAGTTCTTAATTCTCTGAGCTGCAGCTCAGGCTGCAGACTGCAGGACTAGTTTGCTGTTGGAGTCCAACTGGAGTGGCAAACCAGACTATTTTTTCTAACATTTCCCTTCTGCTTCCTCAGAAGGGAGCCAAGCCAGCATTCAAAGCTCCTGGTGGCTGTCGTTCTCTCTGGGGTTAATGGAGAGGGTTTTGTACTAAGTTGAATGTACAGACTATCTGTGATCACCAATAAAGTGCTTTAACACATCTCCTTCATGGATCTCTTGAACACCCTGCTGCAGGCTAAGGCAATGTTGGCTTCAAAATGGTTTAGGCAGTGGAGGAAATATCTGAAGGGTGGGACTGTGAATGATTTAATGTGGATAAATCTGCCCAGGGAAGGAGGGTGGCCAGTGGATGGAAAGGATGGAGGGCAGCTGCTCTCCTGCTTGTTTATCATCAGAAACTGGGTTAGGCACATGAGCCAGGGGTTTGGTGTTCCTGGGAGATGGGATGTTTGCTGGGCAGGGGGCTCAGCTGAGAGACCCTTGAAGCAAAATGATGGTTCCAGCTGGCTGGGGGTGGGTGTATGGATGGTCTTGGGAAGTGTCTGAGAGCCCTGCAGTCATTTCAATCTTTCTCCAACACCTTTACTGGCTCCTTGGAGCCAGTCACTTCCAAAGGAAACCTTCCAGTTAGAGGGTGTCTGCCTTGCTGTTGGAGTCTCCTTTTGTTTGCAGCAGAACAGTGTGGGGAGATCCTTCCTGAGGAGAGATGGAGAACAAAACTGAATGTAAAAGATAGCATTAGGAGACTTAGTGAAAGAACATCACTAATCATCATCCAAAAGTTCATAATCAGTATCTAAAATGTTTGTGCCATGGCTGAGGGCTGGACTGGGTGAACAGGGGAGCACCAGCAGCATTGATTTTATTATATTCCAAAACCTTTACTGTATTCCCCTAAGAAATGCAAGAGCCAGTTTAGTCTGAACACATCCCTGATGTGCTGCACAGTCTGGGAGGAAAGAAAAATTCCTCCTGCCTCAGACCAGTTGCAATTCCCAGCCCCATGGGAACTCCCTGGAAGAGTGAGTACTGTCTATTTAATTTTTAATTTTTCATTTTGTTTTTATTTTTTTTTTTTTTTTGTTTTATTTTGGGGGTTTTTGTTTGGTTTTTGGGGTTTTTTTTTGTGGGGTTTTTTTGTTTGGTTTTTTTTTGTTTTGTTGGGGTTTTTTTGTTTGTTTTTTGGGTTTTTTTTTTGTATTTTATTCTTATATTTTCTCCTTTTGGAGCAGGGCTGGAAGAAGACCAATGCTTTGTGTCCAGAAAAAAGCCTTGAGGAGCAGAGAAAACCAAGTAAGGCAGTACTTTGGGCTCCCACATTTGGCAAGCACACCCAGAGGATGAAGCAGGATGCCTTCCTGAGCAATGGTTTCTCCAGGACCTGGCTGCCTTTAAGTTGCACTGGTGTGGATTCCAGTACTGTAGTGAGAGCTTGCATTGCACCCCATGGAGGTGATGTGATCCCATTGTTAACAATCCTCCTGGGAGTAGAAGTGGGGTCATTGTGTCAAGTTGTTATAGACTGGCTGCCACTAATGGGAAGCTCAGTGCAGAGGTTACAACCTGGTGTACTGAGCTTGGATTGAAAAGAAGGGGATAAACAATCTCTTTCCCCTTTGATCCACAGATGTTACTTTTTTCCTGGGGTTTTTTTTTTTTTTCTGCCCAAATGTTATCTTTGCAGTGCTGAATCTCTTACTGAGGGTTTTGGTGCATAAAATGTTGGAGTTTTTTGGTGATGTTTCTTCTTTATTTGAATAAATATAAGTAAGAGCAAATAGTAATCATCGTGCTGTGTGTTTTGACAGGTTCAGTGGGATCACACTCCAAACCCAAGAAGGTTTCTTTGAGCAGAGCAGCCAAAATTACCTGTTACCATGTTAGGTGATAGAGCTACCCCATATTTGATACATGACTAATGTTCATCATGTCAATAAAGTAGAAAGAAGATACGACGTTGTTGAGGCTGTGGCTGTGTTTGTTGTACAGTTCCCAGCTAGCCTGGGTATGGGATTGATATTTCCTGTAACATCTTCTCTCCCAATGAAGCCTGAAGGGAATAAAACTCACTGAGTTGAGAGTCAGCCCATGGCAGGGGGTTGGGATGAGATGATCTTTAAAATCCCTTTCAACCCAAACCACTCTGGAATTCCATGACCAGACAAGATTCAAGTGATCAGTAAAGACCCCGTTGTCCACCCAAAGCGTTGCTAGTCATGTGCTGTGGACACAGGAACCCTGAAATAGGTGGGAGGTGGACGCATGTTTCATTGCAGTCCCTGCTTCTCCAAGGCTGGTTAGGATGTGTGCCTGTGGGAGTTTAATTACAGGGGACCTCATTATTTATCGTACACAGACCTGGCAGATGCTGTTCCTGTTATTTTTCGACAGAACATTCAATTCCTTGTGTAGCTCCTGGTCTGTCTGCACTGTTGGTCCCCAGGGAGATGTAGAGATGTGGATGATTTTCTTTTTCCATGGTCTGTGGGCTGTGATTCCCTGAAAAATACCTTGGTCAGAAAGCAATGCTGTGTCTCTTTGTTGTTTCACACATTGTTAAGCTTTAAATGATGCTGCTCAAACCAGGATTTAAGGTAATTCTTACCTGCATTTTACCCTTTTTCTTGCCTATTGGCACACAGAAACACCAAGACTGGTGGTTTTGATGACAAATATTCCCAGCTGCATAGTTAAATTTGGAGAATTGATTGAGGTATCCAGAACACACATGCTGAAGTGTTTGGAAGGAACAGGGGCCTTTGCACTTCCAGACTGAATTCACAGGTTTTCTCACAGCAAGGGTTGGGAGAATGTCATGGTAAGTTTTCCCATTTCCACAAATCCTCTGCTGCTGGTAAATGTCAGGAACAGGATGTTGTGCCGGAGGAACTGGCCATAGAAGCCTTTGGAGGATGGCTGGGTGTAATTTGTGTATCCTCTTGCCTCAGCCAGAGGGAAAAGAAACTTCTTGAGATCGTATGGAAAAGTGCTGCTGGACGAGCTGAGGTGCTTTACAAACCCTCAGTACTCAGATCTGTATGCAAAACCTTTTATTGTTATAGCTGAGAGATTTGCTGGAGATGCATGGTTTTAGGAGGAGTTGAAATTAGCACTTTAAACATCACTAAAATCTATTCTTTCAGCTTAATTATTACACTTAGCTTCCAAATTTAATGCAGTTGCTGTTCAGAGGACAATTGGATTTTCTAGATCACTTATCTCTTCCAGAACTTAAAATTTTCCATTACTTTTTTCCTTTTTTTAATCTTAATGTGTTTCTTGCCTATTAACTCAAGTGATTTAAAAAACAACAGTCAGCAGTTATTTTCCTCTGAGGATGCACAGCCTGAATCTCATCCAAGGTTGTGGTGAGGCTGCATCTTGAATAGTGTTCAGGTTTGGGTCCCTCCCTACAAGGAGGACACCGTGGTGCTGGAGCTTGGAGAAGGGAACAGAACTGGAGAAGCGCTGCCAAGGAGGGGGAAGTGTTCCAGCTCTGGCTGGAGTAGTTTTCTTGGGAGGCTGGAGGTTCTTGAATGTGTCTGGGTGGTGATCGTGAAGTGTTTGGTGGAGAGGAGGCTGCTCCTGCTTCAAGGATGCTCTGGGTTCCAGCAAGAGTTGCACAGTGTAACAGGGGTGACAGACCCATTGTTAATTGTTAATGTGTTTCCACTGTACTTCATGAAACTTCAGACCAGCACACAGTTTGATGAATGCGTGTTGATAAGGAGATGCTCAAATATAATGAATCTTAAGAGTTAGAGTGGCCTTATTGAAAAATATACAGTTTTCCCCTGGGTGTAACATCTGTGGAGTCTCGTAGTGCTCACATCACTCACCTCTTTCCTGACATATCTATGAATTCCTGGGAGGTGTTTCTTTTCCCAGCACTGCTTTGAAAATAGATACCAATGACTGTGTTTTGTGGAGGGAAATAAAATTTAAAAATCCAGGTGTACCAATGTGTTTCACCAAAAAAATTGCCCTGTTTATTAACCTTAATAATATTTGTTTTCCCTGCAGGCGATGGGAAGGTTCATGCATTGTGTGAGTACTGAGGCTGGTGGTAGGATGCCTCATTGTGCCCCATTTCTGCTGGTTCTGTGGGATACTTGGAGTTCACTAGGAGCATCCTTTTCGCACAGTGGATTCTGGTGAGATGGTTATTACACATCCTACTGATTTTCAGAAAGCAACATGGAAACACCTTTGAGGCAACTATTTAAATCTGGTGAACCTTTTGTCCCCAGGACACCTCAGCAAACCTGAGCTTCTCTTTGGACTCTTCAACTGCAACAGCAGCCAGGCTTCTCCCTGCCTTCTTGCCTCAGTTTAAAGTTGGATGTAAAGATAAAGAAAGATTTTTCTAATGCTTAATATCATAACCCAATACTTGCCTTTGGTTTGATTGTGTGTGCTGGGTAGAGATACCCACAAATGGTGATATTATGATGGGGGCGTGAGTTACCTGGATTAAAAGATTAATTACCTGGATTTGAACCATGAGCTGCCAGCACTACTTGGAAACCTAGCTGAAGCCATCAGTAGTGCAGCAAAACCTGGAAAAGCTGCTCTCCAGAGCTGATGTTAGGATTCTGAAAGAACAGCAGTTGCCTCTTGTTCACCTTCCCGTACTGATTAGTTCAATTGGCCCTTGTTTCTCAGGGTTATGCTGTTGGGAAATAAAGTATGTAGCTCTTGCAGTGATGTGTGAGTGTAGTAGAGAGGTATTATTTGAATCTATCAAATAACATAATTTTTATTTGATTTGCAGCATATTTGTGAATCACCTGTTCTGCTGACCTGATGTGTTTCCCTACAATGTGTGACAAGTGCTCCATCAGTTGCTCCATCACCTGCTGAGTGCTGCCACTGCCATGAAAGGGTGGAAAAAATGTCCTTTCTTGCTGGGTTTAGCTGGCTCTTTTTTCCCCCTGTGGGCTGCTGGCATCTGATGAACATGGTGCAGCTCTTTCTTCCTCCTTTGTTTCTTCCTCACTGGGAGACTATTGTCACAATGGACAGAACCTAACTAATTCTGCAATTTATCAGAATAAAATTCTACCTGGCCAAGCTGTGGCACAGCTCCTGTGAGAGCTGGGTCTTAACTGTATCTTGGGTCCCAGCAGTGTCAGAGTAATGAGAAATTTTTATTCTTAAACTATATCAGTTTCACATTTATTTATCCTGAAATTCAAAGTATTTGTTTTAGATTCTGTAATGTTCTACACAGGTCCAGGAGTTTGAGTTTGTTTGGCTTTAAAGAGAGTTTTAGTTGGGTTTAAAAGAGGAGATTTTGGGTTTAAAATAAGGGGCTTGGGGTTTAAAAGAGAGAGTTTTTTAGGTTTAAGAAGTTTTTGTATTGTGCTGTAGTTCTGTTTTAACCTAATGTTGTATCAAACATTTTTGTTACAGAAGCCTTTGGAAGTTGGGACCAGAAAAGAGGAGTTGGCCCAAAATCCTTGTATTTCCTAGGGATCCAATAAAGAATGGAAGATGCTCAGCCGCTAGTTTTAATTACTGACTTAAGGAAAACTAAGTTACTGTGTACATATCTGTGTACAGGCTAAGTTTCCTGATGTTCTGTGGCAAATTCCAGGTAAAATTCGGATTTAAATGGCAAAATAAGAACTGGAGATGCAGTTCCCAGCTTCACTCCTAAAGGCAAAGCTGTAGAGTTTAATTAACCAATTGGTTAATTAAATTATCAGTTCAGCACATGTATTCCTTGACTGAGCTTCTGCAGAAACCAGTTTTATATTTTAGACCAGCTTTAACAGCAGAGCTGGAGCCGCAGAGCTCAGACAGCATTGGATGTGTAAAATGACTGTAAAGATATTTTGTGGGCAAAGAAATTCCTTTTCTTCTTTGGGTAGAGAATGTTTGTTCTGTGTTTTGTGTTTCATTGGAAGAGGAGAAGCTTCACAATAAAAGATGATTTAGACCAAGTGCATGGGATCCTTGTTCAAGCAAAACGCAACACCCTTAAAATAATTTAAAAATTAAAACCAAAACTAAAGTAATTTTTGCTTTACTTTTAGTTTTTGTTTAAAGCTTTGCTTACTTTTGTTTTCACTTATTGTTATTGTCCTGGTTTGAAAAGGAAGCGAGTTTTTAGGGATGCTGTGGTCAAACCAATAGGTGCTCAAATTCAAATATTGGCACCTGGTGCGGCCCAGGAGGACATGGATGCACCTCTGAGCACACAGAGGGTTCAAAGCAGAGAACGCCCAGGGGAAGCTCTCTTGGTTCCGGTGGTGAAAGGTTCAGAAAGGTTCACCCCCGGCTGCGGCCTGGGTGCGGCAGGGGAAGCCATGGGCCGCGTGAGGGGAGCCGGGCCTTGGGCAGAGAGGGAGGTGAAGGCCCCTGCAGGATGGAAGGGTGGAGGAGCACTGAGAGGCAGCAGGCAGCCCCCAGCCCCCGAGACACAGAGAGAGAGAGAGAGAGAGCCTGTGCCACCTTGAAACGGGATAGCACTGCCGGCTGAGAAGGAGAAGGGGGTTGCGGTGAGAAGGTGCTCAACAGGGCAGCCATGGGAGTTCTGGACAGGCAGAGACTGTGATTTTTAACCCTTTCTTGAATGATGGAAACCTTACAAATGCTGATCCTCCTGGAGATGAATGAGGAGAGAGATAGAGATGAGATAAGAGGAAATGGCCACGAGAGAAGTTGAGAAGAAGGTGGGAGATGATGGAGTGGCCTTTGGCTGGACTTTTCTTGTACTGCCATGGACAGAACCATTTTTCCTGTGACACAGAGACTGCATTTAAGGGGAGGCAACGTCTCAGAGCCAAGAGAGTGCAGTGATATTATGTGAAGGAGTGCGTGAACAGAGACTATAGGTGAGGAGGGTGGTGGTGCCCTCTGTCTTCAGAGAAGAAGATCTCTGATCTCGAGACCCCTCAGCCCCAGGGGATGAATCTGGGGAGGGACAGGTGTCCCAAAGTGAGAGACTGTGCTTTCTTTGGAACTGGGCAAAGCATCCTTAAAAGGGAACCCTAGAAGCAGCTCAGGTCCATGTGCAGTGGTGAGGGCACTGGACATGGAAGGAAGATGTCACCATGGCAAATGTTCTCCGGGCGGTGCCACGTGTAACATGGAAACACACGAGGTCTCAACTGTGTTTCCAGGGGAAGCCTATGGCACAAGAGGGACTCCTCTCCTCTTGATGAACTGAGAATTGATTATCTAAAGGGTGGTAATGGACTGAGAGTCGATGATCTAAGAGGTGGTAACTGGATTGAGAATCTAAGGTTCTATTTCGTCTGGTGCTGGAAATTGGGAGGAGGAGGAGGAATGTTTTTGGAAGGTTTTCACTCTGAGTTCTGTGTGTTTCTTTTATATATTGTAAGTTAATAAAGTTGGGGTTTTTTTCCTTTATTCCTAAGCTGGAGCCTGCTTTGCCCTATTTCTGGTCACATCTCACAGCAGGCACTAGGGAGAATATATTTTCATGGGGGCACTGGCATTGCACCAGCGTCAAATCAAGACAGTTATTTGCTTTAATTTTCACCTTTTTATTTTTTTATTTTTGAGATTTTTTTCAGTTATTTTTATATTCACTTCTACTTTTTATTTTTAAAATGAAAATATATTTAAATATTAAAGAAAAAAATCCGAACACCATCAGGTCCTCCCCAACTTGTTTCCCCCTGGCCAAAATCCAAAGCACTGAGATAGATTCTGCCCTGGTGTTTACTTCTGTAAAAATGAAAATTGCAGCTCCCCCCTCCCCTAGAGTTTATACATTCAAAACAAAGCCCCCCCCCCCCAGGAGAAGAAGTAACACACCAACGACCTGGAAGTGTGGTCCTCTAGTTTATTAGACATCCAAAAACACAGAATATCAAAAATTCTTTCAAATGAGCCAAAATCTGGGTTCTGAATTGTAGAGATCCTGAGGGGCATCCCCTTGGTTAGGGAGACACAAGAAGCTTCCCTCAAAAAGCTGTTCAGACCCCACTGGCTCCTTGCCCTGTTCCTGTGTCCCTGAGCCATCCCTCCCTATTCCCTTGCTGTCCCTTGGCTTTGTTCTGCCCCAGTGCCGCTGTCCAGCGCCTGCTCTGGGCAGAGAGACCCTGCGAACCCCAGCAGAGTGCCTGGGACCCTGAGCATCTTACTGGTGGCTGAATTAAACATCTGTGCATACCGTGCAAAGGCCCTTTTTGCTTCCTTACCCTGGACTTTATTAGCACCAATTCAGGCTGCAACACTTAATCAGAAAGAATCACCGTTGATTTCCATGCTGAAGCTCCTTTTTTCAGCAAGATATTCCAAATATACCAGTAAAGTGCTGTGGTAGATGTATATATATAAACTATATACATCTCAGGCTGTATATAGTTTATATATGTATATATACACATATATGTATAGTCTGTAAAAGTAAAGAACACTTGAACATCATCAAATACCCAGTGTCTTGAAAAACTATGAACTGACAGCACAGGAATAAATGCACCACCTAAACCCAGAGTGTAATTCAGAGCACAAACTGGGCTGTTGGAAATTCAAGTGTTCTCTGCTTTATTAAAAACAAACTTGAGCAAATAGGCCTGGAATTATATTACAAGGGCTTTTCTCATCTGTGGCTTCTAGTTCTTAATGCATCACCCTGGAAAACAAAGGATGCTTCAAGTTCAACCCAAAAAGCTGGTTTTGGTGTTCACTCTTCAAAGCAAGGAGAAAGCAATTAGCAAAAGGCAATACAGACAACATTCCCAGAACTACGAGCAGAGAAAGGAACTAAACACATAATCTGAACAAAAAGGATTATTAATGAAGTAACTGAAATAGCTGAAGGCTGGATCTGTGACCAAGCCTTGGGATAGTCCCAGTCTAGTTCTTGATTCTCAGTAGCTGGAGTGAGCTCCAGTAGTTTACTTGTGTCACCAGCAAGGGGTAAATCCAAAATTCAGCTCTTAAAAAACCTCAAACCACTGAGAATTTGTGACCGTGGTCACAGGGGTTTTCAGGTGAAGAGAGAGATGAGAATGTTGACTCCATGATCAGAAGGCTTGATTTCTTATTTTATTTTATATATATATATATATATATATATATTACATTATAACTATACTAAAAAGAAATAGAAAGCAAAAGGTTCCTCAGAAGGCTAAGCTAAGAATAGAAAAGAAAAGAATGATAACAAAAGGCAGCTCTCTCGGACTCTGTCTGAGATAGCTCCGACTTGATTGGCCATTAATTGTAAACATCCAAGAGGGGCCAATCACAGGTGGACCTGTTGCATTCCGCAGCAGCAGATAATAATTGTTTACATTTGTTGCTGAAACTTCTCAGCTTCAGCAGGAAAAATCCTAAAGAAAAGATTTTCACAAAAAGATGTCTGCAACAGGAATTCATCCCAGTAGAGAATGGCTGGATCATTACTTCACCTGCAGTTTATTTCTTTTCCAGTATCCAAATACTCACGTGGCCATAAGGAATGTTTCCTTCCTCGTGTCTGCTGAAAACGCATGTCCATAATTGCATCTTCACAGGATAACACAAAATCTAAAACAGATGATCCTGTTGCATCCAAAAAAGTGATACCAAAATGTGCAAAGCAAGGGCTAAGCCCCAGATAAAGGGCTGCACACAAATAAATTTGCCTAGAGTAGGAATAAAGGATGGTATTTCCCTGTGACCTGCTCTCAGTGTAAAGATCCCCCTTTAGACTTCCCTGGCCTCAGATAATCACAGTTTTTCCTGCCCCAAAACCCATGGATACAGGCAGAAGAGCTGCTGCTGAAAAAGGCAGCGTTATATTTGATCACCCAGAGACCTGCTCTGACCCAAGCTGGGAATTCAGTGAGATACCCTCCAGAAGTTCCTTCCAGCCTTCACTTCTGCATGAGCCTGCTCCAGCTGCAGGATTATTCCCTGCTGGAGCACCACACTGAGAAAACAATTATTGCTCACTCTGCATTTGGTGAGGCAGTGCAGAACCAGCCCCACTCTGTTCTCCACTGCAGGAAGCAGAGGCCCTGGTCAGCCCACAGGAGAACGGCCCATCCCGTCCCTTTCACACACACACCCTGCAAACCCGGGCAGCAGCACCAAATGCCCAATCTGTAGGACCTCTATAAGGTTGCTCTAAGAACAGGTCCTCTGCCAGATGTTTGCAAACACACCCTGGGAGCACCAAGCCCAGCTCCAGGATGGCAGCCCGGTGTCCAGTCCCCATTCTAGCAGCCACCCAGGGAGCAGCTGAGGCAGCCAGTCCCTCTGCTCAGAAAGCCTTTACACCACTTTCTCCCTGCAGGTGTTTTCTCTGAAGTGCCTGTGCTTTCAGCTAAAAAAATAAATCCACCCTGGCACCATCCAAGAGACCAGTTTCCCTCTTTCTTGAGCTTGCCATAGACAGAGCCCTTCCTCTCAGAGACCTTGCAGGAGGATACACCAAACAGCTGCTCTGATGGCATCCAGAAGGGATATTAAATCCCAATCAACCATCTGCATCTCCCTTACCCCTCACTGACGCTTTCTAGAGCACCAGAACAGAATCACCCTCAGCCTCTTCAACATCAGAGCAATGTTTTACAGGGAGAGATTCTTCACAGCCACACACACATGGGATGAGCAGAAAGTTCAAAGCCAAGAGTGAACACATTCTCAGGGAGTTCACTTCCTGCTGCACAGTCAGGCAGAGAAAAGCGCCTGGTGTGCAGGCAGGGACACAGAGGAGAGAATTGATGTTCTCCCTGCCAGGGAATGTTCCCAGGGAGCAGGTGAGGAGGAGGAAGGAGATCCCTGCTCTCCCATGGAACAGGTGAGACACTCCTGAGAAGTTCCTGCCTCCAGAGTGGCCTCCAGCCCAGGTCCAGAGGACAGATGTTGCTGTGGAGACTGCAAGGATGTTGAGGATGTCGGGAGGATCATTCGCAGGTAAACTGACTCCCCTTGCTCTTTCTGCTCTCGCGTTCAGGGCTTAGATGGGGAAATCTAAGGTACGGAAACAGAATTTTGGCTAAGGCTCCTATCTTCCCACAGCACAGCCAGGCTGTGGGACCCAGAGCTCCATGAAGCTTAAACAGGAGAGAATGAGGGAGCATTCAGAAAACTGGGATATCCCCAAGCTGTTTCACAGCAGACACAGCAATTCAGGTATTAAGTTCCATGGACTGCCCCATCACCTCATCCCCTTAAGGGTCTTTACCTCCTCCCACTGACACATATCATGGCAAGGTTTTGGGGAGATGGGACCACTTCCCTCAGGCCCAGTCCCTCCCACCACCTTCAGCCCCACACTCCAAGCACCAGAGTCTGTTCAGACTCTGAACCTCCCTGATGCCATCCAGAGACTGATGGTAATTAACAACCAGCTTGTTCAGCCCACAGCCTGTTCTCAAATTGCTCTCAGGAACCCAGTGCTGCTGGAAATAAATTTTTTTATAAACTCATCCTGGCAGCACACACAGAAAGCCTCCAGTCCAGGGGTTAAGTGCTCCTGCTACAAAGCACAGCCTCCACACAGGTCACTGGTAAACACAGCAAAATGCTCCCGTGTTTAACCCACTCGCTTCTCGCTACACGCGGAACCACATGTACATGAATTAAACCCTCACCTCTATCAGGTGCTGTGCTCAGCAGAATCTTCTCCCTGCCTCTGCAGCAAAGCTACCAGTGCCTGCTGAGATCAAACTGTGACTTTATGGAGAGGCACCCAGAAGGTTAAGAATGCTCTGACTTCTGCACTGGAGAAACAGCTTTTGAGCCTGCTGCTTTCCAGTTCCCCGAGACTTCCATCCCACAGTGCTGCTAAGGATCACAGCCAGGTGATCTGCATGTGGTCCCACTGAGACCTGAAAGCAGGAGCAGCTCACTCACTTTTGCTTTCCCTACCTTACTCTACTATGTCCTATAAAAACTGTCTTTTTCTGGCTCATCACTGTTGCCCCTTGCTGTGCTTATCTGGCAGCCTTTTTCACCACAACAAAGCCACTGATGCCGCTGACTGAGTTGCACCTGCTCTGGAGATCACCCAAATTCCTGTGTGGTGGCACCAACTTTAAGCACCACTCAGTCTGGACCAAAAGGACACCTCACCTTGAGACTTGCAGCTCTCCAACATCTACCTGAAACACCCCAGGTCAAAGGATTAGGAGGGTTTATGTGCTGCATCAGATGAGTATCACCTTTTGATGGGGCAACAGGGAAAGAAAGGCTCCAGGCATTGCATCACCACCTGCTTGAGCTCATTGTGGGCACCTTTTAATCTCTTCTGTGGGCCAGGGCTGAATGATCAAAACCACACTTCACACAAGTGTTGCTCTGCACATCAGAGACAAGTAAGGCTGGTAAAATCAATCCACCCACGTTCCATCCACTTGTTCCTGTGCACATCACAGTCCTGATGCACTGACGTTCATCACTCTGCCCTTGCAGGAATGCCACAAACAGCTTCAGGAGAAAGGAGACAAACTGACCCAGCACTTCCTCTGCTCAGCATTCCCAAAGACCCTTCTCAAACATCCTGTTTCCTCACCAGAGAGTGAGGAAAAAAAGTGTTTCCTCTTGAAGCACTTTTTCTTTAAAATCAGTGTTTCTATTGAAATGCAGCTCTCCACATGCTGCAAGTCTTCTCCCAGCCAACTGCTCCACTGTGCTCTGAATAATTTAATTTTAAGCATCTCATTGCCATGAAATTGCTGATATTTTCCCAAACTACCTCATTGCCTCTTTGCTGGCATCAGCCCCTCTGCTTGCACAGCTAAAACCAGGAACTCTTGGGACGTGCCTTAGCATCCATCTTCAAGCAGCTAAGTTTCAGCATGACTTTTCAGGAACTGTGGTCAAAATCCATCCTAAAGAATTGATCCCAAGTGCTTGGCAGTCTGTCCCAAAGCATGGAGCTAACAGACTTTGATTCCAGCCTGATGTATTTATTTTGCAGAACTAATAGAATTTATCAAAGGAAAAATCTGATACCCAAATTCAATTCTGGAACTCAGTCTGCAGCCTCTGTAATTTGTTTCACTTGCAGGTCACCCTACCTGAGGGTGCAGTTCAAGAATGGCACTGGGCTGCAGATATGCTTTGGCATCATTTAAATTAAATTTAGTTTAAAATCAAAACTCTCTCCCAAGTAGTTGTGACAAGCCAACAGAAGGCATTTTCTAGGACAGCATCTGCTCTTTCCTCAGTGTCTGAATAATTTAACCAGAATATGGAGGTTTCAGTGGAACCAAGGAGCCCCTGTTTAAGGAGAAACAGGACAAGCAAGTGCTTCCTGTTCCAAATTGCTAAACCTTCTTGTTTGTCCTCTCCTTCTCTTCCTCCAGACCTACTGGCAACTGCATAGATCAATATGGAGGAAAATTAATTCTGTCTATTGACCTCTAAAATGACATTCAAGTGACAGTGACTCTTAGAACATTTCACTGAGATGAGAGAGTAGGAATATGTGCTTGAGGTCACACCTCAAAGGAGAACAGAGAGGAATGACACATGGGACCAGAAATAGCTTTGAGCTTTACAGGCTGTTAGTTTTAGGTGTTCTGGAAGAGAGACTTAAACCAAACAGTTATTTCCCCTCATAAAACAGCAGCAGCAATTCAGTGAGCACTAACCTTAATTAGCTGATTCTTGCCCTGGGCTCTATGACTTCAATTATTTCAGATCTGGCCATCCACCAGAAGCAACCACAGAAACTGTGTCATTGTGAGGTCTTTATCCATGCCCTCATATCTAGGAATTCTAAGGTTTCCTGCTGCCCTTCTGCCCAGTCCCATTCCTGAGGCCTGTGGATGTCACAGGCTTTGAGCACACAGCCAGCACAGGGTCCCTGTGGCTCTCAAGGAAGTGCAGGTGGATGGCCAGAGACAGAACAGCTTGTCACTGCAGAGAGCCTTGGCTCTGCTTGCCCCCACAGAGTGTGCCAGCAGCCACCTGCATCCTGGGAATGGGGAGAACCATCCACAGCATCTTTCAAAAGCAGCCAGAGGCAGCCCCAGCCCAGCTCTCCCCAACCTGCACTCCAGCTGCTGCTTTAACGCTTCTCAGGATCCAGCTGTTTGTTTAGCATCCTGCCTCCTCCACTCCAGAAATGTTATCAGGATCTGGAAATACCTCAAAAGACTGCAGGTATGGTTATACATCAGAACCTGTACAGTCTTTCTCACTGTCAGGGAAAGGTTTTGTGAGCTTGGCAGGACAGAGTGGGAGGACCGGGAATTAGAGTGAGCCCATGAATAAAGAGAAGAAGCAATCTGGAAGTTAAAGTGTTTATTGATGTGTTTAAACTTTGTACATTCCCCACAGACCACACTAAGGAGTTTGCAGGTAAATCTGTGCATAGTGGGAAGAAACACGGAAAGGGGAAGAAAAAATAAAGTCACAGGAAAAATAGAAAAAATACACCACAGGTTACCAGAACCCCCAGATTCAAAAAAGCCGTGAGCATTAACACCAACTATACAAGCATTACAAAGACATGATGATGGTGAATGGAACAATGCCCCTTTTGTTCTTCTTGGGGCCTATGCATCCTATTTCCCTTAAAGTAGGCAGCATCCCTTTCCCAACATGTCACTGTCTTCCATCCCCACCTAAGAGACCTCTTTGTGTTTGTCAGCTCCCAAGGTCCCAGTTATTGCAGTGATTTGTCATTTCTGGCCCAACATCACCCAGAGAGATGCAAAGGCTCAAAAACCTGTGGCTCTTAACTACTTACCATGTTGGTGAGGCAGGAGAGCTGGGGAAATTAGAAAGTAGTAGTAAGAGGGGGCTGTTAATGCCAGGTGAGTACTGAAGGAAACTGGCTGAGAACAGAGATTTCAATTCAATACCAGAACTTCCAACTGAAGAACAGAGCAGAACTGAATCTCGAAGAGGAATGTGCAGACCCAAGTATGCACAAACCATGTTCTAACATTCTACTAGAATAACTATAAACAGAGATGCTAGAAGCCTTTTAACTCCTTGCCTCCAGGGAGTCTTGATTCCTAGAGCCCAAGCTGCTGAGCAGCAGGGTGCACACCACTGGCATATGGAGATGGAGGTTTTTTTCCTTTTTTTTTTCTCTTTTTCTTTTTTTTGTCTCATTATAGGGAATTTTGTTAGTTACCATTCCCAACTGCTTCTTTGCTTATGCTGTAATAGCTTCTATCCCTAAATTAATCTCTTTGCAAGTCCCAGTGAAATTCACTTTAAAAAAAAAAAGGAAAAGAATAATGCATTATATACAAAAGCCAAAATTACCAAAGAGCCACAACTGTCTCCTTTTTTGAAGGTGGGCTGGTACAAACGATCCTCAATATACAGGTGGTCTATCAGAAATAAAAATCAACATTTCCCATTTTTATATATATAGAGCTTGTATCAGACAACAGTACAACAGAACTGGTATTTTTCAGATTATTAAAAAAAAAAGAAAACTACATCTCAGTCAAATATCTGCAATAGATCAATTTTTCCCATTTAAGGAGATTTATATATCATATTGTTATATTATCATTTCTTCACCCATTTTAAAGAATGGAAATTGCAACTCTACAGTAGTAATTATAGTCTTAATGATCCAGGAGTTCTGAATGTAAGATGAAGTCCTCTTGAAGCAACTGTTGGTCAGTAGCTGATCCAAAACACTGAACCACTTTGGCCCTTCGCCCCGCACCTTTTCCCATCGGGGCTATTCCACCTTCATCTCTTTTATATCTGCATCTGCTCCAGGTATTTGTAAGTGGGATTCTCATAGCCATGGTTTTGCATCTTGCTCAGATGCCGCTCCTCAGGGGTGAGCATCGGGTCAACCTTTGGAAAAAACACATGATACTGGTCAAGGAGACACTTCCAGGATTGATTCCACAAAACAAGAGGCAACAGACAAACACTGAGGGAATACCATGGTGAGCAGTAAATGGAAAAAAACGTAAACTGCAAAAGGTAATTTGAATAGAATCGCTTGTTCCAGAGCTGATGCCTCCTGCCCACCCAATCCCCTGTGGGGATATTCTCACAAATCTGTCATTGCTCAGTCAACACTGCAAATCAGGGACTCACTTCTCTCATTGAAGAGGTTGTTATGATCTCCAGCATGGGTGGGGCAAAGGGAAAAAGAAGCTTTCTCTGGGCTCCATTAAGTTGTCATAGAAATGTGCAAGGAAGAAGGAGCTGCTCTTCAGCATTTCGCCAATCACAACATCTTAATTGTCAATTAGCCAGGAGGACAAACTGCTGTGCATTGACTGACTGACTGCCCTGCTAAAGATATTGCCTGAAAAGCTCATTTACTGCTAAATCCTACCCTGAGCCAGCCAGGAAAGCCTAAGTAAATCCTAGTGATAAGCAAATGCAACTCGGGAGTGGCAGGTGCCAGCACAGCACACCTGGGACTGGCACCTGCACACTGAGGAACAAGCAATGATGGTGTCAGCAGGGACAGAGTTAATTCCTACCCAGCCAGAAGCAGAACTCTCCATGGCTTGGCAGCTCCTGCCATTCTCTACCCCCACACACATGTGATTCAACACTGACTATTTTCATCCTCAGTTATGGAGCTGTTTCTCACCTCCACAATTCCATGGCTGATGGTCCCATACTGCCTCTTCCTCAGCATCACCAAGCTGATGACTATAACAGTAGCTATGGCAACAGCAATCACCAACAGCCCAATAAGGGCACTGCTGCTGAAGCCAAAGTCATCACGGAGGGAGTTGTCATTATCCTGGAGGGAAGAAAACAGAGCAGGTTGAGGAAGAGCAATAAGGGAGATGCACTGCTGAACCTAACCATGGCCACTAGTAAGGTCTTTGACCATCTGTGGTACTGAGATATGACTGATTATACACTAGACAGTGTATATATATAGCAGCCCTACATATTTCACCTCTAAATATTCCATCAAAAGGATAACCACTGCAAAATTCTTTCCCCACTTAGCAGCTCTGGACAGACACTGGCCACATCACTTCCCTATCCCACAAAACAATTTTGCAGTAGGAGTCAAGTTAATATCTAATGTGTGTTCACTGTTTACATCCTTACACAGAACGGCTGTACTTCACTCTGCATGAGCCCCTAGGCATCCAGGCACCAAATCCTGAATTCAGTAAAAATAGTCATCAAAATCCAGCATTAGGAATTTGCCAGTCCCTGGATTCAGCAGCCACAAACCTACCGGCTCATCCACCAGCCCTCCGACACGCTCTGCATTGAAAATCATCTCCTTCACATCAAGGGTTTCATCAATTACCTAAAAACGGCCACAAAAGTGTTTTATGGAAGGATCCACACAAAACAAGGAGGAGAAGGAAGAGGAAGACAAACAAGAGACCTTTAATGAACACTAGCAAAGGCTCAGGACCACTTACCATCTCCCCTTTGCTCTTAACAGCATGGAATGTTCACCAACTCTTGTACAGCCACCAGAGACAGTATTGAGATAGTATCACAGCTAGTTACCTCCACACTATCTCAAACTAAAGCCCCAGTGAAAAAAAAAATAAATAAAAAAAGTTGCTAACTTTGGACCCAGCATTTCTGTTATGTAAGATGTAACCTGTGTCTTTAAAACAGTATTGAAAGAAAATTCAAAAGGTGACTTTTTAGTTTTTTTAAACCCATGGAATTGAGGCAAAGGGCTGTCACTAGAACCTAGAGAATTCTTGACACTGTAGAGACAACTTCTGCTGGGTTGCTCAACTTCGGAGGAAGACGAGGCCTCCCTTGCCATGAAAAATAGTGGGAGACACAGATGGAACACACCAGTATTCAGTGTGTTCAGACAGTGAACCTAGTGAAAATAAAGGGACATCAAAAATGCTTGGGAAAAGCATTCCTAAATCAGAGAGTTCTCATAATCAGACTGCCAAAGATCTGAAGCTCTCTCCTTCCCTTCCCCTCCCACCCTTCTGATGCTACTCAGTATTAAGAGCCTACAACAGTCACCAAACTGACTCCCCCCCACCATATGGATAATGAGCACACTGACATTCTGTGAGCTGGAGCGAGACATTGAAACAAGCCATTGCTATTAATTAGTGTCCACAGCAGGTTTAGCTTCACAAAATAAAGGTGGAGAACTCACCACATTTTCATCCACCTTGTTCTTGCTATTAATCACTTTTTCTTCAGCACCAATCAGCCCGTCCAGCTCAGTCATGCCAGAACCTGCACCAAAAGAGCAAGGAGAGTCCATCAGCCCTTAGGAACATTTTGGAAGGGTCACCTACTCTGTGTAGAGCTGCTTTGGATCGTGTGTTTAACTGCACAGACTGCTGGGTATTAACCTGTCCTCATGCTGCTGTGTCAGATGGCAGCTCACAAACTACAGTGACAAGTGATTAGGAGGGCTGTTAATGAGGGGAAATGAGGTGGCAATGAGAGGAGCAGACAAGACTCATCACCAAAATCTGGCTGAGGTGTCAATTCAGACAAACCGTACAGTTAAGTGCTTCTGTTAGACAGCTCCAGACAAGACATAACACACAGTAAGTGCAGTAATGGCTGCTGGTGTCACCCCAGGTCACCAACACCCCTCTGTGACCCCGAACAGGAGTGGACACACATCCATCTGCCAAGAGCCAGCACACAGGGAATGCTTTCAGCATTGCCCATTCTGCTGCAATCAGGCACATCAGCAAGTGCCTCAGGAATGGGAATTGGAATTCCAAGGTCACCCAGCATGGCTCTGTAATGAGCTGTTGTCCCATACCTGGCAGAAGCCCAAAACAAATAAATCCCAGGACAAGGGAGGAGCAGAGAACTACACCAGCCTTTGTACCAGAACACTACTACCCCATTTCCAGGCTGGAACCAGCATTGGCTCAAGAGAAGAACATCAATTAACAGAAGGCTCTGCATAAACTGTTTTGATCCAAAGCATTTATAAATAGATCAGATCAGTAAGAGAGTCTGATGCAAACTGCCCTGACATAACACAGCATGTTAGAACACCAGTGTTCCACTGGTGCTGGGGACAATGCAATGACCTGTGACGCACTAGTGCAAAAGCAGTGGATCTTTCCAATGACATGGGGGAAATTCTACTACAGCACTTCAGGCTTTGCTGGTGACTGCAAACCCCCAACTCTGCACTAATTGCTGAGCTTGCAAGGTGCCCAAGACATGTCAACTGCTGCTGGAATTGGCAACATTTTCTTTGATGAGCTGCAAGGACAGGCCACTTGGCTTCAAGGCAAGTTTTTACAGTGACAAGTTTGTATTGCCTTGAAATGCCACAGAAATAACATTTCACTATGAAGCATCTCAGGTTTTAGTGCATCACGTTTTTCTTTAGAGGCAGTAATCAGATTCCAAGCATGGCCAAGACTGCCAGTCTGACTTCCCTCAACTGTCAAAGCAGGTTATGTTATTATGGAATCAATGATTAGGATTTTCAGGAGAAACCAGCTACAAATAGTTTGTACAGAACTACTGTATCAGCTTTTGGCCTACGGCTGCTTTATTCCAGTCTCAGGAGCCAACCCAGCACAGTCTCCAGGGCTGAGAGTTCAGCTGCTGCACTGAGCTCTGCTATTTGTCTCAGTGTGCAGTACCAAGTAACAGACCCAGTGCTATGTAGCTCAAAGGCATAGTTTATATTATATACCTCACAGGGAAAAAAATCCACAAACACACACCTGCACAAAATCCCCCCCCCACTCCACCAACCCAATACTCCCTCAAAGCCCTTGAGCAATTCAGTAAAAAGGAAAGGGAGAGGAGGAACAAGTGTAGGACAATTGCTGTCCCCAGGTCATCAGAGACTCTTATATTTACCCAGACAGGGAGAACTAGCACAAATTTATCATCCTCAAGGCAACACAGCAATTGTCCAAAAATTTAATAAATAAAATATCTAACTAAAGTCTGTTCCAATTCCTGCCGGAGCAGTCAGCACACTGTACACTGTTCCACACCAGGGATGAAGGTGACTTATATTTGCAGAGAAAGGTCAATAATGAGAAGAGTTTCAAGCTATTTGGTCTTCACTGAGTTACAAAACCACGTGTGCTCACATGAAATGGTTATTAGCAAAATCTTTTGCTCTCCTTTGAGATCTACACAATATATTTGGAACAAAAGGCATATTAAAACACTGGGTTTACTCCACACACAGCTCATGCAGCACTACTCGGCAAGAGCCTCCCTTTTCTACTGGTCCTTCCCTGATTGCATATCACTAATAGAGACATTATTTTATGCTAATATTTCTATGCTGCTCTTAAAGCTGCTTTTTAGCCAGGCACTGAGCTACTGTAGAATTAATCCTGAGTTAAGGGAGAAATGTAAAACCACACACAGTTTGCTAGTATGGAGAGATGCTACGTGTGGGAAGGTGATGCCAAGGAAAGCACAAATATGGAGGAGGAATCTCCTGATTTATCTGTCCAATACTAGCTGCACTCCCACAAGGACATTTGGATTGGAAACAGCCTGTGTCCTGAAGTGTTTTGTGGTGTCATGGGGCATCAAGGACAGGTTCCACAGGAGGCAGAAGAGCCTCTGGACTATTCCCCACCAGCACAGCAGGGTTTAATCTGAGAAGTGTCACAAACGGAGACACTCTGAGACCCTTGTGAGGACATCAGGGAGGAACACACACACACAGCTGGATGCTCAGACTACCTGGCTTCTTTAACACTAGGCCTAAACAAGCAAAAGTGAACATGACTGCTCTAAGTGAAAGGAGGGAAATGAAAATCAAGGTGAGTATGGAACTAAAATGAAGCTATCAGACACATGGAGGAGGTAGGAGTGTGATCAAAAGCACTGTGAGGGAGCAGCTTAGAACCAACCTTTTTTCATTGGATGGTACAAATCCGGCTGAGGATCTAGCAGGAGGGAAAACAAAAACAAAAATAGCAGAGAAAGGAGATTAAGAGAGAAAGGAAAAAAGGTTTGTGCATGATTTCTGACTCAGACCCTGGGAAAAGCTTTTAGCCTACAGCTTTAGGCTCAGGACTCTGATCAAGCGTTTTTAAAATAAATACACACACACACACCAGCTGTCAACATCCAATGATACAAAAAAATAGATATACATATTTAAAAAAAGAAAGAATTCCTTCAGCCTTTCAACAGGCCACAGCACAATGATTTAACATTACACAAGAATTCTGTTGAAGACTGAAAATTAATTCCAGAGTCAAGATGCACTGTAAAAACTTAACATTCACTGCAAAATGAAAAGAGAGGAAAATTCTGCAAAGAGAAGAATAAGAAAATCATTAGAACAGCTCAGCAGACATTACTTGCAGCACTGCTTCTCCAGTGAATGAGGGGTCCTGTCAGGGTGACTGCTTTACTCTACATCACCCAAAGAGATTGGAGCTTTTTCTGTTTCAGCTGAGCCTACTGTCTAAGGAAAACCACCAGTAAACCCAGTGTTCAGTTCCACATACCTTCACTTTCAGGCAAGGCTGGGAAGGTTTTCACCTGGAACGGGTGGAAAGGTTTGCCATCCAGGGGAAATTCTTCACTCTCCTCAGAGCTCACTCTGACATCCACCTGGGACTCAGAAATGGACGATGTGAACTGATCCATGTCTGCACGCTGCTCCTGAAGCAGCTCATCTGAAAGGAATAAAAGGAATTATTACACAGACTGCATGAAACCTGGCAGTGACAGAAAGAGGCAGATGGTTTGAAGCAGGCTGAGGCAGGATGGCAGGGGAACACTGCTCTAAGGGCTGCCAGGTTATTTTATCTTGTGCATTTCATCTGGAATTCTCAGTAAAGGCGTTGGTTAGAAATGCATTCAAATAAGGGCCAAGAGGTTTGATGTGGCAAGAGGATTTGGCAAGATGAGACTAACTAACCCATAAGGGGAGAATGCATTTGCATTTTTTAAAGGGATCTTTTAAATCTCCCTTAGAGAGATTTAAAATAGCTTTGCTATTCTGAACATTGTTGACTTTTTCTTAAAGGGACAGTGAAAATTCTTGGAACAAGCTATTCTGACTGGCTATTTTGTAACATCCAGACAGTATCTAGCCTGAGCCCAAGCGCTTGTTGTTGTTTCTCTCTCAAAGGAGAGAGAAATCTTTTGGGAGCTCATTGGATATAAAAACTTGGGAGTCTTAACACAGCAGCATAGGGACTGGCATATACACTCACCAATCTCATCCTGGATTTCTTCAGCCACATATGGCACCTTGTAGAGCAGAGACAAGCTTTGATTCATCCGTTCCTCAATCACATGAAGATGCGTCATCACCTGCAGATGTAAAAGAATGCGTTGGAGTAAGCAAAAACTGTCAGTCACTTCACAGAACCAGTTCTTTCCTTGCTCAATAAAGTATCTATTAATGGTGGCTCTGCCATGGCAGGCAATAGGGGACACATATCCATCCAGTCCAATTCTGTGACCAGCGCTCTCACACTTCACTGGAACTGGCCATCTGCAGACAGTGCTCTCAGGAGTTTGGCAAATGCTGGGAGTAAGAGAGGATTCAGCTGACTCTCACTGTAACCAACTCTCCACTGCAAACACTAAAATGCCACCGAAGCTGGTATTTCTCATATGCCCAACACAGTCATAATTCATCTCCTGTAGCAGTGTTATTAAATGGATTATCATTCCTGACTGCTAGAAAAGATACAGGCAAAAGGAGCAGACAGGATATTTTATCAGCTCTGGTTTCAGAACAAAGGTGCTTTTCAAACCAGCTGTGGCATTACATTTGTCCTACACCCACTCGTTGGCAGCAGTATTCTCCCTTCCTTTGAGCAATACATTCAAGCTCTGGGCAAGCTCAAATCACTCCTCCCAAGCACATTAAATCCAGTGGTGAGGTCAGGCCTGACCTGAAGAGGGTGCTGCATAATCGGGGATCAAGGACAGCAAAGAAAACCTTTATATAGATGGCCAAACATTGCAAAAAGCTAGAGTCAGCTGGACCTGTTTCACAGTCTGATGTGTGCCTGACCTTTAAGAGCAAGGAAGAAAATTTAATTTTGCATGTGGCAGCTTGTCAATCCAAGAAATGGACTGAGGAGCTTAAAAGTGCATGTGAAAAGTAAAGTGAATGGAAATTGAACTGTACCACCCACATCCCTCGCATGTCGATTTGTTGACACTGCAGCCTTCAGAATTAATTGAGAACTGTTTAGGGTTTAGCTTAAGAACACAGTTCACACACTCTCTCCTGGGCTGTGGCAGTAGCAGAACAAAGTGCTGGGCCGGGCTGTGCTTGACATGTCTGAAAATGGGACCACGAATTCCACATGGAGAGCCAGGCACCATCATAACCACCACAGTTGCCACCACTCCTCCTGGATGTGCAGCTTAAGAAGAATCCCATAGGCAGTGGAAGACCAGGAGACAAGGTGAATGTGCACTGCCAACACCCAGAAAACAGGTGGAATCCATGGAATCTGCTACCTCCCAGGGTGAGGTTTGCTTCTGGAAAATCATTCTGACACCACTCTGCCCCTCACCAGAAGTGACAGCAACAGGCTCCAGATTTTTCCTACCCTTAACCCAGGACATTTCCACCTCCTGGTTATACAGTTTTTTATGCATTTTTTCCTCAGTGCCTACTTCTTCCTCTTGGCAGCACTAAATGTGCTCCACTGCACTGTCCCCCTGAAGCTCTCCATTCTTCTTGTTTATCTTTTGTGCACTGCAGAATTCAAAGAAACTCCAAAGCAGCATACCAGCCACAAACTGATATTAGGTAAAGCTGCAAAAGGACAGTGAGCTCTCTCTGAACCTAAGAATCCTTCCAAACAGATCTTTCAGGGTTAACAGACCATTCTTGATCTGAATTTTGAATTGGCCTTCCAGCACATCTTTCACTATTTTAAAACAAGTGAAAACAAGTATCAAAATAATTCCAAAGACTTCTGGAGTATCTGCAAGTACTCATACAAATACAAAAGCCAGATTTGAAGTAACATATTCACATACACTACCCAGCAGAAGGAAAAGGATTTCCTGGCTGTTCAGAAGTAAAAGACAGTGTAGTGGTGTAGTGGGTCTAGTGCAGGTCAAATGCCAGCACACCCACCAGAATTACTCATTTTCTGCTTTGAAAATAGGGATTACAAGGAGAGCAAAGCAGGCTCAGAACTTTCAAAGAAACTTTATTAACAGAATTAAAAGAAAAAATAATTAAAAAATCAAAATAAACCTTCAGAACACTTCTCTGCCCTCACAACTTTTCTTTTCCCCACTGACAACATAAAGAGATAAATTTGGTATTTTCAGTCAGTTTACCACTTTTAAAATAATCTTTCTTTAGTCTACTTAGGGAGAGGAGTCTCTCCTGCCATGCCATGGAGACTTTTCCACAAGAAACAGTTTTCTTCTGGTTTTAATTTTCACGATTAGCCCCTTCCCAGAAATCTGCAATCACCAAGTCCCTACCACATTTTGGTAGTTTTCCCACAACCACCACCATGGGCCACTTCAGCTTGTTAGGGTGCAATTTTAGGGACGAGCTGTTCTAGTACAGAAACAAAAGTTCTCTTCTTTTATCCCTGGGAACAGAGGTTTTCTTCTTCCATCCCTGGGGCAAGGGTTTTCACCTCTCTCATTTCTCTCTCTTCAAGCTTCTCATTGGATCACAGCTACTTCAACATCTGCTTGCTTCAACACAGGTGCCTCTGCTCACAGTCATGGTTAGAACGCTACCCAGATCGCCCCAGTGCATTCCACGAGTTACAGGGGAAAAAACCAAAACTCTGGTGTATCAATTATATCTTCACCATAGCCTTACAAGAGGATTTTAGCCCAAGACTAAGGCATCTCCTCATTCTCCTCCCATCTGGGATTTGACTCTTTCTTCACTGACCTTGGTGTCTCCATGTTGTTTCCTTTACGTGTCCTCACCCTTTCCTTTTCTCTCACTCAAGAGAGGACTGAGGTCTGCAAGTTTCACCTGTGCACTGAGAAGAGTTAATAACTCATCCAGGCCTGCGGACGGCCACGTGATCTCTGTGGGGCAGGGCCGCTCTGGCTGCACACCCGGTTCCTGGCCCCCACATGGTCAATCCCAGCCCCGGGGCTGCAGGGCCGCCTCTGCTCTCAGCCATGAGATTTTCCACGGTGCCAGCGGAACGGCTCGGCAGCCCTCAGCCGGAGCCACAGGGAGCCGGCCTGGCCCATCAGCCACGGCTGAACTCAGCATGGCAGAACGTGAGCCGAGCCCCCGGCTGAGCCAGCCAGGCTGCGCAGCACAGCAAGCCCGGCTAGCATCTAGTTACCTGTTCAAAAGCCAGAAGCAAGAGGGTTTTTTCCAGGGTTTGGTCATTTTTAAGTGTGATTTCACAGAGGTGTGTTTAGTTTTAAGTGGTTTGACAGGGTGCCTATATTCAAAACTAGCCAGTTGATTGGTTCATTTGGGTCTGGATGAAGCTGTTAGCAGTCCACACAGAGAATCACTTCCATAACTAATGGATTTCCTCTTACAAATGGTACAACATAAACCCATCAAAACCAGACTTTCTGATAAAGCTAACAACATTGATCGAGTACTTGGAAATGGTTACGATTTACGTGTTAGAAACCAGGCAATAACGCTGCAGAGGCACGAGAGAATTCCCACAAACCCCAAACACAGGCACTATGAAGATCAAGCCTAAGGAAGGAAACACAGACACTTGGAAGAAGTGAGGAACCCTGTTCAAGAAAACCAAGTCCCCAGCAAATACATTACAAGGGTGCTTGATAAAAGGAAATGTAAAACTGATAATGACCTAGGTCTAAACCCCTCAACTTGCCACTGTGACCAACAATGCATAAAACAGAGCTTCAACTTTTAACACTGTCAGTCACCAAGGAAAACCATGCAGCGAGTACATCTGGTGACAGGAAGTAAGCACAGGAGAGAGGGAGAGCTCCACAAGGATGAAGTTGCAATACACAGCTTGCAGAGCCTCCAACAGCCCCAGGGCTGGACAATAATGGCTCCCTTGACAGAAACCCCCTCATACCTGGGATTTCATCTGTGCAGCCTTCTCCGGATCCACTGCCAGAACATGCTGGTAGTGGCGGATGGTGTGCAGCCTATCCTTGTTCTCGGCACGCACATAGCGCTTCAGGGCCTGCAGGATGCGGTGGGGCTGCAGGACAGGAGCAGGGAATAGGTCAAACCACTGGTGTCAACTCCAAACCCACAGCTGAAAACAGCACTTCAGGTGTGAGCCTACTTTGGTGCTGGACAGATCTATCACCTGCACTCACCCTCCGGATTTTTTATTTTTATTTTAATTAAGCCGGTTTGATTCAGAACACTTAAAATTAAGTCAATATAACTCAGAGCACCACATCTTATGAGCTGTGCTTAATGGACACCAAACAAAGCAGAGATTTTTTCTCCCCAGGCAGGAAGGAGTGGGAGTCAATTACAGACCCACTGATAAGTCTGCAGCACCAACTTCCACAATGAAGAAGCTTTCCTAGGAACCAATTCCCAGTTTCTGCAAGTCACAGGCAATCTTCTCATCAAGACATTCCCACCTGCCATCCTACCCAATGCTATCCTACCGGAAAAATGTGTAGGGAAGAAACTCACACGTGGTGGGTCAGCCTGCAGGGCAGCCAGGTAGTTCTCCAGGGCAATGCGACGGCGATCGTTGAGCATGGCTTCCACACGAGCCAGGTGAGTCTCTACCAGCTGCTGCTTCTCACTCGCTGCTTCTTTCTCCAAAGATTTTACCATGGCCTGGAAGTGCTAGAACAAAGAAAATAATCTGGGTGAAATGCACTGTGTGATCAACACCATCTGAAACTCCTCAGAACTAACAAAGACAGTAAAACTCCACATTCAACCCATTTACAGTTAGGAGAGAAAGGCATGGAAAAATGCTGATGCAGATTTCATCTCTGCAAATTCAGAACACAAGCCATTTCAAAGGTCTGAAGAGTGAAAAGGACCTTGCACATAAAGACTATGCTGGGGATGGGAGATCCAGGCTGTGCTGAAGAACTGACACAATATTAATTCTTTCCCTCAACCCTGCAATACAATAACAGGATTGATCCCTTCAGCCTGAAGCCATTAATTTGAATTTGCAAAAGTTTACAAAGGTACTTCATAGCAAATTTTCCATCAGCGTGCCTTCAGATCAAATCTCTCTGTATTCTTTTAGAAAGGTCATAACCCTCATTTCTAAACCAACCAGAACAGTCCACTAAGTGTTACGTTCCAACAGAGATAATGACAAACTTCTGCATTTGCGCATAGTTCCAAATAGTGACTTATATAAAAAATGCAGAGAGAAAACTGTGTTCCAGGATAAAATCCAAAGTGGGCTTAAAAACTGGAGTCAACCACTTCATTGCATACTGGTTTGAGACAAATTCACAGAGTTGTCACTGCCAGAAGAGCCTTGCCCTAATGATCCCACACTGCAATCTCTCATTAACTCCACAGTCCAACTGAACCCTCCTCATAAGGCACAACATTTGCATTTTGGCAGCAAATCAGCTTCATCTGCTGTCTAAGCTGTTTTTACTAAGTCTGGCCAAGCAGGAAATGTGTGCCCAGAGAGGCAGAGCTGACTCTGAACCAGGCTCTGAGGCCAGTGTTAGTGCAAAACAGGCCAAAGGTCCGAAATTACAATTTGGCTCCACTGATGCTACGCCTGAGGTGCGAGATCACTTCCTACTAGTGTGTGTAGGAAAGGACTTGGCATAGTATCAGATCATCTCCAGTTCAAGGAACAAAGCAAACAATTGAATCAAACCTCCTCTAAAAGGCAGCTGTTGACAGAGCAGGAAGGCTGTTCTTGCATCTCAGTTGTCTTTTAGCTCTGAATATTGCCCTCTCTCTCAGTAACTTTCCCCTTAGGATCCTTCCACTCTTACCTGGATCAGAGTCTGCCTTTCTGCCTTGGGGAGATTAACAGCCTGGTGCTCTGCTTCCTCCCACTCCTTTTTCACCTGGACAGCAAAAGGACAGAACACATGAACAAGACACAAATTTATATCTTATCTTTATGAGCTGCTTTGCCTTCACAGGCAGATCCTAACACAGCCTGGCTGGGTTTTGAAGGCACAGAAGAGCTGTTGTGGGGTTTAAGCCTAGCACTTAATCCCTCTGAGTAACAAGCCAAGCTTCACAGAATCCTGTAAGGGTTTAGGCTGGAGGGGACATCCAAGATGAGCTGGAAGGCTCATCTTGTTCCACCCCCTGCCATGGGCAGGGACATCTTCTACTAGACTGGATGACTCCAAGCTCTGTCCAACCTGGCCTTAAACACTTCCAGGTATGAGGAATCCACAACCTCTCCAGGCAACCTGTGCCATGGTTTGACCCGGAAACAGGATTTCTGGGATGCTGTAGATAGGGCCAATGAGTGCTCAGATTTGAGTATTGCCATCTGGCCCAACCACTGGGCATTGGATCCACCTCTGAGAACACAGGGTAAAAGCAGGGCTCTCCCCCTGGCAGTTTCTCTTTGGATTTCCGGCGGGAAGGAGTTGGGTCTCTCCCCCGGCCCAGTTGCTGGCTGGACGAGGGGAGGGGAAAAGCCATGCGGGCCGGCCCGGGAGAGGTCGGCCTGGCCCCCCCAAGGGTGGAAGGAAGAAGTAAAGAAATGCCGAGAAGCAATGTGCAGCCTGTTCCCCCCCCTTGGAGACAGACAGAGAGAGAGTGCAGCCTGTGTTTGTGGCCGTTACCTTGAAATTCAGTAAACATGTGCTGGCAGCAGGCAGCCCGGCTGAGGAGATGGGGGGGGGGGGGGGGGGGGGGGTGCAGCCAGGAGTCCAGCCGCCTGGAGGAGTTTTTAACCCTTCTTGGACAATGAAAACTTCACAGAACATTAACCCTTCCTAGACGAGTGATGAAGGTCTGGACCAGAGAGAGAGAGAGAGTGAGAAATGTTGGAAGAATGGAGAAGATGGAGTGGCATTTTATGCTGGACTCTTTTGTGTAGCCATGGACAGAGCCGTGTTCCATGTGATACAGAGACTGAGTCCAGGGGGAGAAATGTCCTAGAGCCAAAGAAGATTCAGTGTGGGTACCCCTCGGCCCCAGGGGATATGGGGGGGGACAGATGTCCCAAAGGTGAGATACTGTGCTTTTCTGGAACTGGACAAAGCATCCTTAAAAAGGCAACCCTGGAAGCAGCCCTGATCCCTGTTCGGTGGTGAGAGCACCGGAACAAGGACGGAAAAGGCCACCACGACACACGGAAGGACTCCCTCTCCTCTTGAGGAGCTGAAAGTTGAGCATTCTAAAGGGGTGGTGCTGGACCCAGAATTGGTGATTTTGGAAGACGTATTGTATTGGGAATTTAGGGGGGAGGAGGAGGAGAGTGTTTTTGTGAGGTTTTCATTTTCCTTGTGTTTTCTTTTCTTTTGTGGGTAGTTTAGTAATTGTTTTTGTAGTTTAGTTAATAAATTTTTCTTTTTTTCAAGTGGGAGCCTGCTTTGTTTATTCCTGGTCAAAATCTCACAGCAGACACATTTTCATGGGGGCATTTGGCCTTGTGCCAGTGTCAAAACATTCACACAGGGCTTCAGCACCATCTGATAAAGAATTTCTTCCCAGCATCAATGTAATTTCTCTCTCTCAACACTGGAGAAATAAAAATCTGACTCCCACGGTGTGGTCATACTGATAGAAACACACAGAAGGCTGCAAACTGGAAAGCAAGTCACTTCATCACCAATTTTTCCAGTAAAACAGGCAGCAGCCGACACACCAACAACCACACAGCAAAGCCTGCAGGCTGACACTCACCCGGTCCATGCGGTTGTGGTGCCTGACCTCCAGCTGCTCCTTGGCCTTCTGGAAGCGGGCATGCTCATTGTCATCAGCAGGGGTTTCAAAATAGACATCCACATCATCAGTTGGCACTGCATGAAGAGGGAAGGGTAAACACAGTCAGAAACCTGCAATCCTGGATTGCGGAGTGCAAGGAAAGGACTCTCCATGCCTGCCTAATTAATAGTCTG
This sequence comes from Ammospiza nelsoni, assembly GCF_027579445.1. Lineage (NCBI taxonomy): Eukaryota > Metazoa > Chordata > Aves > Passeriformes > Passerellidae > Ammospiza > Ammospiza nelsoni. Next base: position 590,510 of record NC_080656.1, on the reverse strand, counting down.
GCAAGCTGAGCCTACTGAACCACCACCTTCCAGAGTCTGTTTTAGAATCTTTACAGTGCCAATTTTCTGTCCAACATCAGCTCAAATGGCAGTGATGACCACAGCTCCCAGCACTGCTTGGCCTGTGCAGTGCTGAGGTGAGCAGCACTCAGCTCCAGAAACACAGTGCCTGGCATGACAGGATAAAGAACTACTTTTCCCTTCCCTTCCACATTGGCCTTGGATGGTTTAAGTGACATTCTGTGCATTAGCTGTTCGCTGACAAGCTGGCTCCAGACGTCATTAACATGATTAGGGAGTTTGACAATATATCTGCACAAAAGCAGGATTTTACACTTTTCAAACCTACCTTCCCCTACCAGATGCACCATGCAGGACTTACAGGCAATGATATTAGACAAGACAGCAACAGAAGGAGACTCAGTGTGACAAAGTGACTTGTCCAGTACACTGAATGGTTTGTAACTTCAAGACATCCAAATTCGACAAGGAGAAAAACAAAGTTTGAGAACTGATAAACTTCAAGCATCTACAGAATTCACATCAGGGGCTCTGTATTTCTTATACTGCAGTTCAGGAAGTGCTGAAAGTGCTCCTGTGCTATGGTTTTAGGAACTACACATCCCAGAGCCTTTCTGAAAGATCTATGGCAAACATGATGCACTCTGTTGTTACCCTTCACCTGAGGGAAGGCACAAAGGGACAGTTAAGGCAACCTGTCATCCATAAGAGTTATTTGGGTGGAAAAACCTCCAACATGTCATTAAAGACAGCATACAGAAAAAAATTACCTGGCACTTCAGCACGAACACTGAATAAGAATTCAACATGCACTGCACCCTTCCCTCTGACTAGGGGGAAATAATGACAACATACATCACAGGCACTATTGTTGCGTGCAAGGGACAATGTCATATCTGTTCCATATTCTGGCCCTGCTCCTGGCATTTCTGAACCAGGCTTGGACACAGAGAACTCTCTTCCCAGCCCCAAATCCTTCTGTAACAGGACAATCTTTTGTACAAAAAGCTCCTGACATCCGCATCTTTTCTTTCACCGCCTCAGTTAGATCAGCCCAATCTAAAGCACTTGCATGAAGCACATTTTGTAAACAGGATTATGGCTGTATAGTCAGGCTGCCAAGCCCCAGATAACACAAAAAGCCTTTCAAAAGCTTTAATGGTAGCTGAAGTGGAAGTGCTGGAGTTCAATAATAAGATTAATAAAGAGGTTAAAATGTTTTTAGTAGTTTTATCATCTGATATAAAAGCCAGTTGAAACTGGTGCCAAAAACCTTAAGCACTCAAAAACACAGGCATTGAGATGTGATTTGTATTTCATACCAAGCTGAAAATGGTAATCTGAATTCTATACTACTGGTCTGACATTTCCCAAAATCAAAGTAGCAAGAAAATGCCTACTACCAGGAGAACAGTAGCCCGCTTTTCAGGACCTACTGTCAAATGTATGCATGGTAACATGACTGGGGAAAGCAAGGGCTTCCTTACATATATTTTGATTAAAAAGCCAGTTAGGCAAGAGGCCAGATACAGCCCCTGGTCCCTGTTATAGATTGGGAAGAGGACAGCTGAGCCCTCAGCAAGAGCTGCAAGTCACCAGGGAGCACAGACAGCATATGGCGAGGGGCACTTTCCCGAGGAACAATCACCCTGCAGACCTAGGGAAGCAGAGACAGGAGGAGACTGCTGCAAAGGGACAGACACCAGAACCAAAGGAATAAGCTACAGACGGGTCCTCTATTGCCCAAGGGAAGGAGGAGACACCACACGCCAGACAGACAGTGGCCAGCTGCAAAAGGCCAGTGGGAGGCAGGACTTACTCATCTTTTTACACACAGCCATACAATACTCCTCTGACTCAAAATTGTTCCTGTTGCCTCCGCAGCCTCCATATATAAAGCGAATGCATTTTCTCTTGTTAGGATCGAAGTACCAACGAGGCATCACAGCCCGGCAGGGCCCTGTCATGGCCTCCTGGGAGCAGACAGCTGTGTGGAAATGGGTGAGAACATGAGCTAGTGAGGAGCACAGGCCTTGCCGAGCGATTTACATGATGCAGAGGTGGCTCTATTTCACCCCTTCCTCTGAGGCACTGGCCTCAACATTGCTGCTGCACCAACCCAAGGGCTTCTGTCAGTTTTGGGGGGGGCTTAACATTCCAATGCATCCATTACAAGCTGGTCAGGGAGATGCCTGCACGTGGTGCTTTGGATAGCCAAGCAGCTCACTCTGTCTCTAAATTGAGCTCTCATCTGTGAGAGATTTCTCCAGAGCCAGGGGCTGAGACAACAGGAATCTGTTCTGCTGATACCACAGAATTATGCCCCAGCTACCCCAGTAGGAGACCCTCCACTCTATAAAACCAGAAGCATGAAAAGCCAGTCAATTAGGGCTGCTTTAAAGCATCAAAGGATGTTCAGTTCACTGCACTCTGCCTGGACAGACATTCTACATCTTACAGGGCAAGAGTAGGAGTAAGTGAAAAAGCAGGCTAAACAAAGGGATTGACCTCCATGCCAGCCTCAGACACTGAGGTTTTAAGGTTTGAAACATCTATGCACCAAATATTAAAACTCCACGTAGCCATGGTACGTGGAATGCTTCATGGTGAGCCAGCAATAGCAGCTGGGCTGTTTTGAGGCAAGAGAGCAGATAATAGCGTATAAATTAGCAACTGTTCATAGCACTTCAGGGAAAAAAAGACTGCATACTCCCAAAACAGACACCCCAATCATATTCCTCCAAGCCTCTTACAAAACCTGCAGATCTGCAACAGCCCTGTACACATATGAGCTAAGCCTTGTCTCAGCAAGGAAAATCATCTGCAGCATGCTGGCATTTTACCAAAAAGATGCGAGAACTGCTGGCAATGATTCAGTGATCTGTAGCTAATTGAATTTCTTTCCCTCTCCGCTCCTCCCTCCTCTGCAGACACTTCTACATGCAAAGTGTAAGACATCACATAATGCTAAGGCGTCACATCATGAGCCCTCTGCAGAGGCACCTACCGCTCAACAAAAGCTGCCACCAGCACAGTAGATTATACTACTGCAGAAAGTCTATCTTAACATATAACAAAGTTGGGGCAGTCGTGCTGGCTTTCTTTTGTGGAAGAGAAGTGTTTTGCAAAGGCCGCACCAAGGATGTTCCTCACCCTTAAATGACCAGGTGGCACATCTGCAGAGTATGGCCCACCACTTCCAGCTTCCTCATTTTAAGCTGGTATAAACCACCAGATTTTAAATTTACAGTGTACCCCAAATGTCCCTTTAAGATTTTCCAAAATTTGCAGATACGGCTTTTCTGACTCATCACTGCACCTTCACAAGGTGCTTGCTCAACATGCCACACACTGGGCTTCCTGCCAGCAGAACTGCTGTTTATCTGGAAACATATGGCCCATGCTCTAGAGAGTTAATTTCAACACTTGAAACAAGCATCATCAGCTTTCCTCTGTTTGCTAACTTATCTGGCAAATAAAACTTCCAAGTGGCACTTATCGGCTTGATCAAAACCCCATCACTAACAGACAGCCAACAGGAATGATCTCAAGGGAGCAGGAGGCCTGTGGACTGGAATGTGTCTTACATTTCATGTCACTGCTCACTTCTTTTTCAGACATAGCCTTGTCACTGCTGGGCTCTGTGGGTGTCTCTTCATTGTAGTCATCATCAACCTTGTAGCTGTCATAGTAGTAATCACGGTCTTCCACCACATCCTCCTCCTCTTCCCCTTCATCATCCTCATCCTCATCTTCCTCCACAGCTGTTCCTGTGAAGTCTTCTACACCCGCCTCTGTAGGGAACTCACTGGAGGGACACAGATAAATTAGGGAGTAAGGTTAAGGCTAATCACTTGGATGTACCTGAATAATGATTCTTTCCATCCGTTCTAGAAACAATGGAAATGGGAAAAATAAAGTATACTAACTATTAATTAGCCCATCACTCACAGCAAGGGGACATCCCTTATTACAGACACTCCTGCTGTTGCAAGCAGAGATTCTCCATGGCTCTGCCTTCATGCGGCCTCTTTCCATTGTTCAGTAAGTGAAAGTCTAACCCTGTTGAGTCAGGCTCCTACTATAGAATCCCAGAATGGTTTGGGTTGGGAAAGACGTTTAAGCCCATCTTGTTCCACCCCCTCCCCTGGGCAGGGACACCTTCCACTATCCCAGGTTGCTCCAAGACCCATCCAACCTGGCCTTGGACACTTCCAGGGATCCAGGGGCAGCCACAGCATCTCTAGGCAGCCTGTGCAAGGGCATCACCATCCTCACAGGGAAGAATTCCTTTCCAATATCCCATCTAACACTCCCTTCTGGCAGGGTAAACCCATGCCCCTGCAGGCCCTTGTCCAAAGACCCTCTCCAATTCTCTTGGAGACTGCTTAGGCATTGGAAGGGGCTCTAAGGTCTCCCTGGAGCCTTCTCTTCTCGAGGCTGAATGACCCCAACTCTCTGCAGGTATGAAGGGAGAGGGGGTATTTAGCTCCTCCAGTAAAAGGGGGACTGCAAAGTCATTTGTCCTCTTCAGGCTTAGAACACTTCTTTCAGAAACTCAGAAGTACAGAAATTTGCTCAATCCTCGCAACAAGGGAGTTGCTGTGTGAAATATTCCCAAGCAGCAGCTTCATGTGCCAAGCTTTCAATATCTATACCAGTAAGAACTCTACCTCTTGTAGAGGTCATAGTCTTCATCCTCATCCTCTTCCTCTTTGGACAGAGCCTCATCCACAACCTTAGTCTGAGGACAGCACACATATTCTGTGCCGTGGAACTGGTCCACTCCGCAGGGCAGCAGCATCCCGTAGCTGTGCAGGACCATCCCTTCTGTCAGACAGGCCTGAAAGGGAAGCCCATTCACGTCAGTCCAGCACCATGCTCTTCCTCTGGATAAAGCTCAAGTTTGCCTATCAGAGATCTCAAGAATGGCTTAAGTTTTACAGCAAGAACAACAGTAATATATGACCTAAATCTGAACATTAAAGGAGAGTGGAAACTTGTAGCATTAAAAAAAAAAAAAAAAAAAAACCACAAATGTCCCAGATTCAGAAACACCCAGTACTTCCTGGTGCTAACATTTCACACCCTGGCCCCAACAACTGATGGTCTGTCAACGTGGCAAAGTTCAGGAAAAAAAAGCCCTAAACATTTTGTGCCAAATCAAGGGAGAACACTTGAAAGAGTCAGAAAGGGTGTTTTTTCTTCTGGGCTGGCCATTTCAGTAAACTTTACCTATTAAACTTTACATTGTAGTAAGTGAATAATTGCTCAAATGGACTTTGTGTCAAGATTTTTTTACCAACTGTAAGGTTAAAATCAATCAGATAATTCAAGAAAAAGTTAAATGTAAAGTACACTTAGACATTATGTCTATATACTTCTCTTAAGCAAAGGAAACACTTGGCTTAGAGGTGCCCCCAAAAGAATGAAGAAAAGCTTTATTATGCCCGTCAGAACCCTTTTGTGCTTTACTCTGTTTCAACACTGTTTTTAAATGTGCCAAGTATTGCTGGAAAAGTTCTACAAACACATTTAAAGTAAATGATTTTTCAATTTTCTAGACATTAACAAGTTTACCCTCAGTTAAAAGACATTTCCTCTAGTATAGCTTTATTTAGACAGATTTTTGCTCACATGATTTTAAATAACAAGGAATTTTAAGTGGAGTATTCTTAACTGGTCATTGTATTGCTGTTTCTACAATTGTTGCTTCTACAAAATGGAAAACAAGCACATACTGTCATGATCTTGTTTTTATTACCCCAGCTTCAAATGGGAGTGCAGAGCTTTTACAACAGTTCAGCTAGCCAGACAGAAAAAACACACACACCACCCCCCCCCCCCCCCCCGCGCCAAACCATGGGCTAGATTTATTCTGAGAATATAATCCATCCCTTATGTAAAACCTCTACTCATCAGTCCAACAAAACTCAGATTTCTCCCAGGCAAGCCCTCCCAACCAAATCCCCAGCAGCAGAACGTACATTAAAGCAAAATGTCCAAGAAAAATATGAACTATCCTACGCTCACTGTAACTCCCTGGGAGAAAAAAAAAAAAAAAAACAAAAATAAAAAGGGATGAACCATTGGTTAAAGCAGTATTGCAGAGAGCTGATTTCAACTCCTACCTCTGTGATATGGATAAGCTATTTAGGAGAGTTTTTAATGAAGAATAACTCAATTGCTAGACAGATTTTTTATGTCACTTGAGTACTTTTAAATTTTCATTTCCTTGCTGTCAGCCTTAGTTCATTGACTAGAACACGGAACAGCAATACAGAGAGAAACACTGCTATGCTCCAACACTACAAACATCCGAGTGGACAGACCCAGAATAAACACTCCTGTCCCAGTGGCTCCATTACCTCCTTTGCCACAGTGTGCCAGTGCTGGTGGCTTTCACACACATCCATGCGCTCCTTGTGGAAGAACCGGCACTTCTCAGGCACCAACAGGACATCACTTACAAACTCACCCACTGGAAAACACAATGGTCACAGTTCACACGTGTCAGCAAATAAAGCCTCCCAGAACTCCCCGAAAGGGCACTCCGTGTATGTGTCAGCAGTTCCAGTTGAACCAGGCAGAAATACCAGTTAAAGTGTAGCCATTTTTGTTTGCCAAGCCGAGTTTCTTGGCCAATGCACCTTTTAATGGGGTCTAGTGCAGGTCAAATGCCAGCACACCCACCAGAATTACTCATTTTCTGCTTTGAAAATAGGGATTACAAGGAGAGCAAAGCAGGCTCAGAACTTTCAAAGAAACTTTATTAACAGAATTAAAAGAAAAAATAATTAAAAAATCAAAATAAACCTTCAGAACACTTCTCTGCCCTCACAACTTTTCTTTTCCCCACTGACAACATAAAGAGATAAATTTGGTATTTTCAGTCAGTTTACCACTTTTAAAATAATCTTTCTTTAGTCTACTTAGGGAGAGGAGTCTCTCCTGCCATGCCATGGAGACTTTTCCACAAGAAACAGTTTTCTTCTGGTTTTAATTTTCACGATTAGCCCCTTCCCAGAAATCTGCAATCACCAAGTCCCTACCACATTTTGGTAGTTTTCCCACAACCACCACCATGGGCCACTTCAGCTTGTTAGGGTGCAATTTTAGGGATGAGCTGTTCTAGTACAGAAACAAAAGTTCTCTTCTTTTATCCCTGGGAACAGAGGTTTTCTTCTTCCATCCCTGGGGCAAGGGTTTTCACCTCTCTCATTTCTCTCTCTTCAAGCTTCTCATTGGATCACAGCTACTTCAACATCTGCTTGCTTCAACACAGGTGCCTCTGCTCACAGTCATGGTTAGAACGCTACCCAGATCGCCCCAGTGCATTCCACGAGTTACAGGGGAAAAAACCAAAACTCTGGTGTATCAATTATATCTTCACCATAGCCTTACAAGAGGATTTTAGCCCAAGACTAAGGCATCTCCTCATTCTCCTCCCATCTGGGATTTGACTCTTTCTTCACTGACCTTGGTGTCTCCATGTTGTTTCCTTTACGTGTCCTCACCCTTTCCTTTTCTCTCACTCAAGAGAGGACTGAGGTCTGCAAGTTTCACCTGTGCACTGAGAAGAGTTAATAACTCATCCAGGCCTGCGGACGGCCACGTGATCTCTGTGGGGCAGGGCCGCTCTGGCTGCACACCCGGTTCCTGGCCCCCACATGGTCAATCCCAGCCCCGGGGCTGCAGGGCCGCCTCTGCTCTCAGCCATGAGATTTTCCACGGTGCCAGCGGAACGGCTCGGCAGCCCTCAGCCGGAGCCACAGGGAGCCGGCCTGGCCCATCAGCCACGGCTGAACTCAGCATGGCAGAACGTGAGCCGAGCCCCCGGCTGAGCCAGCCAGGCTGCGCAGCACAGCAAGCCCGGCCAGCACTGCAGCAGAGCAGGGCCCAGCCCAGTCCCACCCAGCCTGGTGCAGGTCCAGTTACCTCTTCAAAAGCCAGAAAAAAGAGTTTTTCCCAGGGTTTGTTCATTTTTAAATGTGATTTCACAGAGGCACCTTCATCTCTCTTAATTGGTTTGACAGGGTGTCAATATTCAAAACCAGCCAGCTGATTGGTTCCATCAGGTCTGAAGGAAGCTGCCAAGGTCTTTACAGGGAATCACTTCCATAGGTCATGGATTTTTGCTTAAATACATTAAACCACAATGTATTGTGGTTTAATGTATTTAAGGAAACGTTGTGCCTTGGGGGTTTGGTATATTCTTAAAGGAGACTAGTCAGACCAGCTATAAAAATTATTTCTGAGAATCTAAAGAAAAATAGAGCCTCTGAGAGTCCAATGTAAAACGATGAGCATGCTGTGATTCTGCTGACCCCGAAAGCTGAATGCAGAGTTTACAGTGCAACTTAATCAATAGTTGTTCTTCCATGAAAGGATTGGCTGAAGAGATTTCACTCAAATCTTTGAGAAGACTGTGTCTGCACTAAGAAGTTTCAAACTACCAAATCACCTATTTTCAAATGAGCTGCATCATACCAAAGTTCCTTCATGCTGTCTGCTGCTGTAACAGCCTGGAAATTTTTATATGCTGAGAGCGTTATCTATGTTTTCAGTATTTGAGCAAATCTTGTTTGGTTTTCATTTTTTTTTCCAGATGGTTCAATTCAAGATCAACCACAGCACATTCACTGCCCTAACCAAAACACAGAGAGCTGGAAAATAAAAACTATACAGCCTAAATATCAGAGTACAACCAGAGTCAGCAAATACATTGCATTCCAGTATCTAGATAACCTCAACCTCACTAGCATGAGGAAGCTTTGGTACAATCCTTGTGCCAAACCCAGACTTTTGCTTTTGGAGAAGATGGGAGAGAATCTGTCTGCTGTACAGACTCTACTTTTTGGACTTAAAAGCTATTTAGCCTAAATTTCTATCATCATTCAGCCTGGTACCAACACACATGAATTACGGATCAGAAGCAATTGAGGATCATGTCCAGTTCTTACCCAAGAAGTCCCAGCAAACACTGCCACTGGAATCCAAACATGAAATTTGCTCCAAGCCAAGGTTCTTCCTTCTTGCAGATTCAAATGCTGCATTCATTAACTTTAAAATAAGGAGAGAACTAGATGCTCTGAGAAGACCAGGAAAAGATCTTCAGCTCAAGTGTTTTAAAGCAGCATTCCCTGCACACGTGACCAGTAGTATTAGGAGCAGCAGCATTTGTTAAAATTGGAGAAAAGCTTGTAAGTCAAAGACTTTTGCTCACAGGAAAAGACTTTTGGAGAAGACTTTTCCAGAAAGCAGAATTCTTTGTCAAACCAATCTTTCACACCATCTTTTCTAAATATATTTTAAATATTGTTTGCATGACCGATATTTTTGCAGATCCTTACTGTTGATACTAAATGATCATGGATACATCTACAAAGTACAGAGAAGTTAGTTTAGAGTTAGATTACCTGATAACTGAAGACAGTGAAATCAAATTACCTTCACCATCCCTTTGCGATTACTTATATTTTAAACTAAAAGAGATATTGTATTTTCCCCATTTTCTCACCTCAAACAGGCCAGTTAGACTTTTTTTAGTTAATAGTCTTTCATCTTACTCTATCAGGAAAAGTTTAAATGCTTCTGGTAAGAAAAGTAAAACTGAGCAAACTTTAAAACCAAGGGACTCTGGTTCTGGGTTCTTCTCTTCACTTTTCAAATACAAAGGAGTTTTCCTTGTTGGGGTAGGGGCAGGGAAGATTAAACAGGGTATGGTGACAGGATCCTACCTCAAGGTCCCCTGTATATTAATGCATCAAGGAAAACACAACTAAGAAAGGGAACAAAATCCCCCAGTTTGACTATAATCCCAGAGAAATGCATAATCCATTTAGAAGAAGCAATTTGTGGAGTGCTGAAGATAGAGGTTTTATAGACATATGGCCTCCAGACTTGCAACTCAGATCTGAAAACCAAGACTGCCTCACAGGCTGGGGCCTGCAAATCATGAACACTGTGAAATATACTAATGAAAAACCTGAATAGTTTAATGCTAATCAAATTTTAGGGCAGTGTCAGTAAAATCAGCTTATTTTTTAGCTGGAGAATAGCCTAGGGGAACGACTATTTCTAAAAGAGATGACTCCTTATAAATCCAGGGATCTTGCTTCCATCCTTATTTCCATCAGAAGTTCATCTTATGATCAAGAGATGATCATAAGGAGATCCTTATGATCCAGTTTGGCTTGGTCGTTTCCCAAACCTGAATTTCCACATCTATAAAGACAAGCACCTTTCTCCCAGGATGTGTCCACAATAAATTCTGTGTTTAATGAAGTGCTTTATGATTGTCTCATGGAAGGCATTACATAAAGGACAAAGCACACACATGGTTCTGCTGCTTTGCCGGTATTATCCTTTGTCAAATCACATGGCAACCTGAGATACGGACACAAATGATGAAAACTGGTTCCTACTCAATGCTCCCAGCAATCAGTTGGGAGCATCCAGTAGGAGGTCTCTCCCAAGACCTCTTATAAGTCTTTTCCAGTGGATAACTGAAAAGAAAGCCAGCTGAGACTAAGCTCACTCCTAAGAACATGCAGTGCAGTGGGGCAGCGCAGTGACACCCACAACCCACAGGTCAAAAGTCACAAGTTAACCAGTTAAAACATGCTGCCTGATTCCAGGGGATGGGGACATTCTGGAAAGTACCATGAAATCCATCACAGTTTATCTCATATTCTTTCACAGTTCAAAATGGGGAAAGGAGATACAGCTGTAAGAAAAAGAGCCTCTTTGAAACAGCTAAGTTTAAATATAGCCATTGAAATAAAATAGAGATCTCTTGCCAAGGCCAAGCAGGAAGCCTGAGCACACAGAGCATTTAAGTCTCCAAGGCAACAAAATATTAAAGCTTCACAAAAATAGGATCAAAGTATTAAATCCCAGTGTTTTTGTGGTACTCAGATACAATAGTCTTCAGGTTTTTATGGCATTTGCAGAGAGAATGGGGATTTGTTTCTCATGCCAGGCACCATTATTCTACCACAGCTGTTACCAAGCTGTCGATCTGCTCCAGAAAGGCAGAGTTCCATCTCGTGGGAAGAAAAACATGTCAGAAAGAAAAACAGTGAAAGTTGTCTTGTATCAGGTTGTCATTTCCACAAGTCTAACAAACTGAGCTGCTCTCTCTGTAAGAATCCAGGAGGCAGCCCCTTGCTTCTCCCACAGGAAGGCACAGCACACCCACAAGCACACTCACCCAGGCACTTGTATGGCACAACGATGTGAGTGTGGTCCTTGCACTGCTTCTTCCCACGCTTGCACCAGCTGTCAATGCTGACGGGCTGGTTGGCTTCTACCACGTTGGTGATCTGAAGGTCTGGGTACATCTGGGGAACAGCACAGACAGAGAGGTTTCTCTCCAGAAAGGACAGAGAATGTGCAGAGCAGCTCCTACCAGAGTAGTAAGGCTGATTCTCTACACAAGAACGACTTCAACTTAGGAACAAGTTGGAGTTTGCACATGGACACACAACTCTGCTCTGGATCAAGCTCAGGACAGCTAGAGACATAAAAAAGCTCCAGCTGTCTGTCACACAGGGCTTCAGAAATAGATATGCCATTGCCTTGAGGCAGGAGAAAGCCACATCAGGGAAGAGTCCTCACTGGCACTAAGCTGAGAGGTCTGGATTGGCACAGCAGTGAAGGAGGAGTATTTGGGTATTTGGCTTTGGAGGAGATGTAGCTGTTTAATTCTTTCTGGAGCAGTACAATACCCCCGGAACAGCAATCACCAACAAAATGAGTTTAGTACCATCTTCAGACTCTCTCATCACTTGTCAAAATATGCACCCACCTCCTCAGGTTTCCTCATGCCTGGTCCATTTATGATGTATTAATTTGATCCTTATACCCTGGTTCTCAAGTCCAGACACTGACTTATATATAGGCTTCTACCACATGAAAAAACTGCAGTCCCAGTTATATCAGCCTTGTAAAACAGTTTAAAAAGTTTTCCAGTCTAGACACGGTACAGTATGTTGCTTTCCCATTAATAAAAATACATTCCTTGTGGTATTTTACGCGCCTGTCACCTCACAGGAGCAATTAAAGACACTGGACAAGACCAGTATGTTACAGTATATTTTTAACACACTAGAAGATGATTACATGTTTTTCAATAAAGTCTAAAGAGCTTAAAAATACTGACAAAATTTGATTAAAATATTTTTCTAAAATTCTGCCTGATCTGAGCACATCACTAAAACAGCATCGCTGCATTCTAACTAAAATAGGTGTCAGGTTCCATTTTATGCAACAGAGAGCAGATACTGGTTAACCAGCTCAGGGCAAGAACACTGGGGTAAAGCCCTGCAAACATATGAAGATACCTCTGACTGACAGACCAAGGACCTTCTGCAGCAGTAGGAGCTGATGGGAGGCAGCTTCTAAACCCCGCTGCAGTGTCCTCCCTGCTCTTCCTGGACAACAACACAGCAGGATAGTGCAGAGAATTGGACTAGGCAAAAGCAAGCGCATCTCCTACAGGGTTAATTTGCTACTGAGCAGCTAAATTGGAATCCAATTCCTTCACAGCAGTGAAGATTCAGGATCACACAGAAAGTCTCACCTCCTGGCAGTATTGCAGAATCTCCTCCTTTCTTCCAAAGCAGGTCTTGGTCCCAGAAGTGTCAGGTTCCCATTTCCCAGTCTGGATGTTGACATGCATATTTAGCTTCCCACAGAACATGGCAATTTGAGGTTCTGCCACTGCAAACCCTGTCCCAGCATTGGCTGCAAGGGCCTGTGAAGACAAACCAAAACAGAACACCTTGATTGTATTATCTGATCAACAACTCAAAGAACCAGAAACCCTCTGGCATCTTCTCAGACAGTTCCTGCTTGTTCCAGAATATCAGTGGAGTCTTGCAAACTATTTTGTAACAACATTCCTTGACATGGCGAGTCCATCACAAGTTTTCACGAGCAAAGCGTTTGTTTCCCAAATCCTGTTTGTTATAACTGAAACAACAACTTAGCAAAACCAAGAGTAATTCCCCCTAAAAGACTGCACCCACATGGACTAAAACAGATTCTGAAAAACTTACCAAATAACTAATACTAATAACTTCTGGCAGAAGGACCTCTGTGAAGTTACGCACAATACACAGGTATTACTACCACTAATAAAAATAGCAGAATTCTTGCAGTGAGACACAGTTTTTTTGATTTTTTGCTCAAACATTAAAATAAAGATAATTTCTACTGAATCAGAAAAAAACAGCTGTGACAACCAGCCTCCCAAAGCCTTGTATCCCATTCAGTGCACTCTTATGGGGAGCTGTTTAACATGTGTATTCTGTGCACTTCCCAGACTGCACCAACAGACAGGAACCTTACAGTCCAGGCCCACATCTGGGTCAAACTGCAGACTGATAATGAAAACAAGGTCAGACACCTTTCTCTGAAATCCTGCTGGCTGATTGAAAGAGGAAAAGAAGAGTAAATTAAATTGCAGACTTTTTTTTTTCTGAGAAGACTAAGTGGACTGCTGGGAGCTGAACATGCTCTCCTTAAACTACTAGCTGTTGTAAAACAGAAAGAGGCATAAGGCAAAAAAAAACAGATGAACTCCAAAGCTCTTTAAGGTGTTTAGGGGAATGGAATCCATTTCAACTTCTCCAGATAGAAACAGCAATGCACAGTCTGCTGGTCTTAAGCTGCTTTTCCTGGCAGGTAACACAAACCCCAGGCTACCACTCCTGCCTTCATATTGAATTTTTTGTGAACAGAAAAATGTATGAATTACTGTGGGCACTGTTCACTCCCTACAGCCTGCAGACCTCCATCAACTCATATCAATAGCAGTATGTTTAAAAGAAATAAAGGAGTAAAGAGTAGAATTCAACTGGACAACTTCTTTTTGCAGCTCTTAGTTACAGAATATTAGGAAAAAGAATAACTCTTTTTATAACTATTATATTTTTTCCCCCTCCCCTTATCTCTCTGCCTAGAGATAAGGCATTTCAACACTCAGGAAGTCAAGGTTTGTTTAGTGCTGAACAGAACATTAGTGCTTGGGGGAGAAAACCAATCTGAGGCACAAAAGCATAAATTCAAGTATTAACTGAAGAAAAATGACCCCCTGCTTTTTAAGTACTATTCACCCAAGCATCATTTAAGAGAAACAGTCTTATACAAGTGGTTTCTACTTACTCTGACCCTCCCAACCAACAGATGCTCATGACAGCATGTTTTAGCACAGACCACAAAGTAATAAAATACCAAACTACATGTAAGAGATAGCAGCATTTATGTCCCAGTATCCAAATCCTGCCAAATTCACATATATTTTCAAGTTTACTATGGGTACGTTTGTCGTACTCTCTGTCCTAAAGAAAAAAGAGTCACATAGTCCTGTACTTCCAGCTACAGGAGGAACTCTGAGGGATAGACTGGGGTTGGGAATATGGTGCAGTAACTCGGTTCTTGCAGAAAACAAGTCTTTAATAAACATCTTACAAGTGCACACACCAGAATCTGCAACAGGTCTTGCACCACCCTCCTCCCTGATTTCTCTTCAGAAGAAAGAAACAAATATAGAATGATCCTTCAGAACTCCCTAAACACACACAAATTTTTTAAGAGGCCATTTTTATCTCTCTCCAAACAAACAACACTTTGGTACCAATAATAATTCTCCAGAGACCACAGGACCTCACATGCAGGAAACAATCCCCAAAACAATTTTGTTTGATGGCAACATTGCAAGCACATCCAAGTTCCACCCCTGGAAAAAACTGAAAAGAAATGCAAGATCAAGAACCCAGGAAGCATTAAGGGCATTTTGATGCCCTTGTAAGAATACAGGGCATCAAAAGAGAATAAATGTATGTGCTGTGATGGCACTGCTGATGCCTGAAATCTGACTCCTTCAAAGCAAACTTAACAAGTCTGCAGCAATAAAGGAACTTTGTGAGCAGGAGAGGTGCAGGATCCATTGAGAGGCAGAAACAGTCCATAAGTAATCCACTCATCACACTTCTTGCATGAGCAAAACTCCTGTTCAAACACATACCAACCTCCTGAAATCATGACCACCCGCTATTTACATACTGATTCCAAGCAGTGTTTGTTTTTGCTCCCTGCAAAGGTATCATTCCTCCTTCTTGGATTGCTCACATAGCTTGCATATCAGTCGAGTGCTGTTGCCATAGCTACCAGAACATGCTAAGCCCCAATTCACAGCTGACCAAACTACACTAATTACTTGCTTGATTTCATCACTTTTAATCAACTGACAGAAATCTTCTCCTGAATTGTGATGTTGGGCAAGTTAATGAAGTTTGAGATACATGAGTTGATTCTTTAACCCCAGGACTTGAAAAGCAAGATTTTTGTGCAATGGGCTTCAATTTTTCCTCCACTGGCAATCCACTCCAGGCCTCAATCATACAAGTTTTTTAATTTAGTACTTTAATCTCATTTTAGCTGTAATGAGAGAATACAGCACCTCCAAGCTTCACAGAGGCCACACCTTTAACACTGACACTTAAACAGGGAAAAAGATCACCTTTTGGAACCAAGTAACTTTCGGATGTTTCCCACAATTGCTTTCAGTGTATGAAAACTCGATGCAGATCCCTCAGGCTACACTCAAGCATCACTCTGCAAAAGGAAGGCTGCAAAACATGTAAACAGGCATGGAGCTTGGGATAAAGCCATGTCCTTAGTTAAGCTCTTTAGTACTTCAGAGAATTCACCCATTGCACATTGCAAAGGGATGAACAAACTGACAGCACATTTTTCTCTGGGAATTTCCCAGCCATAAATGGAAGCAGCTGCTTCTTTTAGTACGGGGAAGCAGCTATTCAATCCCTTAAATAAGCAGCCTGACAGAGCAGGAGGGACAACATACACATGATGGAAGAAAGTTCACCCAGTTGTATATGTCCTTGCTGAGCATTATTTTAGTAGCTATTATCCTGTTAATACATATACGAAACACGAGAGCAAGACAAATGTTACTTGGGAAAAGACTGTTCCATAAGCCATTACCTTCCTCACTGGAACTTGCATTTACAAGATGTCTCAGGAGAAACTGGGCTCTGCCTTTTGGCATAATTCTGTAATCCAGTTTGCTTTCCAAGACCAAATACGTTCTTCATTCCATAAACACATAAATCTCTGGCCAGTTAATGTCAGTTAAATTCCTCACCCTGCCAGCCAGTGCCCAATTTATGGCCCTGAAACACTGGAATTCAAGCCTCTAAATCTTCCTTTTCTCTGATGGAAGTGTCTGCCCGAGTATCCTGGCTTTTATTTACTAGTGGCCTCTTCAGCTTGTGACAACGGTTGGATGTGTGAGCTTACCCACCTGGAGGCCTGGGCCCCAGGCGCTAAAAAGGGTCATATGTGCTCTTCCTGCAAGTATCCCCCATCCCAAAGGAGGGACACAAGGTTAGAGACTTCAGTAAGATAATTTTACATCTATCCCTGAAACACAAGCAGGACATTGCAGTTCTGGTTTTTAAAGACAAACATGAAAACCACATCCATGTCCCTTGACTTTTATTGCCAGGATCTGTTAAACATCATCACAACATATTTCATATGCTGTCCATAGAGCTCCCTATGGAATACTATCCTGGAAAACCTTCTGGCATGCTGATGGGGACTTGAGGATTGAAGGGTGATTGGAACTTTTCTCGTGTGAAGAGAAGCTGATAATTATAATTCACAGAAATTACTTCTGGAGAGCTTTCCTGAACAGCACAAAGGTATCTGCAAAATACCATATTTAACTGAACTCTGCATTTTCAGTGAGGTCAAACATGACCAGAGCCTCATCCATCTGATCAGATTAGCCAGAATGAACCATTATTCCAACAAAACCACAGTGGATGGGAGCTTGAGAAGCATGGAGAGTCTGTGAGGAGAACCCACACCACACATGCCTTCTATCAGGCTACCTCTGCAGCAACACAAGAGTAGCTCTCTGCATAAAACCGTAGAAGATTAAGCTGTTCTAAGACTGAAACTCCAGCCGCTAGAATTTATGAGCTGCTGAGGAAAGCTCCAATAGGGAATTGCATTGACTTGGTGGGCAGAGAACTGGCTGCTGAGGGCATAGCCTGCCTTAACTGACAAGGCAGGGCCCTTTGTAGGATTCTCTATAGGTCAGAGCAGAATTCCTGCTCCTGAGAGTTACACGCATTCCACAACCAGCTGTTGCTACACTGACCAAAAAAAAAAAAAAAAAAAAAGCAGGGCAGCACTTGGAAAGCACTTGGAAAGATTACTTGTGCTGTTTATTTTTAATTAGGCTAAGGCCCTCAAAAGCAACACTGGTTACTAAATCATGGTCCACATGAACCACAACCTGAGGGACTCTGGAACACAAACACGCTGCTCAGCACTGTCCTTATTCAGATAAATCACACTGCCCACATTAAAATGAAGAAAGAACTCTTTCTGTTGCCTTTTTTTTTTTAATTACATTCCCTACTCTATCTGAGCAACTCTGCAAATCTCCCTTTGTAGGTGCAATACTCATAGATATTGAGGATATAAACTGAACACTTTCAAAACTACTGAGGAATTCTAACAGTTCCTTTGACACAAAAATGAGCCCTGTTACCTTACCAGCCTTCCTGTGAACAAAACCCTCCACAGCGGCTGCTTTTGAATATGTGAGGATTCTAACATTTTGCCTGACTGAAAAATTGGTGCGAATGTTTGTGCAGGGACTCAAACTGCTTCAATTGCATCCCCCATAAGAGGGTTGCCTCCAACTGATGTCCATAGGCCTTTTCCTTTCCCCAAGAAGAGGCCACTCCTTGAAAATGGAAATTAAGAAGAGCCACAGTCACAAACTGAAGCTACTGGAAGGAGAACAGCTGGGCTGGCATTGTAAAGCCCAGCCCTCCTGAATTACAACATGCAACAGAGCCCTTAAATCTAACATTCATTGCCATGAATCTCACCTGGAAATTAATGCTAAGTCAGTATTCAGGAAACCAACACTTCAACTAAAAAGTGAGAGAAGTTGGCAGAAGAACTTTACACACAAGAACTTCTGGACAGAATACTTAAAATTCCCCTGGTTTTGGATTGATAACTTGTAAATGCAAGCAGAGCTCTCAATTCATGCTTCAAATGGTGTTTCATGCATTGTTTTCCTTAGCTCCTCTTCCTGCTTTTATTCAGCAGATAGGTGGCTTGAACCCAGGAAGGTTCAAGGTCAGGAATGAATGCCTGACACAGCAAGCAGTAAATCTACAGACTAGCAGCTCATCCTAGCTTTATTGCTTTATTTTTTTTAAATTGCTGATAATTACAATAATGCACATGGGCAGGGGTCCAAGACAGGAAGAATTACTGTCTGCAGGCAGATCTGGTGTGAGCTGATAATACCAGCCTAGGTTTGCTTTTGAATTTAAATGGCAGAAATCTCACTAAAGCAGTCTTTGGCTTGCTTTAACTTGCTGGAAAGGGTGGAGTTCTCATCTGCTTGTCCTTTATTGACACTTGTGGTGGAGGAGTCTGCACCAGCAGAGAACTGGGAGCCAAGGCAGGAGCTGCAGTGGTAGCTGGGGTGCAGTTTATGTTTAGATGCCTGTGTTTATGGCCAACTTGAACACTCAGAAGTTCAGTGACAATAATCCACGTACTTCCATGTGTGCCAACAGCAACTGTAGGATTAAAAACCTACTGCAGCCTGAAGCATTCCTTACTGCCTTGCCACAAGGAAAAGGGGAGATTTCTAAGTACCCTTGACTCATAGGCAGCTATTTTGCCCTTGGAATTTGTGCTTAGGAGGTATGAGGTTATTTCCCCCTCTGGTTTATCACGCTCCATAAGGGCCTATATGAGTAAAAGAGCACATAATTTGCATGTGAGACATTTGCACTGTGAACTGCTGCACTCAATAGGGAGTGCCACACTGCAGGCAGTGCTAGGCTGGGGAAGAGGTGATCAAATGCAGGAAAGCCACAACTCAGCACTTCCTCAGCTTCCTGAAGTTGCTTGTGTAACACAGTTGCCTTTGGCATCCTCTTTTCTATCCCTGGAGAGACAAAGTTCATAACAACTGCACTGGAACATTTCCTGAACAAATGTTGCTGTACCCAGAACTGTGTCCTTTGAAAAAGATCAATTTCAGGGCCTCAAGCTTGAAAAGTACAGCTTGGGGATAGTGGCTGGGACTAGAACAGTTTAACGCAAAGCCTCCTTAAAAATAAGGGCAAGAGAACAGGAAAGCACAAACACTGATAATCCTCACAATGCTCACAGGTAGGTCCAAATAGGTTTAATCAGCAGGTCATCTTCCACGTGTCACAAGGACGTCAGGGACAATTTCCAAGCTGTGTCAGATAGACACCGTCAGGGCCACTTCCCTCCCCTCGCAGCAGAACACTGCCACAGCACTATTTCAAAGTCCCCTTTTTATGGCACCACCGCAGGTCCTATCCCAGCACAGAGAGCCAGGCCTATTTACCACCGGGCTAAACTGAGGCACAAAGTCAAGAGACTTGCCTAAGGTCACCCAGCAGCAGGCTCAGCTCGGTTTAATGCGGTCTCCTAGCTCCAATCTGTGTCATCACTCTGTCTTGTATGGTCCGACTAATAACTGCTTTCTCACATTAATTATTTGGGCATCTGAGGCACAGAGACCCAAGATGTCTTGTTTGTTAGTCAGTCAGCAAGCAAAAACTTGAGTGCAAGTTAATGTTTTCACATTCACTAATATTCTACCAAAGAAATGGCCACAGGGCAGTTTTGCCTTCCTGGACTATCAGAATGGAGATCCAAACTGAAGCCTAAGGACAGCAGCTATGGCTTAACAGTGTTTGAAAAGTTTAACTCTCAGGTCTTTCATTTCTGAACTGATTATTAATATGAACCATACTGCCGATACCACAAAGGCATCACTGAGAGCAGCAAATGTGGAGGAGTACTGAGAGATGCTATTCTGTAACTTCTCCATGGTTTGATAGGAGAGTTCGAGCCATCTTAAGGCACTTGAGCTACGCAAGAGTTTGGGAATATAATCACTGTAGTTACCAGGAGACAGATTCCATAATACACAGGAAAGTACATTCAGAAAATCTTTCATAACTTCAAAGCAATTTGTTCAAGGCAAAAGTAACTCCTGGACTAAAACTAATCCAAGTCACACACCCACACGAGTTCTCCACTAACTTCCCTAGTGGCCAAATCTGGCAGAAAGGAGACAGAATTTGTTAACATCAGGCAGAGAAAATTAAACCCCTTACTACTGACTCAAAGTGATTTAGCATTCCAGGAGGGGACAAACCAAAATTCCTTCCTCAAAACAGCACAAACATTTGTTTTACAGACCTTGTGAAGCTCACTGGGAGTTGTGCACAAGGGCCACTGCATGAACCTGTGGCTTCTCACTCCATCTACTTGTCTAACCACTCGGCTGACTCCAGATAAAAAGGCTGCATTTCTATCTAAAACACAATGATCCAAAAGGCAAGCAGGAAACTGAAGGGTGTATTTTAACAGAGAATTTGAAGTGGCAAGGAAAAATTCCTGAGGGAAAAAAAAAAAAAAAAGATAAGGATAAAGAAGGATAACAAGCAGGAATGCAGTTTGCAGGTCAGCAGTCTGAGTTTGGTTCAAGTATCCACCCCCTAACAGATGTTTTTCAGCATCACAGATTGATTATTTATGTGCACAGACTGCATGTGTTTTTGAATATGATAAAATACTTTGAATTTTCAAGTCCTGCAATTAGGCTACAATGCAACTTCCCAACAGCACACAGGCCGTGCTCTGACCAAGCTGGAGCTCTGCAGGTCATGCCTAATGCTTTCCACCTCGAAATTCACAATCTTCTGTTAAAAAAACCCAGAACTCAACACAATTAATTGGTAATTCTGTCCTCCAAACAATTCAGATGAAACTTCAAACCTGCAGAGGAAACCATGAAGTTTTTAAGTCTTGGCTTTCCAAACCATGCTAATGACCATCTTTTGAAAACTGGAAACCACTAAAATATAGGACTGCTTTTATCCTTGCTGCTGCTCCCTGAGCTCTGCCAAGCTTATGCTGATCCAGAACAAAATTAACGAGTTAGCAAAAAATTATGGAATACCCTTGTTGTTTCCAGAATAAAAACTTAGAATACTTTTATATTTTAAACTTTAAGTCCACCCAAAAGCACAGGCTACTGCTACAAATTTCAAGCCTATGAAAACAGTCAGTAGTAAGTATCTGTTACTGAGAACAGGTAGCAACTCTGGCTCTTAGTAAATCTATTTAAAAATATTGGAAATTGGAATTTTAAACCAAAACCATTTTCCCATACACCTCCTCCTGTTATTTGTTCAGAGTTGTTATGGAGCATCTTTCAGGCAGCAGCTTACATGACTGCTCACATACAAAACAAAATATTTTAAGAACCTTTCATGTCCAGGTATGCAGAAATCAGTGTTTAAAGAGATTCCTATATTGGCTCAGTAAGTTTATTCAGGTCTGATAAACAACATCTTTTTCCTTAAAGAAAACTTCAATGTGAACATTGTGCCAAGAAAGTTTAGTTTACAGTTAGCTGCTGATTAGGAACAGTTCCTACCACTCCACTAAAAAATATTTTTAATAAAAAAGCAAGAGAATTAATTTAGCAAAACCATCTCAAACTGTCACCAAAAGAGTCTTTCATTTTCCTCACTGCAGCTATTTCTTATCCCAGCAATGAGAGTGGTGAAAGGCTGCCAGCTGCCTTCCACTACTGCCAGCAAACTGAAGGTGAGGGAGCAAGCCCTCAAGCAAGGGTAGAATGAAGAATAGCAAGCACCACCCTGGCTAAGCATGGAGTGCTGGAAGAAGGCTCAGAGCAACACTTCTTACTTCCAAGAGTCTGAGGGCAAAAGCTTTATTTGCTCATTTTTAAGCTTACACACACAGCCAACCAGTGCTCAAAAGATCCTGTGACTATCAGCAGAATTCAGGCTTAAATCTTCCAATTCACCTTCTTCCAAAGCAGAGGATGAAAAGTAGACTTCCATCCATTCTCTAGAACTCAGACACCTGGATTCAGCAGTCCGACACGTGAGAAGTCACATGACAAAAAGCATTTTGAAGTACCCTCAAAATTTGTCAGGAGCAGGGTCACAGAAAGTAAAGGACCTCAGCAATGGCTTAATGTATTTCCATTTTTTCCACTCTTTAAAAGCAATCCTTAGTAATTTAGCAGCATTTTATTTCTAAAGCATTAATTCATCAGCCGGGGTTAAACAGTCACAGCACCACCCCACAGCTAGCCTTGCACAAAAGCTCTAATGGACATATTAACCAGCTCCTTCACAGGAAGCAGCAGAGCTCTACTTACAACAGCTGCCTAATGCTATTAGAAAATTAAGTGGTAATTTATAGAACAGACTCAAGCTGGCTGAAATGGCCATTACTGATTTTGCTGATCCAGAAAGTAAAACTAGCTCCACAGAAGCAAGCCTAGAACCTCTATTATTTCAGGGCTATCACTGCAGAATATTTACCTGGCTTTGCATGTTGAACACCTGAATTTCTTACACTGAATTTTATACCTCTTCACCCTATTGAGCTGTATCAGATTGCATAGCACTGCATGGAAATAAAATGGGAGAGGGGATTTTTATCTTCGATAAAATGAGATTTTAACTTGTTAATAATCTCTCCCAGGTTTCAGTGGGAAGCATGAACTCTCTGTACACTGATAATTATTTCCTTGACGTTTCTTTATTCATTTTTTGAAAAAATTTCAAGGTAGGGAAGAGAACACTATTCTTTTCTGTCGGCTTAGTTAAAATGCAATAGACCAGACGATTAGTGGAAGAATTCACATGCTGCAGCTGCACCCACCTGATGGGCAGGTTCTTGATGAGTTTTAAGTAATTTTACACTTCACTGAGGGCTTCTAAGCACAAAACAATCAGGTGCTGAAAGCTTTACTCCAAAGGTGGAAGCAAAAACTGCCTGTTCTGCAACAGCAAGGGAAATCACTCCCTGAAAAAGAGCAGGCAGGACAGTTTTAGACCATCTTGTTATGCCTTGAAGAGGCACTATCCAGCGAGAATTTCCATTACTTCAACTGATATTCCTCTTCAAGGTCTCTGTATGTACTAGTATTTTTATTTGGTTTTTTTAAACCCTTTTCCCGGGCTGTCCATCACAGCAGCTTTTTTTTTTTTTTTTGTATAAAGACCAACTGGAGGAACTGTAAAGAAAACTGTCAAGATACGTTATTTTGAACAGATGCATTCCAAACAATTCTTTATCTTCCTGCTTTGAAAAGGCTATTAGGCAAGGAAAGAAGTGACTATTGACTTTTACTTAGAGATGCTTTTCTTTCTCCTGCTCAGATGCTCTTGGAAGACATGCTTGAATGAGAAAGAACTAAATGGTCAGCCTTCTAAACAAGTTTTGCTTTCCTTGACCCCACAAGCAGATAAGGACAGTTATGGAAACGTTGACTTAACATGCAAATCTGATCACAGTGGTTGGAGGGTAGATTGATCTGCCTATTGATGCAGTTGGCCACTCATCATTTTCCTAGCCATGGGCGGAGTCACTTCAGTAGTGCTTTCAGCAGTTGCACACAGTTCTAACCCTGAGGAATGGTGGTTTTATGTTTCGCTGGTTGACTTCAGACATGGCCCAATAAGGTGTTTCTTAAATTCAGAAACCCAACTGTGCACACATCTCAGCTGCAAATGAATCTGGCAAATCCCTGATGTTGATTAGCCCCACAGATGTCTCAAATCATAAGAGAGCAGCACACAAGAAAGCTATACTAAAATTATAGCCTGATAGGCAATAGCACGAGACAGCCAGAAGCATATCTCATTCTAATATAATTACTTTGGATATCTTACAAAAACAAAAAATCATTGAGAGCCCAAATAAGTTCCATGCTTTAATTATCCTGGAGGCTGCCTCTCCCTGCACAATTCCCAGCCAGCCTGGACAGCAGTGGGACCAGTACTACAAGGATTTGCATTATGAGGCTGGGAACATTCTGAGAATATTGCACTGAGAACTTTCGTATGTCACTGCAGTACCTGTTGAAAGGGGGAAAACAGGTTTGGTAACCAGCACAAAATGGATTTGTGGGTGCCAAGGCTGCATGGCAACTCTACAGCCTGGACAACAAAGGCAAATAGATCAACTATTCAGTCACAGTCATACAATTGTGTTAGAGGCTGTCTGTATTTTCAAAGTTATACCTGTCAATTAAAGGCTCTGAATATTAACCCAGAGACGTGGAAATAAATAAGAACAGTCCTCTGCTTTGGGTTGTTCCCATAGTTAATTCACTGCAGGAAGCATCCTAACAATAGTGCCAAGCAGACCATTTTAAGTGGCACTCAGGAGTCAAGGTGGGGCAGACAGAACCAACTATTCACTTAAACACAGCAGAGAAAAATGAGAGCAAGAAAGTGTCTCTACAGACAGCACTAGACCAAGAGTTTCCATATGCAAACTAAGCCCTGGTTTCATCTTTCTGCGATACAAGCATTTCAAGTCTGGCTCAAGTTAAAGATGTTCCCATCCTGATGCATTCCAACAGACTGTATCATTCCAGCATGTTCACTATCTTTATTTTGTACTTAACAGGACATTTGGTGTATTCAGCAACTTAATGACTATTTTAATCCCCTTCATCAGTGAAGAGCATCATCCTGGACATGTTGTAGGTAGAGACTGTGAGATGGATGCTGCTGAGACCCATCTGAAGAGCCACTTCAAGGCAGAGCAGTCATTCCAAGGCAAATACTATAAACCAAAAAGAAATCTCTGCTTGATCTGGTGTACCTAAAGCTTGCTGTTATAAACAGTAAAAATCAACCCTCTTTTATGAACTGAGAAACAGCTTAGAGCAGGTCAGCAGCATCCTCTTAAAAAAGACAAAAGACTTTCAGAGGCAATGCATCTCCAAGTCAACACCAGGGGAAGAGCTGCTGAAAGTTTAGCACATTAAACCTATCTTAGTTAATGCTGCTGCCAGCTGTGGCTAAATGTTTGTTGTGCCCCCAGTTATAAGATAAAAATAAATGGTGTATTTGGTCACAGCCCAATAAATAAAACAACAGAAAATTATGAGTAATAAGAACTTGCACTAATGCTATCAGCCACTCAGATAATGAGGAATAATGATTCAGATTTTTGCAAAAATCTTTAAAGACAATGGCATAAAGCTCAAAAAGCCAAACTGAAATCAAGGACAGCAAAGCAAATGAAGTAAAATCATCTTTGCTTTTGCCTGGAGCAAAAGGCCATTTAGGGTCTTGGAAAACAGTGCTCCCCATGTCTCTGCTACAGCACACAGGAAGCTTGCAGCCCAAAATTTTCCTGGTGTCTCCATAATAATTTTTCCTTGGAGTACCAAGTATAGCAGTTTGCACACACACCACTAAAAGTATGACAGCACTACTCCTGAAATCCATCAGCATTTATTACCAAAGGACTACAATGCTGCATTCTACTCAGGGCCCTGCAGTGAAAGAGGGAATTAACATGCTGTAGATGCTCTGTGGAAAACCTCTCATAGTTATATTTTGAAAAGTATTCTTCTCATCACGCTAAGTCCCATGTGAAGCAAGTTGCAAAAGCTTGCTCAGTAGAATTGAGTGCAACAAATCTATCCAAACCCAGAAATTTCAGTCTCAACTGCAAAATCCCTTTTGTCTCTACTGTGGATTTTACATTTTAGCAAAGATTTCCTGCCATTTAAGAGCCCTACTATGTAAGGAATCCAGCTCTTCTAGTTCCTCTACCTGGCAGCCAGGATGCAAAGGGAAGGACCTGTTGTGCAGGGAGAGATCAGCTAGTTTATGTTTATTTCTTGGTCTCCCAATCTCAGAAACCAAGATATACTCCACAGCAAGACACAAGGATTTAAAATTAAGGATTATTTAAAAACACTATGCATAAAACAGCACTATGGATTCAAACATAGGTAACAGGTTTCAGCTCCTGTGATTAGTGCAAGTTCTTATTCACAAACTCAAATGCGTATACCATGAAAAAAAGACAAAAGTGCCTAAGCACATAGGCAGGAGGAGAGGGACAGAACAGGTGACAAGCAGTGATCCAGCCGACAAAGCCAGCTGTAGACAAGGCAGGGATAAAGCACTGCAAATCCTTCCACCCCATCCAGCCTTTGCTCTGGGAGGCCATCCATCTCTGCCTCAGCTATTGGAAAATTGCTTCCGAGAAAGTGGTCGTGCCCTTAACAGGACATCCACATACTGACTGCCTTTGTTGCAGGGCAAGTATTGATGCAATTTGAACAAGACAGCATTTATCAGGAGTGACAGGGGCAGGAACATGTTTTTGTCCCCCCTTCTTTCCCCAGTGTCTCCTGCAATGACACAATGCTCTGTCCCAAGCCCAAACTTCACACACTCAAAGGAGCACCACAACTTCATTCTGTGACCTCCTCAAGAATTCCCCCAGCAACTCCTGGGATCTGGGTCTTGCCCAGGTAAGCCACAGCATCACGTCCATCCATGCCCAAAGGCTGAGTTCTAATACATCAATACACTGCAAATGCAAAATTTCCATTTTTTTGGCTGGTTACCAAGAGAAAACCTTCTCCACTGCCTGACATTTCCAGCACTGAGGCTTTACTTAAAGCCTCTGGAAATGAAGTGGTTATTGAAACCCTGCAACTCAAACTACTTGGAGGCACTTAAATCTCATCCCAAGTCCAAATGGGAGCTGAGAGCATCCTGCTCCATTCAAGAGTAATAACCGGTTTCCACGATAACATACACCCTCAACAATTTCTCAGTTTCCTTTTTCCCTGGCAGGCAGCACATTTCAGTTCATACACAAGCACTGCTGTACCCCACATTTCAGAATCCATCTTTGACCAAGGCTGCTAAGGCAGCTCCATGCTCTGCTTGGATCCTGACACCATTTCATTCTTCTTTAGCGTTTCTAAACATGTTTGTGATCTTGCAGCATAAAATAAAACACCTATCAAATTCAATTTCTTCAGTGAGGGCTTTGATAAATTATGCAGGGAAAGACACATGCAAATGCCAATACACTCTCAGGGAGCACTAACCACAGGTTTGAATCAACATTCTGCATTTAATCTTTGAGAAGAATACTTATGAGATTAAAGCAAATCTGCCCCACTCTATTTCAGGCCACAATTACCGTAAGATGACCACTGTAAGAAGTCAACCAATGCTTGGTATTAGTGAATTATCCTAATTCACACAGATTCCTCTAGGATAATTTCTGGCAAGTTACTAGGCCTGATATGAATGACAGAAGATTAAACACTGATAAACAAACAACTAAACTTAGACCTGCAATGTGTCATGTCAAATCCAAAACCATATAGAGAATTTGGTGATTAAAGGCTTTATGCTAGAGGGTACCATAAGTCTAAGCAGAGACCAGCTTCTCTAGTAAATATGCAATCCAAATCCGCTTGGAATCTAATGGGAGTGCATAATATTTACTGTAACAGATGGTATGGGTTAAGATTTTTCTTTTTGTTGCTGTCATTTCACACCATGCAATGACATCATAACTAGTGGGATTCATCAACACAAAATCCAAAATAAAAGGAACAAAGCTTTTGGCAGGAAGCTGGAGCTAAAAATAACATAAGAGCCTTTAAAGAAACCCCCAAAGATCAAAAATGCTAATGTTTGGCTTTTGATTTAAGCATCTCAGTACTGAAGCTAGCATAAGGCAACTCGTGGAAAATACCAAGTAGTTTGCTAAACCTCTGTTTCATCTCTGCAACATCATCACCAGATGAAGATTTTTGAGTTCACCTCACTGGCTCCATTTAGAGGTTTATAGTGATGGGTTCAAGAACCCAAACACAACATCTTCATGAGAAAACACAAGCTCTAATACAGTAGAGCATTAATAAAATAATAAAATTCTCACTAATGCAAGAATTGAAAGAAACCAACCCCCTGACCCTCACCTCAGAACAGCTCACACATTTGAAAATATAACCAGAAAATATTTGTCGGAGGAAAAGAGACCTAAATGAGAACAGGAACTTTCAACGTTAAACACTGCACTTATTTAAACATGAAGTCATTCATAAGGAGATGACAATTAGCTACTTTTAAATGGAAATTTCATTGAATATCAACCTGCTGTTATAGTCAAGTAAAGCATGGCCTCAGCCAGCTCAGTGTGTCTGCCTGTCCCCGTCCTTGACCTGGATCAAAAATACACTTTGCACTGCTATAATTTTGTTAGAGAGAAGCTTACTGTATGAAATTACCTAAATGCATCCTTGTCACAGAGCCAGAGCCTGGGATCTGACTGCTGAGGCACGTTTATCATCTGCTGCACCTCGGCACGACACCACAGGCCGGTGACACTGCCAACAGCTGGAACACACCAATGACTCGGTGCCTTACCCAAAGCTTTCTCCAGCACAACTGGGAACCAAGGCACAGCTCCCACCTTCTGCGGATTCTGCTGGGGTTTTTTTCAGGCTGCATCTAAGTTATACTGACAATTTTAATGCCCTTCATACTTGATAGTCTGAAAAACTTGAGCTCAAAGTCATCCTTTGATAATGATCTTCAGTTAGTCTCAAAGCACAGTGAAGCCATCCAAGAAAAACAATTATTGACTTGTCTCCTCCATAAGCTTCTCTGAGGCTCACATACTGCATGGAATAACTTCAGACCCTGCTTCATCAACTGAAGGCCTTGTCTAGCCACAGCATTCTACCCCACAGCTCACCTGTGCAGGAAATCCTAGCACTAGAAATAACTGGTGAGACTTTTGAAGGTTTAGAGGAGGAACCCCCCAAGAAAGCCCTGGCAAAGAAGGTTAGACTGAACTCTCTAAGCAGCCACTGATCTGCAGGTTGAGAACTAAGAATTCGCTCAAACCACTGCTAACAGATGTTACTGCACAGCCCAACAGAGTCATTTTGAGAAACAAATCATCAGGAAAAAAACAGCTCAAGTGAAGCCACTATCCTTGCAGTAAACACTCCAACATCAGGATAGTTCAGCTGCACCAGTCCTCACAGACTACTGGGCCAGTCTCGCCAGGAGAAATCTCTAAATCTGATGAAATGCACACCAACCAGGCTTGCCTGTAGTCCAGAAAGCCTTTTGTTCCCTACTATGCCTCACCCAGCAGTGAGTCTTCCTCAGGAAACAGAGTGCCAACATGTGATTTGACTTCCCATTGTCACCAGCAAAAATGGAAAGTGAAATAAATCACCAAATGCCGCAGAGATCAGCACCATTTGTCTGGGCATACTAGTTAAGAGTGACTAGGAGGCTATTGAAAAAATAAACTAAAATGAAGATCTGCAATACATTCATTTGTACAAGAGCATTACCACAGCAGGCAAACATGACAACATGGAGTTAGAACTCAATTTAGTACATCTACAGGTTGATCTTTCAAGAATAAGGAGTACATCCTTTTCCCCGCTGGCTGTGTACAAAACATCCCTGTAATACCTCCAAATGAAAAGCTAGTAAGCAGCTTAGCCACATGTGCTCCTGATCAGGTGGACACCTGATTACATAAAGCCAAGCAGGCTGGGTTTGGCTGCCAGGGAGATTAGTTTAACGTCATTTGCAGAACATTGGTGTTTTGATCATTCATCTTAGGTTGCAACTTAAAACTCCTACAAATGCACAAAAAGACAGAATTTTGTGTTTTAAACATCAATCCTTCAGAGCAAGCATTAGAACCAATGGACATTTAAAAGCTAGGCTAAAAGGTGGATTGCACTGCTGTATTCTTTGGTACATGTAGATTTTCCATGTCCTCCCATAAGGTAGCATAGCTTAGAGAACACTCAATCACAAATATATATTTAACTCCAACTGAGAAACTGAGAAGGCAGATGGAGGTGGAAGTAGTAAATCTAGTGCTGAACAAGTTAAAAAAAAAGACTGTCATTCACAAGCTAGATCTCCATGTGAAGTGTGTGTGTGTGCATGCATATATATCTCCCTGCTTACAGCTGCAGAAATTCATAAATTAAAAAAGTCAAATCTCATGTTAAGAAATTAGTCTCAAAGACAACCCCAGCCAAATTATGCATCCCAAAATGCACTTTTCCCTGTGCACTGCCCCTCAGGAGCGAGAGTGCTGCTCCTACAGCACCAGCCACTTGCCCTATACAAGTAACAGTATTAACAGGCTAAAGTTACTTCTATCTTATTGTATCTGAGGAGGAGCCATCAACCCTTCCAAACCAGAAAAAAACAAGTCATTTTGGATAATTCACAATAAAAAGAACCTGACAATTAACTGACATCTTCCTTCTTACTACTTTGTAACTCACACTAGTAAGCACATGATAAGTATATATCTACATATGGAAAAGTTTTTATGTACAATATTGTCAACCCATTTCTCCCCACAAACCTGAGACTTATTGGCACCTACAGGAAAAAGGTGAAAAGGGAAATACCCAAAAGCAAATGATAACATTAATATAGTTAATGCATAGTCACAAAGCCCTAAGTACTCAATTTAAGATACCCAGCAAGTAAAACCTGTGGTAGGAGATGCCATTTCACTGTGATAAACACACTGCAAGTGGAGAAAGCAGAACATGCCCATAATGGGTGCAGACAACAGTTTGGAGGGGGAAAAAAAAAGGGGGGGGGGGGGTCAATCTTGCAATTTCAAGTACAATTCTGAATTAAGAGCCTCACCAGAAGGGTTTCTAGGCCATTGTGAATATTGAAAGGCTTCCAATTAAGAGCAAGTATCATCTTAAATTAACACCATGTTTCAGAGGCGCTGACTGCCTGAACTTAAAAACAATGACACCAAGTTTTACTGCACAGAAGAAGCACAAGGGCAAGAGCCCCAGGGATTGCATCAATTTCGAAAGCCTGAGGAGTTAAAGAGCAGAGTGTGAAATGCCAAAGTGTAAAAAAAGAAAGAGAAAGGCTTTGCCTTCTAACAAGAAATAGATGGGGATGGTGTACTTCTCTTCAATTTTCAGCTGAGGAACAAGGCCTTGGTTTAAGTACATGTGTAGAAGCAGAGGCTACAATCAAGTGACTTATTCTTCCAAGATTGAGCCCGTACACCTCCAAGACACACACAGGGAAAAGCAATGGCAGAAGTTTTACAAGGCATATCTAGAGAGAAGCACAACTGGAGCAGAGCACAAGGAACTGCACTAATCCTTCCCTGGACTCCCAGGAGCTGGAGCAGAAGCAGTGTGTAATTATAATACAGCTAAAGCCACCTACAGAACAGTTTTTGAGTTACTTGCAGGTGATGAAACGACCACTTTAACAAAAAAGTCATTCAATCCCTGGTAGAGCTATTAATGACTAAATAACATTTAATAGAGGTGATAATTATTTCACAGGTGAAACAAGAGCTGAAGGCATCCTCCAAAAAGAAGCACTTATCACGTGCCATCCTACAATGCAGCAGAAAATCCAGAGCCTCCCCGCAGTATCAGATTTGCTTTATTTCCATATCTTTGTTTCAGAGGAGCTTTTACTGAAGCAAAGAAGAGGCACTGCATATTATCACCTTCACAGGAAGCTGTATTTCCTAACACTAAGAAGCAAAGTTTTAGGAACTGAGAGCAAACTAAAGGCCACAGGCTCAAGACTGGAATTTTCCTGAGCTGCTTCTGCTCAGGACTCAAAGACCGAAGTGGAAATTTCCCTAGGTGGAGTTCTTTGTTCGATGCCGCAGGCAATTAGAAGTCCCCAAGGTCTGCAGAAATGGCACAAGGCTGATATTTTGCCAGGGAGAATTTAAGCAATACGAGACAAAAATAATAGCATGAAATTCTGCTGCAAAACACACCCTTCTTTTCCCCCCTCCCCCAAATCCTGGTGACTTGAGCAGGCAGGTAACAGATGCAAGCATACAAGAGAGCTTTGGAAAAAGACCAAACATTATTAAAAAAAAAGCCGTATCAAGTCTGCATTACCTTTGATTTGATTACACAAAAAAATCAAGTAATAAAAAAAAAACTTTGCACCTTCAAAGGTCTTGAGGGCACAGCAGAAGTAGTTCATCATTGGAATACAGATCTAATTAGCATAGATTTATAGTCTTTTTCCAGTTGGCATCAGTGTCCTGTTTGAGTTTCTTGGGGACTTCACAATCAAAACAAGCAAAATTCAGACACATACTGCTATGGAAAGAAACACATTAATTGCTGGGATCCATGATTGCTCTAAACTCTTCTATTCATATTCATTTGGAAGAGAGACTGTCAGAGGTTATCAGCCATCCCCACACTATGATCTGAAAGGGAGACCGACTGTCACCAGCACCAACCCTTGGGAACGCCCTAGTCAAGAGATCAGATACAATAATTTAGGAGAAAAAAATAAACTGCCACTCCCCTTGCTCTGCCCTGCACAGAAAGAAAAACAGATTGTAGTTGATAAGACGATTAGCGGGTGTTCCAGGGACAGGGAATGGGAGCTAAGATAATCAAGAGACAGAAAATCCACCTAATGGGACCATGCCAATCCAGCTGAACTAATAACTGCAGACATGGTTACATGTTCTCCATAACTTTCAAATGACATCTTGATTATTTACAAAAACCAACTGCTTGCATATTTTTCATCACATTAGCTGGTAAAATCCAGTAATGACCACAGTGTAAAACCCAGAACAAAACCATTTACTTCCTAAGCTCTGCATCGAGAGTGGTTCTTGAGCAAATCTGACAGCAATAAAAGACTTGAGAACTGCAGTCTGCCACCGACAAGACAATGGGAAAGAATGCAGCAAAAATAAGGATTAAAATGCCACAGTTGACATTTTATGCCAGCAGACGAAGGCGGCTATCATGCCTTCAGAGGAAGCAAACTGAATTGCAGGAACATTTTCATTTTAATCCTTCTCTAAAAGGACAGTGACCCCCTCTCTGGGGCCGCTGGCCCCTCCTGGAGAGTCAACATGTGACACAGCCACTCTCCCTCTCTGCCAGTCCTGGGACGGGCCAAACTTGAGATCTGTTTCATCACACAGACACCACCAGGCCTTGGAATAAAGTGACAGCTAGATTTGTTTTCCAAGCTGATTTTCATGGCACATGTCCCTAAGCAGCAGATTCCAGAAGGGATATGCATAGCAGCCAAATTTGTCTCGGATGTAAGAGAGGAAGTGACCTACAGCTGGAGGAGTTGCCAAACAGGTGCAAGAGATTGGATGCAGCACCAGGCAGTCCCCTGCCACCAAGGCAATGCCAAGGAACCTGATCTGGGCATTAGCTCCATGCCCTCAGAGCAGCTCCCCATCCTTCCTGCAAGATAACCTCCCGACGAGTTGTTCCGCAAATCGTTATCAACCATGTCCCATTAATTTACAGAAATTTAACAGAAAGATTGGTACAAAGTATGTGGAATAGTATTCCTCAATAGCAACCAAACAAGCAGAAATCACAGACCAGACCAATTTTGTACAACATATATTAAAAATATCCAAGTTTACTGCCAGTTAGGAATTACCACCATCTTAGAGCATTAGATTTTTGCATCACACTGAGGTAGATGTTCTGCTTAACCAAGCTTGCTAAAATTTACTGTAAACTCTCAAATCAAGCCATTCACAAACAGCCACCAGCCTTTTCTTTATCCAGCCCTACATAAACCAGAACCTCCACAAGACTGATGCAGCTGTTTTGCATTTCCAAACAACATTCAGGCGTAGATTAGTAAACTCTGTTTACGTGCCATTTCTCAAGCTCAGCACATACTTAGCTCCTTGTTTTTCTCCTTCCCTCTAATAAGACAAGTTATAGTATCAAGTTTTTAAACTCACAAGATTTTCTCCTACTCATCTTGTTGTTTGGAGAGCTAGATTATACTGAGTTTTAGATTTAGGAAAAAGCTGGAATTTCCTCTGTCCAGTTATTTTCATATATGCAAATACAATACGCGTTTCATACATACAAAAGTAATATATATTCGTTTATGTGTGAACAAGTGTGTATTTATATATACACACACATACAAAC
Source organism: Ammospiza nelsoni (assembly GCF_027579445.1). Lineage (NCBI taxonomy): Eukaryota > Metazoa > Chordata > Aves > Passeriformes > Passerellidae > Ammospiza > Ammospiza nelsoni. The sequence continues at coordinate 556,540 of NC_080656.1, read as the reverse complement.
ACAGACTCCTATGGGCATCTAAGGCATTTATATTTGAAATGCATAGCCTTTACACTTGGCTGAAGCATCTTCCCCGAAAGCCGAGGTACCAGTTCCAACACAAAGATCTATTTTGGATCCATCATCAACCAAATGGATTCGTTCAACCGAGATTTTTCTGTAGGGAATAGCCCTCTAACAGTCTTCAATGCTTCTGGACCCATCTGAGCTGGCCGCTCCTGTTCCCGTGCCAAGAATGCCGAGGTCACGTCCCCAAAAAAACAGCCCCAAGCATCCCGGTGAGACGGAGCTTCCCGTCCAGATGAGCGGCCTGAGGGACACGGCTTTCGCGAAAACACCGGTAAAATACGAACTCACCACTCCAGGAAGGTCTCAAAGACGCTGGACAATCTCCAGGCGGCTCCACACCAGCCGAGACACCCCGAATCCCGCCTACCTCCCGCCTATGCATCGGGTACCCCGGGGGAGCCCTCCCCCACAGCCCTCACACACCTCGATGTATCCGGCGAGCGCGGCCGCGGGCCCGAGAAGCGCCAGGAGGGGCAACACCGCGGAGCCCATCGCCGCCGCCATCACCCGCCGCCGCCCGAGCGCAACTGCGGCCGCAGCGCCCCTGCGGGGACCCGCCTCGCCAGGCCACGCCTCCGCCAAGAGCGACAGCCGCACGCGCCAATCGAGAGGCGGCAGCTAGCCGCACCTCCGCAACGCTATCAGCCAATGGGACGAGGCGCACGGTGGGTAGAGCCGCCCCCCGGCGGGAAATGGCGGCCAGCGCTGACGGGAGCTGTGGGGGGACAGTCAGGGCTGGGGCGTGGCCTGGTCGGGCCTTGCCACATCAGGCCCGAGGGAAAACTGCGCATAGCGAGCCCCGGAAAAGGCCGTGGCTTGTATGGCCATTTGAAGGCTAAACGCTTCACCTCACCACTGCGGTGAGCAGGAACATTCTGGGGTAATAAAAGCCTAATGAGGCGTTTTCTTCATCTAAAAATAAAACTATGTTTCCCACTCAAAAAACCGTCTCTACGTCTATCCCCGATTTCTCAAAGCTCTCGACCCATGTGTAACCATCAAGTTCCCAGCCATTTGGGTTTCATAAAAAAACTCAACACATATGTCCTTCTTAATTTTTTTTTTCTTAAAATACAGCTGTTGAACGATAAGAACGATAATCTTCATGGCTTCATCCTTCTGCCAACACCAGGTGCTCACCAGACATGACCTGGGAGACATCACATATGTTGCCACACAAGCTGCTCTGTAAACACAGCACAGCTCTCCATAAACTTTAAATAAACATGCATGTATTTAATTAAAAAACAGACACATCACCATTACCACCTTCAGTTCGTGTTTCTTTTCAATCAGAGCACAGCAGCAGTTCCTTCCAGTGCAGATGTTCTGCCACTGCTAGTGCTGCTATTTCAGGACACATTTCTGGCTTTAAAACCAGGTTTTTGTGCCAAATTTGCATTGAGGGTATTTTAATTTCATCATGCTACTTTAAAAATGGAAATTTAAAATAATTAGAATTTTAAAATAAGCAAACCCTTCAGGAAAAAAGCAGATCTACCAAGTGCAGTTGCTGACACCACAGAACTTCCATATGTGTGCAGAGCATTTATTAGCCCCTTTTTAGTACTTTCCTTGGTTTTCCCAATGGAAATGTAGGTCAGTCAGCTCAGGGATGACAAATGACCACCTTGAAGACGCAACTGCTAAAGATCCCACTTGTTTAAAAATACCAATATATTTTAGACTTGATGGATTTTTTTTCACACTGACGTGCAGTGAACCCATTGGCATTAAGTTAGAAAAGCAATATCATGGAAATCACAGAATGGTTTGGGTTGGAAAAGCTCATCTCATTCCAGGCCCCTGCCATGCGCAGGGACACCTTCCACTAGATGAGGATAGACTATCCTATAGATTCCATATATTTGCTTTAATTTTTGTGTGAAGATACGTGAGGTGCTTAAATGGGATAGAAAAAGATCTTAGCAGAGAACGTCCCAGTTACAAAATGTTTCCATTCTTAACTTCCATATTCTTTACTGGCTCTTACAAGTGCCGTTTTCTGAAATAGGAACATTGCTGAAATATTGCAGATGGGGTAAATCTGTATGACAGATCAATAAGCAGCCCTGTATTAATTAAAATTGCTGACTGTTCCACTGGTCACTTACTATAGTCTCTTTCTTACAGTATTTGAAAACCCTTAAATCTCTTTTACTGCAGTCCTCTGGCATATATAATTCTCTTTTTAGTCTGGCCAAGTTCAGTTGAAAAACAGAGTAACAAGTTGCTTTTGAAAACTGACACATTTTATGTAAGTATTTTAATGTGCAATATGAATACAGGAGTAAATAACAAGACAATTCTGAGTTAGGCTTTTCCCTTTACTTAAAAAGGAGGGATGGGTTTTTTTCCCCCAGTCTAAAATGTACAAGTTCTTTATAAATCTTTGGGATGGGACTTTCATTTGAGGTTGAATTTATATAGTATTTAAAGTGCTACATAAATTAATTTACTTTTAATATTTATATAGTGCTTGGTGAAAATTTATGTTCACAGCACTGACTCCAACAGTGTGATACTTGTTTCTCTGAAAAACTTGAAATCTAGTGACTCTTGGAGAAGTCTCTCTGATAAGTATGAGGTACAAACTTAGCTGCATCCTCACCTGCTCCTAGTCCTGAACTGTAGATACACCAGGGTGTTAGAGCTGAAGTCCTGCAGTGAGGCTAAAACACAGGATATTCCTCTTCAAGAGCCAAGGCCATCAGTGCTCAGTTCACTGCCTAAAAAGCAAGTGAGAAATCAAAGTTTGAAGAATAACACATTTCCCTTCATACAGAGAGATCAGTCCTACCAGGACAAAAAGTCCCCAGAAAAAAAAGGTTTTATCTCCCAGACCTTGGTCATTCCTTGGTGATGATCAGGAGCTCTACATGCAACTAAATTCATATGACTGCAGGATGGCAGGGAGAGAGATTGAGATAAGAGCTTCCAGCAAGATGCAAATGGAATTCCATCAGTTGGGAAAACCACAAAGGCTTTTAGCATGGAAAGGATTTGGGGATGGCTTTTTTCAGCCACCTGCCCACACAGGTCACTGCAGGCATAGTGGCATGATGGCCGTGTTTAATTCAGTGCAGAGGTCTGTTTCAGGTGAGCCCTGGTACTTGTCTGTTGCCTGTGACAACAGCACCAATTTGAATCAACGCTCCAAGGCTGCAGCATTCCCTAAGACACCTCTCCTGCTGTTAAACCTGTTAAGTAAGCAACAGCTTACATTTACTTCCAAGAATCCCATTTTACCCAAGTTCTGGAGCTCTTGGTGCCCTTTTCCAGGACATCTGGGCTACTGAAGCACTAAGAATCTCATCCTCACCTTTGGCTGCCAATGTTTATTCTGTAAGAAATGTTTCAAGTGATCACCTCTGCCCCTTTTGACTTGCAAGACCATGATTGTGTAAACAAAAAGAGCATATTTGTGATTGCAAAAATGTACTCTGAAAGAATAATGTTAAATTCATGATAAAAAGAGCAAACGGAAGTCATCAAGGAATGCACCTGGTACCATTAAATTCTCTCATTAAAGCAGCAACTGTACAAAACTTATGCATTGAGATCCTTTCAGTACCTGGAGAATGAGTTCAGAAGTGAGGAAATCTTTGAAGATTCCCACCATTCTCCTGAATTCCGAAATTAAAGTGTAATATTAGTCTAACCAGTGAATTGTAATCCTGTACAGCTAAACTTGATTGAAGATTTAAAAGGGGGATCACATCATTTGTACTAGTTCTGTGTGGCAGGTATGTGCAAGGTAGAGCTTGCAGAGGTAGAATTGAGTCAATCTGCATTTTAGGAGGCAGAATGCAAACTGAAGTTATAAACAACTAAAGAATATGGTGGGATTAAGTAAAGAACTCCCTATTGCTTATTATTGGAGTATCATAATCATACTCCAATTGTACTACTGCTGAATACAATTCAGCAATATAAGAAATACTAAGCAGTGCTTCTAGGAAAAATATAGTGCACAAATGATGCCCACCTAACTGCCCCAACTCATCTGGAGCCATCCTGCCCTTCAGGCAAGACCTCTACCTATCATCAAGGCTGTGTAAGGGGCAGAAAGCAATGCAAAACTGTTACTAGTCAACTCAAACTTGATCCAACATCCAGCTATTTAAGTGCCTGTGGGACATAATCTTTCTCCAGACTCAAAAATAACATCAGAAGGTTGCCAACCTCATCTGGAATTGGACATCTGTATTTGGCTACAGCACTTCTGTGTGGAAGTCCAGGGTTCTTGCAGCCTTGCAGCTCAGCCTTCCATTTGTGACTGAAAATGACATAGTGGGGACAAGACGTAGGAGGTCCAGCAGCAGTGAGATGAAGGAAACTGCTGAAGAAACTGGGCTTAAGATATACAGTGAGAACAAAGATGCTCCATAGAAAGATGGTAACAAAAAATGCAGAAACGTTGAGAGGCAGACAGGAGCTTAAAAACAAAAAGGTGATTTCTAGAGGAATACAGTGAAGTTTAGAAGAGTGAAAGGATGGAGAATAACAGGGATAAATGGAATAACTGCAGACGCGAGAAAAACAGCACAGAAATCTGTGAAAAGAAGTGACTCAGTAAATGGTGGTGGACAGTAAGCCTTTGTTTCTGCTCAGAGACTTCTTTAAAAGGGATTGGCAGGGAAGGGAGAAAATCTACCCTTCATTATACCAATAAATCCTTAACTCTTGCTAGCCATTTTCCCATTGCTCTGGTCCATGCCTGAAACAGTGTCATTCATCTGGTTTCCACTGACGTGTCTGAAGTGGGCAGATCTGCACAGGAGTTTGTGCTGTACTCACCTCAAACAGCACAGTCCTTGCCTACAGCATGTAACAGACTGTTAAGGAAACAAGCCTGGCATTAATACTCCTGTAACTGAAATCTTCAAAATAACCCTTTTGTTAGGTTTGGAGATATTACAGCTTTGCTGAAGCACCAGCACAGAAAGGTTCAATTGCATTGGAAAATGAAAAATGCATCAATCCAGGATGCTTAAGGGCAGCACAAGAGAATGGCTGCTAAGGAAAGCTGCTGCTCCTTCAACACTCTGCATATGAATCTCAGCATCCAGAAAATGTGCTAAATCTATGATCTCCTCTCATTTCTAGATGGGGGGCAAAACCATTGGTGAATTTAATTGGACAATTTGTTTTTCTGAAGACTAGCCAAGGCAAAAGCAACATCTGAGAGACAGGAGGAATCCATTTTGGAATAGATTTGCATGTATATAGGATTCACTTCCCAGGAAAAGAAATTACTTCTGATATATAATTCAATAGAGTAATGAGCCCACATTCAGACTGAGGATCCCAAATACAGAAATAGCAGAGACTAGCCACCTTTTTAGCTAATACACAAACTGGGAATTTATGCTGCTCATTTTCTCTCTACAGATGGATCTGAGGCTTTGAGCACTGGCAGCAATGCCTGATGCTTCTCCAAGCAACTGAACACAAACATTGAACGTGACACTTCAAGAGAGAACTCAAAGACTGAGGTTCTAGAGGTCTACAAGTAAAGGCACAGAGAAGATGTGGTGGGGAGAGAGGAAGGAAAGGCTGCTTTGCAGAAAATATTTAGTGAACTCTCATCCTCTTGCTCAGTGAGACATATTATCTTCCTGCAATGGCATCCTGTCTCCTTTATCTCTTCTAGTCCACCTGTGAAGACTGAAGCGATGTTTAACCTCTGAAGATGGCAGTCAGTCGTTCATGAACCCAAGCAACCAAACCATTCCAACCTAAATAAGCTGAGTCCAACAGCTGTGGTAGAGAAGACATCTGAAAGAGAAAAAGCCCACCATTAAAAAGAATCCATCAACAACTGATATTGGCTCATTACGGTGCTGAGATTTCTCCTGTTGTTCTTGGATGTTTCTTCCCTCACTCCTCCTCTGCTTTCCTGTCTCAGTCATTTCAGCAGTGTGAAAGGTTGTTCATTTTACAGAGGTCTTTAATGAAAGATGAAAATTCAAATATGTTATAATTAGCTGCAGTTCCACATAAGTCAGTATTATTGCAGCTTTTATATTAGATCCTCATTTGTCCCACAAATGATTGTGTCAAATATTACAGTAGAATGATTAATGACATCAGACATAACGGAAGGATTAAGCATTGATACAGGAGACTTGCTTGAGAAGAATAATTTTAACTTCTTTTCACTTATAATTTATTTTTGTCCTCTACTGTAAAAGAAACCTGAAATTGAAAATAAAAATGGCTTGTGTTCCTGGGAAGTAACAGAAGAGATCTGATTCATGATTTAATTCTTCATTCAGTATTCATTGGTAGATTAAAAGCCAAATCATCGTAACGAATGGCACAGCAATGAACAACATGGAATATAAAACCTCAGGACTTGTCCTGCTGAATAAATGTGGAATCATTTACATCTTTGAAGATAAGTGTAATTCAACAGCAAAAAATTGATTCCTCCCTCTGCAATCAGGTCTGATTCAGCATCTGTTCCATCAGGCATCATGGAATTGCCTGTGCTAACAAGCTGTTTCACGGCACACCAAAGTCACCTTTTATTTCACCCCCAATCACTTGTTTGAGCAGTTACTCAGTTTGCAAGAACAGGGTGTATGAGGAAGTTATGACACAGGAACAGGCAATAAGGAATTTAAAATGTCTAGAAGACACATCATGTCTGATAATACAAATTACTGGGAACTGTAGTTTTCCATCAGCTGCATGGTACCTTTAAATGCTTTTTTTCCCCTGTTGCACTTAAAAGCAGAATAACTTCAAAAATCCCCTCCTTACTTTAATTTGGTATCAGCACAGAAGGCTGCAGTTTGAATCATTCTATTTAAACAAATATTAAGACATTTCCTGTTACAATCATTGGGGCCTCACAGTTCTCAAACACCGAGTCATCCTTCTTATTTCAACACATGAATATTGACTTTAGGTGCTCGAAATGCACACCTGGAGACACAGGACCTGCAGCTTTGCCTCCAGCACTATCACCAGACCCGACATTGGGAAGGAGCTGTAGGGTCTTTTCTGAGCAGCAGCCTGGTCTTCCACTGATAGTCAGAGGAAAATCAGTGGGATACAGGAATTCCCAGTCACAGGAATTCATATTTGCCGACCTTGCTCTACAAGTTCTTTATTTCAATGCTCCAAATACACCCAGGGCTCAACAGCACTATTGACTTACAAACTCATTCAAGAGAGAGGCTTCATATTGTGCTCCAGGGTTTTTATAACCTTTGAAACAGAGTTCTTTGGAGGGCCATAGGAAGTGAGATGTAGCAGTGCTTTGGCAGGTTTTAAACTCCTAAAGCAGCAAGAAGTTTGAATATAGGTTCTCTTGGTGATAAGAAATACAGAAATACATGTATTTGAAGTCAGTGTCAGTTGAATAAAGGCAAAGGGCAGGACACAGCTGAAAAGAACTAGGACATGTAAGTAGAAGCTGAATCCCAGTGTCTCCAAGGGAAGGAGGGGGCCACCTACAACTTCCACCCCAAACCCATGGCCTGAGGGGGAGAACAGGCTCTTTCTGAATCACATTTTCACAGAAGCTGAGTCAGCTCCTGAGAGATCTTTAACTAAGTCTCTGTTGTGCAACTTTCCAATAGTCTTTTCCCATATCTTGCAAAAGGCTGAATTTGAACTTGCTCCATTAATTTTACCATGATTTTTCCCTCATAGGAGAGAGAACAGCCTGTGTCTTTTGCCACTCAAAGCTTGCCAAGGCTTGAAGATCTCTTTTCTCCCCCAAAATTAAAGACATTGTGCCCCACAATACTGAAAAACACCATTTTGAAGGAGAGCTTCACACTGATATCAGTGTATTCAGTGTTTTTGGAAGCAAATTACTAGGCTTCCTCCAACTCTAGGTGCTCCTGCCTTGTCTCAGTCACTTGGTTGACTCCCCAAGGTCTCCACCAAAATGTAGCTCATTGGCTAAGTTATAGAAAAGGAGTCTTAAGTAGAGCACTCTATTGAGGTTTGAGTTTTCACTTTAAAATGCAAACGGATGGTAGTTAATTCCCCTTTGGGATTTTAGAGCTTAATTTAAAAAGGGAAATGATGATACAAAAATATGTATCAGAAAGCATTGCAGTGTGAGAATGAATCCTTTGCCACATGAATGCAGATTCTTAGGGTCAGCAGACATCTTCATTTATCTGTATTTTAATAGTTTCCCTCAAAACTCCTTTTGGCTAAATTCTTCCTCAGTGTACTACTCGGTACAGTCTCAGTGGACAACAATAAAGGCAAAATTTGACCATGTTTTCTATTTTCTAAAATCTTATAGATCAGCATATTTAAACACATCAATATTTTGCTGGGTATGATAAATAACACCCTCATTTCTGTTAAGATGTCTAACAAGACCTTTTCCATACTTACTGAAAATACAGCTGGATGACAGGCCCATTTGCCAATTCTTTGTCAACTGAGAAAGCTAAAAAGCAATAAAAAAAAAAAAAAGGCTGCTTAGCAAAGATGTTAAATCAATGTTTGCTAACCAATTGCAAAAGTCTTCCATCTCCCTTTCTTTTTCACAGCTACCATTTTACTTCTAACAGGGGAGAAAATAAGCATATATAATTATGTCTTTAGATCAATTTATGCTTAAACACATATACACAGATACATCTCTGCAACCTTACAGGGACCTGGTGATGCAAGTACTGTAGTTAAAATTCAGAGTGCTCCAATCCTTGCATGATAAGAACTTCAGTAACTCAACCAGCTTCCTTCTATTTGTTCTGTCTTCTGGAACACATATCTGTACATAACCCTTCAAAAGAATCACTTCTATGCACACAGACACTGGCTAAAACACATCCACCGGTTTTCATAAACCTTATCCCAGCAAAGGATGGAACTGCATCAGCATGAGATAAAAAATACAGATCACAGCAGGCAACTGCAAAGTTCCTTGTCTATGTTTAGGAAGGTGCAAACCTGGGGTCAGGGTGATTATCTAGAAATTATTTGTATTTGGATACACTTCCTTTGGCACATGGGCGCAGAGCTGTGGCCAGGAAGCACATGTGGGGTGGTAAAAGGGGAGCAGCCCCCAAGCCAAGGGTTCCCCTGGCCAACACCATGTACTGATCCAGGATCAGCTGGATCATCTAGAAAAAGCACATGGGTAGATCTCTTGGCAGGGTCAGTAATTAAATATTTGTATCACCTGAAAAACAACAATGACTTACACAAGCCTTATTTCAAGCTTTCCCTCTTTCTGTACAAGAACGTATCAAATAGTCAAACTTTTTGGTTTTGCCCTTCTTTTTGTTTCCATGTTTTTCTTGCATATTGCAAACCGTCCAATTTCTCCAGGCTCTGTTCTCTTTTTTTTTGTTGTTGTTGTTTTTGTTGTTGTTTTTGTTGTTGTTAGACTGACTTCAGTCAAACCCTAGATCTGAAAGCCCCCAAACAATCAACAAAGAACGTATTTCGGTGTGGTAAATTTGAAAAGTCACAATAAGGGCTGTGGTATGGTACTATGATATCACTCACAGAGGACTGTTACTTCATTGTGAATAGAAACAGCATCTGGCACGGGGCAGGAAATCACTTAACAAAGGAGAATCCAAGAAGTACAGCAATGAAAAATAAGATTCAAATGAGTTTATGGCTAGGTAAGTTGTTGTCTTTGTTGGGAAGATGTTTCTTTAAAGTCAGGGAAGGAAAAATATTGCACATGATGTCTTTCTGCCACCTTCAACTCCAATGTTTGTCAATAGCTTTTTAACAATTGCATGATTCACTATTGAGTGTTCCACGCCAAGAGAAGTCAGCATTCTGTACAGCAGAGGGCTCTTTCATTCCTTTTTATTTCATATTTCTGTTATCAACCAACATGTCAGCTGTGAAATAAAACCTGGAGAAAAGCTTTGAAAGGAGATAAATTCCCAGCAGGTGTCACAGAAATATTGAATTGACATTTAGTCTTTGTTACACCTTCTGTGGGGTTTTCACAGAATCACAGAATCACAGAAGTTCAAGACTGGAAGAGACCTATAAGATCATCAAGTCCAGTCGATGTTCTAACTGTTCAACTAGATCATGGCAGCAAGTGCCACATCCAGTCTTTTTTTGAATTCTTCAAGGGATGATGACTCCACCACCTCACTGGGTAAATGATTCCAGTATCTGACCACTCTTTTCTGTTTTGCTGTGTTACAGTTGCTCTATACTAAATTAAATAATAGAATTTTAAAATACTTTTTTCTACACTGAAAGAGAAAGTGTGCAGGTAAAAATAAAACTAGGTAAGTGATGGGAAAAAAAGAGAAACAGGCATCACCAGCACAGTTCCTAAAAGTTCTGCAGGGAATTAATGAGGAAAGAGCAGAAAAGGGGAGCCAGGATGTGGAATTCAGTGCAAAGATGAATACAGGAAATCACAGAATCCCAGAATGTTTTGGATTGGAAGGGACCTCAAAGCCCATCTCATTGCACCCCTTCCATGGGCAGGGGAGACTTTCCACTCGACCAGGTTGCTGCAACATGGAGCATCCAACATGGCCATAAACACTTGCAGGGATGGGGCAGCCACAGCTTCTCTTCTCTGTGCATTTACAACCTTTTGAGGTTGAGGAGAACCACTAGGATGTGAAGCAGCTCATTCAACTTTTAGGGTGTTCTTGGGTGAAACAGAACTTGCCAGAGAGAATAATTCAGCCCATATTAAGCTGATCCAAGTAGTGAAAAATGACCTTGTCATCTTAGACCTATTCCTGTTCTTTGCCTTCCTGAATACCTCAGCAATTATAAGAATAACTTTCAAGATAATCTTACCACAGTGGCAATGACATTTCAGTGTAAAAATCAGCTTCTGAGGGACTGGGCCTGCAGCTGCCAAGTTTCTTGATTAAAAAATACTCAACATTTGCTTTGAGAAGTGCCATTGCTATTATCATGCTCTATTATTCAGGCAAATTCACTAAGCAGCACATTTTGGAAATCAGGGATCAATGTCTGGGCTCTTTTGATAAACTTGAAGAGTCCAGACCCTACCTGAGCTCCCAGTGGGGTATACTGGCTTTAGAGACAGTCTTCCCAAGCAAACAGATTTAAGAGCCCTGGGAAATACCAGTTGTATTCTAACAGCAAAACTCTGGAAACAAGTCTCCAGGGGGATCCCTGCAAAATGAAGGCAGAGCAGGCAGAGCAAACCCAACATGATGCAGGACACACTAGCACTGTGAGCTGGAACTGCTGCAAATCTTTTATTGTGAATGGCAGCCTCATGTTCTGGCAAGCAAATCTGGAATTTTTCCACTATGTGCAGGCTGGAGTTACAGGAATTCAAAGCAACAGTTTAACAATTCCATAATAACAGAGAAATGCAAAGTCCTGTCCTAACTTAACCATGTAAATCTGCTGCTTTGAAAAAAAGCACCTTTGTTTTGGGTCAGGCTTGCCAGGTGCCTGGGCACACCTGGAGTACATAACATTTGGGTGCACCTGGATAACATCACCTGAACTTTGACAATGAGGATTATTTCCTGAAAAAAGACTAGTTCAAAAGGTTATGTTCTATTCACTAAAAGATTTTGGGGAAGCAAATTTTTATTTCTTCCCAGGCTACAGTATCTGCATCCTTCCTCCAGTTTGACTGAAGCACAGCAGAAGCCCTGCCAGCATTCCCTGCTCTGGGCAGTTCTGTGCTTTCCCCCTGAACAGCACAATCTTTTGTTTTTCCTGTCTGTGAGACTACAGAAATTTCTTATTTGTAGGCATCTGCACCGAGGCAGAGGCCGCAGCTTCAATCTTAATGGCTGTCTGGAATGATATAACTTGTTTTTTATCAGCTTCAGAGATAAGGCAGCCTTAACTCCCTGAAAAATCCTGGCACTTGCTCCATTTGATTCCTCCTGTTCTCCTAAACCAGGTGTTTTCAAAGCTATTCATATACCTGTCTACAGTGTGGGTGGAATATACTTAACTTCCAACTCAGTTAAGTTGGAAAGCATTCCCTCCTTTTAAACTGATCACTCACTAAACAAACATTTCTCTTCTACCCAGACAACTACCCTCTTGAAGGACACATCTGACTGCAAAGAAGCACACTGCAAAAATACTTTGAATGTAGTCCAAAATGACACCAGTCCTAGGGTCTGCTCAGACAGCACCTGCTGCAGGGTCAGAACTCACACAGGAAACCCCAATCCCCAAGGGGTGACAAACAACACAACCCCACCCACAGGCCATAAGGGGGGTTCCTTAAAATCTCAGAATGTTGTAAGAAAATGTCAGCAGTGTTTTTCTTTCCAAAGATCTAATTTTTAAAATGTTATGATAAAAAATAAAAGAATAACTTAAGACCATAGTAAGTAAAGGCTTGAAATTAAGGAAAAAAAATCCAACCACAACTGTATTTTCCTTTTTTGTGCGCCAGTCCTATAAGCTGTTAACAAATAGGGTAATAATACAAATATTAGATTTAAGACTGACTCGATTTATACCTTTATGAAAAAAAAGCCAAACCAACTTCTCCAAAAACCCATGGCTAAATCAGGCCTAAGATCTACCTTTAGCACCTGAGCAGCAGTACACTATTAAGTTAGACTTCAGAGGCCACTCATAAATCCTCCTGATCCCAAACAGCTTCACCTGGGACTATCCCCCCATCCCCAAGCCCAGGAGTCCTACTTAAGCCAAGTTTAGGGCCATTGCTTCTTGTCTGAGTAATTCTAGAGGAGTCTTGGGTTTTAGCTTAGTATCAACTGTAACTGGCTATGGATCTTGAATCTGTGCTATTGCTGTAGATTAGGTAAGTTACTAATGGATTTTGTCCTACTTTCTTTACCAGCCTCCATCATGACATGCAAATTTGATTCTAATTTTGGACTCAGGTCTGCCTTGTCCTCTTGAACTTGCCTGCTGATCTGTATTTTTGAATGCTCTCTGGATGTCGTCTCTAGATGAATCTTAGTTATCTTCTATAGGTGCTGAAGGATGGAATGGGAACTGGTGAGTATTTCCACAAGCTTGGACATCCAGACATTTAGATAAGAGCTGGGGCTATCCCAGGGGATGTTTTTTGCCCTTAAAAATTAATCACTTTCTAAAACTGCATCACCTGTAATGAAATCTTGTCTGTAAAAGCCCTGTTGCCCCACTAGAGCAGCAGGGCTGGGTAGACAGCTGGGAATGAGGAATGTGCTGGACAGCAGGAAACAAAAGGAACATGGTTTGTGTAGTCTGACAAAACAAACCTCAGTGAGGATGTGATTGCTGTCTATAAACACATCAGGAGAGTAAACACTGCGAGTAAGGATAAAGACCCTACTTAAAAGGCATGAAATAAGTAGAAATAGACTTTAGAATAAAGAATCAACTTGTCTTCAATGATGTTTTTAGTTTCTTGTTCAAAACTGCAAGAATAAACATCTCAGTTTCTCATCAGGGAAAGCCTGCTCAAGTTATATACTGAGGTGTCTATGACAGAGAGGATTTGGTAGCTTGGAAACCCTCTGCCAGCTCCTACATCCATCAGAAGGTCAGACTTCTAATTTCTAACTCCTGCAGAAGGAGAAAGACTGACCATCTGACAGAAAAATATATATATCTTTATACATCCTGAAAAAGGATACAGAGTTTTCCCAGCTAGGAGACTTACTTTTAGCTCTTCTATAAAAAGCCAAGATAAGCAAGAGTCTAGAGTTAGTACATGTACTAAATTAAATCTCAAAATACAATTTTTTAAAAGAAAATGTGGCTGCTGTCTAAACATCTACCATAAGTTATCGCTGAATGTGGTTTTATGTTGCCCCTTTTATTCATCTACCAAATGTATGCAGAAGCAGGAGGAAGATCTCTGAAGATCCTTCTTTCCTGACAGAGGTGGAGGAAAGCTGACTGTCATTGCCACATTTTGAAAAAGGTTGTCAAAGGCTGGATCAAATCCTTTCCCAGTGCTGGAGACAAATCTGGAAAAATTAAAAATCTTGTATAATGTGCTATCATTTCAATAATTATTTTATAATTTTAAATGGTGTAATAATTTTAGTAGAGACTATTAAACCTTTATTTAGCTTTCTAGTGAACTCAGAAACATCAAAAAGCATGGAGAGTAATTCTGGCCTGATTAATGGAAAGGAAACCCAAACATCCTCTGTGTTTACTTTGCAGTTGATGCACAAATTATTTCCTACTAATGACAATGCTTCTACACAGCCAGGGCTGAGTCATGGAGACATCTCAACTCCAGTGGGAAATCAGCTGGTAGGGTTGGGTGCTGGCAGTTTAGGGCTGTCAGGATCATGGGAGCTGAGATCCTTCCCAGAGAAGAAATGTGTGCACTGAACGAACAGTAATCCCAGCTAAAGAAGTAGCTGACCTGGATTTGAAAGTGAACTACATCTGTCCAGCACAGATTTCTGGGAAATGCTCCAAGAATGAACAAGTCTGGCAATGCAGAGAAGAACTGGGTTGCACTGGAGTTACTGTACTTGCCTAAACGGGGCTGACTGGAACTGTTGGAAAAGAAATGAAATTTAGCAAAATATTTAATTATAGTGAGTTGTGTGTGAACTGGTTTGTTAAAAAGTAGTTTTGCAGCCGTTGAAAAGTGTGTTGAGTTTTGTGTGTGTAACCTAGCAGGTAGTCTTAGGGATTTAATAAATAATTAAACTAGTGCAGGAAAGTAAGAATGCTAACCTGTCTAGAGGCAGCATACAATGCTCTTAGAATAAGATAAGCAGAGGTTTAATGATCTTGTTGTGAACCAAGGAATGTATCACAAGGGGTCTGTGACCAGGTAAGGGGAATGGAGGACTGTTTTTTTTTAGAGACTAGGCAAGGGGAACAGGGAACTGTTTATTGGAGACTTTGTTGTGAATCGCATGTATAAGAGGGAAGCACCCATATGTGAATTTGGGGGCTCGGACTTTGGGACGTGAGTCCCCCAGTTCCCCGGGCCCTTAACAAAGCACCCACAAAACTTATCCGAGTTTTGTGTCATTTATCAATCGGGCAACAGAACCACGACATCAGGCTGGGCCTCCACAGGAGCAGCTGAGCACAAGAAGGAAAAATCCCTTTCTAACCCTGCAGGATCTTGCAAAGAGACAGTTTGCAGCAAAAGCTATGATATGCCAAGCTCCCAGTTGATTTGTCTCCTTAAAACCATGGCATGTCAAGGCATCATCAGGAGCAGCAGCTGCCTTTATAAATATTGTTCTAATGGAGTCAGGGAGACGTTGGTGTGTGAGGGGCAAAATATTTTCTCTGCAGGCATTTTGGCATCAGGACTTACTTTTCCTATCCCAACGTCCCAGCAGAGCTTTGCTAAATAGCTTTTCAGTGAACTGAAAAGCTGCCTTTTCCTAAAACTTGCTGTATCTTTTACCAAATGACCAGTGAAAATTAGGGGGATTGAGGGCAGGGTGATGATGCAAGTTGTTTCCTGACTTATTTTTGTGCCTCTTTATTATTAACAATTGGAAGAGAAATGCCACTTGGTTGGGTACAAATCAGGCAAAAAGAGAGCCAATAGTGAATACATGAGGTGAATGCTTCAGCTAATGGTATGTTTTTCATTTAAAATAAAATTTAAATTTTTGAGTTGATGTAGGTACTATTACAACACCGTCAAACTTGTTTTAGTCATTTTGGCAGTTAAAGGGATTAATTCAGCATGTTTAAAAAACAGACAAATTTTCTGGGGGAGGAGTGATCCTGAGAACCAAAATAAAATAACTTTATTGTACTTGTATGTGTTTTACATGAGGCCATTTTAATTAAATTTATTGTGGCTTACTCAAAACTAGCGAATTCATGTTTTGTATTCTCTGTGCAGGATGGAAAAGTAATTACATTTCAGTTGCATTATAATTTAGCAGGTTGTCACAGACACAGGGACAGGGCTAAAGTTCTTCCATCTTCTCAATTGGAGTTTTAAATCGCAGCCAGCTGCTGACTTACATGAGGGTGGGAAGTGGGTGCCACAAAGCATAGCCCAATTCCATGTGCAGTTTAATTTAGGAATCTAGACCTAAGTACCTACTTGTCATGCACAGAATGAGACTGGGAGGTCACCAGGACCAGGAAGGCAGTGGCTGCTTCTATAACTCAAATGAGTTTAGAGCACTTAAGCATTTTTCTTTGTCATATTTAATCTATATGTTGCTCAAAATGGGATTATGTCATGGAGAAAAATCCAATAACCCAAACAAAACCTGAAATATCCATATGGATGGGAAAAAAACCCCAGAAAATCTGTCCAGGGGTCTGAGAGAGGCTTGGGGAGCAGCTTTAGGGAGTAGGGTCCAGGGATGGGAGGCTTCTTTTTATGGCAGAGACTTAGGAGTGGCTTTTCTAGGTGAAAGGAAGGGGTGAGGAGGTCCAAGGAAAAGAGGGCAGAAAGCTATTCATGAGTCAATTAAATGGGGTGGAGTTCCAGTGTGCTTTTCCACCTGGAATCTGAAAAGGGGGGGAGAAGCCAGTCAGTACACTTGCTTGCATCTAGGAACTAGTGGAGAAATGAATGTTGGAGTCACCAGAGGGAAGAGACAGAACTGGTTTCTGTCAGATGAGAGAAATTGCTGCAGCAGCAGCATCCAAACGAGATGATGCAGGCACGGAGACAGGGATCTGATGGCCTGGGAAAGCTGAGCAGGGAAAGGAGGATTTCCAGGAGGGTTCCAGCACCTTCCAGGCTGGAGGTGAAGAGGGGTATTTCATAACCTACCCTTGAACTATGCAGATTAGAAATAAATAAATTAACCTCATGTGAAGGCCTCTGTCTCTGCCAGCACAAGGCTGTGGGGGAAACAAAGCCTGTGCTGGAGCATCAGAAACAACACATGAAATGTGGGAATTACAATAGGCATTACATCAGATGCCGGATACTGCAGGATATGAATCACACCAGCATCTGGCAGCTTTGGTGCATCCACAGCAAACTTGCATTAATTTGACTACAAAGGGAAAAAAAATAACCTGTGGAACAACTTTCAATGTGAGCCCTGTTTCAGGAAAGGGCACTGTTCTGTATTTCACCATGGGGCTACATCTCTTGTGGTACAGCCACCAAGTCTTTAAAAATGTTAGGGAGACTTTTGGAAAACGTAAATAAAAATACACTTTGATTTTTTCAAAAAAAGTGACACATGCAGGTTTTAAAATTTATAAGAAATAAAGCAGTTTTGATTACTTTTATGTGTTTCCTTGCTGTCCTGAAGTTTCAGTACAGTACAATGAAATTGAAGCTGGTTCTATGGGACAAAGAAATAAACTGGCTCCATGACTCCCCCAATTTAAATTAAGAAAACTGCCCAGAAATGTAAAGAAGTATAGTTAGGGGGAAAAAAATGAACAAACTTCTAAATTAAGCTAATTCTGCTGACTTGAGGTGTAAAACCCATATCTAACATTTTAATATCAAGTTCATAAACACAATTTAGAAAATTTGTATCTCTGTGGGCTGTTTTTGAAATTTTGATTGCTCGTGGAAGGGGGTCAGTACAACAGGGGATGATTTCAATTTACAACAGCAGCTCTTAATTTAAAAGACTAGTCCAGGCTTTAAAAAGACAGACCTAATGGAGAATTACATTTAATGGCACCAAGATCTGACCCTGTCACTGGTCTTCCAGCACAGAGACTGAGCAAAACCAGTTCTGTAAAAGTAATGATTAATATTTAACCCAAATTTCCCCTATCTGTCCTGCTGGGCTTTGGTCAGTTGGACACAATGGCCCATTGAGGGATCGGTGGCTGTCCACACTGCAGTGAGCAGTGGTTTCACAGTGCTCTCACACAGTCCATGAAGCCATTGAGAATAAAACTAAAAGGTCCTAAACACAGGGATTGTCTGGCTTAAATATCTACTGAGCTGCTTGGTTAAAGAGTGTGTGCTAATGGCAAGTGAGTGATAAGAAAGGGATGGTTTTCCGTGCCACCATAATACAAATAGATAAATACTAAACACAAATATGGCAGTAACCACACTGGAATGACCAATTACTTATATTTTTGAACAATAGTATTAACCTTCTTTGAGCAGACATTTAGGACTCAGACACATGTACCATGAAAATAATTGTTAGAGCACTATTTAGGGACGTTTTAGGCAGAAGGAGCCCTTTAGTGGGCATTTTCTCGTGGGTTGACCTTCATCAGGCATTAATAGCTCACATTTCAGCTTTAAGTAAAATTCCAGTGGAATCCACTGGTTTTGACACAATTTTAGGTAATTATGGTGCAAGGGGCTGCCAGATAGCGCTGAAGGCGCTGCAGAGCATTGCGGATGGGATTTCACGAGAAGTTTGGGAGTCACCTCCTTATCCAGAAGGGAGCGGGGAACGGGCCCGGCCCGGCCTGTCCGGGAACATTCGGCGTGAGGGACGTCGGAGGTGTCGCCGCTCTGCCCCTTCCCGCCACCAGGGGGCGCCCAGCGCCCCCCGCCACCCCACGGCAGGGGGCCCTGCTGGCGGCGCCCACACCCCCAGTGCGGGGGCGGAGCGCCGCGATGAAAAGCGCGCTCTGATTGGCGAAGATACCCCTGGCGGGGATGAGAGAGAGGCTCTGATTGGCGGCCAGCAGCCGAAGGTGAGAGTAAAAACCTGGGCAGAGGACTCCCCCCCCCACCCCCTGCGGATCGGGGTGTGTGTCGTCGTCCCAGCCCCCCGCCCCCCGGCGCCTCAGCCCCCTGACCTGGGCGCTCCAAGCTTTTCCTTGGGGAATTCTGTGCCCCACCGTGGCCGGCGGAGGAGTTTCAGCCAATCAGCGCGCGACGCCGCGGCTTGTTGCCAGGCAGATTATGGTAATGAGACCCGGGCGGACACCCACCCCTCCCCCCCCCCCGCTCTGCAGCTACCATTGTGAGGTGAGGACAGGTGGGGGGGTTCGGGGCCGCTGCAGGGCCGGCGGCAGCGGCCGGGGCGCGGCGCCCGCACGGGACCCCCTCAGGTAACGCGATGGGACGGTCCGGGAGGGCAGCGCGGCCCGGGGACGCCGCGGGGACCCGCCGGGGGTTTTAGACTTGTTGTTTTAGTCGCACCCAAGATGGCGCCCAGAGCTGGCGGTGCAGGGCCGGGATAAACCGTTCGCTCCCGCCAGTGGGGGGGGGGAAGAGGAAGTAGGGCGTACTCGTTCCCTTCCCCCCCACACCCCGCGGGAGAGGTACAGTCCGCTTTCCCCCACCCTAGCCGGGATCCCCCACCCGCCCCGGACACGGGAAGAAGGGGGTGCCCCCACCCTTGTTCTCCCCTCCCTACGTGGTACGGTCCAGACCCCGGCACCTGAGCGGCGGGGGGGGGGGGGGGGGGGTGCCAGAGCCATGTTTTGCCTCCCCAGCATTGTGTGGGGGGGTCTTTCATCTCTCCGCCATAATTCTGGGCCGCTCGCACCGCGCTCTGTCCAGCTCCCCCTCCCTCGGTGACGGGCCCGGCCCTGCCCAGCCCGTCCCGTCCAGTCCACTCAGCGACGGCCCTGGCCGCCCGCCCGTGTCCCTCCTCGGCGCTCAATGGTTGGGGCCGGCTGGCCGCCGGGCGCTCTCACGAGGGGCCGATGGCGCCGCTGCCCTTAGGCGGGGGCGGATGGGGGGGCGCGGCGGCGGGAAGCGGGCGGTGTGAGGGAGGGGGGTCACTCACGCCTGCCGATTGGCCATATGCCTCGCGCCCCTGCCTCCTTATTGGCCTAGTTAGGGGAGGGGGCGACTCACCCCGTCTTCGGATTGGCTGTTGGTGGCCGTGGCGACTCTGTCGGGGCTGTGGGTGCAGGTACCCCAGTGCCCCCTGTGAGGGGCCGTGGCGCGCTGCGTTCTGCCCGTTCCACCCTCATGAGGGTCTCCTGCCCCAGCGGGCCTGTTGGGCATCTGTGTGGCCCCAACAGGCCAAGGCTCCTGGCTGGGTGGCCCTGAGGCTTGGTCTTGAGGAAAGTTAGGCCCTTCCCCGCTGCCCTGAGGGAGTTCCATTCACGAAGGCCCTGGTGCGAGTAGCAACAGTTGAGGCAGGTGGAAGCTGTGGGGTTCACGCGTCTCCTGACAGTGGTCTTGGTGCCAAAAACCCGGTTCCTGTGGTCTTGGTATGGTGGCTACTTGATCTGGTGGCTCTCTTGCTTTGTGGGTGTTGGTGTTGAGTTGTCCTGTTTCCCCTCCTGTGCCCCAGTTCATTAAAAGTGAGTTTATGTGAATTTGTTAAATAGTTGAGTTGGAATGGAAGAACGAGGTCCTGATGCTGTGCGTGTCAGAATTACTCATCCTAAAGGGATAATTCACATTTTTTAGGGTTATTTCCCTGTACAAGAGCTATGTGTGGTCACCTTTTACCTCTCAGCTGGACATTGCAGAGCCTCAGGAGGGCTCTTACAGGATCCCTAAATTACAATTTAAACTTGCTTTAGGCTTCTGACAGTAGTCATAGTCCTGACAGTGAAATGAAGGCTGTATTTGTGATGCACTTTTTTGTACCTCAGCATCCTATCTAGTGTATCACTATATGGTTATATATTTATGGTTCTTACAGACCTTTAAAGAGTGATCAAAGTGCCAAGCTGGGTGTGTGAAATACCTATCAATGTTTCCCTGTGAGTTTCAATGGAAATAGAGACTATACTGAACTTTTGCTTTCTTCTGTCAGATTTTTAATAATTTAGTTTTTTCTTTCTTATAGTTCAGTTAGAAGATGAGATGCTAATGAATCACCAACTGATTTTACAAGAGGGTTCTTTGCATCTTTTGTGGATACAATAAAATAATTGGCAGTCTTGAGCCTTGTAATGCCTTCATTTCTAGGAAAACTAATACAGGAGTGTGTATTGCTCTAGTCTGTCCTTAAATGGAAAACTTCTCTCTGAAATTGTGATGGCTTTTGACATATTTGCTTCATGGGTGCTTCTCTTGTGCAAAAAGAGACAGCTTTATTATCTTTTTTATAAGATAAAATATCGGAGTAGTTGTTATTATTGTTATCTGATAGAATAATTGACAATTTGATTTTAGAGAGAAATGGGTCTGTGGTATTGTCTGCTCTCCTCTGGCACCCTTAGTCCTATCCTTTGCAGAAAATCCTTGGATGAGCTCTCCTGGGGTAAATTGCTCTGCAGTGAGCAGCCGTTCCCAGTGTGGTCCTGGCCACCTGCACTGCTGGCAGCTATGTACACTGAATTCTAATGGACTTCGAAGTGTATCTGATTAAGTGGGTTGGTTTTGTATGCTGAATTTTGTTTGGACCTGACCGTGAGATTGGGTCTGTTTGTCACTTTTATCTCCTGCTAGTCAAACATGCAGTTGTTGTATTGTAGCCCTGAAATGGCTCTATATGTCAGTGCCCACCTGTTTGAAGGTGCAGATAGTCCATTGGTTCTTTGGGGTAGTGCAAAGCAGCAGCTATTCTGAAGGAGCTATCTCATGTATGTGTTTTTATGCACAGAAACAAAGTAGGTTTATTTTTTTGAATTTTATGACAGGTGATTTAAATTTTAAGGAGAGGTGCAGGGAGGTGGGAGAAGGAGAGAGGAAGCACCACCCACTTGTAGGAAAGGAAAGAATCCCCTTCAACTGACAGCTCTTTTGGAAAGAGTTTACTGGAGGAGGAGAAGGGATGGAAGACAAAAAATTGTCAGGAAGAAGCTGGAGGGGAATGGTTTATTTTCTTTCAGTAACCCCTAATAGAGCCATCTTGAAGGTTGTGTGGGCAGAACTGTAGAAGACACTGATACAGACATTTATCTTCCTTTTGTGTTGTCCTATACTTTAAATGCATGTATTCCATTTCCTTGCTTTATCAGACTTCTCTCTTTGTGATTTATAATCCAAGTCCTTTAGGAAGGCACGGTCATTGTCTCGAGCAGCTGGAGCCCAAAAGCTGTAGTATGTGATTCAACAACCATGATATCACAGGGACCTCAGAGGATGAAACATTGGGAAGACAAGAACATGAGGAACATGGCCAGAGATTCAGGAAGCTGAGGGTGGGAGGAAGAAATCAGTTGCTGGAGTGGCTATGTAGATGTTGAGCAAATGGGAAGAGAGGTGACTAAAGAAGAGATTTGCATATGTAGAAAGTAATGAAGTTAAGTCTTTGCCCTCTGAGAGAGAGGACAGTGTGAGAAATACTTTATTATACAAAAATTAGGACTCAAGAGAGATGTCCTTGGAGCATCTCTGAGTAGGTGTCTAAACACAGCCTAGGTAGCTCCCAGGAGGACATTAACCTGTGCTCAGGCTGGATTCTCTCCTGTGTTCTCTGTTAGAAATGGATCTGCAGCTACTTACCCGCTAAGTTCTGAGAGAATAGTTACATCAGGCTGTTGTGCTGTCACCTTCAGTGCCTGGGCACTGTCCCTTTAGGAAAAGGGCTGGAACTGCCATGTCGAGCAGTCTGGCCTTGGTCTAAGAGATCTTTTCCAGCTCATTGTTGCTTTGATGATGGATGTGCCATAAGGAGAGAGACTCATTATGTACGATGGCAGCAAAGAGTAAGTTGGTGTTTGGCTGAGCTCTTCTATTTATTATATGACAAAATAAATTGAAGCCAGTTTTCCCTTTGTGGAGATAAATAATTCTTGCTGTCCCAGTCCTAGTATGATTTCCATTTTTAACTCTCCAGTAAGACATAAAAAATGTGGTTTTACGTGACCTGATTGATACCGTTCACACAAAATGCACCAGGACCAGAGCTCCTTGAAACAGCATGTGCCTGTGATGGATGGGAATGCAGAAGAGGTGACAACAGTCCTCCTCAATGAGGTTAGAAACAGTCTTGCAGCAGTGAAAGCATGTTCCTGCTAAAGGATCTCAGGAAATGCACTGGCTCTGCCTTCTAGGCAAACTAGGATAATTAAGCGTGGGTAAAGCTTTTTGCTGGCAAATGTGATGTTCCTTTTTAGCATCATAAATCATTTTCATACTAAAAGCTGGAGGAAGACTCAGAATCCTAAAACTCTTTTTGTACCAGTCTTGGTGCCCTTGCACATGGCTGGGGTGACACACAGTTGTCAGTGAGCTCAGTCATGGGAGGATTTAGCCAATAGTCCCTGCTGTTATTGCTGCAGGGAACCTCAGGCTATGGCAAGGCTCTTTTACACTGGGGAGTAAATCACATTAGCTGGCTTATGCACCATTATTGTAAAGTGCATTCTCATTTGAGATCCTGAGTGGCTTTATTCCTCCCTGAGCAGGGAGGTGGTCTTTTCCCCTTCCTCTGCTTTAATATCCCCCTTTCTCATCCCAGAGAAGGGGCAAAAATGAGTGTTTGGCAGCCACTGGCTTGGATTTTTCAGCAGAATGCCCTTAGTGAACTTCACAGAGGTTGCTGCAGATAAAGTCCCCAGAGATTTTGTCTCTGTACATTCTTGTGTAGTCATAGCATTGAAAGAAATTGCCATTCTTTAATAGCAAGTTTGCCAAGAAAATACGGTTATTGTTGATTCTAATTTTTTTTTTGTGGTGTTTTTTCCTGACTTTCAGAGCTTACCTTTGAAGCCCTAGATGAGTTCACTGGGTTTAACTTGTGTTTAAAACACTTGGATACCAAACACAAACCAGCAGTGACTTTGCTGTTAGTGGTTTTCTCTTACAGCACTGTTCACTCTTGAGTGTTTGTGGGGGGATCATGCATGCAGCTGTAAGGGCACGCACGTGGGGCTGTGCTGCCTCAGGGTGTCTAATGCTGAGGCAGCAGAGCTAACAAAGACATTGCTGTTGCGTAGGCAAATGAGGTGCTTTGCCCCTCTGAGCAGTGCTTTCCCATCCTCTGGAACTGAATGCAGTTCATGGGGAAGCTGCTGATTTAATAATACAGCTCCAGAGAAAACACCGTCCCACAGGAGCAGGAGGGAGGAGTTGGAGAGTGTTGCCAAGGTCAAAAGGAGGTTTTAGGCATGATTAAAAAAAAAAAAAAAAATAAAGAACTGTCAGACAATGACACCAAGATGCTTTTGAAGCATCAGGAGCAGCAGAGGAGAAATTTTGTCATTAATGACGTTTTCTGGATTGGATGTAAAGTGTAAAACCTAAAGAGAGATGGCTGTAGGTCTGTGACAGCAACAGGTCCCAGAAGGTGTTGAAAAAAGGAAGGTAAATGTGAATGGTGTTCTGAGACAAAGCTGTGTTATCCTGAAGGGATGGTTAATTTACTTGAACAGCTCAGAATGAGCTAATGTTCCACTAGAGGAGATATTTCAAAGTCAGAGGAGCTGTGCTGGTTCTTCAGTCGTGTTGTGTCGTGATTCACACAATATATAGTGACACAGGACTGTCACTGCCTCACCACTGCACCATATTTGTACCCTTTAGTTATGCCTGCGACTGTTTCAGTTGTGTCATCACCCAGCACAGACAGGGTGAGGCATGCCTGTCATTTGGGGAGGAAAATGCTGCATCTGCAGTTACTGCAAATGTTTTAACAGCTCCCACTGGCATTGCTTATTGCTCATGTTTGTGATGCTCATTGGATTGTGTGAAAACATTGGGGTGCTGGTGGAATTTTGGGTGATTATTGGGTGATGTTTCATAATTGACTAAATCTCTCTACTTCCAGAAAAGTAAGAACTTACAAAAATTTTTGAATTATATTTGAGCCAGGCCTCTTATAGTGGAGAGAATATAGCTGTGACATACATAACATGTAAATTTAACTTGAGTTTAAGCAAGCTGTTTGGATTACTGTTTTACTAAACTTCTACATGGATTTTTCTTACAAAATGTAGCCTACTTTCTGAATACTGAGAAAAAACTGAGTTCATCCTATTACAATGCCTTTTATCTTTAATTATCTTTTTTTCCTTTAGGATTTCTGCAATTGACTTTCAACTTCTGTTACACAGATTCTTATGGTAATCCCTTTGACACAGCAGAGCTTCCCATTGAGGTGCATGTCTTGGTGCTTATGTAGCTTGTCTGAAAATGTCTGATGTGTTCAATACAGTGAGAAAAATCAACAATTGCCAAAGATAATCCATGGGCGAAGAGTGTAGAGAGCACTCCCTGCATGCCAGTGATTTGGCAATGCTTATGTCCAAAGTTTCACATTTATTTCTGCTAAAAAACTACCAAAGCTGAGAGAAGACCACAGGGAAATGGTTAACATTTCGAGACACTGTGGGCTGTCAGTGTCAGGGCTGTAATTGAGGGGGTGTATCTAGGGTAGGAAATAAGATTGTGCAGGATTCATGAGGAGGAGCATCCTATGAAAGATCAGTGAGCATTGTTAGTTTGGTCTTCTTGTCATTGGTGTCAGAAAACTTGCTCAGGTGTTGGTGTTTGTGGCAGTTCTGTTGTCAGTGACTTTGGGTAAGATTTTTCCAGCTCCTGGCCTTGTTTCACAGCTGGATTTCAACACTTGCTCCTGCCTCCTGCACCTCTGGGTCCCTGTGACCTCTCTGGGACACAGCCTGTCTCCTCCTGCATTGTCTTCATCCACGTTTCCAGAGAAATGTGCTTTTCAGCGTGTTTTCATGATTACAGATGTACTGAGGGAATGCATCCCAGAGGTCAATCCTAGGATGAATTTGGAAGTACAGAAGTTGAAAACATCAGCAAAGCCTGTGGTTCTTACTAGTGTTCCTTATTGCTGCACAATTGGCTGGGCTGCGCTCTTATTTTCATTTCTGTCAGGAACAGCAATAACTGGACTGTTTATAGAATCTGCAGCACTGGGACACTGAATTTGGTTCAGCCTTGCTTTATTTTCCCCCAAGATTATAAGTTAGTGCTAACTTTCAGAACCATGAAATGACTGTCTTCTGCTTTCCTTTGCAACTTTTTGGGTACTACTTTTTTCAGAGATGATTCTTAATTCCCAGTTTTGTCTTTTAAAGACCCTGCCTGAACCCTTTAGTCTCCTTTGTACTCAAGTTGTAAGTTACCTGTGCCAAAATGACTCTGCAGGAGTGAGTCAGCATCTTCCTTCAGACCTTCATTGTCTGCTCGTGGGGAAGGTCAGCCAAAAATTCTGCTACAGGTTGCACCATGTGGAATTAGCCAGAACTGAGCCTTTCTCTTAATTCAATTAGTAGGTAATGTAATTGCTTACTTTTTAACAGGATAATTATATTTGTTTTAAAAAGTCAAACTACCCCAAATTGAAACCTCTAATGTTTGTTTTTTATTTTTAGTTTTCTAAGCAGCTAGGTAATTGATTAAACTACCAGCTACTGTTAGTGCAATTACCTGAACTGGCTCTTGATTAATACTGGCTGTCTAGGAAAAGAGCTGTTGTGGATAAACCAGCTGAAAAATATCAACAGGATAGGTGTTAAATTTTGCAAAGAAGTTTTTCACAGTGTGTTACTGACATAAATGCTGTCGTGTTTTGCATGGGTAGAGGTGATCATATACCTGATATATGTATATATTTATATATTCTGAATAAAGAACCTATACCGGATAAAATGAGTGAAGGAGATCAGTGAATGAGGTAGGATTAGATATGGGAAATTCCCAACTTTTTAATCCTTAATAACATAACAAGTAGCTAGGAGAAAGGTTCTGTGTAGGGATGGATGGTATTTATTTATAGATCAGAGCATGTGTGCCCTTGGATATATAAATAAATAATATTTATCTGTAAATTGCCCAGACCTTCCACACTTTGAAGACAAGGCTGGTCTTTATCACTCGTGTTTGCTGCAGGTAATTTGTTCATACTAAGCTCAGGCATTGAATGCTGGTACATAGATTTTATTTTAATTTTTCTCCTAAGTGCTTTTTGGTGATGTTTTGTATCAAGCAATATTAATGGAGATGAGGTTTCTGTGCCTATATTCCCATAACTGGAGATGTTCATATATAAGAGAAAGTCAGAACATTTCCTCAGTGTCTGCTTTTGTGGGGCTCCCATGTGCTGGGTTGCTCAGCGTGAGACAGCAAGCGTTAACTCCAGTCACCAGTATCAGCAAGACTTGATGTCTAGCAATGCCCAGAAATGTCTTTCCCACTGTTTTTCGTTGTGTATATGTAAGTAATGTGATTTTTTTGCTCCACCGCACAGTTCAGTGACATTAGCCTGAGATTTGCCTGCCCTGATGATTTATCCGTGCTGGCCAGGCCCAGTGGAACAGTCAGTGCTCAGGTTTGCATAGCTTAATCCTTACTGGCAGAATTAGGAGGATTTATAAAGTGCCTGCTGCTTTTTTTACCTCTCCTTATCTATTTTTCAGTTTGTCAATGACAAGCCGAATGCTAGCATTTATAGGGATAAATTATGACTAAAATAATTTGCATTTAAAATGCAAATGAATGAAAGCATCAGCAAGGAGCCTTCTGCTTCCTTCCTGGTGCACAGATGGGTACTGGCATTGGATCAGCCCAGCGAGGCACTGGATATAAAATAAAGTTAATTGGAGTAGCTGAGAAATGGAATGGGCTCAGCCTCATGCTAATTCCTGGCCTATGATTTAATACGACATTAGAGACGAAGGATTGGGAGGGTGCTGAACCACTGACTCAAACAATCATCAGAGCTGTAAACTCCCCTTCTGGGATCACAATGGCAGATTGAGAGGCCCCAGTAAAATTGCAAGAGGTGAATAAAACCAAGCTTGGAAGCAGTTTGTCGGGATCTTTGAGAGTAGAAGTTTCATTGTTCCCTTTTAATAGTTGGCTCTTGTAACACTCTGCTAACCTGGGACTGGGGTTTTGTCCAAAGTCAAATCTGTCTGTACATGGAAAACCAGTTGGTGATCAAACAAAACATCATTCAGGCAAACTGAGGAACTGGTGATGCATCTCTGAACATAGTGTTTTCTTGTTGGAAGCCTCAGGTCCATTTTTTGCATTATTTATTGATTTCTAGGCCTGTAGGTGCCAGAAGGACAATGAGGAGAAGGTGATGTGGATGGCCTGTGGCCAAGGAAAGAGATGAAGGAAGAATTCAGTGTAATCTTTCAGTGCAAGTGGTGCAATGGTTGATTTGTTTCCTCCTTAAGGGGATATGGAAAGTGGCAAACAGTAGGACTTGACCATGCTCAGTGAGATCAGATTTCTGTTCCCTTGCTCCCATAACTTAAGGTATTTGGGTCTTGTAGGAGGTGTTTATAAAGCCAAACCTGCTTTAGTCTGTGTTACTGAAGTCTGGTAGTGGATAATAATAAATCCCTCAGCTCCATGCCATGTGTCATGCTGGTTTTAATGTCTCGGTTCTCTGGTTTTTTACAGCCATGTTGCTGAAGATCACCTTGTCTTCTGGAAGCAGAAACACAATGAACAGATGAATCCCTTCAGCCAGATATTACTCCAGTAGGTCTCCTTCTCCTCATGGAGCACACAGGCAGGGAGGAGATGGACTTGAAAGAGGAAAGTCCTCAGGTGTGGACTGAGTCTGCAGGACAGGAACAGCACGCTGCTCAGGTGATTAGCCAGAGCTCCACCTCTGCTTGGGCTGGATTGGGATTAGTGGGGCGGGTTAGTTCCCATTCAGCCCTGATTTAGAGTCTAGAAGCTCAGCTTTCATTTGAGCAGAAATACAAACATTTCTGTGGTGATTTAGGGTTAAAGCTTCAGAAACTGAACTGTGCAAACCGCAGCAGTGAAGACACAGAGCTCTGAAATGAGCTGAACAAAACTAAGCAGTGGCTGTAGAAGTTTGTATCCAAATACATTTATTACCATGTGGGAGAGTAAAGGGTGTTCAGAGTAATGAGCAAAATCTTACTCTATGGCAGCCGATTTTGGTGGCATCATTTGAATCAGATGGAACTGTGGGTGGACCCTGGGGAAAGTAATACAAGTAATTTTTTTCAGACAGACATCTGGATAGTGAGGAAAGGAGAAATATTAATTGTAAGTGACTAATGCAGTTTTAATTCTGCAGTTTTAATTCTTTCAGGTTCTGCAGTATACAGCTTGTCCCTCTGCCTCTGAGACAGCACAACTGGGAATTTCTAGAATTCTGTAAATTGATTTACTCTTTTAAGTATGATAGGAAAAGGGTGCTGCATGGTATTTGACCCACAAGCTGAGAAATTTGGCCTCTTGGTAATTTCCAGCTTTAAAATTTGCAGAGAAAGACAGTTTTCAATTGCCTGTGTTCCCTTTTCTCTGCAGTGGGATAGCCATGCTGCTGTTTGCACATGGCAGTTTTAAGGCTTAATGAGTATTTGCAGAGGGCTTTCCAAATGTGAAATTATAGTGTTTGTGAGAAGATCTATTGTACACAATCCACACTGAGCATCCACGGAGGAGTACCAGGTGTCTTCTGAAGCATAAGCTAAAAACTGAAACAAAATAAAATATGTAACTGTGGTATCATTTTATGTGAAAGAATTTTATGTGACTATGAATACTTGTATTCAAACTAGATTTCCTGCTCACTGTCCTATTTTTTCCCATGCACTGAAAATGCTTTTCAGCATTTCAGCATGTAAATGATGGCAAGAGCCTGTTTTCACTGGAATCCAGTATTCTGGCTCATTTTATATACATATACATATATATATATATATATATATATATATATATATATATATATATATATATATATATATATATATATATATATATATAAAATTTTTTATGATCATAATGTTCTGGTAAAATTGACTTGTTTAGATTTAAAGTTCAGCCCTAGACATAACTTGTTCCAGTAGTCCTTGGAATCTGTGCTTAATGTTTTTAGGTATAGGTTTAAATAGTTGAATTTTCTACTGATGCTGCATACATACCACAGAGAAGCAGTCTAATACGCCCTACTGCTGACTTTGAGAACTGCAATACTATATCTTGAGGAGTATCAGAGTTAATAAATTCCATTAGCCTCTCATCAGACAGCAAAAATTACCTCCAGCTACAGAACTAGCTGAATGAAATAATTACCATAAATCCTGAGAGGGATATGAGCATAAAGGGAAACAATAGCCCAATACATTTAATAGATACATTAGTTCAAATATGAACTTGTTCCCTTACAAATTTCTGAAGCATCATGCAAGAACTAAGTATGGGTGGTGCCCTTTGTAGCAGTAAAGTAAAACCAGACACTGATGGGAGTTGTGGCCAGATTTCTACTGATAGAATAATTGAGTGAGATTTGAAATCTGTGTTTTTCACTGCATTCAGATGAGTTGGGACACAAGTTGTCTCTGCTTTCCAAGGCACCCCGTGACTCTGGTGCTGTGTCCCACTGGCCTGTGTTGGTGCGAGCCCAGGATCTGTTTGTTCCCCAGGTGCACTTTGTCCCCGAGGGGGGAGCGGTGGCCCAGATCATGTACAGTGACGAGCAGGAGCGCGGCCCTGCCCAGCAGGTGGTTTACACGGCTGACGGCACCTCCTACACCTCTGTGGACACCTCGGAGCACACCCTGGTTTACATCCACCCCGTGGAAGCTACGCAGGCACGTGTGGTTCTGAGCCCACCCTGGTTTTGGCACCTAGAAAACACAACAATCTTGTTTGGGATGAAGGCCAGTTACCAGCCAAGTGGTATGACTGGAAAATAGCAGGCAGTCGCTCCCAGCAGTTTTCTCTGCCCACTGCTGAGTAGGGACTTCATGCTGTTCATTTGTCTAATGTGCAAATCTGCTTGTCAAAGGATGGTGAAGCTATGAATAATGAAATGCTGGTTATTTCACTGAAGGTGGATGAGATTATAATTTACTCAAAGGTGTTTTCCAGAACATGGATAATTCACCAGAAGTTCTGCCTCTTGTATCCAGTAAAAAGCTAAGAGCCATCTATAGTCCTTCTGGAAGAGTCTTTGTTTTGTGTAGTACATAATTGATAGTTACAATAACAGTCATGTCTTTTTGCAGAGCATCTCTGTTTATTCAATGTAATTTTGTGGTCTCTTCAGAGTTGCTGATTTTATAGATCTTTTTTATTAATTTTCTTCTGCATAATCATATCAAACAGCCTTTATTCCTTGCAGCATATGTTTATATGGGGTCAATATGCTATGCATCTCTGCTTCTGTGTGGACAGATTAAAAAGGAACAGGCTTGCTTTGTCCAGAGTGTTTTATAATATCTTTGCTGACAGAGCAGATGAGCTGTGCTGCAAAGTGCACGTCCCTGGCACCCCTGTTGTGCTGGCAGGGCCTCATGTGGCACATTGTGTCTTGTGCACCTGTCAGCTGTCCCAGAAAACCAGCTTCTGTGTGAAGGGGTGTTCTGAGAGGATATCTATTAGGAAGTTACTGGCCAACTAACTCCAAAACTCTAAAGGCAGCCATTGTCTCAAAAGATATGTAGTATTCAGACACTCTTCTGCATCTAAGATGAAATTATCACAATGCTAAAGGAATTTGAATTATATCATGCTTTATTTTATTGTAGCCAGGCTGCTGCAAGCTCAGATATTTCAAGTTTTGGCTAAGGCAGGCTGGCCTCAGTCAATCCTTAGTCTTGCATTTCCTGGGATTCTGTCAGGGCTGTTCTTGCAGAATACTGAAGTTGGCATGGCTTCTCTGAAATTAAACAGCATCCTGGCCATATCAAATTCCTATATAGGATGTGCATGATAGTTGTAAATTTTCAGGAAGAAAAAGCTCACAGTTACTTTCTATCCTGCTTTTAAGTGTTACACATTAAGGGCATAGATAGAGCTATTGAATTTCATCCTTTGATCAAATCATCAACTGACAAAGTGATTTTGGTAAATAAAAAAAATAAAATTCGTGAAACACTTCAGCTGTACAGATGCAAAGTGCCACATAAATACATTAACTCTTTATGGAGCATTACCTAATTTTAAATTTCCATGTATATAGGTTTACTTGGATAAGTTGAAGTAGTTTGCGGTGGTAACGGGCAGGTTAGAAGCTGTTGACAAAGGCTCAAGTGTGGGTTGTTTCATAATGGCAGGGTAACTTTTGTGTGAGTTGGGAGTAAAAACCCCCATGGCTGGTTTGATAAGCCTTTTTCACTCTGTCTAGACTCTGTTTACAGATCCGTCCCAAGTGGCTTACGTCCAACAGGATGCTACCACCCAGCAGGTAAGGAAGAGATATTATTCATTTTGGGCCTAATATTGTGAGGGAACACTTAGGGAAGGTAAAGGGACATTCATGTGATGCAGGAGGGTAATGAGCTGTTTTTGAAGTTGTCCAGTGACAATCTTAGTCTTGTACTGTTATCCTGATCAAGGCCAATGACTGCCTTGAGCACGAGTGACAGTAAAAGTTATGAATTATTTTGAGTTTATTCTCTTTAATTCATATTCAGCAAAAATTATAATTTACTGCCCCAGATAGCATGAAAAAATCTTTCAGCAGTGTCCCTGCAGCAGATGTGGCTGTTGTCATCTGAATGTGTCATTTTGGAAAGGTGGGGTTTTTAGTTGTCCTCATACAGGTTCTGATCCAAATGCCTTGAAGTCCACAGAAGGCTTTTGAGGGATAGAAAAATTAGATTAAAGTTTAGATTTACTAGAAATGTCACAGGAAATTAAGTATGAAACCTGAAGAAGTTCAGTGACTGGCTCCCCTGTCAGGTGAGGTGGGCTTGCCGGTGTGAGGTGGGCTGGGAAAAAAATAAAACTGCAGCCTGTGTTTATAAGGTTATGATGATTTTTCCTATTCTTTTTACATCCATCATGGATGGGGAAGTTGTTATTAACTCTTACTGCTATCTTTGGGGACTGCGCTGTGATAATCAGCTGTAGATAGGTGCTTTCAGATCTCTGGTTGGAATTCTCTGCTTGTCATAGACTTAAAATCATTTCTGCTTGGTGAGTCTTTAATGACATGTGTGAATGGATGTACTAGTTCTGAATCATCACCAAAGCCATCATTAAAATGTGTGTTTATTGACAGTCTTGGGGCAGAGTGAGATTGAATCTGTGCTGAAAACAAATTTTCTAAATAGTTGAGGCACAGATGGAAAGCAACGACTAACACAATAAAGGTGTTGCCTGTCTTCTCATTCTACTTATTCTCTGGAGTTTTGCTCTTGAAGTTTTTCTCCATCAATTTCCCTGCATTAAAAAGCGATAAATTCTTATTTAATTGTCTTAAAGCTCATTTAACAAATGTATGATTAGTTAGAGATTATTTGTACACAGTGCAGATGGGAGTTCCAACACAGGTGATCTGCTGTTATTACCCCAGCAGCACTTGTCTTGTCCTCAGCCTGTCCTCCATTCCAACACAGTCTGATAGCAGTCCTAACATAGATATTAATTTTTTTGGTGAACAATTAATCCCTCATTATATCAACTTCTGCCTGTGCAGCTGTTTTTACAGCAGCATTTCATGTGGGACATCCCTGAACTGACAACTAATGATAAAATAATAATTAAAGCTCCTCTTGTCTTTCAGAAGAAACTTTATTGTAGAAAGAAAGTGAGAGTTTTTTAAAAATAATGCCCATAATCCATGCAGTGCCTGACATGGAAGTGCAAGTAAGGGTATGTTTGGTGTGATTAGTAGTAGGCAATGCTAATAGGGGGTGCTGATAGATCCAGATCTGTATGACCCTATCCTTGCTGGCACACTGGAGGAATAATGATGCCTCTTTGTTGCCACTTGGCTTCAGAAGTGTCAGTACCAGACTGTCATGGTGGTTTCATCCTCACCGTTGCACCATTCCTTGAAGTCTTTTTGCTGTTGTTTTTCAGGAGTTTCATAAAATACTCTTAATACCTCTTTAAACTAAGCAACTAGTTTGGAGTACTAAGACCAAGTGCTTACATTATGAATTTTGTTGTCTGCTCCCTTGCTACTGGCCCAATGCACTGTTCTCAGTTTTATCTGATATTTATTAAGCACTCTGCAGAAAGGCAAGAGCTTGGATTTTAGCAAAAATCAGAGACACAGACTAGAAGCCACACGATATCAGCTGTAGAGAAGGATGAAAAGTCACGTGAAATAATGGTGCAAATTCCAGTATAGATAAGCAGGAAACAAAAGGCAGGAAAGGTGATTCCTAGGGATTCAGCAATAAAGCAAAGCACAACTAAGGTGATTCCTTAGTTGTGCTTTTTTATTGCTGAATGGATGAGAACAATGTAATATGCATTAATTTGCTTGTTACAGCACCAAAAAAAAAAGTATGTAAACAAAAATATACAGTTTGACCAAATGTAAAGAAAAATAATTGTTGGGAACTTATTTTTTGAGAGGTTGATCATCTCATGAGGTCAATACACCATCTTGGTTTTTATGGAGCCTGGATCATAGAATCACCGAATTATTTGGATTGGAAGGGATCTTAAAGCTTATCTACTTCTAAACTCCTCAGCCATCAGCAAGGTTTGGTTGAGGAAAGAAAAAGTCAAAAAATGAGGAAATGTTTTTTAGTCTTTCTTTACCTTTTCCCTTGAAAATGAAAGTAAATTTGGGTATAGAGGAAAAGAGACCCCAAATCACTGGTTTGACCAAGAGCTAAAGAGATCCTAACATCTGTTTTTAGTGCAATTGAACCCGGGACCTTAATTTAAAAATATGTAATAGGTAATTCAGAAATTGCAAAGTCTATAGATTTTAAGTCTTTCCCTTTGTCCGAGGAGCTGCAGGTTCTGTCCAAGCCCATTATCCCTATTTGAACCCCAAAAATGATGGGAATGCAGCAGTTTTTGAGTAGAGTGCAGGGCTCAAGGGAGCTGTGCATGCCGGGCCCTGCCCATGTGTTAAGTGACTGATGGAAATGCTGCAGTGCTAAAATGAGTGCCTGTGATTTTAGGTAACGGTGCTCTTGCCTGCTGCTGCTCAGAGCATGAATCCCACCAACCTGTCTGTGCTCGGCAGCGTTGCTGATCCCCCCCAGCCAGTGGCTCTGGAGCAGGGGCCACAAGCAGATAGAGTAAGTTGCCAGGCACCCTTTCCTTTTCATGTACGAGCGCACTGATTCCATTGCTCCATCATCTCTGGGGATGAAATGCAGCTGAGTGATCTGGGAGGAGATTTGAGAAAGGTGTAGTGCAGATTGTACTGTCTTCCCTAGTCTTGCCATGGAATGTATGGGGGTTTAGGATATCATATATTTAATATACAGAGAAACCTGTTTCAGTTATGGTTCTGTGAGCAGCCCCTTTAAAAGTCTGTCAGTGCTGAAAAGTGAAGTTAACAGAAGGTGTAGTGCTGACTGTCACAGTAACATCCACTGGGTTTCCTTGCCAGTGTTTTTGGGCAGCTCTGCTGTGTGTACTATTTCTTGTTCTCTACCTGAGAAACTTTGTGGGTGATGAAATATGCGCCAAACTTCAAATGTTGCAGTTCTTTTAAGGAAGGAAAGGGCTAAACTTGAAAATTAGTAGAAGTGTGCAATGGCCTCAACTGTTCTTCATGTCCTGTGCTTTATATCCAGTCTCCACATTACCTCACCCCTTCTTGACCTCTACCTTTGTACTCTGGAGATTGGTTTTGTTGGATTGTCAAGAGAAGATGGTGTGCCAAAGTGCAGGATTCTCTCACTTGTACAAAAGAAATTAAAATACAGCTTTAGGCTCTAGGTAATATCCACAGAGCCTGGACTTGGTTTTAAACTTTCTGCAAGGATCAAGAACTTCTCTGAGTTCAGTTTCTTCTGAGAACTGGGTCCTTGGCAGGGTATATCCAGGGAGTAATACAGGTGTTTTCAGTGAGGCCATCAGCAGCAGCCAGCAATGCAAAACATCCTTTGGCAGTCATTTAGCACCTTCTCTTGTCCTCCTCTCCATTACCATAGGCAGCAGGAAGGGTAGGCTAGCCAGGACCTTCATTACTTGTCCTTGTGGTTTGCTTATTGAATCAGCTTGAACTGATTGTGAATTCTCTCCTCAGGCATCATTACCTGTGCATAACCAAGTGTTACCTCCTATGGAGGCTGTGGATGGTTCTGATTCTTTAGCACCTCTGCAGAATCAAATGGAAAGGATAGAAACAAAAGAGGAAGATGATGAGGATGAAGATGAGGATGAAGATGGGGAAGACACTGACATGGATGAGTGGGATCCAGATCCACCTCGACCCTTTGATCCCAATGATTTGTGTAAGCATGTGCAGTCATATGTAGTGTACTACCTGCCCCCCCTTCTTTTCTCCCCTCTCCATTAGACCTTTAGTAAAGAGAGGCAAAAACCATTCAGATTTTCGCAGTAATGAGTAAATGTGAGTCTTGATTCACAGAGAAATGAGAAATGTGAATTCAAATTGGGCTGCTTGACTGAAAAGACAAAATTTTGTCTCTAGTGAAGTCTCTGAGCTGATTTGTTCCTATTTTGCTGGACACTGGCCTGTCTAATATTTTGAAATATAGACAGACTATTGGCATAAATGTTCCCACAGCTGAGCCAAAGATGTTTAGAGAGAGATAAGGCTGTCTCTGAGCTGGTGTGTGAGTGTCTGCCTAAAAGTCATGTCCTCTCTGCCTTTGTGTTGCAGGGTGTGAAGAGTGTAATAACGCACATCCCTCAGTGTGTCCAAAACATGGACCTTTGCATCCCATCCCAAACCGGCCTGTGCTGACCAGGGCGAGGGCCAGCCTTCCCCTGGTGCTCTATATAGACAGGTTTTTGGGAGGTGTGTTCTCCAAAAGGCGCATCCCAAAGCGAACACAGTTTGGGCCTGTGGAAGGACCTCTGGTCAGACAGACTGAGCTCAAAGACTGCTATATCCATTTGAAGGTAAGGGTGAGAAAAGGGGAAATCAATTTGTGCCTTAGCTTTGATTTTCATTAATTTGTCACTCTACTTTCATCAGTTCACTAGAGATATTTTGTTACTTCCATCTCTGAATGTAACTAAGAAATACCCAGATTGTTTTGGCTTCAAGTTTGCTCTGTTATTCAGGGTGACGCACTAGTCCCCATGAATGTTTTGGCACTATGGTGGTAGGCTATATATATGTATATATAGGGTGCATAACATGGAAGGCTGTGAATCACTATCACATGAGCTGAAGCAGCATCTGGACATAAAAGTAGCAGCCCCTTCTGAGGAAATTCTGCAGCCATTCTTTTATGTCATGTTGTAACCGCAGTTCAAAATATGTTTCTTACTTTTCTATTCATAAGATGTAGGGGTGAGGAGATATTTTTATGCCTTTCCTCTTGCCAAGTAATTGTATGGGGTAAAATGTATTTGAGTGACTTTTATCCATTTATCCATGCTGGTTTCACTAGGAAAAATTAGTCCTTTATTTGTTGGAGTTTAGATCCACAGTCTTAGGAGGGCTCTGATGGTCAGTGTCTGACAAGCAAGTTGTGACCATAGACAGATTGAGCAACCAAGAGAAGTTGAGCTAAAAAAAAAGCTGTTTCCTGCTTGAGACAGTGTCATGACTCAAGAAATGGAAGGAAAAGTGGGTCTGCCAGTTAGAAACTTCTGACTGATGTTTCTGTAGCCTACTAAAGCTACAGCTACTTGTGTGTCATTTGTTATAGTCACTTGTTCATACTGTGCCTGACACCCCTTTAATGAATGATTCTTGTCCCTGAAAACCTTGGAAGGATCCATTGTGCCTCCCTAGTTAATCTTTACCTGTTGCTAAATAAGTTTCTGCTTGTTTCTGGATCTCTGTTAGTAAAGAGAAAATGAGCTATGTCTTCATTGCTCCCCTAATGTAACAGTTGCATGGGCACTGTAGTTTCCTTAGTAAGTCAAATTCTTTTGAATGTGCTGCCAGGCAGTTACAGTCACATGTAATTGGATTTTGCTACAGGTTTCTCTTGATAAGGGTGACAGAAAAGACAGAGACTTGCAAGAGGACTTGTGGTTTGAGCTGTCCAGTGAGGCTCTGTGTAACTGGATGATGTTTGTGCGTCCAGCTCAAAATCACCTGGAGCAGAACCTAGTGGCCTATCAGTATGGCCACCACATTTATTACACCACCATTAAAAATGTGGAACCCAAGCAGGAACTCAAGGTATGGCATTGCTTGTGTGTCAGGATTCTGTCTTTTTACTGGTTAAATAGTACTTTAAAGTTGATGCCTATTAAGTGCCAAAAACTACTGATGTGAATAGTTTTAGAACTTTTTTCCTCTGAAAAAGCCTGGCCTGAATTGAATATCACTGAAGTCAGTAAGTAGTTAGTCACCAACATATGCGTTTTAATGAGCTTTGGTTCATGAGGAAATTTAAAATAAAATTAGGTAAATTACTTGTCTCTCCCTGTCATGCTTTACACAGCATATATTTTGCTGACACAATCTAATTTTTATTGCAGCAATTGTATTTTTTTAATTCTGGATGCCCTTTCCAGTTAGCCCTGTGTGTTCCTGGCTTGTTTTCTGGTGCCTTAAGTGAATGTGGTGTCTCCTTTTACCTGGCTTTCCTGGAGCTTTTGAAACTTTGCATGTGAAAAATGATAAAGGATATTGTGATTTCCCTGTGGTTTGCTTTTTGTTCCCTCTGAAAAGTTATTGATTATCTTGAGCTCAAAGCAGTGTGACTGGCTGAGATGGCCTTAATTTTCAACATTTTCTGGGCACTGGGAGAAGACCAAAAAAATTTGATATCAGGAAATTTTGTTGTTCTTCAAATCTCTTCTTGAATGTAGATTTCAACAATTTGTCTGGAAAAACAACTGTTTAGTAAGTGCACTTACTGAATCAGGGCAAAAGCCTACTTGTACCTTTTAAGAGCAAGACTATCTGAAATCAGTCCTTAATGTTTTAAGCTGAATTACTAGAAATCTTACAAATCCATTTTAACTGTATTCAAATACCATTTTCTCAACAGTTTTTAAAACAATTCGAAATAAGACTTTGAATCTGTACAGACCTCCATGTAGGAGCATCATTTTTCTTACTTTGTGTTAATAGTGTCTTTTGGGGTAAAATGGCTTGCTAACTGGAAGGCTTAGTGTCCTGATTTCTTCTCCAAGTGGATGTAGGGCATTCATGCACATTTTGTCCAGAGATTAAAGTAGTTGAAGCTGGGAAGTTTTGATTTGCCTGCCAGGTGTGTAGTCCAGGAGCTCCAGGTTTTTGTCTTTGTCCAGCTAGTGAGATTCCTGCAGAGTGATGCACCTGCTGGAGAGTCCTTGAAATCCTACTCACCTCTGCCTGTGCCCACTGCAAGTTCAAACTTGTTTGAGTTTTTCCTGATGAAAATCTGTTGATGCCTTCTTTGAGAAATCTTTTCTAAAATCCACTCTTTTTCATCAAACAAATGAAATGATGGAAGAATTCTCATCTAAATGTGAGCATCTGCTTTTAGGCTTTTATAAACTTTATCTCCCTGCCTCGTGTGGTTGCCTTTGCTGAAGGCTTAAATTCCTTGTATGACAAAAGTGGGTCCATCATGCTAGCCTGGCAGAGTTTTGTTCTGGGAAGCATAACCATATTGTTCCAATCCTTCTGAAGCTCAGAAGCATTTTAAATGAGTCTATGTGGATGGTGCTGCCTATTGTCTAAGTAAGGAGAGCAGGAAAGAAATGGGAAATCCCCCAAGTTAATAACATTTCCATTCCTCTTGGTACAAGTATCAGTACTCTGATGACATCCTTCCTTTACAGTTATATAGCTGGGTTTGAAGAGATATTAATCTTACTTCCTTTAGAGCTACTGGAAGCCATGTGCGAGACAAACATTTGTGTTAGGAAGCTAGACCTTAAAATGAAATGGATGTACTTCCTGGGCAAAGCTCTTACATTCCTCAGTGGGGCCACACTGATCTTACCAGACTTTATTATTGAGGGTGGAAAGAGAAATAAGAGTTAGTGGTTGAGGCAAGTGAAGTAAATGTTAACCCATTTTAAAACAAAATTCCATTAGTTTTGGCTCCACTTCAGTGTCCTGTTACCTTGTGCTCCTGCTGCAGGTGTGGTATGCTGCCTCCTATGCTGAGTTTGTGAACCAGAAGATCCATGACATAACTGAGGAGGAAAGGAAGGGTAACTTGAGATCTTCTGCTTTCAGTGTGGTGGTGGTTATGAGTTGCACTCCTTACTTTCAAGTATATGGCCTGTATAATGCTCCCAAATTTCTGCTAGGTTAGGAAAGGTTAAGCCACATCTTGATTGTGTTATTGGGGCTTATTTCCAATAACTATTCTCATAAGAGTATTACCTTAATTTAAGCCTTTTCTTCAGTTTCTAGGAAGTTTTAGGTTACTTCCTCCGAAGAAGAGATCTGTTTCTGTACTCACTGTCTGCTGTGTGACTGCTTTAGATTTAGAAATTTCCCTTGATTTCCCTTAACTTACACCAGAGGCACAATCCTGTAGATGCTCTTCCACACAAGGGTGAATTTCAGAATACCCCTGACTATCTAACAGCGTTGATATTCCATGAGAATTGTCCCCAGTGATCTTTGTGTCTCTGTGATGAGCTATGGTCTTGGCACAGTACAGAAAATATAAAGGCAAAGACCAGTAGAGCAGGGCTGGGTATTCTGCAGCCTGTCTAGCCTTCAGGGGAGAAATCTGGCCCACAGAGGATAGAGAGGCTGGGGGTAAAAAAATGAGGTGATGAGTGAAATGGTGTTACTGACATTTCCGACAGTGCTCAGGGAGCAGGAAAAGAACTGGCCATGTTACGAGTGCAATCGGCGTTTCATGAGCTCAGAGCAGCTCCAACAGCACCTCAACTCCCATGATGAGAAGCTGGACTTCTTCAGCAGGTACTGACAGCCTTAGCTTTGCTTGTGGATCACTGTGGTGCTTCCCCAAACATGCAGAAAGGAGGGGCTTTGTCCTGCAAATTTTAGTGACCAACTCAGGAGAGATCAGGTCAGCACCAGAATGGAAAATTGTGGCAGCAGGAGGCTGACTGGTCTAAGACTCAGTGAAACACGTAGCTTGAGAGAAATAAATAGTCTGTTGAAATTAGTGAAGTTTTTTTGTTTTGTTTTTCTTTTGACAATGACTTTAAATATTTGTAATGCTTCAGCATCACAGTATTGAAATACTATGTTTCTCAGAGATACAGAAATAACAGAGCTTGGAAAACAAGGCTTCTAGTGTCTCATTGTGCCACTGGCAAGATAGTTTATCCTGACTTATTGAAAACTGAATCTACAAACACCTGTCACAGAGCAGAAGATATTGGTGCCTTCTTTTCTCCTGAAATGTAGCAAGTGACTGTTTTGTTTAGCTTTTCTGACACAAAATTGTTCCCTTCTGTTTAGTGCCTGACATCAACAACTGAGTGCTTTTTGGGGAGGAATGTTATGGCTTCAGATTTCAAATGGGTGTCCTTGTGCACTTGTTCCGGCATGCTGAAAATGCTTCTCAGCACAACATAAACTGGGGTGTTAGAAGAAGTCTGCCATGGCAGAGGGCTGGATGGAAGCAAATAGTCCTCTTGGTCCCATGATTACTGATAGAAATTTTAATGTATTCTGAACCTTGGCTTCTCATAAAGCACAAAATAAATAGATACCAGGCAGAAACCCATTGTTTTTGCTGCCAGAATTTATTCAGTTTTTATTATTTACTGTATTTTATTATTTACTGCATCATTGATGCTGAGTTGAATGGGTGAGTAGGAATGCTGAGAAAGAAAGCATAAAATCAGTGGAGAATCCAAATGAGTCTTTTTTTGTATCTTAACCTGGAGCACTCCTGTATTCTGCAGAACCAGAGGCCGAGGTCGTGGGCGAGGAAAGAGAAGATTTGGACCAGGCAGACGCCCTGGGCGCCCTCCCAAATTTATGCGCATAGAAGTAACCAGTGAAAATGGTGAAAAGTGTGAAGAAGGAACACAGGTATATTTTTGGAGATGGAGGGAAAAAAATAGCACATGGAATGTAAACTCTTGACTAAAAGAATTTGGGGCATCAGTGCAAACTGAAGGTATGCTTTGGACTTACACATGAGTAATTCTTGGTTTCTAGCTGGAATTCTCTGCCAGGAGAGCACACTACTTCCCTACTATAAAACCTGTAAAATCACTTGGATTTCTTCATCAAGTTTCACTTCAAAGCCCTTAGCAGTGAGGTTGGGTTATTGTGACAGTTTAGCAGCCTCACAGAAGTAATTCAGACAGTAAAACTGTAATAGTAGTTTAGGCTTCTATTTGTCCTTTCTGGAATGTGAGATCAGCCTGCTCTTAAAACTGTTGCTGGTAAAATTAAATCTGTTTGAGATATGATTCTCCATGATGTTTTCATAATAACAGAAGGGCCTCCTGTAGGCAGGCTTATTGCAAAACGTTCTTTTGCTTGTAGCTGTTGGTTATATTCTGCAGGGATGTAATATGATGCATTTAAGTAAAAAACTAAATTCTCTGGTGGTGACCATGCTTAGGTTACCACTAAGTTCTTTTATGAGCAGTGACAAAAGGAATCAGTGTTCTGGTTTATGACTTAGCTGAAAGCTGGTATTTGGAGTGGTAATTTTCCTCTGGCTCCTCACTGGGTCATGGCTCTGTGCTGACTCAGATGGAGGAATCTATACTCTGCCTGTGAATTCCTGCTACAATGCCCTAAATGCTGCAGGCAGGTGCAGGCAGTTGTGAGCTCACCCTCTCTGCAGGCTGACATGACACACGCCAGCCTCATTTAGACAAATAAACCTAATGCTGGTTCCAAACCCTTCACTCTGGGGAGATGGCGCTTGCTGGGCACAGTCCAGTGTGTGAGTGGCCTCTGGACTGGAGGTAGCTTGTGTCCTGCCAGCTTGGAGCATGGCACAGAGCTGGCTCACGTGTGTCTGTGCAGTGGGATAGGATGATGCCCTAAGCCCTTGGAGGTCTGCTCACCTCGCTAAAGCTGGGCACGAGTTCTGCCTGGGAGCTGGAGAGTCAGGATGCTGAGAACACAGCTGAGTGTCAGCAAGGTGGAAACTTGCCACCCAGACCTGGGCTGGACACTGAGATTGTGTATTGTTTACTAAGGGTCTCTTTCTGGTAAGCACTCACAGTCTGTAAGGGCCTCATTCCTTGGTTTTCTTCTCCCACACCTGCTTTTGTGTTTTGACAACACCAGTCTTCAACTGACATAATTCAAAATTAATTCTGGTGTTCTGTTTCTTAGCTTGTGCTTTTAAGTTTCTTCAGTTGCATTATGTGGTGTCAAATAAGGATCTGTGGGTTTTTTTTTTTTATGTAATAGAAGATAATTCCACTCCAGAAGAGTTATTGGAACTCACAGGGAAAGAATGTAGACTTCTGGCATGTGCTTCCTGCTCACAGCACCTCCCTTTTATGCTAATGCAAAAGGGGAGGAAAAACAGCTTTGTATGATGTATGGAAGTGATGTGTGCAGAGCTTGAAAGTGGATAAAAAAACCACACAGTGCTCAGTGTGATCACCTTGTTTGGCACTCCAGATAGTTCTTTAGAAAGGAGGAGACACTGCAAAATGACACACAGTGTTTCAAAGTGACAACAGTTTCCATGAGACAGAAATTCTCTCTTTTCCTGGGTCTGCACTAGTCTATTTGGTTAAAGCAGAAATAGTCCTGAGTGCAGAAGAGCCCTGTTGGCTATTATCCAGCTAATCAGCCAGATAATGCTGATTGGTTTTGCTGCCAGAATTTATGCCATTTTTATTATTTATTGCATTTTATTATTTACTGCATCATTGTTGCTGAGTTGAATGGGTGAGTAGGAATGCTGAGAAAGAAAGCATAATGACCATGGCTGGGCAGAGAGAGGGATGGCCCATGGAGAGTCACCCACCTGCAGCACTGCCTCCCTGGAGCTCTGGGTGACACTGCTGTAGGTGAAGGTTATTATGCCAAA
The DNA here is from genome assembly GCF_027579445.1 of Ammospiza nelsoni. NCBI lineage: Eukaryota > Metazoa > Chordata > Aves > Passeriformes > Passerellidae > Ammospiza > Ammospiza nelsoni. The sequence continues at coordinate 512,998 of NC_080656.1, read as the reverse complement.
AGCAGCAGTGGACACAGTAGGAGAACTGTAGGAGTTAGTATAGACACTACACTATGCTGTTTTATTTATAGTTTCTGATTAAATATGTACAAATCTTGTTGTCTGCTGAGTACTATCAAAAGTGTTTTTCAGTGGGTGGGGGGAATAATCACTGGTTGTATGATTTGCGATTTCAGGACTTGCTGCATTTTTCCAGCAAGGGGCAGTTTGATGAGGCCGGACAAGCCCCACTGAATGGGCTGGAGCAGCAGGAACAGACTCCGGTGCCAACAGAGCCACAGGGAGCGCTGGAGCAGCAGGAAAACCACGTGCTCCATGTACAGCCACAGCACGAGGTGAACACGGTGTCCACACAGAGCTCCGTGACAGCAGATGACATGAGGCGAGCAAAGCGCATCAGGGTAAGCACAGAGGATGAGGGATCACGTCCACTGTAACCCAGGGAATGCCAGGCCTGCCTGCCAGGGCCAGCTGGTCCTCCTTTCACTGTCAGATCCATTTCCAAATCCCAAATAAAGTATCTCATTCATAGCAGTTTTCTTTGCACTGAGAGGAAGACAAATCTCACATAAATGACTCAAAGGTGTTAGTGAGAGTATCTCACTAACAGTAGCACAGTATCTCACAGGTGTTAGTGAGAACTGGTCAGGAGCTGGAGCTGATTGAATTCCATCACAGTAATTCTTGCATGGAAACACAGTCCATCCAAACTGGTAAGCAGGGGTGCTTCAAACAACTGACAGATCCTGGTGCTGTGGCACATACTAATGACTTGCTCACAGCACCATCTGTGTCTCTCAGAACTCTCTTGCAAATAATTGCCGAAAAGGAACCACAACACCAGTTTGGATCCACTTAGATGATGATGATACTTAGTGATAAAGTCCTTTTTTGGGGAAGAAAACCCTGCCTTTGAGAGCAAAACCTGTGTTAAAAGCAAACATTTTGAGTCTGAGCTCTATGTCAACTGGCTGAGCTGGTTTTTCTCTGTGTGGGTGGGAAATGATTCAAGCACAAATTCAAATCCTTGAATCTTTGTAACTGGGAGATCAGTTTATTTAGCTTAAAATCTTTTTCTTCCATGTGTTAACTTTGGATTAAGGAAAGAAACAGCTGCAGTGGGGCCAGGGTTCATTTTTAGGGGATGTAATTTTTAGGGGATGAGGAAGGATTAGAAAGAAGTTGAGTATTCTGTGTAGGAAGATGTTGAACCAAATTTTGCTTGCAGTTTAGAGTAATATATATGCAAGACCAATGGTGGTATTACCCCCAAAAATGTTGTGGCATGTCTTGAAGGAAGAGTTCGGCTTGGGCACATTAAGACTGCACTGTTTTTAACCATACAAAATGCTTGCAGTCTCTGAATGACAAGTTTCTACCAGCGATTTCATTTTCATATGTTAAAATCTTGTGGGATTTTTTTATTGAATGTATTTTGAAGGGTGTATAATAGAGTACAGAGAGAGATGGTGAAGTTTTAACAGAGCATGGGGATGTACTGCTTACAGTGTGCTACAGCATCCTCAGAAAAGAAAAGAAAGCATTGCCCATTTCCCTGAACTTTTGAACCCAAGATGTGAACTTAGGATCCTCTGAAATAATTAATGTAGGAAGAAAATGACAGAAATTCTGAAGTTACTTCTTTGTCTTGTGACTTCGCTTTTGTTCTCTGTAAATTCATGACAAATGGATGACAGCTTAGAGGAGTGCAGTGGTGGTTCAGTGATATGTTTGTATCTCAAGTCTTCCAAACTTTCCCTTTATCTGGCAGCTCCTGTTCAGCCGAGTTCTGGAGATGTTTCAAGCCAGTAGCACTGGCAGAATGGCAGATGGATGGTTGCACAGACCTTTCCATATTGCATCAGACTGTGGGCAATGAGCACTTGAGATAAGACTAAACCAGCAAGCATCATGTTTTAAAAAATCACCCTTTTAACACTCACACAGCAGCTGCCTACAATAACATGCACTTCATAATAAAAGCAAGCAAACATTTGGTTTTTAGATATGTGGTACATTATTTTAAAGAACAGGTAAAAAGTCCTGACTTCTGGTTATGATTCTGAAACCTGTGTATCTCTTATTCTTCCTTATTAATTTGATAGGATTTAGTTTTCAAAACCAGTCATTCTTTGTGAATTACTTCAGCTTTTCTAAGGCTTAAGACAGTGGTGCTCTGAGAGTGTTTTCATGCTAGGTGGAAGCACTGATTTATCCCGCCCTAGGGTTCAAGTCCTGATAGGATCAGTTCATTTTTTAGCTCCTGCTTTAGAGTCTGTGGGATTTCGTTGGAGATCTTTAATTATGGCAGTTGGGGGGGTCCTTAGTATTGAAAAGAGATACACGCACCCTTCAAGAACTCTTGTAGAAAATTAGAAGAACACTGTGGTCCACAGCCAAAATGAATCTTTGTTTTTAGTTCAGTTCTGGGCAGTATGTAGGGTGTCTGTGTGCTAATGCCAGAAACAGGAGGGATAGGAATACGATTTGGAAAGCACAGTCACTTCCTTCATGGTGAAAGAAATACAAGTACTTGTGTAAAAAGGAGCACAGCCAGTAAAATGAGGTTAGAAAAAGTCCCTTCTCCTTAACTTTTTTACTCTCCTTCTCCCTATCCTGTTGTCATCCTGACCTAATTATTCCCTTCTGCTGAAAGCATTCTGTTCTTACTATGGTTCTACAATGCACATTGCATCCCTGTTAATGAGCCCTAGGAAAACAGGAAAGGTCACAAAACCCCTTCAAGATTAACTGTGGTTTTTGTCTTTGCCCTTTTAACTCCCCAGTTACTAACTACAGACTAAACCTGGAAGATCTGTTTAGTGTTTCCTGAGGCAAAAACCTCAAAGCAGTAAACTCTATTTGGAAGAGCCCTTGTAGTGACCTGCAGAAGTCAAGGCTTCTGTTTTCTCAAGTCAATTGCATAACATAAGTATTTTTTTCTCTCTCAATGCTGCCTGCTCAGCTGGAGCTGCAGGTAGGTTTGGGTTTTTGTTTCATTGGGTTTCTCTTGTATCTAATCCAATGGTACGTATCAACACTGCCTTCCATGTTGTTTGGTCCAACTCCTGTTTAGTGTTTCCCTGATTGATCCTGCACCATAAATCGTCACATTCATTCTTCTTTAGGTAACCAGTGTCCAGAACTGTTACCTGAATAACAATTTGCATTTCTCCAGTTCTTTTCATGCCACTTCTTTGTAGATTTAAGGCGGATTTTATAGGAGTAAATTGCTTGGATGAAGAGCCATAATATCAGTGTTAAAATTTTGGAAGATATATTTGCACAATTGTTTGTGCCGGATCAATACTACAAGTTAATGTGACAACACTTAGTTCTTTGGTTCTGTTTTTGTAGTTGATAGATTACCTAGGCAAAAAGCAGTAAAACATTTCACATTCTGTAGCCCTTAAGATAACAACAGGGCTATGTTGAGTCTGGCCTGCTGTATTAGCAGTCAACTCCCTGCTAAGGTACTAGTGATCAAAACTTAATAGTGCAGTTCAGGACTTGAAATACATCTTTTCACCTATGTTTTATTAGCATCTCCCTGTGGTTAAGGGAACAATTACATCTTTTGAACTCCAAGCAGCACATCAGATTTTGCACAGCACATGGCTGGCTTTCCAATTCCCAGTGTGGTTTAGAGCAGATCCCTGTTTCCCATTCTCCACTTGTAAAATGGAGAATAGTGATGATGACAGCTCCTGGGAAGCCCTATTTGGAGCTCCTGTATTAAAGTGTTAATATTTTTTTTGGTAGCAAAACATTTGCTCTCTTGTTCTTTTCTGGAATGAAAGTCTAGGTTTCCCTCTGCAGTTCAGATGGTGAAAAAGGATCTTGAGGTTCACAAATTTAATTCTTAGCACAGCATTTCACAGTATTCCCAAGCTGTCCCCTCATTCCAGCAGAAGAGCTCATACCTTTATTAAATCAGTGTCAGCTGTTGGTGTGCGCTTAAGAGACACAGCAAATGTCAGTTGTGTCACCTGCCACATTCCCACAAGCAAAGGAGACAGGAAACCAGGGAAATCTGTTTGCAGAAGTCATGAATGGGTCATATGGAACACGTGCTCAGAAGTGTCAGCAATATTCTAGTGGAATCTGAGTGGTTTGGGCTGGGAAGAACCTTAAAACTCATCCAGCTCCACTCCCCTGCTATGGGCAGGGACATCTTCTACTATGACAGGTTGCTCCAAGCCCCATCCAATATGGCCTTGAGTGCTTCCAGGGATGGGGCAGCCATAGCTCCTCTGGGCAGCCAGTGACAGGGCCTCGACACCCTCCCAGCTGAGAATTTCTTCCTAATATGCAACTTAAATTTATGCTCTTCCACATTATTTCTCTAACTATCATGATGTAGATTCTGTGTGTAATGTGAAAAAAGACATCAATAAATAATGGTTTATAGAAGTATTTGAGAGAAGAGTGGCTATTGCTTAGACTTCTTGCAGAGGAATAGAGCATTGCAGTATACTTGGAGTGCAGTATGGGTGACAGTGTGCTGGGGGATTTCATAGGACTCAATTCCAGCTTTGCAACTATCCAACATGAAAGTTCTCATCTAATATTGAAATGCAGGTGCAGGACCTCCTTCCCTCTTTCTATAGGCAGTGCATCCAACAGCATCTGTTCATCTAGCGGAGAGTACTGGGTCAGGACTGGGATGGCTCTATAACATTTATCTGAAGGGTAGGGAGAAAACAGAGAACGATCATTAAATGTTACAGAAAAGGCAGAGTGAAGGCAAACACACACCAAAAACATAGGGGCTGAGAAGAGACATTGTGCACAGTAGAAGTGGAGAATTGCTCACAAGGTCTTATGTGCTGCTGATGAGGCTGCCATTCTGCCTTTGTCATCATGTTTTGAAACTCTGTTCTTCTTTGTGGCAACAGTAAAAAACAGTTCAGACCAGCATTTCTGGAATGCATGTTCCACTGGAAGTTCTCCAGACAATGCTAAACCACTGCTGCACATCTCTGGTGATATTTGATGCAAAAGGTGATCTTGTAAAGGGCTGTGGAATTTCATAAGCCCTGCTCCTGAGGGAAACACACAGTGCTGGCTCGCCATTCCTTTGTGTGGTGGCTGAACTTATGATGTGATGCCAAATAATCAGCTGGAATTGCAGCTTTTCTCAGGCCCAGGTCTGTGCTTCAGAGAGGACTTCGTTTTATTTTACAGAAAAATTGCATGTTTAAAGAAAGTCAGCTAAATCAGAAGAAATCGGGGATGTAGAGGAAACTCCTGCACTGTGTTCCGCTAGCTCAGGGTGCAGCTGCAGATGTTCCTCCTGACTTCTGCCTGTCACAGCCTCCCCTGCTGTAAACTGGAGGCCAAATATGATGGAAAATAATTTCTTGAAGTTTAGGTTCACTAATCATCTGATATATTTAATTCTGAATATATATGGATGTGGAATCTATACATGGTAAGGAAAGCTAACGGTCTCTTGGATGCTTCTTTCAGAATGCAGCTCTGCAGCACCTGTTCATCCGGAAATCCTTCCGCCCGTTCAAATGCCTGCAGTGTGGGAAGGCCTTCCGGGAGAAGGACAAGCTGGACCAGCACTTGCGGTTCCATGGGCGGGAAGGGAACTGCCCTTTGACCTGTGACATCTGCAACAAGGGCTTCATCAACAGCAGTGCCCTTGAGAGCCACATGAAGTTCCACATGGACCAGAAAACGTACTCCTGCATTTTCTGCCCTGAGTCCTTTGACCGCTTGGATCTCCTTAAGGATCATGTGGCCGTCCATGTCAATGATGGCTATTTCACCTGCCCCACCTGCAAGAAACGCTTCCCAGATTTTATCCAGGTGAGATGCTGTACTGATCTGAAGCGCTGCTTTGGGGGTCTCTCAAAAAGGCTGTGGGTTTCTCAGTGCTCTCCATGTGTAACTGCACAGCAGTTCATTCTCACAAGGTGCAGGGGTCCACCTCAGTCAGAAATTGAAATGGAAGAGTGACCAACCACTGCTAGACATTGTCTTATGACACTGAAGTGCTCTGTCCACTAAATCATCAGATGTGATGCTTCAATCTGTCATTAGAAGGCACTGAGTGCTGAAGGGTGGATGCCTTATTCCTAAGAAATTCCTGAAGCAGAGGTCCTGACTACTACATCTCCGTGGCACAAAAAGGAATTGTCTTTTGTTGTATTCAGCCTGTACTTGAACAGACCTTGCCCTTCTTCATTAAAACTCTGAACAAAAAAAATGGCAAGGGATTAAAGATGTAAAACCCCTCTACTTTCTGTCAGGATAATTCATTTGAACAGCTCGAAGAAATGGCAGAAAAGATCAGGATACTCTGCTTCCTGACATCCCCCTGAGCTTCAGTTGGGCACTTTATTCTCCTTCCCTGCACACTGCACTGGAGCAGTGAGTAATGCGGCTACTCTGCACTATGCTGAACACTTGGACAAGGTCATTACTAGAATTTAAAGATTCTATTTCCACTTCCAGTAAGAAAAAACTGAGATGGACCGTGCACATATTCATTATCCTTCCCAGGGACAAAGCAATTGATGTCTCTTACTGAGCTGCCTGAGTGAAACTGAAATGTAGAAATCCGGTTTAGATCAGTAATAGGAACAGATAGACTACCCACTAGACTGAAGAGGAAAGGATGGGGGAAAGTGATTTCACTAATATAATACCATCCTGGAAGAAGTCCTTTATCTTCTGTAAATGTTCAGCAAGGAAGAATGTCGATGATTCAGAAATGCTGTACTGCAACTTAATTCACTGTAAACTTTCCCATGCAACTGACTGAAAGTCCCATGGCTTTTTTTCCAGCTATTCTGTTGTATTTTTGCCATTTAACAATAATTTTTTTTCTCTTCTTGCTGTGTGGATAATTAAGACTAGTCACTGCTGCCTACTGAAATACTTCTATGTGGAACAGGTAGAGATGCCAAGTTGTTCCGTGTATGATCAGTATTAGAAGACGGTAAGGATTTAATTAGAGATCCATTTCTTGAACAGTGCTTTCATTTCAGATGTCAAACTTCATTAGTTAATTATTGGGGGGAGGAAAAAAATACCCCTCTAGATGTCTGAAGAGGTGAAGGATAGTCCCTGAGTATGAAGAAGTAATTGCCATTCAGGAATGGTGTGCAAATGCTGTTCTGAATAAGTTTTTTTCTTCTTTGCCAATTATAATTGCAAGCTCATTGTGTCTGATTGAAAGGAATTAGTCCCTATGTTTTGGTTTCTTATAAATGAAAGGAAGATAATGAACTTCAGATGTATTTGTTTACTCAAGGGCGATTCTGTGCAGATGGTGCATTTTGGACTTTTGCTGTCCATTAAGTGCAACTGTGCAATAGCTGATGCCTTCAAGATTCAGTCTTGAGGAAATCAAATCACCCATCCAGATGAGTAATAAAGATGTTACAGTTTCACAGAAACTATTGCTGAGATATCAACTGTTCTGATCAAATACTTTTTAAACCCAAGTATATTACACACCTTCAAAACCTTTTCCTTCTCTTTCATATTGTGAAGAGTTTCCTAGTGTGTTACAACTCACTTCTCTCTTGAATAAATTTCATTTTTCTGTGATCTGCCATTTTAGGTCAAGAAACATGTGCGCAGTTTCCATTCTGAGAAGATTTACCAGTGTACAGAGTGTGACAAGGCTTTCTGCCGCCCCGACAAGCTGCGACTCCACATGCTGCGGCACTCGGACCGCAAAGACTTCCTGTGCTCCACCTGTGGCAAGCAGTTTAAGGTGAGGTGGCTCTTGGCTGGATCATTAGTAGTATAAAAAAAATTATTCCTTACCCTCCTTCAAGGAAATAAGTTCATGTTCTCAAAGGTGAAAGAAAATAACACGTGTAAACACACTAGACTTGCCTGTGAGTTGCATGCATTTCTTGGTGTCCCGTGAGAGCTATGACATCCATTTCTGAAGGACAAGAGGCAAGGTCACCTCAGCATCTTATTTCAAACAGATCTTATTCCTAATAATTTAATAGCAAAGGAACTTTCTATCTGCTCATTAAGAACTGGGACATCATACATCTCCATTACCAGGTGTTTGGGTTACATTGTTTATACATTGTCAGTTAACTTGCTGGTGCCAGTGGATTAATAATGTTCCTGGCTGAGATGCCTGTGTCCATGGCATCCATCTTGTCAGCACATGTCATCCAGATGCCTTTCCAAATCCCATTGGAACAGATGGAGCAGACTGTGAGCCAAGTAAACAGTGGTGGCAGCAGCCTGCTGCCTGTCAGTGAGTTTGTGATGGGACACTGAGGGACTGGATACTTCTGGGTGAAGGAACACATTTTTCTGAGAGGAAAATTTCCGTCTCTGGAGAGAGATCCCTGAACAACTCAAACTGTGGCTCTTATGCATAACAGGCAGTATGGCAGTTTCTGTGATGTTGCTGACATTTTTCCCCCCAATTTCTCCTTCCCAGAGGAAGGACAAGCTGCGAGAGCACATGCAGAGGATGCACAACCCAGAGAGGGAGGCCAAGAAGGCTGATCGGATCAGCCGCTCCAAAACCTTCAAGCCCCGGATCGCGTCCACTGACTACGAGAGCTTCATGTTCAAGTGCCGCCTCTGCATGATGGGTTTCCGCCGCAGGGGCATGTTGGTGAGTGCCTGGGTGCTGTTCCAGCCTCTCTACTCTATTCTGATGAATAGGTAAGGAATAAAGATGGAATTCCAGTGTTGGAACACAAGAATCATAAAATGGTTTGGGCTGGAAGGGACTGTAAAACTCATCTCATTCCACCTACTGGCCATGGGCAGGGACACTTTCCACTAGACCAGGGTGCTCCAAGCCCCATCCAATCTGGTCTTATCCAGCCAGGATGCTATGAAACAAATTTTGGCAAATTTTGTAGCTGAGTTGAGGTGATCAATCTTTTTTCAAACCTGTGTGTTTTACATCTTCAGCAAATTTGCACATGTTTACTGCCTGTACTGTACATCTAGTTGTCAGTACCATATTTCAACACTAAGTAATGCTGTCTGATGTGTACTGTATTTAACAGGACATGAGCTGAAAATACTGCCTTGTTCAGCCTTAGAGCCTCGTTTTCCTGGCAGTCTTTCCTGTTTTTTGTTTCTCCCCCTTCTCCAAGTCCTCTTCTGGCCATGTCTTGGCACTGCCTCTGGATAAAGGCTGTTCTGCGGCAAGAGATTGTTTGCTAAGGTTTCATGAGGGTTCTGATTTGGGCAGAGGCCCTTCACACTACCTCACTCTCAGATATCACCTACAAGACAGTTCTGGCAAACTATTTCACCCCTTCCTATCTAATTTTGGTTAGAGAAACTGTAAATAAGACCTAGCAAGACCACATTTACCTTCAGCAGTTAAATATGAGTGCACAATAACCCTTGCAGCAGCACATGCTTCCAGTGCTGCAGGCTTGCATCGTTCAGTTTTGGTTTGGCTGTTACCCATGTCTGGGAGAAGCACCAATCGTTCGGCTTTCAGCTGTAATATGTTCTTGTCCTCTGTTTCTCTTAAGGTGAATCATTTATCAAAGAGACATCCAGACATGAAAATAGAAGAGGTGCCAGAGCTCACGTTGCCCATCATAAAACCCAACAGAGATTACTTCTGTCAATACTGCGATAAGGTGTGTGGGAAGCCACCCCTCGGAGGATAGCTCAGTCCCAAGTCCTGGATGCAACCAATTTGTCTCTGCGTAGAAATCTCTGGCAGGGTTTGTAGCTTTTCTGAGGTGCTTGCCAGCGACATTCCTGCAGTACTGTAAAAAAAAAACAAAAAAAACTACAAAATGCACTTAGGTCAAGGCAGTGGAATGCTAATTGAAAGCTGTAGTTTTCCCCTTTCTGCTGTGTTTGGCATTGGAAAACTTGAGTACTATTATCCTGCAGACAGTCACTGACTCTTAGTCTTGTGTTTGCACAGGACTAAGTATGCTTCTGCATATAATTCCTGGCCAGTAAGTACTCTTGCATTTCTGAAAGTTAGTCTTTAACATCTGTTATTGTAAGCTGCTTACTAGGTCATGTCCCAGTGGTCAGTGGAGCCTGAAGCTGCTTCTGCAGTACCTTTGGGTTCTTGCTTTTATTCTGCTTTGCCTTTTATGCCTGGGGACCTTTATTTACTAGGGAGTGTATTTTTGACTGTCTTTATCCTCAGTATGTCTTTCTGTGATGCCTCTTTTCCTTTTGTTTGAGGGGAGAAAAAATAGTTTTAATTATTAGATAGTGTTTGTTGATGTGCCTAAAAAGAATTAAAAGGTATGTTGATCACTAAACTAAAACAGTTTCATGCTCTGTGTCAAGTAGAGACATCAACCATCATAACAAACTAACATTGGGCATATGATCTTCAAATATGGCAAGAAGAATTTTCCTCTTACCTCCTTGTCCTGCTTTGGTGCTTGGTTATGGCATGCAATATGTTCTCAAAAGGCTTCTCTGCTACACAAGGAGTCAGTTGCTTTTACAGGTTGATGAAACACTGGAAGGTGTATGTTCATGCCTTTTGTTGTAATTGTTTGGGAATTTAACTAAATGTATTTTCTAAAGCAACATGCAGACCTTCCAGATCAAGATAACTGGGATCTGTTTCCTGTGCAGACACCAGGGTTGCACCATTTTAATCCAGATCTTTGCCCTGCAGGTGTACAAGAGTGCCAGCAAACGCAAAGCACACATCCTGAAAAACCATCCTGGTGCTGAGCTACCTCCAAGCATCCGGAAACTGCGTCCTGCAGGACCGGGAGAGCCAGATCCTATGCTAAGCACCCACACACAGCTGACAGGCACCATTGCCACCCCTCCAGTGTGCTGCCCTCACTGTTCCAAGCAATACAGCAGTAAGGTATGGGGGGTTCCGGCCTCAGACAGCCTCTCCCTGGGAATGCTGTTTCACCATGGTGTCTGTCACCTGTCTGTCCACAAGCAGACCTCTCTTCTTCTCAGTCAGGGTGCTGGTTTTGTGCTGTGTGCTGACAGTGCAGGTACAGTCTGTTGTTTTAGGGCCATAAGATTCCATGAATAGAGGGTTTGTGCTGAAAAGTTACCAGAGCATGAGCATGAATGGAAGGGCTTGAAAACTGCTCTCTGATAGTTACAGGGGAGATGAGCAGGGAAACAAAACACAGAAAAGATGACCTTTGGAAAAAGTCATAAAACATTTGGCGATATTGGGGTAAAAACCTGCTGAGGACAATACTTCAGTGTCACCTCTAATCAGCAGCAGGTTTGTGATCCTTGTTTTCAACTTTGTTGACCAGAGGATCTCATAGTATCAATCTGGAGGCTGTTTTACTGAGAGAAACATAAAAGCTGTGTTTGGCCAGGCTGTTGTATTTCACGTGGCCCTGAGCAGAATTACTGACCGTCCTTCCAACACTCCTTTGCTTCTCTCTGCAGACAAAGATGGTGCAGCACATCCGCAAGAAGCACCCAGAGTTTGCTCAGCTCCCAAACACGATCCATGCACCGCTGGCGGCAGCCGTCATCAGTTCCACACCAGCTGTTCTCACCACGGACAGCACGACTGGAGAAACTGTTGTGGTAAGGACTGGAGGCACACAAGGGCAGTGCAGGGAAACACACAGAACAGGAGCCTTCTGTTATTAGTAACCCTGGTTTATTTGGCAGACACCACTTTTAAACCCGTATTAGGACATTATTTGAGATCACCTCTGGTTTTAAACCTGTGTGGTCCCGTTTTGCACTGTCAGGAGCTGTGCATTTCATTCTGGAGCTTTAGGGATTTGTCTTTTATCCCCAAATCCATTTTCTTCTTTCATTCAGACTTACTGACTCCACATAAAGAACTCAGGGATACACATCTCCTGGATTTTCATTGGGAATTTTCTCATGAAGTGAGATGCAGTTCCTGGCATCGAGGACAAGCTTAACACTGACTGGGGACTGGATCAAACTGTGTTCAGGGAGTCAGATCTTTTTGTAATCCTTTGGACAGCACAGCTCTGAGAAAGATGAATCTCCAGTGGCTGATCTCTCCACTGTTAATACATCAACTGCCACTGAAGTGAAAGCTGAGACTAGAAAATGTGCCCTTCAGTGTTGTGGGATACTATGTAGTTTTAAAAGTCCTATTGATCACGGTTTAAAACTTCTTATCTAAAGACTGACTAGATAAAAAACTGTTTTGCTTGAAAATGGAGAGATTTAATCAGGATGCTGTTGGCTTCATAAACCTGATTAAGTTATGTACTAAATGTCTTTACACAACAGAAATACAGTTGTGACTCTGACAGGGGAGGAGGAAAGGTGGAATATATCAACAATTTACTTTTTGACTTGGAAACCAAGTCAGCTCTTCACAAATACAGGACTTCCATTGTTTAACAGAACACTGGTATGTCACAAGATGAAAATAATTATTTCTATTATGATATATTAAGTTAGCCATTACTAGTCCAGAGTAGGATTTAGACAGAAGACAGCAATTCTAGTTGATGATCCCTGGTGACTACTTATGACCCCAACCTCTGGACATGAAGCTCTTGTGAAAAAATGACCAGATCCACATAAATGTAGATAAAAGAACTACAGCCCAGAAGAAGTACATCAGTATGATGATGATCTGTATCTCTCTCTCCCTGCTCAGACAACAGATTTACTGACCCAAGCAATGACAGAGATATCGCAGACCCTCACTACAGATTACCGGACTCCCCAGGGAGATTACCAGCGCATCCAGTACATCCCTGTGTCTCAATCCACAACGGGCTTGCAGCAGCCTCAGCACATACAGCTGCAGGTTGTTCAAGTGGCCCAGGTGAGTAACCTGGTGGGGATCTTGCTGTGCTTTTGATTTCTTCCCTCCCAAGCCTGTGTGTTCCTGGGGCTCTAGCACACAAAAGTGTGGTAAGGAGTAGTTACAAAAAGTGCTGTAGCTACTTTTTACAGATAAATCAAATGATAAGGCATAGAGTTCCCTTCATAAGCACTTGTACTGGGCATAAATAGTCCTGCCAGCCTTGGTCAGCTTGCTGGAGACTCATCGGTGCTGTCCAGATGTAGTTCTACCCATCTGGGCAGCTTTGCTCAAGTCTGCTCTAGGAATGTTTTCCAGCTACTGGAAAGGTGGGTCAGTGGGTGACCCATTTTCTGCAGTTCAAGAGTAATTTGTACTTCCTTGTCCTCAGTTAGTCAGAGCCAAAATTTGGGAGTACAGAGAGTGGTTGCTTGTTCCCTTCATAGCATCTATTAGCATATTCATTCTGTTAATGCTCATCAACCTCCTAAAAATGAAACCAGAGTGTAACTAGAGTAACTGGTCTGAGGAAAATATCTCAGGCAGTTGTAAGAAATCTGTTACCCACTGGAGGAAGCTGAAACTACCATGTGTTTATATTTTAATCTGAAATTCCATGTTATCAAATCAGATTATGAATTTGGTTAATAAAGGCCTAAGCAATGGCCCCAGTTAATAGTGTCTGTGGCTGTTGTAACAATCCAAGAGCATGACCATTGATTCCTGCAGGTAATATTAGCAAGATCTTAATTTTATAAATATCCAAAATTTATAATTCAATTACTGCAATTGGTATCATTAGCAAGTGTTGTTCAGAAAAACCTTTAAAAACCTCTGAGCACTTGTATTGCTACAGAGCTGTGTCAAACTACAGAATTGGATATGCAAATCTTGAGTATGAATACGTTGTACAGAGAGATGCTTACAGAGAAGGGGTTAATACTAATCCTGGCTTTTGAGCCCCTTTGGTTTAGTCCAGCCACTGCCACAAACAGCTTGAATGATGTTAGGCAAGTCCTTTCCATTGGTATCACTGAGATAGAACATCTCTGTGCCATTACATCTATTAAATGTACCTTATCTCCCGGGGTGCAAAGAAACTCAACAAGGCTCAACAGGTGTGCTCCATGAAGGCTCCTACTTCATTATTCCAGACCTTGTGTCCCAGAAGAGGTTTGCATGGCTGCTTTTGTAAAGAATTTGAGGTAAAGAATTATGTTTAATTTTTTCCCCAGGCTACCTCACCTCACCAGTCTCACCAGTCCCAGCACTCCACAGTGGATGTTGGGCAGCTCCATGACCCCCAGACATACACTCAACATGCCATCCAGGTGCAGCACATCCAGGTCACAGAGCCATCACCAGCACCTCAGTCATCATCACAGGTATTTCCCTCTTCTCATCAGAAAATGCTTTCCCTACCAGCCTGCTCAGCTGGCATATTGCATGTGCTGATGCAGGGAATAGTGTTTTCTTTTTCATTTAAAGGACCACACATGAAATTGCTCTTGCATTGAGATCATCAAGCAGTGCCCAGATGTCTCAAGGTGTATGGGGGTGTTTTGTTGTGGGTTTGTTTTGGTATTTGTTGTATGGGTTTTTTGGTGTGGAGTATTTTTTCCACTCAACAACATGTACAAAGAAGAGATAAATGATTGGAAACAGACATACTTGCTAAATTAAGTTTGTCAGTTGGAAGATTCAAGTGGAAACTGGCATTCCTCAAAGATTTGAAGTGCAGTTCTTCATGCTCTTGGGTAGAATTTAGCCTCTAATCTCAGGTCTCTGCCACAGACTCACTTTGGCAAGCAACAATACCACTATTTCAGTTTCCTGGTCTGAGCTTATTTACCATAGAGTGAAGCAAGCTGGAGGAGAGAGAGTTCAGTTCTTGTGTTCAGTATGCTCTGGAACCCATCCTGTGTTTTCCTTCAATGAGAAGGCTGTGTTTGTGACAGCATAGAGCTGTGCAATCCTTACTGCACCAAGAACACTTGCACTTTGTTTCCCTTTAGGCTGGGGGTCAGCCTTTGAGTCCCTCCTCGCAACAACCTCAGCAGGAGCTCAGCCCCTCACAGATACAGACAACTACATCGACACCAAACCAAGGCCTCCAGCAGCAGCAAGGCTCCTCAGTCCAGCACACATATCTCCCCAGCAACTGGAACTCATTCCGGAGCTACTGTAAGTGTCAGCAGTAGCTCTAACTACTTGTCTGGCAAGTGTGTCTGACTAACAAGTGCCCCATGTCTCCAGCTACCAAATGGGACAGTGTTTTCAGAGTTCATTCAGCTTTGTGGTTAATATTCATAGATATCAAGAAGATAACACTTCAGACAAATGTAAATGGTTGTACCAGCTCTTCCACTATCATCCATACTGATCCAGTACATAGTTTGGGCAGGCACACTGGGCTCCTTTATTCCAAGAAACTTGCATACAGCAAGAATCCATGTGTTAGATAGCTACTTGTTCAAATTTGGATGCATGCTTGAAAGAATTGTGTGGAAAAGGAGCGTGACGTGAAGATGATTTCTCATGTTCGTGCAGTTCTGGATGGTAATTCTGTGATGATTTGAGTGAGAACAGGATGTGTTTTCTCTGCATGAATTGCCAAATCTCTATCTGGTGTTAACTGGCAAAATTCTGCTGAGGCCTGTAGGGTTCTACAAGGCCTTAAATCACCTGAATTCTATTCAATACCCACTGTTCAGACTTTAAATCTTTCTGACATAAGATATGATCTTTGAAGGTTGTCTTTGAGTTTGAATAAAGGTCTTGATTATCCCATTTGCAACTTTTTAGCATCAGAAATTCAGATGATGACCATCCCTCAAGGGCAGTATGTGATCACAGAGGCTGCTGTGGGTACCCCAGTCACCACTGTCAACACAGGGCAAGTAAAAGCAGTTACTCAGGTAAGGAAAATCTTCATGGCCTTTTTTTCATCCAGAATATTACTAAGCATAAAGCTCTTCAGCTTGAAGGCTTAAAGAATGCCAAAATCATGACTGGGACACAGAGTACCTAAAGGAGGTACCTAAAGAGATGCAGACTGCACAGTATAGTCTGCATTGTAACCATTTACAAGGCTCATGCTATCTGGCCCTTGTACATGTGACTCCTTTCAGTTTAACATCTTCACTTAATCACATTTGCAGAACAAAATTATTTAGTGGTACTGCTTAGTCTTAAAAATATTTATGATTAAGCTGTATCCATTAAACCAAATTTCAGAACAGCTTCTGGAAACATTTCAGTAGCTTTCTGTTATATGTAAGATTAAAAAATAAGAAGAGTTCCTGCTATTCCTTGTAAGCAATCCAGTATAAGGAGACAAGTCATTGGCTTGTGTTGATCTTAGTCACTGGGAATGCAATCTCTGCTACAACATATGGAATACAGGAAAAAAACCTTTCAGAACAGTGCAATTGAAAATTGCTATTTTATTCTGTAGTGAATATCTAATTGTGTAATGAGTTTAACCATTTGTAAATTAACCAAAAGCCAAGTAATTCAAATGTCCTTCAAATCAAAAGACAGGCGTTATGTTGCTGTCAAATACATTTAGAGGAAATAGAGCTTATTAAATAAGTTCCTTGTTCACACCAAAATGTCTGTGGGCGGACTATTAGAAAAGTTACAAAAGATACAGTGTTTATTAGTTATTTTCTATATTCCCCATGCAGACTCACTACGTGATATCTGAAGGTCAGCCTGATCTGGATGGTAAACAAAACTCTTCACTCTCCAGTGAGGTTCAGGTGGGCATTTCCCAGCCCACAGCCCACACAGATCCCTTGGAATCCCAGACGAGCAACCAGCAGCAAACCACCCAATACATCATCACAACCACCACCAACGGGAGTGGCGGGAGTGAAGTGCACATCTCCAAAACCAGGACTTTCTCAGCAGAGCATGAGTGAAAGAGCCTCATGGTGCCATTTGCTTGTCCTTGTCACCTCCCTGACAGCCCAGATGTGGGGGTACCCTGGGGCTCTGTATGTTTTAATGTATATGCTCACTTACCTTCTACTAAAATCTTGGAGCTCTTGTTAATGCTTTAAGAGGGTTTAATTCACAGTGACCATGAAATACCCTCAGAATCCTTCTGGGATGCTTTTTATGCAGCTTTTAAGAAAAAGGATGAGAGAAGTGAAACCTCTGCTGGCCCTGGACTTTACTTTTGGCATGTCTGCTGACCCTTATTTTTCCTTTTTGGAAGTGTGTCCAGCAAACAATATTATTTCAGCTGTATGGCAGAAAGCCTGCCTAACTGAAGGCTTCCTGGCAGATTGTTGTATGTATATTTTTAACAGGAGCCATTAAAGAGGAGAGCATCATGTAAGTTGTTAGAATATGGCAGAACTGCTTCCTGTGGCTTCTAGCAGCCAAGGTGAAGGGGAGTGTCCCTGGGCCATATGAGCAGACTGCCTGCAGGAAGGAGCAGCAGCAGCCAAGCGGTGGTTCATGGTGTCCCTTTATGGGGATGGATTGAACAATGAAGCTGTGAAGATGTGCCGAAGCAGTCCATTAAATTATTATTTTTCCAGCCCTCCAGAACTGTTTACGTGCTGTCTGCCCTGCCCTGTTTTACCCAGCAGTTTCAGAAAGCAAGAAAAGCACAGTCTTAAACCCATGTTGTTTGGAACAAACTGACTGAAGTCCTAGGAGCACCTAAGGGTAGTACAGAACCACTGTTACTTCTTTTCCCTCCAGTGTTTGCAGGGAAAATTGCTTTTTTGCCTATAAACAAAAAAACAAAACAAAACAAAAAAGCAAGCAGCTCAGCTAAACCTGCACAGTAGCTTCTGCTGTGATCTAAGATAGTTGTACAAGGAGAAACGAGGATACAGAGCACTCCTCTGAAGGGACAGGGTCGCTATCTCTGTGGCCACCTCAAAGTAAACATATTTCACCTCTTCAAGACTGCATGGAGAGTTGGTTTCTTTTTTTTTTCCAAATAACCTTGTTAACAATGTACTGTAATTCCTTTCGACAGTTCCAGAAAACAACCAACCATGGACTCGGGAAACATACAAGAAACATGCTAGTGGACCACTATTTATGGGACATGGAAAGCCATCCATGAGGGTTACCAGATGTGATGAACCTGGTCTACATACAGAATTCATGTTGCATTTAGGGACCAGGAGAAAGGGAAAGAGAAGGTTTATCTTTTAAGGCCATGTAATATGTTTTTCCTTACATAGTTCTTCACAGGTTGTCTTGGTTGTTTAAGGCATTCTGGTGGTTGCAAAAACATGACTACAACTCCATTGACTCCTGGTGGGATATACTGTGTATGTCTGAATTTACATTCTTTGCTGGAAAATTCATCTGTGCATATCAGGATACATTTATTTATGAAACACACACAAAGAAGGATGCTGTCTCTTAGAGGTCCTTGAGACAGAAGAACTTGAGAAGTTTTTTTTTGTTTTCTCTTGTACTGCACTGAGTGTGATTATGGGACTCTTCCATAGATATTCCCATGGATTCAGATGTGGATTACCCACATCAGTAAGCACTACACATTGTGGTATCAGGTTTTATGGAGTTAAAGCTCTTTGGCATGAGGGAACTCCACACTCAGGCTGCACAAGAGCAAATCTGGTTCCTTGTGGGCAAAGCCTTTTAGCAGGCATGGCTTTCGTAATTAATGTGTCTGTTAATGTGGCATGGAAATAGTATTGAGATAAATCAGTTGGCCAATACTGGCCAGCTGAGAAGTGACTTGCCAAAATGTGGGTTACTTTTTTTCCTAGGATTTCTCTTCTCTTGCTGTACCACCATACTGAGGCACTAATGAGCAGGGTAGAATTGACATGAACCAGAGCTCCCATTTGGTCAAGTGCAGTGAGTGAGTGACCTTACGTTCTGTGGATTTGGCAGCCCAGCCACTGTGGCAATGTGGAGAAACAACCACAATGCCCAGTAACTTGAATTCATGTTGCTGAGGACTTTGGAATTACAATGTTGAGTCTTGCAATGTTGTTTATGTGGGAAGAGAGTAGGGAGAATTTTGTCATAGCTTTTTTCAGGCTGCTGCTAATTTAGTAACAAGCCAGAAATGCTACAAGTAGTAGGAAAATAGCAGACTTGGAAATGGAAGACTGGGATACTAGAGGACTGTGGGAGCAATTTTAAGAATCTTAAAAGTTTGACAATAGACAAACATCAGATATGTTCCCATTATTGATCTTGCACATGTGGGGTTTAAAAACTACTTTGCTCTATTCACCTTTGTCCATGAATGAGGACAGTTTTACCAGTTATTTAAAAGTGAAAGCTATTTAAAACAGAAAACCATTTTAAAACAGTCTTTTTGAACTCAAATCTTTCCTCATCAAAGTTTCTCTGCCCTGCAGCAGCAGCAGCAGCACCCTCGGGCTATTGGCCTGACTCCAGGTGAAGTAATTCCTAGTGTCACGAGTTGAATGAATTGCCTGTGAAAGAAGCAAGTCTGGAAATGGAAATACCACAGAATTTCTTTCCAAAATAAGGAACTACAGTGATTGCACAGATGGCAAAGGTTGCACGGATTTATTTTCTCCATTTCTGCAGTGCAGAAGGAATGGGATGTATTATTATTGTTTGTAAACCAGAGCAACCCAAAGATCTCTCTAAGTTGTATCCCACAGAAGTGTAAATCCAGAGTCCTCTCAGTTGCCTGGAAGGTCTGTGTTTTGTTTGGAGATGCTGTCCCTTGGAGGCATTCTGGGTCAGATTCTGTATTTTCCTGGAGGAAAAAGAAAACAATCCCAGCCTGCGCACCCTGATCTTGCACCTCTTGGACTGCTCAGGCCCCATCTCTTATTTAACTGTGTATGTTTATTGTACATTTGGTGACTGTTGTTGTGTTCAGAGTCTTGTGCAGCCTGGCAGGTATAAAAAAAAACAAACCAAACCAACCTGAAAATAATAAATGTTTCTCTTTTTTTTTTTTAAAATCACTCGCGATGACCAATCTGTTCATTGGGCTAAGGTGTTCAGTGGAGGGTGAGTGAGGTGGAGTGTGGATAGATGGGATGATAACAGTATAACGGTTACAGGGGAAAATACATTTGCTGCTCTCTGGATGGATCACAGAATTTCCGACCTCCCACAACAGTCCAAGGGAGCATAAGCGGAGAGTGGACTGGCGTGGAGCCCCTGTGTCTCTGTTGAAACCCTTGAAAAGTATGGAATTTTAAAAACTATTTTTAAATTTAAAGGTAAAGTTTAAAAGTTCTTTCTAGCTGATCAGCTGCACAGCATCTGAAAACTGAGGGAGGTGAGAATGATTCCGTTGAATCAGCAAACCATGACAAAATCCCTCTAGGAGCAACTCCTGTCCCCATCCCAGGTGATTTCAGGTACTATCCTGAAATATCCACTCCAATCACTCACTAAGAGTCACTCAAGCTCCACCTAAATGTAAAGAAAGAACAAAAGCAGGGAGAAGTTAGGGAAGAGTCCATCGTAAGTTCTGCACTGAATCTGTCTTTTGCTCATTGGGTAAGACCTGCACTCTGATTTCTCGTCTGCCAAGTTGTGGCACAGATTAGAGTTTGTGAGTACATTGCCTTACTGTCACCTGCAATCCTGCACGTTACCCCGTCGAGATTTTATTAAATGAGTTATTCTGGAAATTGTTAATGTGCGTCCTTGGAGGGGGCTGGCAGTGGGTAAAGGTGTGGAGAGACAGTAAGAACCTCCGTTTGCTGTATGAAAATTTGCATTAAAATTCAAAATATTCAGCCTTTCAACACTTCATTGTAATATTACCACAGCATCTCAATGACTAATCCACTGCACAGGACTGCAGTCAAGCCGTATAAATCTGCCACTGATAGGTGGCTTCAGCATTCCACAACTACCGTATTTTCAGGGGAACTTCCACACTTGTGCTCTGGTATGCCGCTGCAGCGTCGCGGCCTGTCGTGACTCCGGGGCCGTGTGCATGCGCAGTTCGGCAGGGCGGGGCGTTTGCGCAGGCGCGGCAGCGCCGCCGCCTTCCGCCTTCAGCCGGGCCGCGTGAGGGGTATGAAATAAACCTGTTTTCCTGTTTTCTTCGCTGTGCCACCCGTTTCATTGCGTGTTTTTATTCCCCTTTTCTTTATTTCGCGTGTTTTATGCGTTTCTTCGCATCTCAGAGCGGTCCGGCTGCGTCGCGCCGGAGGGGACGGGGCTCCTGGCCCTGTCACACCTTCAACCTGAGGGAAACCCCACCTTAGACCTGACCTTCGCTTCTGCACCCTAAAACCGCCTTTTGGATTTAAATGTAGTCTGTCCTGGTGTTTAACAGTGTTGAAAAGGGTTCCTGCTGGTGGGAAGCAAAGTGTGATGGGTCAGCTGTACTTCCCAATCTACCTGTCTGGAAAAGCACTTCTCCATTGGCATGACCATGCTTCTCCATGTGTGTTTTATATATATATATGTGCGTGTGTATGTATGGGTTTGATATGTATACATATGTATGTGTGTGTATACATACATACACACACACATATATATATATACAGACAGATATTGAAGGCCCACTCCATAGCTACCATTTAAACAATCACCCATCAAAGGTGGGTCCTCCATCATTCCTCACATCAGGATGGATGTATCTGGGTTTGGGATTTTTGTTTTTTGAGGGTTTTGCTGTCGTTTTCCAGGAGCAGGAGGGCTTGAGGATGGATTCCCTGGATCACATGCTCACAGACACCCTGGAGCTGGAGGGCAGTTGCACACGGATTATGGAGGACTGCATGCTGGGCACCACCCGGGTCAGTCTGCCTGAGGACCTCCTGGAGGATGTGAGTAGTGCTGAGACACTTCACCTTATCATAGCCTCTATATAAACAATGTGTTTAACTCCTTTTTTTGGGGCTTATGGAGCAAACTGGAAAGGAGAGGTGTTTTTGACTGCCTTGGGAAAAGTGTCGAGTGTTTGATTAATCTCGGGACAATATCTTTCAAATCAATTCTGTTACATTCTTATTATTTTTAAATTGCCATTAAGAAGATTGTTGCAAGCTTTGAATTTGTTTTCTTGTTAGTAGTATCAATTTCTTGACCTTTCATTTTTATGCTCTATTGTTTCCTGTGTCTTATAAAACAGTGTCTCATGACTGGTGTCACTTAAAAAGCTAGAAAATTGTCAAAAACGTGGCTGCATTTTCTTCACTGTTGTTTCTTGCTTTCTTTAGCCTGAGATCTTCTTTGAGGTTGTCAGCTTGTCAACATGGCAGGAGGTCCTGACAGATGAGCAGCAAGAGCACCTAAAAAAATTTCTGCCTCACTTCCCTGAGAACAACCGAGAGCATCAGAACAAACTCATCTCAGCGCTGTTCAGTGGGGAGAACTTTCGGTTTGGGAACCCGCTGCACATCGCCCAGAAACTCTTCCGGGGTCAGTCAGCCTCGTGAGCTTCCCTGCGGGTTTGGGGCAAGATCTCAGCTAGTAGTTGAAAACCCAGTGTGTGTTTTGTCTTTGTTATTACAGATGGACACTTCAATCCCGAGGTGGTGAAGTACCGGCAGCTCTGTTACAAGTCGCAGTACAAGCGCTACCTGAGTGCCCAGCAGCAGTACTTCTACAGGCTGCTCAAGCAGATCCTCGCTTCCCGCAATGTGAGTGTGCTCTGGGATGAATAACTTGTCTTTATTACAAGTGTCTTGGTGCAGTCACAGTTCTCTGAGGTCTTTCCTCTAATGAACTGAATGAGTAATGCTTCTGGATTTTCCAGTGGGCCAGATAGACTCGTTGCTATATTTCAGGCTGTGTAACTCTCATAGCTTTCACTTGTGTGACCTGTCTTTTCATGCCCACCTTGTTCCCACTTCCTGCATTTGCACCTTTGCAACTTATTATTTTCTTAACAAGTCATTCTACCTTTGTTTGTTTACCATTTCTGAAGCAACTACAGTTAGAAAATATGTGGATCCAAACCTCTGATTCTCATTCCTGCAAATCCCTGGTAAAGTCTTCCTCTGTGGATACTTCTGTGAGCAAATTTTTGCCAGCTGAAATGTGTTTATTGCTCATTTATTTTCATTACACTTAGACATTGAAACATTTGGTATGTAGGGATGAAGAAGAAAATGTGTCTTTATAAAATGGCCTACAATGTTGTGGAAAATAGAGAATCCCAGAATGATTTGGGTTGGAATAAACCTTAAAGCTCCTCTCATTCCAATCCCCTGCCATGGGCAAGGACACCTTCCATTAGACCAGGTTGCTCCTGGCCTTGAACACTTCCAAGGATGGGGCATCCACAACTTAATTGGGCAACAATATGGAATACATAGAAAGTTATTTCCTCTGAAGCCATGAGAAGTAAAATGGTTTTTTCAAAGGTTACATTGTTACATACTTGTGTGGAAACTACCCCTCACACCAATGATTTAAGTTCTTCTCAACAGTTCACATAAAATGACACATAGTGTTACGTGTGGAGAAGAAGGTGTAGAAATTTCACCTGTTTTTTTTTTTCTCCCCTTTAAACGATGGTCTAAAATGCTAGGTTTAAAATCCTGTGTGTGGCAGATACTGATTCTTCCTAAGGTTCCCCTTGTACAGATCTGAGGCACTGATGGCACCTCATGGTAACCTTGCTGGAAGTTATCTGAGCTGGGCTTACCTGTCCTGGCTTACAGCACTGTAGCTGACATAGCTAATGTCACATGAATCTTTCCTTTCAGCACTTGCTGGAATTAGCCAGGAAAGGAGGCCCTGACATGACCCTAAGGAGAAAGCACTTCCCACCAACATATGACTCGGAAGAACGAGACAGACGGACACATCGGCGCTACTTGAAGATCCTGAGGGAAGTGAAAGAGGAGTGTGGAGACACTGCCTTGTCTTCTGATGAGGAAGGTAATGCCCTGGGCTGAATTGAAGACTCCAGGTATGAATGGAAAAAGACACATTTTTGATTCTGGCCTCTACTTCCACTGGCTGGGATCTAATGAACACATGGTAATAGTTCAGCAGATTGGTGTCAGATCTTGCAGAAGTAAATTTATACCTCTGTTTTAGATCTAATCTCTTGGCCTCCACGCTCTCCAGCACGTTGTTCAAGTCCACCAGTTCCCCTGAGAGTGATCCCCACGTTGTCAACCTTGGACATGAAAACTGCAGGTGAGAACCAAACAAAGGGGGTCAGTATGGCTAGAGGGGAGAGAATTACCTTGAGACCTTGCAGGAAATCATCTTTAAAATCTATTGCTTGATGGGAAATCATGTGATGCTTCATTTTTGCAGTCTTCAAAATAGTTGACTCTTTTCCCAGTTTAATCTTTTTCTTCTTGCAAGACCAGTATTTGAACACAAGAATCATAGTTTCTGTAATATTACTGATTCCTCTGTTATATTTTAGATGTTGAAGCATTAGCATAGTCCAGTTCAAAATACTTGAGAATTCCTCCTATAGTGACTGTAATAAATTTTTCAAACTGTTCAAGCTGGTTCTGGATTCTTTTCCATGCTTGCATCAGCAGTGAAGTCTGATGACTGAATGAAGCACTGAAATGAATGGATGAATGAATGAAGGAAATTCATATATGGAGAAATTTGTTACTGAAATTTGGAGATTGCTGGAAGTGTAAATGGATAGAAAATGGCATTCTAAGAAGTGTCGAAGGTAACAATAGAGGAAAACTGCAAATAATTATTTTCATTACAGACAAGATAGAACTTGGAGAAAGTGATTTAAAGATGATGTTGAAGAAGCACCACGAGAAACGAAAACGTCAGCCTGTAAGATGTCAAAAAGTCTTGGGGGGTGGGACTACATTTTAACTTGGATGTTTTTATCTCCTAGCCATAAAGATCAGGGTACTTCTGGGTGATGAAATGATTGCTATTTTTTGTGTGCACCTACCCATTAGCTCGTTGTTGTAACCTGGGTTCCATTGTCAGTGTATAGATGCAGCTTCTGGCCATGTTCACCTCGATAGAAGGATTTTATAATTTTATGTGTTATGTGTTTTGGAGGGACAAAGTTTTGGTTTTCAGGGTTAGAAGACTTCCCAACTTTTATTGCAGTAAATAATTTAGTAAGCTGATCCTGGTTGAGTTTGGTGCATTTTTGTACTTGGGTACTTCTTCACTTTATGGCTGTCTTAAGACTTTGTCCTTTCTCAGTTTAATTTCTGTACTATTTTCCTGTGTAGGATCACCCGGATCTAGTCACAACAGACCTCACCCTTGAGGACATCATGACTCGAGTGAATGCTGGCAGGAAAGGTTCCTTAGCAAGTCAGTGGATCCTTTGCTTTTTTATTTCATATATGTTGATTTAAAAACTAGAGGTTTTCTGTTGAGGGGAAAAGTGAAGATTTATGACAGCAGCTGGAAAGGTGGAATGGTTGATGTGTGAAAGAGTGCACACAACATACATTTCTAGATACATACTTTAATAGTTTATGACTTTCATTAAGGTATAGTAAGAAGCTAAGTATTCTTCTTAACTTCTATCATATCTGAAGCCTTATTTGACCTCGCAACCCTCAAGAAAAAGGTGAAGGACAAGGAAGATAAGAAAAAAAAGAAGCCAAAGATTATTAAATCTGAGGTGGAAGATTTGGCTGACTCTCTTGGCAATGCAGATGGACTCCCATCAATGTCTCAGGATTTTTCCCCACTCCCTCTGTCATCTGTCAAAGAGGAGTAAGTGTTCCAGAGGGCCCTGAACACCTAACATGGATGGAAAAAGCAACATGTTTCAGCTCACATTTTTGTGGGACTGTTGCAGGCTGCGTTTTCATGCAGATTGGGATGGGTGAAATACGTGGTGTTCATCTTTGTATATGGAGGTGAATATTTACTCAGAGGATTTACTCTGCGTTCTCTTTCTTTTGAAGACCTCTTGAAGATATGAAGCCATGCCTTGAAGTAAATGAAATATCATCCAGCTTCTTTTTCCTTCTTTTGGAGATACTGTTTCTGGAAGGACCTGCTATTCTCTCTGTGGTAAGGAACAACCCACTTACTAGGAATCTTTGCAGGAAGCAAAGAATTGAGGAGCTTACAGCTTTGTAATAGTGACTTTTCTCCAGACTTACTTGGCTGTAAATTATAATAAGATTTAGATTACATATTAAAGAAATTAAACCCTGTGGGAGTGCTACCACTTTCTGGTTTTAACATGTTTCATGAGTTTAGTCAATTCAATCTGTGAGGTTTTCCATACCCATTCTATAGAACATGGTTTGATATATTTTCTATATTAAGGGCAGAAATCGGGAAGTGTTTTCCCCTTCTTTGGTGCTGTGTTACTTGAAAAAGTCAGGTGATTATTTCACGTACATAAAAACCTTTTTGTCCCCTGCATGTGTTCAGCTGGTTTGTTTTCTGTGAAGACAGTCATAGTTTAAACTTGTGAGATCATTAATAAAATAATTATCTTTCCTTTTCAGCTTGAAGATAAAGTTCTCGATTGGCAATCTTCTCATGCCAGTGCACTCAATAACTGGTTCTCCTTTGCCCCTAATTGGTCTGAATTGGTTTTACCTGCCTTGCAGTATTTGGCAGGCGAGAGCAGAGGTAAGAAGAGATGTTAAAAATACTAATTGTGCTTTTTCTCTGTTCTAGTTAGTCTGGTTTGCAGTATAGCTCAAATCAACTTCTCATTCACCACTACAAGAAATCCTTGTATTGCTTGCAGTATTTCTATTTCTGTGATAGGCCGTTTGGTTGACATGCCTTGGTTGTGGTCGACTTGTTTTGCATGTGGATAGTACATAAGACCCAGCATGATTCCCAAGTATGTGAAAATATCTGTGAAATTGTCTCTAGACAGTTTCTCATGTTCTGATCATGGCTTCAGGCAGGGTATTTGAAGCAGGAAAGAATTAGTCTCTTCCCCCACACTGTTAAGTTGTAGTTGGGTTTGGAGATAATAAAAATCAAACTAGATGATGCCCTGAGCAATCCACTGAAACGTGAGGTTGACCCATCTTGGGCTTGGGCCAGTTGAGTTTCAGCCATTCCTTTCAAACTGAATTACTCTGTGGTTCTGATTTGCATAGTGAGAAGTTTTAAAGGTAGAGACAGAGTGGTGGCCTTGTGGTGGCCTTGCAGCATATTGTCCATAATGCTGGTGAATGCTGTAAATCTCAAGTTCTCTTCCCATGAGTCCATGAATTTTCACTGTACAATAACAGTCCCTGGGGCCTCATATTTCTTTTTCCTCTTCAGCTTGAAGATAAAGTGCTCAGCTGGCATTTTCTCATCCCGGTGCACGAAATAACGGGTCTGAACATGGTGAACAGCAGGAAGAGGCTCTTAGCTGACAGCCTGTTGTTGGAAGGCCCATTATCCTGTTCTGTTTTTTCTTTGTGCTTGCCCTTATACTCTTGAGATGCTCACCTTCCCAAGGTGATAAAGGGATCCTATCCCCTTCCCAAGGGCAAGGATAATTTTAGAGATGCACTTACATAATAATTTAAAATGCTCTGTCTGTCAGTGTGAGTCTTTAACTTGACATAACCACAGTATGATTTTGAGGTTGGATAATGGTATAATGTCCCTGACATGTACATTTGTCATTGTAGATGCTCCTTCCAGCTTTTCACCTTTTGTTGAATTCAAGGAGAAAACTCAGCAGTGGAAATTGCTTGGTGAGTACCTTGTGTTCTTCTATGATATGTACTATAGTAAAGGTTTGTTGTTTTCGCCAGGACTTTACTTTTCGTCTTTCTGCATCCTGGAGAGAAACACAAACAGAGCTGTTAATTCCATGGTTAGGCATTTTCTTTTCTTTTAGCTGAGCTAATACATGTTTTGGATTTGAGGTGTTGACAAGACGTCAGTATCAGCAGCAGACAGAACATAAATGAACAAAGGCACTGGGCTGTATTTCTTTCTGTTGCTGACTTAACTATGTTTGTCAGCCTTCAAATTTGTCTGAACACTTTCCTATTTTCCCTTCTGTAGAGCATACCTTCTGATGATTCAGAGTAATTAGTAATTATCACAACTGCAAAGGAATTAAGCTTCTCTGTAGAGCAAACTGATACTATTCTCATTTTTAAAATTGGGAACCAAAGAGCAACGTAATGATCAGTGTGCTTAGGCTCATACTGATTAAATTACAGATGTTCTGTGTTTATGTTCATTCCTTTAGTTACTACACAGAATTTTTCATGCTTTACTATGGTGATTCTAGTGATCACATTTGCAGGCTTAAACTGGCAGAGATTTGGAGTCAGGAAGCTTTTCCTCTGATCCTTTCGCAGTTTATGGTGGAGGTTATGTAGGCCAGTGTTTCTGCTCATGGATTCAGTAACTGGGATTACTTTGGAGAGTGGGAACAGGGGACTGGGTCCCAAACAGCATCTTGCCTTCTGTGCTAGGAGTTGAAGCACCATCTTTTTTGTACCACCAAAATCACTGGGGATTTAGCATTTCCTGGGAATCACTGGGATTTAGCATTTCCTAAGCCTGGAGGTGTTCAAATATTGCAGTTTGAACATCTGTGACTGGTTATGCATTGAGGAGAGAAGGGAACAGGAGAGGACTGGGAATTACAAGCATCTGGCTTCCTAACAATTACAAAAGTTCTATTTTTACATTTTCATTATTTCTTACTAGGTAGTTACCAAGATCATGAGAAGGAACTGTCAGCCCTGTTTCATCTCTGGTTGGAGACCAAAGACCAGACTTTTTTCAAAGTGAGTGAGACAAAAATCACCTTCTAGGAGCATGAGACCTGACTGAGTTCTACCCAACACTGACATTTCTTTCTCAATAGGAAAATGAAGACAGCTCGGATGCCATGCCACTGCCCAGAGTGTAAGTGTGCAACACTGCTTGAAAGCCTTTGTAGTGCTGCTGAATCTGTGGGATTTGGGCCTTGTGCCTCTGGACCTTAAAATAAAACAATTTTACATCATGGGGCAGGAGAAAATTTGATAGTTTGATTTTATAAATGCAGTAACTGGACTTCATGAAATCAACTGATTTTATCCAAATTCACATATATTATCAGAACAAAGCTGCAGTCTAGCTTAGGTTTTACTAATGAGATAATTTTTAGTCCTTGCTTGCCTTCAGGTACTGCACATAGCATACTTTAAGATTTCTACAGGGCTTGCTTTTGTTACCATAAATATTTTCAGGATTTGTTCAGAAGAATCTGCAGAAGGATAAGGGGTTTGTTGGGACTGTTGTGGGCTTCTTGTGCTCAGAACTGATGGTGCCTTTGTTTCAGAAGGACTGACTATGTAGTCCGGCCTAGCACTGGAGAGGAGAAACGGGTGTTTCAAGAGCAAGTAAGGAGACTCTTTATTTTAAAGGCACTTGTTAAAACAGTTGGCCACTAAATCAGGAGAATTTGTGTAGGACCGCTGTTTTATACTGTACACAAATGTAGTTAATGTGAAGAATTGATATGTTGCTTCTGCCTTGAAGTCAGTATCTTGGCCTTGCATAAAACTTGCTAATGACATAGCCTTGTTTCAAAACCATCAGTATTTCCAGTGGGTATTTCAGTGGGTAAAATTAATTTGGTAAAAACTAATTGGATAAAATTAACGGAATTGATAGTGTCAGTTGGTTGTGCCAACCCCTCTGTCTCCTTTGCCATCCCCCACCATCCCCCACTTACCTCTTTATTTTTTGGCCATGTATGTGTGCAAGCAAAAAATAAGTTTCAGTAAGTGCAACCATCCACTTAGTTATCTTATCTGTAGTAGATGCAAGTGGAAATTAGAGGGCAAACACATGATAGGGGTTCTTCTCCCTTCTCTCCAAGTGCTGTCTACAGGACAGAATTTATAAGTTAAATTTTGGAAATCTCTCTTTAGCCAGATAAAAGGAAGGAAGGGGAAGGGGACAGAAGGTGTATCTCTTGTATTTCTGGCACCTCTCTAGTCTGTGCAGCTGCTTGACAGTGAATGCGGTGCACTTGCCCAACTTGCTTAGGTGGAGCATTGTACTTTGCATGAAATAGTTTGTGATTTTCTTGATCTAAAATAAGTCTATATAGCAGTATTTGAGCCTTTAGTTTAAAAAGGCTTTCTCTAGAGAATGATAACAAGTTACTTGGTAATATGACATGAGGCTTTGGTGTATATTTCCTGGTGAAGTCAGTGCTCTTGTGTTCACCTCCAGGAGCGTTACCGTTACAGCCAGCCCCACAAGGCCTTCACCTTCCGGATGCATGGCTTTGAGTCGGTTGTTGGTCCTGTGAAGGGAGTGTTTGACAAGGAAACCTCCTTAAACAAAGCCCGGGAACATTCTCTCCTGCGCTCAGACAGACCAGCATATGTCACCATTTTATCTCTTGGTAAGGTCATGGCCAGGAAAACTTCTGTAAAGAAGAAAAACATTCCTCTGACCCCTAAAACAATGATTTCAGCAATCTACATTGGGGTTGAATGCTGGTACCCAAGTTCATCACTATTAGCACAAAGTTGGCACAGATGTACTTTAAAATGATCCTTTATAATCTCTCCTCGTATTTTTGAGGGATTTTTGGGGCTAGATTTTAGTAAGCAAGTAGACACTGTGAGAGCAAGGGTAATAGAGCAGTCCCAAAATTGATCTGGTGGAGTACCTGAGTACTGCTGTCCAGTTACAGCTGGAAGTTTAAGCTCTGTTTTTTTGTTTCAGTTCGTGATGCTGCTGCTCGCCTTCCTAATGGAGAGGGAACTCGAGCTGAAATCTGTGAGCTGCTCAAAGATTCCCAGTTCCTAGCTCCAGATGTTACAAGTGCTCAGGTAAGTTGGATGTCTTGTCTGGCCTCAGATTCTCATAAAAATACACTGCTTGGTGCCAGGCAATATTCAGTGGCAAAGGCCCAATAGTTTTGTATGCTGCTGTGATGAGCAAAAGGGAGCTGTGTACTACTATGATGAGCTGCTGCAAATCTGCACCAACTTTGGATGATGAAAACCAGCTAGAAAAGCCATGGCGTTAACACTGTCATGGAGCTGCTCACATTTTAGATTGAGGAACAGTCAATTTTCAGAGATTTGGTGGAAGCTCCATGTAACCCAAGGTGGCAAACACCATCCTGTGATGCAATATCTGCCCTCAGTCACTTCTCCCTCAGGTGGAGATTGCTCGCAGCTTACTCAGGTTTTATACCAAATAGGATCATGTTGCTATTCATCAGTTTTAGCTAGTCCAGCAAAGGATATCTTATAATCTGTGTATTCTGAACTTCAGGTTAACACTGTTGTTAGTGGTGCTCTGGACCGATTGCATTATGAGAAAGATCCCTGTGTGAAATATGATATTGGGCGGAAGTTGTGGATCTACCTGCACCGGGACAGGAGCGAGGAAGAGTTTGGTAAGCCTGAGTTGGTGATCTTAAGAATTAAAAATGTTTTTAAAGATGGATAATGAACACTGATTTGTCAGTCTAGCTTTTTTCCCTAGTCAAATTGCTTATGTTAGTCCTTCAGCACTTAAACCCAGTTTTAGAGAGCAGTGTGTCACTTTGAAGCATTTGTTGGAAAAATACCATCCCATGTGCAATAACTGCAGATATATGTTTTTATGTGTCTTATTTTCAACCTTTTTGGCTAATTTTCTAGATGTTTTTCTTTGCACCATTACATGACTGTGTGTTTAATTCCTTGTCTGAAGAAGAATCTGCACCTCTTACTTAGCCTCTTCCTTAAATCTGTCTGCTTGTGTTCAGGAGCTCTAACCATTAATTCGTCCTTGCAGAACGGATCCATCATGCTCAAGCTGCTGCAGCAAAGGCCAAGAAAGCTCTTCAGAAGCCAAAACCTCCAGCTAAAATGGTAGATTTCTTTGCTCAGGGTTGCACAGCCGATTTTGGGATTGAGAAGGAAATTAGTCTTAATTTAATCCATAAATTCTGCATCCATAGCAGGTGATGAAAATTACCATGTTTGAGTTAGTAATTCATGATGTATATGAATGTCAGTGCACAGCTTCCACTATTATCCTCTCATTTGTGCTCCCTATCAAAGGGATGGTCTTTCAGATCTAGTTTTGAGGTTAATTTGTAACAGAGTGTGTGGAACACGTCTGTTCTCCCCCTTGCTCTGCTGAAGCCCTCAGGGTTTGGATGTCTGATATTAAATATTTCTGAAGTACTTGTCTATTGGCACATTAACCAAGGTTGAAATCTGCATGTTCTGAATGTTTGTCACAACTGAGGTGCACTTTTCCTTGAGAGCAAGAGCAACCAAACACACCAGTTCGTCCAGGGTTGCAGCTGGGGAAAGGCAGACAGTCAGTCATGTTGGATTTCAGGATTTAACAGCAGAACATCATTCACCACCATATAAAACTCAGGTTGAAGTGCTTAGCCTACTGTAAGGTGCAGCGATTAACCCCAGATTTTGTGATCCTGAATGTGGTTTCTTTGTAGAAGTCGAGTAGTAAGGAGGGTACTGTGAAAGCCCTCCCCACCAGCACAGCAGATCCTAGTCAGCTGAGCCTCAGTGACTCCAGCATGCCACCAACTCCTGTGACTCCTGTGACACCAACTGCCCCTGCATTGCCAGCAACACCCATCTCACCCCCACCGGTGTCTGCAGTCAGCAAGAGTGTATCTGGTGCTGGGTCAGAGCCAGCAAAACCCAGCCAGAGGTACTGCTCCTGTCCCCTATGTGACTTGGGAATGCTGCTGGCTGTTTTTCAATAATTTGTATAATTCACTAGTGAGGGAGTTGGGATTATTTAGCCTGGAGGAGAGGAGGCTCAGGGGTGACCATACCACTCTGCAACTCCCTGAAAGGGGGTTGGAGGCTGCTGAGAGTTGGACCCTTCATCCAGGAAACAGCAGCATGGTAAGAGGGCATAGTCTCAAGCTGTGCCAGGGGAAGTTCAGGTTGGGCATCAGGAGGAATTTCTTCACAAAGCATAATTAGACATTGAAAGAGGTTGCCCAGGGAGGTGGTAGAGTCTCCATCCCTGGAGGAGACCAAGGAACAAGTGGACATGGCACTCAGTGTTCTGGGCTGGATGACAAGGTGGGGATCAGTCACAGGTTGGGCTCGATGATCTCAGAGGTCTTTTGCAACCTCAGTGATTCTCTGATTGTGTGTATGTCCTACATCTTTGCTGACCTATTGGCTCTGTCTTTCCTTAGCGTTCTCCTGGTGTCTTCTCCCACCATGCCCCAGCTGGGGACATTGCTGTCCCCAGCTCAGAGCTCACAGGCACCGCCAGGGCCAGCGCCCACCCCGTGTGTGGTCAGTCACAGCAGCTCCTCAGGCCTGCCACAGGTCCGTGTGGTCACTGCCCAGTCCAGCCTCCCAACTATGTCCCAGCAAGCCCCAGTGGTCACCCAGCAGCAGCAGCAGCAGCAGCCCACGTCAGTGCCTCAAATCCGTGTTCCAGCTACAGCCACACAAACCAAAGTGCTCCCTCAGGTGAGTTGGAAGAGGTAGAGTATCTGACATCTGATCTGACTTGCAGTGTTTTTGTGTGATGCGCAGGCATTCTGTGCTCATTTGAAACATGCACTAACTGCAGTCAAGAGCACAGAAACAGTTTTACATATGCAATACTGTTCAGTGCTCTGTTTTTCACATATTTACCTGGCATCATTAAATTGTGCATTACATAAAAAGTCCATAGAACTTAGAATCACAGAATCGTTAAGCTTAGAAAACACTGTCAAGATCATCAAGTCCAGCCATGAACACAGCAGCAACACTGCCATGTTCACTACTAAACCATATCCTTAAGTGCATCATCCACACATTTTTTTTGAATGCTTCCAGGGATGGTGACTCCACCACTGCCCTGGGCAGTCCGTTCCAATGCTTTACCACCCTTTCTGTGAAAAGAAATTTCCTAATATCCAACTTAACCTCCCTGGTGCAACCCTGGGCCAATTCTTCTTGTCATTTGTTACCTGGAAAAAGAGACTGACATCTACCTCACTACAGTTCCAAGCAGTTGGAATCCTTGCAAGGGAATTCTCGTGAACTTCCCTGAACCCGCAAGCTAACACAATACAAAAAAGAATCACTAGACTGTTCCTATTGTAGTAGTCTGCTCATAGTCTTCCTCCTCTCTTCTGTAGGCTGTGATGACTCTGCCTGTAAAAGCTCAAAGTAGCCCTGTGCAGGTGCCAAGAGCAGGAAGCTCCATGGCCAGCCAGGCAGGTATCACTGTGACGGGGCTGCCTGCAGTGCCCAGCCCTGCTGTGAAGCCAGTGACCAGCTCTCCAGGCAGTTCTGCTGCCAGCACCTCCTCCACCACTATCATTCAGAACATGGCTGGCCAGAACATCATCAAGCAGGTGAGAGGGAGGGAGAGACTTGAAACTGGGCTCCACAACCTGATTGTTTTCTGTTGTGCAGATGTAAACATCTGAGAGCTGTAATGCTGTGTATGTTGATGGACTGTGCGGGCTGACACAGTTGCTAGTTTTGTGTGTTTGAGCCCTGTTTTCATGTACAGGTGAAAGATGTGTTAGTGCAGGTTCTTTTGTGATCTCTCCTTCATTTTGTTTGGAAAAGAAACTAACCCCACAAGTATTTCCTATTTCAGATGGGATTGAGAATGCCATCTGATAAACAACCAGAACTATTTCCAGTAGTGTACTGAGTGCTAGTCTTATTCCACTTGCATTCTAGTGGGAGCAAACATCATCCTGTTGGGAAGTTCTGCTTTGAGTGTGCCTTGGACCTTTTCCCAGTTTGACAGAACCATTTCTCTGATCTCTCCCAGGTGGCTATTACAGGACAGCTCGGCGTGAAGACCCAGGCTGGAAGTGGCATTCCACTCACAGCAACCAATTTTCGGATCCAAGGGAAGGATGTGTTGCGCCTGCCCCCATCCTCCATCACCACAGACGCAAAGGGACAAACAGTGCTGCGCATCACTCCAGATATGATGGCCACCCTGGCCAAGTCTCAAGTCACTACTGTCAAACTGACTCAGGACCTCTTCACAGCAGCTGCGGGAAGCAGTGCTGGTGGGAAAGGCATCTCTGCGACTTTGCACGTGACATCCAACCCTGTCCAGACTGCTGAGTCTCCAGCCAAGACAAGCACGGTGTCTCCTGCCTCTTCCAGCCCAGCCGGAGGCACTGTGGTTAAAGTGACTCCTGACTTAAAGACTGCAGAGCCAACAAGTTCTGCTTTCCGCCTGATGCCTGCCCTGGGCATGACTGTGGCAGATCAGAAGAGCAAAGCCATAACCACGGTGGCATCCACGGAGGCCAAGCCAGCTGCCACTATCAGAATTGTGCAGGGGCTGGGTGTAATACCCCCCAAAGCTGGGCAGACCATCACGGTAGCCACTCATGCTAAGCAGGTGCCCTCGTCCTCGGCGGTGAGCATTGCTGGCACAGGCCACACCTCCTTACCCACCATGAGTGCCACAGTGTCCAAAGCAGTTGCCGTGGCCTCAGGAACTGCGGGAACCCCCATCACCATTGGTACAGGAGCCACGGCTGTGCGGCAGGTGCCCGTCAGCACCACAGTGGTATCTACATCCCAGGCAGTGAGTAATGCTGAGCTCTCACTGGGGGTGGGTAAAGAAGGGGGGTGCCAAATACACTGATGTTTTATGGCTGAAAACTGCTCTTTGCATCCACAGAGACTCACATTAATGTGGCAGTCATGCAATGGTTGTATTTAGGTTCTAAATTTTAGGTTGTAAAGGACGTTAAAGTTCATTCAGTCCCATCCCCTGCCATGGGCAGGGACACCTTCCACTAGATCAGGTTGCTCCAAGCCTCATCCAACTTGGCCTTGAACAGTTCCAAGGATGAGGAAGCCACAATGTATTCTGGGTATGGGTCTGCAACTCATTTCATGGTGTTGAAATTGCAGCTAAATGCCCCCCAAAAGTCAGATTCTTCCCTTATGTCCTTTTGCAAGTGAATGAAATAAACTTTGCATATCTGAAGTCCTGCCTCTTGCAGCTCTGTGTCTTGCCTCACACCCTGGCAATAATTTCCCTTGGAATGG
The DNA here is from genome assembly GCF_027579445.1 of Ammospiza nelsoni. NCBI lineage: Eukaryota > Metazoa > Chordata > Aves > Passeriformes > Passerellidae > Ammospiza > Ammospiza nelsoni. Next base: position 477,367 of record NC_080656.1, on the reverse strand, counting down.
TGTCATAGAACATTCAGAACTACAAGTGCTTATTACTTGTATTAACTTTTTTACTGATTTCATCCTTGAATGCTGTTTTAATACCCTAATCTGAAGGCACCATAAACTGTATTGTGGTTACATAAGCTAAATGACACTATGGTTGTTTCCTAAGGATAAAAATCATGGATCCTGTGGTGCAAAGATGATGTGGATTTTCAGGGTCCATACAGCTGTGTAGTGAATGAGAGGGACATGAATTTTAAGAAGCCTGAACTGGAGCACAAATTTCATCAGCAAAACTGCTGCTGGTTTCTGCTCACAGGACTCTCACAAAGCAGATGTTATCGACCAGTTTCTCTGCTGAGCTCTCCATGGCTCCTCATGTGTTCTTTCCATTCCCCAGGGCAAACTTCCAGCACGGATCACAGTACCCCTGTCAGTGATCAGCCAGCCAGTGAAGGGCAAGAGCGTGGTCACTGCCCCCATCATCAAGGGCAACATCGGCGCCAAGTGAGTGCTTTGCATCTCATTTCTGCTTTAGAAATTGGCTGAGGAAGGTCTGTGTTCAGTGGGTTTCTGGGGAGCAAGCAGACAGAGGCTGGAATAGGATTGCAGTCTGTTAAGAAACGGAGTGGATATGGTGTCTGCAATGAGATTGTAATTTTTAGTTATTTATTTTGAGATACAGGTTCTAGCAAATACACCAAAGAAAAAACATTCTATGCCTTGAAATCAGCTGTTCAATTAGTTCTGTGTGTTTGAGCAAGAATTAACACACTGAAAAATATCTGTAATCTGAGGCTGTCTCTCCATTCAAGAGAAGTTAACTGCCTTAGTGAGAATTCTTCTGGCATTCAGATATTGAAGGCTTTTTGTTTATTCTTTCATAAATTCTGATAGTGTCTCCCTTAGTTAATATTTCAAGTGCTCAGCTGTTTTCTGCATTGTGAAGTGTTCAGGTCTGATCAGGCTAACCCAGTGTGTGCATGGTCCAGAGTTAATGGGTGTGATTTGTGTGCTAAATTAATTCTCTGTCATATTTATAAAAACTGACATAAACTTGTCACTAGGGTATTTGCCAGTTCTGTGGGGGGGAAAAAAAACCCACTGCTTAAAATGGTTAGTACATGTGGTAGAACTATAATCTACTAGCAACTGAAGAATGGTTTGGAGTTGGAAAGATTGAGCCTGCTATGCTGTTTACTAACCTTTCAACAATTATTATTCCTTAGCATCAGTGGATTAGGCAGAAATATCATTCTGACTACAATGCCAGCAGGGACTAAACTGATTGCTGGGAACAAGCCTGTGAGTTTTCTGACTGCACAGCAGCTACAGCAGCTGCAGCAGCAAGGCCAAGCCACACAGGTAAGGGCACCTGGAATGATCTTTCTATTTGCTTTTTAATGACTTAACATCTCCATTAGGACATTACACTGGATACATGGGGTTGTAGTGTCTGCATTAAGCACATGGAATCTGTCATCACCTTTACGTTCTCTCTATCCAAATAAAGTTTTTAAATGTTTTTGAAGCACTGCCAGTATAACGAATGTAAAACCAAAGGTCCTATCAGGATTTTTCTATACATGCAGCAGTCTTTGTAGTGCTTTGTACTTTAGCTTTTGTGGGTCACTTTTTCTTGAAGAAGTTACATAACTGATTTGCATATCCATCTTTCTGTCTGGAAATTTAGTGTTCTGTAATTCCAAATCATTAATCTGCATCGACAGCTGATATTAACAAGTCTGTAGAAGTGAGGTATCCAATGGATCCAAGTCCTTCTTCTGAAAATGTGTAACAGCAGCTGACATACAGGTTTTTATTCAAACTACTTTTCAGGTCTTCCTCTCTAATCTGGAAATCTCCTGTCACCATCTCTCATGGGCAGTGGGTGGAATGATCTTCTTATGATATATTCTGTTCTGGCAGTGGTTTTGGTGCTTGGTGTTGTTCTAATCACTGAGTTTTTGTTGGCAGCAGAAGCAGGTACTTCACCAGAGCACAGTGCAGGTGCAGTCATTGTGTCACCAGGTTATTCTTGAGATGAGTTATTTCTTTCCATTTCACACAGGTGAGAATTCAAACAGTTCCAGCCTCCCATCTCCAGCAAGGAACAGTCTCTGGCTCAACTAAAGCAGTGTCCACTGTGGTTGTGACGACAGCTCCATCTCCAAAGCAGACTCAGGATCAGCTGTGACCTCTGGTTTTAACATGGATCACTTTCTAAGAACTTCCCTGAGCCTATTGTCATCCTCCATCCAACCAAACACCTGAGGCTGCATAACCCGAGCCATGGCTTGGAATTGGACTGGGTTCTGCCCTTGCTTCTCCAGGGTCAGCACTGCCATGTCTGGGTAGAAATTCCACAGAAAAAACATGCTGTACCTGCAAAACAAAATGTTTCAATTCAGACATGAAAATCCAGGTTCTGTGGAATTGTTGTTTTAAGAAACGTCTTGCTGGTTTTTGTTCTTTTTTCATCCAAAGGACTTTTGGCAAATACAAAAAATCCTCTGCATTTTCAGTTGTAGACAAAGCAGTTATCCTGGATCTTCATTAAGCAGGGAAGGTTGCTTGGAAGGGGTTATTCAGTGGCTTTTCAAAGTCATGGAAAAGATGTCTGCTTTCACTGGAGTCTGGCTGTCACCACTGTTACCTAGTGGCTCAGGATGGTATCTTTGACACCGGAGTTATTGTAACTTACATCCATGTCAATTTACTGTCAAAGACAGGGTGAGAGTCAAAGTGGGTGTTTTGCTGTAAGAGTGAGCATGGAGGAGAGGGAGATGAGAGACAGAAAGTCACTGTGTGAACAAGTCTGTCAGCAAATGGGACTGTAGTGGAAAGGAAAAATGTGATGTTCACAAGAACAATCCTCTTTTAGTTTTCTTCAACATAGAAACCTTTTTATCAGTGGAAACAAACTGTACCTTGATTTAAAAGGTTGGAATATGTTTTCAAATACACCCAAACTGTTGTCTCTTGGGTTCTGGAAGAAATACTTTAACCCGTGACCCTGGCTGTTAGTTTTGGTTTTACTTTTGTAGTTTTATCTGTCTATGTAAATATTTTTGAATTTTGCACATACTGGAGATGAATTTGTGACTGTTCTGACATGACCTTGAAGCTTAATGAGATCAAAAGATGTGCTGAACCAGGAGAAGAATAAAAGTGTAGAAAGCCTTATAGATCTCTGCTATATCCTTTTGGTTCTCTACAGCATGTTTTGTGTACAGTCATTGTCCAGCTTGCCAAGGGCTGTCCATCTTCTAATAACCTGTCCATCTTCTTGATAAGATGGTTCTTTTTAACCTTTTTTTTTTTCTGTAGGCTTTTTTTTTAAGATGTGGTTTACTCCAAGTTATATATAATAGAATATAATATGCTTAAAGAACCAAGATGTACAGTTCGGGACTGTTGTGGTTGGAGCCCTGTGTGTGTTACTGTTTTGCTGGGCTTCCGGCTGGGGCTGTGGATCTTTCTGTACTGCATCTAACCCACTTCCCACTTTGAAGGAAAACAGCTATTTCGGTAAGAAAAGAAGTGACTGGATATAAATGCTGAGTTAGCAGGACACATCAGTTCAGCATTTGAAAGCAAGTGCTTGAATTATGGTCCATATGCTTCACAGTATGGAGTGATAAAGGTTTTCTGTCCTGCTTTGCCATGTTTGGTACGTGTTTTGCACATTTATCAATCAGGAGCCAGCAGAAGGACTGTGGTGTGGGAGGGAGGTGAGGACATTCCAAAGTCCTTTAAGTTGTGAAGTTAAAAGACTAAATTAAGCAGGCAACGAGCAATTTCCTGCTATTGCTTATGTGAAAGAGCCTTTTAAATTCAAAACATAATCAAGATAATCCTGCTATGTTCTGTTCATAATTAATAAATTATTAAATAACCTACAATCAAGTGCTGAAAGATGGTTACATTGTGAAGACCCTCTAATTTCTGTCAATCCTCATGACTTTCTTGCTGGACACAGGAGGCTTTGGAAGTATTAAGCTTAAGAAAACAAGAAACCTGCATCTAATCCGAGAAGCTTAGTGTGTCTCAGGTGGTTGCTGCTGGTTTTAAGTGTCTTGCTGTTAAACACCGTCCTACTTTTGAGCAACATTTGCCTCCCTGTTGCTTCTCTTAGGTTTATGCTCTTTTATTTTGAAGTCTGGTTTTGGGAGAAAAGAGCATCAGACACTGGATGGGCTTCTGATTTTGAATGGCCATGTGCTGGCTTGGGTAGGAAGTGTTTATCCTAGCTTTCACAAACAAAGTACAGCCTGTTGTGATTCAGCTACCACCTGTCTGATGAGTTGCTCCACTCTGGTTGAAAAATAACCCCTAAGCTACTGCAAGTCAAGAGCCCTTGTTTTTAATAAGTAACTTTGAACTATATGAGGCAGAAGGGCAGAGAAGGGCTCCTGTGGTTTTGTGGGTGTGCTGAGACTGGGGGAGGGTATCTACAAACTAGACTGTGTTCCAGGTGGTGTATGCTCTCACATCCTCTTGCTCTGCAGCCTGAAAGCTGTTCTGGATGAGTCCTGCAGTAAGAGCTGCTAGGGCAGCATGCAGGGGAAGAGGGCCTAGAGAAAGTATTTATACTGACATTACCCATTTTCCACCTGCCCTGCCTGGAACTAAAGGGCCGTTCAGCCTGATGAATCTTTGTCAATACCTTTTCTAGTTTAAAAAATAAGTTCAACCTGTTTTTGTCACACTGAGATGCTCACTAGTTATCAAAGAGCCTTGTTTATCTCCTAAAAGCTGTGGATTAGGAGTTTATTTCCACAAAGAGAATATTGTGTAAAACCTGCTTTAAAAAACTGAGCAGGCTACACAAACAGCCACTAGCCATTTAAAACCTTTCTAAACTTTATTTTAACAACTGTTTTGTTTTATTTAAATCATGGGGGAAATCTGTATTTATATAATTCAGTAGGATGCCCTCATAACCCTGTGAGCTCACCTCAAGTGTTCTTTTCAAAAGAGTCATTAACTGGACATGTTTTAACAGTTGATCTTCATTTTTCCAATACCTTTGAAAATCCTAGCATTGTTTTTAGTAAATGCAAAAACCTTGTTACTTGTTTGTCACATGGCAAACCTGAACCACCTCACAATAGACCCAATTCTGTGCCTGCCACAAGTTGGGTGCACAGTGCCTGAACTCAGGACCTTTCTGGCTGGGTGCTGTTCATCCTGTAGGATGGCATTCTGGAATTCAGACTTTGCCCCATAGCCTAAACACTAAACACAGCAGTTTCGAGCTGTGGGGAAGGGAGAATGTGCTGCTGGGTCCAGGCTGGAAACATGCTTTGGTAGAAAAATTGTTTAATCCTGTACTTAACCCCTTTGCAACTGACTCATCTCAATCTGAGATTTATTGGACCCTAGTTATGTGGATAGACCAGATGTGTGTAGATCCAGAGGTGGAAAGCTGGAATCATCTTTCTTGTGCTTTGAATTTCTCAATAAATAAATCTGAATTTCTCACCACAAGACTGCATTTGCAGCTGCTGATCCCTCTAGAGGAACAATTTATTTGACCTCTCTCCTGTTCCTGTACGGTGAATCACTCCCTGGATAGAGCCATTTGGTTTTGTGGACTATTAAAGAAATTTTGCATGAGTAGTGCAAATTTGAGCTATTGATGATTTAATTTAGGGATGACACAGGTGATGACACAGGTTATGCCAAGTGACCCATTCAATGTGGATTAGTTCATTTGGGCCTGGATTAATCTTGTACACGGCATCCTGCATTGAGGCCTGAATACTGAAACTCAATCAGAGGTCAGTATTTTAAGAAGCAATGTGTTTCTTTATGTCTGGAAGTGTTCACCAAACCAATTTGGTGAGCCTTGCACCCATACCTCCTAATGTTACTTTTCTCACTGTCCTGCAGTTTGCACCTGGAGCAGAATAAGTCAGCTGCCAAATGCAAGATCCTTGAAGCAGAAACATGCTGGTCCTTCAGAGCTCCAGAACCTCGAGGTTTTGCAATGACACTTAGAGAAGGTGCCAACCAAATCCCAGAGGAGCATCAGTAAGTGGCTGTGCTGACCCACAGCAAGGCCATCAGGGCCTGGAAAGTAGAGCAGAGAAAGAAAAGAAGAGAAAACCTGCTGCAGGTCAGGATGCTCTCCCTGCATGCTGACACTGCTTGAAGAGTTAACAGGGACCTGCAAGGTGCTGGCATTTTTTGGAAACGTGGCAAGTGGCTTTAATGTTTCTATTTGTTATTCTGAAGCAATTTATGGAAACTTTTTGGTTTGTGCTTGGGGAAGCAATGGCTGCTTGATATTTACAAGACATGCATACAAAAATATGCTTCTATATATATAAAAATATGCTGGATTACTAAAAAAAAAAAAAAAACCCAAAAGGAATTTGCACTGAGGGCTTTTAAACTGCTTAAGGAGAGTTCTTGTAAGTCAGCCTGTGGTGAGAATTATTCTTGTGTACTCAGTTACACAGTGAAATTATGGATATGAGACAGTCACAAGCCCTCTAGTCACTGCGGCTTTACGAATGACTGACCTCCCTTTGCACTCCCTTTGTTTGTGTAAGGAAGTAAGTTCTGTTTCATTGGCTAGGAATGTCCTGAGTACCTTAATGACAATCAGTAACTTGGTAAGCTGAGCTTTTGGGTCTGCCAGTGCTCCTGTACTGAGAGTGGCTTCCAAGTGACTTCCAACTTAGGATGGCCCCTGAAATGGCTGTGAAGGTGCTGGTGCAAAGGTTGTTATCTGTCTTGTCACTTTTATAATTGCAATGTCATATGCAGCCTCTCTACTTTACCAAAAATCCTAAACTTAGCTGGGCTGTTGTTCCAGCCTCTGCTAGGACAGCTGAGAGGAGGGAACGTGTTAATGTGCAAAGCTGAGTATTTCCCAAAAAGCCCTAAGTATTTTTTGGCAGAAAATTAGCACTCTGTTCCTTTGAAGGGCAACAGGAAAGTTTAGTCTGTTTTCAGGCAGTTGAGACCAGGAGAGCCCCCAGTTGGAGGGATGAGTCCTTTGTAATTATAATTACAAAGCTGAATTAGGCTGGTTGACAGGATTTATTGTATTCTTAATTTTCAGCTTGTGTTGAGGTGAGTCAAAGAGATCTGGGGGAGGGTGAAAGGGCGCTCTGCTTTAAGCTAAGTCAAGGCCTCAGTTTACACATTTGCAGCTCGTTAGAAGACAAACTTTACCTGACTTGGAGCCTTGGGCGTGCCCAGTGGTTTCAAAACACACGGTGCCAGAAACTAGGCGGTCAGGCTTGTCTACTCTTGCATTCACAGTTTGGCTGGCAAACACTGTTGCTGATTCAGAGCTCACAAAAGAGTTTCTCTGCTTTCTAGCGTTGAAGAGCTCAAGGAGACCTGGCTGTCTTTATAGTCCCGGCAGCAAAGCTACATCCTAGTGTTTCCTAGTGCTTTGTATTCCTTCGGGAGCCCCGTGGCTGGCACCAGAAGCAGAGGCACGGGAAATTACCCTCCTGGATTTTGGAAGCGATTCTAGGAGCTGTCTGGGGTGTGTTGGAGGCTGCCCTTATGCCCATGACATCCCTGAGATGGAGCAGGGCACTAGACCCCTTAGTTCTGGCCAGCTTTCACGATCTCAGGAGGGCAGAGCTACTTCTGATCTCTGCCAAAATCATGTTTTGGGAGCAGGGCTCTCATTCCTGAGCTCGTGAGAGAAGCATTTGAGATCAAAGGAGAAGTTTCCATCCAAATGACACAGTAACCCTTGAACAGCTTTGGGAAGGGGAGTGCCACCTCCCTGTTCTGCCCCAGAGCAGCATGTAGCCAATTGAGAGCAACTCGCTACACCTTTCCAGCTCCCATTCTCCACAGTCAGTAATTATTCCCTTGCGTTGCAGATAGAGAGGCTGGATCAGCCCAAGGTGGCTGTGCCCATCTCCAGCCGTACCCAGCCCTTGCTCTGGGGGCTGCCTGTTCAGCTGGAAAGCACAGCGCTGCTGGATGACGTTTTCCTCTCCTCCCACTGAATCAGCCTTTTATTTACTCTTTGGAATGCAAAGTAACAGGACACCCTGTGAGTTTTATCTCTCTCCCAGTCTTTTGTAATGCTTTAGAAGCTGCCGGACCGGATTGAGCTACGAGATGGGGTGGTTTCAGGGTTGCCTGGCAGGAATCTGGGTGGGAGTGCACTGTCGCTGAAATTTGAATTTGGGAGTCGCGCTGAGAGTACAATCATTGAGCCATACTACGGGAAGGAAAAGCCTTCGTCCCTTACTGAATCTGGCCCGTCGCTGTGTGGATGGATGGTGCTCCTTTGCTAGAATTCCTGGCAATTGCCTTCACCAGAAGACTCCTCTCCCGCCGGCAGCCGGCTTTCATTCCTTCTGTAAGCAGTTCTTCCCTTCTTTCACGTGCATGGTATTCCCAGGGGTGGGAGCTGATGCGGAAGGATCCTGCCTGCCCCGACAGAATTTGCTGCTCCTGCAGCTGATCCTTGTCTGGGGTTCGAGCTGAGGGCGATCTAGCTCTTGCAACTCGCACAGATTCTGACCAAGCCGGACTTGGTTCTCAGATTTCAGGGCTCGCCTTCCTCCGAAACCTCGTCTCTGCTCTCAAGATGCTGTTGTGGCTACATTGAGACAACGCGAGGAGGAGGAGGTGACAGCTTTTATTGGATAAAGTGGTTCCAGCGGGAGCAAACAGAAGCTTTGCGGGTGGCTGCTGCCATTGCATGCAGGTAAGTGCCTTGAACTTTATGCTTTATTGCGTTTTCACCGTGCCTCGGCTGCGCTCAGCGTCTTTCAGTCAGACATGGAAGTGTCTCACCAAAAAAAGCACGTGGCAGACAGGTTGGGAATTGTTATTGTATATTTTGGGGTTGTACCCTGCCCAGGAGGGGACGTGCTCCCACCACGGTGACTCGGTAATGGCTGCAGCACAGCCACGAAGGAATTCCCTGTGCTCCAGCAACAGAAAAACCGGAATCCTGGTATTGAGGCCTCGAACTAGCCACCTCCCAGCTAGATAATATTTACATTTTGCACATATATTGCTTGCTGGCTTTCCCCACGGTGACTGTGTCCCCTTGTTCAAAGAGGGCTCGTGAATTAGTTTGTAAAATATCAGTGGCTTGAATGACAGGGAACAGTGAGCATTCACAGCTCGGTGTCGAACCAGGGATTGTGGATCTTCACATTTTGCCCTTATCATCTACATTCCTGATGCACGGGTGTTTGCCTGCCATCAGCCTGGAGGAGATCAGTGGATGCGCCAAACAGGAAGAACGTGTAGAATGTAGGAGCAGTAGTTCAGCTGGGAGCAGCTGCTTTGTACCCAAAATATGCTGTTTCACGGGGGTGTTAAGACAGGCTGCAGCCAGGCAGGTAAGGGAGTGGCTGTAAAAACAGCTCTGGGCAGGGCTGGGCATCAGCAGGAGCGCTGAGAGCTCCTGACATCAGCAGCCTGACTAACACGGCACCTTTTCAAAAGGAGTACCTTAAATTCGGGGATGCTGCCTCCTGTGCCGTGTTCTGCGGTGGGTTGGATTCTGGCAGCTGCTGAGGGGGCAGGGAAGGCGGTGGTTTATGTGTTTCTACACCATAGCAGGCTCAGAGACCTCACTCCTTCTCTATTTTTTCCCAAAAAAACCACCTGCAAAAAGCTTGCAAAACTTCTGCTCCGCAGGAGACCATGTAGAGCAAGGGGAAACAAAGGAGACTCAGTAAGGTATTTTCTGCGTGTGATCAGCAACTCTTGTTGTACCAGAACAAGAGTTTTGGGCAGTTTTAAGTGTTCAAGTGTTTAAAAAATTCAGTTTCAGGGCAGGATGCAATTGGTGTAAAAAGTGTGGCTCAGCAGTGGGGTGGCCAGTTCAACTTTGAATGGGCATATTGCATATTCATACGGATTGGCACATGTAAGATGGAGAAAGGAAGAACTTTTATGTGAAAGAGTGAGTTTGATCTAACTGTTTTAATCCTGACTTGCTCTTGAATGTGAGAAACCTAAATATTGGAATGTGTGTGTATGAATCATCTTTTCAAGAAAGGGTAGATGGTGACGTAAGATTGAATGCCGCTTTCAGTTTTACAAATTCTTTTAAGCCTGCATTAGAGTTTTCTCAGAACCCCAGTTCCTCCTTTCCCTCTCTGTTTAATATTAAACCACAGAGGCCCCAGGGGCTGTTGCTATGTGAGCATCCCCTGAGTGCCACGTCTGGGTGCACAGCAGTTTCTGCAGCACTGCTGTGTTGTTCATGTTGCATCTGATCTCTGTTAGCCAAGAGAAAGCTCATTCCTACATTGATGTAGCCTTGCTGAGGGCAGATTTCAGGCTGAGGAAAGGTAATATTTTGCTTCTGAGTGTACCAAATGTTTTTGGGAGCACGAGGCTTGTCCCTGGGGTAAACTATCTGTTCGTGCTGAGAGTGCCCTCTTTGCAGCAGGGTTTCATAGCATGATAATGCTGTCACCGGAGGAGGGATGAGACCCCGGATACACAAAGCTTTTCTTTAGGAACTGTGCATCTCTGCATGCCAGCCAGCCCTCCTACCGATTGCAGGGCAGCCTCTCTTAGAAGACAAGATTTTTCTGGTTTCATTTGCTAAAGCAAAGCTCGTGGCTGAAGGATCTCTTGGATGTTGCAGAGCTGATGCGGGGCTTTTGGGCACGGTGTTTTCCCGTATTTCTGTGGAGAGGCGAGGCGGGAGCGGCCCAGCACCTGCGGGCGTTTCCGGCTGCCCGCACCTGCAGGAGCGCCGGGAGGAGGAGCCGGGCACGGCGCCCAGGCCGCAGCCACCGCGCCATGGCGGCCTGAGCCGCGCCGCACTGCCTGGCCATGGAGCAAGGCCCCCCGGGCAGCGGGGCCGGCGTGCGGTACAGCGCCCAGCTGCAGGTGAGGGCACACCTGGGCAGGGGAGCTCCCACAACACCTGCCAGCCGTGGGCCGAGATGCCTCGTCCTCTGCTCGTCTGGTTCCTTCGAGCCTCGTGGGTTCAGGGCTGCTCTGGATCCCACAGGAAGGGGGGATTCCAGCTCACCCTTGGGTAAGGTCAGGAAAACTTGTTTGGGGGACGTTGCTGAGCTCAGCAGAGCAGAAAAAAACCAGCTTTGGCAAGTGGAGATCGCCTGTCAGTGCCGGCTTTGGATCTCCTCGGTGTTGGTGCTGCCGTCGCTCCAGGGCTTTTGGTTTCGGCTTCAGCTAAAGCAGTGGGGTTGTGAGTAAAGGTAAACTCCACGCTAGCAAGCTGTGTGCAGGGCCTGGCTCTGGGTTGTTTAGCAACAGATCCAACTAAACCTGTTCAAGCGTCGTAAAGGGAGGGCTGTGGGACTTCAGTAATTAACCACTGCATAATCAGTGTGTTCCGAGACTTGAGTGAACTTCTTGTGTAGATTTTCCTGAGGGTCGGGCAGGGATGGCTGAGTTTGGGTTGCACCTCCAGAGCCTGTTCTGTGCCACAGAGCTGTTCCAAACCCAGGGTTTTGGGTTAAAGCAGGACAACAGCATTTCCCACCCTGCCAGCAGGCTGTGTGGTGTCTGTCTCTGAGGCCTGGCTTTAGTAGTTATTATCTCGCAGCAACATTGGAGCTGCTGGTTCTGGCACTGATCAAAAAGCTGGCCTGCAGCAAGAAATTTTCCCTTGCCTCCTATCCCACTGTCCGGTGTGTGCCATGACTGGGAGTGGGAAGGAGATGCTCTCGCTGAAGCACTTCAGCTCAAGCTCCTTGTCCCTGGGGTGGCTCCTTGTCCCACAGGCTGGGGTGGCACCTGTGGGACACGATCTTCCCTGCCTCGCTTGTTCTCCTGGCAGAAGGTAGCTTTGTGCTCTGATTTGTCTTTATGCAGGACTGAGGGCTCAAGCGGGTCCCTTCCCTAGTTCTGGATCAGTTTTCCCCCTGTGTCAGTTTAAGAGGGACAGATCAGATCCAGAGCAGGTTCCCTGAAGACAGTACTTGCCCTCCTGGCAGGAAACAACCCAAGGATTTTGTCACCCATGGACTGTTGTTGGACTTGGCCCCCTATGAGAGTGGAGGAAATTAGTGGTTTTGCGACACGTTGTGTCTCCTCCTGTGCTGGTAAAGGAGCTGCTGTAGTTCTTGGGCTGAGGAGAAGCTGCTGCTCTTCCTTGGAAAGGTGCAGAGTTTCCTTGGGGTAGTGGCTGGCAGGTGAGCTGCTGCTTGGGCCAGTTTGGCTGCTGTTGGTGCCAAAAGCAAACAGGGATAAGGAAGACACAACGAGAAAAGGGCTGAGGCCAGACCTTTGCTCAGCAAACGAAAGATCACTCTGTAAAACCCTTGAGGGAGCAGTGAGAGTGTTTTGAGGGCCTGGCTCTGGGGAAGGTATCGGTACAAAGGTTCTCTCCTCCCCTTGCCCAGGGTAGAATGTGTCATTTCCATCCAAAGGCTGCTGGGGACAGACCCGGAGCTAATATGCCCTGCAATATCCGGGCCATGGGCTGGGATGGGGAGGGAGCAGCCAACAGGGATGGGTTTGGCAGACGGAGAATTTCCTGGTTGGAGGTGCTCGTGTTTTCTTTGCTGTTGGCTTCAAACATCAGAGACCCATGATCCTGATCCACCTCAGAACTTCAGGAATGAGTAAAGTGTCACAAGGATTGTGGAGGCTGAGGTCTGGGGCTCAGCTGCTTTGGTTAAGCTGCTGGAGGCAGTTCTGTTTTCCAGACAGTTCTGTCTGTACCAGGAAAGACATACAAGTGATTTAAATGAGCTGTTTGCATCTGTGGCATGTTTCTCTGCCGCTCTTGGGACATCAGGGTGTTGCAAGGAGGAATTTCATGGCCCATAGGTACACTGATCATGGCTGTAGAGTACCTTTATTCCCAGCTTCTCCCCAAGAGTTGCTAAGATTTATGTGTAAAATCCTCTAGTACCACAGAAAAACAGAAGCATGGTAGCTTTTTCTGAGCTGCTGTGATGCAGGACAGAGCTGCACCGATCAGCCTGGATGGGACAGCAAGCCAAGCCTATGCTATCTGCAAAAATTAACATTAGTTTCTTCTATAATAAACCTAAAGGAATTTGTTTTCTCATATGACTCAGGGTGATCACAAGACAATCTGCTGTAGAGGGTTAAGCTCAAACTTGGTATGTGAAATAGGTGTGTGTGACCTGTATCTTTCACTATTGCACCTGCCCTCTGCGCCTGGAAGGTGCACAGTCTAGAGGACTCTGTCCTTGAGCTCTTGCCCCATATTCCCTTTCTAGTTTTGATGTCATCATTTTATAGCTTCATTGCCCTTAATACAGAACTGAAGACAAAAAATAATGCACTGGTAAAGTTTCTTCAGTGTTTTGCTGCCTGTGGTGGGGTGGCACAGCATGAATACACCTTACGTAAACTTCGCTTCCCATGTGTGCTGTTTCCATCTATTTCTTATCAAGAGTGAGAAGTGAGAAGATTATTCTTATCAGATCTTTTTCCAGAGGAGTTATTTGGGTTTGCAGCAAAAGTTGGTGAGGGAGTTGATTTAAGGATGCTGTAGCTGTACTTGAGCTACTTGGGTGAAGTGAGTTGCACATGCTGTTTACATTCGTTTTACTTTTTCTGATGGGTAACAGGCTGTTTTCCCTCGTACCAGCACCACAAAGCTGGTGTGGGCTTTCAACATGATCCAGGAATTCTCAGCTTTTGAAAATACAACTTTTTGCCACACAAGCCCACTGTGTTGGTCTCCTGAGCTCTGAACTGCCTTGCTGGCTATGTCCTGAGACTGTGGCCCAGTCGACAGGTTTCATTCCTCTCGTTTCTCATGTGGTATTTGTTTTAGTTTTTATTGAACACCACCTGAGGCAGGTGTGGCTACAAAAGGGGAGGTGGGAATTGCCTCTTGGATACACAGGCTGGGATCTGCAAGTTGTAATTACCCTCAAGAGTCTAACCATAATGTCCAATGACTCTGCTTCATCTCTGACCTCCCTATGCCTCCTCCAGCCTGGCATTTTATGGGTTCCTTGTCTTGGTTGTGTACATTGGTGTCAGACAGTGACCTTTCTTTGCTGTGAGATTTTATTTGTTTGCACACTTGCTCTTACCTTGTATGATCTGGGCAGCTTTGGTCCTGAGCAGTCCTGTGGCAAACCTGCAGGTTTGCCACAGGACTGCTCAGGACCAAAGCTGCCCAGATCATACAAGGAGTTGGGAAAGTCAAAGGAAGTAGGTAAATCTCATGTCTGGTGCTGGATGAACAAATTATCTGGTGTTCATAAAGGACACGTGAAACTAATGGCCAGGAGCCCAGTCGTGTGGGTCAGAATCCTGTAAACAGATGCAGAAACTGAGGGAGAGATTGAACAGCTGTTTTGGAGGAGAGGGGAACAGTAAGGGGGTTGGTGCCTGGGACACATCACCATCTGGGAGTGCCAAAAAGGCAGAAACCAGCTTCACTGGGGGATGCTGATCCCAGTGGGACCCCTGCTTTGCACACATCATGCTGGGGAGTCGTATTCCATGGCGTATCCCAGCCTTTCCATGATCCCCCACTGCAGGAGAATCTCTGCTTTCCTGTAAGATCTCCAGTGCAGAGCTGGTTCCCACCACCCCCTTGTGCCAGCTGAATTTCCTGCTGACAGAATTAGTCACTTCTGCATCTGGTTTGTCCAGTTGGACAGAGCACAGTCACTGTCTAAAAATACATTGTGTGGCTTAGAGAAGGAGGAGTGGGAGGTCTGCTCTCCCCAGGACTGAGCTCAAATGCTGTGCAGAGGAGCAGGAGCCCTCCAAGCGCTCTATGAATCCATCTATGTGCACTTCTTTTCAAAATTTCTTCATGGGGTTGGTACTCCAGGGGAAATTGAGGCATGAGAGAGCTGGGGCAGTGCCTGTCTGAACTTTTCCCTGGATTGGTTTTGCTGCCACAGCTGATGCTGTGACCAGTGTGGGTCACACTCCCTGTGTGGGGAGCCTGGCCGTACCGGCAAGGACTGAGTGAGGAGGAGCAGAAGGAAGTAACTGCTGCAGTGACTAAGGCAGAGAGAATATCAAGGGAGGTTTTCTGTTAATAATGTTTATTGGAGCAGTTTCCTTGAGAAGGGTGAGACAGTCAGACCTTGAGTCACTTGGGGCTAGAGACGGTTTCTGGAGGAACCATGGAGAAGGTGAGCCCAGTGCGTGTTCAGCTCCTCTCTAGTTTACAGCTGCCACTGTTCAGAGCACGCGAGGGAAATGTGCAGCAGCCATCAGCTGAAGGAGATTAACATTGCAATTGTCTTTTTCTTGATTTAACCATAATCTTTGAGCCTGTCTTGCACGTGATTTTGTCTGGTTTCCGTCCAGCTTAGAGAATGGTGACAGGTGTTGGGCGCGAAGGGCATGTGGAGCACAGGGAGTGAGAGGGGCAGAGGCTGAGCTGCACTTGTGGGACACAGGCTAGTCTCATCCTCAGGTCAAACTGGTGATTTTTGTGCAGAGTGTGGGCAGGGAGGTTTCAGCCTCTTAGGGTTCAGGACACAGGGCCTCATCTGAGACCTTCTGCGCATGCCCTGATTCATCATTACAGTGCTTGGGAGAGGCTTCAGATTCTTCACTGGGTATTGGGAAGAGTTTGCAGGAATGGCTGTTCCTTACCCAGGCTGTGATGGGTGAGGGCTCTTCACACAAGTGTGTGTGTTGGCTGAGGAACATAATGGCATTCATAGGGTATGGGAATGGAAGAGGATGAGAGCTGGAATACAACACAGAGGGTGAGTAGGGAGGGAAACCTTTTTGGATCGTGCCTCCTATCTGCTTGTAGTCATGGGATAACTTCTGGCAAGTAACAGTGCCAGTGGCTGCTTGTGCACCTTGTACTGGGGGAAAAACAAAAGTAACCTTCCCAGAAGTCCCTGAACTCCTGTGACTTCTGTGTTGCTGCTGGCTCAGCTTTGGAGCAAGAAAAAACTGACGAAGGCGCACTGTAACCTCCCAGGTTTAGCTTTTTCATACTAATTTTTTTCCAAGGAAAGCAGAGAAATTGCCTAAAGAGAGTGCATGGTGAGTTTTCCTGTCTAATTTCCTTGCTTCCAGGAGCCGTGCATTTGCCTGTGTGTGCTGGAGGTAGAGGGGGGCTCTGTTTGCCTTCTGAGTTAATCACAGCAATGATTTTCTCCCTGGGAGAGTTTTCTCTCTGCAAGGACACAATCTTTAGCTTAAAGGGGATGTTAAAATGCATCAGCCACATTGTTGTGCAGTGTCATACAGCAGGAGCTCCTGCTTGCTGCTGACTCTCATTTTTTCCTGGCAGTTTGGTGAAACGCAAGTGTATGAACTCTGCAGAGGGCTGAAGGTCCCCACAGCTGAAGAGTTTTCTTGTGGAAAATTGGTTTTCTTTGCAGTTCTTCCTCGCTGGCTCCAGGAAGTCTGAGGAAACTGATAGATCATTTAAGTGCCTGAGAATGTCTTCTTGCCATAGACTCCTGCAGGTGTTGATAAACAGCAGCAATGTCTTGGAAGTCCTGAGAAGGCTCTGCATTGTGAGCAGCAATGTGGAGGGAGAGAGGATGTGTTTGCAAGTTTTGTGGCCAGTTTCTTTTCTTTACCAGGTTTTGGGAGGATTTATTTCATGACTGGAAAACTGGTAGGAGCTAGTTTGGAAGACTGTGTGTCAAATTCCAGGTAGTCTTGACTTTGATTGAAGAATTTCTTGATTTAGGATGTCTCTGTGTATTTAAGCTTTATTTTGTGTGCCATCTGTTTGAAAGTTTCCTTAGGTTATATCTTCAAGCTTTTCCTGTATGATCAAAAGCCAAACAGGATTCAGAGCATTTCCCATGGCATTGTCCTCTGCAGCCCTGCTAGGTCTCTTTATTTTGGAGGTGGGTGGATTTTGGGGATGGAAACAGTTCTTTCTGTCTAGCCTTAGGCAGTAAAACTCAAAAACGCCAAATAATAAACTGAGAGGATTCTGAGAGCAGGTGATGTGAAAACTGGTGAGTTGCTCTGGTCTTGGTGGTCTTCTGGTGTTTGCAGAGGATTAAACTTACAGAGTCCTTGACAACAACTCGGAGTAAGGTGCCTGCCACTTCCCTTTTTGTTCTGAAGGGCCCTGGGCAAATACTGCAAGGAGGAGAGGCTGCAATGGGGTGTGGAGGGTGGGAGGAGAGTACAGGCATTGGGTGAAGAAAAGGGCAAAAGAAGTGGGGGAATGGTTCAAGTGGGAGCTGGGCTTTCCTGCCAGGCAAGGCTGAGGAAAGATAAGATGAAGTACCTGCTGGAAGTTCAGTGAGGAAATGCAGTGAAGATGGCTTTTTCCTTATGTCTGTACAGCAGGCTCAGAGATCCCTGTGTCAGCAGGATCCCATTTGCTAGTTGTTTTTCATAGAATCCCAGAGTGGTTTGGATTGGAAGGGACCTTAAAGCCCATCCAGTCCCACTCCCCTGCCATGGGCAGGGATGCCTTCTACTAGATCAGACTGCTCCAAGCCCTGTCCAATCTGGCCTTGGACATTGCCAGGGATGAGGCAGCCACAGGTTCTCTGGGCAACCTATGCCAAGGCCTCACCACCCTCAGAGGGAAGAATTTCTTTCCAGTATCCTGTCAAACCATGCTATCTTTTTGTTTCAAAGCCATTTCCTTGTATTCTATCAAGCTATATCCCCCTTGTACATATTTTTCCTTAATTTAGGGGCTTGTGACATTTGCTTCAAATTAACCCAAGCTGTTGGAGTAGGGCTGAGAGAGGACAGGCAGAGTCTGACCCTCTTGTTTGTGGAGACAGCTTTACCCTTCTGGAGCATGGGGCACGTGGAAATGCCACAGATTTGTGTGAGTTGGCACTTTGTGCCGTGGTGTCCATGCTGAGGTTCCAGAGCCCAGGAAGCTGCTGAATGCCTGCTAAGGAGAAAATGGGAAGGTGGTGAGCAGAAAGGTGAAGGATCCTCCTGTTTTGGGCCATTGCAGCATGTGCAGAGCCCTTCCTTCCCAAGGGAGGCACAGATCAGAAGCAGATGTGGTGAGCTCTGGCCACACCACTGGCAATGCTGGCAGGAGAGGAGGTGCCAGGGTAGGTGTGGATCTGGGCCCCCACAATGTCCAACAGTACCAAGGATGCTGTGTGGGATCCTCAAAAAACATCTGGGTCTGCAGCTGTCCAAACCTTCCCCCCCCCGCTGCCCCCCAGGTGAGAGGTACAGATGCACAAGCAGGACAAGGATGGAGGAACAGAACAGAAGGTGTGAGAAACTGAAACCTTGGGATACCAATGGTTTTACAGCTGATATAGAGCTCAGGTTTTACAGCTGATACAGAGCTCGATGCTTCAACACATCTTCCTCTTCCTCACGCAGCCCATTATGATGACAGCAAGAGCTGTGTCATTCCTCACTCCTCTCTTCCACGTCTTGTCCTGGGAGCATGGCTGCTCGTGGGTTGTGGGGATGTTTTGTGTGTTCTTCTTAATTTTTTGGTTTATTTCTTTTAGCAAGTATTTGTGCTGGATGAGAGATTCTAAGCAGAAACACAGGAGTGCTGCTGGTTCAGGAGGCATGACAGAGAGCTGTGAAAAAGCTGTAAAGGAAGGAAGCAGCTTGATTTCTATTAGGGAAATGCTATTTATAGCATGCTGTGCCCCATGAGCTCTGGGTGACACACCTGCACAACATGAGCACTTTGTGGGGGTGAATTTTTCTCTGCAGTTTCATCTGCTGAGGCAGATCTTGGAGCTTGTGGGCTTGTGACCTGCCATGGTCACAGGAGGGTGTGTGGACTTGCCCCTGACTGTGCTTGAAGTCATGACCTTAAATTAGGCCCAGAAAGGAATTAGGTGTGTGCAGAAAAGCAAAGAAGAAACCTTCAGGGTTTGTCCTGCCATGGCTGTGGAGCTGCCAACACTGAGGTTTGCTCTCAGTGCTGCCGCATTCCTTGTCCCCAGACCTGCTTCAGGCTGCTCTGTGGCTGGACCTCCCCAAGCCAGGCTTTGAGAACAGCTTTTTCACTGTCCTGCCTTCCCTCCTCTCCCAGGACATGAACAACCTGGATGAAGGGGTGGAGTTCCTCCCTGCCATGAACTCCAAGAAGATGGAGAAACGCGGCCCAAGGCGGCAGGTGGTCATCACTGTCCTGATCATTGTTTTTCTACTTGTCTCCCTCACCACTGGCCTCCTGTTTTGGCACTTCAAATGTGAGTGTAGCGTCTGGTGGGTGGTGACATGTAGGGTAACACCCTGGGAACGTATCCCTCCACATGGAAAAGCTTTGTTACCCAGTGTTGCTCACATGTGCCCTCTGAAGGTCTGGAGACACCATTTCCACCTCCCTGCCCCAATTGCTGTCACTGGGGATCTGCTGTGGCACCATCCCAGCTCTGATTGCCCTTCCTGACCCTGAGCTGTTCTCTTCCAGATAGGAACACACCTGTCCAGAAGGTTTTCAATGGCCACTTGCGGGTTCTGAACTGGGAATTCCTGGATGCCTATGAGAACTCCAGCTCTCCAGAGTTCAGTATGCTGGCCAAGAAGGTGAAGAGCACGGTAAGAGATTTCTTGCCTCCCTCCTTCTACAAGCAAGGAATTTTCCTCTTGCCCCACGGCCATGGGGATATGCCATGTAAGATTCCTTGGAGCTTTCCCTGCTCACTGTGTCACACTGGCTGGGAGCAGGGACCTTCTTTGGAGCTGGATCTTGACATCCCAGCTCCAGCCCAGTGCCATGGCATCTCCTGGTGTCATAGGAGCTGCCAGGGCACATCCCAGAATCACTGGATGAGTCAGGGCCAGGAACTGAGCTAAAAGGGTGTCTAAAAGAGGCTGAAGCTGTGCCTCTTCCCTCAGACTTGGCGATTCACCTTCCCCAGGGAAGAGTGGGTGAGCTGAGTCAGAACAGGCTGTGATGGACAGCTCTGTGCTCTTCTGGGGCTCTCAACTCTCCTTCTTTCTTTCTTTGGCTCTGCAGATTCCTGCACACAGGGATGCCAGGGATTTGCCCTGGGTTTCCTTTGCAGGCTTGAAACTCTGTCTATCTTCAGCCTTTCCCTTTTCCTCACTTCTAGACATGCTGAACACCTCTTTTTAACTCTTTCAGGTGGAGGAGATCTACAAGAATCATGCTGATATTGGTCCTTATCACAAAGAGACAGTAATCACTGCCTTCAGGTGAGTGTTAGGCACTGCCTGAGCCCTATCTAGGATGCCAGGATATCACATCAGCCATTTACCCTCCTTCCCAGGATGCTGGGATAGAAGTACCCCCGTAATCACCCTGAATGACACAGGAAAGGGTGAGCAGTAAAAAGTGACCTGAAAATACATTTTTTTTTCTGCCAGATGTCTTGGGAAAAATCAAGTGAACTGCAGTGGGTGGTGCCTGGCAGCACTGAGAGAGACTGCTCAGGCTGGCAGGGGCCTTTGCTGTTTGCTTAACTTGTAATGAAACTCTCCCTTCCTTGTGGCCAGGCTCCAAAAACTGGCTAATCAAGTAGTTTGGCCCCCTTCTAGTGGTATTTGAGTCCTCCCATGTCTGTCCTTGCCCTCATCCCACAATTACCCTTTCCACAGTGAAGGCAGTGTCATTGCCTACTACTGGTCAGAATTCCTTGTGCCCAAATACCGGGAAGAGAGCCTGGACAGGGCGATGGCTGACAAGCAGAGCCTGGTGCAGAGGTGGAACCCGCGCCTGAGAAACCCCATGCTGAAGGTGGAGTCAGTCATTGCTTTCCGTGAGTATCGGTCCCACTGTCCCTGGGCCTCTGCATGGGATCAGGTGGGATATTTCTCTGGAAGGAGAAGGTGCTGGTCACAGCCCTCTCATGAGAAAGCCAGCCCTGAGGGTGGTATAAGGGCCTGGATGTCACAGCACAGCTTAACGGGATGTAGAGTCTAAAGGGGGCTGCACGGACCTGTTCCCCTCTGCTGAAATGCTCTGTGTTCTCCTCTGAGCCCAGGGAAGAGGGACAAGGATGAGTTCTCCCTCTGTAGAGGGAAAGTTAGCTCCCTCAGCTCCCAGAGGCCAGGAAAGAGCTCTCCTGCCAGTTTGCAGGGAGAGGTTCCACAAGTGAGGCCAGATCAATGACAGTCTGAGGAACAACCTTGGCTTTGTGCCCAGGGATTTCCCATAGCCCAAAGGGTGATGCCAGCTCTGTTTTTTCCTGCAGCTGTGGACCCCAGCATAGCTCACTCTGCCCGGGACAGTAAGTACAGTTCTTCTTCCATCTCAGTGGTCTCTTTAGGGTGGTGTTTCTCTTGCAAGATGGGGAAGGGTCTGGAGAGAGGTTCTCTGCATGCAAGGCAGACCCCAGTGTGATTCTTAGAGCTGTTTTGGGGTTGGACAGACTGTGGCATAGGCCTTGCTGTTATCCAGGAAGAGGTCTCTGCCCTGGGATAGCCTGCAGGAATTACTCTCTGCATCCCAGGGAAAGGCAGGGCAAGGCTTCTTTGCCTTGTTAACTGTTTTCTACTCTCTGGGCAGACAGCTGCATGTTCTCCCTTCATGCCAAGGAAGGGGAGGTCACCAGTTTCACCACGCCAGGCTTCCCCAACAGCCCATACCCCAACAATGCCCTCTGCTACTGGGCATTGAGGGCAGATGCCAGTTCCAGTATCAGTCTCACCTTCAAGACCTTGGAGCTGGAGCCATGCAGAGATGACAGTGACTACATCAAGGTGTATGACTCTCTGAGCCCCGTGGAGCCCCATGCCTTGGTTAGGTGGGTGTTCCTGTATGGCACCAAGTCTGGGGTGATCCTGAGATCTCCTGCTCAGAGCTGAGCTGTGCTGCTTGAGGCTCCCTGTGCAGTAGTGCCTTACGAATTCTGTCCTTTGCTTCCTAGACTTTGTGGGAATTATGCCCCATCCTACAACCTGACCTTCCTCTCCTCCCAGAATGTCATGCTAGTCACCTTGGTTACCAACAAGGAGGGACGATTCCCTGGCTTTAAGGCTGAGTTCTTCCAGCTCCCAAAGATGAAAGGTGAGCAGAGGCCTTGGCCTGTTTCCCCATGTCTCCCTGCCATGGGCAGCTGAACAGGGAGGTGGCTGTGGCTGGGGTCAGTTTGCCAGGGATGTTTCCAGGGCTGGAGCACCTGGAAGCAGGTGCTTGCCTTGCCTATGGTGTTCTTGACTGCAGTAAGGATGTTCCCCAAGGAGGCAAAAATGAGAATTATGTTGGATTAGACATGCAGATTGATGGAAGCACCTAATTGATCTCCTGGGTTCTCTCAAGCCTTGGAGCAAAGCTGCTCTCTCCAGAGAGTGACTTAACCATGTTAGAGACTGTTGCCACTGCCTCCAATGACAGCCAGCTGAGGCTTGGAAAAACCACATCTAAATCTCTAATTTGTTATTACCTTCCTGCTTGATTTTAGCCTGTGGTGAGACCCTGAAGGGAGACAGCGGCACCTTCACAACTCCCTATTACCCAGCACACTACCCCCCAGACATGGACTGTGTCTGGAACATTGAGGTGAGATGGGCCCTCTCTTTCCCTTAACAAGTCTGTCAAATGACCCTGGTCATACAGGACATGATGCAAGGGAGCTCACAGCAACTGGGGCCCAGAGGCTCCAAGTCTGGCATGATTGAGGGCACCTTTAGGAACTGGAGGCAAAGGCAGAAGAGGTTGTAAGAGGCCTGAACCCCGCAGAAGACCATGAAAAACCCTGTAACTTCACGCAAGAAGGATGAGAGTGTGGGCTTTGGGACATGCCAGTTACTGGCTGTTGACCACAGGTCTGGCTTCCACCCCTCTGTATGCCTGTTCCACTGGGGATTCTGGAGCCAGGGTAACTCAGGGACTTTTATGAAGCTGTTTCTTTCCTACTGGAAAACTGATTTCCCCTTTTTAGTTATCTTCTGTCCTCCCTCAAGCACAACCCTCTTCCTGTGAAACTATTCCTTTTTTCTTGCTCCAGAAAGGAACATCCCACTGACGTGCTTCCTTTTGCAGGTTCCCTCTAGAAAGAATGTGAAGGTGCGTTTCAACATGTTCTTTGTGCTGGAGCCCGGGATCCCAGTCAGCTCCTGCACCAAAGACTATGTGCAGATCAACGGCACAAGGTGGGTGTTGGGTGGCTGAACCCATGGAGTGGCTTCATTTACTTACACACTAACTGGTGCTTTCCATAATCTGCTGTGGGAACAAGTGTGCTGGTGCTCTGAGGGCTGGGAGGAGGCAGGAGGGTGCCCAGTGTAGCAGGCACAGGACCTGCTAAGACAGGAAATGCCTAGTCATGATGACTGGACCAAAAGAAGCCCCTCTTCCTTCAGACCCTTGTTGTCTCTCTGTAAGACTATAGGTCACTTTTGCCTCAACCTTTACTATTGGACTGTTTCCTAAAACTCCTGTACCCTATATAAACCCCTGCTTTTGCCCAGTTTGGCAGAAGAGCTGTCACTGAGACCCTTTCCAGAAGACACCAATAAAGACATCTCTGTGGAACCTCACACAGAGCTTCTCCTCTCTCTCCCTGCATCTGCCAAAGGCACTTAACAAGCAAAAGAGCTGAAAATCACTAAAGAGCTGGGCTCACTTAAGAGCTGAGCTTGCTAAGACTGCCTGCTGCCCTGGAGCCTGCCTGAGGGGCCCAGACAGGTTTTGCTTAACTGGACTTCTCTGTTTGGGAGGCCCACGGCAGTCATTTTCGGGGGAGACCCTGAAAACCCCACAGCTGCCTCAGCCCAGGACTGCCCCATGATGAGTGGGGAGTCCCACACTTGGTACTGTGGTGTGCTGCAGCTGAAACACCCCTCAGATGCTGTGGAGCATCACAGCACATAGCTCATGTGTGGGAAGGCAGGAACATCTGGGGTAGGTTTGCTTGAATGAGCTCTCCATTCTCAGGGCACTCATATCCTGTGATGCATTTCTAGATGCATTCCTCAGCCTGATACAACCTGGGCTAGAGAGAAAACTTAGAATCTCAGAGGCAGGTGATTAATTTTGTTTCACAATGTTTTGGACAAGGGAGCTGACCCTGCCTCAGAGAGAGGGTATCAAAGTCAGCACCTGCCTCTGCAGTGCTATTCACGTACGTGATCCAATCTGCCCATGGTGAGATGGGATCCTGCCTGAGTCCAGTGTATCTGAGATCAGACACATTGTAGGGCAGGCAAGGATGTGGAAGAACTTGTTCCCAGTCATTCCTAAAGTCACAAGTTGGTGTTTACAACTGGCCCAAACCTTCTGCCAGCAGCAGCAGCAGAATTCGGACCCTGAGGCCCAGCAGTCTGTGCTGGGATCAGACCTGCTCCCTTCTCTCCTGCCCTCTCAGCTTCCCAAGTGTGGAGGGAGATCAGGGATAGAAGGAGGTTTTCTTGGTGCTGACTTCGAGCCTTTTGACTCCTGTTTGCTCTCTCCCTGCAGGTACTGTGGGGAGCGCTCCCAGTTTGTGGTGGCCAGTACCACCAACAAAATCGAGCTCCAGTTCCACTCGGACCAGTCCTACACAGACACAGGCTTCTCTGCAGAGTTCCTGTCCTACGACTCCAGTGACCGTGAGTTGAAACCCTGGGGCTGGGGAGGGGAAAGTCATTTCCCTGAGATGTGGAGCTGTCCCTCCTCTGTGTTTACACTGCCCTGTAAATGGGAAGCAGCCTTTTCCATAGGGGCATAGCAGCATGCCTTGCTTTCCTGAAAACCTCCTGGTCTTCCTGTTGTGTTCTGCTGTAAGCAGGCATAGGAAACTCTGCAGAAGGGATGTAGAGGGGATGCCATGAGGGCTCATGTGTGGTTTTGTCCCTTTCTCCCTCTCAGCCTGCCCTGGTAAGTTCACTTGCAATACTGGCCGCTGCATCGACAGGAGCATGCGCTGCGATGGGTGGCTGGACTGCGTGGACGGCAGTGATGAGAGGTCCTGCAGTAAGTCCAGCCTTTGGTTTCTCTTTGGCACAGCATGGAAAGGCCATGGTGCCTAACCATGGGGTGGTTAGGCTTGTTCTGGGTAATGTGACTCAGTGCTGGCTGGAACCAGCACTGCCGCCCTCCTCCAGACTGGAGTGAGACTCGGTGCACAACTGGGGATCCTTTCTCAGCCTAAGAGCTGTGGGCTCCTGCTAATCCAGCCCTCTCCCAGTGGCATCGCCCTCTCTTTCCAGTTCTTTCCAGCTGGGAATGTGTTTTTCTGTTTAATCCTGCTGATTGTGGGTTTGGCTGAGCTGAGTGGTGTGGAGGGACACATTTCATTACCCAACTGGGCAGGCTTTGCAGAGCTCATCTGGAAAACCCATGGGACACACAGGAGTTGTTTCTTTGTGTAACAGGTTTTCCTCTTGGATTAGCACAGCTGTCCTATAGTTAATGTTATTGTCCAGGGTCTGCAGTTTATTAGAGAGGACGAGGTGCCCTGGTTTGGAAGGAGCAGTTTTCTGGGGAAGGATGTGCTGCTGCCCCATGATCCTGGTTTCTCAGGTGCTTTCCCACTGCTTGCAGCAATTGCTTTCCTTCAGTATTGCCTCTGGCTGTCCTGCTGTTGTGATGTCAGCTTCAGCATCCACTACCTCAGACACAACAGCTCCAAATGGCTTTGTTCTCCAGAGAAGTGGCAATACTGTGATGTACTGAGTGTGTAGTGTATTTATGTACACGTGCATGGTCCCAAGCTGGTTTCTGGGGTTCCCAAGTGCTTGCACACCCACTGGGAGAGCTGCCATGGTGGGTGGGTTGCTGGTGACTTCACAGGTGCCTTTGCAGGCCTCTCCCCTAATTTCTAGCATTAGAACAGCCTTCCCAAGGGAGTCCCCCATCCCTGGAGGTGTCCAGGGAATGAGTGGACATGGCACTCAGTGCTCTGGTCTGGTTGACAAAGTGGTGATTGGTCTCAGGTAGGACTTGATGGTCTTGGAGGTCTTTTCCAACCTAAATGATCCTGTGATTCTTACTCTGCTCTTCCAGCCTGTACAGAGCAGCAGTTCAAGTGCCAGAATGGCTGGTGCAAGCCCAGGTTCTGGGTCTGTGACAACGTGAACGACTGTGGTGACAACAGCGATGAGCTACAGTGCAGTGAGTGACTCACCCTGCAGGCACAAAGGGCTGAGGGCTCAAGCAGGCACACAGGGGGTGACTAGGGTGATGGAGGCTCGTGGGGTGGAGGGAAGTGCTGTGCTGGAAATGAGCAGGCAAAAAAGCCCAGGCATGATGAGCGCTCACCTGATACAGGTGAATGAGAGCTCAGAGGAAAGAAGGATGAGCACTGGTGTAGGAATAGAAAGGGCTGAATAACTGCGTGGTGGTGTGCAGTTTGGAGAAGACATTGGAGACACAGTATTTTGGAGCTGCAGAGGCTTTACTTGTCTCGGGGAGGGGAGCTGGGCACAGCCGTGTGCTGAGGTGCTGCACGATTCATGCCCAGCCCTCAGGAACTGCTCTCTGTCCCCAGGCTGCCCAGCTGACAGCTTCAAGTGTGACAACGGGAAGTGTGTCCCCAGCACACAGAAATGTGATGGCAAGGACGACTGTGGGGACGGGAGCGATGAGGGCAGCTGCAGCACAGGTGAGGGTCGGCTGGAGGGCGACTGCCAGTAAACGCAGCCTCTGATGGAATTCCTTGGGGCTGGGCACCCTCATGTGTGTGCTTGCATGGGGTGTAAATGCTCTGGGGTTGGGCAGAAGAGGTGGACTTGATGTGACCTCCCCAGAACTGGGACTAACCCCTGTGCCTCCATCCTGCCTGCAGCAGGCCAGACCACGGTCCCCTGCAAGGAGTACACGTACAAGTGCCGCAGTGGACACTGCATCAGCAAACAGAACCCTGAGTGTGACGGGGAGCAGGACTGTGAGGACCATTCTGATGAGGACAACTGCAGTGAGTGCCTCAGGAATAGGGGAGACATGGGACTCTGGGCTGGGTCTCTCAGAGAAACACCCCAGTGTGGCAGAGAGAGCCCCTGTGTGTTTCTGTACAGGAGCTTGATCTGGAAATATCCAAGCCACGTTCTTTAGCGGCCTGTGGGGTGTCTGTGTTATTCAGGAAGGCTTAGATGGGTAATACAGAGGCTTATCTCCCCTTTATAGAGTTGGCCAGTAAATGTTGTAGTAATTTAGCATCTGTGCAGAGAACATCAACCCTTCCTGACATGTGTAAACAGGGTATTTGTCCTGTCAGATGTCCTGGAGGAACAGAGGGGAGGCGTGGGATGAGAACAGGAGAAAGCAAGCACTCGTTCTCCTTCTCTGCCCTAGACTGTGGTCTCCGCTCCTACATCAGGAAGTCGCGGATCGTTGGTGGGCAGAACTCGGACGTGGGAGAGTGGCCCTGGCAGGTCAGCCTGCACATCAAGGGCCAGGGCCACATCTGTGGGGCCTCGCTGGTGTCAGCAAGCTGGCTGGTGTCGGCAGCACACTGCTTCCTGCCACTGCAGGGCATCAGGTACTGGCCTCATATCCCTGTGCTTCCAAGTATTTCACAGAATCACAGAATAAGCTGAGTTGGAAGAAACCCTCAAGGATCACTGAGTCCAGCTCCTGTCCCTGAACAGCACCATTCCCAAGAGTCACACCATGTGCCCGAGAGTATCATCCAAATGCTTCTTGAGCTCAGTCAGGCTTTGTGCTGTGGCCACTGCCCTGCATCAAGCAGTGGTCTGTTCCAGTACCTGACCACTCTCTGGAGAAAAGAGCCTTTTCCTGATACCCAACTTAAACCTCCCCTGACACAATTTCGGGCTGTTCCCTCTGGTCCTGTCACTGGGCACCACAGAACAGATATCAGAGTTTACCCCTCTTCTCTCCCTCACATAGGAAGTTGTAACTGCAATGACGTCTCCCCTCAGTCTCCTCCAGGCTGAACAGACCAAGTGCTCTCAGCTGTTTCTTATACGGCTTCCCCTCAAGGCCCTTCACCATCTTCATTGCCCTTCTTTGGAAACTCTCTAATAGTTTAATATTCTTATATTGTGGCGACCAAAACCACAATATTCCAACACTGACTCTGAGAGGCATTCCTCAAGGAAACTGTTTAAGGTAGTAAGCAGTGCTGTCTCCAAGCTGAGGTCTCACCCTGTATTTCATGGCCCCTGTGCAGGTATTCAGATCCCAGCCTGTGGACAGCCTACCTGGGGCTGACTGACCAAGGTGACCGGAGCGGCCCCAATGTGCAAACCCGCAAAATCAAGCGCATCATCTCCCACCCCTTCTTCAATGACTACACCTACGACTATGACATTGCTGTGCTGGAGCTGCAGAGCCCTGTCACCTTCACGGCTGTTGTCCAGCCCATTTGCCTGCCCGATGCCACCCACAACTTCCCTGTGGGCAAGGACCTGTGGGTGACTGGATGGGGAGCAACTGCAGAAGGAGGTGAGCACTGGCATGTGATTTGGTGCTGCACTGATGTATTTTAAACAGGTTTCCAGGAGACTCTGTGGCTGCCACATCCCTGGAAGCATTCTAGGCCATATTGGACAGGGCTTGGAGCAACCTGGTGTAATGGAAACTGTCCCTACTTGTGGCACAGGATGGAACAAGACAGGCTTTAGTTCTCTTCAAATTCAAACCGTTCTGAAATTCTACAAGTGTATGATTTCTGTGTTTCTTGAGGGAAAAACAGGGAGTTGTTAAAAAATGTGTATTTTTACTTATGATGCTCTTCCATCTTGGTAGGCACAGGAGCCTCCATCCTGCAGAAGGCAGAGATCCGGCTCATCAACCAGACTGTGTGTAACCAGCTCCTGACAGACCAGCTGACACCACGCATGATGTGCGTGGGGATCCTGACCGGTGGTGTGGATGCCTGCCAGGTAAGGCAGCACCTGGATTTAGTGCTGGTTATTGGTTATTAGGCAGGGAGACAGTCCTTTGCTCATGTGCTTCCACTTATATTTACATTTTTAACATAAAACAAATCTATGGGAATTCTCCTGGATTCAGAAAATGAACAGATTACAATGGGCACCAGCAGCAAGTTACGTTGATGCATGACTTACAGCTCAAAAACTACAGCCCAGACTCCATCTCACCAGATACGATATACAGCCATACTCCAATTTCTGGCTTTTATTCAGATTCTTAGTTAGCAAGCCAGGCTGCTTGACTGGTATTTTATAGCTCTTTGTTCTGGCACTGTGGCTCTTACTGCTGTGCTTAAATATTTGTTTCAGGGAATGGCCAAAAAATTGTAATGACAGCTGACTTAGACAGAGATTTACTGATTATTTCTTGCTCAGTTTTTGTGAGTGACTTTAACACTGTGCATGAGAGTGATCTATGGGGCTGGTCCTTATGCTCCTGTGTGGTTCTGTGCAGGGAGACTCTGGGGGGCCCCTGGTCAGTGTGGAGCCCAGCAGTCGGATGTTCCTGGCTGGCGTGGTGAGCTGGGGCGATGGCTGTGCCCAGAGGAACAAACCTGGGGTGTACAGCCGGCTCACGAGCCTGCGAGACTGGATCCAGGAGCACACAGGCCTCTAGGGATGGATCCCGGCCTGGACACCTCTTGGACAGCTCTGGCTGAAGACACTTGGCAGTGCCAGCCATGCACAGCCTCTACTGTGAACTTCAACCCTCCCTCTACCTCGCTGTGAGCGCCTGGGACTCCATGTGCAGCCAAAGTTGGGTTTAGGCCTTAGTCTGAGAAATCTGTGTTTGGAGAAGTTTCCCTTGGGGGGGTAAGCTAGTGCAGCTCCCATGAACAATTTGAATGAGCCATCATTCAAGATTTCATATAGTAATAAACTTAAAAAAAAAATCTAATTAAAAAAAAGACAAACAGTTTGTGTTTAGAGGCAAACTTTATTGGACAAGTTCAAAAACAACGTTTCAGCATATATTCTAAGTGGTGCATTTGTTTTCAAACAGCCGTCCATATCCTTTCTCTGGTTTTCAGCCATAATGGAGGTCTTACCATAGTTTTGGGGAGATTCCCTTTGGAATCCCTCCCTTGTCCCACACCATGGTCTCCTCCTTCTGTCCTCTGTCCAGCTCTGCTTCTGGCTTGGCCAAGTCCAGGATTGGGGGCCTGAAAGAGAGATGTTGGGCTGAAACACCACCACTCACCCTGAGGGAAGCCACAGGCAGAGCTCAAAGCCATCACTCACCCCAAAGAAAGCCATGGGCAGAGCTCAAACACTATCACTCGCTATGAGAGAAGCCACAGGCAGAGCTGCTGGCACATGTGGAGACCCAGAGCCATTGGCATCACTGCATTGTGCCTTAACATCATACTGAGCTGAGTTGATACAGCTTCTGCTGAGCCCCAGGTGCCTGGAATCACTGTGAAGAGCACAAGGGCTGCACTGAATTTTTCTTGGAGTGCTCCCCACAAGGACAACACCAATGAGCTGTGCACACCAGCCTTACACCTGTCTTACTTTTGTAAAGAAAAATGTGACTTGTGAATGTGCTGATTTTCTTCCTTTTTCCTCTGTAGTCTGTTCCTGCCCCAGCAAAGCACACTCCAGCTTAGTCCCTTCCTTACCTGTAAATACATTGTTTTGTAAAACTCTCAGAACTGAGATGCTGCAATAAACTGGGATATTTTCTAATACTGTGGCTGTGTGGTTCTTCCTGAGCTTCTGTGCCAGTGTTCCTGAAACAGAAACCTATAGCACAGACTCAGTGCTGAGGGGGAAGCTGAGCCTCTCCCAGTAAAACACTTCACTGCTGTTCTGCACAGCAGCGCCACTGTGTGGACAGAGATGCGGAGTCTGGGGAGAAATCTTAACCAGAAACAGCTGTGACGGCTCATAGTGATAGTGGAGCCCTGGAAAAAGTTAAAGATAGAATCTAAAATGTTAAGCTTTGTGTTTTCCCAGATCAACTGCACCTGCATAAGCAGTATGATAAATTATATAATTGTTAGATGTGATGATTGTTTAGTAATTAAATATAATTATTATATAACCATAAGAAGAATAATGAGAAACTATGTTGGAAATTCAGAGGGGGGCTAAATCTATGTATACAATAGAACAATATAAGTTTAATAATTAACGTGAAAGTTATATAACGATAGAGTATAAAAACACAATCATTTTGGATGTATGGTCAGAGTCAGATTTGGGTTGAATATACCCCTGGTACCCAGAGCTCTTTAATAAAAAAGCACCACATATAATCCCCCGTGATTATGTGTTTTTGAACGCTAACAATAGGAGCATTGTTTGTGCCTCAGCCCTCCCTGCAGAGTTAAGGAACATTCTGAGATCTGTGCTTACACAATGCTACAGCAACACAAAAGGAAGCATTTACTGTGGTCCTTCTCTTGCCCAGGGAGCATCAGCAGCACTTGCAGCACTGAGCAAATAAAAGTAGAAATGTTTGCATTCTAGTGTCCCACAGTTTGCAGTTAAGCTCCCCAGACACGTGGCCCACTAAAAGCTTCCCTAAACAGGAGTTGTTATGGATGATGGTCCCCAGAAGATGCCTGGAATAACAGGATGCTAAAGGATAAAACAGTTAATGAGAAGAGGCCAGCAGTTGGGCCCCAGCACCTGCTCCAACAGGATCTGCAGTGGGATGTTCCATCACCTGAACACCAGATCCAGCGTCTACTCTCTCTCCCTTGTGCCCACATGCAGTCTGGGGCTCCTGCCACAACTGGCAGGATCATGGTCAAGCAAGAAGAGAGCAGAAGATGATTTTCCAAGTCAAAGTTTGAACCTTGTGCAACCAAATCCACTGAGAAGTGTGTTCAGACAGGTTTTGTTTTACTGAGCACAGTGGCACCTACCACAGCACCTTTCTTCCCATAAAAGCCCTATTCCACAGTCACTTCCCTTTGTGCAAGTAAGAAGAGAGAAACAGCCCATGAACTGGCACCAAAGGTCCACCTTGCCACCATGCCACCAGGACAAAGTAAAACCTCAGTTCCTGTTCCTTCATTATGATTACAAATTAATAAATAAAAATGCAAGAAATATTGACAAGCCCCAGGTCCCTGAGCTCCAGCCCCACTAGATGTCCCTCTTGGCTAAGGCACAAGGACTCCTGAAGCAGCACTGCCAGGAAGGAGGTTTGGCAAGTGGGAAGGGACGGGCTGCAAATCCCAGATCCCTCTGCTATAGTCCAGAGGAAAGGGAGCCAACAGGAGAAAGAATGAGAGAGAAGGGAAACAAGTGTAGGCAAGATGGAGAACTGAGCCAGGCAGCTCAGAGCAGGCAGCTCAGAGCAACTGGCCTTGCCTGCAGGGTACCCAAGTGGGGTTCTGTGGGGGAAGAGCAGTTTTGAATCACCCTGAAAAGTTCTATCCCTTAGGAAAAGGTTCACGAGTTTGCTGAGAGCCACCAGTCCACTTGAGTTTTATTCCCTCATCAGTCTATCAGCAACTCCCTGGATTTCCCCCCTGTGCCTCAACATTCAGGCATCAGAGAAAACTTCTTTACTTGTTTTATGTGACAAAGAAACCCCTTAGACTCCAAAAACTGCATTTCATGTTGATGCAGCACATTTCTGACAATTCAGGATTCTGGAAACACAAACCAGCCCAAATTTGTGCTCAGTTCTGGTCAGGGCAAAATACCACTGAACTGGGAATGGGAAACTCAAGAGTCCCATCAAATGATGGCAATGCCAGGGGATTGTGTAATCCAGCAACAGCACTGGCTTGTCCCCTTGAACAAAACAAGGGGTTGACATTTTTGTCTCATTGTACCCATCTTCTTAGAACCTGTAAGAAAAGTAAAGAGATCATGGAGCCAAATAAATTCATCAGGGGAAACCTCAGCCTAGGAACACAAAGAACAGGATCAGGGAAGAGAGAGACCCAAGTGTTATGGGCACTCGAATGCTTGGGTGAAAGGAAAGGCTGCATTCCTTGAAAAGGAACCCAGGCAAGGCTGCCCAGAGTTCAGCTCCTGAGCGGGAACAGCTGACTTACAGGAGGCAAGCCATGAGAAAAGCATGTCTCCAGGAGGAATTACAGCTGATGAATCAAAGGAAAACATTTCACATGATTGCTTATAGAGCCTTTCACAACCACTAGCTGGGGCAGTTCAGATGCTTCCATGGGTGTGGGCAGTGACAAGCCCAGGCTGGGGGGTTGCCCCTGCACCCTGAGCTGCACAGACCGTCCTGCTTCACCCTTCTCTTTTGGATGCCACAGGCTACTCCAGGCAGCTCCACACCCACAGCAATCTTGGGTGCTTAGAAGGTCCTCTTGGCATCAAAGAGGATTGGCTCTCTTCCTGCTTGACTAATTCCCATTTCCCTGCCTCCTGGCATTCTTGGCTGACCCCAAGCATAGATTCTCACTGTGAGTCCCTAGTTCCTCCATTCTCTTTCACTTCCTTATCCAGCACAGGCCTCCAGCCAGTCCACTGGGGATGGGGAGCCTCCATGTTGCCTGAAAAATGCTAAAGAAGGGGAAAAAAACCTCTATGGGCATTTTGGGACCTGTATTATCTGGGAGACCAGAGCCTCTTGCACAGACACCTGTGCCTGCTCACGAGTAGAGCAGCAGCTTACACCAGTAACAGCAGCCTGTCCCCTCTACTCATGAGTTCTGAAGAAATCAAGTACATAAAACCCAAACCAGCTGTACAGTATCCAACATCCATCACAAACCAACTGGCTCAGGTTCTCACCTCCTTCCTCCAAACCATTTTAGGGCTTGCAAGCAAGAAAGCAACACATTATCTTAGGACTTTAAATCACCACGGGTGTTACTGCCCAGAGTCCCACCCGTGCCAGCAGAAGAATCACTTCACATGCTACTATCTGCTGCTGATTTGTTTTCCATGCATATTCCCCAGCTTGCTGATGGGGAGATGAGCAGGGGAAAAAAAGGAAATATTAAACCCAGAACAGCAGCCAGAACTGTAAGTGGACTACCTCCATGACATCCTTCAACAGCAATCGCTAGGCAGACTGCCTCTCAGTTACTCAGATTCTTACCAGGGCTGAAGGCTCACTAATTGCTAAATGACTCAGCCTCTTCATTTTTCTGCCCAACAACTCCAGTCTGCTTCCAAACTGGGGCTACACAGCCTGCAAGGGCAGGTCCTCCCAGGCCCACATCCTGGAGTAACAGGGCAAACCTGCTCCTGCCTCCCAAGTGCTACAGCATCACCCCAATAATCAGTGGGAAACACCTTTTCTCCCCTCCAGCCCTTGGGAAACATCAGCCAGCCACTATTTACAGCCATGGCAGCTGCCAGAGTTCCTGTAAAGCACCTGATCCAATACTTGACAGCAATTAGCTGGTGCAGTTGACAGATAACTTGGCAGAAACCCAAGCCTGAGGGAGCAGAGGGGAGAGTCCACCCAGGTTTGGGAGCACAGACAAAAATGCAGCAAGAGAACTGCCGGGGAGCAAGTTTGCAGCTGCTGTCACTCAATATGGAGCACACAAACAAACCATTTCCATGATGAAGCTGAGTTTGCACCTACTACATCATTTTCCCTCACAGGGCTCACAGCAAGGGACAGGAGTGACTGTAGCAACTCCTATAAATCAGCAGCACACTGTTACCCACAGGGTCTTGTGTTGTGAGGTTCCCAGGATGAGGTGAGAGATGAGAATTTGACTCCAAGTTCTCAGAAGGCTGATTTATTATATTATGATATGTTTTGCGGAGAAAAGAAGAAACCTCAAAACTTTATAAAAGTTGTAAAGCTCGGTATGTTTATTTACGGCGCCGGACGCATGCAGAGAAAATTCTCCTCAAAAGGCATGTGTTGTAGTGTGTTTTCTAAGTTTTCTGTTTGCTCCCCCATTTGATGTAACCTCCCCCAAGTTCTTGTAAATGGTTCTTCCCCTCACAGTTTTCCCGCCACTGTTCTCCTGCCAGTTCAGTTTCCATGGTTACCCCCTCCCCCTTAGTTCTTAAGCTCCTAGGTTATGTGACTTCTCCTCCCATTTCTTGTCCTTATAAGTCAAGTTTCTCCCCTCCCTGGGCCCAGTCAATCACCCCCACTCCTCCCTCTGTTCTAGAGGATTCTTCCCTCTGGGGTTTGTGGTTGGCTGTGGTCCCAGGGCCCCTCCTTTACTTTGTATTTATTGGTTATTCTTGTATGTCTATTAAGTTCTGTACCTCCCATGTTGTTTGGTTATTGGCTAGCTGGGCGTCCCTCCTTTCTCCACCCCTCTCCTTTAAAACCTTGTTCCTCCTCCTGTTCCTTGCCATTTGCTGGGGCCCTTTCCATCTGTTGGTTGCCATTTGCTGTGGGCATTTCCACCTGTTGGTTGCGTCCACCTTCAATAAACCGACGTTTTCCACCCCAGCGAGTGGTCGCCTCCTTCCTCGACTCATAGGCGCGCTTTCAACCACGTCCGCAATCCAGCCCAGCCTGAGGCCAGGACGCCGAGGGGGGCTGGACCTCAGATGCGCGGAGGCGTCGGCCGCCTTCTCCCATAAGCTAGCCGGACCTCAGGGCCACGTACGCCCTCGCGCAGGCATGCGTACCCCTGAAGACCTCAGGTCTCCTTTTATCCCCCTTCCAAATGCATATGCATACAGTTTCACAATAGGTTCATACATACTCATTCCGTGTGACATTTATCGCCAGTTCTTCTTTATCAAAGGAATTCCTAGGTCGGGGGCAAACTGACCTCATGGTCTTTTCTGGTTTTCTTTCTCTGTCTCCTTGCTGTCTCGGCATTCGAGTTTTTCCTTCAGCTTTGGCCTCACAGGCTTTTCACCTCTCCTAGACACTTCACCTAATTCAGAATGGATCTCTACTGTGTCTCAGATATTATACTAAATGAAAATTATATACTAAAACTATATTAAAGAAAGAGAAAGGATACAGACAGAAGGGTGGAAAAAGAATGAATAATAAAAAGCCGTGACTGACCAGAGTCCCGACACAGCTGGACTGGGATTGGTCATTAATGAAAAACAATTCACATGGAACCAATCAAAGATGCACCTGTTGGTAAGCAGCCTCCAGACCACATTCCAAGCAATCAGATAATTATTGTTTACATTTCTTTTCTGAGGCTTCTCATCTTCTCAGGAGAAAAATCCCGGTGAAGGGATTTTTCAGAAAATATCACGGCGAAAACAGGGAACATTAAATGCTTGGGCTGAGACAGCTCTTACTATCATTCCAGTTGTCAGATGGCTCAGCTGTGCCAGAAGAGCAATTCTGTCTTTCTTCCAGGAGATGGGAGTCCTTCACTGTACATCAGTGACCCCACAATCAGGAATATTCAGTAAATTCCTGCTTTCAAGCACATAAAGCTGGTCTTAGGTCCAGGTAAAACCTAACAGGGGGTTCTTCTACATAAACAGCATAAGGAGTTTTCCTCTGACATTGCCCCAAAATACAACCCCATTTGTAAGAAAATGCCAACTGCTCAAGAGAAGCCCAGAGAAACAACTCTGGGGCACTGCTAAATTGTTTGCTTACTGTGACTATTTTAGTGCTACAAAGTGCTTCAGGGCTGGCAAGTACCTCCTCTGGAATTAATTCTTCCTGAATACCTCACCTCAGCAGAGATCTCCAGTGATCCCCCTGGCAGAACAGCTGGCTACAGACATGGCACACAGGACAAGCAGGAGAGGCTTTGGGACATGAGGAATGGACCGGCAGCATATCTTCAGCAGGCAATACAAGGAGCAGGCAGCACTGCTCCTTGGAGCAGCAGCCACCCGATCTAGAGCTTGTTAGCACAGATAAAGCCTTTCATACCTGCTGCATTTACATCAAGAAGGATGACAGCTTCTTTAGGAACACACAGAGCTTCCAAAGAGCAAGGAGAAATTATTGCCTTGGGTGCAGTAGTGCCAGATGGTGGCACTATAGTGGGTGCAATGGTGCCAGATGTCTGGTCTCACACCACAGCACGCACTTGCCAGAAGGGTGATCTCACCTACGTGTGCTGCATTATTAAACATTCTTGGAAGACAGAGGGAAGCTGTGCAGGGATGGCTGCAGATGGCTGTGAGTCAGGCTGCAGAAGCTGGTTCTCTGTTACCCTTTGTTGCGCTCTTGGGCTTTTCCCTCCCCTTGCCACAGCCAGTCAGAGCACTGAAAACTTCTCCCCAAGGAAGCAGCAGTTCCTCCCTGTGCACACAGCGGTTGGCAGGACAGGTGTGTGGTGTGAGGCTGTAAGGAAGCATCAAGTAACCTCCCTCCACTCCCCCGGCAGAGGTGCAAGGGCAACACCCTTCTCTGTGCCTGCTCAGTCCTTGTTCTCTACCCAAGTTTGAAGAGCCCACTGCTCATTTCATATAGTCCATGAACCAGCTTCCCAAGCAATTCAACAAAAAAGCCCAGAGCTTCCCATCTCACAAGGTATCACTGTTTGGGGTTGAGTTTTTTGGTTTATTTTTTCTTTTCTTTCCTTGTTACTTGTGGTTTTTTTTTTTTCCCCCTCTGAGTAAAAAGCACGGTTGGGAGGCAGCCTCGCTCTCTTTTGCTCTTTGGCATCGGAGGAGGACAGCCAGGCTGTCACATACTGTGAGGAGACTTCACCAGCACCGCTGGAGCTCAGCCCTGAGGGACCGATCACCATCTGCTCATGTGCCCTGGGAATCCTGAACTTCGCCTCTCCCTGCCCTGCTCGAGCCGCGCCCCCGCTGCCCCACCCCTGCTGTTTTGTTTGGTACTGCTCTGGCTTTCTCCACACTGTAACCCACAGCTGGCTGCTTTGCCAGCATGTCCCCACAGTTCAGCTACCGTGAAACTTCTGATACACCTTGCCCACGAGCCCGGGATTTTTGCTTACTTCTGCCAGCTATGATGGTAACTGCACCAAAGGGGGAAGTGCCTGCAATCAAGAAGACTGTTACCGGGTCCCTGGTTCTGTTTGTTGTTAATGCCATAGTTGTTGTTTTGTTTGCCTTGTTATACATACTAGTAAAGAACTGTAATTCCTATTCCATATCTTTGCCTGAGAGCCCCTTAATTTCAAACTTACAGTAATTTGGAGGGAGGGGATTTACATTCTCCATTCCCAGGGAGGCTTCTACCTTCCCTTGCAGACACCTGTCTTTCAAATTGAGACAATTACCCTACCACAGACTTCTTAACTTCTACCAGCTTTCCATCCTGTCCTAAATATTTCCAGAATTCTCGGTGGTGTACACTGGATTTTCTTCTAGTTTTGTCCCCTGCATGGACACACTTTGGAATTAATTCTCCTTTCTTGTCTTGAGTCATTAAAGCCAAAGATCATGGACAAAGATTATCTAACTAAGTAGACTATAGTCTAAGTTAGAAAGCTTATTAACACCAGTGGGTGGCAGGGGAGTCATCCCAAAAGGCGTGACCACACTGTACAAGGTTCTTTGTCCT
This sequence comes from Ammospiza nelsoni, assembly GCF_027579445.1. Classification (NCBI taxonomy): domain Eukaryota; kingdom Metazoa; phylum Chordata; class Aves; order Passeriformes; family Passerellidae; genus Ammospiza; species Ammospiza nelsoni. The sequence goes on along the minus strand of NC_080656.1, from coordinate 439,323 downwards.
CTATTTATTTCCCAAGATCTTACATACAATATATATGCATAACCCCAGCACCTCCCATCCTCTGTATTAAAATTAGGTTATTAGTCCTTCACACAGGTGCAATTCTTCTCTTGAATTAGGTCAGTGGTCTTGAATTGGGTTAGTGGTCCCAGGGATGAAGTCAACAATGTCTTTGTCAGATCTCTGGGACCCTGTGGCACAATCCAAGGTCCCCTGCTGAAATTGAGGTTTTGGGGGTTCACTTAAGTTAGCAATATGAATTAAGCATTTAAATTTTAGCTTGTAGAATTGTGTGTTGAATTTTAATCTTTAACTTAAGAAACTTCTGCCATGGTACAAAGGATATAGGAAAATGCAAATTTCTGAAGCTTCCTGCAATAAAGAACAATACCAGGAGAAGACCAAGGAATGCAAGAAACCCAGATAAAGGGGCTCCTCTGGCTCCAAGCAGATCAAAATCGACAGACATACTCAGATAAGCACCAAGGGACCAAAGCACATGCACAAAGGAGAAAAGTTCAAAAGTTCAATCATGAGGAAGACCACAGCCTTCAGCCTCAGAGACCACTGAAAGACCCCCATGCGACCACCACAGCAAACAATGCGTGTTCAGAAGGGCTTGGATCTAATTACCATGTGAGGCGAGGACAGTTGGTGCTGGGATTCATAAAATTAGAGGGTTTTGAGAAATCGACCAGAGTTTTTTGAACAGTGACTTGTAACTATTGTCAAACGTGATTCATATTTCTTTCAAAGACTGAGCCTTCACAGCATTAAGTTGTTGTTCTGTAACATAGCAATGCTTAAGATCAGTGCGAATAGGCCTCCAGCAGATAATAAGCAGAAATTTTACAGTAGAGCTATGAAACGCAAGTAGTAAACGACAAGAAAATCAAAGTTTCTTTCTGAGTCAACAGAGAGGGGGAATTGCTGGGATTCATAAAATTAGAGGGTTTTGAGAAAATGGTTAAAAAGGCAGGCCTCTGAGAGCAGATTTGTGAACATTGCTAATACAGCGAAAAGTTTTCTAAGCAGTAGAGCATACGTGAGAAATAGCACAATAGACTTTTGTAATGTGTTTCATAGATTGCAACAAAGTTATTTAATGTATATCTTTAGAAAGTTAGTATGAATGAGTCTCTGTGCTTTGTCTCTTATGAACGAGCCATTGTGTTAACTACCATTATGTGTGTTTCATATGATTGAATTCTTGTCAATATGTCTTGCTCTATGTGTGATTAGCTGAAACCTAAGCTGACATGGCTTTATGCTGTGCTGTAATGTAACACCCCCTTAGCTTTTCCTTTGGACCAGAGAGCTGTTAATGTAATCTGTCTCCATTGTCCTAACAATGTACTGAGACTGATGTGCTGAATAAATAGCTCACGATACTGGTTCAGAGTGCCCCGTCTCATTCGTGAATGTATATAGTTGCCAGCAGCAGGTGGGGCCAGGGGTTGAATATGTATGGAAAGATTGTGCAATGTAATGTATATGGAACACCTTTGTGAATAAAGATGTGGCTTAGACCAGGGCTCAGGGCACAAGTTTTCATGAGAACTATCTTGCTTGTGCCAGGTGCTGACATACATACCCCCTTCATAACTACATCAAGTTGTGGAGTCCATTTATTCTGCATATCACTTCACTGCTTCATGATTGATTGACATCAAGCCCAGGTGCTAACCATTGTTCTCCTGATTTCAATATGTTCTTATAACAGTTCACTTACTTCACTTCCTTCTACAAACAAGTTCATAATAGCAAACAATATAACAATCAGCTCTCGCTTAAGCATCTAATAATCATTAACCTATCATCTACCTATCTAACTTACATTCTGATCAATATGAATTGCTTCTAACCCTCAGCTGAAATCTTAACTTTTTGAAATCATGCTCAGTGCAGGATACATTTGAAAGTATCCAGGGTCTGATACCACTCATCTTTCATGGAAAATGGCATTATCCTGTCATGACTGCTCTGTTTTGCAGATGATATTTTAATAATTACTTCAGCATTACAGTCAAGCTACTGGTTATGCAGCTTTGGCAGCACAGACAGGATAACAGAGAAAGCAATCCTTGGGAAAATCTTCAGCTTTTTAAGAAAAATCAAGCTTCTTGACTCAATTCTAGGCACAAGCAAAACCTAAAATAAAACCAGCAATTGCCACATCTAGTTGACCATGTAGTTCAGCATTTCAGCTGAAAAGATCATCATGGAAGGAATGTTTATATTCTACAGGTTAAAACCTTCCCCTATGCTTTAAGTCCTAGGACCTCAGTGCTCACACTTGAATCAGCCTTCAAGTGATTATGACATTCTCCTTTCAAGCCTTTTTATTCAGAACATGAACCAAAGTAACCCAGAAAGGGTTAACCAGTACTCAAGTATTTAATTTGATTAGCATTAACCCCCTGCAGCTTTTTGCTGACCACTCTTCTAGGTCTGTCTCTGTCTCTCTGGGAGCCCCTCAGGAACCCTGGCCAGTCCCGACACGGCCGACAGCGGGGAGACGCTCTCTGTGCCCCGAGGGTGCTGAGGGCACCTGGGCTGGTGCCTTTGCAGCAGAAGAGACACCAGAGGCATGGGTAGAAGATAAGGGATCGACTCTTAGCAGGGGTTAATCCAAGGTTTTATTCGGAGCTCCTGGGAACTCCTGCACCTTAAAGGGCCTTCTGCTGAGAGCCCCGGAAGATGTGCCAAGGTTACATTTAAAGGGAGGTGGAAACCTAAAGTAGATAACATTTTACTAACCAATAAGAAAAAATTAAGGTATGGATACTGGGAAATGGACATTTAGAACAGCATATGGAGTAACACTTGGGGGGTTGATTCCTAGCCTCCAGCTAATCACTTGACATCCTGGACCAAAAGTTCTAGAAGGAGGGGATGGGATGCTTAGTGATTGACAGAGAGCCAGGGTAGGGATTTGGGGATGATCTCATCCAGGGAGAGGGATTACACAGGTAGAGGGTGGGGGTACAATCTGGGGTAAACCATTTGGGAAAAATGCGGGGATACAAAAACAAAACTATTACAAAGTATTACAAAGTATAAAAACACACTACAACACAGTTCAAGGCTGGAAACGAGGAGCAGAACACATCAGGCAGAGGCTTAGGAAAGCATCTCATGGTGAGCAGTCTGACAGGCCCCGAAGAGAAACAATGAAAACCCTGTGCTTGAGTCACTGAATACTGGAGCCAGTATAGGAAAATTTAGTGGAGGGACCAAGCTTTCCCCCAAAGGAGGGAAATGGAGAATTGGAAAGAGCTGAGGTCATCCCATCTCCAAATTTTGTGGTTCCAGAAGTTTGCAGAGCTGATGGCTTACACAGCACAGAACAGGTAAGACAGACAACTAACAGTTGCTATCAAACATGCCAGAGTGAGTCAACCCCACCAACACAGCTCATATAACAGCCTTTGGGCCCTGGGCTGCTAGGTCTGCGCTGAGGTGAGGTGAGAAACAGCTTGCAACAAGAAAAGCATCATGAGTATCTTCAGGAAAACTTGCAGCCCATGGAGCAGCCAGGATAACACAGGACCGCAAGGTTGCAACAGCCACCTTGGTGGCCTTTAGCCTTGGCTTGTTAAATCTCCAAGCTCAAATACTTCAGACAGAATTTATATGACAAGAAATTTACACTTCACATAATAAAAGTGTGATGTTTATGTGTTCTCAGGCAAGTTCTTTCAGTTATTTACTAAGTCTGAAACCTCAAAACCTCCTAATAGTTTAGGAAACTGCCCCAGTACCTCTGTACTGCTGGTCTGGTTGTTGTTTGGGAGCCACTTTTCTTTAGAAACACCCTTACGTGAGCTGGGATGAGGAAGAAAAGTTACAAAAACTCATTCCTTGAGTAATGTCAGCCTCGGTGCTTTACTTCTGCTAATGCCTGTAAAAACCCAGACAGATCATTAGTTATCTCACAAATCCCAGTACACACAAGACAACTTGAACACATGGTTCATCCATTAGAGACCCACCCTGGCTGCTGCATTCTCCAGCATGCTGGCAGATAAACACAAAGCAAAACCAACCTTCTGAGCCCTTCTGGATGTCTGGAAGGCAGCAACTGTCCATGCATGGACACCTAGCCTGAACAGAGGCTTGGTAGATAAGACGGGAGGTCTGTTACTCTTGTCAGAAGAGAAGAGAGCCCACCTGCCTGTTAAAACAAGGTATTGGCATCATGAAGAATTCTGATTTCAAGAAAATCCTGTCTGGGGGTTTAAGATGTGGTTTAGGGGTGTGTATTCTATTTCCTATCTATTAGAGGTGGGGTAGTTTTCTTCTTGTAATTGGGCAGTTTACCTCTTCCACAACCAATTCTCCCTCTGGGAAGATGTCTTCTGTTAATGGGCCATTGAGTCTCACTGCATGTCTGATAAAATCACAGCATCCTATTGTGAAATGCTTTACCCAGGGGGAGGAGCCAAGTATTCCTACCTGGATAGACTCTGAGATTTGGAACACCAGAAGCAGCCTTTTCCACTGGATTCCCAGGGGAAGACCAGGCCCATCTACACCACCACTGGATCTCCAGAGGAAAACTACACCCTTTTACAGGATCAATGCTTCAACGGAACCACATCTGTCACTCCAGAAGGACTGCAGCCACCATTTAATAACAGGTTGGCTCAAGGACTTAGTACGCTTTGGCATTATGATACTTCGTATTCTTTTTTCAATTCTGCTTATAGTGCTTGCTTACTACGCTGTGTGCAAAAAATAATTGAGTGTGCTTTTAAATCAGTCTGGCTTGTGCAAAAAAAAAAAAACAAACGGGGAATTGTTGAGAGTTTTTTGCAGATTGAGGAGTTTTTGTTAGACAATGGCCATATTCAGCCAATGCACAATCCAGCCTGCTTGTAATGATGGACAATGGTCATGTACACAAGCAATGAATAATGGACATATTCAGAAATAGGGTCGGTATATGCTTGAAAAAGATACAAGAAGAAGAGCCATCAGGACTCAGCAAGTTTGTCAGCAAGCTTGGGAAAGTAAAAAAAAAGTGAGTCATGGGTGGGCCAGATGACCACAGCAAGACGCGTGAAAAATCAGGTGATCCAATCAGCTAGGATTAACCTAGCTAGATGTATTAGCTAGAGACGTGTGGACAGTAGAGATTTATTATAAATATAGTCTTTTTAGGGATAATAAATTTGGCTTCACTGTATCATATTAGTTATGGTGTGATGTCCCTGAATCTCCACACCCCCCAGGAGGATGAAGTACAGTGAGTTTCTCTGTACTTCAATGCTGTAATCCCCATCTCAGCAGATGCAGAAAGAGGCCAGAATCCAGCATTTTGCGTGTGAATTTGGGGTCCTGGCCTTGCCCCAAAGGAAAGACAGGACGTTTCCTGCAATGTCTGCATGGAACAGCCAAAACAGATAGGGAAGTGTTTGCAGGGCTCCTGGGAGGGAATACTGGGGTTTCTGTCAGCAGGATCCTTGTGTAGCTTGAGGCTGGGCTGGGCAGCAGTTCCATCTGCAAGCTTCCATGTGCTGCTCTAGCAGCTGCTGCTGGGGACTCTGAGGGAAGAGGCCATGGGAGGGATGGAAATGCTGCATGGACAGCACCAGTCCATGGGGCCAGGAATAAGGAATAGGCTTTGCCTTCCTGGCTGGTGAAATGAGACTCCTTTAGTGCAAGAGGAGGCAAAGAAAAAGTCAAGTTCAACAGTTCAAGGAAAAATGTAGAAAACTGGAAGCCTCTCAAAATGCCACACACATTAATCTGTTAGCTCTTCACTGTCAGTCCTTGTAAAAAGCCTTTCCAGTTTTCCGTTGAATTCCAGGGCCCACAGCTGGGCTTCAGAGTTCAACTGATTTTTATTTTCCAGGTTTTTAAACACAGCTCTGGATTGGGTATCTCTTGTCCTTTGTTCTGCTCTCCTGAGATTGAAAAAGGTTCTGTGCTCCTTTGAGTCACATCTTGAGGGGTGGTTAGCAACCATGGAATCCTCTGGGAAAGCTCTTTATTGACTTCAGGGCCTGGCTGGAAAGCTCATCCTGAGGAAAAACTGTTCCAGATGCCTCTGGCCGTGTCCAGCACCTCACAGCTGAGTCCCTAAACACACAGGGTGGTTTATAGGGATTTATTTTCCCCTCCTGTTCACTTGGAGGTGTATTGGCGCTACAATGCCCAGCGTCTGGGAAGAATGATGTGCAGACCTCCATGATTTCAGAAGGCCAATTGATTACTTTATTACACTATATTATACTATAACTATATTACTAATTACTAATGAGAACTATCACTAACTGTTACCCGTGACTCCTGCCCAAGAGTCCCTCCCGAGAGTGCCAATACACACATGTGGATCCAATTGGTCAATGAATCCAAAACACCATCACCAGAATCTAATCAAGCAATCACCTCAAGTAAATGATCTCCAGAATACATTCCACATGGACACAAATACAGGAGCAGCAAATGAGTTAAGAATTGTTTTGATCATTCTTTTCTCTGCTTCTCTCAGGAGAATCCTGACAAGCTAAGTCTCTCTTACGGCATGTGAACACCACAGAGGTGATTTTGTGATCCTTCAAAGAAACATCTGACCAGCCCCTGTCCCCATTTCATTTTATTCTCTGTATTTTGGAGTTGGCCTGCTGGGTTTGACATAGAAATTGGTAGTGTCTACCTTTTCTTTCCTCCAGCCCGCAATTGCAACTTGTATTAAACACTGCAAATGACCTTATTTATCTGGAAGGGAAGATGTGAGGTGGAGAAAGTTAACAGGATTTGTTTTCATGAACCTTGTGATAGCAAAGAAAAATGATGTTTATAATTTTGGTGTGGTGCTGCATGTTGGAATTTGGGGGTTGTTTCTTCTTATTATTATTTATGAGTATTACTTTTTATTGTTAAGACTTTTAAATCTTAAACATTATTAACAATGGCTGGATGTAACTCACTAGGAAAATTCCCTTGCTTTTCCCACCGGAATTAAACTGTACAGTCCAAGCTGCCAGTGGATTCTAAAGATGGAAAATCCTATTAATGGTGGGTTTAGTGTGGTTTGGAGCTGGAGAAGGATCTCATCCCCTCCCAGAGGTGTCCCAAGCCTGCTCTGATACTAGGTCTGCACTCACAGCTCCTCTTGGCTGCCTTGCCCTGGGGACATGGTGGGACCCCTCTCCTGCCAGGGCTGCCTCATGGCCCCACAGAATCTCTCATGGCCCTTCATGGCTCTTCATTTCCAATCACATCTACTCATAGCTTATCACAGCCCTCATGGTGTTATAAGTTGGTAGTGGAAATAAACTACCACTCGTTAAGTTTAACCAATAGAGAATTTATTGATTCAGAGCAAGTGATAGCAAGCAAGTTCAGCACTGGGTGTAGCCAGGGAGTCACCACTCCACTAATGGCTCACACTCTACCCGACAGTTTGCAAGCTTTTTATATGTCCATTTTTCTTAGAGATGCAATTCTTTCGGTGTTCTCTGCGTCTGCGCCGATAGTTGCTAGGGGGTCTTTTTCTGCCTTCTGGTGGTCATTTGGAAGAAGGCTTCCGTCTTCTTCTTCAAGATCTTGATGACTTTGCAATAGTCTTTACTATTTATAGCCGTGTAGCTGCATATAGTTACTGTGAAAAACGCCAATCACTTGTTTTTAAAATTTTTAAAGTTTAATAGTAATAAAATAGTTAAAAAGAATAGTAACGCAATTAGAGTAATAACAATTTGGACAAATTGAATTAGGACAATATGAGACAATAAAAACAAAGAGTTATGGACGTCCTCCGGGTACCTTTTTCTGGGCATCACGAGCCCAAAAAAGGACACCGGTTAACAAAGGATTAACCCTTAAGAACAATAGCCCGTTGCATATTCATACACTTCATACATGATGCATAAATTCCATTCAAACACAGGATTCCATCTGGTCATTGTCAACTTCCTTCTAATCCTAATAGCGCCTTCGAGGTGGGAAGAAGTTCGTTTCTTCTGATAAGAAGACAATAAATTCCCTTTCTCTGAAAGATTTAGGTGTCCTGTGGCTGCTATCTCGCTGCAAGCCCTTTCTGTTAAACAAAGCATCTTACATAGCATAGTTTCTATTTTAACAATTTTTATAACTTAAAACTATATTTAACACAGTACTTAAGAGAATTAATACAGCATAACTTTCTAACACAACATATATAATATTCATTTTAATATTTGCAAAAAGCCAATCATAAAATGCATGCATTTTTCACAGTTACATATTGCATATCTAACCTTTCAACATACTAGCTTGTGATATATTGTGGTTTAAGCTTTATGACATTCATTTTCCAACATCTTAGCCCATTATATTTGTTTTGTGGTTTATCTATTCTTGGCTTCCTCCTTTTCACAGACTTTAGCAACTTGATGAACAAACTTGAGACATTAACCCATTACAATGGCCCCTCTTGGCCTCTCACAGCCCTTCATGGCCCCTCACTTTTACTCACAACCCCCACACTCCCTCATGGTCCCTCAGCTCATGGCCTCTCATAGCCCCTCCCAACTTCCACAGTCCCTCATGGCCCTTCATGGCCTCCCACAGCCCCTCACAGTGTGTCATGGCCCCTCACAGCCTGTCAGAGCCTTCACAGCACGTCAGGGCCCCTCACAGCCCCTCATGGCTTTCAGAGCAGCTCAGGGCCACTCACAGCCCCTCATGACCCCTCACGGCCCTCATGACCCCTCACAGCACCTCATGACCCCTCACAGCCCCTTGCAGCCCCAGGCACAGGGCTCTTCCCAAAGGAGGAGGAATTGGGCCCTGCTTGTTCTTTAATTTCTCAGCGACAAGTAAAGAAAGGCTGAAATAGAACCTTTCTCCAGCGTTTCCCTCTGGGTTAATTGAAGGCTGAAGCTCTGTGCTGGCCCCGGCCCCAGTGCCACCATCCCTGCAGCCGCCAGGCCTTTGCTGTCCCCCCGTGTCCGTTCCCTGTCCCCGAGTCCCGCCCGGCTCTGGCAGCAGCAGCAGCCGCAGCGCAGGGGGCGCCGGCCCGGCCCAGCCGGGGCTCCCGGCCAGGAGCAGCAGCAGCGCCGGCCCCTTCCCGCCTGCTCCTGCCTCGGCTCCCAAGGGCTTTTTCCAGCTCAATTCTAGACTAGAGCAACCAGCACCCACACACAGCCCTGAAAGCTCAGGGCTCGCCTGTGCTGCCCTGAGCCAGCCCTCAGAGAAAGAAAGGATCAGGTTCCAGCACTGTTTCCAGCAGTTTTACTCACGCTGAGGCGACAGCAGGAGGCTGTTGTTGTCTTTGCCTTGAGAATAGTAGATCATGGCTGCTCTTGTCCTTCTTCTGGTTGCCACCTGAATTTTATTAGCACAACTGCAATTGCGTCTTTCAATCCATGCTACCCACTGTGCTTTTGTGATGGTGAACTTGGTGTTTTTGTCACAGGCATCATGATTAGCAGATCGTGAAATGCTCTCAAATCTTTGAGCACTAAGTCGAGGGAATTAAAGCCACACTGGCCACATTCCAAGTGCTCAAACACAGCCCTGTCACTGGTGCTGTTGAAATAGAATCAATCTACAGAGGCCGTCACAGAACCTGAGCCTAGCCCAGGATGATCCCAGAGTGTCCTGGAGATCCTTTCTCTGCATTCAGTCAGGGTTGCATTCCCCAGCAAGTCCTGGTACCAGTCTCCTATTTTCTTGTGTCAGAACAGTGATAATGAAAACTTCACCAATAGCACAACTGCCCAGCCCACAAGGAAAAGAAAGGACAAGTTGTCAGGTAATCCAAACATTTGTCCTGCTTTGCTGCAGAAGTCGTGCTGTACTCACAGTGTGGAAAGCCAAGAGGAGCTGCAGGTGGTGGCACCTCTTGTGACAGAAGCTCAACTTTGTTCTCCAGGAAAGGTTCTTGAAAAGAGCAGACAGGAATGTGGAGAAGATTCCTGGGAAACTGAAAAAAGCTTGCCAGAAGTGAAATGAAAATGGAATAAAACAAGCCGAGATGTTTTCCTCTATTTATTTATATGCTCCCCTTTTCCATGTTACACTACTCCTCCATCCCGTTAATTACAAATGGATCTCACCTCTAAGTTCTATGACTTAGCAAGTTTTAGATACACTAAAGTACCATGAGCTACACACAGTTTGCCTTCCCTGTTTTTCTTGGAAAGCAATGCTGGATACACAAGTGCAGTGCTTGGGTTGGGAACAAATCCTACAGCCAGGGAATGTGCCTCGACAGTGGCTGAGCCTCAGCAGGGACAATGCACAGCAATGTTGCTATGCTCAGTTTCCAGGGAACCATCCCAGGAGCAGTTGCTGAGGTCAGAAGCAACCCCAGCCACCACCCTGCTCCAAAGCCCCTTGGGCAGGAGCCAGCCCTGGCTCTGTGTGTCAGGAACCAACAGCGCTGGCTGCAGGGACCCCAGGGAGGGTACAGAAATGCTGGGTGAGAAATGCTGGGGGAGACAGCAAGATGAGCATGGGCAGCTGGCCAGGGCAGCGTAGCAGCACACACAGCGTGGCACAGCCTGCAGGACAGATGGCCATGTGCTGGGCAGGACTGGCAGGGCCACAGGCACCCAGGGCTTTGTCCCCGGGGCTCGGGCAGTGCCTCTGGAGACCCCACAGAAGGAACTTTCTTTTGAGGGGCTGCACTTTTGTCCTCCCTCACCCCTCTCTGAGGAGGCTGGCAGGGGTTGCAGTTTTTGGACATTTGTCCTTGCCCCTCACATTTCACTGCCCCACAAACAGCCTCGAGCCACTCATGAGGGACAGGCCCTGCTGTCCCAGGCCTGGGTTCAAGGCTTGTCCTTTCTGCTTCCTCCAACCAAGCCAGGGCTCAGCATTGCAGTTCCCTGCTCAGAGCCTTTGGCTCCCTGCAACCCTGGCCTAAAGCACCTGCTCTCACCAGTCCCTGGGGAGGCTTTGGCAGTCCTTGCCCTCAGTGGGGCTCATTGATGCTTCAAGGGACTTGGAGTTTTGCTGCTGACTCCTTGAGCAGCTTCTTCAACCCTCCCTCAGTGCCTGAGGATCCTAGACTCAGCCCCTAATCCACCATGGGGCTAATGAAAATACAGAAAGCGCTTGGTGGGTCTTTGTCTTCCTTCAATTATCTTCAAGTCTCCAGGGCTTGTGCAGCTGATTGGAGTCAGTTTGGAGTTCTGTTAAGGAGGAAGATTTCAAAGTGCACATCATGACTTTTTTTCTTTAATCAAGTGAGTATTTCTTTACTTTTCAGTTCAGAGAAGAGGGGATAGAAGCATTCCCCAGGTGATCTTGATGCTGAATGTCTGCTTAGGAGATCTGGGCATGTAGAAGAATGAGCCCCTTGTGGGCTGACCCTGTTTGGACAAGCTGCTCCTCACCCCCAGCCCCACCATGTCTGACATTTCCCACCCTGGAGTCACATCCCTGTGCTCTGCATCAGAACCTTGTCTCCTGAGTTCTGCAGCTTCATGTCCCAGCCCATTGCACCATGTCCCACCTGCTCTCCTCAGGGCTGTGCCTGCACACAGTCCTAGGAGAAGTTTTCCTGTTTGTAAGGAAGGAATGGAAAAGCCTGACCAGGTTTCCTAAACCACAAACCCCACTCAGGAACCACATGCTCAGTACAAGCTGCCTGGAATGGTGTCACCTCTCTACAATGATCTACAGTGACCAGAAATGATCTCTGTAAGCAGAATTCTCTCAGTCTTTCAGCTGAATTCTGTGTCCCTGTCCTTTTCCCAGGATCTCTGTTGCAGATGGGAGCTGCTGGTGCCATCCTCACCTTTAACCTCTCTTTTGAATGCAAACAGATGTTCCCAGGTGTGTTAAGCAGGTTTTGCTCAATGTTTCTACAAAACTTTTGTGTTCCTCATGGAATGAAGGGGCCATTTTGCCACTGAGGAGGTGACATGGAAGCAAGGAGTCAGTTGTGACACTGGGGTCCCATGGAACCAAGGGGCCATTTGTAACATATCAGGGCCATGTGGATTCAGTGGTCCATTGTGACACTGTGGATCCAAGGAGACCATGGAGGCACCCCCAGAACCTCATGGAACTCAGGAGTCCATTGTGACACAGTGGGGCTGCATGAAGCTAATGGTCCATGGTGACACTGCCCATCCAAGGAGTCCATTTTGACACTGTGGAAGCTCATGGAGCGAGGTAGGCTATTGTGACACTGAAGAACTTCATGACACCAAATATCCATGGTGACACAGCAGGGCATCGTTGGAACCAAGGAACCAAGTATGGAAAGTCATGGAACCAGGGGCCATTGAGGCACTGCAGAACCAACAGAGCTGCTGGACCTTGTCCCCGGTCCCTGCACACTTTCCTTGGGAGGCACGGCAGGACCAAAATTGATTCCCTGGGAGCCTTGGGAATGCCCCTCTGGGATCTGTGACACACTCTCGCAGGGTCTGGAATTCCAATTCCCAGCAATGAGAAGATGTTCCTGGCCTTGGAGGCAAAGCTCTTAAGAAGGAGCCAAAAGCCAAGTGGAGCAAGATCTTACAATGACATTTCACTGCCAGCCTTCATAACTCCATCCCGTGGTGTTTTTAGCTCATGGATTGGGAATTAAATCAGGGGAGGGTGTTTGATAGGAGCTGCCTGGGTCAAGAGAGACTCTGTGAGAGAAACAGAGCGGCAAAGAAAGGCAGGAAAGAAAGCACACAAACAAAATCAGCTGAAAAGGTGGCACTCTGAAAAACAAACTCTAACTGATATAAAATTATTGGGACAGAAATCAACAATTCTGTAAGTTTTCTGTACTATGAAAATTCATCCCACCCACCCAGACCCATGCAATCCTGATCCCATATCGTCAAATTTGGATACCAATTCTCCTAATCTCCTTCCAACCCCATCTCACCCAGGTGGCTATGGAATCAAGTAATTTTGGGAGGGGATTGAAATTTTTTGAGGCGGGAGCAAGGCATTTTGAGGTGGGATTGAGCCCTTTTGGCGTAAGATTGAGTTGTTTTCAGTGGGATTGAGTAGTTTTTAGATGACAGATCAATCCATCTTGGCTTTTGGAAAGCAAAGAGATGGAGACCACCACCTGAAATCCCCCAAGAACCCACAAATCCTCCAGAATAGGTCCCAAACCCCTATATTCCCCCTCAAATACCGGTGAAATGGTGGGATGTTAGACAGCTTTGACGAATTATTTTTAGTCCTGTTTCAGGTGTTTTTAAGGAGTGAAGATAAATCAGAAGAAAATTAGGGCCAAACCAAAAGGGTAACCAGACAGATATCTTCCCAACATGGATCACAGGGAATGTGGCTCACGAGGGCTCTGACCAATGTGGGTCCTTCTATGAGGAATGTTGGAGCAGTCCATGAAGCTATTCCCACAGTCAGGGAACTCGCAGGGCTTCCCTTACCAGTGGCTCCATTGGTGTCTGGTCAAGTGACAGCTCCTGGAGAAGCTCTTCCCACACTGGGGGATACTTGTAGGCCCGTTTCTTGGGGTGGATCCTGTGGTGGTGGATCAGGTTGGATCTCCAGCTGAAGCTCCTCCTACATTCCCCACACTCATAGGGCCTCTCCCTGGTGTAGACGCGCCTGTGGGTGATGACTTGGGAGTTGTGTTTGAAGCCCTTCCCACAGTCAGGGCAGCAGAAGGGCTTCTCCTATATATGAATCCTCTGGTGCAGGAGGAGATGGGAGCTGCTCCAAAACCTCTTCCCACACTGAGGACACTCACAGGACCTCTCCCCAGTATGGATCCGCTAGTGACGGATGAGGTGGGAACTGCAGCTGAAGCCCTTCTCACATTCCCTGTCTCTGTCCCCCAGTATCCCCCCAGTCAACCTGGAGCTACAGCCTCTACCAAAGGATGTTACACAAGATCAACCCTATAAGCTCTCATAGGGAAAAGGGGCCAGGGCTGTCACCAGTGATGCCTGAAAACTAGGCAAGAAAACAGTATTCCATAGTATAAGGCCTACAAAGCAGGTATTAGTTTATTCAGCGCCAGGAGTGAGGGGGATAGCTCCACCACAAGCTCACTCAGCCGCTCTTTGCACAGTATAGAGTTAACATTAATCAAATTATATTAAACAGCTCCATGTTATATATCTATAATATATATTATAATAAGCAGCTCTACGAACCAGCCTCTGGGCTGACTGACAGAAGCTCACAGCCAATGGGAGCTCTCCTAAAATGCAAGCATTTGACTGGTTAAGAGTCTGTGTGTCGCTTTCAGGTTTCTCTTTGCTGATTTATGACCGGAGATAGCTCAGGGATGCCACTTGCTCGGTTTCTCGGCTGTCTAGGCTGTTTAGGTGGCCTGGAAAGGCCCAGGGATGGCCTTGAAGAGCCGACGCTTCAAAGGACGAGGAGAGACTTCTGATCTTGTCTCGGTCTCGGTGTTTATTAATTGTTTATCTAAAAGATTTTCTTTCAGCCCGACAGAGGTCTGCACAGCAAGCCAGCCATGGGCACACTCTGCAAGCCCTCGGGGCGGTCACTTATCTTTATAGCCGAAGTTACGTGTACAATATTTATAATTTTTCCCCAATACCTTCTACCCTTATTAACCGGTGCACTTCTAGTAATAACCAATCCCAAAATGCGACCATCACCACAGAAGATGGAGGCCAAGAAGAAGAAGAAGAAGAACAGGACACGCCCCAATTCCTCCATCTTACTTCTTTAGACCCCCCTGTACCAAAATCCTAAACCCTGTGTTTTACACTCTAATTAACTTATCCCTTCACCATTCACCCAGTGAATTCCTCCCAGTCCTCATACAGGTGTCGTCTCCTGTGTGGGATCAAAGTCCAGCCACCAGACACTTCTGGCAACATTCCAGGACTCCCGAGCCCCCCAGGGGTGGTCTCGGCCACTCTGCACCTCCATCCTGAGGTGCTGAGATCCCACATCTGTGGGGCATAGAGTTTAGACCAATGTCCGTGAAGCACCGGGAGTTTTGAATAGTCTATTAAGGGTGTTGGAGACAATAAATGAGGCTGCTTGTCTAAGGAAACACAAGTGAGTCTGTCTTATGTTACGTCTCAAGCATAGGAACACCACGTCACAGGTGGTGCCACAATGTGACGATTAACAGTCCAAGGACCCGAGGAATTGCGAAGAGACAGAGCGAAAAGCTGAAAAAGAAAGAGGCTGGAAAGAGCCCAAAAATAGGCAGCAAAGGCTGCAGGTGCTAATTTTGCAATAAAGGTTGTGTAAAATCACAGTCAAAGGGCTGTGTGGAAGAGAAACCAGACAAAGCTAGAAAAGGAAGAGGCTTAAAAAAGCCTGGAAGCTGCAGCAAAAGCTGCAGGGATTAAGTTTTACAACAGGTTGCAGAAAATCACAGCCAAAGGGCTGAGTAGAAAGGAAACTGGAGAAGTTGAAAATTGGAGAAAAACCCCACGGGAGACATGGGAAACCTTATCTTTAAGCAGGAAAATCCCATCTTAAAGGTATGGAAGGCTTCCTTTATGGCATGGGACATAGATTGTGCACTAATTAACTGGTTGGAATGCTACAGACTTAAATTAACTAAAGACACTGCTTTTGACTCTAATATCTGGAAACATACAGGTATAATTATCCTGTGAGGAGCATCCAAAGGTGATGAAAATGCAATAAGAGTTATAAAACCATGGAGGCAGGTTTTAGATTTAATAAGACTAATAAATACTGAAAAATATGGAGAAGAAAACACACCGGAGGAGTTTTCTGGGGGAATGCGGACCTTTCAAAGCCCGAAGAGCACGTGGCCTAATACAGGGGCCGGCCATGCCGCCTCACATGGCCGGGCTGCACTGAATAACCCCCTACATCGGCATTGCCTCTGGAAGAACCATCCTCCGCAGCCCCCCTGCACAGACGGGCACCGCCGCGCAGAGAGATGGAGGGGGCGTCCCGAGCAGCAGCGGGGACGCGCCCAGGCTAAAGTGCCATGGAGAGCTGGGGCGTCCCACATCCCACACCAGTCCCTCGAAAATATTTCCCGACTCCCGGAGCTGTTGCTGGGGCTCAGACTTCGCCGCCGCCGCCGCCTCAGGGACGCAGCCTGTGACCATGACTCAGCCTGACAGGGTATCTCCCACCGAGTAGACGTGCAAGGCCAGCCCACACTGGGATGTGCTGCCGGCGGGGCACCCTCTCCGCGACTGTAGAAAATGACACGACCCTGGGGGGTGGGGAAATCCCAAGAAGCAGTGAACATCCCCAGCCTGTCTGCGCCGCGACTGCTGGCAATGCTCAGGAAGGCGGCGGGATGATGACCACCATGGTTCCAGCAGGCTGTGCAGCCTCAACAGCCCCGAAATATCATCCGGTCACCGGGACCGCCGCCCCACCATCCTCGCTGGGGCTACCCGCATCCCCATCCAGCCTGCGTCAGGGGGCGGGGGCCCGCACCCAAGCCGAAGCCCAGAGAACACAGCCATGCCTCCAGCAGGCGAGGTCCTACCCCAGTCCTGCCTCCATGGGCGGCTCTGAGAACGTCACCACTGAGGACTGCAAGCGCAGAACCCGGGAGTAGCGCATGGGAAAAACCTTTGCGGGGACGTTGCCCGCCTAAAAGCAGTGGAAAAAGACATGCAGAGATTTGGTGCTGTGGGAGCAGAAACAATTGAGTCTGCCCGAAGAAATGGGTCGGACACATGGGATAACTGTCTCAAAGCAACTAAAAACAACACACTCTTTCATCCAGCCCAGTGAGGGAAAGCCAGCTTTCCTCTACAAATGGATGATGAAGAAGAAAATAGGCACCAAGTTTCCACCTCTCAAGAGCCTCACAACCACTTTACCCCCTGATAAATCAGGGTTGTCATGTTCCAAAAACTAATGGAAGAACTGAGGGGTTCTCACTTACAAAACTTATAAAAATGTGCAACTGTTTGTGAGATATGCCTTGGAGCTCATAGTACAATATTCATTGTGGATTTTTTGGATTGTTAGGACCAAAATCAGTATCCCTATAGTTAGTAAAGTGTTGTATTTCTGTCTCAAACAATTATTGCTGTTCATCAAGGAATAATTTAGTGTGTGTGTTATTATGTATCTTTTTAATACTCCAAGTAATTATTATTGCATTGTTTCAAGAAGGATGAGTAAGATCCAGGGGATATCCGCTATGATACTCATAACAAAATCAATTTATCATAGGCAAATTTCAATTACAAAGTTCTTTAACTGAAGTTCTACCACTTTTCATAATTTTAAAACTTAAAATTCATCTATTCTGGGCATTGGGCTTTTCTTTAAGGGATAAATGGGTTGCACTATTATTCTTGTTAAAATTCTTCTTGAATTAGATACTAATAAAGTTTTGTTTAAAAAAAAGGGGGGGAAGGGTGTTGGGGTGAGGGTACATCCCCTTCTTTGAGTCTTAGGTAAATAATATAATAGTACAATAACCCTATGATATTCAGCTACCAAAACCAACGGACATTACAAAGCCATGTAACCATAGCAAATAACTACCTCATAGAAATCTGAGACTTTAGAAATAACAGTTCATATAAGGACTCTGCTCATTTACTAATTGCCTTATTTGTTAAGCTTGTACCAAAGTTGAATGTTTCTAGGTTTTCTAATTTCAGTTCAGAATTAAGGTATAACTTACAGCCTTGTGTACAAACTATTTTTCATGTTTACTGACTGTTTTCTCTTTACAAATTGTTTTCTCTAGTAGTTAGACTTTCTTCAACAGTTTTAGGAGTTCCGTGGCTTCTTGTTGTTGTTAAAATAAGCTATAATTTGTTACCTAAACATTAAAAAATTCTTACCTATGGACTCTAAACCAGTAAACTGCACCTTCACTAATATGTAAGTCATGCAAATGAAAACCCTGCTGTTTCTGTTACCCTGTTTGCTAGGGACTCCTACAAATACATGACAGAGAATAGATCACAATTTTTAGTAAAGAAACAGGGTGAGATGTAGCATTAGCATTAATCAAGTTGTAATAAGCAGCCCAGCTCAGCTCCACGAACCAGCCTCTGGGCTGACTGACAGAAGCTCACAGCCAATGGGAGCTCTCCTAAAATGCAAGCATTTGACTGGTTAAGAGTCAGCGGGGCATAGAGTTTAGACCAATGTCCAGGAAGCAGCAGTAGTTTTGAATAGTCTATAAAAAAGGGTGTTGGAGACAATAAATGAGGCTGTTTGTTTGAGGAAACACAAGTGAGTCTGTCTTATGTTATGTCTCAAGCATGGGAACACCATGTCACAGCACAGAACTAGCTTTTATACTTAATGTCCACATTATATTCTCCTAACCTTCATATTGTAACATATTTTCTGATTACATGATTATGTAAGCACATGCACAGTTTCTGCACAAGATGGTCATCCACTTCCTGGTGGTCGTTTTGATGAGGGTTCATAAATCTTCGTGCTTGAACTTTTCACCTCTATTTTCTGTATATGCTCAATAAGATTATCTGCTCAAATAGTTTGTTCTGCTAAATTTGCTGATTTCTAAAGAGGCTTCATTCACATACCCTGTTACAAAATAACTACTTCTTTAGCATAGCTTTTTGCATAGCTCAAGCATTATCTTGTTGCCTAGGCATCAAAAGGAAGGAGGGAGGAGAGGGGCTGAACTGAAAGATGATGGGACAACATTATCTTGTTGCCTCAGCATAATTTGCAGAATCACATGCCCACATAAGAGTAGGAGTTACCCCCTGTTGGACCTCAGGACTGAATAAATGATGTGCTCTTTAACACAGAATTAGTGTTAAGGAGTCTCATTCTGATAATTCGGAGATTTGGTGGCAGTGGGGCCTCATGGAACCAAGAAGTCAACTGTGACACTGTGGAACCTCACGGACAAAGGCTCCATTGTGATGCAGCAGAACATCATGGAACCAGGGACACCATTGTGACACAACGGAGCCTCATGGAACCACGAACCATTGTGACATAGTGGGGCTACATCCAGCCATGGCGCCATTGTGACACTGCAGATCCAAGGAGACCATTGTGACACTAAGATATCTCATGGAACCCAAAGTACATTGTGACAGAGAAAGGCTTCATGGAACTAAGGGTCCATTGTGACACAGCAAGGCCTTGTGGAACCAAGGAGACCATTGTGTCACAGTGGAGCCTCATGGAAGGAGGGGTCCATTGTGACAATGTGGATCCAAGGAGACCATGGTGAAACTGTGGAACCTCATGGAATCAATGTGACCATGTTATACTATGGAGCCTCATGGAACAAATGGTCCATGGTGACACTGCAGAACCAAAGGGACTGTTTTGACATTATGAAACTTCATAGAACCAGAAGTCCATTGTGGACCAGCAAGGCCTGAGGCAACCAAGGAACCATTGTGACACTGTGCAGCCTGATGGAACCACATTCCACTGAGACACAGTGGGGCCACGTGGAGCCAAGAGGCCATTGTGACACTGAGGATCCAAGATCATTGCGACATTGTGGGACCTCATGGAACAACAAAGAGTAGTATGACACAGAATCACCGAATTAATGAGGTTGGAAAAGATCTTTGAGATCATCAAGTCCAACCTATGACCTAACATCAACTCATCAACTAAACCATGACAGTGAGTGCCACGTCCAGCTTTTTTTAAATGCTGCCAGGGATTCTTTGAGTGAAGAATTTTTTCCTGATGTCTAACCTAAACTCCCCCTGGTGCAGTTTAAGACTGTGTCCTCTAGTTCTGTTGGTGGCTGCCTGGGAGAAGAGACCAACCCCCACTTGACTACAACGTCCTTTCAGGTAGCTACAGAGAGTGATAATGTCTCTTATCACTGGAGACCATTGTAGCCATTGGGGCCATTGTAGCATGGCAGGGCCTCATGGAATCAAGGGGACCACATTGACAGTGTGGGACTCTGTGCGACAAAGGGGCCGTTCTGACACCATGCAACCAAGGAGACCTTTGTTACACTACAGAACGTCGTGGAACCACGGAGGCCATCGTGACACAGCAGGGCTTCATGGAACCATGGAGACTATTATGACACTTTGAGGCCTTGTGGAACCAAAGGACCATTGTGCCACTGCAGGGCCTCATAGAACCAAGGGCATAATAGTGACACTGTGGCATTCCAAGGGACCAAGGGGGCATTCTTACACTGCAGAACCAAGGAGACCATTGTTACCCTGTGGGGCATCATGGAGCTGAGGATCCACTGTGACACAGCATGGCCTCATGAAACCATGGAGGCCATTTAACAGTTCGAGGCTTTGTGAAACCAAAGGGCCATTGTGGCGTTTCAGGGCATTTTGGAACCAAAAAGAACCTAGTAACACCATGGGGCTCAATGGAACCAAGGGGCCATTGTGACACTGTGGGGTCTCATGGAATCAGTGGTCTGTTTTGACACTGCATGGCCTTATGGAATCATGGAGACTATTCTGACACTACAGATAGTAGTCTCCATTGTGGGGCCTGTTGGAATCCTGGAGGCCATTATGACAGTTTGAGGCCTCGTTGAAGGGGCTCTGCAGGACCTCATGGAAGCAAGGAGACTCTTCTGACATTGTGAGTCCCTATGGAACCAAGGGTCCATTGTGATACTGTGGTACCGAGGAGACCCCTGGGACACTGCTGGGCCCCATGGATCCAAGGGAACAGGTAACAGGTCTGGTTGGTTTGGCCTGACTGGTCCAACTGCCTTTGGCATTTCAAGGGTTTCTTCTCATATGCCCCTGAAAGAATGGGGTTCTGGGCTTTCCTTCAAATGGAAAAGAACTGCCCTTCTCATTCAAGCATCTATGGATGAAACCGGATTCTGCCTCTAAAATTGCCTATATCCAAAGATAGCTCCCTGACAAAAGCCGCCAGTACCAACAAGCCTGGCTGCCCTTGGCTTTCTGAGAGCTGGGTCTCACCTGCCTTCAAACACTGGTGCTCAGTGTTTTCCTTCCTAAGGAAAAGAGCCGTCCCTCCTGCCCAGATACCCATGGCCAAAATTGGTATTTCTCCTCCAAAATTCCATATATGCAAGGGTTTTTTCCAGACAAAAGCTGCCAGGACAAATAGGTCTAACTGGCCTTGGCCTCTGGTGATCACTTCAAACCTGCTCTGAGACATTGGGGCTCCATGTTTTCCTTCCTATAGGAAAGAACCATCCTTCTCCAGGTGCTCATGGTTGAAATTGGGATTCTGCCTGCAAAATTCCATATAACCAAGGATTGCTTCTAGACAAAAGTTACCAGGACAGATGGGTCTGGCTGGTCTTCGCCTCTGGTGGCTACTGCTCAGCTGCCCCTGAAATACTGGGCCTCTATTCTTTCCTTCCAGTGGAAAAGAACCATCCTTCTTCTCCGGGTGCCCATGGCCGAAATTGGAATTCCACATTCAAAAGCCCTTTACCCAATGATTGCTCCTAGGTGAAAGCTGCCATTACAGACAGGTCTGGCTGACCTTGGCCTCCTGAGGGCCGGCTGCCACCTTCCTTCCAAACACTGGGGCTCTGTGCTTTCCTTTCTATGGAAAGAACTATCCTTCTCCAGGTACAAATGGCTGAAATTGAGATTCGACATTCAAAATTCCATATATTCAAGGGTTGCTCCCAGACAAACCTGCCAGGACAGACAGGTCTGGCTGGCCTTGGCCTCTGGTAGCTGCCTTTCATCAGCCACCAGAAACACTGGAGCTCTGCCGTTTCTTTCCTATGAAAACCACTGTGACACAAGTCTTGTGAAATGAAGGAGCAATTGTAGCACTTGTGGAACCATGGAGACCATTGTGACACTTAGTTGCCTTGTGAAATGAAGAGGCTATTGTGACACTGCTGGGTACTATGGATCCAAGGGACCGTCGGGACACTGTGAGGCCTTGTGGAACCAAGGGGATCTGTTGGGCTGCATGGTCCCAAAGGACCAATGTGAAGCAGCAGGGTTTTGTGGAACCAAGAGGCCATTACAAGGCCTCATGGAGCCAAAGGGCTATTGTGATCCTGCAGGGCACTGTGGATCCACAGAGACCATTGTGGCATTGCAAGGCCCCATGAAATCCTGGAGACCATTGTGACACTGTGGGGCCCCAGAGAACAAAAGGGCCATTGTGATCCTGCAGGGCCTCTTGGAAGCAAGAGGTCATTGTGAAAAGTGAGAAGCAAGGAGAACCATGTGACACTGTAGGGCCTCACGGAACCAAGGGGATATGGAACAAGTCAGGCTGGCTTAGCCTCCTAGGGGCCACCTGAAAGGTCTGGCTGGTCTTGGCACGTCAAGGGCTGATGCTCATCAGCCTCTGGAGCACTGGGGCTCTGTACTTTCCTTCCTATAGAAAAGAACTGTCATACTCCTCCAGGTGACCATGGTGAAAATTGGTACTCCCCCTACAAAAATGCCTATATGCAAGGGTTTCCCCCAGGCAAAAGCTGCCAGCACAGAGAGGCCTGGCTAGGCTTGGCCTCTGGTGGCCACCTCTCATCTGAAACACTAGGGCTCTGTTCCTTCTTTCCTATGAAAAACAACAAGCCTTCTCATCCAGGGGCTGTGGCAAGAATTGGAATTTGGTGCCCAGAAATCCATATAACCAAGGATTGCTCCCAGCAAAAAGCTGCCAGGGGAGACAAATCTGGCTGGCTTGGCCTTCTGAGGGCTGTCTCTCATCTATCACCAAGCACTGAGATATGATGGTGTTCACAGGGGTTCTCGGATGAGGGAAGAGATGAGAATGTTGACTCCATGTTTCAGAAGGCTTGATTTATTATTTTATTATATATATTACATTAAAACTATACTAAAAGAATAGAAGACAAGGTTTCATCTCAAAAGGCTAGCTAAGAATAGAAAGCAAAGAATGATAACAAAACTTCTGTCTTGGACAAAGAGTCCGAGCCAGCTGACTGTGATTGGCCATTGTCAAGGTTTGACACTGGCACACTGCCAGTGCCCCTATGAGAATACCCTCTCCCTGGTGTCTGCTGTGAGATGTGACCAGGAATAAGCAAAGCAGGCTCCTACTTAGAAATAAAGAAAACTTTATTAACTAAATTACAAGAAAATAACTAAACTACAAGGAAAGAAAAAAATGCATAAGGAAAATGAAAACCTTACAAAAGCATTTTCCCCCTCCCCTCACCAAATTCCAATGCAATACATCTCCCAAATCACCAACTCTTGGTCTGGCACCACCCTTTAGAATACTCAATCCTCTGTTCATCAAGAGGAGAAGGAGTCCTTCTTTGTGCCATGGGCTTCTTGTCACATGTGGCACCACACAGAAATCATTTGCCATCATGACATCTTCCTTCCATGCCCAGTGCTCTCACCACTGCGCATGGACCAGGGCTGCTTCCAGGGTTTCCTCTTTTAAGGATGCCTCGTCCCACTCAAAAAAAAAGGCACAGTCTCAACTTTGGGACATCTGTCCCCCCCATATTTTTTCACCCCCAGGGGCTGAGGGGTACCCACACTGAACCCTCCTGGCTCTGGGGCATTGTCCCCCCTGGATGCAGTCACTGTATCACAAGGAAACATGGCTCTGTCCATAGCTATACAAAAAAGAGTCCAGCAAAAATGCCACTCCATCTTCTCTATTCCTCCAGCATCTCTCTCTCTGTCCCAGACCTTCATCATTTGCCCATTTCCTTCTTAATCCTCTACTCTTATCTCTCTTCTAGGAAGGGTTAATGTTCTGTAAAGTTTTCATTGTCTACAAAGGATTAAAAGCTCCTTCAAACGGCTGGACTCCTCGCTGCAACACCCCCCCCCCCCCCCCCCCCCGCCTTCGCCTCAGGCCAAGCCCTGCCGGCAGCACAAGATATCAGGTTTCAAGATAACAGTCCCCAGCATGGCTCTCTCCTCTCTCTCTCTCTCCCCCCGAGGTGGGGGTGGGGGGTGGGGGAATGGGCTGCCCGGTGCCTCCCGGTACTTCTTTCTTCCACACTTGGGCCCCTCAGGGTCAGGCCTACCTCTTCTGGGCCAGGTGGCTTTCCCCTCCCCCGCTCAGCAGTCCACTGCTGTGCAGGACAGGTCTGACCTGCTCCCCTCTCTGTAAATCCAAAGAGAACCTTTGCCGGGAGCCCTGCTTTTAAACCTGTGTTCTCAGAGGCGGATCCAAATGTCTCAATGGCCACAATCAGGTGCCAATATTAAAATCTGAGCACCCATTGGTTTGACTACAGCATCCCAGAAATCCCATTTCCGGTCAAACCCCCACAGCCATTAATTACAAACGAACCAACATGAGCCAATCACAGATCCACCTGTTGCATTCCACAGCAGCAGATAACCATTGTCTACATTTTGTTCCTAAGGCGTCTCAGCTTCTCAGGAGGAAAAATCCTAAGGAAAGGATTTTTCATTAAAAGATGTCTGCAACACCTGCGACATTGAGGCTACATGTTTGCCTTTCCATGAAAAAGAACTCCTGGTCTTGTCCAAGGAGCCTTGGACAAAATTAGGATTTACCTCCCAAATTGTCTCTCCAAGTGTTGCTCCCAGGTAAAAGCTGCCGGGACAGACCAGTCTGCCTGGCCCTTGGCCTCCAGTGGCTGTTGCTTATCTGCCCCTGAATCACTGGGGCTCTGCTTTCCATCAGATGGAAAAGAACTTCCATTCTTTTAAAGGCATCCATAGCCGAATTTGGAATTTGACCTCCCAAATTCCATCTATCCAAAGATAACTCCCAGACAACAGTAGCCAGGACAGACAGGTCTGTCTGCCTTGGCCTCTGGTGATTTTCTTAAACTGTGAGCACAATGTTTTCATTTGCCAACACCTTGGAGAGGGCCCAGAGATCTCCCAAGGTGAGGTTTTGAGTCCTCAAGCACATGACTACTATATAGGGACAAAGGAGCACTGTGCTTAGAGAAGTGGAGACTGAGGACAGCAGAGGAGAGTCCTGGGAGTACCTGAAGAGTGGTTTCAGAGATGGTGGATCCCTTTGATATAGTAGAGAACAGCCAGAGAAAGAAATAATTAATACCAAGTGCAGCTGGGGGAGGTCCAGAGTAGACACAAGGAGAAGGGAATTTCTCTCCCAGGGCAGTGATGTGGAGCAACACATTCCTCAAAAGGAGCCTGGAGCAGCCCAAAGCTTTGTGTGTCCAGGCAGAGGCAGGCAGGAGGCAGAGCTGTCAGCAAAGGAAGGGCCCAGCCAGATGGGGCAGCCGGGGGATGCCGACAGCCTGCAGGGACAGTCATCAAACAATTTCGAGAAAATTTCTGGAATGTCTTGGCCACAGCCCTATTGAACAACTTGGGCTGAGGCTAAGCTTTTTTTGCCTCTTCAATGCTTTGAGTTGCTGCCAGCTCTTTCAACCCTTTTTATTTAATTTTTTCTTTCTTTTTTTTTTTTTTTTTTTTTTTCTTTTTCAGAAAGACCACCAGCAGCAGACAGCCTGAGGCTGGGTGGTGGCCCTGACCCAGGGAACCGATCCAAACAGCCCAGGCCCAGCCCGCCAGGTGGGCTCTGTGTTCTCATAGCCCGGCACCACACTGCCAATGCAATGGCAGAACAAGTGACCAAACGCTTCCTTCCCGCTGAACCACCAAGGCATGCTAGCAGTGAGGGAATAGAAGCTGTCCCAAGAATCTTCTCGGGTCTGGGAATGTTTGTTCTCCACAGCAAGCAAGCGATGATCGCTTCCCGCTGTGCCCTCTGCCTCTGCAATGCAAATGCAAAAGGTGTTCCTCCCATCTGCCTCCACACTCACCCCCTCTGGGCTGAGGACCAAAGGCAGAACTTTTGGGAGCCACCACCCCCTCTCCACTGGGGCATGTGAGGGGCAGCAGGGATTGCAACCTCCAAGGGGAAACCACCGACCAAACACCCCCCAACCCGCCAAGAACGCTGAATTTGAAAGCAGGCAGCCGGGCTGCACCCGCACTCAGCTGTCGGGCCATGCCTCCTCCACGGAAGGAGAGGCTGACGCCCTCTTCCCCTGTTCCAGCTCCTCCCACAGGGGCAGCCTTGGGACAGCCCGAAAAACTCAGGGGGGAAGACACACTGGTTGCAGGAGGTGCCGCAGCAGCTGCCGCTGGGGGTGGCGGGACCGCGGGCAGCTCCGAAGACGGTCCCGTGGGCTCGGGGCCGTTTTCAGCATCATCTTGAACTGGGACTGGTTCGGCGGAAGGTGGCGAAGCTGCTGGGGGGGCAGGAGGGGGCGTCGAGGCTGGAGAGGGTACATCCTCTGGTGGCCCGGAAGCAGCAGCCACGTCGTCTCCGGGTACCGGAATCTGCAGCGCAGGCACAGACGGCAAATGCGGTGGAGTCAGCATGGAATGCGGCAGGGGAGGCGGTGGGGACGGCGCCGGGTCGCTGTTTTCAGCTGCAACCTCCAGCATTGGCGCTGCGGGCGAAGGCGGGGCTGCCATGGCCGGAGCCCCCACAGGCTCTGCTGGAGCAGCGACCGCGGGTGGGGCTGCAGGGACCCACACGGGGTCGGCCCTTGGCGCATCCGCAGTGTCGCTGAGTGTGTTGCCTAGCAACACAGCTGCAGGATGTGGTGTTTCTGAGATCGCAGGCGGAGCTGCCGCCGCCGGAGCACCCACAGGCTCTGCCGGAGGGGCGGCCACGGGAGAGGCCGCGCGGGGAAGCGCCTGCACCCGCAGGGAGGGTTGTGTTAGCGTTCAAAAACACATAATCACGGGGGATTATATGCCGTGCTTTTTATTAAAGAGCTCTGGGAATCGGGGTATATTCAACCCAAATCTGATTCCGACCATACATCCGAAATGATCATGTTTTTATACTCCATCGTAATATAACTTTCATGTTAATTATTAAACTTATATTGTTCTATTATATACATAGATTTAGGCCCCTCTGAATTTCCAACATAATTTCTCATTATTCTTCTTATGGTTATATGATAATTATATTTAATTACTAAACAATCATCATATCTAACAATTATATAATTTATCACACTGCTTACGCAGGTGCAGTTGATCTGGGAAAACACAAAGCTTAACATTTTAGATTCTACCTTTAACTTTTTCCAGGGCTCCACTATCAGTTGGGGCGGCCCTGCGAGCTCGGGAGCTGGCCCCGTGGGCCCAGGAGGCAGGACCTTGGAGACCGATGCCGCCCTCAGCTCTGAGCGGCGGGGTGGGGCCTGCAGGCCTCCCAGGGGTAGCGCAGCCCACTCAGAATCCCCTGGAGAGCAACGGGTGGAGGCAGGGGGGGGGAAGACAGCTCCGTCTGAACATGCTCTGAAAATGCAGGAAAAAAAACTTCTTCGGCTGCGGACAAAACTTTGCCCCCCCACTGCAAGTCAGAGGGGCTCGGAAGCAGCAGATCATCCCCCTCCAAAGGGTCTTCTCCCGCTGGGGACTGGGGGGAATGGCGCCTGCCTCCTGCAAGCAGCAATCCAGGGAAAGGCAGCTGCTGTCCGTTTCAAGACCGGGAAGAGCGTCCCAAATGCTCGATAAATCCGGGGGTACACCAGTCCATGGTCCAAAACAGCTTGTTAAATTGATTCCATGCATTCCCATACGAACATATGAAGGGCATAGAGCACATTCGTAAAAAACCCATAGAACTTTGCCCATCAAAAAAACTCATAAAAATGTCTCTCCACCATGGGAACATTGTCCTCTTCACCCCATTTTTGCCAGAGAGCAATAAGTTTCTCCTCTGAGGGGGAGAAAGGAACCTCCACCTCGGTGGGGAGCCCCCACCACATTTGCAGCCACCATCTGCAAAGGACAGCATTGTCAGGAAGGGAAAAGTTAACAGTATGTTGTGACAGTGTCCACCAGGCTCCAGCAGGCTGCTTGGTGCTGCTGAGCTTTCCAGACATTTTCTCTGGAGGCTTTTCATAAGGTTCTCTTTGTGGTCAGCCTTGATGTGAACTCTGTCCAAATCAGGATCTTCAGTTCTTCAACTCCTGGCTAGAATTCACTGCTGTGGTCACTTGTGAGGTGACTTACAAGGGGATTTACACAAATGTAGCAATGCTCCTCTGGGGTCTCACCAATTGGTGAATTTCTCCCTCAGTCGAGGGTCACCATCTGTGACAGTGGTCACAGGGGTTCTTGGATGAGGGAAGAGACGAAAATGTTGACTCCGTGTTTCAGCAGGCTTGATTTATTATTTTATGATATATATATATTACATTAAAACTATACTAAAAAGAAATAGAAAGAAAGGTTTCCTCTCATTAGGCTAGCTAAGAATAGAATGGAATGAATAACAAAGGTCTGTGGCTCGGACAGAGAGTCCAAGCTAACTGGTCTGTGGTTGGCCATTAATTGTAAACATTCAAGATGGGCCAATCACAGACACACCTGATGCATTCCACAGCAGCAGCAAACCATTGTTTACATTTTGTTGCTGTAGCTTCTCAGCAGGAAAAAATCCTAAGAAAAGATTTTCACAAAAAGATGTCAGCGACATGCCTATTACACAGATGCCGTTGGGCATGCCCGCTCACTGCTGTGATTAGTGGGCAGACCCTGGAGACACGTGATTGCAAATGCCTGGATGCCAAAGCCAACATCATACCTGGAAGAAGTGGCGGGATGGAAGACCGCCAAGTTGCAGTGACACAAGCGTTGTCACCACCACTACTGGAGTCAGAGCAGCCCCTGGGATATATACCAACTAGGGATTTGACAGACACCTGTGGAGAGAGCCAGAACCGTTGCCCCTCTGTGGAACCCTGAAGGAGCTCCACTGTTGCTTGTGCTGTCGACGGCTACACCCAACCCGACCAGCATCTGGCAACAGGTAAAGCAAATTGCAGTCAGAAGTAGGGATTTCACAGAAGCAGACAAAATTGATGTGCCCCTATCAGGTGACTGAGAGCCTGGAGGCGAGACACTTGAAGTATACCCAGTACTAAGAGGCAGTGGACCTGTGCCTGATAAATATACACCCATCCAGTGGCCAGTTCTTTCCAAACTACAGCAGCTCATTGCCAAACATGATCTGGGGTCTCCTGTCATTGCTAATGTGCTGCAATTTTTAACCATTGAGGAAGTAACACCTTTTGATATCAAGCAGCTGGCAAAATTGATCTATACCCCATTTCAATATACATTTTTTGAATCAACATGGCAATGCAGTGCTGAACAGCAGGAGCTAAAAATCTTAAAGGTCTCACCACAAGACCCATTGTTGTATTGCACAAAATAGTTTATTTAGTTGTTGTTTTGCACTGAGTTTTGTGTTTTGTACTGAGTAGTATGTTTGTATCCTCTCTTATCACATGGTCTTCTCCCTCCCTGCCCTAAGCCCCAGTGGTAGTGGTTCATCCCAGGTTTACTCCTCCCTTGTCCCCCTCCTCACTTGTATCCCATTGGCTGTGGTTCTTTTCCTCTGTCCCCATTCCCTGAGTTTAAAATCTTCCGTTATCACACAATCAGTCTATTTTTCCTCTGGTTCTCTTGGCCTCCCTTGGACCCACTGGTTTGACTTACTGATTCCACAATAAAGCTGGGGGATTTTTGGTACCAAAGAGAAGAGCGCCTCGAGTCTTTTACTTTTGTTCTTGTAAGGCTGTGAGGGGCCAATGACTAGATGCCACAATACCCTGGCACATCCTTGCCTTCACATGACTTTAAAATCATATTGAAATGGACAGCTGCCAGGAGTTACTCAGTCCACAATCTTTACGAAAGATTTGTGGGAAGATCTGAGAGTTAAACTGTGGCATTGTATGATGAAGGGAGATAAAGTGGCTGCAGAAATGCTTCCCTCTTGGAGGGTGATTTTTGAGGTCCTAAAGGCCCAAGAAAAATCCCGTGTTAAGGGGATGCCTCTTGCCCTCCCTCCCTCTGTGGCACAGCCTCAATCTGAAGAGACTGTGTTCCCATTGTGTGGGAAATGGATTTGTAGAGAGTTCTCAGGGTCTGACAGAAGGCCCACAGAGTATGCATCCATATGCAAACTCTGAGACAAGAAATGCTGACTTAGAAATGCCATGGAATAGGACAGATATTGTTGAGAGAGAAATGAATCTAGAAAAAAGTTTCAAAAGATGGCCTTGCAAATAAGACTAGATACTTTGGAGAAATAGAACTATGAAAGATGCATTGTATTGGGACCCACAAGGGGTGGGTTTAGATGATTGGCTTTAAGGCATTTACAGCATGGCATGGCAAAAAGCTGATAGGCCAAGAAATGCTTATAGTGTACTGTAATTAAGAAATAGTTGGCTTCTGATTGTGATGGCATGAATTATAACATCTCTATTGTCTCACCCTTCTCATGAGACTGAAAATGGAATAAAAGTTTTTTAAATACCCCTCAGTTGCCCTGTCTCTGGGTCAGGAAAAGGGTATTGTCCCACACTCTTGGAACAGCCCATGGCCTCCCCCCTCTTACGAGCGAGAGGGACCCCTTGCAATCCATAGGGACATTTGCTGCTGGCTACTGCCTGGAGGACAGCAAGGATGATGGAGGGGACCTCTTTGACCCTGGACCTGTCAACTCTGAAAAAGAACCACATCTTTACTCCCTTGACCCTAATGATAATTTGGTTTGCCTGAAACAGCAAGCATTAGGGGAAGGAGAATTGGACATTGCCAAAAGAATTGTGGCACCTGTAATTTACTCAGGTCAGCTAAAGTGAACTGCCCAATGAGAATCACTGCCCTTTCCAGTGATTAAAGAGCTCCGATGGACAGTGACAGAGTATGGTATAGGCTCCCCGTACTTTGCGACCTTGTTATCTTCCGTTTTTGCTGCTTACATTATGACACTGAATTATTTAAAATCGCTTGCCCAGTTGTTAACTCCCACTCAATACGCCCTATGGGAAGTCAAGTGGCAAAAAGGACTTCAAGCTATCTTGATTAATTATGTAGGTCATGCTAATCAGGTGCTGGTGACCCTGACACTTAATCATCTCATGGGAACAGGGCCCCACATAGACCATGCTGCCTAAGTCCCAGACTGCCTGGGGGAAGCCCTTGATTCTGTCCATTAGGCAGCGCAGCTAGCCTTTCTTAAGGTCCCCGATGCACAGGAGTCACAAAAGGCATTTATAACTATTGTGCAGCAGCCTCGAGAACCATACATACAATTTATTGACCACCTTAAGCAAGCACTAGAACCTCAAACTGATCATCCTCAGACTTACGAAATTTTGATTTCAAAACTTTGCCTAACCAGGACGCAAACTTAACTGAAATGATTGAAGTGTGCAACTGCATTGGCAGAGTGGAGCATGAATATGAGGCTATAGCTGCAGATTTTGCAGCCCTTAGGGGCTCCTCTGGAACTTCAGGAGTTTGTTTTAGCTGTGGTAACCCTGGCCACCTTAGAAAAGACTGCTTTGCTCAGACAGAAGCTAAGTCTAAAGCCCCTGATATATGCCGACCGTGCTGTAAAGGTCATCACTCTGCTAACCAGCATCACTCTAAGCATGATTCTGAAGGTTGCCTGATCCAGGGAAACTGGACTCAGACCAGGATGGCACCACGCTCAGACACAAATGCTTCAGCTGCACCCACAGATGCTGCCCCCACAGACGCTCAAGGCAGGGTCTCCTTAAGTCCGCCCAGCAACTTAAGGAAGCAGTGCAGGACTGGACCTGGCAACCTCGATCATAGCAACATTGCTAGACTCTTCTGCTCTTCTACTTCCTACAGGAATTTTTGGCCCATCAGGATCCCAGAAAAGTGCTTTGCTGTTAGGGAGATCTTCAACCGCCCATTTAGGAATTTTTGTTCTCCTTGGGGTCATAGACTGTAATGATGAAATTAGGATTGTGGCTTGGAGCCCTTTTCCATTCTGTACTGTACCTAAAGTGACCCATATTGCTCAGGTAATTCCTTTCCCACACTATTTTCCATCCCCTGTAAAAGAATGCAAAACAAGGGTGGGAGGATGTGGCTCTACAGGAACCCCACAAATATTATGGGTCTAGGGAATTTCTGATAAATGCCCTACCTGCAAATGTACCTTTTTTTTACAGGAGCTACAGATAACACTGGTATTTTAGATACTGGAGCTATTGTCACTGTTATTTCCCAGGGCCTCCCACTTGTGCCCTTATGGAGGTACCCCAAGCCCTCACTGGGACTGGGGCAAGCAGCTGCAGTTATCAAAGTCACCATCTAATTCAGGTGACAGGACCAGAGGGTCACACAGCTTCCTTCAAGCCATTTGTTTTACCTGTACCATGGTGTTGTGGGGACTTTCTCAATGGGATTTCAAAATTCAGTCTGATTTTTGATGGGGGCCATTGTAGTGCATGACACCCTAAAATTGACCTGGAAGACTGATACATCTCTCTGGGTGGATCAATGGCCCCTGCCAATCCCTAAATTGCATACACTCACTGAACTTGTCCAAGAAGAACTTCAAAAGGGGCATTTAGTCACCTCCACAAGTCCTTGGAATTTGTCTGTGTTTGTTATTAAAAAAACAAACTGGCAAGTTGTGCTTGCTCCGAGACCTCCACAAAATTAATTCTGTAGTGGAGGACATGGGAGCCCTGCAGCCTGGTCTCCAGTCTCCTGCCATGATCCCTCAAGATTGGCATTTGACAATCATTGACCTAAAGGACTGCTTTTTCAACACTCCTTTGCATCCTGATGATGCTCCTAAATTTGCCTTTTCTGTCCCAAGCACCAATATGCAAGCACCCTTGTAAAGATATCACTGGGTTGTTTTGCTGCAGAGAATGGAAAAATAGCCTTACTATTTGCCAGTGGTTTGTTGCAAGGATCCTCAGCCCCATTCGTCATAACGTGATGCTTTCCTGTATTACTACATGGATGACATTCTGGTTGCAGCAAAAAAGCCAAGAGGTTATGGAGGAAGTCCTAGCCCTTATCATCCCTTCTGTAACCCAGGTGGGACTTTGTGTTGCTCCTGAAAAAATCCAGAGTCAACTCCCTCAGAAATACCTTGGCTGGCGTGAAGCAAAGTAGAAATTTTCCAAAGCAGAAATCCATTTTGATTTAAGTAAAATGAACATCTTTGAGTTAAGTCTGTAGCTTCCTGTTTAGTTTGACTGCCTGTGCTCTCGTAAAGCCTGTGCTTAGAAAGACTGCTTCTGCTGAAGGATAAGAGATAAGGGGGGAAGAGGGAGGCAGACAGAGCAAGGCAACATGACCTAGGAGTTCTTTCTAAAGAATTAGTAGCAAGTGTCACATGAAATCAGTAGAATGAATATGTATGAACCTATTGTGAAATTACATGCGTATGTATTTGAAAAAGAGATAAAAAGAGATCTGGAGTTCCCAGAGGTACGCATGTCATTTTAAGAGAAGGATTCCCACATGTGTCCAGTGCTATAATAAACATACCAGCATTACAACTTTCACAAAAGTTATGGAGTTTTGTTTATCTCCGCAAAACAGGTGCATTAAGATCCAATCTATTTCTCTTCAGCCTTTACAAATTCAATCAGACATATTGTTCATATTTGGTTTTTTTGTGCTGATGAATGCTTTGCCTGATAAATAAATATTTTTTTCCACTTTTCTCCAAGGATATATTTTCCTGAACCAGTTGAGGTAGGGGCTGCTTGAATCTGCTTTTTAGAGGAACCCTTTTAACCCAAATTTGCCCTAAACCAGGACACTGACAGACACTTTCTCTGGATGGCTGGAAGCTTTCCCATGCAGAACAAATAAATCTAGAGAAGTTACTAAAGTACTTTTACACTAAATTATACCTCACTTTTCGGTATCAGCTACAATATCTTGTGACAGTTGTGCACATTTCCGTGCACAAATAGTCCAACAAGTCAGTAAGGCCCTAGGATAGACTGGCAGCTACATACCTGATCATCCAATGGCAGTAGACCAGTAGAGAAAATGAATCATTTAATCAAACAGCAATTAGCAAAGATCTGTTAAGAAACAAATTTGCATTGGAATCAGGCACTTCCACTTGCCCTACTCAGAATTAGTGTCAAATCACAGCTTAAGGAAGGCCTAAGCCCATTTGAAATGTTATATAAGAGGCCTTATCAGACTCAATATGGGGGAGAAGACATCAGCCAAATAGGAGAAGAATACTGGAGATGGCGTATAATAACTCTGGAAAAACAAATGAACAAAATTATTGAGAGAGTTTTTGAAACCAGAGCTAGAGGTTTGGGTCAAGCAATTAATTGCTTTAAACCTGGAGACTGGGTATTTGTTAAGGCTTTTTCAGGTCAGTGTCTGGAAAAGAAGTGGAATGGATTGCACCAGATGCTTCTGATAACCTTCATGCCAATCAAGATCAAAGAAAAACCTGCCTGGATTCACTATTCATGAGTGAAGAAGGCAGCCAAAGGAGTATAGACATCAGAGCCAGTAGGACCAATGATCTTCAAGTTCTCCTGATGCTGACTCTTAGGCTTCTGATAAGTATCACAATTCTGACTTAAGTTTTTACTTTAGATTGGCCACAGTCCCCACACTCACATTAGATATTCCAGTATGGCTGCAGAAAATCTCTCAAATTTTAATTTGGCTACTGTGGTTATGCACAGAAATGAAACATACTGCAAACATGATGGGAAGAACAAAAAATGCGACTAGTAGTCTAATTGAATAATTGGGGAAGAAATACAAATAAGGTGCAGAGGAATCCGTACATCCACCCATGGAAAAGTAATTCCTTTAACTCAAATTACTGTAAGGGATTTTATAGAGCACAATAAAGGGAAAATTCTTGGTGAATCTGTTTGTGCATATGATCAATGCCAGTACAACTTTACCTTTGATAAACCAGTTTAATTATATGTTTTTGGGCTACAGTTGCCATAGTGACACTGTGGGGCCCTATGGAACCAGGGGGCCAGTATGACATTGTGAGGTCTCATGGAACCATGGAGACCACTCTGAAACTCTGAGGACTTGTAAAACCAAGGGGCAATGGTTTTCCTCTCCTTGGCACTGTCCTATTCAGCCTCTCCCTGCCCCACCCCAGCAGAGCAGGAGAGTCAGGTCTGACCCTGCAACAGTGTTGTCAGCTGATTGCAAAGCTCCCAAACCTTCTTGGTGATTTCTCATGGACATCTCCTCACAGCACTGACTCCTCTACCTCCTCCTTCACAACACAGCAAACAAACTCCAGCTCCCTTCTCAACCAGCTAACCCACTCTTTTGTAGCACTCATCCTCATTGGATACAGCTGTGGCCTGTTAAGGGCAGGCCTGTTCCTTATCTTTGGTAATTAGTACAGCTGCAACTCCTCAGGGGTGAGATTACCTTGTGCATTATCTTTATTTTCTTACATTCTATCCCCCCACACTGCAGGAACTGGAGGTACTGGAGGTCAGGGACAGTGATTCTGTGTCTGGAATGCTCAGGACATCCTCAGTTTGGCCAGCTCCTGCAGCCCCAAGACCAGCCCCACTGCCCAGTGCAGCAGCAAAGATTTGGCCCTGGGGCTCCTCAGGGCAGCTGCTGCTGGCCCAGGGACAGGGAAGCCTATTGCTAGTGCTCCTTTGCACACCCATGGGCT
Source organism: Ammospiza nelsoni (assembly GCF_027579445.1). NCBI lineage: Eukaryota > Metazoa > Chordata > Aves > Passeriformes > Passerellidae > Ammospiza > Ammospiza nelsoni. Next base: position 404,037 of record NC_080656.1, on the reverse strand, counting down.
CCTGCTCTTCTCCTGGCACAGGCCAGCTGCCCACAGAACCTTTCTCAGGGGAACATGTTTGTACTGGCTGGAGCAGCACCCCTGAGCTGGGGCTGCTGTTCTGCAGAGCTCAGGGGCTGTGCTCTGCTGGGCTCTGCTGCTCAAGTTGGGTGACAGAGGCTGCTAATGGTGCTCTCTGTATTGACCTCCTCCCACACAGGCTCTGTGGGGCCATGGAGGGGCTCAGAGGTGCCTGCCTTGTTCCAGGGCTGCCAGAGGGGCTCGGGGCTGCCCTGGATCCTCCTAGGGAAGCTCCCTGAGGGTCAGAGGAGTCAGTGCCCAGACTCCTTTCCCTGTGCCTGCTGAGCTCTCCTGGCTCACAGCAGACAGTCAATCCTTGATCTCGGGGTGCCCCCACCCTGCACAGGCCGTGCCCAGTGAGCTCCACTCCCTGCTGATCCCTGGCACACTCTGTCCCTGCAGGTCCCCTGTGTTCTCCTGGCAGCTCCCAAGGCCCTCTAGACAAACATTCCCCTGCCATCAGCCCTGGCACAAGCTGCAGAGCCCCAGGAAGGTTCAGCACAGACCATTCACCATGTGATGGGCACTGGCCCCCAACAACCAAAAGCTGACCCAGACCTGAGTCCCTTGAAGGCCATCCTGGGACCCTGATCTCATCCTACTGAGCCCTGGGAGAACAAGGAACACAAGGAGTCTTTTCAGAGTCTGTTTCTTTGGTCTGTTCCTGAGAGTGACTCTGGAGGAGAGCAAAGCCGTCCTGCCCTGCCCTCAGGAGATGCCCTTTGCTGATGGAACTGCTGTGGTGGAGCCCAGCTGTGTCCCAGCAGTGCCCATGGCCTGTCTCTGCCTGTAATCACAGCATGGACAAGGAGCAGGACAGTGACTGAGCTGCCAGAGCACTCTGGCCTTACAACCACAGGAGGGCTGGGAAGAGCCAGGGCAATTGTCCCTGGCCATGCTGCTGTGCTGGGGGTCTCTTCCCTCCATCTCTACACAAAAATAATTATTTTATTCAGGTGAACAGGGAACAATCTTTTTCAAAGTTATTGAGATACAGAATAATGGCAGATATTCATGTGGAAATACTGTGAGTAATATCTTTTTCTGGAAAACATTACAGTAGGAATATATTCAGACAATGCAAAAATGGGAAAAGAGAACAAAAAGGCTGAGATTGTAATGAGTGACAAAGGGTTAGGGCTACAATTAGGGCTAGGGACAGCGTAGGGGTTTGGTTTAGGGTTCTGTAGAAGAGGCAGTTCATGGCTTCTGAAATCCACCACTTTTCTCATGAACTCCATGAGTTCCTGGTTCCTCAGGCTGTAGATAAGGGGGCTCAGGGCTGGAAGCATCACTGAGTACAGAACTGACACCAGCAGATCAAGGGATGGGGAGGAGATCGAGAGGGGCTTCAGACAGAACATAGTGCTGATAAACAGAAAGACCACAGCCAGGTGAGGAGAGCACATGGAAATAGCTTTGTGCTGCCCTTGATCAGAGGGAATCCTCAGCATGACCATGAAGATCTGCACATAGGAGAAAAAAATAAACACAAAACAACCAAATGATAAACAGGAACTAATGACAAGAATCCCGATTTCCCTTGGGTGGGAGTGTGAGCAGGAGAGCTTGAGGATGTGTAGAATTTTTCAGAAGAACAGGCCCAGGGCATTGCCCTGCACAGAGGCAGGGAAAATGTACTGGCCATGTGCAGCAGAGCATTGAGAAAGGCACTGACCCAGGCTCTGATGTCCATGAGGGCCCCATAGTGCAGAGATTTGCAGATGGACACATAGCAGTCATAGCACATGATGGTCAGGAGATATAACTCTGCTGACATAAAGAGGAGAAAGAAAATTTCCTGTGCAGGATATCTCTGTAGGAGATGTTCCTCGTGTCCCAGAGGGAATTGTGCATGGCTTTGGGGACAGTGGTGCAGATGGAGCCCAGGTCGCTGAGGGCCAGGTTGAGCAGGAAGAAGAACATGGGTGTGTGCAGGTGGTGGCCGCAGGCTACGGCGCTGATGATGAGGCCGTTGCCCAGGAGGGCAGCCAGGGAGATGCCCAGCAAGAGGCAGAAGTGCAGGAGCTGCAGCTGCTGAGTGTCTGCCAGTGCCAGCAGGAGGAAGTTGCTGATGGAGCTGCTGTTGGACTTTTGCTGTGTCTGGCCATGGGGATCTGTTAGTGGAGAAAAAAAGAGTGTCAGGTTAGGGAAAATTTCCCTGAGCAAAATCAAAGCCTTTTCTGTTAGACCCTTCTCCTGTAACACAGGGACACCCTTTTGACTTTCTAAAAGATTTTCCTTCATGTCCAAGGCACCTGGTTGCTGCTTGCTGAGTGGGACTTCTGGTTCAGGGCAACTATACACAGGGTTTTTATAATTCAGCCTTGCTTTGCAGAAGAGGGAGGGGGACAGGGACCTGTCCTTGTGTTCCACTTTGAAACCCCAGCTAACACAGAAGGCCTTGTCAGCACTCCCAGTGTAAATAACAGCAATGTTAAAGGCTCTTCTAAGTGTTCTAGGGTTTTTACAGCTCCTCTTCCACTTATCCTGCTGACTATTTTGGATGTCAGAAGCTCTCAGCATTTCTGCTGCTCTCAGGGACAAAGTGAGTTCTGTGAGGCAAGGTCGTGAATGGAGAGTGAAGGCAGGTAGTCTGTCACACTGTCTTGTTTCAAGATTCTGTGGACTTTCACCTTTCTTAAACAGAGGATGATCTTCTCACTCCCATGTTTCCCTTAAAAACCATCCCAACACTGCTGAGAGCAGATGGATCCACCACAGTCCACCAAATGTCCATCCCCTTCTCAAGGTCTCAGCCCCACATTTGTACCCAAGGTCACACAAGGCTCATTTCACCAACCCAACATGATGATTTTCTCCATCATAGAACTTCTGTGTCTCACTGAGGGGTTTTCAGATAACACAGGAATGATATGGACAGGTATGCATCCTGGATTGAAGCTCCAGCTTGGACTGAAATCTCAGAGAGACTCCCAAGTGTCCTTCTGATGGCATTGGATGAAGGGAGATGCAGGTGGAGATCCTTCCCTGGCTGCGCTGACAGCATTGCCCAGAGCCGGGCACTGGCGACAGCGTCACCCTGAGCCAGCTGTGCCCCCTGCCAGAGCCCCCAGTGCCGGGCAGCTGCTCCCAGCCCTGTGCAACTGGGCCCGGGGCTGCAGAGCTGCCCCACGGCTCTGCTGCAGCTCTGCCTGCACAGGAGGGGCTGCCCGCCTTGGAGCCCCGGCCCTGAGGGCAGAGGCTTGGCTGGGGCACAGGAAGGAGGGGGCTTGTTCAGAGGGAGGGGCTGCACTGGAGGGGATCCTGTGGACATCTCTAAACTCTCCCTTCCACAGCATTGCTGGAGTTTGTTTTCTCTCATTCCCTGATCTTCTCTCTGCTTCCTGCAGGTTTTCCTCCTGCAGGTGTTTACCTGTGCCTGATCTCTCCCTGCCAGCACTCACAGACCCCAAATCTCTGTGCACTCTCCTTGGCCTGACAGAACCATGCCTGTTTGCAGGGCACTGGCTGGGGGCAGGTTCTCTTTGCAGCTTGGAAAAAAGAGAGCTCAGACTAAGGCTGACGGGTCCAGCAAAGGAGATGCTGGTGCTGCCCATGGACAGTGGAACATCTGAAAGCACTTTAAGAAACTCCTGTAGATTTACAGAGCACTCAAAACTACAATTCAGGTATTTCAGATACTTGTCAAAATTAATAATTTTATAATAATTTATCCTTTCCATTGCACAAGAGAAGGAAGTTGGAAACAATTTCAGGAAATTTCCTTGTCTTTATAAAAATCTTTATCTGGGAAATATTCTGGAAGTGAGCTGAAGCTCTCAACTTGTCCTCTTCTGCACCCAAGATATTCTGATTTGTACTTACAGAATATGTAGTCAGTGGGATGTTCCAGCTTCCGGAGATCACTGCAGGAGCTGCAGCTGCATTGTCCTGCAGTCAGAGGTTCCTGTGCCAAGGGCTGGCAGTGATTCTCCCCCAGTCACTTCTCAGCATCTTCCTAGCTCTGTCTGATTGAAGCTCTCTGTGCCTCTGTGCTGTGCCCAAGGTAGCTGCAGGCAGTGCCCCAGCCCTCCCAGGAGCTGCCTCTGTGCCAGGAGCCCAGCCCAGCTCAGCAGCACAGACACAGCCCAAGGACTTTAGTCACTCTCCTAGGGTGATTTGTGCTAAGGCCCTGAACATCAGTCCCTGACGGGGAGTTGAAGAAATCTCTCAAGAATTCAAAGTCAGATTCAAATTCCAAAGTTTCATGAAGTTTTAATGGGTCCCACTGAGGGACACAACTCATGGGAAAGTGTCCCCGCATTCCAGTTAGAGCAGAACACTAGAGGCAGTGATGACAGGTGGGGACAAACAAGGGAAAGGTATCTCTGACGCTGAGCAAACCTGAATGTCTTTCATTAATCCAATGGGCCAAGGCTTCAGCCCCAGCCCCCGGCCGGGCAGATCCTGTCCCTTTCTCCTTGCTCAGGGCTCTTCCTGGGATGGGCACTGGCATGTGGGCATGTGCAATGCGAAAGGCAGGAGCATGGGGTGGCCCCTGCCAGGCTGCTGAGCAGGGACAAGGAGGCAATGAGGCCCCAGGCCTGCAAGGGTCACTTGTCCCCTGCTCCTGCCTCAGGCCCAGGCCCAGCAGCCATGGCCAAAGTGCTGCCCAAGTTGGCTCTGGCAGGGCTGTCTTGCAGCTGCTGCCCATCCCTGTGCCCTGTGCAGCCCAGGCTGTCCCACGGTGTCCCTGCCCTGCACCTCTGTCCCTGCAGGGCTGTCGGCATCCCCCGGCTGCCCCGTCTGGCTGGGCCCTTCCTTTGCTGACAGCTCTGCCTCCTGCCTGCCCCTGCCTGGGCACACAAAGCTTTGGGCTGCTCCAACCTCCTTCTGAGGAATGTGTTGCTCCGCATCACTGCCCTGGGACAGAAATTCCCTTCTCCTTGTGTCTACTCTGGACCTCCCCCATGGCCTTTGGTGGCATCATTTCTTTCTCTGGCTTTTTTATACAATGAAGATGAGCTCCATCATCTCTGAAACCACCCTTCAAGACTTCTCAGGCTACTCCTCTTCTGTCCTCAGTCTCCACTCCACTGAGCCCAGGGCCCTCAGTCTCTGTGGGTCATGTGCTTGAGGCCTCCAAATCCCATCTTAGGAGATTTTTGTGTCCTTTCAAGGTCTTTTCAGATTAAAGTATTGTGATCATACATATATATATTAAAAAAGCCTGTGATTATTTTTCAGGCCTTTAGTGTCAAAGGAAGGGGCAATGTCTTTAAAATGGTCAAGGGTAAATTTAGATTGGATAATAAGTAAGAAATATTTTATGATGAAGGTGACAAGACAGAGAAACAGGCTGTCTTTAGAAGTAGACATAAAAAAGTGTTCAATATCAGGAACTAAAAAGTGTTCAATAAAATGTGTTCTACATCAGGAGCTTTGACCATCTGTTCCAGTGGTGGTTCTGCCTTCCCCCAGGCAAGAGGGGGAAGTAGATGATATTTTAGGGCCATTCCAATTTAAAAAAAACAAAATTAAAAAATTGATTCAAGGAAAGTTCTGACACTTCTGCATTTAAGACTCACCAAGGGGCTCAATGACAGAGCTTTCCAGCATGACCTTGCCAGCTGAGATTGGGAGTTCTACATCGAGGCCTGAGACTCATGATGGAAATCCACTAAGGACATTTGGGGAATGTGCAAGATTTCCCATAGGATGTCTAAGAAGGGAGTCCAGGAAGTGAAAGGATGGACGATCAAGGTCATTTGCTGAGGAAAAGGCATGAGAAAACAGAGAGAAATAAGGATGAGAGGAGATAATAATGTTTGACCAGGGTTTACACTGAGAGGAATGACAGATTTTTCTTTACAAACAAGCTGTGGGTCTGTTGTAGATAAAATTAACTCTGAGAGATAAAAGAAACAATAGGAAGGATTCCACTGATTGATGAATGGACAAAGATATTTGCTTTTACAAATAAACTATAGGTTTGCTGATAAATGAAATTGGATATTGAAAGATGAAAGAAACAATGGGGAAAACCCCTAAATTCCATAAAAATTGAAAATTAAAAGGGAGAATTATACATTACAGGGAAATCTTCAGTATCAGATGTACCGGGAAGTCTGTGCCTCTTAAGTACCTCAGCCAATGGTGAAAGAGAGAAGGGAAATGCAGCTGCGAAATTAGGATAAAAAGGAGGCTGCATCCTCCAAAAATTGGACAGACCCTAGGGAAATGCCCCATGGCCTTTCCCTATATTGGAATAAAGTAAAAGGACTCCTCTGTCTCCTTTTTGGACATAAACCTCTGATGTTTGTGGATTAATTTTCCTAACAGTGTTTGCTGGTGAGGACACTGCTTTGGCAATGCCCAACAGCTGATCCCCACAGCCTGTGGCATTTTCCTAAACCCTCCATTGCCAAGAACTTTCTGAGACAAGGCAGCTCTCTCTGCACTGGGTACAGAGGGATGTCTGAGTGTCAGATGCTGGAGTGAGGACCACAAATCATCAGGTCTTGTATCCTTTGGGGGCCCAGGCACTGGTGAGACTGGCGTGTGTGTGCACCCAGCACTGGTGTGTGTGGGGCTGGGTGTAACCACCGGGGAACATCAAACCAGTGCAACCAGCGAGCAGCAAAGGCCTGGGAACCACTGTGTGAGATCAGCTCCTGCAGGGATCCTGCAGGGTGTCTCTGCAGCTCTGCATTTCATTCTGCCATGGCAGAGCACAAAACCAGCCCATCCCTGTGTTCTTTTCTCCGCTGACTGTGCTTTGGGTTGGTCTGGAAACCTGCTGTGGTCCCTCCCAGGAGGAGTCCTTGTGCATTTCCCTCCCCCAGGGCTCTGCCCTTCCTGATCCAGCAGCTCTGGAGCAGCAGAGCTGGGGCAATGCAAGGACAGGGCTGGCTCTGGCAGGGACCATGAAGCCACTGCCAGGAAGTGACAGCAAGGACACTTTGCAAAGGGGAAATTGAGATATGGTGTCTGAAATAAACACAGGCAGGAGACTTTTCTCCTTTTTATTGCCTTTATTAAAAGTGATCAGCTCTGGGGGGAGAACCAACAGGTCCACGCTCACGCCACTGCTGCTCTCAGTTGTGATTTGGGGAAGACGAAAGAGAAGAGTGTAGCTTTGTCCACTGGTCTGTGGGCAGAGCTGGGGATTCCATCCTCACGAAAGCATCGGGAAAAATCCCTTGTTCCCCTTTACGGTTTGACTCCCAGGGTCCTGCCTCTAGCCGAGGTCCTTCCCTGGCTGGCGAGGGGCAAAAAAGGGTCTCAGTGTCTCTGCAGGTTCTGGACTTTGTTCCTCACATCCGGACATCACTTTGATTCGTCAATTTTGTGTTGGCTCATTGTTTTAGGGGTTTTTGGCTAGGTTTGGTGAGGAGTCTCTCCCTCTGCATGCTGGATCCAATGTCATCTGCATATTGACTCGATGTCCCTTCCCCTCCACCTTCTGGGTGTAATCTTCTAGGAAGCAGCAGGGTGTCACTCTTACAAAAGGCGGAATTCTTAACAATCAATAACCGGTAGTTAACAGAAACGACTGGTGATTACAATAACAAATGGAACTCCACCCTGGCAGCAACTGGTCCATCCTGTTCACTCTGCAACCTTTTAAAAAAATGGGTAACTTTTTTTACTCATAACAGTGACTTTGTTGTATTTAGGAAGTGAAAGCTTTGCTGGAGGATGTGAGAAAGATGAAATACAAGGTGTTATAAACAAAAATTTGCCATTTTTTTGGTGAGAAAAAAGGTACCACTGTTGCTGCTGAGGTGCTGCTTGTGTGTTATGGTAATTACAGGTCGCTGTCGTTAATAGTTGCTTTTGTATCAGTAAAAGCCTAGCTGGGGCCAAGTTAATGGCTCTTCTCCGGGACAGTGAAGGGTGGGGACCTCCCCAAACAGTGAAGAGAAGAGACTTGGGGGGGGGGCAGACATGCAAAATAACTCCAAGACCAGCATGCCATGAGAAGCTACTACTTCTAGCTTGCTAAAAAAGACCCCCAAAACAACGAACCAACTAAGAGTTAAGAGATTGGAGTGATGTTGAGACGTGAGGAACGGAGTGCTGAGCCTGCAGAGATGCTGAACACCTTCGTAGTCCCTCACCATGAGCACGGGGGTCATCCCGAAACCAGGAGCAGACAGGGCAAAGCTGCGAACAGCAACATCTGAGGGGTCACCACGCCCTAAAGGCTCCCACGAGGACCCGACCCCAGCTCTGCCCCTGGTGGACAAAGCTGCGCATGTCCTCCTCCTCTTCCTCCTCGTCGCCCTGGGAGAGACAACCTGGGAGAGACAATGGGAGACCGCAGACCCGTAGAGCTGCCCAATCCTGAGCTGATCACTTTTAATAAAGGCATTAAAAAGAGAAAAAGTCTCCTGCTCTATTTATTTCACAAGGGGTGTTGGGTGAAACAGGAGGTGTTCATCCTGGAGGTAAGGAAGGATTTTCCCCCAGTGACAAGGCTGGTGCAGAGCAGGATCCCCATGAGCCTGGCTGGGCTCCCTGTGTGCCAGCACTTGTTGGGTCGTGTAAGAGAGGTGCCCCTAGAATCAGAGCCCAGGAAGAGCCTCTCCCTCCTGCCTCACTCCTTCATCTCCCTAAGGATAGAATTCCTGTTGTGTGGATTCTCTGAGGTGCTTGGGTGACCTTGTCGGCGATGGAAAGAGACAGGGAGACTGACTCAGTGATCAGAATCCAATTTTATTGTGGGATACAAACACTTATATAGTATTTCAGGGAGACTAGTAATGTGTACTACAATGATTAGGTTAAAATCACATAAACTTATGCAAATGTTAGCATTCAAAAGCACATAATCACGGGGGATTATATGCGGTGCTTTTTATTAAGAGCTCTGGGAATCGGGGTATATTCAACCCAAATCTGACTCCGACCATACATCCCAAATGATCATGTTTTATACTCTATCGTTACATAACTTTCATGTTAATTATTAAACTTATATTGTTCTATTGTATACATAAATTTAGCCCCTCTCTGAATTTCCAACATAGTTTCTCACTATTCTTCTTATGGTTATATAATAATTACATTTAATTACTAAACCATCATCACATCTAACAATTATATAATTTATCATACTGCTTACGCAGGTGCAGTTGATCTGGGAAAGCACAAAGCCTAACATTTTAGATTCTATCTTTAACTTTTTCCAGGGTTCCACTATCATTCTCCCCCCTTTGAAAGCATTTTCACTTCACTATAGGTGTAAATGTTTTCACTTGATACAGTCCTTTATTCCTCAGTTCGTACTTGGTTCTTCAAATCCAGGGTTGATGTAAACGTTGTCGTGGATGCTGTTACGAACTGGAGAACCAGAAGATGGTGGGTGTGGATCTCGTGTTAGTGCCTTTATTATCCTCTGGTTCCAGGATGTTTTCTTCTGTATCTCTCCCTTTAAGATGCTGTAAACTAACCAAATTGCTAAGAATACAATTAGTAAGATTATCACACTCTCAATGATAGATTTAATCCATGAACTCACATTCCACCCTAATCCTTTAAAGATTTTTCCTAACCAGCTTGTAGCTAAATCCTTTTGCTCTTCTTGTGCTTTATGATCTATTTGTTTCAACTGATTGATGTCATATTCTACATCTGCAGTTACATTTGGGATATGAACGCAGTAATGATCAACTTGTCCCTTTAAAAATCCACATACTCCATGCTCTTTCAGGAGTAACATATCTAGGGCTAATTGATTTTGTAAAGTCATTTTTGTGGTAGCTTGTAATTGTATATTTAATTCTTTAAATCCTTCCCGGGTGACTCTTGCCAGTATACCTACCTGACCTGTAAGTTTGTACAGCATCTCTCTGCTCTTATAGTTTGCTATAGGACCAAGCAATGACTCTAGGGCCCATCCAAATTTCACTCCACTAGAGGGTTCTTGCCAAGTGTCATCTGGATTTTCATTGTCTAGAACTTCTCGTCTTGCTCTTATCTGCAGAAGTTCATGTTTTCCATTAAATGGGGACTTTTTCCAAATTGGACATAAGGTTGGCAGGCCTAAGGTAATCTCCTTCACTTTCCCGTCTACAGGCAGATGTGTTGTCCAGGTACCATCACTTGCTGCCCATACAAATTGTCCTGGACCTCTGATTGTAATCCTGGTACACCCTATAATTACTTTATAATTCACTGCCTTGTTTATGTTTGATCCCTCTGCAAGCACAACCAATTTGTAGGGCTATTGCCAGGGGTGGCATCTGTTTTATCTCTTCATCATCTGAAGTGCAGTCGTAAGTTTTATTACATGCCCACCAACTTACTTTGTCTGCCCTCGTTCTGCTACTAGTGTCAGTGTTCGTTATTGCTGGATCTGTTTCATTCTCGGGGCCTTCCCACTTAATACACCAAGGGGTGTTTGCCATATATTGGAATCTTTGAAGAATACTCACAGACCACGCACTGTCCCAAGGTTCTATCTGATCTTTCTTATCCTTGGCCTATTCCCATACCAGAGTTGTTTCTGTAACTTGCCTCGATTCGGGTACCAGTTTACATGTAATTGTTTTGTTCTTTTGTATTTCAGGTAGTTTTGATGTTATGATTCCCCAATTTACTGGGTCTCCTGCTGCCTTTGGTATTGGCAGACAGGCAGTTATTCGGCTGGTGTTTTGCATTTTGGCAAAATCTTTGACTAATCCAATTATTACATTCTCAGCCCGAACTGCATTAGAAACCTTTATCACCTGTGTTTCCGTTTGTACCTCTCTCTTCATTGTAGAATGAAGAGTGGTTAGTTGATCATTTTGCATTCCACATCCCAAAGATATTAATAACCATAATGTTAGCACAATTACTGATAGCATTCTGAAAGCAATTAAACACATCTTATCTGCAGCCTTTGTTCATTCCAGAGTTTATACAGTCTCTGATCCAGGATGGACTTTCTTCACTCGGGTATAGTGAATCCAGGGGTCCACGCTGGCTACTTTGACTGCTGTAAAGGTGGTCGGTAGTACCTGATGGGGTCCACTCCACTTTTCTTTCAGCGGTTCCTCGTTCCAGTTCTTGATGTACACCTCGTCTCCTGGATGTATGTTATGGACTGAGTTCTCGAGAGTCAGTGGTCTATTCCACATGAGGATACTCCGGAGCCGAGCTAAAGTTTTCCCAAGAGACAGAACATAATTATACACTTCCTGCTTTCCTGTGACATGTACATTAGGGTTAGGCTCAGGAGATTCATATGGTTTCCCATACAATATCTCATAAGGACTGACTGACATCCCACTCCTAGGCTTTATCCGAATCCTCAACAGTGCTATTAGCAAAGCCTGGGGCCACTGCAATTTGGCTTCTTGGCATATTTTACTGATTTGCCTTTTTAGTGTCTGATTCATCCTCTCTACCTGTCACTTGACTGGGGTCTCCACGGTGTGTGGAGGTCCCAATTTATCCCCAGCAATCTACTTACCTCTCTTACTACTGTAGCTATGAAATGGGGTCCCCTATCTGATGGGGACCCTAGGGGTACCCCGAATCTGGGAATAATCTCCTGTAGTAACCACTTAACTGTTTCCTTTGCTTGGTTCATGCGACAGGGAAGGGCTTCTGGCCACCCAGAGAATGTGTCAACCCCCACTAACAGGTATTTGTATCCTTGAGTCCTTGGTAGCTTTACAAAATCTACCTGCCAGTAGTCTCCTGGTTCTATTCCTATCCAAATTCTTCCTAGCTGTGCCTGTCACCTAGCCACTGGGTTGTTTTTCAAGTAGATATCACATTTTGACATTACTGATTTTGCCATTGTTAACATCCGTACTGAAATTAAACTCTGCTTTAGCAATTTTACCAAAGCCTCTGCTCCCCAGTGACATTCGTTATATTTAATTTGTAGAACTTCTCTCATTATCAAGGGGGGTACCACTATTTGTCCTTGTGCAGTTACATACCATCCTTCTGAATTCTTTTGTGCATTTAGCAAAAGTGCCAGTCTCTCATCTTCTACTGAATATTTTGGTTTTGGAGGCAAATTGAATTGGGATGCATTAAGCTTCAAAGGTATCAATGCCATTGTTGTTCGTACCTCTCGAGCAACCTGTCTGGCTGCCCAGTCTGTCTTTCAATTTCCCTCACAGATTTTGGAGTTTCCTGATTGGTGTGCTTTGCAGTGTATGATTGCTACTTGTTCAGGTTTTTGTACTGCCTTTATCAATTGCAGGACTGCATCCTGATGTTTAATGTGCGTACCCCGAGAAGATAACAGTCCTCTTTCTTTCCACAGTGCTCCGTGTACATGCACCACTCCAAAAGCATATTTTGAGTCAGTCCAGATATTTACCTTTTTCCCTTCACTTAATTCTAGTGTCCTGGTTAAAGCAACCAGTTCTGCCTTCTGGGCAGATGTATTTGGTGGTAATGCCTTTGCCTCCACTACTGTATTGACTGTTGTTACCGCATATCCAGCGTATCTGGTTCCGTTTTCCACGAAGCTGCCCCCATTGGTAAACAGATCCCACTCCGGCTGCTCTAGTGGGACGTCTTTCAGGTCTTCTCTTGCTGAATAGGTGTACTCTATTACTTCTACACAGTTGTGTTCTAATGGGCCTTCTTCAGTTGTGGTACCTAGGAACAAAGCTGGATTCAAAAGGTTAGTAGTTGTTTTTAATGTGACATCATCCTGCCCAGTCAGGACTACCTGGAATTTCATCATCCTGCTGGGAGATAGCCAATGGCCCCCCTTTTGTTCTAAGACAGTGGTTACCATGTGTGGTACATAGACATCTATGTGCCTTCCCATAGTAAGTTTCCTGGCTTCTTGTATCAGGATCACAGTAGCTGCGACTGCCCGCAGACATGGGGGCCACCCGGCACTTATGTTGTCAAGTTGTTTGGAAAAGTAGCCCACCGGCCTTTTCCAGCTTCCCAGACGTTGGGTCAGGACTCCTAGTGCTAGGCGCAGCCTTTCATGTACAAACAGCTGAAAATCTTTAGACAGATCAGGTAACCCTAGTGCTGGAGCAGTTGTCAGTGCTTCCTTTAATTTTAGGAAGGCTTCTTTCTGTGGTTTGCCCCAGGTGAATGGTTGCATCTTCTGAGCTTCATACAGGGGTTTCGCAGTCAGTCCATAGTCCATGATCCACAAGCGACACCATCCTGCCATCCCAAGGAAGACTTGCAGCTCATGTAAATTCTCGGACTCTGGAATAGCACAAATAGCTTGGATATGGTTAGTACCTAGTTTTCGTTGCCCTTGTGAAATTTCACATCCCAGGTAAATCACAGTCTGTAGCTATTACTACATCATCAACATACTGCAAGAATAAGTATTGGTCTCTTGGTACTTGCCCATTTTTGGTCCAAATCTCCAGTTCCTTTGCCAGTTAGTTTCCAAATAGGGTCAGCGATTTCTTTTCGTGTCAAGGTGAGCTGGGTCTTTCTTCCATTCCCTGGGTTTTTCCCACTCAAAGGCAAACAGTTTCCTACTTTCTTTGTAAAGGGGGATGCAGAAAAAGGCATCTTTTAAATCAATTACGGTAAACCATTTATATATCTCCTTTACGGATGTTAGCAATGTATAAGGATTTGTTACCACTGGATAAATGTCCTTTGTTATTTTATTTATTGCTCTCAAATCCTGCACTAATCTATATTCACCATTTGGCTTCTTTACTGGAAATATTGGTGTATTAAATTCTGATTCACATTCTTCTAAAATTCGGTATTTCAAGAATTTCTCAATAATCTTTACTATTCCTTGCCGTGCTTCTGGTTTTATGGGATATTGTTTGACTTGTACAGCCCTTGCCCCTTCTTTTAACTCTACATGCACTGGTTGTACCAATTTAGATTTCCCTGGTATATCTGTCTCCCATACAGAGGGAATCACTGCATCTTCTACCTCTCTAGGGATAGAGGGAACAGGTTTTTCTTTGATCATTAATATCTGTCCCGTCTTTGATTCAGGTATTTTCATTATAAGCTCTCCATTTTCAAAGGTTATTACCGCATCAAGTTTTGCTAGCAAATCTCTCCCTAAAAGCGGAATTGGACACTCAGGTACATATAAAAATTCGTGTGCTATAACCTTGTTTCCAAAACACAAATCTAGGGGTTGCAGGAAAGGCCGTTTTTCCTCTTTCCCTGTAGCGCCAACTATTGTCGTTTCCTTGTCCCCAATTTGTCCTTGCAAATAATTCAATACAGAAAAAGTAACTCCCGTATCTATTAGAAATCTGACCTCTTTATGCTCTAACTGTATATTTACAACAGGTTCCTTAACTTGTTCTACCGGTTCTACATCTAGTCAGCTGGTATACTCCCCCAGGACCGTCTCCTTGGTAGCCTGCTGGAACTGATTGCCCTGGTCAAACTGGTTATTCAAGCTTGGACAATTTCGCTTCCAGTGCCCCTCCTGCTTACAATATGCACATTGATTCAGGCTTAACCCTTGGGTAACTGGTCTCCTACCCCAACCATTCCTGTTACGCCCCGTGAAATTTGGGTTCCCTCTCCCCTGTATTACTGCCAAAAGATTCTGCTGCTGCCTTTTACTAGCTTCTTTTTCCCGATTGTTATATACCTTCCAAGCAACCTCGAGTAACTTATCCAAATCCCTTAATTCTTCCCCTTCTAATTTTTGCAATTTTCTACGAATGTCATCCTGTGATTGACCCAAGAATATGAGAGCGAGCTGAACCTTTGCTTGCTCTGTATCCATTTGAAGATCTGTATATTTCCTTGCTACCTCCTTAAGCCTGTCCAAAAACGCAGTGGGAGATTCCTTCTTTTCCTGTCGAACCTCATATAGTTTGGACCAATTTATAGTTTTGGGCACAGCATTCTGAACTCCTATTTGGATCCACTCTTGGTACTTCCGTAATCTCCTCATATCGCACAATAAATTAGGGTCCCAATTTGGATCCTCAATTGGGAAATTCACATCTAAATTCCCTGTTACCAGCCCATTTCTAATATCTTCTCTTGCCCTCTCTTTGGCTGCCTTAAGTACCATTTCTTTTTCAGTAGAATCCATCAGAGTATCTAATATTACTTATATGTCATCCCAGTCAGGATTTTGAGTTTTCATAACCATTTTTACTACACGTGCCACTTTATCAGGATTTTCTCTATAAGTTTCGGCTGACTGTTTCCAAATGACTAAGTCTGCCAGGGAAAAAGGCACTTTTGCAAATACTGGCCCTTGCACTCCGACACCTTGTCGCAAGGGGGCAATCACAGTCCGTTTTTGTTTCCTTATGCCATCTCTATGCACAACTGGAGCAAGCTTTGCCTGACACTGGGTTCTATGGGCTATTGGGGTCAGTGATTCATTACCATTGCTATCTTTTTCACTGGCATACCTCTTTCCCCTTTCTATCACAGTTAGGTTTTGCTCATCTTCCGAGGAAGAGGGATCGGGTGATGATGGGAGAGGAGGATAAAGAGGGAAAGGTGTACTAGATGAGACAGGTTCAGGGGTAGGTGGGTGAGGAGCAGGTAGTGGGATAGGGACAGATGAAACAGGTGGGATAGGGTTAGGTTCTCTTGTTCCTATTGGAGCTACTGGTAAATCAATATCTGTATAATTTTCCCTACTCCAGCTTTCTCTTAACGCCAAGTGTTCTAAACAACGTTCTTCACAAACCCCACACTTTGCAGATGTTTTAACCACTATTAATCTACATTGATCCTGCCATTCTGACTTTCCCCGTAAGTAGAAAAACAGATCAACATATGGGACTTCATCCCATTTTCCTTCTTGTTTACAAAACGACATTAACTGCGAAATAGTGTTATATTGCAGAGTACTGTATTATGGCCATTTTTCACCATTTTCCAAGGCATATTCTGGCCACCATGAATTACAATAATCAATCAACTTAGTTTTTTGTAATCCTTTCCCAAAGTTACCTTGTTTCCAATGTGCTAATAAGCACCCCAAAGGAGAATTTTGCGGGATAGGGGTGTTACTGCCCAAAATCCTTTTAAGTTTCTCCATTTCAAAAATACCACAAATATCGAACCCACAACGCTTTCGCGATTGTCTTACGGAACGGCACCTAGGCTTACACCAGCAGGAATTCCTTTAGCCCAACCAAGCATAGCTTTCCCTGCGTCTTATTGGCAGGCATCCAAACCAAAGTAAAAAGCACCTTACCTTTCTCCCGGGGACGTTTGTGAGTGGCGAAAGCGGTCGCGGCCGATGGGCTCCCCGAGAATCCCTCGGTGCTGGCTGGAGCGTGATCGAGTCGCGAACTCGCTCAGCAGCACTCACAAGGGTCCCATCTGTGGGTCGCCAAAATGTTAGCGTTCAAAAACACATAATCACGGGGGATTATATGCGGTGCTTTTTATTAAGAGCTCTGGGAATCGGGGTATATTCAACCCAAATCTGACTCCGACCATACATCCCAAATGATCATGTTTTATACTCTATCGTTACATAACTTTCATGTTAATTATTAAACTTATATTGTTCTAATGTATACATAAATTTAGCCCCTCTCTGAATTTCCAACATAGTTTCTCACTATTCTTCTTATGGTTATATAATAATTACATTTAATTACTAAACCATCATCACATCTAACAATTATATAATTTATCATACTGCTTACGCAGGTGCAGTTGATCTGGGAAAGCACAAAGCCTAACATTTTAGATTCTATCTTTAACTTTTTCCAGGGTTCCACTATCACAAATACCAATATCTCTTGCTTGCAGAGTTTAATTGGATTTTCTTTTTCCAGTAAACCTTTTCAATCTTCTAAGTCTGATTTAATCTTCTTGCAACCTAGGTCTAATTTTCAAAGTTCTTTTTGATTTAGCCAAGGCATCCTGTTATCAAATCTCTTATGTTAACCAGGTCCAAAGTCCATAGTCTCTCTTGTGTCCCCAACATTCCAACATGACTTTACAATACCTTCCTGGCCAGAATGTGTGCTGAGGGCCAGCCAGGCTGCTGCAGTGGCAGTGACCTCACAGCCATCACCGTTGCAGCCTTGTCCCCTGGGCCTGACTCTCCCCTTTCCTCTGTCTCTGGCTTGTCTCTGCTGGGATGAGCGGTTCTGTGATCAATATCTTGTCCCCAAGTTATGCAGCCAATTGCTTCCCAACCAGGCTCCTTTAGCAGAAGTGGTGTCACAATTAACATGTGAACACTGAGAGAAGAAGAGCAAATGGGAAGTTAGAGCAGGATGTGGTCGGAAAGGGGTTATGGGGACGTAGGGCAGCACTTTCCAGTGGCCGTTGTGGGACACAACAAGTTGAATAACAACAGATCTGCCCTGAGCAGGTTGGGAATAAATCTGATCTGAGCATTTGCTGTATTAGGGACAGAGCCAGTGGGCACAATGTTATTTGGTCTGCTCATGTGGGTGTGGGAGCTCACCATGTACATATTCCTGTCTGTGCTTCTCTCAGACATCTTTTTCAGAGCAAGGCGAGGGATCAGGATTGCTTTGTTGATGTACTGTGGAAAATCAGTTTATGATACGAGAACATCAAGGGCAGTGCGGGTCATTTGGGATGTGTATTTAATGCTGCTTTCCTGTCCTTGCCTTGGGTGCTACCTCTGGGACTCCATTAATAATGGAGTCTGTGGGGGGAAGGGGAGAGGGGTGATTTTCCCCTGCCTTTCACCCCCTTTTCCTCCTTCAGGCCCATTTCAATGGCTTTTGAGAAGTTTTAATTTCCTTTGGGTGTTAAGGAAAGCCTGTTCTTGTTCCTGAGTCTGCCAGCTCTCCCCAGTGTGCTCCACACCAAGTTTAGAGTCATAACAGAGGTTCCTAGGAGGGTCATTCAGATATCTGTCCCGAGAGTAGATAGTCATGAGTGGCATGGAATGTGGGAGAAAATGGCCCAGTATCTGGAGGACTCCTCTCCTTCAATGAAGTTCATTCCTGAACAGCTACAGGACCCTTTTAAAGTGATAAAATATGTGAAGGAAAAATGCTGAAGCAGTTCCAGAGAGGTACAAAGTGATGGAATCTGCAGGGCCCTGGCTACTGTTTCCAGGACACTGCTGGTCACTGGAAGCCTCAGGGGAGGAGGATGAAAGCACAGCAACAGGCATTGTGGGCATTCCTGAACCAGGGGAACAGCCCCTGCTGGGAGCAGTTGCTGCTGTACAGAAGAAATCCAAGACCAAATCAGCACCAATCTCTTAGTGAGGGAGGAAGAGGAAGCAGGGCCCTCACAGCAGGAGGAAAAGTCAGGGCCAGACACAATCACCTGATCCTTGTCCTCAGGTGAGCTGTGAGATGTGTGAAAAGATTTCAGCTGCCATTTGGGAGAGCTCCTGGTGACCCTGCTGCTGTCTGCTGGGATATCGCAGCTCCAGTGTGGAACTGATGGTAGTGGAGCCAAGCAACTGCAATCCCTGTCTCAGGATTTGGGCATTGACCAGGTGTTAAGGACCTGGTAATAAGAAAAATGCCTCAAAAATTGCTTTGTCACTGTGCCTGCTTATTGTAATGTCTTTGAACACCTGAAGACTATGTCTCCCATGTCTCTTTTGTCCCCAGTTCTATGCTTCCCATCCAACATCCTCTAAGTCCCCACTCCATGTCCCCCATCCCCCACAACCCCATGTCTCTCATCCCATTTCCCCATATATCCCCCATGTTTCCTATTCCGTGTCCCCATTCTGTGGCCCCATTCTATGTCCCATCTTCCATGTCCCTCTTGCCCCCCATCCCACATCCCCCCTTCCATGTCCCCCATCCCCCATCCCCCACATCCCTCTTGTCCCCATTCCATGCGTTCCATCTCACATCCCCCACATCCCTCATCTCATGTCCTCAATTCCATGTCCCATCACATTGGTTCCACACCCTCTATGTCCCCCATTCCATGCTCCCCATGCCATATTCCATCCCTCCTCCCTGCCCAAGCCCACCCCTCTCCCCACAGTGTCATCACAATGTCACAGAGGCCCCACCAAAGTCACAGTGCCACCAGCAGTATCACCAAGCATCCTGAGGGACACAGTGTGAGCTAGTCTGGTGGTGGAACATCCCAGACCCCACATCCAGATCCCACATCCTGATCCCAAATCCTGAGGGAGTGCAGAATGAGCTCCCACCCTCCAACTGCCAGGAGGACTAAGGTGGAGCTCTGGGGGAGGACAGAAGTGGCTTCAGCCACCACCTCTGAAGGTACCAGCAGCCCCTGGACCCCTGGGAATGTCAGGATCAGGATCCTGACTCAGTTCTACTCAATTCCCAGAATGGAAGAAAATCTGGGATGCAGTGGCCGACTTCGTCCTGGAACACCTCCTACTGCGGAACAAGGTCACTTCAGTTCCCCTGCCATGTCCCCTCCTGGGGGTCAAGGTCACCTCTGATTCATTCCAAAATCCCAATATTCCTCTTCCAGAGGGTTCAGATCCCAAAATTCTGAAAAACCTCTTGCAGGGGGGTGCAGACCCCAAAATCCCAAACTTCCACTTCAAAATCCAAAAATTCTACTTCTGGGAGGAAGCAGATCCCAAAATTCCCAAAATTCTGGTTGCAGGGGGTGCGGATCCCAACCCTTGGTGCCCTGCATGTAGTGCCCTGGCGGGTGCAGGTTGGTGACATGGAGGTGACAACACGGAGGCCGATCTTTTGCCTGGCCAGGAATTTGGTCCAGGGCCACAATTTGATAGATGACTGGGAATTCCGTCCTGGTAGGACTAAGGGGATTCTGAGGTGGACATGGATGGAGGGGGAGGGTTGAGGGAAGGGGTGGAAAATTGGGAGTTGAAAGATGTGAGAAGAAGCCAAAAAGATATAAGGAGACCATAAAGCCCCATGAGAAGAACCCAAAAATCACAAGGAGCCCCCAAAAAACTGGGATGAGACCCAAAAATAAATTACATGACCCCAAAAAAGCACATGACAAGAACCCAAAAATAAAAAAAAAAAGGAAAACACATAAAACTATGGGAAAACCCCAAAAAAGCACGAGAACACCCCATAAAACCATGAGAAGACCCTAAACGACCATGAGGAGACCCCCAAAACCAAAAGGATATTCCAGAAAACCATGAGGAGACCCAAAAATACTTTACAAGACCTCAAAAAAGCATGTGACAAAACCCCAAAAAACCATGAGACCTGAAAAAACATAGGAAGACCCCAAAATTACAAGGAGATCGCATAAAACAATGAGGTAACCTCCCCAAAAGACAGGGATACCCCATAAAACCATGAGAAGATCTCATAAAACATCTCATGAGAAGACACGTAAAAAACACAGGAAGAACACAAAACCCACAAGAAGACACCAAAAAATCATGAGAAGAACATCTAATACCCATGAGGAGACCCCAAAAATTTTGTGAAGACCCCAAAAACTACTATAAGACCCCAGAAATCACGAGGAGATCTCAAAATCATGAGGAGACATAAATGCATGATAAGACCAAAAAAAAAGAGAAAGCCCCCCCAAACCACGAGGAAATCCTAAGAAAACACATAAAGACCCAAAAATCACAAGTAGACCCCAAAATACCATCAGGTGACTCTTACACCCATGTGGACACCCCAAAAAACACAAGAAGACCCCAAAAATCATGAGGACACCCCCCAAAAAGCACATAAATCAAGGAGAACCCCATAAATCAATGAGGAGATAAAAATACAAAGACACCCCATAAAACCATGAGAAGACTGCAAAACACATGATAAGACCCTAAAAAATGAAGAGAAGACCCCAAAACACTGTAACAAATTTCAAGAAACCATGAGAGGACCCCAATAACCACAAGGAGACCCCATAAAACCTTGAGAAACGCCCCCCCCAAACCCCCTGAGAATACCCTAAATCCCTCTATCTTCCGTGCCCTCCCAGGGAACCTGGATCCCCTCCAGACTTTTGGAGTGGCCGCAGTGCTGGGACTGCCTCGGCGCAAAGTGGAGGGTTCCCTCCAGGCCACCATGTCCCTCCTGTCACAGTGCGTAGGGATGGGTGAGGACGTGGCCCTGGTCCTCAGGGATATTGGAGTCCTTCTGGTGGAGAGGCGCAAGGTCCGGATGAGGTTCTACCACAGCTTCCTGGAGGCAGTGGCTGGGAAGGAGAACCTGGAAAAGGGGATCTTCAAGGTGAGGGGGTTGAGGGGATGGGGGCAGAGGAGTGGGGTGATCCTTTAAAACTACTTCATTCATGGGGAGAAGGTCCCAGCATCTTTGGTCTCCTTCAGTGTTGAGTTCCTCATTCACATTGAGGAGGTTCTACCATCTTTGGGATCTCTGAGTCCCTTGGTCATGTTGAGGAGATCTCACCATCTTTGGGGTCCTCTCTGGGCTCTTACAATGCTGCATTCCTCATCTTTGAGGTCTTCCATCACTGACCTTCTCATCCATGATCAGAAGCTCTGGCCATCTTGGTACTCCTCTAACGCTGAGCTTCTTGTCCATGAGAAGGTCCCACTATCTTTGGAGTCTTCTATTGTTGAGTTCCTCATCCCCATGGAGAAAGTCCCATCCCTGTTCTCTTCCACTGCAGATCCAGGAGCTCCTGGACATGGTGGTGCCTCGGGGAGTCCCTGTGGCTGCTCTGACCTCATTTGGCTCTGTCATCGTCTTCCCTGAGTGCGTCCAGGGGCAATCCAGGGGCTCTGGGATGGGACTGGAACAGGGTACAACCCACTCCAGGATTCCTTGGATTAAGAGGGCCTGGAATTCTGCCTTGGGAGGGTATGGAGAATGGTGGATTTTGGGAAAATGTAGAGTATTGCAAGGAAATGGGGGATTTGGGGAAATATGGTGGATTTGGGGGAAGGTGAGGAGGACTTGGAGAAAACCATGATGGAATTTAGAAAATGGGGTTAATTTGGGAGAAAAGGTGGGATTTGGGGAAAAAAAAGATGGATTGGGGAAAGTCATGATGGGTTTGGGAAAATGTCGTGGATTTGGAGGAAAATGCGGTGGATTGTGGGAAAAAACCCAGGTGAATTAAGGAAAATGTGAATGTGGCAGAATTGGGAAAAACAGGGTGGATTTAGGGAAAACAGAGTGGATTTAGGGAAAACAAAGTATGTTAAAGAAAATGTGTTGGATTTGTAAGAAAAAAAAGGTGGATTTGGGAAAAATATGATGGATTTGGTTATAATGGAGTATTTAAGAAAATACATGGTGGATTTGGGGAAAACCAAAGTGAACTTTGGGAAGATGTAATGGATTTTGGGGAAAATGGTGGATTTGGGAAAATAGTGTGGATTTCGGGAAACCTATGGTGGATTTTTGAGAAATCGGGTGGATTTGGGAAAAAGTGGTCAATTTAGGGAAAACTTCGGTGGATTTGGGAAAAACAAGGCAGATTAAAGAATATGTGGTGAATTGAAGGGGAAATGTCATGGATTTGGGGAAAACGGTGGTGATTCCAGGGTGGTTCTGGGGTGATCATGGAATCTCCCATCCAGGTTTGAGAGAGAAATGGCCCAGGCACCAATTCCGAGGGCACTGCTGCTCCAGAGCCTCTGGCACCTCCCCAAGGAGATCCCATGTCCCAGGGGGGAAATGGAGCCATGGATCAGGAAAGAAGGGAAAGACAGGAAGTCTGGGAAAAACAGAAAAGGTAAACATTTTTTAAAATTGAGAAAAATGCAAAGAAATGGGGAAAAAAGAAAAAAAGGTGGAATGGGAAAAAAATTGAGAAAATGGGAATTAATTGGGAAAATAAAGGAATATGGGGAAAGGAAAGCAATATGGAAAAAATCAAGGAAAGGTGCAAAATAACAAAAAGTGGGGGAAATGGGAATTTTTGGGGATAATAAAGCAAAAAAATTGAGGAAAATCAAGGAAAGGGAGCAAATAGCAAAAAATAGGAAAATGAAAACTAATTGAGATAATAAAGAAAGTAAGTGGAAGGAAAGAAAAGAAACTGGAGAAAAAAACAAAGAAAAGAGGGAAAACAGCGAAAATTAGGGAAATGGGAATTTTTGGGGATAATAAAGCAAATAAATAGGAGAAAGGAAAGAAATTGGGGGAAAATCAAGGAACATGGGGAAAAATGGGGGAAAGGGCAAAGGGGGAATGAGAGTGAAAAGGCAAAGAAATGGGGGAAAAGCAAAGAAATAGATAAAAATTGGGAAAGAAAAGGGGGGAAAGCAAAGGAATGGAGAAAGAAGAGAGAAATGTGGAAGAAAAGGGAAGATATGTGGGGAAAAAAGGGGAAGAAATGTGGGGGAAAAGAGAAGAAATAGGACAAGTGATGTCATCTCTGACTTGACTTCTACTTCTCAGTTCCAGAGGCAGCTTCTGGAATGTCAGGAGCAGAGGAACAACCTGAGGAAGAGATTCCAGAAAACCAGAAAACCCAGGGGAGGAAGGCAAAGGAGAGGAAGTCAAAAACAGAGCTAGAGGAGGAGAAAAAGTCAGGAAAGTCAGAAACCAAACTGGGAAAAAAGAAGTCAGAAACTGAATTTGACAGGAAGAAAAAACTGGAAAAGTCAGAAACTGAACTGTGGAGGAAGGAAAAGTTGGAAATGACTGAAACTGAACTGGGGAAAAAGAAGCCAGAAACTGAATTGGGGAGGAAGGAGAAATCAGGAAGGTCAGAAACAGAAACAGGGAAAAAGGAGAAGTTGGAAAAGTCCGAATCCAAAGGGATGAAGGAAAAGCCGGAAAAGTCAGAAAAGTCAGAAAAGTCGGAAAAGTCAGAAAAGTTGGAAAAGTCAGAAAAGTCAGAAAAGTCAGAAAAGCTGGAAAAGCTGGAGAAGTCAGAAAAGTCGAAAAAGTCAGAAAAGTTGGAAAAGTCAAAAAAGTCAGAAAAGCCAGAAAAGTCAGAAAAGCCAGAAAAGCCAGAAAAGTCAGAAAAGTCAGACAAGTCAAAAAAATCAGAAAAGTCAGAGAAGTCAAAAAAGTCAGAAAAGCCAGAAAAGTCAAAAAAGTCAGAAAAGCCAGAAAAGTCAGAAAAGCCAGAAAAGTCAGAAAAGTCAGAGAAGTCAAAAAAATCAGAAAAGTCAGAGAAGTCAAAAACGTCAGAAAAGTCAGAAAAGTTAGAAAAGTCAGAGAAGTCAAAAAAGTCAGAGAACTCAGAAAACTCAGAAACCGAGGGGAGGAAGAAGAAGTTGGAAAAGTCCTCAAACAGGTGAGGCTGAAGGCTCAGAGACAACATGGTGTCTCCCAGCTCAGGATGACTTTTCTCATTGGATCCTTCCAGGGATCATCCTGAGATTCCAAAGGCCAGACAGCGCCAGGACCACTCTGGGCGTCGGCTCCAGATGCACACAGCCAAAATTTCATGCTCCAGAGGAGGAAGAGGAGATGGAGATGGGGAAGATGTGAAAAATAAGGAGAAATCCAAACAGATCCATCTTCAGGATCCCTGGAGCTTCCAAACGCCAGTGATTGCGGTGCTGTCGGCATCCAGCTCTGGCTCCAGCATTCCTGAGGATCCTGACCCCAAGGAGCCCCTGCCCAGCCCTGTGAGGCCGAAGACAATGAGGACAAGCAACGAGAACTTCTGGCCAGTGCTGGATGCATCTCTGGAGTAGCTGGGAATCTCTGGGAATCTCCAGGAACCTCCGGGAATTTCCAGGAATCATCAATAAATGCCTCTGGTTGGGAGGGTGGAGGCATAACTAGGAGGAGCTTTCTTCCCTCACTCAGATTTTGCCTTTTTTGCCCCAAATCCCATTGGTTTAACCCAAAATTCCAATAGATCCAAGTTCAAATCCCAACGGATCCAAGTTCAAATCCCAATGGATCCAATGCCAAATCTTATCTGTCCCAATCCTGCCTTCGGGTGTAGCTCATGGTGATGGGGTATCCAATGGTCATTTGAGCCACAAATGGTCAGTGTTCACCCTGGACCTCCCGCAGCTTGAGAGATATCACCAGAGGTGGGAGCATGGCCAGGACCCTGCTGGAGTGGAGCCAAGGCTGCCCCTTCCATTCAGGAATGAGGAGTGGCAGTGTGGGTGACAGAGTGAGTGTGGCTGCCCAGGGTATTGCTGCCCAGGGGTTTTTAGCACTGCCACCAAAGTCTCCCTGCTCCCTGATGCCTGGGAGCCTGGAACCAGCTTGTGCAGTGCCACCTGGGGCTGTCCCCACCAGGTCCCTCTCTGTGCCATCACTGCCCAGAAAGGTCCCACCCCAGTACTGGAGTGCCCCCTGCTGGTTGCAAGACAGCACCTGCCCTGCCCACCCTGTCCCGCCGGGGCCACCAGTGCCCCCTGCAGGGTGTGGCCAGAACTGCACTCAAGGGGGAAGGGAACTCCTGGGATTGTTCAGCTGTTGTTTATTCTGTTCTGTTGCCATCATCCTGAGCAGACATCTGTTTTTTAAACCATGATGTTCATCTACCCAGTGACCTCACACAGCACCCCTATGTGAGCACCCCTGTGCACCATTCTGTGATGTCACAATGCACCCTGTGATGTCACACCACCAATCTGTGATGTCACACCTTTCTCTGTGATGTCAAAGTCTGTTCTGTGATGTCACACAGGTGCCTTGTGATGTCACAGCCCCCTCCATGATGCCATGCAGACACCCTATTAGGTCACAGCTCACTCTCTGAGGATACACCTCACTTTATGATGTCATATACCTGTCCAGTGATATCACAGCCCACTCTGTGATGTCACACAGCTCCTTCATATTGTCACAGCCATTCTGTGATTTCACAGCCCTCTCTCTTGCACATTCCCTGGTGTCACCTTTTGAGTGGGAAGGAGGGGTGGCCTCCAGGTGCATTTCAGCGCCCTGTGCCTGCAGTCCCCAGTGCCCAGAGGTGCCCAGCAGCTCCCACAGGCTGCAGAACCTGAGTACCATCCCTTGACAGCCCTGGTGTACCTGGCACCACTTGGAATCCAAGTTGGAGGGTGGCTGTGGAGCAACAGCCGGGCTCATCAGGGCAGGGTCCCCCCAGAATGCCCCCAGTTCTCTGGCACCTGGCTGTCCATCTTGGGGAGGGTGATGAGCCAGTTCTCCAATGGGCTGCCCTCCCGACTCACTGCCTGCTCAGTGCTGATGTCAGCGATATCAGGGATGTTGCGCAAATGTTGGTGCTTTGGTGTGGACACTGCTGGGGTAGCACTGCTGCTACCCACGTCACCACGCCATGGGATCCCCACTGCAGCCCCACCAGCACCTTGGAGCTGCTGCAGCTCCAGGACATCTTGATCTCTCCAGCAGGGATGGCAATGTCCACGCTGGATTGCAGGCAGGGGATGCACGGACACTCCTCCTCACTGCAGAGGTGCTGCAGCCACTTCAGAGCCAGCAGGGACTGGAATTTCAGGTGTGGAGAGCTTTGTTCAAACATGGCTCATAGAAAGAGGCCATGAAAATATACAGCTGATGGAAAAGTAAAAAGGCAGCTGAAAGCAGCAATTCTCAAGCCTGTTTCTGTAAACAACAAAGTTCTCAGGCACATTTCTGTAAACAGCAGAGTTCTCAGGCTGTTTTTTTATAACAGGTGTCGCAGACATTTCTCCACAGAAATCCTTCCTTTTGGATTTCTGTGTCTTCGGGAGGCCAGAGGCCTCTGAAGACAAGGTAAACAATTATTATCAGCTGCTGTGGAATGCAATAGGATTCACCTTGATTGGCTCATTTTCTATGTTTATAATTAAGAGCCAATCATCAGTTCAAGCCAGGGGACTGAGTCCTTGGCCACAACTTTGTTGTGGGTTCTTTTCTATCTCTTCTTAGCTTAGCTAGCTGCTCTGCAAACCTCTCTCTATATTCTTTTTAGTATCACTATAATGTATTATATCTTATATTAATAAATCAAGCCTTCTGATTCAAGAAACAAGATTCCGTCTCTCTATCACCAACTGCGACCCACACAGGTCGCCGTAATATAACAGGTAAACATTCTGTCCTTGGCTGGTATGGGAAAGCAAAAGTTGACAAACATGGAGGCCTTGAGAACGTTCATAACAGGGTGAGAAAATAAATCTTGGTTTCAATAACAAACCACAGGTATTGAAAACAAAAGGAGGGGTTAAGGTGTAATCTGTAGCCTATGATGAGCTCGGGTTTTGCAATATGTATGAACTTAATTAACACTGTTATAAAATGTGCCTGGTGGATCAATAAATTGGAGTTCGATGCTCATCAATTGGATGGTCGTCTCCCTTCACTTCATCATCAGGTGGGGCCTGTGTGTCCAGAAGCTCCTGACCTCCCACAGGAATTTGTTGGAGCAGAGGTGCTGGCAGGCAAGGAAGCTGTGCCACTGGATCTGGCCCTGCAGATGTACCGGTATGCGGGACTTGGAGCTGCTGAGGACAGGAGGTATGGGTGGGTGGAGGTGTGTCCCCAGGAATGTCAGGCTGTCCCCAGGGATACCGGAATGCCCCCATGGCTGTCAGGCTTTCCCAAAGATGACAGGCTTTCCCCATGGATGCCAGGCTGTCCCCATAGGTGTCACAATGCCCCTGTGGCTGTCATGGCCTGATGAGCAGTGGCTGCCAGGCCATCCCAGAAATGTCAGGTTTTCCTTATGGGTCCCACACTCTTCTCATGGGTGCCAGGCTGTCTCCATGGGTGCCAGTCTATCCTAATGCATGTCAGGCTGTCCACAGTGATGCCAGGCTGTCCCTATGGGTTCTAGGCTGACCTAACTGACTCCTGCCCTAAAGGGTGTCCGGTTGCCCCCATGGGTATCAGTCTGTCCCCTTGGGTTTCAAGTTGTCCTAGTGGGTGCCTGTAGAAGTCCACTCTAGCCTGTTCGAAGACACTCTAGAGCTCTGCTGATGAAGATTCCTCAAGACAATCGTGAGTCACGGGGTCGTGTAGAAGTCCATCCGAAAATCCTTCATTTTTTGCCTCACAATTGTCATGAGAAAAAACTACCGAAGGGTTAAAACTGCTGAGCCGGTTGGGAAAGAAAGTCTCCTGCTTATCTAGTGTGTTCACAAGTGATGTTTATAGAACACGCCATGCTGTACTCGAAGGGGGCATGCTGCCCTTTTCTGGACAATTGAACTGGACTTTCTTCCAAACTCCTGACCTGGCTGGACTGAGCTCTGGGGTGGCTCCCCCCCGCTCCATGAGAAGACCCCTCTTGCCTGTCTTCAACCACTGTGCAACAGAGATGCAAATCCCCTCATCAAGGAACCCAGAACCCCTCTGGCACCCTATTGGCACCCCCATGGCACCCCCATGGCACCCCCTGGCAACCTCCTTCCAGAGACTGGGACTGTACCCCCTCCCAACTCAGGGAGTGGGAAAAACCTAACGTACCTGTGAGCATTCGGCCATGAAAACAATGGACTTCTCCCCTCCATGGAAACCTAATTTCAGCCACCCTTCCTCCAACCAAGAACAGTATATATACTGGGGTTCGGTCTGACTGTCCTTTGAGATCTCCCCAAGGCGTGTACCAGCGAGTTTTGGTGGTGGGACCCCGAAGACATCATGTTTTGGTAGCTATACCTCATTCCCTGACCTCCTTTCCTCCCTTTTTCCTTGTCTTACCCTTCTCTTCCCCAGATCCCTTAACCAAACACATATTTAGCTGTGGTTATAATCAATAAAATTGCACCTTGTTGATTTGTTACTGCAAAACCCCTGTGCCTTGTGTTGGTTATTTTTGCACCCAAAAATCATTCGTCACCCGTTCATTTCGGGCGGACCTTCACAGTGCCCGGCTGTCCCTATGGGTTTCATGCTGTCCCCATGGGTGCTAGACCGTCCTGATGGATGCTGTCACACTGTCTCCATGGGTTTCAGGCTGTCCCAGTTGGTGCCAGGCTGTCCCCATGGCTGGTGCCACACTGTCCCCATGGCTGCCAGGCTGTCCCCAGCAATGTCCTATAGATGCCACACTGTCCCCCAAGCCCCCAGCTCACCTAAAGTGGTTGCAGATCAGTCCAGGGCTCTGCCACTCCTCTTTGGTGATGTGTGGCACAGCCAGGCTCAGCCCCTTCTCCTGTGTGAGCAGATTCAACCTCATGGCAACGTGACCCCGAGGAAATCCCTGTGGGACTGGGCAGAACACAAGGGTTTGGGGGTGTCACGATCTGCTAGTACTAGCGGGGTCATGATGATTCGTTAACTGAACTCAGAGTGCAAAAACAACACAGAGGGGATTTCAATATTGCTCAAAACAAATACACGTTTTATTAAATGACCACAGCAAATGTGATTGAGGGATTAGGAAAGAGATAAAAGATAAAGAGAGAGAGAGAGAGAGAGAGAGAGAGAAGGGATATAGCTACCAAACGTAGAGACGAAATCCTTGTGGTCCAGGTCAATGGAAATTCGCCTAGTCATGTCAGGGAGAACCTCAAAGTCCTGGTTAACTCCGGGGTCTATTATAATCCTTTGCCAAGGGTGGGGGAACAGGTAAAAGACAATAAAGAATAAGTGTCTTGAAACTGCCGAGGGGGGAACAGATATTGAAGATGGATACAGACAGTCCATGTCCTCAGCAGTGAGCGAGACCCATTGTTTTCTTGGTCCAGGGAACACACCTGGACAAACATCTCACTTTGATCAGGCTAGTCCCCACCCCGTGTTAGGATTATAGGCATCTCACTCTCAGTCCTTGGGAGGGGGCTTCAATCTCCGTCTGTCACGGTGGTAGTGAAGCAGATGAAGGGTTTTCCATGGGGGACCACCGAAGTTACCCCTGAAAGTTCATTTGGACAAGAGATGGTGAAATTCATGGGCTATCGTCAAGAAGCAGGGTGCAAGCATATAGGGCAAGATGGTCCTTTGCCAGGCCCTGCCACAAGCAGTATACCATAGTGGCACTGTAGACACAGCTGCGAACAATCACTGGTGAGCATCCCACTTCAACCAGGCCAGAACTCCAGTCGGGGTCCTCAGCGTCCTGATCTCTGTCCTTGCGATGGTTGTGAGGCAAATGAGAGAAACTTCAGACTGTCTCTTACAGGGGGGTTCTCCCATCTCCTGCTGTGACAGGACACCTGAGGCACCCCAAGACCCCTGGTGCATGGTTTTATTTTCCTCATGACCCAGTGGCCACATCAGTCACATCCTGTCTGAGGCTCTGTGTTCCTGCTGCTTTCCTGGCTCTATCCCTGGGGTGTATTCCCCCCAGGGGACACAG
The DNA here is from genome assembly GCF_027579445.1 of Ammospiza nelsoni. Taxonomy (NCBI): domain Eukaryota; kingdom Metazoa; phylum Chordata; class Aves; order Passeriformes; family Passerellidae; genus Ammospiza; species Ammospiza nelsoni. The sequence goes on along the minus strand of NC_080656.1, from coordinate 374,022 downwards.
TGATCCCCATCTGGACAACCTGGGGTGCCCTGCGCCCACTGTGGGATGGCCACAAGCAGCTCCAGGTGAGCCAGGTAAGAAGATCCATATACCCCAGGCACTGGGGGGTGGTGGAGGACCCTGTGCTAATGGCCAAGACCCTGAGCCAACTATGGACATTGAGAGCCCACAGCCAGGACCTACTGTTGAGAATGAGCAAAAAACCCCAATCCCAGAACAGAGACTCACAGGGTACACATGCTGCACAGTGTGCTGTATCAAGTTCCTGTGAGCCCAGAATAATGGAATTAGTGCAGATGTAGATCTGCACAAGAGAGCTTTTCATCCACTTTCTCTGTTTTCCTCCCTCAGGGCATGGAGGGAGCTTGTGACTTCAGCCTGTGACTTGTGTGTGCAAAGAGCAAATCTGGACACAATTGGTTCAGGGAGGGTTTGGGGAATATCAGGATGTGTTCTGGGCACAGAAGGTGTTTTCCATTAGTCTGAGACTGTCCACTTTCTCTGTTTTCCTCCCTCAGGGCATGGAGGGAGCTTGTGACTTCAGCCTGTGACTTGTGTGTGCAAAGAGCAAATCTGGACACAATTGGTTCAGGGAGGGTTTGGGGAATATCAGGATGTGTTCTGGGCACAGAAGGTGTTTTCCATTAGTCTGAGACTGTCTGCTGTGGAAAGTGGATTTAATGTATAGCGAGAGGAATGACTTTTGCATTTTATGGACTGTGCCTTCTCTTGGTTTTGTTTCCCTGACAATAAATGAACATCTCTGTGTGTGTCGGACAGCTGCTTCTCCAAGGAAAGCAGGTGGGAGTTGGAGACAAGTGTTGGAGAATTTTGTTCAGACATGGCTTATAGAAAGGCTATGATTGTCGCAGACATTTTTTCATAGAAATCCTTTCTTTGGGATTTGTTCATCTTCTGGGAAGCTGAGGCCCCAGAAGAAGAATGTAAACAATTGTTATCGGCTGGTGTGGAATGCAACAGGTGCAGCGGTGATTGGTCTTCTGTGAGTGTTTGGATTTGCTGACCATTCACAGAAAGAGTTTGTCCTTGCTTTCTGCTGGACACAGAACTTTGTTATTCATTCTTTTCTATGCTATTCTTAGCTTAGCAGCCTCTGCAACTTCTCTCCTTATTCTTTTTAGTATAGTTATAATGTATTATATATCATATATCAATAAATCCCGCCTTCTGATCATCAACCAAGATTCTTGTCCACTTCTCTCACCTTTGAAGACCTCATCAGGTTGCTGTAATACTATGATCACATACAGCTGGTTAAAAAGTAAAAGGCAGCTGTAAGCAGCAAGTTCTCAGGCTTTTTCCTTTAAACAGTAAACACCATGTCCTTGAGTAAAGTGGTGAGAAAAACATGGTGGAAAACATGGAGGCCTTGAGAATGGTAAATAACAAGTCAACAACAGGATGAGAAAAACAAGTATTAGCCTCAACAAGAAAACCACAGGTATTGGCAACAAAGGAGGGGTGGGTGTGTAATCTGTAACCAATGATGAGGTCGGGTTTTGTAATATGTATAAGCTTAATTAACACTACTATAACAGTGTGTAAGCTGGATCAATAAATTGGAGTTCGATGCTGATCAATCAGGATGTGGTCGTCTCCCTTCACTTCCTCAGACAAGGAGCTGAAAGCTGCAGGTCCAGCCTGGGGTGGAGGGAACTCAGACTTGCACTAGGCTGTTCTGAGTCCCAGGGGCTGGATGGGGAAAATGGTGGGGTGGGGGTAGGGACAAAATCTGATTGATTGTCAGACATAAAGAGTCTTGATTTTCAGACTGCATTAGGAGGTGCTTGGGTTTAATGTCAACTGGAGATTGCTGATACCAATCTATAAAAAGGAAAAGAAAGCTAAACAAGACAAAAAGGTCCCTGCATTTTTTAAAGATACAGTATATTCACTTGGAGTACATTTCTGAAATCTGTCTAATTCACCACAAAAGAGTTGAAGACTTTAAAACAAAATTATTCCCAGGGACTTGTCTTGTTGGAATGATTTGAAATATTAATGACCATTTGTCACTGAATTCCTGAACTGAAGAGTTGAAGACTTGAATAAGCCAGCTGAGAATTAAAATTCATCAAAGAACCTTCAAGTTGCTAAGGATCAATACTCACCAGAGTAGGAATGAATAGATTCCAGGGGTGTGGAAGCCCATGAGCCTACTGGGGAGAGGGCAAGGGTAATGACCTAGAGAAATGTACCTTAGGCTCCAGCCATTCCTCACAGCTCAGGATGAGGAAGGAAGTTTCCCCCATGGTGCTCTACAACACTATGTTAATTTGTCTCAGTTCCCCATTGGCCTGTTGGCCTTCCCCACCCTTTTACCCTTATATGTTCATATTCTAGTAAGTTCTCCCTTTCCAGTTACCCCATTCATTTATGTAACTCCACCTCTCCCCCTAGCATTCCTATTGGTTTCTGTCCTTTTGTACCACCCCTGTGTTCTCATCCCATTGGCCTTGATGCTCTTTTCCACCCCATCTTTCCTCTATTTATGCCCTAGACCCTCCTTTGTCTTTGGCCCCTGGACGCTTTCAGCATCACCTGAAATAAAGTACGTTGGAACTCCATCCCTGCACCCTCCCATTACTTCACTGCCAAACTGCTGTGTGCGTGCGTGTGTGTGTGTGTGCGCGTGCGACCGTGTGCACGGGTGCTCTCATGGCTCCTACCTGTTGGCACAAGACACTCTCGGAGAAGGTTGTGTCTACCACCATTGCGGATTGCAACACTGGGGTTTCTAGGATGTTAAAGAGCTATGCAGGCACAGGGTCTCCATGGTGACATCCCAGGAGTCCCCAGGCTGCCAAAGAACCCAGATGTCACATACACTCCCAGGGGTTCCTGTCATGGGCAGAGTAGGAGCTTCCGGCAAAGTTTATTGGAGAAGCTCCTGTTGGGTCCCAAGGTATAGAAAGGACCCTCAACACCCCAATTATACCCCTAAGCTCCCCCAAACCAGGACCACTAGGTTTTCTAAACTCCTTTTAGAAGAGCCTGGGAGTGCCTAGATCCAATATGAGCCCCAGACTCTGTCAAGGATTTATGTGTAAAGGATTATACAGGTGGAATTGAACCTTTTTACAACTTTGTCCTGTTATGAATGAGGTCCCATATGTGCAATTAAATAAATCACAAACTTAAAATTTAGCAGCAGTTTTAATTGAGGTTTGCGATTTTAATTGAGATTAATTAATACAATCAGGTATAATTCAGTAGTTACAGAAAAGAAATTTTGCAGTAGTTTGACTAAAGCATAAGCAAAAACTGGTTGATTTGGGTATGGAGAGGGCTTCCCACCCTACTTCATGTAGGTAATGTATGTTTAGAAATAATTCATGCTATAAAAAGAATGTGTTTTATAAAGATTGTGAAATCCAAACGAGTCTCTGACCACAAGTAGCGTGGGAGGTGGATGTCTATTCAAACTCCGAAATTCCTGAAGGCAACCAGATAACGATCGGCATTTAGCTTATGAATAGACACACCCAGCACAATGATCACCGTTATCCCGAGCCATCAAAAACCGCCTAAGAGCGATCATTGCTCTGTTGATAACATCAATCAAGATAGCCAGTCACCAGAAATATACATGTGAATAAGCGACTTCCCGGGATTCGATCAATGCTGGCTATCAACCAGGAAACGGTGATTGTCCAGCTCTGCACAGTGAAAGAACCAACCATGAATATGAAGAGTTACAGAAGAAACTTAGACTCCTTTGCCTCGAGCATAATAAACTGTATAAAACATCCCTGCTAGAAGCGGGTCATGTGAATGAGGGGGGATTCGATGCGGTAGAGGTCAGATCCAGGTTCACCCAGCGCTGATCCCAGGCTTGATGCTTTCACTTTGGCTGTGGTGGTTTTGAGGACCATATTTTGGTCGCAGAAAAAGATAAATAAATCTTTTCACAATTTTGATAATTTGGCTTTTGATTGATCATTTATACCAGTTCTGGTGACCCCGACATGATTTGAATTTGGGGTTCGGGGACCCCTCTCTGGTCAGGAGGTGCCCTGCTGATTTCAGCGGCCTGACGGGATTGGGAGTTCATGAAACCAATCAAACACCAAACCGAAGCCAGAACCACAGCCAAAGAGGGATAAAATGGGCCCAGAGTTCTTGGAAACTCGGAACGATCTGAAGAGGGATCTCCGAGGCTGCGGTGCTTTTTTTTTCACTCAGAAAATCAACACGCACGAAGAATCCACATGGGAAAGGAACTGTGAGTACCGTGTGGTTGAGCGTGTGTGTGAGACGTGATTCTATCACGAAGAAAATGTGAACCCCATGATTGCAGTTCCACTCTCCCGTGAGGGAAGTGGTTGGTCAAGGGGGAAGCAAGCACTTTTTTTGTCACACGTGGGACCTGGGACTCATAGGGAGTTCAGGGGATTGATCACAGTTGGGTCAGGAGGGTCTGTGCCAGGGACTCTTGAATTGGCAGAACATTGGTTTCTGCCAGGGAGTCCTGAACTGGCAAAGCATTGGTCTGTGCCAGGGAGTCTGTGGAGAGTTAGGGATCTACGTGCGGAAGAAATCGGGCTGTACAGTCAGTCAGGACATCCCCCCACCCCTGCAGTCAGACCTTTGCTCCGTACCTGGCCACACCCAGCCGGACGTGAGCAGAAGGAAATGACCCTGACTGCCCAAGCTATAAAAACCCTTGTGACCTGTCAATAAATGCCATTTACTGTCCACCACGTTGGTGTCGGGAGCATATGGACCGAGTGACCCTGGGGTTTGGGCCACCATGCCGGACTAAGAACCAGGTCGCCATGCCTTGAAAGGGCAACATCTGGTGCCGAAACCCGGGGCACGATCACCGCCCGGAGTTCGGGGATGGCCTGGACGAGGGACTGGCGGCTGCACAGCTGGCCTAGTGCAGCGGGGGGGACGCCCCCGGACCAGCGAGGAGCATGGATGCTATAGCGATCCACAGATCCACACGCAGTGGGGTATCGAGTGTAAGCTTAAGCTTTTATGTCTCGCAGTACCGAGACTGATTAAGCTTGGGGCTATAGAAAGCCTGGTAGAAATTCTCCATCCGGAGATATGGGATAATTGCACAAAGGCTCTGGCCGAGGAAACCATGTCCTCAGGCTCAGGGAAAGCCCTCAAATCACGGGGCAGAGTTATACAGGCTCTGCAAAAAGCTCGGCAAGAGCAAGAAACCTGGAAAGCCGCGTGAACTTGTTTATTAGCCACGCTGCAGTTGGGGGTAGGGGCAGTGACGCAAACTGCAGAGGACTTTGACCCGGGCGAGCGCGTGGAAGCGCGAACGCCGGAACCCCCTCAGCAAACGGACTCACCATCGGGGGGGGGGGGGAGCGCGCGCGGGCGTTTTGGCAGGAGCTAGCAGAGGAGGGGCGGAATGCTGCTATAGTATCGGACCCCAAAGCGGTTGATAAAAAGGCACCCCCGCCACATGCGTTTGAAAATGGTGCCGGAGCATGTGACCAGGGCTGGAATGATGACGCGGGGGGAGGAAATGCAGAAGGCTAGCTGAACAGCGCAAGCGTTGGCAAGTGGGGAGGAGGGGCGGCCCCCGAGAAGGAACTTAAGATCAATCAAAGTGCTCAATTTAAATTAGGTCCTTTTAGGGCAAGAACCTCCCCCAGCAGGAGGCGGGGGGAGCCCAGGGGGAGGGAACGGCCCGGCCCCCGCAAGAAGGGGCGGTGTTGGAGCCCGAGAAAATGGCTGAGCAGCCCAGAAATGTCCGGCCAGTCAACTTCCAGCTCGGACTCTGACTAGAGCTGGGACAGGCTCGGAAGGTGCTCAGAGGATTCTGACACCGACTTGGACTTTAACAAAAAATGAGCAGCGGCATACAAGATCACTAGCTGCAGCGCTCCTGTGTGGGTTAAGGGGATATCAGAGAAAGATCGAACCCTGCTTACAGACTGGCGGAAAATAAAAATGGCTTGCGCGGAGTGGGCTCCGTCTGCCACACTGGTTTTCCCGGTCCGTGTGGGGGGGGCAGGTGGAAATCAAAGAACCTAGTGCCCGGTAAACCCAAAAGACGTACAGGCAATTGTTAAAGCGGTTGCAGACAGGGGGATTAATTCTGCCATGGTTACCACACTCATTGACAGTGTTTTTGGAGGCGATGATATGCTTCCCTTTGATATCAAACAGACTTGCAGGCGGATTTTCGATGGGGCGGGAATGATGGTATTTAAACAGGAATGGGAGGACAACTGTGTAAAGCAGCTAGCCTTAGTAACAGGGGCAGACCATCCACTGCACGGCTCCAGCATACAGAGGCTAATGGGCACAGACCCCACTATGATCAGCCCCCAGGCACAGGCTGAGGGCCTGCGGGCCCATGAGGTTATGACAACGACCCGTGCTGCCCGAGAAGCCATCTGTGTTGCTTCCAAAGTAATAGCCAGACCATCGGCATGGTCCACTATAAAGCAGAGTGAGAGTGAGAGCTTCACTCAGTTTGTGGACTGCCTGAAGGCAGCATTAGAATCCTCTGCATTACCCTCAGAGGCAAAGGGTCCTGTGCTAGCAGACTGCCTACGCCAGCAATGCAACTCAGCCACCAAGGACATTTTAAGATCACTGCCACCTGGGTCCAATGTTGCTGCCATGATCAGACATGTTGCAAAGGAAGAACACCTAGCTCTCATCCAAGCAACAGTTCGCCCTGCAATAACCAGTGTGATGGCATGCTTTAAATGTGGCCAGGCAGGCCACGTGGCAGTAAACTGCCCCCAGTCAGGACGTCCCCGCAACCCATACGCCCCACTACCAGGAAAGAGAGAAAGACCACCGAGCAACCTGACATCACCTGAGAAGCTCACACCATCAAAATCAAAGCAGCAATGGTATCTCTGTGTGATCTTGTTTCTAGGGTTAGCAGGCAGAGGACAGGCAGACACAAAACATTACCCTCACCAGCCATTCAGGTGGGTTCTACACCATCTCTCAGTTGAGGGGGTCATCAAAGAAATTGTTACAGCCGACACCCCATCTTTTGAGTTCAGGCTAAAAGACATTTTTCCCTTGCATACAGGGCACCCCAAATTTGAGGAGACGACATTATTTCAGACCTACTGGTGTCCTGCTTCCAACCCAAGAAAAAGTTACTGTAATTACCCAGGGTGTGGATATTGTGGATATTGGGGGTGTGAAACTAATGTTACAAGCAATAGATGGAAATCACAACAGCCTGATAAGTTCCTGCAAATTAGGTATACTCCCCATGGCTGTCTCGAACCAAAATTTGGTATGGATTTTGCCCCAAGGCAGGAAACAGCACACCTGCACAGGCTACATAATGACAATCCTGCAGCTGACCCATCATGGCTGGGCCACGGGCAAAGTGTGGACAGCGTTTGTTTATCTCTCTCGCCGCATCTGGGCGAACATACAAATTATCAGATTCCCACCTCCAATATCCCAATCAGTCGGACCCAATCCGATTCTTGCAATGAATAGACCCAGGAAGGGGATCGCAGCTAACGGTAGTTCTAGCCACAAAACACAGATGCTAAAACTAACCTCCTCCCCATCCGATCTCTTAGCCAAACCAACCCTCTCCAATCCATTCTTAAGCATGTTAAATGCTACCTTCTTATCATTAAACCAATCCAACCCGAACCTCACAGAGGCATGCTGGTTATGCTATGATGCACAACCCCCTTTTTACGAAGGTGTTGCCCTCGATCTCCCATTCATCTTCTCAAAGTCAGACAATCCACACCAATGCAGATGGGACACCCCCCGGAGAGGCATTACCCTGAGTCAGGTTACAGGCCAAGGCAAATGCTTTGGCAATGCAACCTTGGCAAAGCAGATGGGCAACGTCTGCCAGGAATTCGTCAAACTTAAGGGAGGGAAGTTCCAGTGGGTGATCCCAGCTGCATTGGGAATGTGGGTCTGTCAACAATCCAGGGTAAGCCCATGCGTACTCCTTGACAAATTTGATCATTCTACTGACTTTTGTGTCCAAGTTTTAATTGTCCCCAGAGTCCTGTATTGCCAGGAAGAAGAGGTGTACCGCTTGTTCGAGGAACCTGACCAGCTCCACGAATGAGAAGTGATAACAGGCATCACCATCGCAATGCTCCTCGGTTTAGGAGCTACCGGCACTGCCACAGGCATCTCGGCCCTTGCAACACAACATCAGGGACTGGCACAACTGCAGATGACTGTCGACGAGGATTTACAGAGGATCGAGAAATCCATTTCTTCCCTAGAAAAATCCCTTTCCTCGCTCTCAGAGGTTGTCCTCCAAAACAGGCGAGGACTGGACCTTTTGTTCATGCAGCAAGGAGGCCTGTGTGCCGCCTTGAAAGAGGAATGCTGCTTTTATGCGGACCACACCGGAGTCATTAGAGACTCCATGGCCGAACTGAGAAACCAACTAAACCTAAGAAAAATGGACAGAGAAGCTCAACAGGGCTGGTTTGAGTCGTGGTTCAACTGGTCCCCATGGCTCACCACCCTGATTTCTACCCTAATAGGCCCACTCACTATAATCTTACTAACCCTAATCTTCTGGCCTTTCATATTAAACAAACTGGTGCTATTCGTTAAAAAGCGTTTAGAAACGGTTAACATTATGTTTGTTGAGCACCAACAATTACTTTAAGGCGTGCCAGTTACTAACACACTTACAATTTTATACTAATTTTGCTAACCCATGAAATTTTGTAACCTCTACATTTTATAATTTTATACAATTTTTACTAATCATGAGGGAGGGGGAAATGTGGAGAGTCAGGGATCTACGTGCGGAAGAAATTGGGCTGTATGGTCTGTCAGGACATCCCCCCACCCCTGCAGTCAGACCTTTGCTCCGTACCTGGCCACACCCAGCCGGACGTGAGCAGAAGGAAATGACACTGACTGTCCAAGCTATAAAAACCCTTGTGACCCCTCAATAAACGCCATTTGCTGTCCACCACGTTGGTGTCAGGAGCATATGGACCACGTGACCCTGGGGTTTGGGCCACCGTGCCGGACTAAGAACCAGGTCGCCATGCCTTGAAAAGGCAACAGGCACAGGACATGATATCCAGCATAAACAGAACACACAGATGGGGATACAAACATCCTAACATCACCTTAGGACGTTAACATGTGGTGACAGGTGCTGACACCCCCAATTTGGGCTCTGCAGCCCCAAATTGGGAACCGCCCCAATCTGGGATACCCCACCAAATTGGATGCTGGCACCTTAAAATTGAGTGTTGAGCCCCTAAATAGGTGATGACCGCCCTAAAATAGAGTGGTGACCCTCCTAAATTGTGAGTTAACCCCTTTAGTTGGGTGCTGACCCTGCCAAAGTGGGGTGCTCACTTTCCAAATTGGGTTCTGACCCTGCAGACTTGACTGTTAGTCCCCCAAAATTGGGTGCTGACCCTCAAACTTATGGTCTGATGGCCAAAAATGGATGTTGACCTCTAAGACCTGGGATCTTAAGGTCCTGATCTCCTATGTTTAGGTTCTGATCCATAAAATTGTGTGCTTAACCCCCCCAAAATTGGTACTGACACTTTAAATTGGGTGTAAAATCTCTAAATTTTTCACCAAACCCCTAAAATTGGTACCTGACCTCTCTAAATTGTCTCCTGCCCAAATCGTATCCTGCCTTTCCAAAATTAGATCCCCGCTCTGTAGACCAGGTCCTGCCCCCCACAAATCAGGGTTCCCCTGTGTCAGTGGTCACATCCTGGTGACACAGCCTTGGTGACACCCAGGGGAGTTGGCAGGGCCGTACACCACTGGGAAGGTGCTGGATGCCATCGGGAGTGGGGATGGAGTCACCGCTGGAGCTGTCGGGATGGTGGCGGCTACTGGAGCCACAAGGTGGGTTGCAGCATTCCCTGGGCCTGTCCCCATGTCCCCAGTGTCCCTGATGTCACTGTGTCCCTGTGTCCCCACAGTGTGCTGTTTTCTGGCTGCCAGCGGTCTCTCTTCATGATGTTGATGGCGCGTCTCTGTCAGAGCCTGAGCCTGCAGCTCTTTTCCCACCTGGTGCACCAAGATCTGGACTTCTTCCAAAGAACACCAGCACATAACGGGGCACGGCCCAGCCCCATCTCACCTGACCCATCCCACCTGTCCCATCCCATCCCATCCCATCCATCCCATCCCATCCCATCCCACTGATCATATCCCATCCCATCCCATTGATCCCATCCCATCCCTTTGATCCCATCCCATCCCTTTGATCCCATCCCATCGATCCTATCCCATCGATCCCATCCCATTGATCCCATCCCATTGATCCCATCCCATCCCATTCCCACCATCCCATCCGTCCCATCCCATCCCATCCCATCCCATCCCATCCCATCCCATCCCATCCCATCCTATGCCATCTTCCTGGCTTCATTCTACTGCAATGTTCCATCCTGTCCCCATCCCACTTTCCCATTCTAGCCGCTGTTCTGTCCCCATTATTCTCAATCCCATGCCTCCACCCTGTTGCATATCCCCAGCTTCCTCCCACCATCCGATCACCCCATCCCACCATTTCCATTCCCACCATCCCATCTCCCCTGTCCCACCCCATTCCACCCTGACCATCTCCACAGCCATTCCCATCATTCCATCCCACTGCTCCCACATCATTCCCATCCTGAATGGGATCATCCAGGATGGGATCATGGTCTCACCCATCACTATCCCAACCTGCAGCTGAGCTCCTGGCTCAGTTTTCCATGGAAGTGCCACGGGTGTGCAGGGCAGCACCGAGTGGAGCCAACCAGCTGCTGCGGAGCCTGGTGATGGCCCTGGTGGTGGGGGGGTTCACAGTGGGGCTGGCACCGGGGCTGGCACTACTGGCACTGCTGGAGGTCTCCTTGCCACTCGCCGCATCCAGAGCACCCGCAAACAGGTCAGCAGTAGGAGGGAAAGAGTGGGAGTGGACTGAAGAAAGGTGGGAATAGTGGAGCTGGGATGGGGGCTAGGGGAATGGGATAGTGGGGAAGGGATGTGATTGGATGGAGAATGGAAAGGAGGACAATGGAGGTGGAAATGGTGGGATGAAATGGGATAAAGACGAGGGGAATGGGTTGGTGGGGATGGGATGGGATGGAGAATGGAAAGGAGGACGATGGACGTGGAAATGGTGGGATAAAAGGGGATAAAGACCAGGGGAGTGGGATGGTGGGAGTGCTGACATGAGGTGAACAAAATGGTGGAGATGGGAATGGTGTGGATAGGAAGAGAAGGATGAGGTAAGGTGGGACGGTGGGGATAAGACAGTGGGGATGGTGATGGTGGGATTAGGACTGGGAGAATGGATGGGAATGGTGAGAGTGAGAGAGAAGGGTGTGGGATGGCGGGAACGCAATAGTGGGGATACAGTGGGTGTGGTGAGATGGGATGTGGATGGTGGGCCAGGAAGGTGACCTGGGAAAGTTGGAGATCCCCTGTTGCTGCCGCAGGCCCTTCAGCAATCCATGCTGGAAGCTTCCGCCTGCACAGCTGTGGGGGTACAGGAATCTGTTGCTGCCATCGAGACCATCCGAACCTTTTCGGCAGAGGAGGAGGAGGAGGAGCAGCACAGATGTAACCTGGCCAAGGAGCTGAGACTGAAGGAGCAGATAGAGCTGGAGCTGGCAATCCTTGTCCTTGTCTACAGGGTCAGAGAGGACTGGGAATGGGAACAGCAGGGAATGGGGATGCCAGGATCAGGGATGAGGACACTGGGAATGGGGGCACTGGGAATGAGGACACTGGGACCAGGAATGGGAAACCAGCGGCTGAGATGGGGGCACTCGGAGCAGAAGGGGGCACCAGGAATGGGTACAACAGGACAGGAACATTGGGTTCAGGAGCAGGCATGGCAGGAATGGGAATGGTGACATTAGAAGCAGGGGACACTGGGATAAAGGTTGGGAACATCAGTGTGGTGGTGTTAGTGGGTCCCCAGGATGAGAAAAGAGACAAAGTTCTTGACTTCATGTTTCAGAAAGCTGATTTATTATTTTATGATATATATTATATTAAAAGAAAATTATATACTAAAGAAAGAGAAAGGAGACATTAGAAAACTAGAAAGGAATGAATAATAAAATCTTGTGACTCACCAGAGAGTCTGACACAGCTGGACCTGTGATTGGTCATCAAGTAAAAACAACCACGTGAGACCAAGCAAAGATGCACCTGCTTCATTTCACAGCAGCAGATCATTATTGTTTGCATTTCGTTTCTGAGGCCTCTCAGCTTCTCAGGAGAAAAATCCTGGTGAAAAGATTTTTTAGAAAATATGTCTGTGACACATCAGGGTCAGAAATAGGGACATCAAGAGTGAGATGGGGACACCAGAACTGGAATGAGGACACCAGGAAGAGAGATGAGGCCACCAGGAACAGAGATTAAGACACAGAGATAAAGGAGGGGGATGGGGACAGGCAGAATGGGGACACCAAGAGTGGGTTGGGGGCAGATGAAATGGGGACACCAGGAGTGGGTTGGGGGCAGCAATATCCCTACAGGTGATCAAACTGGCCATCCGGGTCATGGTGCTCTTCAGAAGCCACCAGCAGCTCCGTGTCGGATCCATCACTCCTGGGGTCCTTGTCACCTTCCTGCTGTAACCAGGACAGAGTTGGTAGCCGTACCCAGGTGATCCCATGGAATGCTTGTGTCTGTCTGTTTGACCGTGCTTCTGTCCATCCCGGTGCCACCCCCTTCCTTCTCCCCAGGTGCTGCTCTACGGCTTCAATGAATTCCTGACCAATGCAGCTGCTGGACAGAGGATCTGGGAATACCTGGATTGGAAACCCACAGGGAATGTCGGGGGGACGCGGGAGCCCCCCCGAGCTTCAGGGCCATGTCACTTTCCAGAAGGTCTCCTTCACATATCCTGGAAATCCAGAGCGCCCTGTGCTGAAGGTGGGTCAGGGGGGAGGTGGGATTTCCTGGGGGTGGGAATTCTGGCATCACCTGCTGTCACAATCCATCCTTACGAACGGGTTTCTTGATAGTTCATGGATTGATCTCAGGGTGCAAAAAAACCGACACGGCACAGGGGGTGTTGCAGTAATAAAACAAATGCAGCTTTATTGAATGACCACAACAAAATGCGATAGAGGGATTAAAGGAGAGAAAAAGATAGAGAAAGAGAGAGAAAAGAGAGAGAGAGGGAGGGGGATATAGCTACCAAACATAGAGACGAAATCCTTTGGTCCAGTACAGTTGAGGATCCATCTGTTACGTGGGGCAGATCTCAGAGCTGCAGTCCATCTGGACCCCAATTATACTCTTTTTTGATGGGAGAAGGGGAATGGATTTTGCAACTGAATCAAAGGTAGTTTATTGTATCTTCGGGGAGGAAAGAATAGTATTTGGAAAAGGGGTACACACAGTCCATGTTCGGCAGTGGGGCAGTGGGTGTGAGCCATTGTTTTCGTGGTCCACTGCTCACATCTGCAACATCCATCTCGCTTTGGTCACCTTGCCTCCCCCACACACCTCCCCCAGGTTAGGGGTCTCAGTCCCAGTCCTTGGAAAGAGTGTGGGGGGGGCCTTTTCACCAAGGGGTTTTGTGTCTCGGTCTTTGATGGAGAGGCTTCTTACATCTCAGTCTGTCTGTCACAGCAGTTGTAGGACGAGTGAGGGGTCTTCTGTGGGGTACCACTGAAAACTCAGGAGAAGTCCAGCCAGGCAAAGAGGGGACAGGTTCCAAGGCTACTGTTGCAAAAAGGCAAGGTGCCCCCTTCTTCTCATTGGGCTCAGTGTAGCATATAGTAAATACATCTGTGGGCAATAGCTTAGCAATGCTCTCAGGTCTTGGGGCCTTGTTGGCATGTGACTTTATCCTTCAGAACCAGAGATTTTAGACAGTGGGGTCTTCTCTTCAGTGGTCCCCCAATGGCGATCGTGAGGCAGATGAGGAATATTTCAGACAGACTCTCACACCTGTCCCCATCCCACAGGATGTGAGCTTCAAGGTACACTCTGGGGAGGTGACAGTGCTGGCGGGGCCCAATGACAGCGGGAAGAGCACAGCCGTGGCGCTGCTGGAGCGGGTGCAGGATCCTGGCAGGGGGACGGTGCTACTGGATGGGATCCCGCTGCCAGAATATGAACACCAGTACCTGACCCGCAAGGTGGGACAGCAGAGACACTGGGAACGCTGGGCATGGAATGGGGAAAATAGGGACAGGGGTCAGGGGACAATTGTGACGGTGTTCACAGGGGTTTTTGGATGAGGGAAGAGACAAGGATTTGACTCCATGTTTCAGAAGGCTTGATTTATTATTTTATTATATATATTACATTAAAACTATATTAAAAGAACAGAAGAAAGGATTTCATCAGAAGGCTAGCTAAGAATAGGATAGGAAAGAATGATAACAAAGGCTTGTGGCTCGGCTCTCTGTCTGAGCCAGCTGGGTTGCTATTTGCCATTAATTACAAACACCCAACATGGGCCAATCAAAGATCCACCTGTTGCATTCCACAGCAGCAGATAATCAATGTTTACATTTTGTTCCTGAGGCGTCTCAGCTTCTCAGGAGGAAAAATCCTGAGGAAAGGATTTTCCATAAAAGATGTCTGCGACAGAAAACAAAATAGAACTGTGACCACAGGAGCATGGGAGCAGAAATGGGGACACTGGGAAGAGGGATGGGGACATCAGGAATAGGATGGGGACAACAAGAAATGGGATAGGAACATTGGGAAGTGGGATGGGGATGACAGGAATGGGAATGGGAAATGTGAGAAGTCAGGGGTGGGGACACTGGGGACACAGATGTGGAGAATGGGATCAGGGATGGACACTATGGGGACCCCACGGATGTGATGGGGTCATGGAACAGGACTGGGGACACCAAGAGCCAAGACAGCATCACAGGGGTTGGTGCTGGGGCAGGTGGTGCTGGTGGAGCAGGATCCCGTCCTGTTTTCTGGAACGATCCGTGAGAACATCCTTCTGGGGCTGGAGCGCTCTGAAGAGTCAGAGCTGTGGGAGGCTGCCACTGCTGCTGGAGCCATGGACCTCATCCAGGGGCTGGAGCAGGGCTGGGACACTGGTGATAGCCAGGGGGATGGGGCACCCCTAGGGCACATCCCCCTGATCCCAGGATCCTCTGTCAGCGATGGGAGAGTGGGGTGGGTGGCAGATGCTGGAATGTGTGGGGGATCCCTGAGGTCAGATCCCACTGATCCCATGGGATTGCTCACACAGTGGTGAAGGAGTGTGGGGGCTAGGGGAAAGTGGAGTAACCTCTCGTGCTGGGATCCTGCTGATCCCAGGATTCCCCCCCCCAGAGGTGGGGGAGCACAGAGGGTGGGAGAAGAGGGGAGAACTCCAGGGCTGGACCCCACTGATCCCATGCGGTTGCTCCAACAGAGGTGGGGGAGCACGGGGGGCGGCTGGCGGTGGGGAAGCGGCGCCGTGTGGTCCTGGCCCGGGCTCTGGTCTGGCGTCCGGCCGTGCTCATCCTCGATGAGGTGCTGGATGCTGGAGATGATGGAGCGGTGAGTGGGGTGGGATGGAGAGGGTTGGTCTGGATAGGGGTGCAGTTGGTGAAAATGGGGTGTGGTGGTATGGCTGGGATGACTGGAATGGAATGGTGGGATGAGGTGGTGGCAATAAGGGATAATGATTGGCATGGAGTGGGAATGATATGATGAAGACAGGGATTGGATGGGGTGGTGTGGGTCAACAAGGTGAAGAAATAGGACAGGATAGTAGAATGGGATAGAGACTAGGGGTGTAGGATGGCAGGAAAGTAGAATCAAAGGATGAAGACAAGTAGATATGAAGGGGTGGGATGGGGTGGGAATGAAAGGGATAGGAATGCTGGGATGAGGACAGAGACGGAATGCAATGGGAAGGGTTGGAGTGGTAGGAGTAGGATGGGATGGGACAGTGGGAATGGGGATGGTGTGGGCAGGATGGCATAGTGGGCATGGGGATGGGATGGAGAACAGGGAGGTGGGATGGTAAGAACAGGATGATGAGATTAGGGTGAGACTGAGAGTGGGGTGGGATTGGTTGGTCGGGACTGGGTGGGATCAGGTGGGACAGGGTAGGACTGAGTTGGATGGGTTGGGATGAGCGTTCTCTGAGTTGGATGGGTTGGCATGAGGGTTCTCTGAGCTGGATGGGTTGGGATGAGTGTTCTCTGAGTTGGATGGGTTGGGATGAATGTTCTCTGAGTTGGTTGGGTTGGGATGAATGTTCTCTGAGTTGGATGGGTTGGGATGAGCGTTCTCTGAGTTGGATGGGTTGGGATGAATGTTCTCTGAGTTGGTTGGGTTGCGATGAACACGCTCTGAACTGGATGGGTTGGGATGAGCGTTCTCTGAGTTGGATGGGTTGGCATGAGGGTTCTCTGAGCTGGATGGGTTGGGATGAGCGTTCTCTGAGCTGGATGGGTTGGGATGAGCATTCTCTGACCCCAGGCACAGCGCTGGGTGCGCACTGGGCTGGCCCAGACCGTCCTGGTCGTGTCCCACCGGCCGCGGGTGCTGGACGGGGCCGATCGCCTGGTGGTGCTGGAGCGCGGGGCCATGATGGAGACGGGAACACCAGCGGAGCTGCAGGAACGCAGCCGAGCCTACAGCCACCTGCTCCTTGGAGGAGGCAGCACTGGGCAGCCTGAGGCTCCCGGGATGGGCAGCGAGAAGGGGGCTGCATCTGGCAGGGAATAAAGGGGAATTAGCCCCAGTGTCCCCATTCCCGGTGTTTGTGTCACCAGCCAGCTCCTGGTGTCCCCAGTCACGGTGTCCTGTGAATCCTTCATCCCCACATCCTCAGGATCCCAACTCCCTGTGTCCCCCATGTCCCCACTGTGTCCCCCAGGCCTGCCCATTCCCTGGATGTGTCTGTGTCCCCTGTATCCACCAAGTGCCCATGATCCCTGGTCCCCATGTCTGCTCCTGGACATGGGACACCGGGTGGGAAATCAATCCCAAGGAATGGATCTGGGCATGGGTGTCACGTCCTCATCTCACTCCTGCTGTGCTCACTCCAAGCTCCTGGTGTCCCGAGTCCTTTCCCAGTGTCCCCATCCCCAGTGTCTTTATCCCAGTTCCCAATGTCCCCTTTTCTATTCCTCATTCCCTGAGAGGAAGTGCTGGGCACTGGAGGATGGGACTGAGATTTATTGCCCAAACCAGGGTATTTATACATGAGAAATAAACATTTTGAACAACTGTAATTCTTGTGTTTAAAACATGGGAAAACAGGAACTCAGTCTGTTGGGAAGGGCTGCTGTGTGATGAGTGGGAACAGAGGATGAGCTCTGCCAGCAATTTGTGGCTTTCTGCAGGGAGAGGGAAGGGGTTGGACCTGCACCATGGATCATTCAGCTGGTGATTCCTGCCAGGATGAGAGTAAGAGTTGCTGTCACCCTGTCTCTGTCCCCATCCCATGGGTTGGATCTGGCTAAAGAGCCCACAGAGAGCAAGGATCCCACCAGATCCTGCTGCATCCGTTGTACCCCAGTCCTGCTCCACCAACACCACCTGATCTGTTTTGCAATCCCCTCAATCCTGTTCTGGAATCTGACTCCAATCCTGCTCCATCCATCCCACATGATCCTGCTCTGGAATCCAGCCCAGATACACTTTAGAATTCTACCTGATCCCGATCTGGAATCATGCCCGGGTCTGGAATCCTGCCCTATATCCCTTCTGGAATCCCGCATAGATTCCCCTCTGTACCTGTGGTCAAGCAATTTGGTTTCTCTGCCTGTTTCTGCAGAATGAGAGGATCGATGAGATTCCATCATGGATCACACAACAGGATTCACCTGCATGGAGGTGATCCAGAGCTGGATCTGCCTCTGTGTTAGGTCACATGTGGAGGGTGAGGGGCACAGGAGACAAAGACCACTCACCCTGATGTTCGTGTGGCAAGAGAGGGTTTTGTTTTCCACTCCCTCCTTTATATAGAGCACTTGAGAGGCCTGGTCTGGATGCTGTCATTGCTTTGAACTCCACAGCTCTTTGGGTCCTGGGCCACTGAGATGCCTGCAGGCTTATGAGAGATCAAATTAGCCAAAGCCCTTGTCACTGAGCCCAGGGGCTGGCAAGGTGACACCAACATCTCACCCTTTCTTTTCTATAAATTTTGATTTGCATTATAGCTGCAGCATTTATGTCCAGGAACTGCTAGGGGAGAGCTCAGGTAAATACGCCCCAGGCATTAGGCTTATAGGTTACAGATTGCAACTTATTTGTAAAAACAGCAAACCATTTAAGCCTTGAAGAAAATAAAACAGTCTATAAGAACAAGAATAATTCAACCCTTATTAAAGGAAAAAAAAAAAAACAAATGCAAAAACTAGGAAACAATGTGTAGACAAGGAAAACAGTTTTTAAACAGGGGGATAATTTGTAAACAGATGAATCTTTATGTGAACTGCAGTCCCAGATTTCTGTGAGGTTGTCATCAATCACTGATCACACGGCTCTGTGTCTGCTGAGGGTTTATCAGGAGGGTGCTGTCAGGATGCAGAGCAGGCTGGATGCATCTGGCAGGTACATAATATGTCCCACTGTCTGTTGGAACACATGAATGTCCCCAAGCCCAGGTAATGAGATCTCAGGGACCCGCCCCTTGTATTGGTAAGGAGGTCTCGTGCCATTACCTTGGATTTGGGCAGCTGAACATCACAGGATTGCATTGATAAGGAGTGATTTAGCATAACTGGGTTCTGGGACTTTCCTAAAACTGTTAAGTGATTTAATGTGTATAGAGCTTTAGCTATTCTACTCTGTGGGGTCTCACCACATACCTCCTTTTTGTTTATTAACTATAGCTTTTCAGGCACCATGTGCTCTTTCTACTATTGCTTGTCCAGCTGGTAAATGAGGGATGCTGGTTTGGAGTGATACACCCCAGAGCTGTAGAAGTTGCCTGGTTTTCTGTGAAGTGTAGCAGGCCCTTTATCAGTTTTGATGGTTTGAGGAATGCCCAAGGCTGCAAAAGCTGATTGCCAGTGTGCCATGGCATCCAGTCCCCTTTGCCCTGTGTGTACTGTAGCCCATATTGCTGAGGAAAAGGTGCCAATTGAGACATGGGTGTATTTTAAACGGCCAAATTCAGGGATGTGTGTGACATCAATTTGACAGATTTGCAAAGCACACAGTCCATGAGGGTTCACTCTCATCTGCAATGGTGCAGCGTGACCTTGACAGCACAGATGTTAACAATATTACAAACCTCTGTGTTTGACAGCTGAAATTGCTGTTGTAAAGCTCAAGCATCTTGGTGGAAAAAACTGTGCAATGTCTTTGTTTGTGGAAGCACATCTGGCTGTGGTGCTGAAAAGGTACCAGAAAAAGGTACCCAGACCGTCTGTAACTCTTTGTTTTTATTGTCTCATATTGTCCTAAATCCTAATTGCCCAAATTTTTATTACTCTAGTAATATTGCTATTTTATAACAATTTTATTACTATTAAACTTTTAAAATTAAAAAAAACAAGTGATTGGTGTTTTTCACGCAGTGCCTGACACAACAGACAGGGGGGTCACAGGATGTGAAAAACGCCAATCCTGTCACTGCTGTGTCCCGGCGCTGCACTGAGGACATCCCCCTGCGTGATGGCCGTGTCATCCCCAAGGGTATGGCATGGCCAGGGTGTACCCAGTATCACCACCCACCCTCACTGCTGTGGCCTAAAGTGGCATTCCCATCCCACCAGGGGTCATCTGCCTGATGAGCATCTACAGGACCCACCACAGCCCAGATCTCTGGCCCAAGCCTGAGGTAGGGCCACCCTATGAGGTGTCCCTGTCACCACAGTGGTGACAGCTGTGTTCCCTTGGTGTGACTGTGTCGGTGTCACCCCAGGTGTTCAGTCCTCTGAGGTTCAGTCCAGAGAACAGCAAGGGACGGTCCCCGTCATCCTTCATCCCCTTTTCTGCTGGCCCCAGGTATGTGGTGGAGTGGGGACAGGAGTGTCCTCAAGTGCCACCCCTGTCCCTGGCTGGGTTCACAGTGGGGTGACAGTGACAGTGGGGATGTGGTGGCAGGAACTGCATCAGGCAGAGCTTTGCCATGGCTGAGATGAAGGTGGTAGCGGCATTGACACTGTCTCAGTCAGTGCTGCGGAGGGACAATGCGAGGCCACCCCTGCGCCGCAAGCCCGAGCTGATCCTGCATGCCAAAGACAGGCTCTGGCTGCTGCTGGAGCCACTGGTGGGAGTGGCCTGATGGACATGGGTCACCAGGACATGAGGACATCCCACAATGCGGGTGTCACAGCCAGGGGAGGAACAGGGAATAAATGGTAGCATGAAAGGGACGGTATCATGGTGGTGGTGGGGATGTGTTGTCCTTGGCCATGGGACACTCCATCGCATGGCCATGTCAACCCATGGACTTGTCCCCTAGGCCACTTTTGTCACCATCCATGGCCATGTCCCCCATGTCCTCATACATGGCCATACATCCCCATGTCACCATCTCTATCTGTGACACACCCGCTCCATGCCCTATATCGCCATCCACAGTCATGTCTGCACCCATGTCCTTGTCCCCATCCCCACCATGTCCCCACCCATGTCCCACAATGTCACCATCCGTGTGTTAGTTAAATGTCTTTATATTTACCCTAATGTTGGGTGAAGGACAAAGAAAAATGAAAGAAAATAAAGGCCAAAATAAAAGCATTTACATGTCCATGCTGGCTGAGTATCCATGTGCTTGGGTGGGTAGAAATGACCTTTTTTAAGAGGGATTTCCACTCCATTGTCTCCAAAATCCTGTTTTTTTTGCCCCAGTCCATCACCATTTGGCCGTGGAAGATGCTGGTGAGCCAAAGAGAATTAGAATCATGGAATGATTCAGGTTGGAAAAGACCTCCAACACCATTTGGAATTCCTGGATGCCACCCAAAAGCAATGATTGGATGCCAAAAGTCAGATTTTTTTGGTGTCAAAAATAAAAAAAATGTGCTATCCCCTATGAAATTCTGACATCAGTTTGCACCCCAATGGATTTTTCTCTGGCTGTGTCCAAGTGCCCAAGGGAAGCCAGGAAGATGTGGAGACCATCAGCCAGGTGTCTTCCCAACATGGATCACCAGGACCATGGATGACCAAGTCTCTGCCCAATGATGGTCACTGTGGACCATCCAGTGGGGGTCCTCTAATGGGGGATGGAGTTGAAGCAGTGCTCAACGCTCTTCCTGTCACTGTAGGACACAAAACAACACGAGCGCACACACTGCTGCTCTCAAGGGGAAGAAAAGGAAAGTTTATTTTCTGACTCCAACACCTATAATTTTCTAAAAGTGACAGTGGATTGGAGGGTGAAAGTGCCACCTCTCCAATGACACTGGACAAACCAACAGTCCATCAAATTTTTCTTCTTCTATGAATGCAAAACAATAAGTTATTTACAGAAAGTGTGTGAGAAAGTTTGCTACAAGAATGTAAACATCAGAAGGCTTAGAAAATCTTAAAAAATCAAGGCGACACTCTTCCTGCACACAGGGCACTTGTAGGGCATCCCTTACTGCTGCCTCCCTTGGTGTTGGGTCACGGCAGAGTTCTGGGAGAAGCTCTTCCCACACTTGGGACACTGTCAGGGCCTCTCCCCAGTGTGGATACGCTGGTGGGTGACAAAGGTGGAGTTTTTCTTAAAACCCTTCCTGCAGTCAGGGCAGCAGAAGGGCCTCTATTCTGTCTGAATCTGCTGATGCTTGAGGAGACGGTATTGGCTCTGTAATCTCTCCCCAGACTCAGAACACTCATAGGGCCTCTCCCCAGTGTGGATCTTCTGGTGAGCATTCAGGCTGGAGCTCTGGCCGAAGCTCTTCCCACATTCTCCACACTTGTAAGGCCTCTCCCAAGTGTGGATCCTCTGGTGCATAATCAGGCTGGAGTTCTCAATGAAGCTCTTCCCACACTCTGAGCACATGTAGGGGCACTCCCCAGTGTGCATTGTCTGGTGAATGATCAGGTGAGAGCTGTCACGGAAGCCCTTCCCACATTCCCCACACACATAGGGCTGTATCGCAGTGTGGATCATCTGGCGGAGTTTCAGGCTGGAGCTTCTCCTGAAGCCTTTCCCACATTCTCCACATCGATAGGGCCGTTCATTGGTGTGGATCCTCTGGCGGGCGACCAGGTTGGAGCTGATCCTGAAGCTCTTCCCACATTCCCCACACTCATGGGGCTGCTCCCCAGGGCGCATCCTCTGGTGGATGATCAGGTGGTAGCTCATGGGGAAATTCTTCCCACATTCCAAGCATTGGTGGGGCTTCTTGCCGTCATCAAGCTGCTCACAGACCACCACCTCAGAGCTCTGGCCAGAGCTCCGGCTGCCTTCCTGGCACAGGCTGGGTCTTTCATCCTCAGAGCATCCTGGACTGGGTTTGCAGCCCCTCCTCCTGCGGGATCTCCAGAGCTTTTCCTCCCCTTTGCACTCCTGTGCCCTGGAGCCACTCGAAGTGGCCTCTGCCATGAGGTTCTCCTTCTGGGGATTTTTCCTCCCTGGTCTCCATCCTCAGCTCCTGCTCTGGGGGAGGAAGGACAAGGAGAAGATGGGATTTGCCTCTGTGCCAGAGGGAAGGAGAAGGAGATCCCCCCAGTGCATCCCTGGCTGGACAGCAACAGCAGTGGAGATGTCCTGCAGCCGGGGGCCGTGCTGGGCTGGGAGATGGAGCAGGACAGAGGGGGAACGGGGCAGCGACTTCCTCCTCACCTGCCTGGGTGTCCTGGGGCATCTTCGGCTTCCTTGCAGCCTTCTCCTCTATCTAGATAAGCTTTGGGAATGGGAAATCCTGGTCTGGGGAAAAAACAAGATGTGAGTGCATTGCCTTCGAAGGTCCCACTGACCAAGTCCATCTCTAGAAGTCACTGGGTGTCTGGTGGCCAGAAATATCTCCAAAATCAAGGAGTCCAAAAACCTCTCCCAGGAGTTCCTTGTTTCTAGTGTCCTCACTTTGAGGTTATGGGGGTCCCTCTTCTCAGAGCTGCTGGGGGGCGCATAGGTCCTGGGAATTCCCCCTCTCCTGGGTCCTGTGGGGTTTTGATTATGACCCATGGAGCAAATTATCAACCTTGTATGAAGGTCAGCAAGCCACAACAGTTTAAGTAGAGTATTAGTGAAGTTATCATGGGTTGGAAAAGTAGATTTTAGGGTTTTTGGTATGGGGGTTCAGGAGGCAAAATGGAGGGGACTGGGTGCGTTCAGCCTCTCTCCTTCTTCTTGGCCTCCATCTTCTGCTGTGATGGTGGCACTTACAGATTGGTTTAGAGTAGAAGCTCACTGTCTAACATAGGTGATAGGTATTGGAAAGTAATTGCAAACATTGTATACGTAGTTTGTAGTATAAAGACATAACACTGCCCTGGGGGAGGCAGAGTGCCTGGAACTGTCCTGCTGGAAGGACCTTGGCAGGGCAGGAGAAAATTTTTTATAGATAAGATAAAATAAACAACCTTGAGACTGAGAAATGAAGAGCCCTGACTCCTTCTTCAAGTGTTGGGCTGGGAAAAGAGCCTTTGGAACTTTTCTCAGGGTCACTCTGAGCAGCTAGAGATCCCAACAAAGATTAATCAAGGATTAACACAGAAATAGATGTTCTAATCTATCCTTGCACTTCTGCTGGTCCCTAGGAAGGCTGGTGGGTGATTTCTGTCTGTGTTCAAATATTTAAAGCAACAACAAATAATCCCACACTTTATATTTCAGATAAATAATTTAATGGCATCTTAACATTGTTTTCATGATCTCATAATGTGCATATTTTACTCCTTGTGAAGCTGAAATCTTTTTAAACACAAGTAATTCTACTGAAATTTTAGAAGTTTCAAAACCATTTTAACATACTGAAAACAAAACAGTCTAAAAAGACAGGTCTAACAGCCATTAAGATGCAGGAAAAAGCAAGAGGACTTCAGGTAAAAGTACATACACTTACAGCTACATTTCTTCCACTAAGTATTTATGTGTTAAGAAAAACACAGGAAATTTAATATAACAGTAGTTCTTTAAAAGCAGAATTTCTAACGCCAGAAACAGCTTTGAAACAACTTTCCATGTAGTTCTATTTATTTCAAAATTTAAAATTGGCTCATTTTTGTCCCAAGATTTTGAAGCACAAGGGAGGAAAGGTGGAAAATGCTCTGCAGGGGTTGCAGTTATAGATCTATACAGTTCATATGTGTAAAGGAATGAACACAGTATTAAACACACTGAGTATGACAGAAAAATGCAAAGTCCTAGCTCTGAGAGAAAAACAACCCTGCAGGCAATGCCAGGGCACTGGGTATTTCTGCATTTTAAGCAAAGAACTTTACAGCATCTTTAATTTTCCTTTTCCTGTTCATTTTGGAGAGCGCAGTCCAGCCCGCCTCGCGCATTCTCCTCATGGTTTTGAGTTCCAGAGCAGAGCCTGGAGATTTCACACTGGATGGAGCTGGGGTCTAGGAAGGAAAATAAAGCCATCCTTTAGTTTCTGTAAACAATCTGATTAACTATTTGGCTTAATCTTAGGAAAGACTAACATAGCTTTTTTGGTGCTGTGGAATGTAATTGTGTAGCTTGTGGATAATCTTTGTACAAATTTTTAAACATGTTTTCTTCTGAGACAATGCTCTAATAAATTAAAAGTTACAAGTTAAATTAAAAGTTACTTAGTCACACTATATTAAAAATACTTTTTCTTTCCCCCTAAGAACATTAAACTATGGAAAAAAAAAGTTAAGATGTCATTATGAAGCATAATAGTTCAATAAAAAGAATGTTAATTATGTACATACAACTCTAGTTCCAGAAAGAACCAATAAATAAAAAAAAAATAAACATAAATATTGGTTTGGATGTGGAAGCCCAAACTCTTTATTTTCATTCTCAGCCCCAGCAGTGAGCACAAAGAGCTCCTCAGCCCATGATTTGTTCTCTGACTCTTATCAGGAGCTCAGTGTGCTCAGAGCTGTCTGAGTGTCCAGCTGCACAAGCACTTTCTGCTTTTTCCTGCTGCTCTGCTCTGCAGGCAGGTTTGTGCTTTTTCCACTTTGCACTTTATCTATTGGAGGAGTCTTTATAACATATGTCTGAGAAAGAAAATGTTTCTATTTTTAGATTCTATTTTATGGGGTAAGTATGGAATCTAAAGCCAAACTCAGGACCCAGTTTACAGTCTGAGTGTCCAAGAATTCACCTGAGAGAAATGGTGGAACTCTGATCTTTCCATCCAAACATGAAGCAAAGACCCAAACAAACTGGGGTGGAAATATAATTTTTTATATTATTTTTGTTGCCAAAGGAGGAGAATGAACGGGAAGTTATGGAAGAGCTGAGTTTCATGGCACATTGTATTTAAGTTCTCCATGTTTATCTGCAGAAATTCAGGTTATTCTGAACTGTAACCACTACATGTGGACTATATCAAACATCTAAGAAAATGGGAACAAACAAAACTGCAGGAAAAGGCTTTCAGAGAAAGATTGATAGCTATATCAAGATTGGTGTTACTTAAAATAGTCTTTTCACTAGAAGTTAAACTGAGAAACATTGAATAGTCCAGTGCAGTCCTTTAATAGACAGATAACATCAAAACGGTGCTGGATTCCATTGTTCCAATATGAAAACCACAAGTGAACTCCTGACAGGGAAGAAGGGTAAGTTCTGCAGTCAGGACTACTTTGATACTTTGACCATTTTTACAGCTAGATCAGCTTTTTTCTCTTCCGTAGAGAAAAAGTGCCTTTACAAATGGACACTTTTAAGACTAAGTAAAACAATTCTAGAGACATAAAAAAATCACCAGCTGAACAAGAAAAATTACACACTGGGAGCCCTTCCAGAAACTGCTGTCTAATACCTCCATGGAATGGTGTGACCCTTTAAAATCCCTTCTTACCCCAGGGGGAAAAAAAAGCATCTACAGAGAAGTAAGAAATACAGGCAGAAAAATGCAACAAGAAAAATTCACTGTCAGGAGTTATAAAATATCAATGTTGGACTGCCTAAGGGGCTTCCTGTTCTGAAGGAGATTTTTTTTTTTTTTTTTTTATTTTAGGAATATTATTTGGAGACTTTCTATTTTTTACATTAATAGATTCACTGTGTAGATCTAAAAAAGGTTTAGGAGTCAGGAACAGAAGTTTGCATTTTCTATAATTTAAAATTTTAAGTCAAAAGCATTCTAATATCTTTTGTTGAATGCAAATAAATTATCATGACACTTCAATTGATTCTACACATATAAACACTACCAAATTCTAAAAGCAATTTAAAAGTTAAAGTTACCTTGTGTTTCTTTTCCATTTCAGGAATCATACTGCAAGAGTTCTCTTTTACAAGATTCTCCTAAAAAAGTTATGTGACAGGAAGGAAATATTTATTTGAATTCAGTTTTTAAAAATCTTCTTGGTGTAATTACAAAGCACAGTCTATAATCACAGACTGCTACAAAGTTCACACAGAAATATGACCACATTTAATACAACCTCAGCATTCAAATGTCACTCAAAAACCCAACAGTTTAGGGAAATGTTTTGCTTTAGCTAGTTAAAATTAACTAAAATAAAGGAGAGTTTTGTTTGTTGTTTGTTAATTTATATATAATCTATAATCACAGACTGTTACAAAGTTCACACAAGTCTATGACCAGATTTAGCACAACCTAGCATTCAAAAGTCATTGTTTTTCCGTTCAGTTTCATTTTTTATCCAATTTCTCCCACAGCACAAGCCCAGGCCACACCTCTCACCCCCAGTGCTCAGGGAATAAAAAACTCCACCTTTTCTTCAATTTCTGCTTTCAGTTGTTCCTTAAGGGAGGACAGTTCACTTTTCAAACATGACAGCTCATTTTCCTACAAACCATTAAATAAAGGACAGGGTTAACTATGCACAGCCCAGAAAAAGGAAAACAGTCACAAGTGAGACAGTAATTAACAAGGACACTCATTAGATACACAAGATAATTCTATTTGCTTTTCAGCCCTATACTTGAAGCTTTGCTTTATCTTGTTTAACAAAGACTGAAGCACTGTAAGAAACAGGTACTTGATCAGAAGTGTTCAAGGTAATACCTTAAAACATTTGGGAGAACAGGGGTGAGAGGGGACAATCTAAATATTTAAAACAAAAGTTTCCTATTCAAAGTGTGAAGTCAGAACATGGCACACTATCTGGAAGAGCAGACACAAACACACTGCTACTCCAACTTATTTTTAGAAACATTTGGAGTTTTTAGTGCCCAGAATAAGATCTGTTGCAGCAGTTTGGGTGGGACTGCTACTTGTAAAAATTCAAACCACAGTGGAAGAGTTCCCAGAGAACTGTCTCTGGTAGGAAAGACCCCAGAGCACATCAAGAAAAAGAAACTCTCTAAGCCAACTGAAAAAAGATTTTTAGAAGTCACAAACGGACTGAAGATCACATCTTTTGTCTCTCTGTGCTGTCGGTGGGCAAGAGGGAGGGATTGGGAAAAAAAGTGTTTTAAAGGTTTATTTTAATTCTCATTACCCATTTTTAATTCTATTAATAATAATTTTTATACTATTTAAGTTTGAACCTGCTTTACCCTCAAAGTGTTTTTCTCCTAATCCTTATCTCAACTCATGAGTCCTTGAATTTTTCTTTCCCCTCCTCTGCTCAACTATAGCAGAGAAAAATGAGTGAATGTTTTTTTTGTGTGTGCCTGGCACTTAGCCAGTGTAAAACCACTACACAAGGACATGAGCCCCTTCACTGAATTATTGACCATTGCAAAGTGCTCCTTACCAGTGCTCTTTTTGATGAGAACTGCTTTTGCTGTTTCACTTTATATACTTTTAACTCTGCCTCTTTTTCTTCAACCATTTTATCATATTCATTCTGTGTTTAAAAAAACCAAATCAGCAACAAACTCAAAACATGTGACTAAATGTTACAATTATAGAGTTATCCGGTCTTAAAACATCATTTTTTCAAACCAGGCTCTTAAGATTCAGAAAGAAAAGATTCATTGATGCTTCTGCAGAAACTGTAAAACAGGAAATGCTCAATAATAAAATAATTCTTGAAATAATTCTTGAAATAATACTTGAAAATAATTCAAGTATTATTTTGTGGACTGGCAGAGTTTTATTTCTGTGCAGCATTATGTGCTCAGCACTAAGAGCCAGCTGTGCCATCTTTATTAATGTATCCGCTAAAGATATTGCAAAATGAGGAATAGAAAGGTAAACTAAAATGTGTCAGGCTAAACTGCTGACAGTCACTAAGTAACCTCAGAGAAAGAGCCAAACTGATACTGAATAATATTGCATTCACATGGTATCAAAGGAAGCCTGAATTGAAAAAAAAAATCTAAAAATCCCAGAAGTTTAGATGAATGGAATTTATCTGCCCATAGGAATCTTTTCAAAATCTTCAAATGAATTTGATTTTGGATGATGCAAAGCGCAGCATGTTTTCAGCTTCCTTTTCCCAGATTCAGGCCCGTTTCTGCTTTTGAAAGGTCATTAACGTGGTGTCACAAGTTATAAACATGGTATTGACATGGTATCACACATTGCAAACCACAGCAAGCAGGAAAATCTCTGACCTTGTGCTTTTCCATCAGTGCCATCATCTCAGTTATCTTGTGCTGACATCTGGCATCAGTTTCTCTCTGTATCATTGCAGTTTCATCACAAAGCAACCTCATCTTTTCTACCTGTCAGTAATAAATTGCATTTCATTCATCAACATAACAATATATTTCTTTTAAATCCTAATTTCTTCTTCCCCCTGTGGGTACAAAGTTTGCAGTCTCACTTGGGCTTTATTTGCTTTTAAGATCCCTTTCCAATCCCTCATCTTTTCTGCAGATTGTTAAAATGGGCAAGATCAAAGGTACAGCCATGGCAGGCAAGTTCACTGCAAACCAAAAGGCCATTTCAAGCACTCTGCCCTAACATTTCTTAGCATTACCATAAAAAAAAAGTGTGGGCAGAAAAATACTAATATGGGAGAAGTTATAATCTAATTTAATTATGCTGACTTTATAACCTATATCTTGAAAGAAAGAAGTCTTAATGGAGTTCTCATTTTGAAAGACACATTCAAATACTTCAACCTCAGCACCTAACAGTACTAAAGTTTTGTTCACAGGGATTCACAACAAGTTCCATTTATGTCTGCAATGTAAGAGCAAGAACTCTGGCCAATAAAGCTTCATAAAAACATTTTAAATTAAAAAAAATAAATTGCAGTAAAAATTAACACCTCTCACCTCTTCACAAAGTTTATTTTCATTTACTTTTCTTGTTTCTATGTCTTTTTTATAGATGTCAACTTCTTCCTTATGTTGCTTGTTCATATTTTCCATCTCTAACTGCAATTTATTCACCTTTGGAGAATGCAGAATAGCTGCTGTTATTTGTTTAGGAATTACTATGTTAATGATTTTTTCTTACCTCTTATTTTTGAGCACAAACACTGTTACTTTTCAGGTATATGATTAAAGTGTTTCCTATTTAAAAGTTCAGGTTTTTTTAATAAAGAGTTGAACTTTGGCCTGAGGTGAGTTAGAAAATACTCCAACAAAGAATGGCAACAGCACAGTGGGGAAGACTGCCCTAAGCAGTCACCCTAAACGCTCTGAATGCCTCAGAAAATAACAAATACAGATGGAGATTTTATTCCCTCTCTTGTAAATCTATATAAGATTTTCACAGGTTTTATGGTACATTTTTCTCCCAGCTGTGCATTTTGATTACAGTTTTTCCTTTTAAGTTTATCATATGAATATCCTCAAAAGTCCACTTTTCTCCAAGTGCAGTACCCAAAGCTGGACACAATATTCCCATCAGAGGGATTGCCACTGCAGAACACATTTAAAGAACAGCCTAAAAAGATAAATATATATATATATAAATATATATATATGTCTTTTAAATGCTTTTCTGTTACAATGAGGTTGCTGAACCCTGTTCAGTCCACTATCAACAAAAGAAAAAAAAAAAGAAAGGAAGAGATTGGAAACACCATTAATTGCAATGTGAATCCATCTCTTAAATGTCCAATAGTCAGTGCCCAATGATTAAAAATGGAAGCATCTTCTAAAAACTATGAGCTCATTCCTGCAAAATCTGTATCCCAGACCCAAAAACCAGCTCAGAATGCATTTAATAAGTATTATCATTATTTACAGTGGGACTTAAAAACACTCACCTCATCTTCTACATGATGCTATTTAAACATACCCTCCCTTCGTAGGTATTGCTTTTCTTGCTTTCCGCAGTATTTTTCTTTTTCAGCACCTTATTCTGTTGAAATAAAACAAAACAAGCACTGTACCTTAATAAGTTAATTATGTCATGGTTTAACTGCATCAAAAAATTCCAGCTTTCATCAGGCAAATACTTCTCTGTTGTGCAGCTCAGGTTCCAGAACAATTCTTCAAACAAATGAATGTTCTGTTCTAATCTAATCTAATCTAATCTAATCTAATCTAATCTAATCTAATCTTCTGACTAATTATTGTGATAAAACTGTTTCTTCATGACCTTAAGAAAGGCTCCTCCTGAGCAACAACAGGAAATAACAAATGAGGTGCAGAATGGGAATTAAAACTAAGATGCTGCTGACAAGAAGGTGTGAAGATGTCATGACAAAATACAAGTTATTTATTTTTACAGTGAAGTTACTACAGTTTGTGCTAGTGCAGAATTCTTTTCTACTAACACTAACTTATTACAAGTAAGATACTTATTACAAGTGCATAAATAATACTATTCACTAAATGAAAAAGAGTAGAAGTTTATTAAAGACATTATTTTTGTAATTGCTTTTTTCAAATTAAGGCTCATTTAACAAATCAGGTGATTCCTAAGATGACTCCCTAATTTGCTCAGGGTTAGGATAAGAAAGGAAAATTTTTAAATTACATAGGTGTATCTAAAGACATCACAGCAGACACAAACCTGCTGAAAAGGCAACCCAAAATATAATGTGTTTATGTATTTGTGAAATTAAAATCTTTACACACCTCCTGCTGCAACTCTTAAATGCATTTGGTTTTATTTTCCACCTGCTTCTTTAAATTATTCATCTGAAAGAGATAATTCAGGCATTAATTATTAAGTTCTACAAATGACTCCCTATGTTAGCAATTCCTGTAAATGTTCTCAAACCTGCACTTGCACCAGTTTGGTTTGTTCCAATGGGACTGAAACACCAGCTGACATGTTAGAATAATCAGTTTTAGCCATGAAGTACTACAAGATGTTAATTAATAGCAGTGAATCAGTTCCTTAGTGGTTATGGAGTTAAGAAAGAAGAAGAAAAAAAAACCAGTATCTTCACAATTTAAAAATGCACTTGTATGAAGTTCCTTACATCCATTAAAAAATGAATTTCCCAATAATTTTCTAGAATCTTCAATGGCTTTTCCTTTCTTGAAATTTCATTTTCAGTACTCTTAACCTGAAATTACAATTGTAAATCTTTGACTTTTACAATGAAATTTTGGGATCCATTCTAATTCTAAAAACCCCTTTCTATTGTTTTGAACCAATAGAAAGAAAGTAAAAATGTTTGAATCTATTTAAGCTAAAACTCACACTACATATAAAAAGCTAATCCAGAGCCCCTCCATCACTGAGTGGGTATATGAAAAAACAGAAAAGCAGGTTTTCTGTTTGTCTGAAAACAAAGAAATCTTTAATAATTAACTTCCAGCACAGAGTGAACATCCCAGTGACTGTGCTTGTCTTTTGAAATACCAGGGCTCACATGTGGACACACAAGGGCACAGCTGGCAGCAGCTGGGAAAGAAGAAACCTCTGGCAGAGATCACATCCCCCAGGCAGAGCTTTGCAGAAAAAATTCCAACAAAGATTTTACACTGAATGCTGTCCTCTAGGTTCTGTAAGATATTTTCATGACACATGACATACATTTTCTTCTCTTTCATCCAGTGTACTTTTCATCTCTTCACCCGTCTTTCCATTTTCTCCTTCAAAGACTCCAGTTCATTTCTAAGTGCCAAATTAACAAGCATTAGTAAATATTTTCTTATTGCCTTTAACTTATTTTCAGTAGTTCTCATAAATCCATATTTTATTTTCTAAAAAGAGCTGCTAATGTTGATGGGAACTTCATAACCTGCTCAATGAAAATGTTCTTAAAATGCAGCAACATGCCCAGTAAGTCATTATGTGAACTGTCCATACTTTTTTAAGTAGGAAAAGATGTTCCAGCTAACCCAAGGAAAATACATCCTGACCTGGATCATTGTAATGCAGCTGTGAAACATGGGAGCTGCCTGTCTACTGAACTGGGGATACAGGGAGTAACTCTGATCCAATTTTGCCTTGTCACATTTAATCCAGAACCTTCAACTATCATTTGAATTTCCTTCACACCTGAGATGTCTAATGCA
Organism: Ammospiza nelsoni; assembly: GCF_027579445.1. Taxonomy (NCBI): domain Eukaryota; kingdom Metazoa; phylum Chordata; class Aves; order Passeriformes; family Passerellidae; genus Ammospiza; species Ammospiza nelsoni. Next base: position 341,693 of record NC_080656.1, on the reverse strand, counting down.
AAACAAGACAGCTCCTACTATGGAATACAAAATGATGGCAAACATTGTTCCTGTAGCAATTGGTATTTCTAATCTGAGAAAAATTTCTACTTGGCCAACAGCAATTCTGAATAGTTTCTGTTTAGCTACATAATCTAGAAAAACATTCACCGAAAAAATCCCAGAAAACAGTATTTGAACATAACCAACTATTTGAGTCTACTTCCTTTAACAATATCAGTTATTAATATTTGTTTTTACATGCCTTAGCTGGCTATTTGCCTCTTCTAGATTTTCAACTAACTGCTTTGTATTTTTCCTTTTTTCTAACTATCCTAAATAAAGACCCATGTCAGCAAAGAAATAAAATTCAAAGTGACTTCTTAAAAAATTCAAAGACATCCAAAGCATGCCTTATTCACAAGTGTAAATACACTTCCTTTCCAATTCAAAAACAAAAAATGGCTCAGATACTCTACAGACCCAAGTCATGTTGCAGCTCATCATCTAATTTGTAAAACTGAGTCATTTGTCAAATTGAGTATTGTTCTTTCAAAAAACCTGGAAGTTTACAACTTGCCTCTTGTTGTTCTTGCAGCCTCTTGAGTTCTGCAGCCCCAGCATTTTTCTCTTGTGCTGTTTGTTCTTTCTCTAGTGAAAGCTTACTGAGATACACTGTTAGCTGTTCATTCTTTAACCTAATTTAAAACAAATGGCCAAGAGGAATAAGAAGATGCATTTTGAAATCTCCTTTTAAATAAACATACCCATTATCAAGTGTTATTCCATCCTGAAAAATCCCTTTATCTACAAATATAAGATTTGCAGCAGAGTCAGAGAGATATAAAAAGGTGACAGAAGAAGGAAAGAAAATCAGAGTCAACTTTTATATAAATATAATGGTTAGTGAAGATGATGTACTTCAAAGCAAGATTAACAATGAATTCAGAAACTTTCTCTTCTTGTTAAATAAGTCAGAGAGATACGGAACACTACATGTGCCATAGAATACATACAAATAGAGAAAGTGGAATTTAGAAATGTAAGTATATCATTAATGGCATATATGTGGTTCAAAACTTTCATTAGAAAACAATCATAGTTCATTTCACTGTGGATTAAAGCAACTTTTATATTACACCAAAACTAATTAAATATTACATTTTCAAAATGGTCATACGCCTCTTGTTCAAGATCTGTTTTCAGAGTCACAAGCTGCTTTAAATAATCTTGTTCCTTCTCAGCTGTACTTGTCAGCTGTGCTTTCAAATCCTGCAATTCTTTCTGCAAAATGGAAAGGAAGAGTTTTGAGTATCCATGTGCAAACTCCAACTGCTGGAGGTTATCAGACATGAACTAAGAGCACAAGGCTTTCAGAAGAACCCAACAACATCCATGCCATGGATTATCCAGATTGGATCTTTGCAGTCTCTGCTGGGATCTGGAAGTGGTGTGAGACAGTGAACTGTGACACCAGTGCTGTTCATGTCTGTCCCCTGCTGTGAGTTTCATTACCTGGGCTGCAAAATTCGGGTGGGACCCTGCTCTGGGTGCTGTTTCTATGTATAAACTTGTATCCAAGTCATGATGTGTAACTTCACTGTTTCTAAAAACATGTTACTGTTGCCCTGCTTCAGACCTCCCTCATTTGGAGAGCATTTTCATCTCTCTCCCCAATTTTTTTTTTTTTCTCTTCATATTTTCTACAGTAGCCTCAAGATTCTTCTTCGGTAAAAGTCCTCCAATGTGCCCATTTTAGAAAATGAGTGAAACTCAGTTCAGAACACTCAATGCACAGATTATAACAACAAGCAGACACAGTAAAATGCACACCTGATTTCACACTATCTTAACTTTCGTTGATACGGATTCTTGTTAGACTTGTAAATATAGAATCATAATGAAAATAAACCTCTGTTAAGAGTGGATTTCATATAGCTTAGACTGCTGTGACAGAAAATGGGGCTGTGTCACAGCACAGCAGGGTTCACAGAGGCCAGAGCTAATTACCTTCCTGGAAGGAAGAAAAAATGGGAAAACTTTATATCCAGAGGGAGTGGCATTTGAATGGGCATGAACAAAGAAGGAAATAACCAAAAACCTTGAGAAGGAAAACCAAAAACATGGGAGACAAGAATAACCAAAAACACAGGAGAAAAGAAAAACAGAGGCAATAAAGTTCTTCAAAGAAAACACTGAAATTGTGTGTGAGAAAGTTTAGTAGAAATGTTCAGGTAGACTGGATGGAGTTTATTTATGGCATTTAAGATACTTACAAAGCAAGAGGAATTTCATATGAAGAGCAAATGCCATGAGATTAATAAAATGAACATTTACCAGAGTTTCTGACAGCTCTTCAAGTTGCACTTCTTTATCACATTTTACTTTAGTCATCTCTTCTACAGCACATGAAATGTAAAATTAATGGAACAGAAATGATTTTTCATATTTAGCGGCAGTATAAAACATTTACCCTTTTGCAATACCCAGTTCTCAAAACTTGTTGGATTAAGTTAAGAAACTGAAAAGCTAATTTATGACTTAATCTAAATGTAGACTTGAAAAAATTGTTCAGACATTAGCAAATCTATATCTGAAGAGAAACTAAATATTTATCTTAAAAATAATTAAGGCCTATTATTTTCCACAATTATAGCTTCAAATAAACTATGGACTGTAAGACTAGAGTATTCTCCAAGTATTGATGCCTCTGCATTGTTCCAGAAAAAAAAAATCTGAACTGCTGAAGGTATCACATGGATATGCTGAAAAGGAAACCAGTTGTTACTAACTTCCAAATGGTTTCTATGTGCACAGTCACAATTCTGGTATTTTTTGCAAGTACTCAACAGCAAGGCAGAGCTCTGACTCTGGGGACTAAGGAGCACATCCCTAGAAACCACAGGATATCAAATTGATGATATTTAAAGACAACCCCTGCCAGCACCATTCCACTTCCAGCATGGGCAGGGTCACAGAAACGTCAGTGGGAAGGTTTTATCTCTGCTGCAGAAGTCACTCCTGGCACCTGCAGTGCTGCTGCTCTGAGCTGCAGACCAAAATGACCTGCAGAGGAATTCATGCACGAATGATCTGACTATTGGAGCTGTGCACAGCACTGCCCTTTGGCTGCTGCCAGCACCAATGAGCCCCAAAGAAAAGGGATCAGCTGAGTAAAAATAAATTCAGGCATTCCTGACAGGTACAGGTACTGTAAAATCATTTCTCCAACTGCTAGAGACAGTCCATTTCCAGACAACAGCAGAAAACATTTTTATTACTGCCTAGCTCATTTTCTGCCTTTCTACAAGCCTTACCCAGTTCAGTAGATTTCTTTTGGAGCTCCAAGGTAAGCAGCTTTGAATCATCTTCATATTTCTTTAATCTAAGAAAATGGTAAATTAAAAATCCCAAATGTAGGGTACAAAGCACTGCATTTGAAACTTACAGGACAATAAGACAAAGTCTTACCACAAGCACTTTAAGAAGATTTACCTTTCAACAGGCAGATGATAGATCTGCCTGCAACACACATCAAATTTCACTTTCACAACCTCACAACAGTAGACATAAAAGTAAACAAATATATACTTACAGAAATATGTATTTCTTAAAGCCAGAATTATGAAGGTTGGAGGGGGGAAAATTTACTTTTTATACAGTATCAACTATCACAAACAGAAAAAAATTACATTAAAATTTCTGCATTTAGACCACTGTATGAAAAAAAACCTCCAAATTTCAGCTTCATTTCCAATCGTTCTTGATTTTGTCATAGACTGCAACCTGTAAGATCACTCTTGGAATTTAAACTCATTAATTGACCTATTTTGCTCTTCTTGCAGCAAGCTTTTCAAATTGCCAACAGAAGTCTCAAACTCCTCTGTCAGGGCTGCAAGCAAAGCCTTCATTTTTTTACATTCTTCCTTTTCTCCAGTAACCTGAATTAATGTTTTCATTCTAGTCTGGAATTCAGTTTCCAAGTTCTTTTGAGTAACCTTCAAAACATGATATCATTTCTAAACATGTTTTGCAACAAACAAGTACAGCTGTTTCATGTCCAAAGTATCCATAATTATTTATGCAAATGCTCATCTAGTCTATTTATACTGTAAAGCTATAAGCAAGGGGTACCTCTGCCTTTTGCAATGGAATTTTAGCCTCTTCCAGCTCTACCCTCAAATGTTCTTTACTGACCTGGAATTCCTTTAACATTTCTTCCTTATGTACTAAACAAAAAAAAGATATTCAAATTTTAAAATAGGATATTTACTAAAAAATCCTGACAGAAATGGAAAATTACATACATTTAAAGAATTTAACAAAGACCAATGGTACTGACATCATATACTATAAAAAATATATATAAAATTTGAATATAGATCACTTAAAAATACTGAAAATCAAGTTCTGAAAAGTAAGTTTCCTCAGTGACATCTGCCTGACTAAATTTGGAAAACTGAAGCAACACATTTTCCCCTTGCAATTTTCAAAAGCTCTCACTGCTTGACTCACCCTAAAAACTGCCCTGCCAGTCCTGCTCCCACGTGAGCATCTCCAAACAAAAATAAGGCCTTCAAGGCCCCAAAATTCTCCTGCCAACCAGCAACAGAATAAGACTATCATGACCCTGTTTCTATGCTTCTATAAACAATCACATATAATAAATAAACAATCATAAACAATTACATTTAAATTCTTTAAACAATTACATTTAAACACAGCAGGCAGAGCCCTTACATTTTGCTTCCATTAAGTCAGCAATCTTATTTTGTGATGTCTGCAGCTGAGCCTTGTTGTCTTTTATGACATCATCTTCTTCATCTCTCTGTATGGTAAGAGCTGAAATCTAGAAAAATGCAAGAATTATCAAAATGAAGTCTGGAAAAGGGACAGATATTAATTTTCATTTGTACTCCAGGTATGGTAAGCAGACATTTTGCTGTCATTCAAGTTAGCTTAGATAGATAGATAGATAGATAGATAGATAGATAGATAGATAGACAGATAATATTTGTCTAGATATAATCTTAGCCAAATATTGATCGTCACATTACTCTAAACAAAAAAGTTCTCCAATTCAAAATCAAACCATAAATTCCAGTAGACCAAAGGCACCGAAAATCATTAAATTTAGCAGAATTTGACTTAAATGCAGCTTCAGATGTAATTTTGTCTTTTTTACTAATGCTCAGAAACACATCTTGGCTCTTGCATTGCCCCTTTAGGCACAAACAAAGCTCTACATATTAGATGGCAAAATGAGCAAACTTGCTTTTCCTTTTGACTGACTTCCAGTCTGCATTCTTTTTCAAACTTGTCCACTTTTTCTGCTTCTTCTTTTACTTTTGAGATACAGTAACATCCATAGTTAACATTCTAGCTGAAATATACTCCAAGTTCAATACAACTTCCAGTTAAGGATTGCTTAGAATTTTACAGCTGTACCTTTGTTTCCCAAGAGTAATTGCTGAAGCAATGTTTGATTTTATAATCAAAATACAAACAGAAAAGAGCATGTGAAAATGAAACAGGAACATACTAGGCTATACATACAGAGAGAGAGCATTTAGCTAAAGTTTCTGTAGCTGTACACTAGTGCATTATCATTTAAATAAACAAACTATGTGAAATAAATATTGATCTCTAGACTGTACTTCACAGACAAAACTTCAATTTTGAGTGACTGTTTGAAAAATAAAGTTCCAAATTTGGCCCAGTGGAACAGAAATAGAAGGGGCCAGGCAATGACCAAAGGCAGCAGGAATAAAAAAAGGGTCCCAGTGTCTCAGTGTGAGCTGCTCACCATTCCAGCCCTTCACATCTGCCTGCCCTGACACTGCATGTGTAACACAAGCTATGAAGTACAAAATTGAGCCAGCTGTATAAACTCAAAAAACAGAATTCTCACATTTGAAACTCATTTCCAATCTGTCGATCTCTGCTTGCACATGAAGCTCTTCAAATGCCACTGTCATTCTCTAAAAACAAAATTTAATATCTGAAGTTCAATATTGGAAACCCTGGAACTTCTCCAGGGGCTGCTGCCCACCTCAGTCATTCTGAGGAACCAGCAGGGAGGTGAAACAGAGCCCAAAAAGAAGCCAGAAGCTGTGGCAGTGACCCAGCACTAAGTGCTCACAGGGATCTACATCCCACACACTGCTGCACTTTCTCCATTGAATGTGTTTTAAATAACACAAAAATAATTCTTGAAAAGGGATTGAAAACCCAACTTCCTGCATCACACATGACATGACACCCACACATGATGGATACAAACAGTATCCCAACATAAACATGGCACTCAGCTCAGCTCACAGAACTCACATTCCTTTCATCCAGCTTGGTCACTTCTATGTTGCTACGAAGTTCCTCATACAATTGTATTGTTTCTTCCTTTTCCTGTTCATCTATCAAAGCAAGAACATAGGAGAAAGTTTTTCTTTTGAACAGGAATGCCAGCTGCCCAAGTCATTATACTTAATCAGCATAATGAATTAAAAAAGGAATTATCAGTTTCATTCTTATTTATTAAGTCATTATGAAACATAGTGTCAAAATTTACAGAATCTAGGGAAAATGTGTATTTCAATGAAACATTAAGCAAGCTCAGCTTTTAAATTACCTTCCTAAGATTTTTTTTTCTGTGAAAAGTGTAATTCTGGATCAGTTTATGTGACCATATTAATTATTATAGTATTAATGCTGTTGAATAATAATGTATCAAAACTGTTAGTATTTATAAACTATAATCTAGGGTTTAGCACTGAATTTCTTCCTATCAGCAGATACCTATAACCACAGAGCTGTCATTATAAAATTGCAACACTCCGTGTCCATATTTTCCTTCTTTCCTTTCACTTTTGTAATTGATAGTATTATTTCCTAAGAAAACAATTAAAAAGAGAACAGTAAAAGAAACAGCTGTCAAAAAAGAACAGTACATCTACATACAAGTGTTTCTAGAATTAATGCTAAAAAGAAACAGACATTTCTTAAGTATCCAGGATCAAGTTAGTAAAATTCTAATGATTTTCATAACAATTCTAAATTGCATATAAAGTAGAATTTCCAAGCAAAAACATATTTTAAAACCTCAATAATTTAAACTTCATTAAGTTAACCAACTGTCTTGGCTTGTTCAGTTTCATGAGAAGAATTCCAGTTACTCATTACACCTTGGGGTTCAGACCTTTTTTCCTCACAAATGTGTGATGGCTGAAAACAGGAAATGTCAGCTCTGGAAATTTGTTACACAGTGCTGGGAATTCAGAGTAGATTCTACTGCCTAAAAACAGGCATGAAGTGTCACTTCTCATGTCTGAATATATTCCCAGAGTGTGGCTGGGACTGCAAAGCTTCAATGGGCTGAGCAGCCTTGGGGAGCCCTGCCCTGCCCTGCAGTGGCTCCAGTGCCAGTCGGGGCTGTGGGCACTGCCTCAAACCTGGAGCACTGTTTGGGCACCCAAAGAGCTCCCAGGCTGGCAACCTTGCAGCAAGCAATCTCACTGCCTTCTAAAGCCCTCTGCATTTAGCATTACAAACCACAAGTCTGTTAGACCTGGGGCTTCACTTCCAATTTTGTGAGCCACTTAAAATTCACTTCTCATTCTGAGAGCCACATCCAGTCGATCTCAACTGGAGAACTTTTCTGAACAGCACGAGAAATTTCTTCTTCTTTCTTCTGTTTGTGAATTTAGAGCAAGCTAGAAGTACATTTACTCTGATAAATAAAAACTAAAAAAGCATTTACATTTGCTGGTCTTCTCTGTGAAGCGAGTGCAGGTTTCCTTGAGCAGATTACACAGATGCCTCAAAGCAGCAGCTCTAAAGGAGGGAAAAATATCATGTTTGCACAGGAGTGCACAGTGCTTTGTGCACCTAAGGAGTAACAATGGAAATGACCTTCAAAATTTAACAGCTACATAAAACTGCCCATGTGAAAACTGATTATTTTGACCACAAAAATATATACCTGGTTCTATTACTAACTCTTTCAAGAGATCTTATTTTCACACATCTCATCTTCCAGTTTCAAATGGAGTTTTCCATTCTCAAACTAATTTCATAGGGAACAAATTCAAAAAGACACTGTCATTGAAAAATATATTAGAAATGCACTTTGACTTCTCAAATCCCTCATGAAAAAGTAATTTTGGGCATCAGTAGACAGAAGTCTGTTTTATCTGGTATTACATGCTGAGTCATCTTTTGCATGAAAGATGTTATAATTAATGAACAATAATTTACCAGCAAATGAGACACCTACAGGTATATTCTTCATACACACCCTCACACAGGACAGGTGCCTGCAACTTCTCAAAATAATCATTTTCTCAAGGCACAAACCAAACTGCAACAGTCTTTAAGATTTAATTGTATCAAGAATACTGTCATACTGAATCAGGAAGCACTGAACTTCATCTATTCAATGTACACTATACAATACTGGCCTGCAGTTCTTGAATGGCTTTATTCTGTGCTTCAATAATCTTTCTATTCTCTTGAAGTTTTCTTTCTTTCTGGTTTAGTTCAGTTTCCACAGTCAGTTTCCACTGCTTGATCTTCTCAGCCTCTTTGTAGAGTTTTGAGAACAATTAATTCATTGTTTCTGTATTCTATTAAAACAGGTTCCACAATTTAATCTCAAATACTATCCAATTAATAGTACATAATATCTAATTAATACTGTTGTAGATAACATATTTCTGTCTTAGAAACATCACAAGAATAATATTTTTCCACAGATGGTGATATAAGCTTAGATATGATCAGGACCCCAAGTTTAAATCTTTGTGCATCCTCTGTGTATGTATCAAAAGACATTACAGAGCACATAGGAGAAACAAATGCAATGAAATATCCCAAACCCCCTTCAGACATCACCAAATAGATGGGCTTGAAGACATGGATAACTGCAGTCCACCAAAATCAATAAAAGTTTTGCCAGAATTATCAGTGAAGCCAAAATTCCTTCTGGCAGGTTTTTCACACCATTTCTGTCCTCTCTTTCTGACAGACACTGCTGAAGTAAAAGCTGCTTAAGTAAAAGCAGCTTCAGAGACTTTGCCCAGGAGTACCTGTGATATTGCCATGAACACACACAGAATCACAGAATCACAGAATCACAGAATCACAGAATAATGAGGTTGGAAGAGACCTCTCAGATCATCGAGTCCAACCTATGCCCTGACACCTCAACTACAGCACCAAGTGCCACGTCCAGGCTTTTTTTAAACACATCCAGAGATGGTGATTCTACCACCTCCCTGGGAAGAACATTCTAGTGCTTTATTATTCTTTTGGTGTAAATTTTTTTCCTAATATCCAACCTATCCCTTCCCTGATGTAGCTTGAGACTGTGTCCTCTGGTTCTGTCAGTGCTGCCTGGTGGAAGAGACCGACCCCACCTGGCTCCAACCTCCCTGCAGGAAGCTGTAGAGAGCAATAAGGTCACCCCTAAGCCTCCTCTTCTCCAGGCTAAACAGCCCCAGCTCCTTCAAACGTTCCTCACAGGGCTTGTGTTCCAAGCCCCTCACCAGCCTTGTTGCCCTCCTCTGGGTGTGCTCCAGCATCTCAACGTCCTTCCTAAGCTGAGGGCCCAGAACCGGACACAGCACTCAAGGTGCAGCCTCTGCAGTGCCCAGTACAGGGGCAGAATGACCTCATTGCTCCTGCTGGCCACACCATTCCTGATGCAGGCCAGGATGCCATTGGCCTTCTTGGCCACCAGGGCACACTGCTGGCTCATGTTCAACCGGCTGTCACCAGCACCCCCAGGGCCCTTTCTGCCTGAGCACTGTCCAGCCACACTTTCCCCAGCTTGGAACTTTTTGTGGCCAAAATGTGGAACTCAGCACTTAGACTTAATAAACTTCATGCTGCTGAACTCTGCCCATCCATCCAACCGATCTGTCTCTCTGCAGAGCTCCCCTTCCTTCCAATAGATCAACAGAAGCTCCCAGCTTAGTGTCCTCTGCAAATTTACTGATGAAGGACTTGATGCCCTCATCCATGTCGTCTATAAAAATATTAAACAGAACTGGTCCCAGTACAGAGCCCTGAGGGACAGCACTGCTGCCTGGCTGCCAGCTGGATGCAGGACCATTCACCATCACTCTCTGGCCGGCCATGCAGCCAGTTCTGAGCCCAGCACAGAGTGCTCCTGTCCCAGCCGTGGCTGCAGCTTCTCCAGGAGTGTGCTGTGGGAGACAGTGCCAAAGGCCTTGCTGGAGCCCAGATACACAACACCCACAGCCTTTTCTGCATCCACCAGGTGGTCACCTGTTCACAGAAAACCAGGCTGGTCAGACAAGACCTACCCTTTGTAAACCCATGCTGGCTGGGTCTGATAGCCTGGCCATCCTGAAATAGCACTCAGTGTGAACTGCTCCATTATCTCACCTGCTACTGAGGCCGGACTGACTGGCCTGGAATTACCAGGATCCTCCTTCCTACGTTTTTTGTACATGGGTGTCACACTGGCCAGTGTCCAATCATCTGGAACCTCACCAGTGAGCCATGACTCCTGATAAATAATGGAGAGTGGCTTGGCAAGCTCATCTGCCAGCTCCCTCATCACCCTGGCATGGACCCCATCTGGACCCAGGGATTTATAAATATCCAAGTGTCACAGCAGTTCTCTGCTCACACACAGAGCAGGAAGGAAAACCACCACCCTTGTGCCCTTAGAACACCTTGAAAGTGCCCTACAAGCAGTGCTGGGCCAGTGGTTGAGGCAGGGAGAGCAACACACGAGCCAAGGGCCCTTTGGTTCACTTACAACAGCCCCAAACAACATCCTTGTACTGGCTGCACCACAGTTTTGTTACCGTCCTGATGGTACTTTAATAGCTTAGGATTAAAAGAGTCTAAAAAGTCAGGGATATGAAAATCAGCAGAGAGAGCACTAGAAATGTGTTTTATTTTGTGGTAGCAAACAGTGTTTTGTAGCTGCAAAGTACAGAAGCTATTGCAAAAAAAATGAGCTGTACTGAGTTGTGCTAAAGCAGAGATGTGCTGGTAAAGACACTGTGAAAAGAATCCAGTGCTTGAGGAAACCACTGAATTCATTGTTTTACAGATAAAATAAAGCCAGACAAGGCAATTGGGATAATTTACTTCAGTTTTCCAAAGAACACTCTGACTTCAACCCTTCTGCCCCTCAACAGAATATTCAGAACCAGTTTCACAAGGATACTTAAGCATTTAAATCTTACTCTAATTAAAGCTCATAGACTTCGCAGGCACTTCAAACAAAGAAAAAACAACAACAATATTGCAATCACCTTAATTTTTAAAGATTTTTTTCCAGGCATGTTCACTAAATCACAAAAATCTCTAAGTGGTTCAGCTTTAAACAGGAGACAGAAAACATTATTCCCTTTTGACTACTTCCTTTAGTCCTGAAATATCTACTGAATAATGCTTTAGGCACTGTTTGGGAACAAATTCAGAAGACCCCAAGGAATTAGATGTGCAGAGCTGATACTTAGCTGACCTCTTCATCTACTTCAGAGCAAAGTTTCACTTGCTGTGAAATTGTATCTGAAACATGAAGAGATTTTGATCAATGTATTTCTAAAAAAAGTAACAGTGAAACTGTATTTAACAGTTACAGATGTGAAACTCTGAGACTACTCATGAAAATTAAAACTTGACAATATATAAAAATCTAAAGAAGGTGCACGGCAAATATTCCAATCATACCTGAATCAGTGATTAGCCACGGTTCGACACATCGAATGGCAGCTTAAAGTCATCATTTGAGCATCTGTTAAAACCCTGCACAAATTTAAAAGTTGTTTCTTATGGGTAGATTTGTAAAGAAAGAATTATAAAATCCATAAAAAATCCCTACAGATTATGTGAAAATAGAATTTGTCATTAATAAAACAGCTGCCTACAATTTTCAAAGCCCAAGGTATTGGTAATGGCTTTGGAGCTCACTTCTTACTTCCCAGTGGTTGATCAAACTGTTGGTGTCCTGCAGTTTGATTTACAGACTGTGGCCAAAGGGGAGCTTTCAATGCAGGGAACTCAGCAGCTCCTGCCTGTCTGGGCACTGGTGCATGGCAAAGGACTCAAGGAGACAAATTACTTTTTTGAAGACCAGTAGTTGATGTTTCTTTTTTGCTTTACTTCCAAGGGCACTTCTAAACCATATCTGATTATGTTTCAGCATGAAAATACCCTTTTACAAGGTTTTTAAGTCACAGAAGTTCATCCTGTAAACAGCTAACTCATCTGATGTCAGAATATCCCGTTTGAATCTCAACATATTTCATAAGGAGCTTCCACATGAAAAAATAACTTGTTGAATTCCCATAACTCAGTGTGGGGACAGAACATTTTCACTGCACACCTGATCTGGTGAGACCAAGACACCGATGCCAGTGTGAGCATCTGAGTGGGGCCCGTGGGAATCCATAAAATCAAAAGGTTTTGGGAAAGCTGCAAAAGACAGGCCTCAGAGACAGCAGAACTGTGATTAGAGCCAAGCAGTAGCCACGACATAGGTCAGCAGAAAAATTATGTCAAAAATAGAAAAGTAAGGACAAATAGAACAACGGTCTGAGCTTGGCTAGAATAACTCCCTAAAGTACAGAAAAGATTATCTACAGAGATATTAGGAAGTTCTAAGCTTAATAATGGAGCTTTGTGCATTGTGTTTTAAGGCTTACAAGCAGGTATTGTATTCAAAATAAGCAAGCATTGTTTTAACCAAAGGTATGTGTACTTATAGTGGTTGGATAGAACTACTGTCAATGTGCTTTTGCTTTGTGTGATTGGTCAAAAAACTTCTAAAGTAAGTTGTAACATTAAGTTCTCAGTCTGCTGCCTGGGATGCGAGCTGCTGGCATCTTCCCATTGTCATAACCATGTAATGAGACTGATGCTGGAAAATAAAACAGCTCAAGGCAGTTCCTCAGCAGTCCTGTCCCGTTGGTGATTTGTACACAGACCCCGGCCGGCAATAGAGCCCTGCTCGCTCTCTGGGCTGAATTATCCACATCAAACGCGGACTTAAAACACAGAGCGGATGCTCAAGAAGATGATTCCCTTCAGTTTTGATAGAAAACAACAACAAAAGTCTTTGAAATTCAAACTGAAGATGTCTGTGCATATGCCACTCTAGGCATACGCACAGAAATGAGTCCAGCGCAGGAGCCGTCCCGACCCATGCAGGGTCAGATGTGTGTGTGCTCCAGCCCGGGGCAAGGGGCAGGTGTGCGTGTGCTCCAGCCCGGGGCAAGGGGCAGGTGTGCGTGTGCTCCAGCTCGGGGCTGTGCCGGGGCAAGGGGCAGGTGTGTGTGTGCTCCAGCCCGGAGCAAGGGGCAGGTGTGTGTGTGCTCCAGCCCGGGGCTCTGCCGGGGCACTCCCCGGGCCCAGCACTGTCCCCGTGTCCCCGGGGAAGGGCCCCTGCGCTTTCCCCCCGTCCCCTCCTCAGACGCGGCCTCCAGAGCAGCATAGCCCGAGGGGGCGGGGTGGTATGGCCCGCCCTCAGCGGCCCCGCGGCCGAGCGCTGACCTGGGATGTGCCTGCAGACACCTGCCCTGCATTAGGCGCGGCAGAATGAACAATTGAAAGCGGTTTTTCTTCTCCATGGCTCCGATAAAAGGGCGGGCGGGGCGGCCCCAGCTCCCGGCGGACGCTGAGGGCGGGCGCGAAGGGCGGGAAACGGCAGCGGCCCCTCCGCGCGGGAGCGGGGACGCCGCCTAGCGGAGCTCGCGAGGCCCGCCCCGGACACGGCCCGGCCGGACAGAGCGGCGGCGGCGGGGCCATCGGGGGGGGTCAGCGGGACCATCGTGGGGGGGGCATCGGCGCCATCGGCGGGGCTGGCTCGTCGCCCGTGGACGCCAGAGAGGTCTCGGGGCAGCCCGGGGGTCGGGCGGGTTGGGGATGTCGCCGTGGTCGCCGGCCGGGGGAGCACAGCGGGACTTTCGCCGTCGCGGGGAAGGCGGGAGAGGTCTGAGGGGAAGGGGGCGTCCCGCCTGTACAGGGAATAACTGGGAGAGCCCAGTCCTCCTGTGTGAAAAATACGTATTTTATGATTGGCTTTTCACAAATATTAAAATGAATATTATATGTGTTACGTCAGAAAGTAATGCTGTATTTATTTTCTTAAGTAGTGTGTTAAATCTAGTTAAGGGTATAACATAATGTTAAAATAGAAACTATGCTATGTGAGATACTTTTTTAAAGAAAGGACTTGCAGTGAGATAGCAGCCACAGGATACCTAAATCTTTCAGAGTAAGAGAATTTATTGCTCTCTTATCAGAAGAAACGAACTTCTTCCTGCCTGCTCAGCCATGAAGATGCTGTCAGGATGCAGAGGAAGAAGTTGACACTGACCAGACAGAATCCTGTGTTTGAATGGAATTTATGCATCATGTATAAGGTGTATGAATATGCAATAGGTCATTGTTTTTAAGGGTTAATCCTCTCTTAAAGTGTGTCCTTTTTCAGGCTTATTTTGCCCAGAAAAAGGTACCTGGATGTCCGTAAGTCTTTGTTTCTATTAACTCATATTATCCTAATCCAAATTATCCAAATTATTATTACTCTAATTATATTGCCATTTTTATAATCATTTTATTACTATTAAACTTTTAACATTTTAAAAAACAAGTGATTGGCGTTTTTCACATCCTGTGACCCCCTGGTGTTGTAAATGGCTCCCCCAGAAACATCAGTACATGGGATGTTGTGTGTTGGGCACTGTGTGAAAAATGCCAATCATTTGTTTTTAAAATTTTAAAAGTTTAATAGTAATTAAATTGTTATAAAAAGAGAAATATAATTAGAGTAATAAAAATTTGGACAATTAGGATTTAGGACAATATGAGAGAATAAGAACAAAGAGTTATGGATGTTATGTTTTTCTGGGCAGAACCATTGTGGTGGTTGGTGGCCATGGAAAGCTGCCCTGGTCCCTTGCTCAGGGCTGGTGTCAGTGCCCAGAGCCAGAGGGGATCCCTTGCCCCTCTGTGCCATGGCCACCTACCCTGTGCCACACTGGCCGCTCTGGCACCAGGAACCAGCAGCCACCGGCACTGCCAGGGCCAAAGGCCAGGTCAGCCAGACAGAAAGGGGCGGGGCTGGGCACTGTTTCCATGGCAACCGGCACTGGGGGGACACCTGGGTCACCTGGCCTGGCAGTTGCCATGGAAACCCCCGGCAGGGACTGAGGGCACAGCCCCTGGCACTGAGACACTGCTGGGCCGGGTGCTGAGCACAGCGCTGAGCACGCAGAGATGGTTTTGTTCTTGCTGAGCTGCAGCACAGCCAAGGCCTGTCCTGCCCCTCGTCAGCCACGCTGGGGAGGGGCTGGGGCTGCGGGGGAGCTGGGCAGGGGACACAGCCAGGACAGGGGCCCCCAGCTGGCCCCAGCCGTACCCCACACCAGAGGACATGCTCAGTGTGTGAAGGGGGGGAATTTTGGAGGGAGGGCTTTTGCCTTCCCAGGTAACACTTAGGCAAGAGGGGGCCCTGTTTCTCCAGTGGGCAGGGTCACTACCAAAGACACAGACACCAACTGAAGGAATTGTGTCATTTATATCATGCACAGCTGCAAAGAATTACAAAAGGATAAGCTCAGCAAAGCACATCATCATTATCAAAGAATTACAAAAGAAGCTCAGCAATCCATCCAGTCATGACTACCAAAGACTGCCTGCAGTCATTAGATACACCAGCAGTTCCCCTGAGATTTTACCATCACCCAGATCCACACATCAGCTGGGGAAGCCAAGGACTGCAGAGCCACTCCCAGACACTGGGAACTCCTGCAGGTGCCTCCACCTTTGCAGGCAAGGAGGCTCCAAGCCCACTGGGGGAGGACACAGCTTTTCCACTGTTAAACAAGCTGACGTCACTGCTACTGTGGCAACATCTGGTTTGATTCTTCTCATTGGTTTCTCCCAAAGCCTGGCCAGGGCTCAAGGAGGAACCAAGGGAGTTGACTTTGATCCTTCAGCCCCAAACAAGGCTAGATGGGGCCTGCTCTGGTTTCTAAATACAGAAAGATAAATCCATGTTTTATCAAGGAACACATGCACTGATTGTGTTGTTAATCATGCTTCCTTAAGGAGTAGACACAAATATAACATTTGGTTGGAAGGTTCATCTAGAGGTGAACTTTGCCTCAGGGCCTGTTCAGGCCTTGATCACAGCCTGTTCAGGCCTTGGTACTTTGATCAGTCCTCAGACCCACACTGAACTACAACCTTCATACAATTCTTTCAATAACACAGTTTAGATTGAGATATTAGGCAAAAAGGCATCTCCTCTTGTGCTTCAATTAAGTGCTGTTTAATTTCATTACTCTGTTCCTTTTAAATCATGCCTAAATAGTTGCTGCTATTCTCTGTTATTTATCAAATGCTTCTTTTCTTGAGACTGTCTCTTTTAAGACAAATCCCAATACTCCACTTGCCAGCACAAAGCATCACAACAACTCTAACGTGGAATGTCAGAGTGCACACCAAGTGCACACACTGCAATGATGACAGGCACTGCCACAAATGTCTGTCACAGCAGCCTCCAATTTGGCAGCCATGAAACCAATCCCAGCCAGAAGAATTTTCTTCTTTCTGCCACTCTTCTCCTGCTCTTTGTGTAAAGGTGATTCCTGACTGTTGGCCTTCAAACCCATCCCTGAGAGCAGTGCAACATTCCTGTCCCATGAGAGCCCAGGCTCCTCCTTGGCCAGCAAGCATGTAATCCAAGGCCATGCAGTTCTGTGGAGTCCCCAGTGGTGTTTGTTGGAGCTCACAGGATGTGCTATTGGACATTTTAACAGGATCATTTGCTACTTCTTCTAATAATCCATTTAGCTTATTCCTGTAAACTCCACAGGACAGGGCAGCACACAGGGGGCACAGGATGAACCAGAATCTTTTGCTTGCTGAAAGCCAAAGCACTCCTTGGGGGGAAAATGTTCTCTGGGCCCCAGCTCTTCCTTGTGGTTGTTGCTGAAGGACCCAAAATGGTGGCCCTGCAGCCAAGAGTGGTGTGACAGTGACACTGAGCAGCTCCAGCACCCCAAGTTCTACTGACATTAGCAGTGATGGAAAAGCACAGAAATCCTCCACACTGAGGCCTCTGGAACCAGAACAGGGTTTGATTTCTCCTGAAGGGAAATCTTAGGGAATCCTGTCCAAGTGATCATTGCATTCCTGTGTCTTCTTTAACTGTCCCTTTGCTGACAGTTACGAGTCAAGAGCCCATGGACAGAGTTCTGGCCACCCCACAGCGTGGGCCCTCCAAGGGAACCCCACTCCTCCCAACTCCAGCTGAGAACAACCCCGGCAATTGGTGACATGCAGTATTTTGGCTATCCTGATCTTTACAGTTTCATAACTAATCATTACGTTTTGAGGAGTAACCCCTTGGTGAAACACTAGAGGTGTTTGTGGCAGACAAAGATTCTATCAAGGTACACCTTACAGACATCAGTAGTACTTTAGTGACGCCGTTCTTCATTCTTTTTTTTCAATCACATTAAAGTTAGGAACAAGAATTCTGTTGTCCATGGAGCCGGCACCTTTTTAATTCCAGAATAATGCCCCCAGGCCCTTTGCTGTTCAGCTTTACCATGTTGTCGGTGGCTAACAAGGCCTGGGGGGGCCCTTTCCCCTCTGGCTGGAAGGGGCCGGGTCCCAGTCCCTGAAGGGCACCCAGGCTCCTGGATGGAATTCCTGTGCAAGTCCCTCACTGTCACAGCTGCCTTCACATGGAGCCCCGTGGATCAGAGCATTTTCCAAAGGGGCCCTTTGGGTCTGGCAGAATGTGTAAAACAATCTCCTGTCAGATCTACTTGTTTTCACACAGAATCCTTGGCTGCAGGGACACATTCCCATTGTTCCTGCCCAGGTTTCAGGACTCAGAGTTGTCTTTCCTAGGAGCTGCTCCTTCAGCTGCTTCGGGAGGGCCTTTTGGCCTCCAGACCCACACTCTGGCTCCATTATTAGGGCTGCTGGATCCAAACCCTTTATCTCCACAAACGGTGGGGATTGGAGGTGGAACTCCTTTTTTCACAATCATTCTTGAAATTTCAAAATCAATAACTGTGCTACCCTGTCATAGGGTTGAATAATCCAATCTTGTTCACTATTGTTTAACAGAATTACTGTAATTTCTCCTTGATATTCTGCATCAATTCCTCCTGCCATGACATGAACACTTTGTAAGGCCAAGCTCCAAGGGAGCAGTTACCAAAGCAAAGTGTCCTGGAGGAATCTGAATTCCTGTTTCAGTATTGATAGCTCTCATTTGCTTTGAATTTATCCTAATGAATTCCAATGAATGAAGGCCCAGCCCTGCAGCCTCTGGGCTGGCCCTGCCAGGGGCCATCACAGCCAGAACAATTTCCCAGGCAGCCCAAGTTTCACTGCCCATGGTTGGATTTGCAAACTGGGGGCAGTCATGCACAGCCAGGGGGTTCCATTTCCCCAGTGGGCCATTGTGAAGGGCGTGGAGCACATCTGGGAGATGGGTTCTCCATGGGCAAAGGTTCCCATCTCCTCATTTTTCCAACTGCTCTTTTAAGAACCCCTTCACCTGCACAACCAATCCTGCAGCTTGTGCATAGTCTGGTACATGAAAAACCCTGCAGGCTTAATCCCTGTATTTCTCACTGAACAGACAAAGCACTCTGCATCACAGTATCAGCACACCCTGTAAAAATAGCCAATTTCCTCCCTTCCTCCCTTTTTCATTGTATACAATCTCACAAAGTTGACCACTGACATTAGGGTCCTGGCCAATCATGTTCTGTAGGGTATTCAGTGTTACATCCCTGAGCAGCCAAAGCTACCAAATAAGTATTGTCGGCACCATTTCCCATTATTATTATTTTATATGTGGATAGTGATATAGAAATATAGATATAGATGGATATAGACATATATATATATATATATATATATATATATATATAATATATATAAATGAAGGTCTTATTATCCTATAAATATGTATATAGTTATTTATTATATTTTTATTTATATTTATTATATTATATTATATTGATATTTCACTTGCACAAGTGCATCTGAGCTCAAGATTAAAACCTTCTTCTCTTGCTGTTGCAGTGTGTTGTAATAGCCTGTTTTAAACTTCCGGGTCCCTTCCCAGGTGTGCCTATACCTCTCTCCCTTCCCCCTCGCCCCATTGCTGAGTGAGTCCTGTCAATCAGGCTTAACATTCCAGGAAGGTCGTCGTGTGGTTGGTCAAGTTCAAAAGATGCCCCTATGCCCAGAGGTCATTGGCCTGTCTGGGTGTCATCTTCCCCTGAGACCCTGCCCCTCCCACCTGGTTGGTGGCTCACCTGTACCTCCCCTCCCCCTATCCCTGAGCTTAAAAGGTGAATGAGACCATGCGGTCGGCATTCTGTTGGAGCAGTTGCTCACGTTCAGACCTCTGTAACCATGGAATAAACCTCTGGGCATTAAACCCTCCAGCAGAATCCATCCTTTTTCTCTTCACCATCGCCTGAAGCTATTCCTCCTGAGGTAAACGGGGTTCCTAACAAGCCTGGACTTGTTCAGTGCCCAGCTGCAACCACCAGCAAGCCAAGGTATCTCTGGGGTGATACACCGCAGTTGCTGCCTTTGGCCCAGCAGCGAGGGTCAGACTGGCCCAGGCACAATCTAACTGGTAATATTGGGAACCTTATTCCAATACTCAAGAGAGACTATTTTGATTGGGTGATGCAACAATCGAAAGACTTGTTAATTACGTTGTTATCTTTTCCAGGAACTTGCACAATCCATTTTCCACAGCATAGAGTACTGCAATCACAAATATGTTACAGAGTGAAACCAAGAATAAGTGAAGAACCTTTGGACAGGATCACAGTGTTCAGTGATGGCTCAGGGAAGACACACAAGTCGGTGATCACGTGGAGAAACTCAACGACAGGGGGTTGGGATTCAGATGTAAAGACGGTTCAGGGCTTTCCACAAATCATGGAGTTGGCGGCTGTTGTCCGAGCATTTCAGTTGTTCGAACAACCTCTCAATCTGGTCACAGACTCCGCATATGTTGCGGGTGTGGTCAAACGATTGGAAGGTTCGCTCTTGAAAGAAGTCAGTAATGAGGTTTTATATCTGGTGAGCTTGAAAACGTTGCTAGAGAGCAGGGAAAGAGAATATTTTATCACGCACATTAGAGCGCACACAACACTTCCGGGGTTTTTAGCGGAAGCGAATGCTCGGGCAGACAGATTGACAATGCCTATTTCGCAAACACTTTCGGACATTTTTGAGCAGGCAAGATTGAGTCATGCGTTCATCAGAATGCACAAGCACTGATGGAATCCTTTCGCCTCACAAAGAGTCAGGCGAGGGAGATCATTAGTGCTTGTCCAGACTGTCAGCTTGTGCAGCCACCTTCTTCTACAGGAGCAGTCAGTCCACGGGGACTGCAAAGTCTTCAGGTTTGGCAAGCTGATGTCACAAAGTATCCATCATTTGGGAGGCTCAAAAATGTTCATGTTTCAGTAGATACATTCTCAGGTGCAGTCTTTGCTTCAGCACAAGCAGGGGAAACAGCAGACCATGCTTGTAGACATTTTCTGCAAGCATTTGCATCATTAGGTGTGCCTCAGGAAATAAAAACAGACAATGGTCCAACATATACAGGCAGAGTGCTTGACAAATTCCTGAAAAGATGGGGTGTCAAACATACATTTGGTATTCCACATTCACCCACAGGTCAAGCAATCATTGAAGGAACACATCACAGCCTGAAATCCCTTCTGGACAGACAGAGAAGGTGTGAGCCAGAGGCAACACCTCACATGAAATTAAATAAGGCATTGTATGTGTTGAATTTCTTTAATAGTTCATCCTCAGAAACTAATCCACCAATCATGAGGCATTTTTTAAACAGCACACAGGCAAAACTAAGGGAAAATCCTTTAGTTTTGATCAGAAACCCAGAGACAGGACAAATAGACGGCCCTTTCAAACTAATCACTTGGGGCAAGGGTTTCGCTTGTGTTTCCACAGATCGAGGTCTGAAGTGGGTTTCAGCACAACACGTGAAGCCGTTTCGAACACGAGAGCAGGAGAACGCTGATCTGAGAAACAAAGAGATGAGTACTCAGACAGAAGTCGAGGCTCAGGCTGCATAAGACGACTCAGAAGAGAAATAAAAAGAACTAAAGACTTTGGGGATTTTTCCTTTGGGATCTTGAGTGAAAATATGACAGTGATTTCGCATGAGAGTGAAGTCATGATCTTCACAATGCTCATGTGCATCATTCTTTCATTCATTGCAATGAGCAATGGGGCAAGTTTACCCATTGATCAACCAAAACAAAATGTGTGGGAGGCTTTAGCTCTAGCAGCGAATTTGGATAGTATTTGTCTGACACATTCGAGGCCAGGGAGACCATTTTCAGCATGCATGGTTGGATTGCCAGTGGACGAATGGCAGATTCCAGGGCACTCCGCAGTTAACATCTTGCAGGTCATTAAAGATCCTGTGAAAGAGTGGTGTGCTTGGACACATCTTCTTCCTGTGGCTTCTACAGAACCTCAGGAATTGGAGATTTTTGGGTCCATGACAATGGAACTCTGCATGCAGTTTGAAACTCCGAATGTCACAAAGACAAACAAAACTATTGATGTAACTCCCAATCATGAATTCTATAAAAACACATCAGCTTGGTGTAAATATACAGAAAAAAACTGCCAAATGATCAATCCCAAGTCCCAGTGCAATTGCCACAGGATTTGTTTTTAATTTGCAGGGACAGAATTTGGCACGGCGTTCCTGCTAATGCCAGGGGAGGTCCATGCAGTATTGGGAAAATTTCAATGTTGTCACTAGATTTGAAATTGCCAAGGGAGAAAAAACACAAAGAAAAAAGATCATTACAACATTATGCGGCAGATTGCAATGACGAAATATATACTTGGGACAAGGCAAGGAGAATTGCTAAAGCAATCTTCTCACCCCAAACAGCATCAGGGGTGGCCTTGACTCAACTCGACCGCATGGGTTGTTGGTTGAGCAAACATGCTCAATCCATGTCTGTCGCATTGAGTGACATGTTAAAAAACATCAGTAGCGTAAGACAGGCGACTCTTCAAAATAGAGCGGCGATCGATTATCTATTGCTCACTCATGGACATGGGTGTGAAGAATTCGAGGGGATGTGCTGCATGAATCTCTCAGACCATTCAAGGTCAATTCATGAAAGTATTCAAAAAATAAAAGCATAAATAAACTTGGCAAGATCACAGGGTCTTGGATTGATGATCTGGCAGGATTTTTTGATCTCTCTCCCGTATGGAGAGGAATTTTAAAGATAGCATTCTATGTCTTAATAATTCTCTTAGTCCTCATGCTTGTTATCCCGTGCATCTTTTTATGTATAAGGCATGTTATGAATCGGGTAGCGAAAGAAGTGCTTTTAGTGCAAACAAAAGGGGGAGATGTGGGAACTCCACACATCATTCCTGATGTCCAGAGTTGCTGAGACAACCCTTGGGGGGCTCGGAAGTCCTGGAACATTGCCAGAAGTGCTTAGTGGCTAGACTTTGATCCTGCGCGGGATGCGGCACCTGTATGAGGATGAGAGGATCACACGGGGATAAATGGTGAAGGGATAGATTAATTATAGAGTGAAAACAGGTTTTAGAATCTCAGTACACGGGGGTTCTAGGAGACAAGATGGAGGAATTAGGGCGTGTCCTGGCCTCCTTCTTCTTCTTGTCATCCATCTTTTTTGGTGATGGTGGTACTTTGAGATTGGTTCTTACTGAACTTGCACTTGTCAATAAGAGTGAAAGGTTTTGGGAGGAAAAGGTAAATATCTTACACGTAGTTTTTGGTATAAAAATAAGCGTCCGCCCCGAGGGAGGTCAGTGTGCCCATGGCTGACTTGCTGTGCGGACCTCTTTCGGGCCAGGAGACAACACTGTAGATAAGATTTAATAAACAACACTGAAGAACTGAAAAACCTGAAGACTCCTTTCGTCCTTTCCAGCGCAGATTGCCTCAAGGCCATCCAGAGCCTTACCAGGCCATTTTAACAGCCGAGACAGGTCACCCTCCTGCACACAGAGATTCTCTACACTCCCCTCCAAACCCCCTCCTTCCCCTTCCGTGTCCCCAACCACTCCTAGGTCCCCAATCCTTCCTGTGTCCCCCTGCAGGGGTCCCGCTCTCGGGCGTGTCCCTGTCAGTGCAGCCCCCTGGGGGACAGGTGACACTCAGCGACTGCCTGGTACTGAATATCACGGTGGAAACATGGACAGGTCCCCTGGCCTTCTCCTGGCACTGGGAGGACTCAGGGGCACTGCTGGGCACTGCCCCCCCCTGCTGGAGCTGCCCCACGTTCGGGCCAATGACAGCGGCCATCACTGGCACTGAGTCAGCAATGGGGACAGCGTGGCCAAGAATGACCCCCTGAATGTCACCATCCTGGGTGAGTGGGACCCTCGGGCTGGGGGCGACCCCACCCTCGGCGCCCCCATCCCACCTTGCCCGGCGCCACCCCTGTCTCTGTCCCCGCAGTGCCCGTGGCCAATGCCACCATCACCCCCGGTCCCCTGTCACACCAGGGGCATGCAGGTGACCCCTGTCCTGGGGTGAGGTTATGATGCTTGCATCCCAATTCATCTGTTCTATGCCTTTAAGACTGTCTCTGAGGGAATGAGGTTTTTCAGACTCTGCTTTCCTCCTTCTATGAATCAGTTGCATCACTAGTGAAGGATGTTCAGTTTCCCCTCAATGTTAAAGAAGCCATCTTTCTGGTATTTAATCTGGTAACCTTCCTCTATACAGCCTGCTGCTTCTCTAGAATGAGGGCTGAGATTTCTAGATGGGCTGATGAGACCCCTGACTCAGGAGTAAACCCCCGTGTGGAAAATCCTAAGTGGTGTGAGAAAAGGGAGGATATGGGCCAAATACTGAAGGAATTCTCTGACCCTATAGTCTGAGATTTTCCCCATGAACAAATTCAGAACCCACCTGAGGTGGGGAAATATTGGAAAGAGAAGTACCAGGATGAGCCTAAGGAGAGGAAGGTCATTGCAGTGAGCTGGGCCCTGGCATACGCTTATCGCACACTGCTGGATACTGTCAGACAGCAGACAGAGGCAGGGGGGCAGGGAGATAAATCAACAATATCCTGGTGACTCAGGCTGCAGCCAACAGCCCAGGACAACCCCGTAACCCTGCACTGCTGGGTGCGGGTGGACTCAGCCCCTGTCACCTTCACCTGGCTGCACAATGGGCAAGAGGTGGCCCGGGGTCCCCTGCTGGATCTTGGGGCTCTTGATGTGGGACATTCGGGCACCTATCAGTGCATGGCCACCAATCAGCTGGGACAGGATGGACACCACGTGTTCCGGGCACTGAGCCCTGAGCTGGCCCTGGAGGTGACACCTGGCTCACCCTGGGTCACAGGTGGGGTCACATGGGGTCGCCAGATAGTGCTGGTCCCATGGGCTAATGGGTGATCCTGATGTGTCCCCCTCTGTTTCTTGCAGTGGATGCAGGGGTCAGTGGGGCCATTTTTTTCCTGCTCCTGTTCGTGGGTGTCATTTTGGCCTGGTAAAAGTGTCACACTCAGGGAAGGTGACAATGACGGGATGGAGGTCCCAGTGCGCTGTAGAGGCCCCCAAAGTTAGGGAGCGATAGGGCAGCACCCCCAGCCCCAGAATTGTGACCTTGTGTGGGGGTCCTGTAGGGTTTGGGGTGGTGCTGGAGGGACATGCAGGGGTATTGGGGATTCTTTCAGGGGTGCTGGGGGTGTCTGGGAGTCAACAGCAACAACAACAAGGTTCAGTGTCCCAATAGTCACACAAAGAGAGATTTCCAGGGAAAGACAACAAAAAGGAACAAACCATAAACACACCCCCAAGCACATTTCGTCCACAAGAGGAACCTGGCAGGGCCCTGGACCTTCCTTGCTCTGATGGCCACAGCAGCCTTCAGGAGGCTCTGGATCCTCTTGTCCCCTGTGCCAAACCCCTCCTCTGCCCTGTTCCTCACAAGATGATGTCACAAAGGCCCTGAGGATTTTCCAGAGCCTCCCCCGTTTGCCAGGGCAGTTGGGTTCAAGTCATGGTACATGGTGGGGTGTCAGAGACAGGAAAAAGTTTCATGTCTGAAGACATTTTGAAACACCTGTGTGTGGCAGGGGTGGGTCAGGCCTTGCTTTTGGTGAGACAGGGCTCCATCTGTCCTTCAGTCTGTCAGCTGTGGCATACTGCGGACAGCTTGATGCTCTGCCAAAGCCAGCTCCAGAGTGGTCGGGTGACCAGAAGTGCCAGCTGGGGAGAGGGCCCTTGGTGGCCCAACTGGCTTAAAAGGCAGAGCATGAGGTGGCCAAGTCCCTGATCCTGTCTCTTCTTGGGGTGTCTGTCGCATCCACGCTGAAACCCAGGAGGTGGCAACTCATTTAAATGAGAAACATGTGCCAAGGAAATTAGGAACCTTCCTGGAATAAGAAGACCCATCTCTAAACCTCTTTTTTAATTTCAAAATATGGGGATACCAGGCAAAAGTGTAGGAAAAGGAATACCAGCTCTTCACAGGGAAATGTATAAACGAGAACAGAACAAACAACACAAACCCAGAACTTTCCCTCCTGCTCAGTGCTGTTGGTTTTTGTGGCAGTTATAACCGCGGCCAGCAGGGGGCGCTGCAGGGAGCACTCCCGGCCAGCAGGGGGCGCCCCGGTCCAGCTCCATCCCCTCAGGGGCCATGGCGGCCTCGGAAAGGAGGGAGGGGGGAAATCGCTCCTTTTGCGAACTCACGGGCACCAATTGGTGCCGGCACCATCACCGGCAGCGGGCAGAAGCCGCCAAGGCAGCAGATTGGATCCCAGTGCCCACTGGCAGTGTAGCAGTGTCCTGGGGCCAGGCACACGCCCTGTGCAACACCCGTGACTGCTCTCCATGATTCTGAATGGAAGGAAGGCAGCGCCTGATCTCAGGCTCATCTCGGGTCCACAGCATCACCTCTGGTGGCTCTACACCACAATTCCTGCAATCCCTCAGCCTTTCACTAAGGTGAGGAGGGCAGGGATTGAGCAGCTTTGGGAAAGCCTGGAATCCAGAAAGGGTCACTCCCCACAGCCCCACCACAGCTGCAGCCGGAGACACAGCTCCATATTTTCACACTTTTCCCTCTTTTCTGGCAGCCACGGCCAAAAGCCAAACATTCTTCCCAGGCCATTCTAAAGGGCTGCAGGTTTGAGAGAGGATGGAGAGGGGACCCGGTCAGGTTGTTGTGCAGATTGTTGCAGAATATGCAAGGTTTTTGGGGCTATCTCAGACCCTTGATGCAAGGGACAAAATGATCAATTGCTGCATTTCCTGACTGGTTCTCACACAGCTGCCCCTGCAGGTGGCGATTTCCAGCCAGCCCTGCTCTGAAAACCATCAAAGGCTCTCACAGAGACACTGCTTGGGCTCCCTTTGGGTTTGAGGCTTCTTGCAGTGCTGAGCAAACCAAAGCAAGGCCTTTTTCCACCCACAGAATTCTCACCTCTGCAGCAGCTCTAAAGCTGCCAGAATTAAAGCCAAGGGGTCGGGGGGGACCCTCAGGTGCTGGCTGCCACCTGGGGCTGGGCAGAGCAGGGCTGGGCAATGGCCATCCCTGTGCAGTGGGGCTGGGCCATGGCTGGGCCCCACCCTTGGATGGCCACCACAACAACATCAGCCACTCCACAATACTTTTCACTATCTGAACAACATCCCAATATTTAATCAACAGTATAATCAATAATGTAATATCTATTCATATAATATCCAGTAAAAGTCAACTTCCATTAACCTTTATCTGTCAATATATACCAGTAAAGAACTGTTATTCCTGTTCCCACATCTTTACCTAAAAGCCCTGTAATTGCAAAATTATAATCGTTCAGATAGAAAGGGGTCGTATTTTCCATTCCAAGGGAGGTTCCCACCTTGTTCAGCTCCCTTGACAAAGCTGAACAAAGAAACACCATTTCTTCCAGTTTAACCAAAGAGCTGCATTTTTGTCACAGGAGCAGGGAACCAGGTCCTGTGCCCCTTTGGAACTGGGATGGGCACCAGTAAGCCACTTTAGTGGGTGCACTGGGAGGGGGATGGCAGGGCCACTAAGCACATGAGGGTTAAGAGGAACAAATCTGATTTGGATTTATGTCTCAACATATGCTACACATGACGTGAAAAATGACTCTGTGGGCTGTACATGTGCTGGGAACCCTGTCCCTCGCAAGGCTTCACACAACAGAGAATCAGGGGAGAGAAAGCTTCAGTGATCGCGCTGTGAGTGACCCCCACTGGCTGGTGGGACAGATGCCCGAGGCAAAATATCTATGAAAAAATGCCCGGGAAATCAGGCTGTGGGAGGAGACTCTGCAAATAAAAGCAGATAAGTATGACAAAACAGGAGTGTTTTGCTTTGGGTTTCTTGGAGGGATCAGGGTCTTGTTCGGCAGGTCAGCTTGGCCCTCCTCTCCTGTGGGATTCGCATTCTCTTAACCTGGGAGAAGCAGTGAGAGAAGCAAAGAATGATCCAAACAATTGTTATCTCATTTTCTGCTCCTGTTTTTTTCAGAAGTGGAATGCATTTTGGATCATTGTTTACCTGAAGGGAATTGGGAATTGGATTCTGGTATGAGTGTTTTGATTCACTGACCAGTTGAATCCAGGTGTGTGTGTGTGTGTGTGTGGACTGTTGGCTGACAGTCATGAGATTGTGTGCTGTGGAGTGCAGTTGAGTGCTTGGCAGATTCAGTTTAGATGTAATGTAATATATTATGGAATAATATAGTATAATAAAGTAATTAATTAGCCTTCTGATAGGATGGAGTCAGATGCATCATTCCTCCCAGATGTCAGGAAAACTATCACTGGTACTCGCCTCCCTCACATTTTCCTCCAGGTGGTCCTTCTTCCCTGTCTGCGTCTGTTCTTCCCCTCTTTGCTACTTCTCCAAGGCAGTTCATTCCTGCTCGTCCTGGACGTTCCTTCATTGCTCCCCAATGGAGCGGATGCTGCCTGCACCCACCCGCCGCCTCTGCCGCGTTTCCCATGCTGCCCACAGCACCGAGCCTGCTGCTCCTGCCCACCGCAGCCCCAGCCCATGGCAGCCAGCCCAGAGCCACCAGTGCCGCAGCACCAGCCCGCAGCCAGCCCGCAGCAGCCAGCCTGCAGCCATCGCTCGCCCATGCCAGAGACACGCAGGTGCCGTCCTTGGAAATCACGCCCAGCCACTCACAAAAGCCATGTGGGCTCGCCCTGGCTTGCAGCACACACACTCCATCTGCCCAGCTGATGCCCACATTGCGCCCGGGCTCCTTGTGGTAATGCTGTCCCTGTCTTCTGTTTCTCTCTCTCTCCTTTTCCCTTTCTACTCCCTTCTATCCCCCTTTGGTACGAACGCTTATCCTCCTTTATCAGTAAACAGTTCTCAGATATAATATTGCCAATTGTGAGCTTCATTTTCATCTGAAAAACCTTTTGGCAAGAATCCTCCCCGACTCCCCCTTTTACAGTGGGATGGGACAGGGGTAGTGGGAGGGGGAATGGGGAGCACAGGGTGCCCTGTGTAGCCTTCCCCTGGCCCATAAGCACCTCCCTTGGAAGGATGGGCAATCACAGGAGCCATGGAGGGAGTACCCCCAGAGTCACCCAGTGCCTCCCGCTTCCCAGAGCATCACAACTTTTGGTGTAGATCGTCATAGATGTCACTGGGTTCCCATGGTTGCCTTTGCAGCTCCATGTACATCGCCTGAGGATCCTCCACTGGGGGTGCCAGGGGGTCTGGGGGGGCCCTGTGGGAATAAGGGGCTGTGTGGAAGGGGATGGGAGGTGCTGGGCATTTGGGTAAAAGATGTATCATGGCTGGAGGCTGCACTCATCCTTCCTGGTGCTTCCTGGCATCTGCAAAGGAAAACTGGAGGGGTGACTTTGGAGACCCAGGGGCCCCCATCCACCCTTGGCAGTGCTGAACCACCACAAGGCACACAATTCTCCCCAGGCTCCCTGCAGTATCCCTGATGCCCCGCCAGTATCCCTGACCCACCCCACTTGCACCACCCTGAGCCCCTAGAGCCCCGAGCCTGGCATGGAGGGGGACCCCTGATAGAACCCAAAACATCCCTGCAGGACCCTCCAACAGCTCCCACGGCTCTGAGCAATGGTCACTGGGGGCTGAGCCCTGCCCAAGGGGCAGGGTGCTGTGGGTGCTGCCCTATGGCCCCTCCATCTCTGGGGTCCTTCCAACCTCTCTCCATGACCCCTGTCCCCCCATTGTCACCCACCCACACAGTGCCACATGTGCCAGGCCACAATGACAGCCATGGGCAGGAGCAGGAACAAAAGGGCCCCACTGACCACTGCGGCCACTGCAACAAACAGAGTGGGGCACATCAGGATCACCCATCACTCCAAGGGTCCTGCACTCCCTGGTGACCACATATTATCTCACCTGTGACACAGGGTATGTGTGCTGTCACCTCCAGGGCCAGCTCTCGGCTGAGTGCCTGGAACACGCTGTGTCCATTCAGCTGATTGGTGACCATGCACTGGTAGGGGCCCGAATCTCCCACATCGACAGCCCTGAGCTCCAGAAGGGGACATTGGGCCACCTCCTGCCCATTGTGCAGCCAGGTGAAGGTGACAGGGGCTGAGCCCACCTGCATCAAGCAGTGCAGGGTCACAGGGTCACCAGCACGCACTTGATATGACAGGGGACTGAGGGTGATGGTGGCATTTGCCACGGGCACTGTGGGTACACAGACAGGGCTGGCGCCTTGGCGAGGTGGATGGGGGTGCATGGGTGGGGTCACTCCCAGTCTAAGGGTCCTGCTCACAAAAGACACTGACATTCAGAGGGACACTCTCAGCCGTGCTGTCCCCGCACTGGCAGTGGCTGCTGCCATTGTCCCCAGTGTGGTGCAGCTCCAGGCAGGGCCAGTGCCAAGCTGCGCGCCTGAGCCCTCCCGGGTACCAGGAAATGGACAGGTGACCTGTCCCTGTGGCCACCGTGCAGCTCAGCACAAGGCTGCGCTGACAGAGACACCCACAAGGGCAGAACCCCTGAGGGAGGGGGTGACACCAGGGGACATTGAGGGACTTGGGGGAAGGTCAGGGAGGGGCAGGGAGATCCCGGTGAGGGAGAGGAGAGGAGGTGCAGAGCTGCGGGGGGGGGGGGGGGGGGGGGGGCTTGGATAGGTACCGCAAGGAAGGATGGGGGGTATAGTGAAGGGACTCATGGAGACTCATGGAGATGGGAGGACCCCGGTGCAGGTATGGAGACCCAGAGAGGGTATGGTGGGACTTGGGGACTGTGGGAAAACAGCAGAGAGAGGTGGGGTTGACTCAGAGATGGGTGAAGGGACCCAGTGAGGGATGGGGGGACGGGGGCAGTAATGGAGGTACCCAGGCAGGGCACCCGAGGATGCTGTGAGGGCTCCCCGTGCCCATCCCTGCACTCACTGCACACTGTGACACGGAGCCGGGTGCTGCTCTTCTGCACGGTCCCCCCCTTGGAGTGCACCTGGCAGCTGTAATTCCCTGAGTGGGAGACCCCCACAGTGGGCACCAGCAGCTGCGGGGACCCCTGCAGGCCCCCCACCACCTGCCCGTCCCAGTAAAACAGGTGCAGGAGGGGGGTTTGGGGCCGCAGGGGGCTGGGAGTGCTGAGGCAGCTGAGAGTCAGGGGGGCCCCATTGGTGGTCAAAGAGTGAACTTCCAGCACCGGCGCCGTAAAAAGCTCTGGAAAGGAGAGGGGAGGGAGATTTGTGAGCCTGAGTCACTAGGGAGGGGCTGTGGGGGGGTTAGAGTGACAGCTGTGGAGTGCTCACCATGCACTGTCACTGTCACTGATTCCAACTTCTCCCATCCTCGTGATACCGTGGATTTCACCCAGCCCCTGCAGCTGTAGCAGCCACTGTGCTGCAGCTGCAGAGGGGACAGGGACAGCTCGGTCCCATCGTGGAGCTCCTGCAGTTTCTTCTCCTCATGGTAGAAGGACACTGAGCTGACCGGGTTGTCCTGCGAGCGCCGGCAGTGCAGTGTCACCGTGTCCCCCTCCAGCAGCGCCTGTGCCGGCACCTGCAGCACCAATGGGGCTGCGGGACACGGGGGTCCTGTAACACCTGGTGGGTCCCCAGAGTAGGGGACAGGCTCTGGTCACACAGGAGGTGACTCATGGAGCGGAGCCCACCCAGAACCCCAGGTCACTGCTTCCTTCCCCTTCATCCCCTTCCCCTTCATCGTCTCTCTCCTGCAGCAGAAGGAAGAGGCCGTTTGTGCTGAGTGTCACATGGGAGGAGGGCTCTGCCCTGGGGGGAGGCAAATACAGGGGGCTCCTGTCCTGGAGGGATCCTGTCCCAGGGGGACACATGCTGGACAAGGGGCTTCTGTCCTGGGGGATGGCAGCTCTTGGTGTTTCCAAACTGCTCCATTCTTGCTCCTCCCCTGCTGGATCTGAGCCAACAAGAGCAGCTGGGAAATGGAGCCCTGGGCAGGAAGGAGCTCCCAAACTCCTGCTCCTTGAAGCCAGTGGCCATCCAAAGGTGGGGCCCAGCCATGGCCCAGCCCCACTGCACAGGGATGGCCATTGCCCAGCCCTGCTCTGGCCAGCCCCAAGGGGCAGCCAGCACCTGAGGGTCCCTCCCTGCCTCCTTGGCTTTGATTCTGGCAGCTTTAGAGCTGCTGCAGAGGTGAGAATTCTGTGGGGACAAAGGCCTGACTGTGGTTAGCCCAGCTCTGCAAGAAGCACAAAGCCCAAAGGGAGCCCAAGCAGTGGCTCTGTGAGGGCCTTTGATGGTTTTCAGAGCAGGGCTGACTGGAAACCCCCCTGCAGAGGCATTGAGGGGGAGCCAGTCCAGAAATGCAGCAATTGATCACTTTGTCCCTCTCACCAAGTATTGTAAATACATATTATATTACTGGATTTTCACAAATATTAAAATGGAACTTATCTATGTAATGTTAAAGTAACTTTGTTACAAAGATACACTTTTTATGTCTGTTGTTAATTAAGCTTTGTGAAATAGCTGAATAAGTATGCTTGTGTTAAAATGCCTGCTTGGATGGGATAACATCCAATGAACACAGGATGAGGACAGCTGCTACAGATATACCAACTATAAGCACTCACCACCTGTAGTCAGTGTGGACCCAGGCCCAGAAATGAAGATGATGATAAGAAAGGACTAAAAGCACAACCAAAAAATAATGCTCTAAAAAGGCAGATCCAAGGAGGAGCCATGCTAAACAATTATTGGAATGTAATTTAGTTTGGGGAAAAAGTTTTCGATGTATAAATGTATATGAATATGCAAGAGGCTGATTTAAGGTAAAAGATATTTAAGAGGTATCCCCAAAGAGAACAGTGTGCTCTTGGTTGCATGCCAAGATGCACCCACCCATAACAACCTTTGCCCTATGGTCCTTGTCCTCAATTGTCCTTTTTTAAATTTCCAAAATTTTCACAGGAGAGAGAACGTGTTTTACCCATACGCCCAAGATGAGAATTCTGTGGGTGGAAAAAGGCCTGCCTGTGGTTTGCTCAGCCCTGCAAGAAGCACAAAACGCAAAAGGAGCCCAAGCAGTGTCACTGAGAGGGCCTTTGGTGGTTTTCAGAGCAGGACTGACTGGAAACTCCCCCTAAAAAGGCAGCTGTGGGGGAACCAATCCAGAAATGCAGACACTGATCATTTTGTCCTTCTAGGCAAGGGACTGGGAGAGACCCGAAAATCCTGCAAAGACAACAACCATCTGTTCAACAATCTGACCAGGACCCTCCTCCTCCTTCCTGTCTCAAACCTGCAGCCCTTTAGAACATCCCAGAAAGTATTTTTGGGTTCTGGCTCAGTTGTGAGACAAGAGAGAAAAGGATGGAAATGTCAAGAAGGGGGTTAACCCCACAGCCGTGGTGGGGCTGTGGGCAGGGACCCTGTCTGGATCCCAGGGGTCCCCAAAGCTGCTCCATCCCTGCCCTCCTCACCTGCACAGGGCACAGGGAATAGACAGGGCTCTGCCCTGCCCCTGCCCCGCCCTTTCCAGGGTATCTCTCCACTTCCCAGACCTGTGAGGGCCTTACACTGACAACGCTCAGTCCCGACACATCGCGACAGTGGCTTCACACACGCTGCCACAGTCGATTCAGACACCCCGTTACCGTCCCGGCACTCGCAGCGCGATGGCAGCTGGGCTCCTTCTTGGTGCTCCAGGACCACCATTGTTGTCCCCCCTTTCCACAGACTCTACCGCAGGGTCTCTGCTCCCCCCTGTTCCGGGGTCTCCCCTCCGCTGTTTCGCTCCCTCCATGCTCGGGGCTCCCCAGTGGGGTCCCGGTTCCTCCATCCCAGCCCCTCCCACCCGCTGCCCCCGGCCCCTATGGCCGCCCCCCGAGAGCCCCGGGGCCGGCACCGGCAGAGGCTGCCGAGCCCCTGCAGGATGAGACGTTCCTGGGGCAGCGCCGGCTGAGCGGGGCCCGGCTCCCTCACGCCGTCCTTGCCCGCAGCACTCGGGCTCAGGCACAGCCGGGCTGCTCTTTCGGGATGTGCCGACAGCTCCTGGAGTGCTGCCCTTTGTCTGGAACGAGCCCAGGAGCACCCGAATCACCCCAGGACCTCCTGTGAGGCTGTGCCCGAGCCCTGAGGGGTTTGGGAGCCGATGGGTGTCACTGCTCTGTCCCAAAATGTCTGGGGAGCAGGAATGGCAAGTGGTGCCCCAACATGGGCCCTGCGGAATTCCCTGCGCCTCGGGCCCTACCTGAATGTCCAGGTGCTGTTCCCATGGACCTCCTGCTCCAGCCACTCCCGCCTCAGCTGCTGCTCCAGCTCGGCATTCCTGGCCGACCAGTGGGAAGCAGCGGCCACATGGCACAGGCACAGAATAATCCCCAGCACCAGCAAAAACCTTTGGGCAGCCTAAAAGCTCCTTGTGGGCAGAGCTGGCAGCATCTGACCCCCTAATTGTATCCAGTGCTGCCTTGTGTAGCCCAAAATCCCCAGGAGAGCCCAAAATCCCCCAGGAGCTGTGTGTTTGTGAACAGAGTTGCTTTAAGAGCACGGCTGAACTCTAGGACTCCAGCCTTAATTACAACACCTCCTTAAGGGTCTGCAGCACCCAGAGCAGAACAGGGGCATTGACCCAATCAGCTCCAGTTGTGCCCCATTTTGCTGTCCCAAGGCACTGCTTCCATCCCAGGCTGTCCCTGTGCTCCAGCTACTGCTGCAGAGCCCTCGAGGCTCTGGCTCTTCTCTCTTCTTCCTCCTCCTCGTTCCCCTGTGGCTTCCATCTTGGGACCAGGAGTGGACAGGAAGAGCAGGAACTCCAAACATGCTCTGCAGTCCCCTGAGCTCCTCAACATCCCAGAGGAATTCAACATTCCCAGAGCTGCTGTGCCCAGGCTGAAAGAGGAAAAGGGAGTGAAAGGCTGAGGGTTTGCAGGAATTCTGACATAAAGCCACCAGAGGTGCTGCTGTGGACTCGAGACCTGCCTGGGGATAGGCGCTGCCTTCGTTCCCTTCTGGATCATGGAGAGCGGTCATGGTGTTGTGCAGGGCACGTGTCTTGCCACGGGACACTGCTAAGCTGCCAGTGGGCACTGGGATCCAACCTGCTGCCTTGGCGGCTTCTGCCCGCTGCCGGTGGTGGTGCCGTGACCGATTGGTGCCCGTGAGTTTGCAAAAGGAGCGATTTCCCCTCCTCCCTCCCGGCTGAGGCCGCCATGGCCCCTGAGGGGATGGAGCTGGACCGGGGCGCCCCCTGCTGGCCGGGAGTGCTCCCTGCAGCGCCCCCTGCTGGCCACAGTTTTAACTGCACCAATGATGAACAAAGAGCACTGAGAAGAAGTCAATATTCTGCTTTTGTATTGTTTGTTCTGTTCTTTTTTATAAATTTCCTCATAAAGAATGTTTATTCCTTTTCCTACACTTTTGCATGGATGCCACATCATTTTTGAAATAAAAATGCTTTTAGAGATTGGTCTTCTTATTCCAGAAAGGTGTCCACTTTCCTTGGCAGATATTTCTCCCGTAGACCAAGATGCTTAAGAACTCCTGGGTTTCAGCATGGATAGGACAGATACTCCCAGAGGACACATGGTCAGGGACTTGCCCACTTCATGCTCTGCCTTTTAAGCCAGTTGGGTCACCAAAAGCGCTCTCCCCAGCTGGCATTTCTGGTTACCCAGCCACTCAGGAGCTGGCTTTAGAAGAGCATCACACTGTCTGTCCCCAGTGTACAATGGCTGAGAGACTGATGGACAGACGGGGTCCTGTCTCAGCAAAAGCAAGGCCTGACCCACCCCTACCACACACAGCTGTTTCAAAATGTCTCCAGATATCAAACTTTTCTTGTTGCTGACACCCCCACCCCATGCCATGGCCTGACCCTGACTGCCCTGGAAAAGGGGAAGGCTCTGGAATCCCCACAGGGCCTTTGTGACATCCTCGTGTGGGGAACACGGCGGAGGAGGGGTTTGGGACAGGGACACGAGAATCCAGAGCCTCCTGAAGGCCACTTTGGCCATCAGAGCAAGGAAGGTCCAAGGCCCTGTCCTCGACAAACAAACCCTGGAAACTCTCCCCAGAAGGTTTCCTCCTTCCTACCCTTGGGACCCTGAACCTTGTTGCTGTTGCTGTTGGTTTTATTCTCTCTTGTTGCTGTTTCAGGAAATTGTTCTTCTCTCAGCCCTTTGGGATCTTTGTGCCTTCACAGGGAGGGAGAGGGGCAGTTTTTAGTGGCAGCACACACACGAGTGGGTGCCCATGCATGGGGGACCCTCAGTGCCCCCCAGTTCCCCCCAGTGTCACAGCACATTCCTGTAGATCTCACCGGGTTCCCATGGTTGTCCCTGGGATCCCCACAGCTCCACGTAGGTCTCCTGGGGATCCTGGGGGACAGTGACATTGGCGGACCCTGTAAAAGACAGCAGTTTTAGGAACCAAGGTGGGTGTTGACACAAGTGGGTGACGTGTCACTGGCCCCCTCATCGCTGTACTCACACTGTGCCTGTTTGTTGCTCACAACGTGGGTGTACAGAACCTTCCCCTCTTCTAGGGGGGGGGGAGGGGGGCGTTGGATCTGGGGGAGCTCTGTGGGGATAAACACAATGTGTGGAAGGGGCTGGAGAGTTGTGGAGTGGGGTAATAGGGGACTCATGGCTTTAGAGCCCCACTCACCTTTCTTGTTGCTTCCTGGCAGCTGCAAAAAAAAGAGGGGAGGGGTGACTGTGAGGTCCCAGGGCCCTGATCCCTCTCAGGAACCCTGTACCCCCCTGGGACCCTCATTTTCTCTCAGGATCCCCAAGCATCCCTGAAGCCCCTCAGAACTCATGAACCTCCCCAGTGCTCCAGGGCGACTTAGCCTCAAAAACCCAAAGCCCAGCAAGAACAGAGACCCTCCAAAAGCTCCCAGGGCCCCTGAAAGAAACCCCAACATCCCTGCAGGACACTCCAGCATTTTCCCAAACCCTACAGGACCCCCAGGCAAGGTCGCAATTCTGGGGCTGTGGGTGCTGCCCTATTGCTCCCCAACTCTGAGGTCCTCTAAAGCTCCCTGGGACCCCCATCCCCCATTGTCACCCACCCACACTGTGCCACCACTGCCAGGCCACAACGACAGCCATGAACAGGAGCAGGAATAGAAGGGCCTCACCAACCCCTGTGGCCACTGCAAGAAACAGAGAGGGACACATCAGGGTCACCCATCACCCCAGGGGGCCTGCACTCCTTGGTGACCCTGTGGGACCCCACCTGTGACCCAGGTGAGCCTGGTGTCACCTCCAGGGCCAGCTCTGGGCTGAGTGCCCAGAACACGCAGTGCCCGTCCTGTCCCAGCTGGTTGGTGGCCATGCACTGGTAGGTGCCTGAATGTCCCACATCGATGTCCCTGAGCTCCAGCAGGGGACCCCGGGCCACTTCCTGTCCATTGTGCAGCCAGGTGAAGGTGACAGGGGCTGAGCCCACCTGCACTGAGCAGCGCAGGGTCACGGTGTCACCTGCACACACCTGGTGTGACAGGGGACCAGGGGTGATGGTGGCATTGGCCACAGGCATTGCAGGGACAGAGACAGGGCTGAGGCCACAGGGAGGGGCTGGCAGCCTCTGTGACGGGATAGGGATGGGAGGGGATGAGTATGATGGGGGATATTGGGGACAGAGTTAGGCCATGGATGTGTGAGGAGACAAGGGGAGGGGTGGAAGGACCCAAGAAAGGTGTCTTGGGGACATGGAGGTGCCCAGGCAAGGGACACGAGGGGGATGTGGGGGCTCCCTGTGCCCATGCCTGCACTCACTGCGCACCGTGACGCAGAGCTTGGCGCTGCTCTTCTGCACGGCCCCACCCTCAGAGCACACCTGGCAGCTGTAATTCCCTGAGTGGGAGACCCCCACGGGGGGCACCAGTACCTGCAGGGACCCCTGCGGACCCCCCACCACCTGCCTGTCCCGGTGGAACACGTGCAGGCTCAGGGGGACCCTCCAGCACCTGCACAGGGAGGAGCTCAGGGCAGGAGATTGAAGGCAGTGGGGACAGTGACCCCAAGTCCCTGGGGAGGGGCTGTGGGGGTGTTGGGGTGGAAGCTGTGGGGTTCTCACCATGCACTGTCACTGTCACCGGTGCAGACACCACCCACTCCCTGTCTTTCAGTCAGCCTCTGCAGCGGCAGCGCCCACTGTGGTGCAGCTGCAGAGGGAACAGGGTCAGCTCTGTCCCGTTTCAGAGCTCCACCAGCTGCTTCATCTCACAGTAGAAGGACACCCAGGTGACCAGGTTGTTCCACCCGTCCCAGCAGCGCAGTGTCACCCTGTCCCCCTCCCGCAGTGGCCGTGCTGGCACCTGCAGCACCAGCCAGTCTGGGGAACAAGTGGGTCCTGTCACATCAGGAGGGCTTGGAGGGTCCTGAAGGCACCACCCAATAGCGATCCTCCTAGTGGGTAACAGCCAGCACACTAAGGGTCCCCAGTTCCAATACAGGGGCCCCTCCACACTGGCATGCTTTGGCATGTCCCCATATGCAGGGGATGTGCTCTTGTCACACAGGAGGTGACCCATGGAGCGGAGCCCACCCAGAGCCCTTGGGGTTCCCGCAGGTGCCAGGCTGGGGACACTCAACCTCCCTTACCATCTAAGACTCTCACGGGGAGGCTGAGCCCACTGCCAGTTCTGTCACACGTGTAGGTGCCATTCTCAGTGACAGTGAAGAGGTCACATCCCTGCTGCCACCAGCGCTGCCCATCCTTGTACCAGGTGGTGGCACTGGCGGTCCTCGAGCTCTGGCAGGTCAGTGTCACCAGGTCCCACAGCACCGCCGGCATCCAGGGGGGCTCCACGACGACCCAGGTGGTCTGAGTGCCTGCAGGTGACAGAGGACACCAGCCTGCCAGGGCCAGCGTGGGACTGGGGACAGTGGGGTGGGGCCAGGGCATCCCCTGAGGACTCACTAGTGAAGCCGAGGGTCTGGGCTGGAAGGGAGAAGGGACAGGGCTCAGTGGGGGTGGCTCTATAGGTACAGCGGCATCCAGAGCTCGGGTTTTGGCATCATCCCCAGATTTCTCCTGTGGGGACACCAGAGTGGCACGGACCTCTCAGGAACTGGGGCTCCAAGGCAACCTCAGGCTGAGGCAGGACACAGGGACACCATGGACAGCATGGGAATGGCGATGCCAGGACCATCCCGTGCCAGCAGAGGTCACCCCCACCAGTCCCACGGTCTCTGTACCCAGGGCCCATCTGCATGGTGCTTTTCCCCCAGTTCCTGTCCTCGCCCCCCTGGCACCCTGTCCATGTCCCCACACCTTCACCAGTCCCATGATGCCTCCCCAAATCCCTGTCCCCCCTTTATTGTCCCCATGTTCCTTAACCCTCTCTCCTGTCCCCACAGCCTCCCCACGACCCTGGTCACCTCATGCATTGACTCTCCTGGCACTGGGGACTTCAGGGGACCCAACAGCCGCCCTGTGCTCCCTCCCGACCACTCTCTGCCTCACCAGGGCTCACCCCGGGGTGACAGTCCTGTTCCTGGGGCACTCACCCCACAGGAGCAGCACCACCTTCCTGGCCATCCCGGTGTCCCCAGCCATGTGCACTGGCTGTCACTCGCTGCTGTGGCCACCACTCCCCTGGCTGGCGGCTCTTTGGATGAAGGGGAAGGAAGCGAGGTCACGTCTGTCCCCATGTGTAGGTGGCACCTGGTGGGGGCAGGCTGGGGACAGGATGGGGGCAGGGTGGGGACCTTGTGAGACATGGGGGGGATTGTGGGACATGGTGGGGACATGGTGTTCCCAGAATTTGAGGCTGAGGTGGTGTAGGGAGCCAGGGATGGGTGTCCAGGGAAATGGGGTGCCCAGGGATGGCGTCCCATGGGAATGGGGGTGTCAAGGGTTAGGTAGACTCAGATCTGGGGATGAAGGTCCATGAACAACTTGGCCTCCAGGGATTTCTGATCATGGTGTGGTGGCAAAGGATGGGGGTGCTTTGGGTGAGGGGGGGCCCTGTGAGAATGGGGCCCTGGGGAAATCGAGGTCCCCAAGGGAGTGGGGGGTCCACGGCTCTGGAATTACCGGGATGGGATACCTTGGGAATGAAGGTTCTGAGAAATTGCAGTGAAAGGTAGGGAGTCCCAGGGAAGGGGGGACAGAAGGAAATAGGGTCCCATGGTTGGAGTCCCATGGGAATGGAAAAGCCAGGGATGGGCAGCGGCTGGGGGGCCCAGGGGTCACAGCTCCTTCCCTGGATGCCTCAGATTTTGGGGGGACCCAGGGCCCAGCACTGCCCGCCTGGGTTGCTCATTTCCTGGGTAGGCATCACATGGAGGTCCTGGGTAGCTCTGCTTCTGTGCCCTCCCCTGCCCTGGACTTTTTCCTCTCTTTATTTCTCTTTTTTCCTTATTTTCTTCAATTTTGTGCCATGTAGCCCCAATACCAGTTCCTGGCTCAGCAATCCTGGGGAGCACTTGAGCAGGGAAGGGGTTGGGGGCACCCAGGGGAGGAGGAAAATCGGGATTGGGGGGTGCAGGGAATGGTGGGGAGGCTGTGGGAGATGGAGGTGTTCAGCTTCGCCAAATCAACCATTTCACTTTCTTTTTCCTGGACAAGAAGGAAGAGGTTGTTTGTGCTGAGTGGCAAAGGTTGCAAAGGGGGGGGTTCAGTCCTGGAGTGGCACATCCAGGGGCTCCTGTCGTAGGGGTATCCCGTCCCAGGGGGTGACACATCCTGGCATGGGGGAGCCTGTCCCTGGGGGTGACATTTCTGGAAATGTCCCTGCACATTCCTGGCTGGGTGCCTGTCCCAGGGGTGGCACATCCTGAGGACCCCTGTCAGTGCAAGGCTGGGGCCCAGCCATGGCCTAGCCCCACTGCACAGGGATGGCCATTGCCCAGCCCTGCTCTGCCCAGCCCCAGGGGGCAGCCAGCACCTGAGGGTCCCCCCCGACCCCTTGGCTTTGATTCTGGCAGCTTTTGAGCTGCTGCAGAGGTGAGATTTCAGTGGGTGGAAAAAGGCCTGGCTGTGGTTTGTGCTCAGCCCTGCAAGAAGCACAAACCACAAAGGGAGCCCAAGCAGTGGCTCTGTGAGGGCCTTTGGTTTTCAGAGCAGGGCTGGCTGGAAACTGCCCCTGCAGGGGCAGCTGAGAGGGAACCAGTCCAGAAATGCAGCAATTGATCCTTTTTTTCTGTCCCCAAGAGACTGAGAGAGCCCAAGAACTACTGCAAAGACAGAAACGATTCGGCTCCCTTTGAGTGAAATTGTTGAAGGGGCGAAGCCCAACATCTCTATCCCCCACAGCCTCCTCACCCTTCCCTGCACCTTCTGCTCCCCATTTTTCCTCTTCCCTCAGTCTCCCCAATCCAGTCCCAGCTCAGGTGCTCCCAGGGATTGCTGAGCCAGAAACTGGAGGTGAGGGCACCTGGCAAAAAAGTGAGGAAAATAAGGAATAAAGAGAAATAAAAAGACGAAAATCCAGAGCAGGAGAGGGCACAGAAGCAGAGCTACGCAGGACCCTC
Source organism: Ammospiza nelsoni (assembly GCF_027579445.1). Taxonomy (NCBI): domain Eukaryota; kingdom Metazoa; phylum Chordata; class Aves; order Passeriformes; family Passerellidae; genus Ammospiza; species Ammospiza nelsoni. The sequence goes on along the minus strand of NC_080656.1, from coordinate 300,721 downwards.
ATGTGATGCCTGCTAAGGAAATGAGCACCCCAAGTGGGGCAGCTCTGGGCCCTGGGTCACCCCAAAATCTGAGGCACCCAGGGAGGGAGCTGAGACCCCTGTTCCCATCCAGCCACTGCCCATCCCTGACACCCCCATTCCCCAGGGAACCTAACCATGGGGCCCCCATTCCTAATGTCCCCTCATCCCTGAGACCCCCATCTCAGTACTGCCATTCCCTAGGATCTCCATTGCCTAGCACCCCATTCTCAAGGAACCCTCTCCTGTTAATTCTATCCCCTGAAATCCCCCTTCCACCAGGACCTTGATTCTCCCAGAACCCCCATTCCCATGAGAACCCCTCATTCCCCCAGCATCCCCAGACCATGACCCCAAATCCCTGGAGCTGACGCTCCCCTTGGACTCCCAACCCTGAGTCCCCCCCACCCTTGGCACCCCCAGACCCATGACTCCACCTCCTCAGGAACCCCATTCCCCTGCATACGCATCCCTGGCTCCCCAAACCCACCGAGCCCTCCCTTCCTGTGAACCCCATGTCCCACTTTGTCCCACCTACTCTCATCTCCTTCCTGTGCCCAGCTTGTGGCCACCCTGCCCCCACCAAAGGCCACCTACACGTGGGGACGGATGTGACCTCGCTTCCTTCCCCTTCATCCAAAGAGCCGCCAGCCAGGGGAGCGGTGGCCACAGCAGCGAGTGACAGCCAGTGCACATGGCTGGGGACACCGGGATGGCCAGGAAGGTGGTGCTGCTCCTGTGGGGTGAGTGCCCCGGGCACGGGCCTGACACCCTGGGGATAGGGAGGGGAGGGGGCGCAGGGGGCTGCAGGATCCCCTGAGGTCCCCAATGCCAGCAGTGCCAGTCCATGTTACCCACAGTGGACCTGGGTGGGACTGGGGATGTAGGGTGGCTTTGAGGACAGGAAGAGGGGTCAGGAATTTGGGGATGGGGATGTGAGGACAGGAATGTAGGGACTGGCACCTTTGGGCTCAGGTAGCTCTGGGGAGAGTGACAAGGCAATTGGGTTACACGGACAGAAGGGGACAAGAATGGTGAGAATATGGCCATGGGGATGGGATCATGGGGATGGGATCATGAGCTCGTGGGGGTGACCTGGGCCAGCATGGGCTGTGTCCATGGTGTCCTCATGCCCAGGGTGTCCACAGAGTCCCCAAGTTCTCCCTCATTCCAGGGTGACCTTGTTGTCCCTGTTCCCAAGGTGTCTGTGCCACATAGATGTGGTGCACAGGTGGCTGTGACAGATCTGTCTCTGTGCCTCTCCAAATCTTTTGGGGACCACCCAGACACACTTTCTCAAAAGAACTGCTGTCCATATGGAGACAGTTTGTTGACAGCCACCACACCCCTTGCTCCTGTGCTGCTGTCCCTGCAGTGCCACCCCCACTGAGCCCTGTTCCTTCTCCCTTCCAGCCCAGACCCTCGGCCTTGCTGGTGAGTCCTCAGGGGATGCCATGACCCCACCCCGCTGTCCCCAGCCCCACACTGGCCCTGGCAGGCTGGTGTCCCCTGTCACCCACAGGTGCCCAGACCACCCAGCTCTTGGTGGAGCCCCCCTGGAGGCCGGCGGTGCTGTGGGACCAGGTGACACTGACCTGCCAGGGCTCGGGGACTGCTGGTGACACCACCTGGTACAAGGATGGGCAGCACTGGTGGCAGGAGGGACATGACCGCTTCAGTGTCACCGAGAGCGGCACCTACACATGTGACAGACCTGGCACGGGCCGCAGCCCCCCTGTGACAGTCTCAGATGGTGAGGGGGTATCTTTAATAATTCACGTGGCCCCTGACAAGTCTGGGTCGGCTCCACTCAGTGGGTGGCCTCACACCCCATGATTCTGAGGAAAAGAGCCTGTCCCCAGGACACCTGGACATCCCAGTGCATCCCAGTTCATCCCAGTGCACCCAGATGTCCCTGGTGCCAGGGGCACCCACCTCGGAGCAGTCTTGAGCCTCTCAGTGAGATGGGACCCTCCTGTCCCACAGATGATCTGGTGCTGCAGGTGCCAGCACAGCCACTGCTGGAGGGGGACACGGTGACGCTGCGCTGCCGGGGCTGGTTTAACAACACGGTCACCGAGGTGCGATTTTACCAGGACGAGAAGGATCTGAGGGGACCCGTCAATGTGACTGAACTATCCCTGTCCCCCCTGCAGCTGAACCACAGCGGCAGCTACAGCTGCAAGGGCTTGGTGAGGTCCTTTATATCTCAGTCAGCAGCAGTGACAGTGACAGTGACAGTGCATGGTGAGCACCCTCACATGTGGAACTCCAATCTCCTCACATCCCAAAACCCCTTCCCAGTGCACTCAGAGTCACAGTCCTCACCTCTCCTCTCCTTCCCTGAGCTCTTCTCAGTGCCGGGGCTGGAGGGTCCCCCCGAGCCCACCGTGGGGTCCCCCCTGAATCTCCGCTGCCTCAGCACCCTCAGCCCCCTGCAGCCCCAAGCCCCCCTCCTGCACGTGTTCTACCAGGACGGGCAGGTGGTGGGGGGTCCACAGGGGTCCCTGCAGCTGCTGGTGCCCACCGTGGGGGTCTCCCGCTCGGGGAATTACAGCTGCCAGGTGCACTCTGAGGGTAGGGCCGTGTGGAACAGCAGCGCCTGGGTCCACGTCACAGTGTGCAGTGAGTGCAGGGATGGGCACAGGGAGCACCCACAGCCTGCTTGGGTCCCCTGGTTGAGCATCTCCATGTCCCGCTGACACCTTTCTTGGGTACTTCCATCACTCCCCTTGTCCCTTCGCCCCTCCGTCTTGTGATCCCATCCCCAAAATCCCTCACCACACCCACACCCCTGTCTTTATACCCCCACACCGGCTGCCAGCCCCTCCCTATGGCTTCATCCCAGTCTCTGCCCTTGCAGTGCCCGTGGCCAATGCCACCATCACACCCGGTCCCCTGTCACACCAGGTGCGTGCAGGTGACAATGTGACCCTGCGCTGTTCAGTGCAGGTGGGCTCAGCCCCTGTCACCTTCACCTGGCTGCACAATGGGCAGGAGGTAGCCTGGGGTCCCCTCCTGGAGCTCAGGGACATCGATGTGGGACATTCGGGCACCTACCAGTGCATGGCCACCAACCAGCTGGGACAGGATGGGCACCGCGTGTTCTGGGCACTCAGCCCTGAGCTGGCCCTGGAGGTGACACCGTGGGACAAAGGAACACACAGGGACACAGGTGGGGTCCCACAGGGTCATCAAGGAGTGCAGGCCCCCTGGGGTGATGGGTGACCCTGATGTGTCCCCCTCTGTTTCTTGCAGTGGCTGCAGGGGTCGGTGGGGCCCTTCTGTTCCTGCTCCTGCTCGTGGGTGTCATTGTGGCCTGGCACCAGGGGCACCGTTTGTGTGGGTGACAATGGGGGTACAGGGGTCCCAGGGAGCTGTAGAGGTTCCTAGAGTCGGGTAGCAATAGGGCAGTACCCACAGCCCCAGAACTGTGTCCTTGTCTGGGTGTCCTGAAGGGTTTGGAGACGTGCTGGATTGTCCTGCAGGGATGTTGTGGGTTCTTTCAGGGGCCTTCTGAGTGTTTGGTGGTCTCTGTCCCTGCTGGGCTTTGGGTTCCTGAGGCTGAGTTTGTAAGAGGCACTCGGGAGGTTCATGAGTTCTGGGGGGCTTCAGAGCTTCATGAGTTCTTGGGGGTCCCGAGGGGTTTCAAGAATTCTGTGAGGGCTCAGGGCCCTGGGACCCCACAGCCATTCCTCCCCTCTTTCCTCTGCAGCCGCCAGGAAGCAGCAGGAAAGGTGAGTGGGAGGCTCAAGCCAAACTCTCCCTTTTCAGCCCAACTCCCAAAACCTCCCATCCCCTCCCCCACATCCCCTTTATTCCCTCAGGGCCCCCCCGGATCCACCGGCAACCCCAGAGGAGGGGGAGGTGCTGTACACCCACGTCGTGGTCACCAAGAGGGCAGGGGGTGAGTAGAGGGGGGACACACACAGAGGGACACGTCACCCACGAGTGTCACCCCACCCAGATCCCACAGCCCGTGTCTCTCGCAGCGTCCCCCCATGCCACCACCCTCCAGGATCCCCAGGTGACCTACGCGGAGCTGCGGGGACCCCAGGTGCCACCATGGGAACCCGATGACATCTACGGGAATGTGCTGTGACACTGGGGGGGAACTGGGGGCACTGGGGATCCCCACCCATGGGCACCCACTCGTGTGTGTGCTGCCACTAAAAACTGCCCCTCTGCCTCCCTGTAATGGCATGAAGATCTCAAAGGGCTGAGAGAAGAACAATTTCCTGAAACAGCAGCAAGAGAGAATAAAAGCAACAGCAACAGCAACAAGATTCAGAGTCTGAATTGTCACAGAAGGAACAATTTCCATGGAAAGCCACCAAAAAGGAACAAACCCTAGACATTTCCCTCAGCACGTTTCCTCCACCAGAGGAACCTGGCAGGGCCCTGGACCTTCCTTGCTCTGATGGCCAAAGCAGCCTTCAGGAGGCTCTGGATTCTCTTTTCCCCGGTCCCAAACCCCTCCTCAGCCGTGTTCCCCGCACAATGATGTCACAAAGGCCCTTTAGGGGTTCCAGAGCCTTCCCCTTTTCCAGGGCAGTCATGTTCAGGCCATGGCACAGGGTGGGATGTCAGAGACAGGACAAGTTTGATGTCTGGAGACATTTTGGAACAGCTGCGTGTGGCAGGGGTGGGTCAGGCCTTGCTTTTGGTGAGGTAGGGCCCCAGCTGTCCATCAGTCTGTCAGCCTGACGTTCTGCCAAAGCCAGCTCCTGAGTGGCCATGTGACCAGAAGTGCCACCTGGGGAGAGGGCCCTTGTTGGGCCAACTGGCTTAAAAGAAAGAGCATGAGCTGGCCAAGTCCCTGACCTTGTCTCCTCTTGGGGTGTCTGTCCCATCCACACTGGAACCCAGGAGTTGGCAACTCATTTAAATGAGAAATATCTGTCAAAGAAAGTGGGAACGTTGCTGGAAGAAAAGAAGACCTATGTCTAAATTGTTTTTTAATTTCAAAAATAAAGATGTTTCCAGACAAAAGTGTAGGAAAAGGAATAACAGCTCTTTACTAGGAAACTTAGAAAGCAGAACAGAACAAAGAACACAAACCCAGAACTTTCCCTCCTGCTCAGTGCTGTTGGTTTTTGTGGCAGTTATAACCGCGGCCAGCAGGGGGCGCTGCAGGGAGCACTCCCGGCCAGCAGGGGGCGCCCCGGTCCAGCTCCATCTCCTCAGGGGCCATGGCGGCCTCGGCCGGGAGGCAGGAGGGGAAATCGCTCCTTTTGCAAACTCACGGCCACCAATCGCTCCCGGCACCACCACCAGCAGCGGGCAGAAGCCGTCAAGGCAGCAGGTTGGATCCCAGTGCCCACTGGCAGTGTAGCAGTGTCCTGGGGCCGGGCACACGCCCTGTGCAACACCCGCAACTGCTCTCCATGATTCCGAATGGAAGGAAGGCAGTGGCTTAATCCAGACAGGTCTCAGGTCCACAGCAGCACCTCTGATGGCTTTACACCACAATTCCAGCAAACCCTCAGCTTTTCATTCCCTTTTCCTCCTTCAGCTCTGGCACAGCAGATCTGGGATTGTTAAATTGCCCAAGCGTGTTGAGGAAAACTGGTGCTCTGTGCTGACTCTGCCAGGACTCCTCCAGGGGCTCCAGAGCACGTTTGGAATTCCTGCTCTCCCTTGGACACCCCTGGTCAGGACACAAGCCTCAGGGGGAGGAGGAGGAAAGCAGAGCCACAGCCCTGAGGGCACTGCAGCAGCAGCTGGAGCACAGGGACAGCCCTGACTGGGAGTAGTGCCTTGGGAGGGAAAAATGGGGAAAAACTGGAGCTGTTTGGGGCTGTTTGGGCCAATGTCCCTGTGCTGCTCTGCGAGCTGCAGAACCTTAAGGAGGCGTTGTAATTAGGGCCGGGGTTGCTAAAGTTCAGCCGTGCACCTAAAGCATCCCTGTTCACAAACACAAGGCTCTGCTGCCTCTCCTGGGGATTTTGGACTACACAAGGCAGCACTGGACACAATTTGGGGGTCAGAGGCTGCCAGCTCTGCCCACAAGAAGCTTTTTTGGCTGCCCGGAAGGTTTTTGCTGGTGCTGGAGATTATTCTGTGCCTGTGCCATGTCGCCGCTGCTTCCTACTGGCCGGCCAGGAAGACCAAACTGGAGCAGCAGCTGAGGCGGGAGCGGCTGGAGCAGGGGGCCCATGGGAACAGCACCTGGACATTCAGGTGGAGCAGGAGTGCCGGGAATTCTGCAGGGTGTTTAGGAGAGGGCCACGGGGCTGGACCATGTTGGGGCACCGCTTGTCGTTCCTGCTCCACTCAGAATTTGGGACAGAGCAGTGACACCCATCGGCTCCCAAACCCCTCAGGGCTCGGGCACAGCCTCACAGGAGGTCCTGGGGTGATTCGGGTGCTCCTGGGCTCGTTCCAGACAAAGGGCAACACTCCAGGAGCTGTCGGCACATCCCGAAAGAGCAGCCCGGCTGTGCCTGAGCCCGAGTGCTGCGGGCAAGGACGGCGTGAGGGAGCCGGGCCCCGCTCAGCCGGCGCTGCCCCAGGAACGTCTCATCCTGCAGGGGCTCGGCAGCCTCTGCCGGTGCCGGCCCCGGGGCTCTCGGGGGGCGGCCATAGGGGCCGGGGGCAGCGGGTGGGAGGGGCTGGGATGGAGGAACCGGGACCCCACTGGGGAGCCCCGAGCATGGAGGGAGCGAAACAGCGGAGGGGAGACCCCGGGACAGGGGGGAGCAGAGACCCTGCGGTGGGGTCTGCAGAAAGGAGGGACCGCAATGGTGGTCCTGGAGCACTGGAAGGGGCCCAGCTGCCATCGCGCTGCGAGTGCTGGGACGGTCACGGGGTGTCCGAACCGACTGTGGCAGCGTGTCCAAAGCCACTGTTGTGATGTGTCGGGACCGAACGTTGCCAGGGTAAGGCCCCCACAGCTCTGGGAAGTGGAGGGGTACCCTGGAAGGGGTGCAGCAGGTGTGGAGCCGTCCTGTCTATTCCCTGTGCCCTGTGCAGGTGAGGAGGGCAGGGATGGAGCAGCTTTGGGGACACCTGGAATCCAGACAGGCTCACTCCCCATAGCCCCAGCACAGCCACAGGGCAGAGTCATTGCTCAGTATTTCCACACTTTTCCCTCTTGTCTGGCAGCCGAGCCAGAACCCAAACATTGTTTCCATGAGGTTCCAGAAGTTGCAGGTTTTGTTCCAGAAGTTGCAGGTATTGTTCCAGAAGGAGGACCCAGTCAGGTTTTTGAGCAGGAAGTGTTGTGACACTTGCAGTAGGGCAGGGGCTCTCTCGGTCCCTTTGAGACAGGGACTAAATTGCTGCATTTCCGGACTTATTCCCACACAGCTGCCCCTACAGGGAGGAGTTTCCAGCCAGCCCTGCTCTGAAAACCACCAAAGGCCCTCACAGAGCCACTGCTTGGGCTCCCCATGGGGTTTGTGCTTCTTGCAGGGCTGAGCAAACCACAGGCAGGCCTTTTTCCACCCACAGAATTCTCACCTCTGCAGCAGCTCTAAAGCTGCCAGAATCAAAGCCAAGGAGGTGAGGGGGACCCTCAGGTGCTGGCTGCCCCCTGGGGCTGGGCAGAGCAGGGCTGGGCAATGGCCATCCCTGTGCAGTGGGGCTGGGCCATGGCTGGGTCCCATCCTTGGATGGCCACTGGCTTCAAGGAGCAGGAGTTTGGGATCCCTTTCCTGCCTGGTTCTCCATTCCCAAACTGCACTTGTCGGGTCAGATCCTGCAGAGGATGAGCAAGAATGGAGAAGTCTGGAACAGAATTTCTCCCAAAACCCAAGAAATCCAAATCATCCCAAGCCCCAGGACAGAAATCCTATGGGGGGGATTATGGGGAACAGGAAAGGCAGGGATGTCAGGATCCGTCCTTGTGAACAGATGACCTGACGGTTCATAGAAGTGATCTCAGGGTGCAAAAACCAATATGGTACAAGGGGGTTTGCAGTGATACTCAAAACAAATGCAGTTTTATTGAAATAACCACATTAACAATGCGATAGACAGATTAAGGGAGAGAAAAAGATAGTGAAAGAGACAGGAGAGAGAAAAAAAGGGGGGATATAGCTACCAACGCATAGATGAGGTCCTTTCGTCTAGTCCAGTTGAGGGTCCGCCTGTTACGCTGGGGAGATCTCAAAGGCACAGCTGAATTGCACCCCAATTATACTCTTTTTTGTTGGGGGAAGGGAGAATAAATTTCGCAACTGAAACAAAGGCCGTGGGGGGGAAGAATAGAAAGGGGGGTACACAGAGTCCAAGCTAGGCACCAGGCAAGAACCATTGTGTTAGTGGTCCAGTGGTCACAATCTGCAGGCAAACATCTTGCTTTGGTCAGCTTGCCTCCCCCACACTCCTCCCCCTGGGTTGAGGGTTTCAGTCCCAGTTCTTGGAAGGAGCAGAGGGGCGTTTTAGGAGTTTCATGTCTCAGTCCTTGATGGAGAGGCTTCTTACATCTCAGTCTGTCTGTCACGGTGGTTGTAAAACAGGTGAAGGTCTTCTGTGAGAGACCATCTGAAACTCAGGAGAAGTCCAGCCAGGCCGAGAGCTGGGACAGCTTCCAGAACTGCTATTGTTGCAAACGGGGCATGGTGCCCCCTTCTTAGCACACAGCAAACACACCTGTGAAAACAACAGCTTAACACTGAGCTTTCAGGTCTCAGGGCCTTTGGCGTGTGACTTTTCTCCTTCAGAGCCAGATATTCTAGATGGGGGGGGTCTTCTCTTCAGTGGTCGCCCCAATGACGATTGTGAGGCAGATGAGGGAAAATTCAGACAGACTCTCACAAGGGGGTAGGCACAAATAGCTCCAGACTTCGGCAGTATCTCAGCCCTGTAGCAGCAATCTTGGGGCCAAGTCAGCCACTTTTCCAGGGGGAAAAAATCTGCAGTTTTGCATCCCAGTGCTGAGCAGGGGAGGGGAGGATGGTCCTTGGGGTTGTGGACCAAGTGGGACACATTCAGTGGGCTCATGAGTGTTTCATCTGGCTCCCAGTGCTGAGACCCTGACGGATGGGGTGGCTGCTGGGGGGTCTCAGGAAGTCTGTGCCCTCCCCAGCTGACACCCCCCCACTGTCACCACTGTGGGGGCTTCTCACACATGGAAAGGTTTGGAGGGCTGCGTGTTGCACCTAAAAATCTAAAAGGCGGATTGAGGGCTCCCAAACTGGGTGGGGCCCTTAAGGGTGTTTGTAGAGGGGGCAGGCCACATCCCAAGTTGCAGCACCCCAGAGGTCACTATGTCCCAGCGAGGAGTGGGGGTGGGCAGAGCCCCACCCCAGGAAAAGGGTTCACAGGATGTCCCACCCCTGGGACAGTGACACACCCTGCTAGAATGTGTCACTCCTGGGACAGGTTCCCCTGAGAACATGTCACCCCAGAACAGAACAACAACAAGAAAGGAACTTCCTGGATGTGCCCCCCCAGAACAGAAGCACCCTGCTCCTCTGACCCTAAGCACAAACGGCCTCTTCCTTCTGTTGCAGAAAAGATGAAGTGAAAGGATTGTGGGGGGCACAGCTGGGCACCTGCATCACCCACAGCAGAGAGCTGGAATCTTCTGGAACCTTCTGGAAGCCTCTTGTGGTGCACATCACCCCCAGCCACAAGCACCCCATGGGCCTGTGCTGGACCCTGGGTGTCCCCCAAATCTGAGGCACCCCGTGAAGGAGCTGTGACCCCCATGCCCACCTAGCCACTGCTCATCTCTGGCACCCCCATTCCACTGAGAACCCAACCATGGGACCCCAATTCTTTAGGGTCCTCCTCCCCTGGGAGCCCCATCCCATGACTGCCATTCCTCAGCGTCTCCATGGCCCAGGATCCACCTTCCCTTCATCCCATCCCATGGGTCCCCATTCCATTCCCCCAGGACCACAACTCCCACAGGCCCCACCCCAACTGTCACCCCCATCCCTAGGACCTAGATCCTGTGACTCAAAGTCCCTGGGAACGCCATTCCTGGGCCTGCCACCCATGGAGACCCCCATTCCTAGGCACCCCAATCTCCTCGGTCCCCCTCCTCAGGATCCCCATTCTCTGAACCCTCATTCCCTCAGGACATCCCTCCCAGGACCCCATTCCTGGGTTAACCCTTTCCCTGGTACACCCATCCTTTACTCCCTACATTCCCTGATTGCCCCAGTCCTGGGAACACCCTGTGCCCACCCTGCCCCCACAACGTGCCACCAACACATGGGGGTGAGATCTGACCTCGCTTCCTTCTCCCTTAGCCAAAGAGCCACCACCCAGGGGACAGGTGGCCCTGGCAGTGAATGACAGCCAGCCTGGATGGCTGGGGATACTGGGATGGCTGGGAAGGTGGTGCTGCTCCTGTGGATGAGTGCCCTGGGCATGGGCTTGATGCCCCAGAGATGGGCCCTGGTGAGGCAGAGACTGGTGGGGAGGGGGCACAGGGGGCTGCAGGGTCCCCTGAGGTCCCCAAGGCCAGCAGTACCAGTGCATGGGCATGGAGCCCAGTGTGACCAGAGTTGTGGAGTGGCTGTGGGGACAGGAACAGGGGACCGGAATATGGCAGCTGGTCTGTGGGAATGGGATGTAGGGAGAGGAATGGAGAGAAGGGGATGTGGTGACAAGGATATGGCCACAGGCACCTTGGAGCTGGGGCGCCTGTTGGGACAGGGACAGATGGACCTGCGCCATTCAGGTGGGCCATGTAGACTGCTACCATCAGAATGGAATCATTGATAGTGGAACCCTGGAAAAAGTTAAAGATAGAATCTAAAATGTTAGGCTTTGTTCTTTCCCAGATCAACTGCACCTGCGTAAGCAGTATGATAAATTATATAATTGTTAGATGTGATGATTGTTTAGTAATTAAATGTAATTATTATATATCCATAAGAAGAATAGTGAGAAACTATGTTGGAAATTCAGAGAGGAGCTAAATTTATGTATACAATAGAACAAAATAAGTTTAATAATTAACATGAAAGTTATGTAACGATAGAGTATAAAACATGATCATTTCGTATGTATGGTCGGAGTCATATTTGGGTTGAATATACCCCGATTCCCAGAGCTCTTAATAAAAAGCACAGCATATAATCCCCCGTGATTATGTGTTTTTGAACGCTAACATCATGGCCACAGGGCCATGGGCACATGGCCATGGGGACAGGTGTCATGAGGCTGGTGGGGATGACCCATGCTATCACCAGGTGTCTGTGGTGTCACCGCTGTTGGAATTCAGGACATTCCTCTGGCTGTCCTGGATGGCCAGGACTACAGCCAGGGGGCTCAGAGACCTTGGCACAGAGCCCCAGATGCTGGTGGTTTTGATTATGACCCATGGCAAAAGTTACCAACCTTATATGAAGATCTGCAAGTCACAAAAGTGTAAGTAGAATATTAATGAGTTGGTCACGGGTGGAAAAATAAATTTTTTAGGGTTTTTAGAATGGGGGTTCAGAAGGCAAGATGGAGGGATCTGGGTGTGTCCAGCCTTTCTCCTTCTTCTTCTTGGCCTCCATCTTCTGCTGTGATGGTGGCACTTTTAGATTGGTTTAGAGTAGAAGCTCACTGCATGACATAGGTGATAGGTATTGGAAAGTAATTGTAAATATTGTACATGTAGTTTTTAATATAAAAAGATAACACCACCCTGGGGGCAGGCAGAATGCCTCAGTCTGTCTTGCTCAGCAGATCTCAGCTGGACAGGAGAAAGAATTTTATAGATAAGGAACAATAAACAACTTTGAGACCGAGAACTGAAGAGCTCTGACTCCTTCTTTGAGCACTGGGCTGGGAAAAGAGACTTTCTAACATTTCTCAGGGTCACTCTGACCAGCTAAAGCCCCGAGAACCACTTCCTTCCTCCACCCAGAGTGGCCACACTGTCCCCATCCCCAGGGAAACCATTCCCAACAGATGTGGCTGTGGGCAGCTGGGGCACAGACATGTCCCCGGCCTCATCACACCTGTTGGGGACCATTCCTGAGCACTTTCTCATGAGAACCAGTGTCCCAAAGGGGACAGTTTGGGGACAGCAACCACACCTTGTCCCCCATGTGGTCCTCTTCCTGCAGTGCCACCCCCACCCAGCCCTGTCCCTTCTCCCTTCCAGCCCAGACCCTTGGCCTCGCTGGTGAGTACTCGGGAGATGCCATGGCCCCACCCCACTGTCCCTGGCCCTGCAATGGCCCTGGCAGGCTGGTGTCCCCTGTCACCCACAGGTGTCCAGACCACCCAGATCCTCATGCAGCCCCCCTGGAGGTTGGCGGTGCTGTGGGACAGGGTGACACTGACCTGCCAGGGCTTGGGGCCACCTGGTGGCACCACCTGGCACAGGAATGGGCAGCTCTCGTGGCCAGAAGGACACGAGCCCTGTCTCATCAGCTAGAGTGGCACCTACATGTGTGACACACCTGGCAGTGGGCTCAGCCCCTCCATGCACATTGTAAATGGTGAGAGCTCTTTGTGCCCATACCCTGACAACAGCAGGAACCCTGAGAGCTCTGGGTGAGCTCAGCTTCATGGCTCACACCCCTTGTGTGACCAGAGCCTATTCCCTGCACACAGGGACATCCCAGAGCATCACTGGAGCATCCCCTGCACACACCAGTGCATCCCAATGTGACAAGAGCACTCTATTGCAATGGGGGACCCCTGGTTCCTTCTGTTGCCATCGAGACCCTCCTGTCCCACAGCCACCCCAGTGCTGCAGGTGCCGGTGTTAGAAGAGACAGACGCTAACTGGCTCACAGAATTGACATGGCTCCTTGTTCACCTACTGAGAACTTTGTTTCTTTCTTATGACCAACGGGCAGTGAACGTGTCTCTTAACTAAATGTAAATATATTGAATAACTATAAAAGCAACATGTTGTTATAATAAATCTCTCTTTTACACCCTTCTGATGGAGTTGTGGTGTTTTGCGCCGTGTCGCACTCTATAGCGACATCTGCTGCCCGTCCGCTGTGATTGCAACTGGACTGTAAAAAACAGAAAGAACAAAGCAAGAAAAAAGTTGAAGGGTAAAAATGAGTGAAGGCAGCAAGGATGCTGCGGAGGTCCACACCTAATTCAGACATCTGATTCGAGGTGTGTGATTATATACAAAAAATAATGGGACATAATTTATCAAAGGAGGAAAAGACTGTTTCGTCCATGGGGAAAACTTTATTCAAGAGGAAAAATGTTCAAGCTTCTGATTATGCTCTTCTTAGCTGACTGATATGGTGTAAATCACAGGACTTTGGAGCTGATGCCGACAATGCCTTCAGTGTCAGGGCATGGAAAAAGGTTTGGAAGAGACTATGGGAAGTGATATCTAAGGGGGAGAAGACGGTTGTCGATTTGGCTATTTCCTGGAGACTGTTGTATGAGGCATTGAAGGAATGGAAAGCAGAACAAGATAGAGGGGAGGAACTGGAGGAGCAGGAATTGGAGCAAGAAACTGAAGTAGAGGAGGAGGATGAGGCTGAACCTGTTGATGAATCTCCCCCTAAGGAGGCTGCTGCAGCTGCTGTGGAGGGTTCCCCAGGGTTTGCTATGGTGACAATCAAATGGCAGGCTAAGAGTGTTTCTTGGTATTTATCTCCAAAAGACGACGTTAAACCTGTGTATAGTTCACCTGCTCAGCAGTTAGTTGAACTGAGTACTAAACCGAAGTATCTTACACTTGCACAGCAGTTAGCAAAAATGAAGCTACAGAAGAAGTGAAGTGAAAAACAGACTGGGTTATTGGCCCTTTTGTCTCTCCCTGGGCCATCTGCTCCCCCCTCCCCCTCCTGTGCATCAGCTGCTCCCTCCCCCTCCTCACTTTCCCCTGAGCCATCCACCCCTTCTCTGCCCTCCTTCAAGTTGTCTGCCTCTGCTCAATCCCCTGTTGATCCATCTTCTCCCCTCCTCCCTCCTGAACTGGTTGAACAAATGCAATCCTTAACATTGTGTCCTTCTTCATCTAGTGATAGTTCTGATGAAGAACTGCCAGTTATAAGTACACCTAAAAAGATGCAAGAATCTGTTAGACCTCGTAGCAGATTCAGGCCAGCTGTTTCTTGGACTCTGCCTCCCTGCAGGGGGGCTGTGACTCCTTGACACCCTTTGCAATTTTGGGAGATTGTGAGAATGAAAGCAGCTGAAGTGGGAGATTGGAATTTGTTAGAGAAAAAAGGTCCACCTAAAAGGATGGAGATGGCTGCTGCTGCTGCTTCTGGTGGGCTTGTGGCTTTTCCTCTTTTCAAAGCTGCTCCTAACTAAGGACAACAAGATAGTGATCAGGTTTTTGCATGGAGGGTTGTACAGGACTTTCAGTCAAAAGTAGATCAGTATGGTGTTAACTCTTCGCAGGTGATGCAAGTGATTCATGTTCTAAATGCTGATGTACTCGCATCTTATGATATTGTTCACCTTGCTAGGATTCTGTTTCAGCCAGTGCAGTATGGTGTGTTTCAATGTCTCAAGCTACCTGGAAGCACATGGTTGAAAAAGTAGCATTGGACAATATGCAGTTACCTCAGCAGGATCCACGTCACGCTGTGGGAGTTGATGTCGCAGACATTTCTCCACAGAAATCCTTCCTTTTGGATTTCTGTGTCTTCAGGAGGCCAGAGGCCTCTGAAGACAAGGTAAACAATTATTATCAGCTGCTGTGGAATGCAATAGGATTCACCTTGATTGGCTCATTTTCTATGTTTATAATTAAGAGCCAATCATCAGTTCAAGCCAGGGGACTGAGTCCTTGGCCACAACTTTGTTGTGGGTTCTTTTCTATCTCTTCTTAGCTTAGCTAGCTGCTCTGCAAAACCTCTCTATATATTCTATTTAGTATAACTATAATGTATTATATCATATATTAATAAATCAAGCCTTCTGATTCAAGAAACAAGATTCACCGTCTCTCTCTCATCAGCAGCGCCCACACAGGCGCTGTAATATCTGGTGACCCCTCGTGTAAGAATAAAAATTAATCTGATAAGACCAGAGGAGCAAAATTGCTGCACTGGGTAAAAATCCTGTATGTGTAGCATTTGAGGGTTGCTTTGAAGTGACCTCAGAAAGTGGATTCAAGCCAGGAGCTGAAGAACTGAAGATCCTGATTTGGACAGAGTTCACAGCCAAGGCTGACCACAAGAGAACCTTTCTTCTGGAAAACCATCAGGAAAGATGATGGAAAAGAGCAGCAGACCTGTGGAGCTGGCCAGAGCAAGCTGGACTCTTTCAAAAGGTACTGTTCACTTTTCTATCTCTGATGAACCAGCCCTTCGTAGCTTGTGGCTGTTTGTATGGCAGACACATGCCTTGCCAGAAGAGATTCAATTCTCCCCTTCAGAGGAAAAGCTCATAGCCCTCTGGAAATACTGGTGCAGAGAAGATGGTTGCTTTTTGTCAAAAACAGATATCTATGGGTTCTTTAGATGGGCAAAGCTTTTTGGGTTCTTTACTGAAGTTCTGTATGCTTTAGATGCTTTTGTCTGGGAGTGCATGGACTCCATTTTCCAGTTCGTCTGGAACAAGGGACGCGCGTTGCCTTCCATCTACCCAGCATTTATAAAGCTTTTCCCTGTCCTGAAACGCAGAGCAGCTTGTTTTCAATGGATTTCTAATTGTTATGGCCAAGCTCCATTTCCACCACCTTTGGCAGAAGATGTGGTGGGGGAGGACATTTTTCTTCCCAGCCCCCCCTGCTTCACAGCGGGGGGGGGCGAAACTTCGCGGCGCGAAGAAGTTTTTTTTACTCTTTCTCCGGAGCATGCTCAGATGGAGTCGTCTCCTTCCCCCCCTTCTCTCTCTCCGGGGGAATGGGAGCGGCCGCTCAAGCCAGCACCGGCCTCTCAGACTCCGCCTTCAGACATGGGGGCGGCACCGGTCTTTGAGGTTTCCTCCATGGCCCTGCTAGAGCTGTCACTCCAGGAGATCCCATCTCCGCCTCTCCAGGAGGTCCCGCCCGCGGTTTCACCGGCCTCCCTGCCCCCGCCAGAGCCTGTGTCGGAGAAGGCAGAAGAGGCAGCACTTCCAGCGATTGACCTGTTGCTAAGCAACAGCGACGCTCCGCCGTCTCTCCCAGCTCCTCTGCTGCCTGTTTGCACTGCGACGGCGACTGCGACTGCGCCTCCGCAGCGGACCCCAGAGTCAGCAGCAGAAAACGCCGTTGAACCCGCGGGACCCTCGGAGCAGCCCGCGGCGGATCCCACGCTCAGCGCGGTTCCCCCCCCCGGTTCCGGCTCCCTCCCCGATGCTTCCACCGGACGTCCCAGCAGTCGCTCCGGCGGGGGGTCTCTCCTTCCGTGGAGCGGGGGCTGCCCGCCAGCTCACTGTTGTGGCAGTCCAGCTGCCGGCTTTCAAGCTCGGTGGTTTGGGGGGTGGTGTTTCGGTTGCTGTCCCATGGAGGCTGCCATCTCTGCCGCCCCTCTTGTGCCCTAGCGGCGAGGGGGAGGGGGGTCCCGAAAGTTTTGCCTTTGGTCTCCAGCCCAGTGGGGGTGGTGCCGTGATGCTGTGGGAAACAAACATTCCCAGACCCGAGATGAAGATTCTCGGGGCAGCTTCTATTTCCCTGCTGCTGGCATGCCTCAGTGGTTTAGGCGAAAGGAAGCATCTCACTACCCATGCTGCCATTGTGCTAGCAGCAAGGTTCAGGCCTGCGGGAATGCAGAGCCTGCCTCATGAGTTTGGCCTGGGATGCTGGGCTCAGGAGGTTCCTGGGCCAGGGCCATCATTTGGCCTCCTTGTGTTTCTAGGGGTTCTGGTTTGTCCTACCGGTCCGGGTCCCCCTGTGTGAGCCAGTTTTGGGGTTCCTGGTCCAGTATGGGCCAGGGCCCCCAGGACCTTTCCTTCTCTGGCATTGCTCTGCTCGGTTGCTGCTCTTTTGCTTTTCGATCAAAAAAAAAAAAAAAAAAAAAAAAAAATTTAAAAATTAAATAAAAAAGATTGAAAATAGAGGGCAGCAGCTCTGAAGCGCTGAAAGCACTGAAGGGCCAGAAAAGGACATTCTAAAAATTGTTCAAATTGTTTCAAATTGTTTAAAATTGTGTTATGCTGTTTCAGGAAAAAAGGACTCTAAGGACTCTCAGATGTCCAAAAGAAACGACTTCAGCTGATGGACTGTTCCTGAAACTCAGCTGCATGGACTTGAATTCTCTTTGCATTGTTTTTGCAATTTTCTTATATTGTAGGATTGTTTTAGTGAATTGTTAGTATTCTATATTTTATAGGTGAAGGAATTTCCTGTTCATTCCACATCAGCGTTTTTCTTTTATTTTTATACAATTTAGAAAGGTGAGATGTCGCAGACATTTCTCCACAGAAATCCTTCCTTTTGGATTTCTGTGTCTTTGGGAGGCCAGAGGCCTCTGAAGACAAGGTAAACAATTATTATCAGCTGCTGTGGAATGTAATAGGATTCACCTTGATTGGCTCATTTTCTATGTTTATAATTAAGAGCCAATCATCAGTTCAAGCCAGGGGACTGAGTCCTTGGCCACAACTTTGTTGTGGGTTCTTTTCTATCTCTTCTTAGCTTAGCTAGCTGCTCTGCAAAACCTCTCTATATATTCTATTTAGTATAACTATAATGTATTATATCATATATTAATAAATCAAGCCTTCTGATTCAAGAAACAAGATTCACCGTCTCTCTCTCATCAGCAGCGCCCACACAGGTGCTGTAATAAGTTGATGCCTTGCTGGGCAATGGACCATTCTCTAACCTGGATTTGCAGGCAAGATGGGACCCCCTGGTTCTGGCACAGGCCCAGCAGCTGGGTATGAGTGCCTTACTTAAAACAATGGAGATGGCAGCTCCTAAACCAAGGTAGATTACCATCCAGCAAGGGGTGAAGGAACTTTTTCTGCAGTTTTTGGAGAGGGTTGCTGCAGCCCTTGAGAAGCAAGTAGAAGATGATAAGTTGAGGTAAGTTTTATGCAGACAGCTAGCATGGGAAAATGCAAACGATGATTGCAGGGGAATTATTGATTCTTTACCAGGATATCCCTTGCTGTCTGATCTTGTAGTTGCTTGCTCAAAGGTTTATTCGGTTGTGCAAAAAAAGGCTTCTTTGGCAAAAGTCATGAAGTCCTCACCCACATGTTCTGCTTGTGAAGAATCAGGGCATCTGAAGACCCAATGCCCTCAAACTGCTGGACAATATGCACACTCTAGTTGGTTTGGTTATCGCCCCAGAGAAAGTTCAAAGACAGATGCCTTGGAAATATTTGGGGTTGATAATCGCCAATAGACAAATTCTGTCTCAACCTGTAAAATTGGACATTGAAATTAAAACCTCTGCTGATGTGCAGAGATTGGTTGGTGCAATAGGTTGGCTTAGGCCATACTTGGGGATAACTAATCACCAACTACAACCTTTGTATGACCTACTATCAGGGATAACTTCCTCTACCGATGAGAGACATTTGACCACTGCAGCAAAAAAGGCTGTAGAAGTTGAATTGGCCTTGACATCTGGATTTGTTACAAAGATAGATGTTTCTGTTGGTGTGCAATTCTTTATTTTCAGAGATGATGAAATATCATGCAGATTGTTGTGTCAACAGAATGATAAAAGGGAAGAAAATTGCATATTTTGGAGTGGATATTTTTATCTTTCAGGTCCTGAAAAACAGCTCCAGGTCTGTATAAGCTTTTTGCAGACATCATTATCAAAGGTCGCAGATGCTACCATGACACCTTAGGCCGTGATCCTGTAACTATTGTCATACAAGTACAACAATGGTATTTTGAGTGGTGTTTTCAAAACAATCATGAGCTACAATCTACTTTATCTTCCTTTACAGGTCAAATAGTATATCATTTACCTTCTGTCATGGTTGGACTCTGACACAATGCTAGTGCCTCTATGAGAATACCTTCTCTCTGGTGTCTGCTGTGAGATGTGACCAGGAATAAGCAAAGCAGACTCTTGCTTAGAAATAAAGAAAACTTTATTAACTAAACTACAAGAAAAGAAGAAAAAAAAATACAAGGAAAATGAAAACCTTACAAAAGCATTTTCCTCCTTCCTCCCACCAAATTTCTCAATGCAATACATTATCCTAAATCACTAACTCTCAGTCTAGCACCACTCTTTAGAATACTCAATCTTCAGTTCATCAAGAGGAGAGGAGTCCTTCTTGCACTATAGGCTTCTCCTGGAAACATGTTGAAGCTTTGTGTGCTTCTATGTCACTCAGCACTGCTCGGAAAGTTCTTTGCTATCGTGACACCTTCCTTCTATGCTTAGTGCTTTCACTACTGCGCATGGACCAGAGCTGCTTCTAGAGTTGTCTTTCAAGGATGCCTTGTTTCACTCTAAAAAAGGCACAGTCTTTCCTTCAGGACATCTGTCTCCTCTAGTTTTTTCACCCGCTGGGGCTGAGGGGTACCCACACTGAACCCTCCTGGTTCTGAGGCACTGCCTCCCCCTAAATGAAGTCTCTATGTCACAGGAAAAAAAATGGTTCCGTCTATGGCTACACAAGAAAAGTCCAGCCAAAAGGCTACTCTATCATCTCTCCCCTCACTCAAGAGTCTTCTCTATTTTCTTCGTGGCTAATCCCTTCTTATCTCATCTCTTATCTCTCCTCTCATTCAGCTTCAGGAGGATCAGCATTTGCAAGGTTTCAATCATGCAAGAAAAGGGTTAAAAATTTCAGTCTCTGCTTGTCTTAGAGCTCTGGAACTCCCACCCTGCCCTGCCGGGCACCTTCTCGCTGCACTCCCCCCCCTTCACCTGCTGGGCTGGCCGCTATCAAATTCAGATGCCAGCTCTCCCTCTCTCTCTCCTGGGGAGGGCGGGTGGCTGCCTGATGTCTCTTGCTGCTCCTCCACCCTTCCATCCTCAAGGGCCTCCTCACCCCCCACATCTCTGTCCGGGCCCAGGCCTACCACATGGCTGCCCCTCCCCCGCCCAGCAGCAGCAGCTGGATGGGGGAGGGAGATCTGATTTCTTTCCCTCGAAGTCTCAAGAGAACTTCCCAGGGCCGCAGCTCTGGTTTTTAACTCCTGTGTGTTCTCAGAGGTGTGTCCAAACCTCACTGGCTACATCAGGTGCCAATATTAAAATCTGAGCACCCATTGGTTTGACTGCAGCATCCCAGAATTCCCATTTCCCAGTCAGACCAGCACACCTTCTCATCCTATTTTGAATTTCACCAAGAGGATTCCTCTTCAGGGGAAACAACTTTGCTCTTCTGTGCCAGGGGAAGCTGTGACAGTTTTTACAAATGGATCAGGAAGAACTGGAAAAGCTGCTGTAGCCTGGAAGAAAGATGACCACTAGGAATATGAAGTAGTGGTTCAACAAGGGTCTCCTCAATTAATTGAACTTTGTCCCATACTCTTAGCCTTTACCTTATTTCCTAGTTCCGTAAATATAGTTACTGATTCTGTTCATGATGCTAATTTAGTAATACAGTTGGACCAAGCTGTGTTGTATAATGTAAAGGAGAAACCATTATTTGTTATGTTGTTGAAATTGTGGACTGTTATTCATAATCAAAGGCATTCTTATTTTATTATGCATATTTGTAGCCATACATCGCTACCTAGATTCTTTGTTGAAGGTAACACCTATGTGGATTCGCTTGTGGCTGCCTCAGCAGTAAAAATGGTGCCTAATGTGTTATAGCAAGCTGTTCTATCTCACCATTTTTTTCATCAGGATGCTCAGGCACCATGGCAGCAATTTAAATTATAAAATAGTGAAGCAAAGTCAATTATTTCTTCTTGCCCTCATCGTCATACATCTCATGTTTCACAATATTACGGTACTAATCCTAGAGGCTTACTCCCTTTGCAAGAATGGCAAACGGATGTTACAAAAATGCCTGAATTTGGCTGTCAAAATATGTTCATGTTACAATTGACACCTTTTCTCATGCCATGGTTGCCTCAGCGTTGGCAGGTGAAACAGTTCGGGATGTTATTCATCATTTTTGCCACACCTTTTCCATCTTAGGCATTCCATCACATGTAAAGATGGATAACGGCCCGGCATATGTTTCAAAGAAATTCCAGGTGGTTTTTTGTGCCTGGGATGTTGATCATTCCGCTGGTGCTCCTCATGCCTCAACAGGCCAAGCAATTATTGTACGTGATCATGGTGTGTTGAAGTGCTAGGTACAAAAACAAAAATGGGGAATGCAAAGGGAATCACCTCAAGTGAGATTAGACAAAGCCATTTATGTCTTAAACTTTCTGTGTCCTTTACCTGACTTACATGTGTCTCCTATATTCTATCATTTTCTGTCTTTGAATTCAAAACAGCCAAGCTTTAAGAAAGGTATTAAGGTATGGGTAAAAGACTTAATCACAGAAAGGTGGACTGGCCCAGTGGAATTAGTAACATGGGGAAGAGGATATGCATGCATTTTAACAGAAAATGGACCTCGTTGTGTCTCTGTCCATTTCGTTAAACCTTATTTGGAACACAAAGAAAAGGACAGGATGGGTAATTCTACAGCAGAAGCAAAATGAGTAGGTAATTGCGTTGATTATTAGGTGGATGGAAGCATGGACCCTCAAGGAATGTATGGTAAAGATGGTAATTCAAGACAGAGTAAAGGGAGTTACAGGCTTACGCTGAAAATCAAAAATTTAAGGTAATGGATGTTACTTTTGCTTCTTTTCTTTGAATTCTCTTATAGAGAGGTTGGTAGTACTGAGAAATGTGTCTTGTACCATTTCCTTTTGCAGGGCACACACAGTTCCAAAAATAGGGGAATTTGATGTACCTTAGGGAGAAATGTTGCCTTTGCATAAGGGTTGAATTAGTAGCTGAAGTCCAGACTTCGAGCAACTAGGTTGGTTGTGAGAGCAGCAACCAATTGTAAAGTTAAGTGGATGCTACTTGGTTCTAAGTGGTGACTAGGCAGATGACTTGGTCTCTGATTCTGTGTGGAAGAAAGTTATTTGATTAGAGGTGAAGGTGTCATTCTGCTACAAATGTGTCATCTGAAAATTGTGAGGTCTGTAACAGTATTTGAAGATCTGTTTTTATGGACCTTGTTTGTATATGAATGTTAGGATTGTGAGAGTGTGTGTTGTGGAGTTGGAAGAAGTTGGTTATCTGTAAGTGAATCTGTAAGTGAATGAAGAATGGATCCTCTGTCTGCTTGGATTATTGCAAGGACCCTGCAAAAGTCCTTAGCAGTTGTGTTTCTGGGTCAAATACAAAAAGGGGGAATTGTAGGAAAGGCATTTTGTGCTGTTCTTGTGCGTCAGTAAAGGCTTCCTAAAGATAAGGAAAGCCCCGTATCTCTCCGGAGGAAGACACAGAGGCTGTCACCACAGAGACATGATGAAGGAGAGAAAGTTAAAAGATACGGACTCTAGCTGGCTCACAGAATGACATCGCTCCTTGTACACCTACTGAGAACTTTGTTTCTCTCTTACAACCAATGGGCACTGAATGTGTCTTTTAAGTAAATGTAAATATCTTGAAAAACTATAAAAAAAACTATAATAAATCTCTCTTTTACACCCTTCTGATGGAGTTGTGGTGTTTTCTGCTCTGTCGCGCTCTATAGCGACACTCCCACAGTGCCCTAAACCAACCCCTTCCTGAGGTCCCCCCTCTTCTTCTCCAAGTGTCCTCTCCCTGAATCCCCCATCCTTCCTCAGGGTTCCTTTCCATACCCCTCATGTCTGCGCCCCCTCGCCCTCACTGGGGTTCCCCTGCCTCTCCCTGACACCCCCCAGGTCCCTCACTGTCCCCTGCTTTCCCCCCTCCTGCAGAGCTCCCACACTCAGGGGTCCCCCAGTGGGCGCAGTACCCCAGGGGCACAGGTGGCACTCGAGGACCGCCTGGTGCTGAGCTGTGCGGTGGCTGTTGGGACAGGTCCTCTGTCCTCCTGGCCCCGGGAGGGCTCAGAGGCACTGCTAGGCACCGGCCCCCACCTGGAGCTGCGCCATGTTGGGGACAATGACAGTTGCCAGTACCAATGCCAGGACAGTGTGGCTGAGTGTCCTCCTGAATGTCACTGTCCTGGGTGAGCAGGACCCTCGGGTTGGGGGTGACTCCACCCACAGCACCCCTATTCCACCTTGCCCAGTGCCCACAGCCCTGTCTCTGTCCCCGCAGTGCCCGTGGCAAATGCCACCATTGCCCCTGGTCCCCTGGCACATCACGTGCATGCAGGTGATGCCGTGACCCTGCGCTGCTCAGTGCAGGTGGTCTCAGCACTTGTCACCTGGCTGCACAAGGGGCACGAGGTGGCTCGGGGTCCCCTCCTGGAGCTTGGGGACATCGATCTGAGACATTCAGGCACCTACCAGTGCATGGCCACCAACCTGCTGGGACAGGACGGGCACTACGCATTCAAGGCACTCACAACTTAGGTGGTCCTGGAGGTGACACCTGGCTCACCCTGGGTCACAGGTGGAGTCACGCAGGGTCGCCAGGATGTTCAGGACTCCCAGGGTCCAGGGTGTGTCCCCTCTGTCCCCAGCAGTGGTTGTGAATATTGGCAGGACCCCCCTGTTCCTGCTCCTGCTCGTGGCTGTCAGTAGGGGCTGTCACTGGTGGCACCACGGAGTGAGTGACAATGGAGGGGATGGGCGTCCTGGAGTGAGGAAAAGCCCTCAGAGTGGGGAAAGACACCTGGCAGCACCCAGGTCTCCTGAGCTCGGGGAACCTGAGCCCACAGTGACATTGGCTGGGTGTTCTAGAGGAATATATAGGGTCTTGATTCTGCTCCAGGGTCATCCAGAGTAGGCTTTGAGGAAAATTGGGATGGCACTGGGACGTCCTGGACGGTTTGGAGAGCTTCCGGAGGGCTGTACAGAGATGTGGGGGATCATTTTGGAGTCCTGGGAGTGTTCGGGGATCCCTGCCAGAGCGGTGCCTGGAGATGGCCTCAAGCCCTGTGCCGGGCAGGAAGCGCCACCCGTGTCCTCCTGGCCATGTGCTGCTGGTTGCATTGCTCAGGGCTCCCAGGTGCCTCTGGATGGGGCTGCTCTGGAGCTGCTGTGGGACTGCGGGGCTGCTGCCGGGAAGCTTGGCCAGGCTGGGGGAGACCCTGAGGGGCTGAGGCACTGCTAAGCCCTGAGTAATTGGTTGTCAGAGGCCATAAGCAGCCGCCTGGCAGCCGCCTTGATCCCGACAGCTGGCTGCTCTGGTGCTTCTAGGTCAGTGGCTAGTGGGAGGGACCCCCTGGAATCAGGCGTGGAACCCTGGTCCTGGCCTTTCAGGGCTGGGAGGCCAGCAGTTGTGGGGCTGGGCGTGTGCCCTCCCTGTGCTCCAGACTGCAGGCCCCTGCCCCTGAGCCTTAGGCATTGAGCTCCACTGCCTGATATCCAAGTCTTGTTCCTGTTGCTGTGGGGGAGGCCGAGCTCTGTGGCTTTAGGCCCCACGGAGCCAGAAGAGCAGCAGCTTTGAGCCCAAAGGGGCCACAGAAAGGCCCTCTTGGACCATGGACATTCCTGTCCTGCCCAGGCCAGGGACACATGAGAGTGCAGCGGGCACCTTCAGGGTGCCACGCTGGCTTTGCACTGGGCCACCTCGCTGTGCTGCGCACGGCTGGCTCTTTGCTTTGCCGCTCTCGGCCTTGTGTCGTCGTACTCCTTTGGCTGCCTGCAGCCCTATCAGGAGGGCAAACGGCCCCGTCTCCAACATCTCAAGGGGGAAATGGAACTCTCCCAGCTCTCAGCCCACGCTGTAAGCAGAGCAGAGCCTTTTCCCCAGCCCCGATGGCTTTCTGCCTGCTTCTGGCCCCTGGCCACCATGACCCTCTGCACTCGCTCTGAGTCACCTACAGCATGGCTGGTGCCTCTTGATTTGCTGACCCTGGGATGTGAGGCTCACTGAGGGAAAGGTGGCTGTCCCAATGCTGAGGGCACACGTGGCTCACTGAGCAGACTTGAGGCTTCCCCAGCAGCTTGCAGGTGCCTTATGTGTCATGTTACAGTGCTTGTGCTCCTGCCTCTTCCTGTCCCTCTTCTCACCCTCACCCAACCTGCACCCTCTGACCTACCTTCAAAAACCCCTGTTGCGTCAGACACGGTGTCAAGAGCCCTCCTTCGGCTGCCGGTCGAGCGCACATTACAACCTCCGGGCCTGAGAGCAGGGTGGGCTGGGGGAGCTGGTCTCTCAGACCATGAGGGAACGGCTCTCGACAGCACCTGCCCATGGACCTTCCCCGCACCAAATAAAATCATCTCCAAGCTTAGCTAGTAAGCTAGTAAGGTATAAACCATTAATTGCCTGGAAATCTGGCACTAGTCTCTAAGTTCCATTAGGTTTCTTTATTGCTGATGTAGCAGTATTAAATTTTGGCTGCCATTCTTCCAATAGTCCTGATGTCAGGGATTTAATTGATAGTTGGCTCTATTCCTTTCCTAGCTTCTGATCTTCAAGGGTATTGCTTTCTGACTACTGCCTTAACTCTTGTCTGTAGCTCAATTTTCATAGGGTCTGCTCGTTTTGATTTTCCTGGGCTGTCAGTATCCCATACTCTTGGGTATACCTGATTCAATACTTCCTCTAACTAGTTCTTCTTGTTTGTTGGTCTGGTGTCAGTTGTCAGTCCTACTGCTGAAACCACTCATTTGTGTTCAGGTACCTTCCATTGAAGTTTTCTTTTTCTAAACGGAACTGTTGCTTCCAAATTTTCAAGCAAATCCCTGCATAGGACAGATTTGGGTGAGTTTGGTAAATAAAGAAACTGATGTATTCCCATTTTCTTCTTGATTTTACATCAAAGTGGTTTCAGGAAGAATGCATTTTCACGCTGGCCAGTGGCTCCTAGTGCTTGAAGATAGTTTTCACTTTTGGGTATCAGTGCTTGATTCAAGAGTGAAAATGTGTCTCCACAATTAGTTAAAAATTCAACTTCTTTATTATTCTTTAGCTGTATTTTAACCGGTAACCTGCTAGGGTAAGAATTGCCAGTCTCGGTCATTTCTTATCATCTCGAGTGGCTGCAAGAGTTTTGTGTATATTGTCTGCTAACTCTGGGCACTGGCCTTTCTTCCAGTGTCCTGATTTCTTACAAGATGCACATTGATTTGGCCCCAGCTTGGTCTGTGGCTGCTTTGAACCTCCTCTGCCTCTGCTCTTTTTGTCCCTGCCTCTGCTTCATCCACGCCCACGTCCGGCCTCTCCCTGGTGCCGATCCAGAGCTGCCACCATGGCTGCAGGGAGCTCTTCTTTATTTTCTCTCTCTTGATTGTCATACACTTTCTATGCTTTTCTCATTCAGGCCTTTAAGTCTCTCTTGACAGGCTCTTTCAGCTTCTGAAATTTCTGCCTGACATCTGGGCTAGATTGCCCTGACATCAGGGAAACCCACTGCTGCTTTCCCACATCCGACCAGGGATGCAGGGCTGCGCATTTACATGCAGCTGCTCACAGCCTGTCCACAAAGTCAGTGGGTGACTTGTGCTGTCCCTGTGTAACGTTATCTATTACTGACCAAGTTATTGCTTTTGGAATGGCATTTTTTAATTCCAATGTGACTATGTCCTGGTATCTGGTTAACATTGCACAGCTGCCTGCATTGTTCGCGTCCCACAAAGGGCTTGCAGTAGGACACAGCTGGTCCATTGTACCTTGCAAGGCTCCACTAGCAATTTGTCCCTGCACACGTGCTCTGGCCACCTTGATCACCAACTCTTCTGCTGGTTTGGTTAGCTCTGTCAATATGAAATCACTATCACCTCAGTCTGGCTCTTGACTCTTGACTATGAACTCCAATCTTTTTGCTGCTTTGCTAGCGTTTTCTCTATCCATTTTAACTTTTTGCCACCAACTCTTGAGGTCACTAGTAGAAAAGCAGATGTTCACCCACATGGCGTCTCCTGGGGGACTCAAGACTTGCCTTAAGGGGGTGACTAAAGGCCAAGCTTTCTTGGTTTTATTCCTTGTGTTGGTTGTCACTGGGGGTCCCTGACATTGTCCCCTCACCTGGATTATTCATCTCATCCTCACGGCCATTTGGCTTTCATTCAGGGGCCGGAGTGGTTGCCTGAGGTGGAGTGTACCCGTGCTGGCCTGGGCTAACTCAGCTCTAAGTCTTGGACACCTAGAACACAATCTTCCTGGTGAATCTGAGCCAATTTCAAACATCTCTGCCTTATGCTGAGTGCTAAATGACATCTCTTTCTTTTCTGCCTCTTATCTCTTTCCAAAGTTAGGACTAAAGGTCCCATGGGGCCAAATCAAAGCCACATTCTTTCTGACACTTGGGTTTATTCTTCAGGGTAAAAACCATGTCTGCATATATCACTGGATCTCATTTTTCTCCTTGTCTTAAAAATAACATCAACTGTAACAATGGATCATAACGTTCCATTAGGGGGTCACTTTTCACCACTTTCTAATTGATACTAAGCCTACCATTGGGTAAGAGTATTTCATCAGATTACCTTACATGAAAAATTACCCTCTGGGACTCCTCCCAAATCTTTCTCATCTGCTAAATTACATTCTAGTGGACTCTTTTTAATACCATCTTTACTTCTTGTGTTATTCATTCTTCATGCTATCTACATTTCCAAACTTAGCCGGATGTATTAGTACTTCTTGTTTCCTTCTCTTTATCCCCTGTAGACTACACTTAACATACACAGGCTGTCTCTGAGTCACCCAGCACGGATATTCTTTTTTATAGTCTTAACAAGCAGTGTAAACAAAAGGATTCCACATTCCACACAATCTGCAAGGAACTGGGGTATGATCGGACATAAAACGAGTTTCTTAAAACACTGCCTAAAGTCATACTCAGGAGTATATACTCACGTAAAGCTAGAGGTCACAACCCTTGACTTTGGATGTAGTGTCTAAAAGCTTGGGTGACTGCTCCAAGTTGTTCAAACACTTCTCAAACTCAGACGGGATTGATGCTGTGCCCATTTCCCTGGGGTGTTGCGGTTCGTGTCTATTTATCAGTTATCGTAGAATGGTTTCTTTTCATGTACCCCGTATTTTCCCCAAGTTGGTTTACCCCTAGGTTTTTCCCTCCCTCAAAGCTGTCCCTCATGCCATTCCCCGCTCTATGTTCCAGCTCCTTCCCTGCCTCTCAAGATAATCCAGCTCTTTATTCCTGAACCTTCCCTGTCACTTTTGCCTTGGACCAATCCCTGACTGCACCACCCCTTTGGAATTCCCTATTGCTGGAAGCCCCTCTGGCCCATGTGACCTACCCTCTCCTCTCATCTGTCCTAATTAGTCCCAAGCAACTGATGGAATGCCCTCGCTCCTCCCCTGCAGATTCCTTCTTGCTCAATCCTTTGTATCCACCCCCCTGAGTTGTACCCCGATAAAATCTCATGCACAGAAGTGCTGGCGGCTCTATGCTGCTGAATCCTTCCCTTGGGATAAACCTTTGCCTGTGGAACCCCACAATCGAGGAGCCTCCTCCTTCTCTTTGGCTGCTCCGTGCTGCAGTGAGTAGATCCTGAACCACTGAGCAGGGGCTCAGCAGGTTCAGCCGCAGGCAGAACCCACGCCTTGGCCGTTCCCCACTCCTGGCGCAGCGCCGCAGTTTTCCCAAGAGCCAGCCCGGGCTCCGCTGGGCTGCGTCCATGGGGAACCCGTCCCAGTGCCTGACCGCGCTCTGGGTGAAAAACCTTTTCCTGATACGGAAATGAAATTTGCCCTGTCCCAGCTCCCTGCCCTTTTCTCCAGTCCTGTCACTGGTCCCAACAGTGACGAGAGCTGCAGCAGCCCCTCTGATTCCCCTCAGGAGGAGGTTGAAGACCACAATGATGCCCTTTACTCTCCTCCAGGCTGAACAAAGTGGCCTCAGCTGCATCTAGGGCTTCCCCTCCAGGCCACACTCCATCCTTGCAGTCCTCCTTTGCATTCTGGCTAATGGTTTCATAACTTTTGACATTGTGCTGCCCAAAACTGCGCCCGTCTGCTTCCAGCGCTTCTCTTGGCTGCTGCTTCAGGGTGTGGGCACCATCATCAGAGACACAGAAGAGCTTCTCCTCCCAGACTTGTCCTTATCCTCTGCACTTCCACGTATCTGCCTTGATGTTCACTGGGGAACTTGCCACTTTGTGGCCGCTTCTTGCTGTGCTCAGCAGGGACACAGTTTTGTTTGGACATGAGCTGCCAGAGCAAGACATGCAGCAACTGAAGCTGAGAATAGCAGAGGCTGGGCAGATTCTGTTTTCTCCAGAATGTGGGAAAGAGAGTGAGAAAAGCACAAGGAAATTTCAGACTGTTAACTTTGCATTCTAATTGCCCTGCGAAACTCAGCAATGGATGGTGCTCTGGTGCTACTGCCAATGCCTTCCATGAGAAAAATTCATTTCAGGAAGGAGGTCAGCCTTGGCTGTGAACTCTGTCCAAATCTTCAGTTCTTCAGCTCCTGGCCTGAATCCACTTTCTGTGGTCACTTCAAAGCAACCATCAAATGCTACACATAGAGGATTTTACCCAGTGCAGCAATTTTGCTCCTCTGGTCTTATTAAATTAATTTCTGCTCTCACACTTCGGGTCACCAGATATTGCCGCGCCTGAGTGGGCGCTGGCTGGTGAGAGAGATGGTGAATCTTGTTTCTTGAATCAGAAGGCTGAATTTATTAATATAAGATATAATACATTATAGTTATAATAGAAAGAATAAGGAGAGAGGTTTTGCAGAGCAGCTAGGCTAGCTAGGAAGAGATAGAAAAGAATCCACAACAAAGCTGTGGCCAAGGACTCAGTCCCCTGGCTTGCACTGGTGATTGGCCCTTAATTATAAACATAAAACATGAACCAATCACCAATCAAAATAGGTGCCCCTGTTGCATTCCCCAGCAGCTGATAATAATTGTTTACCTTGTCTTCGGAGGCATCTGGCCTCCCAAAGACACAGAAATCCGAAAGAAAGGATTTCTGTGGAGAAATGTCTGCGACAAGCAGAAAAATAATGTAAAAAGTAGAAAAGTAAGGACAAATAGAACAATGGTCTGTGTATTAACGTTTGGCTAGAATAACTCCCTAAGTTACAGAAAAGTTTATCTAGCGAGATATTAGGAAGTTTTAAGGTTAATAATGGAGCTATGTGCATTTTGCTTTAAGGCTTAAAAGCAGGTATTGTATTCAAAATAAGCAAGCATTGTTTTAACCAAAGGTACGTGTGTGCTTATAGTGCTTGGACTGAACTACTGTCAATGTGCTTTTGATTTGTGTGACTGGTCAAAAACTTTTAAGTAAATTGTAACATTAAGTTCTTGGTCAGCTGCCTGGGATGTGAGCTGCTGGCATCTTCCCACTGTCATAACCATGTAATGAGACTGATGCTGGAAAATAAAACAGCTCAAGGCAGTTCCTCAGCAATCCCGTCCCGTTGGTGATTTGTACACAGACCCCGGCCAGCGACAGAGCCCTGCTCGCTCTCTGGGCTGAATTACCCACATCAAACATGGACTTACAAAACAGAGCGGATGCTTGAGAAGATGATTCCCTTCAGTTTTGATAGAAAACAACAACAAAGGTCTTTGAAACTCAAACCAAAGATGTCTGTGCATGTGCCACTCTAGGCATACACACAGAAATGAGTCCAGCACAGGAGCCATCCCGGCCCATACAGGGGCAGGTGTGTGTGTGCTCCAGCTCGCGGCTCTTTGGGAGCAAGGGGCAGGTGTGTGTGTGCTCCAGCTCGGGGCCCTGCCGGGGCACTCCCCGGGCCCAGCACTGTCCCCGTGTCCCCGGGGAAGGGCCCCTGCGCTTTCCCCCCGTCCCCTCCTCAGCCGCGGCCTCCAGAGCAGCACAGCCCGAAGGTGCAGCCGGGGGTGGGGGGGGAAGGTGTGGTATGGGCCGCCCCCAGCGGCCCCGCGGCCGAGCGCTCACCTGGGATCTGCCCGCAGACACCTGCCCAGCGCTCAGGCGCGGCGGCATAAACCATTTAAAGCGGTTTTCCTTCTCCATGGCTCCGATATGAGGGCGGGCGGGGCTGCCCCAGCTCCCGGCGGCCGCTGAGGGCGGGCGCGAAGGGCGGGAAGCGGCAGCGGCCCCTCAGCGCGGGAGAGCTCTGAGGGGAAGGGGGGGGTCACGCCTGTGCAGGGAATAACTGGGAGAGCCCAGTCCTCCTGTGGCAAAAATGCATATTTTATGATTGGCTTTTCGCAAATATTAAAATGAATATTATATGTGTTTTGTCAGAAAGTTATGCTGTATTAATGTTATGAATAAGAAGCTTGACTAGGCTAATATTCAAGCAGCAATCAATTTATTATTTAATATGGTAAAGTATGAGCAATACAGCGCTGGGTACAGTGGGGGAAGTTTTCCCTCCAACTGCACACCGATAATTGAGGGTTACAGGTATTTATAGGGGTACTCATCAGCTTTTTCAGCAGTTTCTGTTTCTAATTTTTTTACTCATCAGCAATTTTTATTCTAAATTATTACATCATGATTCTATACACTATTGTGATCTTAGTTTTTCAGCATGTATCTCAAAAGGAGTATCTCTAGATGGTGATGGTTTAGTTTCTGAAAGAAGAAAGACTAATCTCATGTGGTGGGGTCTAGCTCTTCACATGTGTGTTCACCTTTTAATTGCAGAGACTATAAATCTCATAACAGTGATGTCTAGCTTCTTTTTGGTCGAAACTATAAACTCTTGATGTGATGTTCATCTTCTTTTCTCAAGCTGTTTTTCTCTGCTTCAATAAGGCATAAGATAAGCATATTTCTTTTATATATATTCTAAAGCTATAGTTTCAAGGATACAAGTAATATTCTAAAATTATACTTCAAAAGGTTATTATTGCAGAATTCTTTATGGATTAATGCAGGCAAAAAGCAACATTTTTAACACTTTAATTCTGATGCTCTTAAATCAACTAGGGTTAATTTGCAAACAATAGATAGGTTTAAAGGCCTTTTTCTATGCTTTATTCTCTTCAGTTATTATTCGAATTCACAGCTCTCTCATTGTCGGGGTCTACACATTTCGCATTCACAACTACACACATCACCTGTTTGTACTTGACACGAAACACAGCTTTGTATTTTACAATTCATTTTCTTAAGTAGTAGGTTAAATCTAGTTTTAGGGTATAACATAATGTTCAAATAGAAACCATGCTATGTGAGATACTTTTTTAAAGAAAGGACTTGCTGCGAGATAGCTGCCACAGGACACCTAAATCTTTCAGATAAAGAGAATTTATTGCTCTCTTATCAGAAGAAACGAACTTCTTCCTGCCTGCTCAGCCATGAAGATGCCGTCAGGATTCAGAGGAAGAAGCTGACACTGACCAGACAGAATCCTGTGTTTGAATGGAATTTATGCATCATGGATGAGGGGTATGAATATGCAACAGGTTATTGTTTTTAAGGGTTAATCCTCTGTTAACCCGTGTCTTTTTTTGGGCTTATTTTGCCCAGAAAAGGTACCCGGACATCCGTAACTCTGTTTCTATTGTATCATATTGTCTTAATCCAAATTACCCAAATTATTATTACTCTAATTATATTGCTATTTTTATAACCACTTTATTACTTTTAAATTTTTAAAAAACAAGTGATTGGTGTTTTTCACATCCTGTGACCCCCATCATGTTGTAAATGCTTCCCCCAGAAACATTGGTATATGGGATGTTTTGTGTCAGATACTGTGTGAAAAACGCCAATCACTTGTTTTTAAAATTTTCAAATTTTAATAGTAATTAAATTGTTATAAAAAGATTAATATAATTAGGATAATAAAAATTTGGACAATTAAGTTTTAGGACAATATGAGACAAGAAGAACAAAGAGTTATGGATGTCCAAGTACCTTTTTCTGGGCAAAATAAGCCCGAGAAAGGACACAGGTTAACAGAGGATTAACCCTTAAAAACAATAACCTGTTGCATATTCATACCCCTCATCCATGATGCATAAATTCCATTCAAACACAGGATTCTATCTGGTCAGTGTCAGCTTCTTCCTCTGAATCCTGACGGCGTCTTCATGGCTGAGCAGGCAAGAAGAAGTTCGTTTCTTCTGATAAGAGAGCAATAAATTCTCTTTATCTGAAAGATTTAGGTCTCCTGTGGCTGCTATCTCACTGTGAGTCCTCTCTTTAAAAAAGTATCTTACATAGCATAGTTTCTATTTTAACATTATGTTATAACCTAAAACTAGATTTAAAACACTACTTAAGAAAATTAGTACAACATAACTTTCTAACGCAACACATATAATATTCATTTTAATATTTGTTAAAAGCCAGTCATACAATATGCGTTTTTCACACAGGGAATGCAGGCCCTGGAGGCATCTCCTGAAGCTGGCACAGCCCCAGCAGATGGCATCGGTGAGGAGGGAGCTGCTGGGGGGCAGTTTGGAATAACTTTGCTGTCCTAGGGTGACGTTAGGACGCTTGTATCCCCAGCTGTCTGTTCTGTTCATGCTGGATATTATGTTCTGTGCTTTCAAGACTGGCTCTGAAGAGCGAAGTTTTGTTTTGGTTTTGCTCTCAGCCACTCCCCCATGGCTGGCAGGACACAGAGACAGGGCAGTACATGGTGCTGCTTTTGCTTTTTGCTTGGCTTTTTGCTTTGCTCTTGCTTCTGCTTTGCTCCTGCTTTGCTCTTGCTTTTGCTTCTGTTCATTAATTAGTTTAGCTAAGCAGTCCGAATTTTTCCCTGTACTATTTCTCCTTTCCTTTTTTTGGAACCACTCAAACCTGCTCTGGACTGGGACCTGGGAAACACCAAGAGTTTGCACCTTGTGGCTGCAGCAGCTACCCCAGCACTGGAGGGACTGATAACAGAGCGACCACCCCCAAGAGAGGCTTTCTGAATTTGTCATCTTTTTCAGACTGGTGAAAGAGTGATGTCACCTGGTATTGTTCATTTTGTGTGCTGGGGGTGCTGTGCCTGTTAAATAAACAGGTTCTTTCCACTTCTCTCCAGGGAATCCTTCCTGACCCGGTTGTGGGGAGGGGCAATGTGGGTTTGCTTTCTGGAGGGGCCCCTTTGGAGGTTTTCTCCCAAATTTGCCCTAAACCAGGACAAAATTTGGTGCCTAACGCGTGAGGCTTGAAAGAGAGTGGAAAAAACCCTGGTCTGAGTGCATTTTGGTTGCCATTACTCTGTGTTGGTATAAAGCAGTTAATGGCCATGTTTTTTTAATTCATAATGTCTCTTGGGGTGGAGGCTTGCATGCATTTCTGGTTCCTAGGTGCAGAGGATCATTAACGGGACATCACACCATGATCAATATGATCAAGTGAAGCCAATTTATTACAAAAAACAATCTATATTTATACTGTTCTCTACTGTTCAAACTTCAAGCTAATACATGATTGGTTAAGTCCTTTTAACACACAAATTTTGATATTTCATTTAATTTTAGTTAGTCTTTCTTCTTCATGTATGTCACTGCCCTTTTCTTGTCTGCCTTTGCATCCTGAACCGTCTGCTCCTGAATGTGTTCTCCTTCTTTTGTGTCCTTCAAGGGCATGGTGACCTTATTCAGTTTCTATGAAGGCTGCATTGTGCATATGTTGCATATGTCCATTGTCCTGCAAAAAACCCTCAACACTCCTCCCAATGCTTTCTGGTCATTCAAGTGCCCTTCAGCTGACTGGTTTCATGCTTTGAGCTTCAGGGAATTGCCCAATCTTTCTGAAGCTCAAATAAATATCATATTAGTCAACATCTTAATTGTTTGTATATCTCAGAGAATTACCTTTTCTTTTGTCTTTGTCTAAAACTGTTGCTGTACAGAAATCTCTGGGGGATGGTGGACATGTCAGACGCTGCTGGGACATCCCAGAGCACTTGGACCTTGGCTCTGCACAGGAGAGCTCTTCATCCCCTTTCTCTCTTTTCCTCCCTCTGGGCATGGAGGGAGCTCCTGACTTCAGCGTGTGACTCGTGTGTGCAAAGAGCAAATCTGGGCAGAATCGGGGCAGGGAGGGTTTGGGGAGACCTTGGGATCTGTGCTGGGCACAGAAGGTGTTTTCCATTGCTCTGAGGCTGTCTGCTGTGGAAAGTGAATTTAATATCCAGCAGAGGGATGACTTCTGCATTTGATGGAGCTGTGCCTTCCCTTGGCTTTGTTGGCTGACAATAAATGAACATCCCTCTGTGTCTTAGGCAGCTCCTCCTCAAGGAAAGCAGGTGGGCGTTGGAGCCAAGGAGCTGAAAGCTGCAGGTGCAGCCTGGGCTGGAGGGAGCTCAGATTTGCACAAGGCTGCTCTGAGTGCCAGGGCTTGGATGGGGGAAATGGTGGAGTGGGGGTAGGGACAGAGTCTGATTGATTGTCAGCCATGAAGGGTCTTGATTTTTATCTCTATTCAAACTGCATGAGGGGGTACTTGGATTCAGTGTCAATTGGAGATTGCACATATCAATTTATCAACAGGGAAAAAAACCTAAATGGGACCTAAGAAATCTTTTCTCACTGTTTTTTAAATAAAATATATTCCGTTTGAATGCATTTCTGAAATCTGCCCGATTAACCACAAAAGATTTGAAAACCTAAATCAAATTATTCCCAGAGGCTTGGCTTGTTAAGTTGTTCTGAATGTCAATGAGCCCTGGGACACTGAATTCCTGCACTGAAGAGCTGAAGGCTGAACAAGCCCCTGGAGCAGGAAAATTCAGCAGCAGCCTCCAAGGTGCTGAGGATGTCAGCAGCCCCCACTGAGGCCATCCCTGCCCAGAGACCGTGGGGGAATGGGCAGACAAGGAGAGCGTCCCTGGGGCTGGGGCAGCACAACTCAGAGGCAGCAGCGGCTCCAGCTGGGAAATGGAGTGTGGAATGTGGCTGGGAAAGCCCTGCCTGGGCTGGGCCAAGCAGGACACACAAGCCCTGACTGCCATGCCCCAAAAAACTCTCTCAAGGAGACATTTAAAAGGAATTACAATTGTTTGTGTCCTCTGAGTAGGATGTACTGGAGAAATACCAGCAAGAGATTTTCAGGGCCCCAAAACAACAAAACAGACTTTGCTGGTAACTTCACAAAACGAGAGAAATTTTAGCTACTGGTTTAAAACGACATTCAATCAACACAGAACACTTCTTAAAGCACTGACTTGACCCATTCAACTTCAACAAACTCTAAGCTATTTGAATTTTACATTACTCAAATTTACAAAAGGACAGAAATAGAAGGAAATGACAGAAAGAGGGAAAGGCAAAAAAATACAGAGGAGCACAAACAGAGGTACCAACTCCTGGATTCCAGTACATTTCAGATGGAAATTCCAAGAGGAGGTAGGGTCAAGATGTGTGCTTGCCTTGTGGTCAGCCTTCAATACCCCTTGGTCTCCCTGGGCCCTTCCCCCAGCTGGGCCTTGGGGTCATTTGGTCCCTCAGGAGCTGGGCTGGGGCTGCAGAGGTGGCTGTGGAGCATTGCCTGTGCTGTGCCAGGGACTGGCAGACACCGCTGGGCTGGGATAGAGGCTCTGGGGGGATTGGGGTTCCAGGGCTGGGCAGGGCTGGGGTTCCAGGGCTGGGCAAGGCTGGACCTGCCCCTTCCTCCCCCCCCGCCCCTGACAAAATGTTTTCAGCCAACAATCTCCTCCAGTCTGTCACAATGCACAATGTTGGAGGTGAAATCCCAATCTCGGCCATGGGCACCGGGACTAGAAGGACAGTTCTTTCCCAAAGTTAGGAAAGCACAGAGCCTTCCCCAAAGTTTTGGGGACAGATGAAAGGTGACCCTTGTGAAACCATTACCAGCCAGATTTGTCCTGACAATCTTCCTATTGGAACAATCTCTGGATATATGGGATTTTGGAGGTGAAATCCCAATTCTGGCCATGGGTGTCTGGAGGAGAAGGCCAGTTCTTTTCCATGAGAAGGAAAGCACAGAGCCCCAGTGTTTCAATAGCAGATGAGGAGACTCTCAATGTGCCAAGGTCAGCTGGACCAGTCAGGCACAATCGCCTGTTGATTACAAGAAGACCTGCAGTGTCACAATGGACCCTTGGTTCAATGAAGTCCAGTATTGTCACAGTGGTCCCTATGTTTCATAAGGCCCAGTGGTGTCACAATGGTCCCACCGAATCCATGAGGCTTTGCAGTGTCACAATGGTCTCCGTAGCTCTCCAGGCCCCACAATATCACGTGACTCCTCTGTTCCATGAGCCCTGAAATGTCACAATGGCCCTTTGGACCCTGGGGGTTTGTAGTGTCACAATGTTCTCCTTTGGGTCAACAGTGTCACAAGGGACCAATTATGACACGAGGCCCCACAGTGTCACAATGGTTGGTTCCATGCAGCCCTGCAGTGTCACAAAGGCCTCTTGGTTTCCCAAGGCCCCACAGTATCACAATGGTCCTCTTGGTTCTGTAAGGAACCCCAGGGTCACAATTGTCTCACTGGTTCCATGAGGCTCCACAGAGTCACGGTGGACCCTTGGTTTGATGGGGCCTGCCAGTGTCACAATGATCCCTACATTCATGGAGCCACACACTATCACTACAATTCCCTTGTTCCATGAGGCTCAGCAATGTCACAGTGCTCTCCATGATTCCATGAGGCCCCACAGTGTCACAATGGTCCCTTGGTCTCACAGAGTCCCACAGTGTCACAATGGTCCCTTGGTTCCATGGCCCTGTGCTGCTGCATTCCCCCCTCCCCTTCTCAGGCCGCCCTGCCAGCTGAGAAATGCTCCTTGGGGCTCGGCCTTGGCCAACAGCCCCTGGGCTCAGCTCCTCTGCAGTTCATCACAAACACTGTCTGCTCCAGGCACTGCTGCTGCCCAACCAGCTCCTGGTTCCTTTAGGAGCAGCCCTGGGAACGGTTTCTGTTCCCTCAGTGGCACAACATCCCTGTTCTCACACTGCCAAAGAAAGCTGTTGGTGCCACGGGCAGCCAGGATGAGCCATTGCTGGGACTGAAGCCCCTCTCTTGGGGCCCTGCACACAGCGCTCCAAAAGGAGCCCTTGGAGCTCTCCTGGGCCAGCGACTCCCTCTGAGTGGGGCCTCTCCCAGCCGGGAACTCTCCCGTTTGCTGCACTCGGGGATCCTGAACAACGATGGAGCCTGGGCCGATCCCCCCACTCCTCCAGGCTCAGCCCTTTCACCCGCTGGGGAGATGCCAAAGGATCCACAGGGGGCATTGCCTGCCCTCAGGGGAATTGCTCACAGGTGCCTTGCACTGACTCTTGGTGTCTGTGTTCACACAGGAGTGCCTGTGCTGGGGAAATGTGGCAGAAATGCTGCTCTCTGAGTGGCTTGAGTGCCTTGGATAGCTGAGTCAGTCAGGCCTGTAAGTAAGGTTAAGTCATGAGGTCTAAGCTAAGTCAAATGCTTCTAAGAGTTGTTCTTTTGCTACATTATGTTAAATATAACTTATAAGCTAAGTTGAATATTGTTAAGTTTTATTCCTCTGTTAAATTTCTAACATAGGTTTTAAGTTAGGTTAAATACTGTTAAGTGCTGTTCTTTTGCTAAATTGTGTAGTTGACTGTTTCAGTTAAAATTAAGGTATGAGATAAATCCTGTTAAGTTTGAGCCCTGTTAAGCTTTTAGGCCATATTCCTTTTATCCTTGCCCTCACTGTCCTTGTGTCTCACACACACACAGGGACTGTTCTCGGTTCATTTCTGGTTTGATTGCCTGGATTCTGTTTGGTTTTGTTGTTGCTTTGTTTCCTTGGTGTGCCTGAAGTGTCCCCTCAGGAGCAGAGTGACTCTTGCCAAGGAACTTTGTGCTGCTTGAAATAAACAGGGCCAGGAGACTTCTTCTCCTTTTAATGCCTTTACTATAAGTGATCAGCTCAGGATTGGGCGGCTCGGCGGGGCTGCAGTCCCCGTCGTCTCTCCCAGGGCGACTCAGAGGATGAGGACGACATGCGCAGCTTTGTCCACCCGGGGCAGAGCTGGGGGTCCGGTCCCCGTGGGAGCCTTTGGGGCATCAACACCCTCCGATGTTGGATTGGTCTCAGTCTCACTTCCTCCCAGACCCGGCCCGGGGGCTCTCGAACGCAGGGTGAGGAACAGCGAAGGTTTTCAGCATCTCTGCAGGCCCAGCATGTTAGCGTTCAAAAACACGTAATCACGGGGATTATATGCGGTGCTTTTTATTAAGAGCTCTGGGAATCGGGGTATATTCGACCCAAATCTGACTCCGACCATACATCCGAAATGATCATGTTTTATACTCTATCGTTACATAACTTTCATGTTAATTATTAAACTTATATTGTTCTATTGTATACATAAATTTAGCCCCTCTCTGAATTTCCAACATAGTTTCTCACTATTCTTCTTATGGTTATATAATAATTACATTTAATTACTAAACAACCATCATATCTAACAATTATATAATTTATCATACTGCTTACGCAGGTGCAGTTGATCTGGGAAAGCACAAAGCCTAACATTTTAGATTCTATCTTGAACTTTTTCCAGGGTTCCACTATCAAGCACTCCGCTCCTCATGTCCAGACATCACTCCAATCTCTCAACTCTTACATGGCTCGTTGTTTTTGGAGTTTTCTCAGCGCATTCAGAGCAGGGCTCCCACACAGCACGAAATAAACAGGGCCAGGAGACTTCTTCTCCTTTTTAATGCCTTTACTATAAGTGATCAGCTCAGGATTGGGCCTCTCGGCGGGGCTGCAGTCCCCGTCGTCTCTCCCAGGGCGACTCAGAGGATGAGGACGACATGCACAGCTTTGTCCACCCGGGGCAGAGCTGGGGGTCCGGTCCCCGTGGGAGCCTTTGGGGCATCAACACCCTCCAATGTTGGATTGGTCTCAGTCTCACTTCCTCCCAGACCCGGCCCGGGGGCTCTTGAACGCAGGGTGAGGAACAGCGAAGGTTTTCAGCATCTCTGCAGGCCCAGCACTCCGCTCCTCTCATCCAGGCATCACTCCAATCTCTCAACTCTGAGCTGGCTCGTTGTTTTTGGGGTTTTCTCAGCGCATTCGGAGCAGGGGTCCCACACAGCATGCTGGTCCTTGGAGTATTTTGCACATCCCTCCCCTCCAAAGTCTCTTCTCCTCGCTGTTCGGGAGGTCCCCACCCCTCACTGTCTCAGAGCGGGGCCATTACCTCGCCCCAGCCAGGGCTTTCACTGATACAGAAACAACCATTAACAACAGTGACCCGTAACTACCATAGCACAGGCAGAACCCCAGCAGCAACAGTGGGAACCTTTGTCTCACAGGAAAAATCAACAGAATTTTTGTTCATAACAGTCGCCCCTCTTTCTCTTTGATCGAGCTTAAATTTTAAGCTCGCATCAACTCACAATTTTTTGATTCGTGGGTTTCCTATTTAATTTCTTGAATTGACTGTAAATTTCTTGTGCACTTTGGTAATCACGGTTACTTAACTTTGTCGCTTTCCTTGGTTTCTTTAGGTTGGTCTGCACGGCAAATGCTGTTTTAGTGAAACAGATAAATAAGCACAGTAAAAACAGCAATCCTCCAAGTATACACAGTGAGGAAAACTACTCTTCCCCACACATCCTTTTTGAAAATCTCCAGGTTCTCCCACCAACTGAAATCAAGTGTTTTGGGTCCAAAAATGAGAAACTTGTAACAAAAAAAAAAAAAAAAACGGGGGGGGAATTTGGGTCCAAAAAGGGAAATTTGGGACTAAAAAGGGAAATTTGGGTTCAAAAATGGAGAATTTTGGGCCAAGAATAGAGAATTTGGGCTGAAAATGGGAGAATTGGGTCCAAAAAAGGGAAATTTGTACCAAAAAAGGAGAATTTGGGTCTAAAAGGGGAATTTGGGTGCTCAGGTGGGAAGATTGGGCTCCAAAAGGGAAATTTGGGCTGAAAAAAAGGGAAAATTTGGGCTCAAAAAGGAGAATTTGGGTCTAAAAGGGGAATTTGGGTGCTCAGGTGAGAAGTCTGGATCTAAAAAAGGGGAATTTTAGTCTAAAAAAGGGAAAAATTGGACCAAAGAAGGGGAATTTGGGGCCAAAAAGGGAAATTGGGGACTGAAAAAGGAGAATTTGTGTCAAGGAAGGGAAAGTTTGGGACTAAAAATGGGAATTTGGGTGCTCAGGTGGGAAGTTTGGGGTCAAAAATGGGAATTTGGGGGATTTTGGGTGTCCCAAGGGGGGAATTTGGGGGATTTTGGAGAATTTGGGGGATTTGGGGGAGTTTGAGGCATTTTGGGGAAGTTTGGGTTTCCTGAGAGGGGAATTTTGGGGGAATTTGGGGGGAATTCATGGGAATTTGGGTGTCCTGAGGAGGAAATCTGGAGGATTTTGGGGGGGATTTGGGGTGTCCTGAGGGATAATTTGGGGGATTTTGGGGAATTTGGGGGAATTTGGGAGGGTTTTGGGGGAATTTGAGGGACTTTGGGTGTCCTGAGGGGAATTTTGGGGGAGTTTGGATGTCTTGGGGGGGGAATTTGGGGAAGAATTTGGGGCATTTTGGGAGAATTTGGGGGATTTGGGGCATCCTGAGGGGGAATTTTGGGGGGAATTTGAGGGAATTTGGGTGTCCTAAGGGGTTTTTTAGTGGGATTCAGGTTGTCCTGAGGAGGGAATTTGGGAAATTTTGGGGAAATTGGGGGAATTTTAGGGAAATTTGGTGGAGTTTATTTATGGGAATTTGGGGGATTTTGGGGGGAATTTGGGCATCCTGAGGGGGAAATTTGGGGCATTTTTGGGGAGTTTGGGTGTTCTGAGGGAGAATTTGAGTGATTTTGGATGTTCTGAGGGGGAGTTTGGGGGGAATTTGGGGATTTTGAGGGATTTCAGGTGTCCTGGAGGGGGGGATTTGGGAGAATTTGGGGGTTCTGAGAGGGAATTTTGGGGGATTTGAGAGGAATTTGGGGGATTTTTGTTGTCCTGCTGGGGGAATTTGGGTTATTTTGGGGAATTTTGAGGATTTTGGGTTTCCTGAGGGGGAATTTTGGGGGAATTTGGGTGTCCTGAGAGGGGAATTTGGGGGAATTTTGAGGGATTTGGGGGATCTGGGGAGAAATTTCGAGGATTTTGAGGGAATTTGTGGAAGTTTGGGAGGAATTTGGGGTATTTGAGGTGTTCTGAGGGGGAATTTGAGGAATTTGGGAGAATTTTGGTGTTCTGAGAGGGAATTTTGGGGGATTTTGGAGGATTTGGGTGTCCTGAGGGGGGAATTTGGGGAGAATTTGGGGAAATTTGGAGGATTTTGGGTGTCCTGAGGGGGGATTTTGAGGGAATTTGGGAGAAGGAACTTGGAGGAAGTTGAGTGCCCTGAAGGGCAAATTTGGGGAATTTTGGGGCAATTTGAAGGATTTTGGAGGGAATTTGGGGGATTTTTGAGGCATTTCGGGGGTTTTGGGTGTCCAGAGGGAGGAATTTGAGGATTTTGGGGGAAATGGAGACATTTTGGGTGTGCTGAGCATGGATTTTCGAGGCAATTTGGGGGAAATCTGGGGAATTTTTGGTTTCCTGAGGGGGAATTTGAGAGATTTTGGGGGGAATTTATGGGAATTTGGGTGTCCTGAGGGGAAATTTGGGGATTTTGGGGGAATTTGGGATTTTGGGGTGTCCTGAGGGGGAATTTGGGGGATTTTTGGAGGAATTTAGGGGAGAATCTGGGGAATTTTGGAGGATTTTGGATATCCTGAGGGAGAAATTGAGGGAATTTAGAGAATTTGGGGGGGATTTGTGAGGAATTTGGGGAATCTTGTGGAGATTTTTTTTTGGATTTTGGGTGTCCTGAGAGGCGAATTTGAGGGGATTTGGGAGAATTCGAGTATTCTGAGAGGGAATTTTGGGGGAATTTGCGGCATTTTTGAGGATTTGGGTGGAATTTGGGTGTCCTGAGGGGGAATTTGGGGAATTTGAGAGGAAATTGGGGCATTTTTGTTCTCCTGAGGGGGAATTTGGGAAAATTTGAAGATTTTGGGTGGAATTGGGGGGATTTTAGGTGTCCGGAGGGGGAATTTCGAGGCATTTTTGGGGAATTTGGGTGTCCTGAGGGGGGAGTTTGGGAGATTTTGGGGAAATTGGGGGATTTGGGGCATTTTGGGGGATTTTAGGTGTCCTTAGAGGGGATTTTGGAGGAATTTGGGGAATTTTGGGGAGATTTTTGTGGATTTTCGGTGTCCTGAGGGGAAATTTGGGGATTTTTGGAGGAATTTGGGGGAGAATCTGGGGAATTTTGGAGGATTTTTGATGTCCTGAGGTGAAATTTGAGGAAATTTAGAGGATTTGGCGAATTTTGAGGGATTTGAGGGAATTTGGAAAATTTGGGGCATCCTGAGGGGGAATTTGGGGGCATTTTGGGGGAGTTTTGGTTTCCTGAGGGAGGAATTTGGGGAAATTTGGAGAATTTGGGGCATTTTGGGTGTCCTGAGAGGGGAATTTGGGGATTTTGGGGGAGTTTGGGTTTCCTGAGGGGGGATTTGAGGGATTTTGGGGAAATTTGGGGAATTTGAGAGGAATTTGGGAGATTTCTGTTGTCCTGAGGGGGAATTTGGGTTACTTTGGAGAATTTTGGGGGAATTTGGGAGTCCTGAGGGGATAATTGGGGAAATTTGGAGGATTTGGGGGGAATTTGGGGCATTTTAGGTGTCCTAAGGGGGAATTTGTGGATTTTGGGGAAATTTGGGGGATCCTGAGGGGGAAATTTGGGAGATTTTGGGGAAACTGGGGCATTTGGGGGAAATTTGGGGCATTTTGGGAGATTTTGGGGTGTCCTGAGGGGAAATTTGGGGATTTTGGGAGAATCTGGGGGATTTTGGGTGTCCTGAGGGGCAGTTTGAGAGATTTTGGGGAGAATTTGAGGGGGAATTAGGGGGATTGGGGGGGGGGGGGGACTCTGATGGGGGCATCTGGGCGATTTTGGGGGAATTTGGAGGATTTTTGCGGGGAATTTGGGGCATTTGGGGGGAATTTGGGGCATTTTGGGGATCCTGAGGGGGAATTTGGGGCATTTTGGGGGGAATTTGTGGGATTTTGAGTGTCCTGAGGTGGCAGTTTTGGGATTTTGGAGGAATTTTGGGGTGTCCTGAGGGGGAAATTTGGCGGGAAATTTCGGGTGTCCTGAGGAGAGGAATTTGGGGGGGGGGGGGGGAATTTTAAGGATTTTGGGGGGATTTTGGGGGAGTTTGCTTGTCCTGAGGGGGGATTTGGGATAATTTGTGGGATTTTGTGGGATTTTTTAGGATTCTGTGTAATTTTCCCCTCAGAAAGTGTCCCCGGCCGGGCTCCCCACACGCTCGGCCCACCCCGCCCGCTTCTCCCCCGGTGACAAATTCTCGCGGCACCGCCTGGCCCTGAAACGGAGATTCGGGGTCCTGCCCACCCAGCGGGGCCGGGCCCTGCTCTGAGGGACCCCAAAAACCCCCAAAAAAACCCCAAATACCCCCAAAAA
This sequence comes from Ammospiza nelsoni, assembly GCF_027579445.1. NCBI lineage: Eukaryota > Metazoa > Chordata > Aves > Passeriformes > Passerellidae > Ammospiza > Ammospiza nelsoni. The sequence goes on along the minus strand of NC_080656.1, from coordinate 256,547 downwards.
CCCCCGGTGGAGGAGATGGAGCTCAGTCACACGCGCTGAGCTGAACTCGATGGGAGGGAGGGGTTAAACAGGGGGAAATTGCGAATATTAAAGGATTTGGGAGCTCGGAGGTGTCTGAGTGTTGGTGGTCAAATAAATTTGGGGTTTTTTCGTTGTTTTGGGGGGTTTTTGGGGTGTGGGAGGGAATTAACGGCGATCTGTGGGGCGCGGGGTGTGATGGGAGTTGGAGGCGCGGATATAATGAGGATCTATGGGGCGCGGGGCATGATGGGAGTTGGAGGCGCGGATATAATGGCGATGTGGGCGCGGGTATAATGGAGCTCAACGGGGGGCGGGGGATGATGGGAGATGTAGGCGCGGGTATAATAGGGATCTGTAGGGCGTGAGGGATGATGGGAGTTGTATGCGCGGGTATGATAGAGCTCTAAAGGTCTCAGGGGATGATGGGAGTTGTATGCACGGATATAATAGGGATCTAGGGGGCGCGGGGGATGATGGGAGTTGGAAGTGCGGGTATAATGAGCTCTATGGAGCACGGGGCATGATGGGAGTTGGAGGCCTGTGTATAACGGGGCTCTATGGAGCACGGGGGATGATGGGAGATGTAGGCACGGGTATAATAGAGCTCTATGGAGGCCTGTGTATAATGGGGCTCAACGGGGCGCGAGGAATGATGGGAGTTGTATGCACGGGTATAATAGAGCTCTATAGGGCTCAGGGGATGATGGGAGATGTATGCACGGATACAATAGGGATTTATGGGGCGCGGAGGATGATGGGAAATGTAGGCGCTGCTTTATTAGAGCCTCGGTGCATCACAGGAGATGAAGGCTTTGTTTAATGAGGCCGCGGGGCATCATGGGGGATAGAGGCCCTGCTTTAATGGTGCTTAATGGAGCCGCGGGGCACGATGGGAGCTGTAGTCCCAGATGTGCCTGTGACGAGCGCTCGAGGATCCGGGAGGGCACCTGAGAGGACCCTGTGGCCTCGGGGCGCCCTTGGAGGGCACCTGGGGGCGCTCTGAGGGGTCTCCATGGGGCGCGGGACGTGTCGGTGTTGGCAGGGCCGGAACTCGGCCATGAGGGGGCTCTGTGGCCGCGGGGGATGACGGGAGATGCAGGCCCGGAAGCGGCGCTCGGAGGCCTCTGTGTGCCCTGGGGTGTTTGGGGGTCCCAGGAGGCGTTTGGGGGTCCCGGGTGAGCTCTGGGGGCAGCCGGGGGTCCCGCAGGGTCTGGGGGCGCCAATGGGGCACGGGAAGGCGATAACGGGCGCTGTGGGGAGCGCGGGGCATGACGGGAGCTGTAGGCCCGGCTCCGTTAGGGTCTATTGGGCCGCGGGGCATGATGGGAGCTGTAGGCTTGGCTCCATTAGTCGTCTATAGGGTTGCGGTGCATGATGGGATTTAGAGGCTAAAAGTTTCTAAAATGGCACCTCCTCCAGGCCTCGCCCTAAGGTCGTGTTCCCGGGCGCTGATTGGTCTCAGCAAGTGACAGGCGGGAGCGTCAGCCATTGGGAGGCGGCGGAGGCGGGAACAGCCCCTTTAACCCTCCAGTGCCTCCCAGTCCCTCCCAGTTCATCTCAGTCCATCCCAGTATCGCTCCCAGTACATCCCAGTTTGCCCCAGTGCCTCCCAGTATCTCCCAGTTCATCCCAGTCTGTCCCAGTACAGCCCCCGTGCCCTTCCAGGCCTTCCCAGTCCATTCTTTGATTACTCCCAGTACATCCCAGTTTTTCCCAGTTTGTCCCAGTTTGTCCCAGTATCTCCCAGTCCATCCCAGTCCCTCCCAGTATCACTTCCAGTATGTCCGAGTTTGCCCCAGTCCCCTCCCAGTATGTCCCAGTCCCTCCCAGTCCATCCCAGTATGCCCCAGTTTGTCCCAGTCCCTCCCCTGCCCCTCCTCAGCTCTGCCCCTGCCCCTTCTATGACCACGCCCCTTCTTTCCTTGGCCACGCCCTTTCTTCCATTGGCCCTGCCCCCTCCCAGTTCCCACCCCCATTTCCAGTTCCAGCAGCTGCTCTGGGAAGGTGCGTGGGGCCCCAGTTCATCCCAGTTCATCCCAGTAACTCCCAGTATCTCCCAGTTACTCCCCAATAACTCCCAGTAACCTCCCAGTAACTTCTCAGTAACTCCCAGTTCATCCCAGTAACCCGCCAGTAACTCCCAAAACTCCCAGTTACTCCCCAGTAACTCCCAGTAACTCCCAGTTCATCCCAGTAATTCCCAGTAACCCCCCCAGTGCTCCCCAGTCCATCCCAGTAACTCTCAGTCTATCCCAGTCCCCCCCAGTTTGTCCCAGTTTGTTCCAGTCCTGCCCTGCTCAGGAATCCCAGTGACTCCCCCGGCCCCAGTCCCCACCCAGTATAACCCAGTCCCTCCCAGTATAACCCAGTTCCCTCCCAGTCCCTCCCAGTTCATCCCAGTTCCCCTCCTGTCCCCCCCAGTTTGTCCCAATCCTTTCCCAGTTCCCCCCAGTCCCTCCCAGTCTGTCCCAGTTCCCTCCCAGTATCCCCCAGTTTGTTCCAGTCTGTCCCATTCCCTCCTCCCAGTATCCCTCAATTCCCTCCCAGTGCATCCCCAGTCCCTCCCAGTCCCTCCCAGTATAAACCAGTATCTGCCAGTCCCCTCCCAGTCCCTCCCAGTTTGTCATAATCTCCTCCCAGTATCCCTCAATCCCCTCCCAGTCCCTCCCAGTTTGTCCCTCCAGTCCCCCCTTCATCCATTCCCAGTTCCCCCCAGTCCCTCCCAGTATCCCTCCAGTCTGTCCCTGTTCCCTCCCAGTCCATCCCAATCCCCTCCCAGTTTATCCCAGTTCCCTCCTAGTCCCCTCCCAGTATCCCCCAGTCCCCTCCCAGTATAACCCAGTCCATCCCAAATCCCTCCCAGTTCCCTCCCAGTTTGTCCCAGTAACCCCAAAACCATCCCAGTCCCCTCCCAGTATGACCCAGTGCCTTCCCAGTCCACCCCAGTCCCTCCCAGTTCACCCCAGTTCCATCCCAGTTCCCTCCCAGTATGACCCAGTCCCTCCCAGTGCCCTCCCAGTATAAACCAGTCCCCTCCCAGTTTGTCCCAATGCCCTCCCAGTATAACCCAGTCACTCCCAGTCCCTCCCAGTTCCCCCCAGTCCCACCCAGTTCCCCCCAGTCCCTCCCAGTTTGTCCCAGTTTCTCTCCCAGTATCCCCCAGTTTGTCCCAATCTGTCCCATTCCCTCCTCCCAGTATCCCTCAATTCCTTCCCAGTCCCTCCCAGTATAAACCAGTATCCGCCAGTCTGTCCCAGTTCCCTCCCAGTCCCTCCCAGTCCACCCCAGTTGCTCCCAGTCCATCCCAGTCCCTCCCAGTTCCCTCAGAGGTCACAGAATGGAGCGAGAGCGGCTGCGGGCACTGGTGATACTGGGACAAACTGGGACAGACTGGGAGGGAACTGGGATGAACTGGGAGGGAACTGGGAAGGACTGGGAGGGAACTGAGGGAGGATTGGGAGGGACTGGGAGATACTGGTTTATACTGGGAGGGAACTGGGAGGGACTGGGGGAGACGGGGAAACTGGGAGGGACTGGGATTGAACTGGGGTTGAAGTGGGATGGACTGGGATGGAACTGGGTTATACTGGGAGGGAACTGGGATTGAACTGGGAGGAACTGGGAGGGACTGGGAGGGACTGGGGGGTACTGGTTTATACTGGGAGGGCACTGGGAGGGAATTTGGGGGTTACTGGGCGGAACTGGGACAAACTGGTCTGAGCTGGGATGGTTTTGGGGTTACTGGGATAAACTGGGATTAACTGGGAGGGACTGGGTTATACTGGGAAGGAACTGGGAGATACTGGGAGGGAATTGGGATGGACTGGTTTATACTGGGAGGGACTGGGACAAACTGGGGATACTGGTTTATACTGGGAGGGAGGGTCTGTACTGGTCCATACTGGTCCATACTGGTCCATACTGGTTTATACTGGTCCATACTGGTCCATACTGGTTTATACTGGTCCATACTGGTTTATACTGGTCCATACTGGTCCGTACTGGTCTCTGACCCCTCCCCCCCAGGTGCCTCCAGTCCGTTCCAGTACGGTGAGTGACAAACTGGGACAAACTGGGAGGGCCCCAAAGTGTCCCCAAATGTCCCCAAATGGCCCCAAATGTCCACAAAATGTCTCCAGATGGCCCCAAATGTCCCCAAAATGTCCCTAAAATGTCCCCAAATGTCCCCAAAATGTCTCCAAAATGTCGCCAAAATGTTCCCAAATGTCCCCAAATGTCCCCAAATGTCCCCAGCAAAGGCAATGAATAAAAATGGATGAAAAAATGGGATTTTGGTCACTGGGGGAGGGGACACGGGGACAGCGGTGGCACCGGGAGGGGACATCGGGGCCATCATGGCCTTGGGGACATCGGGGCATTGGTGGCCCTTGGGGACATCGGGTGAGGGTGGCCGTGGGGACAGGAGGTGAGGGTGGCCCCAGGTCCGGCTGTGTCCGCTCCCCGATGTCCCCGCGTCCCTCGGGTGACCGAGCCCAGGGGACGTCCCCCGGTCCCTGCAGCCGCACGAGGCCGCGGTGGCGGCAGCAACGTCCCCACGGTGTCCCCACGGTGTCCCCAGAATGTCCCCATCTCCACAACAACATGGTGGCCACCGTCCCCACGTCCCTCCAGATGCCACCACCATGTGTCCCCTGATGTCTCTGATGTCCCCAGAATGTCCCCATCTCCATGGTGATGTGGTGGCCAGCATCCCCACGTCCCTCCAGATGCCACCACCATGTGTCCCCTGATGTCCCCATCTCCATGGTGACGTGGTGGCCACCATGCCCACGTCCCTCCAGATGTCCCCAGGTGTCTCCTGATGTCCCCATCTCCACAAGATCATGGTGGCCACCATCCCCACGTCCTTCCAGATGCCACCATGTGTCCCCTGATGTCCCCTGATGTCCCCATCTCCACAACACCATGGTGGCCACCATGCCCACGTCCCTCCAGATGTGCCCAGGTGTCTCTTAATGTCCCCATCTCCAAAACATCATGGTGGCCACCACCCCCATGTCCCTCCAGATGCCACCACCACAGGCCCCTAGGTGCCGATGTCCTCGGTGACGTGGGCGTAGATCTGCGTGGCGCCCCTGAAGCTGGTGGTGGCCATGGAGCCCTCGCAGCGCATCACCTGGGCGTGAGGTGGGACCACGAGATGGTGGTGGGACCATGGAATGGATGATGGGTCATGGGGTGGGTGGTGGGACCATGGGGTGGATGGTGGGACCATGGGGTGGGTTCATTGGGTTGGGTTGGGTTGGAGCCCTCCCAGAGCATCACCTGGGCACCAGGGGGGTTATGAGATGGTGGTGGGGTCATGAGATGGTGGTGGGACCATGGGATCAGTGGTGGGGTCATGGGATCTGTGGTGAGACCAGGGAATGGGTGGTGGGACCATGGGATGGTGATGGGACCATAAGATGGTTGAGTTGGGTTGGATTGGGTTGGATGGGTTGGGTTGGAGTGCCCCCAGCGTATCTCCTGGACATGATGAGATCAGTGGTGGGACCATGGGATGGGTGGTGGGACCATGGGGTGGTGGTGGGACCATGGGGTCAGCAGTGGGCCCATGAGATGGGTGGTGGGACCATGGGGTGTTTGGGTTGGGTGGGGTTGGAGCCCTCCCAGCACCATCACCTACCTGCTCATGGGGTCGGGGGTCAGAGGTGGCTCACGTGACCCCAGTTGGCCCCCGTGGCCATGTGGTGACCATCATGACCATGGTGGCCCCGCATGGCCCTGGTGACCCCCCTTGACCACATGATCTTAATGGAACCCCATGACCCCATGACCTTGATGGAACTGCATAACCCCATGACCTCCATGTACCCCCATGACCCCATAACCCTGATGGAGCTCCATAACCACACGGCCTTGATGGAACTCCATAACCTCATGACCTTGATGGAACTCCATAACCCCATGACCCTGATGGAGCTCCATAACCACACGGCCTTGATGGAACTCCATGACTTCATGACCTTGATGGAACTCCACGACCATGGTGGAACCACAAAACCCCATGACCCCATAGCCATGATGGAACTCCATAACCACATGACCCTGATAGAACTTCATAACCACATGACCTTGATGGACCCCATAACCCCATGACCTTGATAGAACCCTATGACCCTGATGAAACCCCATTACCGCACAACCTTGATGGACTCCCATAACCACATAACCCAGATGGACCCCCATAACCCCATGACCTTGATGGAACCCCATGACCACATGACTTTGATGGACCTCCATAACCCCATAACCCTGATGGAACCCCATAACCACATGACCCTGATGGAACCCCATGACCCCATAACCATGATGGAACCCCATAACCATTATGTACCCCCATGACCCTGATGGAACCCCATAACCCCATAGCCTTGATGGACCTCCATAACCCCATAACCATGATGGACCCTCATAACCACATGGCCCCATGACCTTGATGGGCCTCCAAAACCTCATAACCATGATGGACCCCCATAACCACATGGCCCCATAACCCTGATGAAACCCCCTGGACCCATGACCCTGATGGAACCCCATAACCCCATGATCCATCCCATAACCATGATGGAACCCCATGACCCTGATAGACCTTCATAACCACATGACCGTGATGGAACTCCATAACCCCATAATCATGATGGACCTCCATTACCCCAATAAATCCCCATGACCTTGATGGACCTCCATAACCACATGACCCTGATGGAACCCCATGACCCCATAACCCTGATGGAACCCCATGGACCCATGACCCTGATAGACCCCCATAACTCCATGATCCCATAACCATGATGGACCTCCACAACCCCATGGCCTTGATGGAACCCCATAACCACGATGGATCCCCATAAGCCCATGATCCCATAACCCTGATGGAACCCCATAACCCATAACCATGATGGACCTCCATAACCACATGGCCTTGATGGAACCCCATAACCCCATGACTCCATGACCTTGATCGGCCCCCATAACCACATGACCCCATAACCCTGGTGGACCCCCATAACCACATGACCGTGATGGAACTCCATGACCACATGATCCTGCTGACCCACCATGACCTTGATGGATCCCCATGACCCTGATGGACTCCCATAACCCCATAGCCTTGATGGACCTCCATAACCCCATAACCTTATGGACCTCCATAACCACATGACCTTGATGGAGCCCCATAACATCATGACCCTGGTTACTCCCATGATCTTGATAGACCCCCATAACCCCATGGCCTTGAAGGAACCCCATAACCACATGTCCGCGTGCGGGATGTCCCCGTGCGGGATGTCCCCGTGCGGGATGGCCCTGTGCAGGATGTGTGGGATGTCCCCGTGCGGGAAGTCCCTGTGCGGGATGTCACCGTGTGGGATGTCCGTGTGCAGGATGTCCCCGTGCGGGATGTCCCCGTGCGGGATGTCCCCGTGCGGGATGTCCGTGTGCGGGATGTCCATGTGCAGGATGTCCCCGTGCGGGATGTCCCCGTGCGGGATGTCCGTGTGCGGGATGTCCCCGTGCGGGATGTCCCTGTGCGGGATGTCCCTGTGCGGGATGTCCCCGTGCGGGATGTCCCTGTGCGGGATGTCCCTGTGCGGGATGTCCCCGTGCGGGATGTCCCCGTGTGGGATGTCCCCGTGCGGGATGTCCCCGTGCGGGATGTCCCCGTGTGGGATGTCCCCGTGTGGGATGTCCCTGTGCGGGATGTCCCTGTGCGGGATGTCCCCGTGCGGGATGTCCACATGCGGCGCGAAGCCACCGGCGCCCCACAGGAACACCCGGGGCAGCTGGGCCACCACCAGGAGCAGCGCGTCACCCGCCAGGACGGGGTGGCAGGACAGCGGGGACGAGCCTGGGGAGAGGGGACACGAGTGAGGAGAACTTGGAGACCTTGGGGACCTTGGAGCTGTTGGAGATGTTGGGGTGATGGGGATCTTGGGGACCTTGGGGAGCTTGGGGACACTGGGGACCTTGGAGATGTTGGAGATGTTGGAGACCTTGGGAATCTTGAGGACGTTGGGGACTTTGGGAATATGGAGGTTGTTGGGCACATTGGAGATGTTGGGGACCTTTGGGACCTTGGGGACATTGGAGATGTTGGGGTGATGGGACATTAGAGACATTGGAAAACACTGGGGACATCGGAGATGTTGGGGCAATGGGGACCTTGGGGACCTTGGGGACATCGGAGATGTTGGAGACCTTTGGGACCTTGGGGACATCGGGGGCACTGGGGACATCAGGTGCACTGGGGTGATGGGGCCTTGGGGACCTTGGGGACATTGGAGACCTTGGGGACCTTGGAGATGTTGGGGTGATGGGGACCTTGGGGACATTGGAAAACCTTGGGGACCTTGGAGATGTTTGGACATTGGAGATGTTGGTGTGATGGGACATTGGGGACATTGGAGATGTTGGGGACCTTGGAGATGTTGGGGTGATGGGACACTGGGGACACTGGAGATGTTGGGGTGATGGCACATTGGGGACCTTGGGGACCTTGGGGACATTGGAGATGTTGGGGTGATGGGACCTTGGGGACATCTGAGGATCTTGGGGACCTTGGGGACATCTGAGGAGACCTCGGGGCCATCGTTCTCCCCGAGGCCACTTTGGTGTCCCTCAGCCCATCCTGGTGTCCCCAAGGCCGTTCCTGGGCTGGCATTGCCACCCTCGGTGTCCCCAAGGCCGTTCCTGGGCTGGCATTGTCACCCTCGGTGTCCTCGGGCTCCATCTTGATGTCCCTCACCCATTGTCACCATTTCCCACCCAATTTTCCCCATTTTTAACCAAATTTTCACCATTTTTACCCCATTTTTCACCATTTTTACCCCATTTTTCACCATTTTTACCCCATTTTCACCATTTTCCACCCATTTGCGTCATTTCCCACCCATTTTCACCATTTTTACCCCATTTTCACCATTTTAACCCATTTCCACCATTTTAACAAATTTTTCACCATTTTAACCCAATTTTCACCATTTCCCACCCATTTTCACCATTTTAACCCAATTTTCACCATTTTAACCAATTTTTCACCATTTTAACCCATTTTCACCATTTCCCACCCCAATTTTCACCCTTTTAAACCAAATTTTCACCATTTTAACCCATTTTTCACCATTTTCCCCCAATATTTTCACCACTTTCCACCCAGTTTTCCCCATTTTTTCACTATTTTTCCATTTTCACCATTTTTTCCCATTTTCCCCTCTTTTCCCCTCCCTTTTTCCCCCATTTTTTCCCCTAATTTTTTTTTCTCTCATTTCCCCCTATTTCTTCCCATTTCCCCAATTTTTCCATTTCCCCCCCGATTTTCCCTGGTTTCCCCCATTTTCCCCTGTTTCCCCCCAATTTCCCCAGTTCTCTGCAGTCCTTTCCGTTTTTTCACCATTTTTTCCAATTTCCTTCCATTTTCCCCCCATTTTTCCCTGGGTTTTCCCTCTTTTTTCCCCATTTTCCCCACGTTTTTTCCTCCCATTTTTTCCCCATTTTCCCCCTAATTTTCCCACATTTTACCCCCTTTTTTTTTCCTATTTTTCTCCATTTCCACCCCATTTTTCCCAATTTTTTTCCTGTTTTTTCCTCCTATTTTCCCCCCATTTTCCCCCCATTTTTTCCTATTTTCCCCCCACTTTTCCCACATCATTTTCCTGTTTTCTTTCCTATTTTTTTCCACATTTTCCCTGGTTTTTTCCTATTTTTCCCCTTTTTACCCATTTTTCCCTGTTTATTTTCCTATTTTTCCCCTTTTTACCCATTTTCCCCCCATTTTTCCTCACATTTCCCCCACATTTTTACTTTTATTTTTTTCATATTTTTTCCCATTTTCCCCCCATTTTCCCCTGTTTTTTCCTCCCATTTTCCCCCCATTTTCCCCTATTTTTTTCCTATTTTTCCCCACTTTTCCCACATTTTTTCCTGTTCTTTCCTCCCATTTTCCCCCCACTTTTCCCCCATTTTATCCCCATTTTCCCTGTTTTTTTCCTATTTCTTCCCCATTTTTTCCACATTTTCCCTGTTTTTTCCTCCAATTTTCCTCCCATTTTTTTTCCTATTTTTTCCCCACTTTCCCTGTTTTTTTTTTTTTCCTATTTTTTTCCCACATTTTTCCCCGGTTTTTTCCTATTTTTTTCCCCACTTTTCCCTGGGTTTTTTCATATTTTTTCCCCATTTCCCCCCATTTTTCCCCCATTTTTGCCCGCTTTTTTTCCTATTTTCCCTCCCATTTTCCCCTCCCATTTTCCCTGGATTTTTCCTATTTTTTCCCTGTTTTTCCCACATTTTTTCCTGTTTTTTCCTCCCATTTTTCCACATTTTTCCCTCTCTTTTTCCTATTTTTTCCCCATTTTTCCCCATTTTCCCACAGTTTTTATTATTTTCCCCATTTTCCCTGTTTTTTCCTATTTCTTCCCCATTTCCCCCCCATTTTTCCCTGTTTTTTCCTCCCATTTTCCCCCCATTTTTCCCACATTATTTTCCTGGTTTTTCCTCCCATTTTCCCCACATTTTTTCCTATTTTTTCCCATTTTTCCCACATTTTTTCCTATTTTTCCCCATTTCCACCCCATTTTTCCCACATTTTTTCCTGGTTTTCCTCCCACTTTCCCCCCATTTTTTCCTATTTTTTCCCAATTTTTCCCACATTTTTCCTCACTTTTCCCCCATATTTTTCCTTTTTATTTTTTCCTTTTTTCCCCCATTTTTCGCTGTTTTTTCCCTCCCATTTCCCCCCCATTTTTCCCCACATTTTTTTCCTATTTTTTTCCCCATTTTCCCCCCCATTTTCCCCGTTTTTTTTCCTATTTCTTCCCTTTTTCCCCACATTTTTTCTCCATTTTCCTCGTTTTTTTCCCCATTTTCCCCACATTTTTTCCTATTTTTTCCCACATCTTTTTCCTGTTTTCTTTCCTATTTTCCCCATTTTCCCTGGATTTTTCCTATTTTTCCCCATTTTCCCCACATTTTTCCCTGTTTTTTTTTCCTATTTTTTCCACATTTTCCCCACATTTTTCCTATTTTTTCCCACATTTTCCCCACATTTTTTCCTCACCTTTTCCCCACATTTTTCCTTTTTTTCCCCCATTTTCCCCCCATTTTCCCCTGTTTATTTTCCTATTTCTTCCCCATTTTCCTCCACATTTTTCCCCATTTTCCCCCGGTTTTTTCCTACTTTTTCCCCACTTTTCCCTGTTTTTTTTTCCTATTTTTTCCTCATTTTCCCCCATTTTCCCCCATTTTTTCCTGTTTATTCCTCCCATTTTCCCTCCACGTTTCCCTGGTTTTTTCCTATTTTTTCCCCATTTTCCCCACATTTTTTCCTGTTTTTTCCTCCCATTTTCCCCCCATTTTTCCCTGGTGTTTTTCCCCATTTTTCCCTGTTTTTTTCCTATTTTTCCCACATATTTCCCACATTTTTTTCCCTCACATTTCCCCGCCCTTTTTCCCCTGTTTTTTTCCTATTTTTTCCCCATTTTCCCTTTGTTTTACCCCATTTTTCCTCTTTTCCCCCCATTTTTTGTTTTTTTACCGATTTTTTGCCCCAATTTTAAAATTTTCTTCATTTTTCCCAACTTCCCCATTTTTCCCCCAGTTTCTCTCCCCACTGACCACGCTCTGAGCCAGAACCTCCCCCTGGTTTTCCTTTTGTTTTTCCCATTTTTTCCATTTTTTCGCCGATTTCCCCCCTTTTTTCCATTTTTTTCAATTCTTTCCCCATTTTTCCCAATTTCCCCGCAGCTCCGGGGACACAAAACGGGGACTAAAATGGGAAAATTTGGTTAAAAATGGGGGGGAAAGCGGGAAATTTGGTCCAAAATGGGAAAATTTGGTTAAAAATGGGAAAATTTGGTTAAAAATGGGAAAATTTGGCTAAAAATGGGGAAATTTGGGGAAATTTGGAAAAATTTGGGATTTTTGAGAGCCTGGAACAGCCACAGCTCTGGGGACACAAAATGGGGAAAAAACCCAGAAAATTTGGAGTTTTTCACATCAAAATTTGGTTAAAATTGGGAAAATTTGGGGAAATTTGGGGAAAATTTGGGATTTTTGGGAGGCTGGAACGGCTGCAGCTCTGGGGACACAAAATGGGGACAAAAATGGGAAAATTTGGAGTTTTTCACCCCAAAATTTGGTTAAAAATGGGAAAATTTGGGGAAATTTGGGATTTTTGAGAGACTGGAACGGCCGCAGCTCCTGGGACAGAAAATGGGGACAAAAATCAGAAAATTTGGTTTAAAATGGGGGAAAAACGGGAAATTTGGTGAAAAATGGGAAAATTTGGAGTTTTTCACCCCAAAATTTGGTTAAAAATGGGAAAATTTGGGGAAATTTGAGAAAATTTGGGATTTTTGGGAGGCTGGAACGGCTGCAGCTCTGGGGACACGAAATGGGGGAAAAATCAGAAAATTTGGTGGAAAATGGGGGAAAAACGGGAAATTTGGTGAAAAATGGGAAAATTTGGAGTTTTTCACACCAAAATTTGGTTAAGAATGGGAAAATTTGGGGAAATTTGGGATTTTTGGGAGGCTGGAATGGCTGCAGCTCTGGGGACACAAAATGGGGGAAAAATCAGAAAATTTGGTGGAAAATGGGGGAAAAACCTGAAAATTTGGTCAAAAATGGGAAAATTTGGGATTCCTGAGAGGCGGCCGCAGCTCTGGGGACACAAAATGGGGGAAAAAATGGGAAAATTTGGTTTAAAAAATGGGAAAATTTGGGGAAATTTGAGAAAAATTTGGGATTTTTGAGAGGCTGGAACGGCTGCAGCTCTGGGGACACAAAATGGGGGAAAAATCAGAAAATTTGGGGACACTCCCAGCCCCGCCCAGTCCTGTTTTCCCCTCTAAAATCCCCATTTTTAACCCCAAAATCCCCGGATTTTCCCGCCCAGTCCCTCCCAGTCCCTCCCAGTACAAACCAGTATAACCCAGTCCCATTTCCCCCTATAAAATCCCCATTTTTAACCCGAAAATCCCCAATTTTTGACCTAAAACCACCAAATTTTCATTTCCCAGTCCCTCCCAGTCCCTCCCAGTATAACCCAGTCCCATTTTCCCCTCTGAAATCCCCATTTTTAACCCTTCAATCCCCGGATGTTTTGCCCCCAGTCCCTCCCAGTTCCTCCCAGTACAAACCAGTATAACCCAGTCCTGTTTTCACCCCTTCAATCCCCATTTTTAACCCCAAAATCCCCGGATTTTTTCCCTTTGGTCCCTCCCAGTTTTTCCCAGTCCCTCCCAGTACAACCCAGTCCCGTTTTCCCCTCTGAACCCCCGATTTGTAACCCTTCAATCTCCATTATTAACCCTTCAATCCCCATTTTTTAACCCTTAAATACCCGGATTTTTCCCCCAGTCCCTCCCAGTTTGTCCCAGTTTGTCCCAGTTCATCCCAGTTTGTCCCAGTTTGTCCCAGTTCATCCCAGTTTGTCCCAGTTCATCCCAGTTCATCCCAGTTTGTCCCAGTTCATCCCAGTTCATCCCAGTTTGTCCCAGTTTGTCCCAGTCCGTCCCAGTTTGTCCCAGTTTGTCCCAGTCCCTCCCAGTCCCTCCCAGTCCGTCCCAGTCCCTCCCAGTCCGTCCCAGTTCATCCCAGTTTGTCCCAGTTCATCCCAGTTTGTCCCAGTTTGTCCCAGTTTGTCCCAGTTTGTCCCAGTTTGTCCCAGTCCCTCCCAGTCCATCCCAGTCCATCCCAGTTTGTCCCAGTCCATCCCAGTCCCTCCCAGTCCCTCCCAGTCCCCGCGCCTGCGCTCTGGAGCCGCGGGGGGCGGGGCCTCGCCAGGGCCACGCCCATCTGGGGGAGGGGCACCAAACGGGGCTGAAATGGCACCGAATGGCACCGAAGTGGCACCGAAGTGGCCAAAAGTGGCACTGAACGGGCGTCAAGTGGCACCGGGTGGCACCAAATGGCACCAGAGTGGCACCGAGTGGCACCAAAGTGACAAAAAGTGGCATTGAAGTGGCACCGAAGTGGCACCAGGGGCACCAAAGGGACGCCAGATGGCAGCCAGGTGGCACCAGGCGGCACCGAGTGGCACAAAGTGGCACTAAAGGGACATCGGGCGGCACCAAATGGCACCAGAGTGACAAAAATGGCACCAAATGGCGCCAGGTGGCACTAAAGGGCATTAGAGTGGCACTAGAGTGGCATCAAATGGCACCAAAGGGTCACCAAGGGGTGCCAGGTAGCACCAAAGTGGCACCAAAGTGGCACCAGGTGGCACCAAATGGCACCAAAGTGGCAAAAATGGCACCAGGTGGCACCAGGTGGCACTAAGGTGGCACCAAATGGACATCAAGTGCCGCCAGGTGGCACCAAATGGCACCAGAGTGGCACCGAGTGGTGCCAGGTGTCACCTAAGTGGCACCAAAGTGGCACCAGGCGGCATCAGAGTGGCATAAAGTGGCACCAAATGGCACCGAGTGGCATCAGAGTGGCACCACGTGGCACTGAGGTGACATCAAATGGCACCAAATGTCACCCAGGTGGCACCAAAGCGGCACCAGGTGGCACTGAATGGCACCAGAGTGGCATAAAAGTGACAAAAATGGCACCGAGTGGCACCAGAGTGGCACTAATTGGCATTAAATAGGCAAAGAGTGGCACCAAAGTGGCACCAAGGGGGAGCCAGGGGGTGCCAGGGGTGCCAGGTGTCCCTACGTGGCACCAGAGTGGCACCGAGTGGCACCAAATGGCACCACAGTGGCACTAAAGGGACATCAAGTGGCACCAAAGTGGCACGAGGTGGTGCCAGGCGGCATTAAATGGCATTAGAGTGGCACTAAAGTGACAAAAAGTGGCACCAAGTGCCACTGAATGGCACCAAAGTGACAGAAATGGCACCAAAGTGACACCAAATGGCACCAGGTGGTGCCCAGGGGGTGCCAGGTGGGACCAAAGTGGCACTAAAGTGACAAAAATGGCACCAAATGGCACCAAAGTGGCACCAGGTGTCCCTACATGGCACTAGAGTGGCACTGAGTGGCACCAAAGTGACACCAAGTGGCACTAAATGGCACCAGGTGGCACTAAAGGGACATCAAGTGGCACCAAAGTGGCACTAAATGACACTGGAATGGCACTAAGTGGCATCAAGTGGCACCAGGTGGCACTAAATGGCACCAAAGTGACACCAAAGTGGCACCACAGCGGCACCAAAGTGACAAAAAGTGGCACTAAATGGCACCAAAGTGGCGCCGGGGGTGCCAGGTGGCACCAAAGTGACAAAGTTGGCACCAAAGGGACAAAAAAGGGACAAAGCAGCGGCACCGAGCGTGCCAAGGTCCCCAGTGCCCGCAGTGCCCCCAGCTGGCATCGGGGACACTGGGACACCTGGGGGTGACACCCTGGGGACATTTGGGGACATTGGGGCCATTCTGGGACATTTGGGGACATTTGGGGACATTTGGGGCCATTGGGGACATTGGGGACATTGGGGACATTGGGGACATTGGGGACATTTGGGGCCATTTTGGGGACATTTGGGGCCATTGGGGCCATTGGGGACATTGGGGACATTGGGGACATTGGGGACATTTGGGGCCATTGGGGCCATTGGGGACATTGGGGACATTGGGGACATTGGGGACATTGGGGCCATTGGGGCCATTGGGGCCATTGGGGCCATTTTGGGGACATTGGGGACATTGGGGCCATTGGGGACATTGGGGACATTGGGGACATTGGGGCCATTTTGGGGACATTGGGGCCATTGGGGACATTTGGGGACATTGGGGCCATTTTGGGGACATTGGGGACATTGGGGCCATTGGGGACATTGGGGACATTGGGGACGCTTTGTGGGCTTTGGGGCCATTTTGGGGTCACATTCAGGACAATTGTGGGGACACGGGAGCAAACTTTGGGGCGTTTGGGGTAAAACCGGAGGGACTTGGGGACATTTCGGGGACATTTCGGGGACATTTGGGGTCAATTTTGGGGAAATTTGAGGAAAATTTGGGGACAATTTTGGGGACAATTTGGGGAAATTTGGGGGATTTGGGGACAATCCGGGGACATTTGGGGACAATTTTGGGACCCTTTGGTGTAAAACTTGGGGGAAATTTGGGGGTTTGGGGACATTTGGGGACAATTTTGGGGTCCGAGTTTTGGGGACATTTTTGGGACATTTCGGGAACAATTCCGGGAACAAAACGAGGAAATTTTGGGGCCCTTTGGGGACAATTTGGGGACGTTTTAGGGACAATTTGGGGACAATTTGGGGACATTTTCAGGATATTTGGGGACATTTTGGGGACAATTTTGGAGTTGAATTTTTGGCAGATTTGGGGACAATTTTGGGGACAATTCTTGGTTATTTGGGGGAAAATTTGGGGACAGTTTGGGGTCAACTTTCAGAATATTTGGGGACATTTGGGGACAATTTTGGGACATTTTGGGATCAATTGTGGGGACAAATTTGGGGCATTTTGGGGAACATTTGGGGCCAATTCTGGGACTGTTGGGGTCAATTTGGGGCATTTTTGGGGCAAATTTGGGACATTTGGGGACATTTTTGGGACACTTGGGGACATTTGGGGTCAATTTTGGGGTAAAATTGAGGGGAAAATTGGGACATTTTGGGGACAATTCTGGGGGAAATTGGGGCAAAGTTGGGGCAAAATTTGGGGACAAATTGGGGAAATTTTAGGGGCAATTTTGGGACATTTCGGGGACAATTTGGGGACAATTCTGGGGAAATTTTGGGACTTTTGGGGTCGGATAGGGGAGAAAATTTGGGGCAAGTTTGGAATTTTTAGGGTCAATTATGGGGGAAATTGGGGACATTTTGGGGACATTTTGTGGACAATTTTGGGGTCAATTTGGGACCATTTTGGGGCATTTTAGGGTCAATTTTGGGGAAAATCGGAGACATTTTTGAGATATTTTGGGTGAATTTTAAGTGAATTTTGGGTGAATTTTGGGTGAGTTTTAGGTGAATTTTGGGTGAATTTTAAGGGAATTTTGGGTGAATTTCGGGTGAGTTTTGGGTGAATTTTGAGTGAATTTTGGGGTGAATTTGGGGTGAATTTGGGATATTTTTTGGGGTGAATTTTGGGGTTTTTGGGTCTCTCCCGGGGGCAGCGCCGGGAGCTGAATTTGGGGGGAATTTTGAGGGAAATTTCGTCCTTTTAAGGTCAAATTTTGGGTGGAATTGGGGTTTTTTGGAGGTAAATTTTGGGGCAAATTTGGGTTTTTTGGGTGAATTTTGGGGTGAATTTGGGACATTTTGGGGTGAATTTTGGGGTTTAATTTTCAGATATTTGGGGTAAGTTTTGGTGTAAATTTGGGGATTTTGGGGGGAATTTGGGGTGAATTTTTGGTTTTTTGGGGTAATTTTTGGGGCGAAATTTGGGATTTTTTGGGGTGAAATTTGGGGTGAATTTGGGATATTTGGAGATAATTTTGGGGTGGGTTTTGGGGTGAAATTCGGATTTTTTGGGGGTAATTTTGGGGTGAAGTTCAGGGTAAAGTTGGGATATTTTGGGGTGAATTTGGGGTATTTGGAGATAATTTGGGGGTAAATTTTGGGGTGAAATTGGGATTTTTTGGGGCGGATTCTGAGGTAAATTGAGATATTTTGGAGGTCATTTTACAGAAAATTTTGGGGTGAATTTGGAATTTTTTGGGGATTTTTGGGGGTAAATTTGGGATATTTTGGGGAAAATTTTGGGGTGAATTTGGGATATTTTGGAGATAATTTTGGGGTGAATTTTAGGGTGAAATTCAGATTTTTTTGGGGGTAATTTTGGGGTGAACTTCAGGGTAAATTTGAGATATTTTGGGGTAAATTTTGGGGTTTAATTTTCAGATGTTTTGGGGTGAATTTTGCTGTAAATTTGGGGATTTGGGGGTGAATTTTGGCGTGAATTCTGTGGTGAATTTTGGAATTTTTGGGGTAATTTTGGGGTGAATTTGAGACATTTTGGGGTAATTTGGGGGTTTTGGGGGGTGAATTTTGGGGTAAATTTTGGGGTAAGTTTTGGGGATTTTGGGGTGAATTTTGGGGGAAAATTTTGGGATTTTTTGGGGTGGATTCTGAGGAAAATTTGAGATATTTTGGGGGGAATTTTACAGAAAATTTTGGGGTGAATTTGGGATTTTTGGGGTGAATTTTGGGGGTAAATTTTGGGGCGATTTTTGGATATTCTGGGGTAAATTTGGGATTTTTTGAGGTAAATTTTGGGGTGAATTTTGGGGTTTTTGGAGTGAATTTGGGATTTTGGGGTGAATTTTGTGAATAATTTTGGGATTTTTTGGGGATATTTTGGGATGAATTTGGGGGTGAATTTTTGGGGTGAATTTTGGGGTGAATTTTTGGGATTTTTAGGGTGGATTTTGGGGTAAAGTTGGGCCATTTTTGGGTTGGATTTTGGGGTGAATTTGGGACTTTTTGGGACATTTTGGGGTAAATTTTGGGGTGAAATTCGGATCAGGGAGCTGGAATGGGGCAAAAACCGGGGAAATTGGGAAAAATGGGGAAAAATTTGGAAAATTTTGAATGAAAATTGAGGAAAAATTGAGAATTTGGGGCAAATTTGGAAGAATTTGGGAAATTTTGGGAGAATTTGGGAAAAAATTGGGAGAATTTGGGGAAATTGGGGGAATTTTGGGAATTGTTTGGAATTTTGGGGGACAATTGGGAAAATGGAAAAATTTTGGGAGAATTTTGGGGGAAAATAGAAAAATTTTGGGGAGAAATTTTGGGGAGAAATTTGGGGAAATTTGGGGGGATAAAATTGGGGATTTTTGGGAGAAATGAGGAGAGAAATGGGGAAATTCTGGGGAAAAATCGGGGGAAATTTGGGGTGAAATTGGGGAGAAAATTGGGGATTTTGGGGAAAATTGGACCCAGGAATTTTGGAGAAAAATTGGGAGAAATTTGGGGGAATTTTGGGAAGAAAAGAGGAAAGTTGGGGAAATTTGAAAAAAATTGGGAAAATTGTGAAATTTGGGGAAATTCAGGGGAAATTTTGGGGCAGTTCGGGGGGAATGGAGGAAAACTGGGAAATTGGGGGGAAATTTGGGAAGAAAATGGGAAAAATTGTGGGAAATTTGGATGAAATTTGGGGGAATTTTGGGCAAAAAATTGGGGAAAAAATGGGGACTTTTGGGGAGATTTTGGGAATTTTTTGGAATTTCGGGGGACAATTGGGAAAATGGAAAACTTTTGGAGGGAAAAAGAAAAATTTGAGGGAAAATTGGGGGAGAAAATGGGGAAATTTGGGGGGAAGTTGGGGAAAATTTGGAGAATTTGGGAAAATTGGGGGAATTTTTGGCAAAAAATAGGGGAAAATTTGGGGATTTTTGGGAAGATTTTGGGAATTGTTTGGAATTTTGGGAGACAATCGGGAAAATGGAAAAATTTTGGGAGAATGGGGGAAATGGAAAAATTTGAGGGAAAATTTGGGGAGGAAATGGGGAAATTTAGGGGGAATAAAATTGGGGATTTTTAGGGAGAAAATTTTGGGGAGAAATTGGGGGAGAAATGGGGAAATTTTGGACAAAAATCGGGAATTTTTTTTTTAATTTTTATTTAATTTTAACCCTTTAAATTCCTAAATTTATCCCTTAAAATTCCAAATTTTCCTATTCCAAATTTTCTTCACTTTTCCCTAAAAATTCTGAATTTTTACCCCACGAAAATCCAAAATTTTGCCCCAAAATCCCAATTTTAACCCTTAAACTCCCCAAAATTCTCAATTTTCCCCAAATTTTTGAGATTTTGCCCCAGATTTCTCCCCCAGGTCCTGCGGGAGGTGCTGGACCCGAGCCTGCCACTCCCCCCGGCTCCGGTGAGGAAATTTTGGAGAAAAAATTTAAAATTTTAGGGAAAAATTTCAAAATTTTGGGCCAAATTTGGGGATTTTTGAGGAATATCTAAAATGTTTTTGAAATTTTTAGGTAATTTTAGGAAAAAATGTGATTTTTTGGTAATATTTATGAAATTTGGGAAATTATTGTAACATTTTTGAAAATTTGAAGAGGAAATGGGAAATGTAAGGGATTTTTGGGAAAATTTGGGAAAATTTATGGAAATTGTGGAATTTTGGGGGTGAATTTGGGGAATTTTCAGAAATTTTTTTGGGATTTTAAAGAATATTTGGGGATTAAAAATAGTGGGAATTTTTGGAAAAATGTAAGAATTTTTAGGAGGAAAATTTGAAAGTTTTGGAGATTGTTCTTGAAATTTCTGAGAAAAGTTGGGAAAAATTTTGGTGCTTTGGTTTGCTTAAATTTTTGTGGTAAAATTTTGAGAATTTTTTGAAAATTGGGAAATCCTGGAAAAAAGTTTTAACTATTTTTTCTATTTTTGATGTGTTTTAAAAATTTATTTTAACATTTTTTGGGATTTTTAGAACAATTTTGGGGATATTTTGGTAATCTGAAATTTTTAATTTTTATTTTGTGTGAAATTTTTTTGGGAATTTTTAAGAAAATGTAGAAAATTTTGGACAAATTTATGACTTTTTTAAAAAAAAGTTCAGTTTTATTGAAAACATTTGGAATTTTGGGGAAATTTTTTAGAAAAAATTGGAGATTTGTGGGAATTTGAGCAAAAAGTTGGAATTATGGAGGTAATGTTTGGGAAAATTTGGGAGATTTTGGAATTATTTGAGGAAATTGGAAAATTTTAGGGAAAAATGTGGGAATTTGGGTTAAAATTTGGGGATTTTTATTGAAATTTTGTGAATTTTTGTCGCTGAGTTTTCCCCTCCCCCCCTCAGGCATTTCCCTGGAGCCGCTGGAGGAGGAGCCGAGGTGGGGGCGTGGCCTAACCCAGGAATGGGCGTGGCCAAACCCAGAAGTGCCTGAAAATCACCCAAAAAATATCAAATTCAAGCAGGAAGTGGAATTGGGAGCGAGAATTGTGGAAAATTTCAAAAAATCGCAGAAAATTTGGGAATATTTGGTCGATTTTTGATTGAATTTTAAAGAAAATGTGAAAAAATTCGGGTACAAAATGGCGGCCGGAAGCTGCCACAGAAACTGGAAGTGGGCGGGGCCTAACCAGGAAGCAATTAAAAATAATTTTGAAATTGAGGATTTAAAAGAAATTTACATTAGAGGCTGGATTGGGTTGAAAAGTGGAGGAAAATTCTGGAAAATGACCAAAGTTGTGATAATTTTGGGAGAATTTCAGCAATTTTTGTTGAAAACCTTAAGAAAATTCGAAAAATTTCTGGACAAAATGGCGGCCACAGGAACCCGATTTGGGCGGGGCCTAAGCAGGAAGTGACCAAAGATAATTTAAATGTTTTCAGTGTTGGATTGGAAATCGGATTAGAGACAAGATTGGCATTAAAAGTAGAAGAAAATTCCAGAAAATGCAAAATTTTTGGAGAAATTTTGGCTTTTTTGGGACAAATTTAAAATAAGTAAAAAACATCTAAGACAAAATGGCGGCCACTGGAACCGGAAGTGGGTGTTGCCTAACAAGATGGGACCAGAATTGGAATTAGAGGGAAAATTAGGATTAAAGTGGAAGAAAATTCCAGAAAATTCAAAAATCTGAGAAAATCTTGAAATTTTTGAGACAAATTTTTCAAAGAAAGGAAAAAAAATCTGATCCAAAATGGCGGCCGGAATTGGGTGGGGGCAAAACCGGAAGTGGGCTATAAAACATGGGGGAAAATATTTTAAACTAAGAAAAAATTATTGGAAATAATGTTGAAAGTGGGCGGAGCTAAACCCGGAAGTGACGTCATTTAAAGGGACAGTAGAGTGATGTAAATGGACGCTATGGTTTTAAGAAGGGGGCGTGGTTTGTGGGGGAAGGGGCGTGGCCTAACGTTGTGACTCCTCCCACAGCATCCCCCCACTTCCGGCTCCGCCCCCCGAGCTTCACCCGGAGCTTCCGGAGGCTCCGCCCATCGACCTCGGGAGGTGGGGCCGGAACCTTCTGGAATTTTGGGGAATTTTTGGGAAATTTTTTGTATTTTGGGAAATTTTAGGTGATTTTAAAATTTTTTAAAGGATTTGGGGTGAAATTTAGAAATTTTGGGCAATTTTGGGGGATTTTTTTTTTTTTTTTTTGAGATTTTCCTGCAGGCCAGAGCGGGAAAATTTTGTGGAATTTTTCACAAAAATTTGTGAAAATTTTTGATTTTTTTTTTTTTACTTTTAAGGGAAAATTTTGAAGGGAATTTTTTTATCGTTAAAGGGAAAATTTTGAAGATTTCAGCGGAAATTTTGGGGACTTTTTAGAAGATTTTTGGGCTCTTTTTGAAAATATTGGGCATTTCTTTCCAATTTTTGTAAAAAAAATGTTTTAATTTTTTCGGGGAAATTTCTGGGGCTTTTTTGAATTTAGGGGTAATTTTTGGGAATTATAGGAATTGTAGTGGAATTTTTTGAAAGCTTTTCAAGTTTTCTGCAAGCTTTATGAATTTTTGACATATTTGAGAAAAAATTTTGAATTTTTTGGTTCTTGTGAGTTTCTTTTAGAATTATCTTTTTAATTTTTAAGTGTTTTTGAAGTTTTTATTGTATTTTCCAGAATTTTCAAAGTATTTTAAAATCTTAAATGAAATCTTTGTGCATTTTTAGATTATTTGGGGATTTTGGGGGGATTTATTTTTACAAAATTTTCAGGATATTTTTTAGATTTTTAGGAAAGTTTACAAAATATGGGAATTTTTGGAGGATTTTTTTTTTTAATTTGTAAAATTTTGAGTCATTTTAAAAGCATTTCGTTATTTTTTAAATATCTATGTTTTAAATATTTACCAGGAATTTTTTATTTGGAATTTTTTCCAGGATTGTTTAAAATAAAATTTTCACTTTTTTTTTTAAATTTTCCTGGCTTTTTTAATGATTATTTTTTGTAATTTTCTGATTAATTATTTTAATTCATTCCTTTCTTATTTAAGTAATTCCTTTCTTATTCCCCTCCTCCTTCGAGGCTGATCCTGGACCATGCCCAAGCCCCGGAGGGGGCGGAGCTTGGCGCCATCTTGGGCCCGGATTGGCCACGCCCACGAGTGGCTCAGGCCTTTGCTCTCTGCCTGGGTGAGCTTTGGCCACGCCCCTTCTCCCTTAGCCACGCCCATTTCAAGCCCCTCCCCTTAAACTTTTCCCTTTTTTGGCCACTCCCTTTAAGCCCCGCCCTCTATTAGCCGGACCCTTAAGCCCCGCCCTAAATTCTGTATAATTTAGTCCCCACCCACTTTTAACTGATTTCCCTTAAGCCCCGCCCACTTCTTCTTAAACCTTTTTGGCCCCACCCACTTAAGGCCCCACCCACCCAAGCCCCGCCCATTTTCTCATTTCCATTTTAGCCCTTCCCTCTTCCAACCCTTCCCACTTTAGCCCCACCCTCTTTTCTCTAAGCCACGCCCACTTTGGGGACTGCCCCCGAAATTCAACTTTCTTAAAGCTCCACCCACTCGAGTCCCGCCCATTTTTCATTCTTATTTTAGCCCCACCCACTTTCATTCCTTCCCCTTTAAAGCCCCACCCTCTTTAGGTTAAGCCACGCCCACTCCCTTGAAACCACGCCCACTTTAATCCCCTATTTTTTACTCTATTGCAATTTAAGCCCCACCCACTGTAAGCCCCTCCCACTTTAATCCCCGCCCCAAATTCCTCCGAGTCGAAGCCCCACCTACGTTTAACCCATTCCCTTGAAGCCCCGCCCACTTTATTTTCCATTCAAGCCACACCCACTTTAAGCCCCACCCACTTTTGCAATGCCATTTGAGCCCCACCCACATCAAGCCACACCCATTTAAGCCCCACCCACTTTAAGGCACACCCACTTAATTCCATATTTTTAAAGCTCCACCCACTCAAGCCCCGCCCATTTCCTTATTCCCATTTTAGCCCAACCCCCTTTAAACCACGCCCAATTCTTTTTAAACCACGCCCACTGAAACCCATCTCCTTCATCCTTTCCCATTAAAGCCCCTCCCCTTTAAGCCCCACCCACTTTAAACCTGTCCCAACTTAAGCCCCACCCACTTTATTTGGCATGAATGAAGCCCCACCAACTTTAAGCCCCTCCCACTTTCTTCCCTTTAAGCTCCTCCCACTTAAGCTCCACCCACCCAAGCCCCACCCATTTCCCCTTCTCCTTCCAGCCCTTCTCCTCTAAGCTCCACCCTCCTAACCCTTAGCCACGCCCACTTTGACCACGCCCATTTTTCCCCTGCCCTTTGTTCCTTTTAAACTCAGCCACTTTAAGCCCCGCCCACTTAATTTAATTCCTTTTAAGCCCCACCCCCTTTAATCCCCGCCCATTTCCCATTTTTATGTTTGCCCCGCCCACTTTCAATCTTTCCCCTTAAAGCCTCATCCTCTTTAAGCCACGCCCACTCTTCCTAAACCACGCCCACTTTTAATCCCTCTCCATCCATAATTTTTATCCCCACCCACTTTAAGCCCCACCCACTATTTCAATACCATTTAAGCTCCACCCACTTTAAGCCCCGCCCACTTTATTCCATCTAAATAAGCCCCACCCACCCAAGCCCCGCCCATTGCCCCATTCTTACTTTAGCCCCGCCCACTTTCAACCTTCCCCTTTAAGCCCCTCCCACTTTAAGCCCCGCCCCAAATTGCTTCTAATTTAAGCCCTGCCCATTTTCAAACCAATCTCATTAAGCCCCGCCCACTTTATCCCCACCCACTTACTCCTTTCTCACTTAAGCCCCGCCCCTCAACCTGCACCCCCCAAGCCCCGCCCCCTTTGCCCGTATTTGGCTCAAGCCCCGCCCCCGCAGAGCTCTGCGCCTCCCATTGGCTGAAGCTGGAGCAGCCCCGCCCCTACGGCCCCGTCCGGATCAGGCTCCGCCCACGGCGCCAAAAAGCCACGCCCACTTTACCATATATGGACTTGTCTCGTTTTCTTGGGAAGTTTTGGGACTTTTTAAGGGAATTTTTTGGAATTTGGGGCAATTTGGGAAATTTTGGGCGGAAATTTGAGAATTTTGTGGAAATTTTTGAGAATTTTAGGGGACTTTACAGAATTGTTTGCAAAATTTGCTGGTTTTTCTGGGAAGTTTTGGTACAAATCTCTGAATTTTGAAGAAGTTTGGGTTTTTCTTGCCATTTCTGGGAGTTTTGAGGAAATTTTTGGAAATTTAAAAAAACTTCTGGGTGAAATCCAAAAAATTCTGGGGATTTTTTTGGAAATTTTTGAAAAAGACTTCAAATTTTGGAGAAAAACTTGGGAATTTTCATGAAATTTGGGATTTTTAAGACATTATAAAAAAAAAAAAATTTGCATTTTTTCCGGAATCTTCCTCTTTTAGCATTTAGGGATATTTTGGCTGGAAAATTGGGCATTCTGGGGAATTTTAAAAGAAATTTAGGGTGGTTTTAAGAAATTTTTCATGATTTTTTCAAAATGTGGAATTCTTTCGATATTTCTGGGCAAATTTTTAGTAGAACTTTGGTATTTTTGGAATTTTTGGGTAATTTTGGGGAGTTCTGAGGAAATTTAAAGAAATTTTGATGCAAAATCTTAAATTTTCAGGAATTTTGGAGAATTTTAGGTAAAATTGCAGTTTTTGAGATTATTTGGGTGAAATTTTGAGGCATTTTTTGAGAATTTTTTGGGATATGGAGAATTTGGGGTGAAAACTGTGGTTTTCAGCAAGTTTTGGGACATTTTTGGGTGAAAATTTTCAAATTTTGAGTGAAATTTTAAAATTTATTGGGATATTTTATTAAATTTTTGGCAAAAATTTTCAATTTTTGGGGGGAATTTGGGGAAAAATTTTCACCAACTTTGGGTGGAATTTGAAGTAAAATTCTTTCAGTTTTTACATTAAATATGTTATAATTTTATGCAAATTTTACGCAAATTTTGGGTAATTTTAATTTAATTTCACACATAAATTTTTTTTGCATTTTTGGGTGACTTTATGGAATTTTTCACAGAAATTCTGTTAAGTTTAAGAAAATCTTGAGAAATTCATTAAAATTTGAAGAAATTTTTAAAAATTTTGTGGAAGTTTTAAAATTTTTAAGCCCCACATCCCAAGAAGAAACCACGCCCATTTTTTGTCATCCTCCGTTTTTATTGGCCGCCGATGATGTCATCCAACATCCGGCACAAGATGGCGGCGTGGGCGGGGTCCAGCGAGGCCACGCCCACCCGGAAGCGCTCAGGGTCGGCCCCGCCCACCTGGCGGAGCAGCACGAGCAGCGATTGGCTGAGATCTGAGGGGGCGGAGCCAAAGGGCATGAGGGGAACCGGAAGCGACAAAAATGAGAAAAAAATGAGGAAAAAAGACCAAAAAACCCCCAAATTTTTCCCAAAAATTCCCCAACTTTTCCATCAAAAAACCCAAATTCCTCTTCAAATTCCCAAGAATTGCCTGAAGTCCGAAATTCCCGCAAAATTCTCTCTGCAATTCCCCCAAATTTCCCAGAATTTTTTCCAAATTCCCATTTTTTCCCGCCAAATCCTCCTTGAATTTCCGTAGAATTCTCATTTTATGCCTGAAATTTCCACCCAAAAATTTGCCAAAAAATCCCTAAAATTCCCCCAAACCTTCCCCAATTTCTCTCAAAATCCCCCCAAAACCTGAAATTCTCCCAAACCCATTTCAAATTCCCCCAACACTCCCAATTTTCCCTCAAAATCCGCCCAAAATCCGCCAAAAATCCCCAAAAATTTCCCCAAACTTTGGATTTTTTCCCCAAAATTCCCCTTTCAATCGCAAAAATTTCCCTTAAAATCATCAGATTTTCTCCCAGAATTTCCCAAATTTCTTCCAAAATTCCCCCAAATTCCCAAATTTCCCCAAAATTCCGGAATTTTCCGACCTTTCTGGAGCCGTCCCAGGGCCAGGGCGGGGCCGACGGCGCCGACGAGCTCGGGAAGGTGGGGGAGGAGCTGGGGGCGAAATTTGGGTTAAAAATCACAAAATTTGGGAAAATTTCTGAAAAGTTTTCCCTCCATATTTTTCTGTTTTATTCTGAATTTTTAATGATTTTTTCCTGATTTTTCTTGAATTTTTTTCTTTTTTTTTCCTCTTTTTTTTCCCCAAATTTTTCCCAGATTTTTCCTAAATTTTAAAATTTTTTTTCCAAATTTTCCCTCCAATTTTTCCCCAAATTTTCCATTTTTCCCCCAAATTTTTTCCCCCAAATTTTCTCCGGTTTTCCCACATTTTCCCAATTTATTCCTGCATTTTTCCAAGTTTTCCCACAAATTTTCCCTTTTTTCTCTATTTTTTACCCCAAATTTTCCGAAGAATTTTCTCTTTTTTCCTCCATTTTTTCTCCAATTTTTCCAAATGTTTTCTTGACTTTTTCCCAATTTCTTCCACATTTTCCTCCCTTTTTTTCCAGATTTTCCCCCAAACGTTCCTTAACTTTCCCTCAATTTTCACCCAAAATTTTTCTGGTTTATTCTGAATTTTTTATTGATTTTTTCCTGATTTTTTCTTGAATTTTTCCCTCTTTTTTCCCCAATTTTTTCCCAGATTTTTCCTAAATTTTTAAACTTTTTTTTCAAAATTTTCTCTCTAATTTTCCCCCAAATTTTCCATTTTCCCCCCAAATTTTTTCCCCAGAATTTTCTTCGGTTTTCTCACATTTTCCCAATTTATTCCTGAATTTTTCCTGCATTTTTCCCACAATTTTTTACCCCAAATTTTCCCAATAATTTTCTCTTTTTTCCTCCACTTTTACTCAAATTTTTTCAATTTCTTCCTGAATTTTCCCCCATTTTTCTTCCCATTTTCTCCTGTTTTGCCCCAAATTTTCCCAAATTTTTTATTTTCAATTTTTGCAATTTTTCCTTTAAATTTCCAAATACTTTTCCAATTTTTTTCACAATTTTTGTCCAATTTTCCCTCTTTTGCTCTCACATTCACCCCAATTGTCCCCAAAATTTTCCCAATTTTTTATCCAAAATTTCTCATTTTGCCCGCCTAATTTCTGCCCTCCAAAATTTTTTTCTATTTTCATTTTTCAATTTTTCCCCTGAATTTTCTCCATTTTTTCCCCAAATTTTCACCCATTTATTCCGAATTATTTCTTCAATTTTCCCTCGAATTTATCAGAATTTTTTCCCTCAAATTTTAATTAATTTTCCCTTAAGTTTTCCAATTTTTCTCCTATTTTTTCCCCCAAATATCTCTCAATTTTCACCAGATTTTTATTAAATTTTACGTGATTTTCTCCTAAATTTTTTCTGATTTTTTCACAAATTTTCTCCAATTTTTCTCTTTTTTTTCCCCACATATATCTCAATATTCCCCAGATTTTTATTGAGTTTCTTCTTTATTTTTTCCTGAATCTTTCCAATTTTTTCCACAAATTTTCTCCAATTTTTCTCCTATTTTTACCCCAAATATCTCTCAATTTTCCCTGGATTTTTATTGAATTTTTTCTGATTTTTTTCCTGAATTTTTTCTTTTTTTTTTAACAAATTTTCTCCAATTTTTCGCCTATGTTTTTCCCAAATATAGCTCAATTTTTCCCCGGATTTTTATTGAATTTTTCCTGATTTTTCCAAATTTTTTCCGATTTTTTTCCGCAAATTTTCTCCAATTTTTCTCCTATTTTTTCCCCAAATATCTCTCAATTTTCCCCAGATTTTTATTAAATTTTACTTGAGTTTTTCCTGAATTTTTTCCTGAGTTTTTTTCCGATTTTTTCCCACAACTTGTCTCCAATTTTTCTGCAGTTTTCCCCCTTTTCCTCTCCCATTTTCCCCCAATTTTGGATGAATTTTTGTTGATTTCGGAGCTGATTTTTGGGGTGAATTTTGCTGCTTTTGGGTCTCACCCTCTCGGCCCCCAATCCCAGCAGGAACCGCAGCACCGGCGCCTCCTCCTCCAGATCCGCCGTGACCGGGAGGGAGCCCAGAACCAGGGGCAGGGCCTGAAACCAGTATGGACCAGTATGGACCAGTATAAACCAGTACGGACCAGTATGGACCAGTACGGACCAGTATGGACCAGTAAAAGCAGAAAAAAACCCCCAAAAATCCCATTTTTTTCCCCATTTTTTGCCCATTTTCCCCCATTTTAAAGCCCCAAATCCACTCCCAGTTCATCCCAATCCCAGTATGGACCAGTACAGACCAGTACAAACCAGTATGGACCAGTATAACCCAGTATAAACCAGTACAGACCAGTACAAACCAGTACAAACCAGGACAAACCAGTACAAACCAGTACAAACCAGTATGGACCAGTAAAAGCAGAAAAAACCCCGAAAAAATCCAATTTTTGGCCCATTTTTTACCATTTTAAAGCCCCAAATCCACTCCCAGTTCATCCCAATCCCAGTATAAACCAGTATGGACCAGTCTCCTCCCAGTAACCCCAAACCCCCTCCCAGTCCGTCCCAGTACAAACCAGTAACCCCAAACCCAATCCCAGTTCAAACCAGTATGGCCCAGTTTGATCCCAGTCCTTCCCAGTTCAATCCCAGTACAAACCAGTAACCCCAAACCCCAAACCAGTACAAACCAGTAACCCCAAACCCCAAACCAGTACAAACCAGTAACCCCAAACCAGTACAAACCAGTACAAACCAGTACAAACCAGTAACCCCAAACCAGTACAAACCAGTACAAACCAGTACAAACCAGTACACACCAGTACAAACCAGTACAAACTAGTACAAACCAGTAACCCCAGAGCCCCTCCCAGTTTGTTCCCAGTTCCGTCCCAGTCCAAACCAGTAACGCTTACCCGTTGCCATGGCAACCCCGACTGCCTCACCAGCGTCGCCACCGCGTTGTCCCGGACCCGTCCCGGCCCCTCCCCCCCCGCGGGGCGGAGGGCGTGGCTACAGAGCTCCTCCCCGGCCACGCCCCCTGAGCGCCCAATTAAGGAAAAGGGGGAGAAAAAAAAGGGGGTGGGGTTTGGAAAAAAGGCGGAGGAGCTTGTATGGAAATTAGAGTGGGAGATGGATTTATATGGGAATGGGGGCGTGGCATGGCCTTATATGGGAATGGGGGTGGGGTTACAGGGCTTTGTATGGGGATGGGGGCGTGGCTTGAAAAGATGGGCGGGGTTTAAGGAGAGTGGGAGGGGTTTGAAGCCATTAAAGGGAATGTGGGCGGGGTTTAAAGCATTTAATGGGACTGTGGGCGGAGTTTAGAGAGATTTAGTAATCTGTGGGTGGGGTTTTGTGTGGTGGGAGGGGCTTGAAGCCTTTTATGGGTATGTGGGCGGGGCTTAATTGTGGTGGGAGGGGTTTAAGGGCTTTAAAGGGAACGTGGGCAGGGTTTCAAGCCATTTAAAGGAATGTGGACGGGGTCTTAAGGTGGTGGGAGGAGCCTGAAGCCTTTTAAGGGAATGTGGACAGAGTTTAAAGGTGGTGGGAGGAGCTTAAAGTGTTTGAAGGAAATGTGGGCGGGGTTTAAAGCCATTTAAAGAAATGTGGGCGGGGCTTAAAAGTGGTGCGAGGGGTTTAAAGCATTATAAGGGATTGTGGGCGGGGTTTAAAAGTGGTGGGAGGAGCATAAACCATTTAAAGAAAATGTGGGAGGGGTTTAACGCCTATAAAAGCAATGTGGGCGGGGCTTATGGTTGCTAGGAAGAGCTTAAAGCATTTTAAGGAAATGTGGGCGGGGTTTAAAGCTTTTTATGGTGTTGAGGGCGTGGTCTGAGTGAAATGGGCAGGGTTTAAGGGCAGTGGGAGGAAACTAAGGATGATGGGAAAGGCTTAACTCCTTTTATGGAAATGTGGGAGGAGTTAAAGGGTGGTGGGTGGGGTTTAATAGGGGTGGGAGGGGCTTAGGTAATTTCATGGAAATATGGGAGGGTTTAAGGCTGGTGGGTGGAGTTTAGGGCTGGCGGGCGTGGCTTATCCTCAAATCTCTCCCGCTTCACTCTGATTGGTGGATACTCATGGTGGGCGTGTCCCATGGCCTCCCCGATCCGACCAATGGCGTAGAAGGTGTTGGCTCTGACTTCATCGTCCTGATCCCCGACAGCCAATCGGAAAGCGGGACCCAAATCCGGCAAAAAGGGCGTGGCCTCAGGGCCCAGCGCGTGGCCCAGCTGGCCAATCACGGCGGCCGCCCAGGACCGCGCACTTGGGTGGGCGGGGTCAGCCAGGGCGGCCAATACGGGGGGGAGGATGCGGCGGAAGAGGCGGGGCGGGAAGGCCACGCCCCCTGTGGTGCGGGCCACGCCCTCGCGGGCCATGGCCGCTCCCACTTCCAGCAGCCAATCGGAGGCCGTCTCGCGGAGCTCGGAGCGCTGGGAGGTCAGAGAGGGGGGAGGAAACTGGTTTGTACTGGTTTGTACTGGTTTGTTCTGGGAGGGGATTTGGGGTTACTGGTTTGTACTGGGAGGGGTTTGTGGTTGCTGGTTTGTACTGGTTTGTACTGGTTTGGGGTTTGGGGTTACTGGTGTGCACTGGGAATGAACTGGGAGGGAGTTTGTGGGTACTGGGAGGGAGGTAAAGGGTTAAAAGTTGGAGGAAATGGGAAAAAATGGGCAAAAATGGGGAAAGGTTGGGATTTTTCTATACTGGTTTGTACTGGTTTGGGGTCAGGGGTCACCAGTTTGTACTGGGAATGAACGGGGAGGGAACTGGGAGGGGATTAAAGGGTTAAAAATGGAGGCAATGGGGACAAAATGGGATTTTTTTTTGATACTGGTTTGTACTGGTTTGGGCTCTGGGGTCACTGGTTTGTACTGGGAATGGACTGGGAGCCCCTCCCCCACCTCCTCCTCATCGTCGTCCTCCCGGGATCTCAGGCAGGCGATCTGAAAAGGGGGAGGGGCTTCATTAGGCCACGCCTGCCCCATTAAACCCCCGCCCACAACTCCTCTAGTCCCCGCCCCATTGGTTAAAACCCTTTAGGCCACACCCCAATACATTTTAATCCCCTACCACCGTTTAAGCCACGCTCACAATCCTTAACACCACGCCCATGACATTAAGCAATCCTTCAGCCACGCCCACAACCAGTTAAGCCCCTCCCATTTCTTAAGCCACACCCACATTTCACTATAACTCAAATATACCACACCCACATTATTTAAGCCACGCCCACATTTTTGTATCAACCCGTTTGGGCCACGCCCACATTTCCATATTAGCCCATTTTGGCCAAGCCCATATTCACGTGCCAGCTAAGGCCACACCCACATTACTAAGCCACACCCACAATTCATTATTACCCACTTTGACCACGCCCACATTACTTAAGCCACGCCCACACCTCCATATCAACCAATCAATCAGTTCAGGCCACAACCACATGATTAAGTCACACCCCCTTTTCCATAATAACCCACTTAGACCACACCCACAGTTTGATATCGACCCAATTTATGCCACATCTCCATTATTAAGCCACACCCAAATTTCTGTATTAACCCATTTAGGCCACGCCCCCATTATCTGAACCATGCCCACATTTCCATAGCAACCCATTTAGGCCACGCCCACATTTCAGCACCAACCCTTTAAAAACACGCCCACATCGTTAAAGCCACACCCACATTTCTACTATAAACCCATTTAGGCCACACCCATATCATTTAAGCCACGCCCACATTTCTACTACAAACACTTTTAGGCCACACCCATATCATTTAAGCCACGCCCACATACGCATCCCAACCCAATTTAGGCCACGCCCACGTTTCCATATCAACCCATATTAGGCCACCCCCATTTATTAAAGCCCCACCCACCTTCCCTTTATTAACCCATTTAGGCCACGCCCATATAAAAAGCCACACCCACATCTCCACTGTTTAACTCTTTAGGTCATGCCCACAATATCTAAGCCACACCTACATTCCAATTTCAAAACCATTTAGACCACGCCCACATTATTAGACCACGCCCAGATCTCCATATTAACCCACTTAGGCCACGCCCACATTTCCATTTTAACAGTGTTAGGCCACGCCCACTTCATTCATGCCATGCCCACATTTCCAGATCAACCCAATTTAGGCCACGCCCACATAATAAACCCACACCCACATCTCCATATTACCCTTTTAGGCCATGCCCACATCGCTTAAGTCACGCCCACATTTCCATTTAAGACCACTTAGGCCACGCCCATACCATTTAAACCACGCCCACACTTCCGCATTAACCCATTTAGGCCACGCCCACATTTCAATGTTACCAAAATTTAGACCACGCCTACATGACAAAGCCATGCCCACATTCCCTGTACTGGCCCTTTTAGACCACGCCCACATAATTTAAGCCATGCCCCCTTCTCAATCCACCCCACTGTTCAATCAAGCCCCGCCCACTTTAGCGACGCCACGCCCACAGCACTTTAATTAAATCCCCCTAAAGCCCCGCCCATCTCATTTAAGCCCCTCCGATTTTACCCATGAATATTCAAGCCCCACCCCCCCTCCTTACCTCCCCGGTGATGACGTCACACAGCGCTCGTCCAATGGGCTCCAGCCACTCCTTGTGGGCGTGGTCTGGCGGCTGCAGGATCCGGCCGACCCCGCCCACGGCCGCCAGGGCCCCGCCCACTTCCGGGTCCTTCCTGACCCCACCCAGGAGGGCCCAGAAGGCCTCGTGCTGGGAGGGGGAGGGGCCTGAAACCAGTATGGACCAGTATGGACCAGTATGGACCAGTATGGACCAGTATGGACCAGTACGGACCCATTTAATACCCTCCCAGTAGAAACCAGTAACCCGAAACCCCTCCCAGTACAAACCAGTAACCCCAGAGCCCCTCCCAGTCCAAACCAGTCCAAACCAGTACAAACCAGTTTGGGCGTCCCTCCCGCAGCAGCAGAGGCTCCCCAGGGCCTCGTAGGCGACGCCTCGGACCTGGGACTGGGGAAAATGGGTGGAAACTGGGAGGAAACTGGGAGTTACTGGTTTGTACTGGTTTGGGGTCTGGGGTTACTGGTTTCTACTCGGAGGGGTTTTTGGGGGGTTACTGGTTTCTACTGGGAGGGGTTTTAGGGGGGTTACTGGTTTGTACTGGGAGGGGTTTTTGGGGGGTTACTGGTTTGTACTGGTTTGTACTGGTTCGGGCTCACCTGGGTCAGGTCCAAGATGGCGTTCAGCGAGGGCTCCAGGTAGGGCAGGAAAGCGGAGCTGGAAACCAGTACGGACCAGTACGGACCAGTATGGACCAGTACGGACCAGTATGGACCAGTATGGACCAGTATAAACCAGTATAACCCAGTATATCCCAGTATAAACCAGTATATCCCAGTATAAACCAGTATAAACCAGTATGGACCAGTATAACCCAGTATAACCCAGTATATCCCAGTATATCCCAGTATAACCCAGTACATCCCAGAATATCCCAGTATAAACCAGTACATCCCAGTATATCCCCGTATAAACCAGTATATCCCAGTATAACCCAGTACATCCCAGTATATCCCAGTATAACCCAGTACATCCCAGTCCATCCCAGTCCATCCCAGTATATCCCAGTATATCCCAGTACATCCCAGTCCATCCCAGTATAAACCAGTATATCCCAGTACATCCCAGTCCATCCCAGTATAAACCAGTACATCCCAGTTACCCGCAGTTCTCCGCCAGATCCCCCAGCGCCCCCAGCACCGCCTCGGCCAATCCAGCGAAAGCTCCGCCCACTTCCGCCCTGTGAGGGGAAAGGGGGCGTGGCATGACCATAAATGGGCATAGTCTGATTCCCCCCAAGCCACGCCCACCCCGCCCGGGCCACGCCCACTCAGGCTCCCGCCCACTCTGTGGTTGCGTCATCCTCCATAGGCTCCTCCCCCTCCAGGTCGTCATGGAGACCGAGCAGCCAATCAGGAGCGTCCGAGGGCGGCTGGGGGGAAACAGAGACCAGAGTAAACCAATATAAACCAGTATGGACCAGTATAAACCAGTATGAACCAGTATAAAACAGTCTGGAGCACCCCCAGCCCCCTCCCAGTACAAACCAGTAACCCCAGACCCAAAACCAGTACAAACCAGTACAAACCAGTATAGAAAAATCCCCATTTTCCCCCCATTTTCCCCCATTTTTAACCCTTTAATCCCCTCCCAGTTCATCCAGTTCATTCCCAGTCCAAACCAGTAACCCCAGACCCCGTCCCAGTACAAACCAGTAAAAACCAGTACAAACCAGTACAAGCCAGTATAAAAAACCCCCATTTCCCCCATTTTTCCCCATTTTTAACCCTTTAACTCCTTCCCAGTACCGCCAAACCCCCTCCCAGTTCATTCCCAGTCCAAACCAGTAACCCCAAACCCCATCCCAGGACAAACCAGTACAAACCAGTATAGAAAAATCCCCAATTTCCCCTGTTTTTTCCCCCATTTTTTCCCCTTTTTTCCCCGTTCTTAACCCTTTAATCCCCTCCCAGTTCATTCCCAGTCCATCCCACTGCATTCCCAGTACAAACCAGTAACCCCAAACCCCATCCCAGTCCAAACCAGTACAAACCAATACAAACCAGTATAGAAAAATCCCCATTTTTCCTGTTTTTTCCCATTTTTAACCCTTTACCTCCCCTCCCAGCACCCCCAAACCCCCTCCCAGTTCATTCCCAGTCCAAACCAGTAACCCCAAACCCAAAACCAGTATAAACCAGTACAAACCAGTATAAAAAATCCCCATTTTCCCCCATTTTCCCCCATTTTTTCCAATTTTTAACCCTTTAACTCCTTCCCAGTACCCCCAAACCCCAAACCAGTCCATTCCCAGTACAAACCAGTAACCCCAAACCCCATCCCAGTACAAACCAGTACAAACCAGTACAAACCAGTATAGAAAAATCCCCATTTTCCCCCCCATTTTCTCCCCCTTTTTCCCCCATTTTAACCCTTTAATCCCCTCCCAGTTCATTCCCAGTCCAAACCAGTAACCCCCGACCCCAAACCAGTACAAATCAGTACAAACCAGTATAGAAAAATCCCCAATTTCCCTCGTTTTTCCCCCATTTTTCCCCCTTTTTCCCCATTTTAACCCTTTAATCCCCTCCCAGTCCATTCCCAGTCCAAACCAGTAACCCCCGACCCCAAACCAGTATAAACCAGTATAAACCAGTCCAAACCAGTCCAAGCAGTGCACACTCCCCGCGGGCGGGCGCAGCGCCCCCTGCAGCACCGGGAGCAGCCGCGGCAGCAGCGGCGCCGTCCCCGCCCCCAACAGCTCCGAGACGGCCGCGAGCAGCGCCAGACTGGGACGGACTGGGTTATACTGGGATATACTGGGAATGGGGCTGGGGGGCACTGGGACGGACTGGGTTATACTGGGAGGGACTGGGACGGACTGGGTTATACTGGGAGGGACTGGGACGGACTGGGTTATACTGGGAGGGACTGGGAATGGGGCTGGGGAGCACTGGGAGGCACTGGGTTATACTGGGATATACTGGGAGGGACTGGGTTATACTGGGATATACTGGGAGGGACTGGGAGCAAACTGGGATAAACTGGGATGGACTGGGAATGGGGCTGGCAGGGACTGGGTTATACTGGGATATACTGGGATGTACTGGGAGTGGGGCTGGGGGGCACTGGGAGGGACTGGGAATGGGGCTGGGTTATACTGGGAGGGACTGGGAGCAAACTGGGATGAACTGGGAGGGGGTTTTGGGTTACTGGTTTGTACTGGGAATGGGACTGGGAGGGACTGGGAGGGACTGGGAACAAACTGGGAGGGACTGGGAGCAAACTGGGAATGGGACTGGGACAAACTGGGTTATACTGGGATGGACTGGGAGCAAACTGGGAATGGGGCTGGGAGGGACTGGGAGGGACTGGGTTATACTGGGAGGGACTGGGATCAAACTGGGATGAACTGGGAATGGGACTGGGTTATACTGGGACGGACAGGGAGCAAACTGTGAATGGGGCTGGGATGGACTGGGACAAACTGGGTTGTACTGGGATGTACTGGGATGGACTGCAATGGACTGGGAGCAAACTGGGATCAAACTGGGAGGGACTGGGTTATACTGGGAGGGACTGGGAGCAAACTGGGTGGGACTGGGATGGGCTGGGAGGAACTGAGAACGAACTGGGTTATACTGGGATGAAACTGGGAGGGACTGGGTTATACTGGGAGGGACTGGGTTATACTGGGATGAACTGGGAGGGGGTTTTGGGTTACTGGTTTATACTGGGAGGGACTGGGTTGTACTGGGAGGAGGATCTGGGGTTACTGGGATGAACTGGGATGGACTGGGATGGACTGGGATGGACTGGGATGGACTGGGAGTGACCAAAAGGCACAAAAAAGGGCGTGGCCAAATGTGTGGGGGCGTGGCTTGCATGGAGTGGGCGTGGCTTGCATGGAGTGGGTGGGGCTTGGATGAGCTGGGCATGTTGTAAGAGGAGTGGGCGGGGCTTGCATAAGGTCTGGGTGGCTTTTGTTCAAAGGGCTTTAATGAGATGGGCGGGGCAAAGTGTGTGTGGGCGTGGCTTGGGTGGTGTGGGCGTGGCTTGAGCGGAGTGGGCGGGGCCAATCGGGAGAATTTCACTTTTCCCTCTATTTTGCCCAATTTTTGGGGATTTTTTTCTCCCAATTTTTTGGTAAAATTTTGGGAATTTTCCAACATTTTAAAAATTTTGTGAATTCCACCAATTCCCCTTTAATTTTCCATGGAATTTTGGGGGTTTTTCCCCCCATTTTTTGCTCATTTCCCCCTTTCCCCCCCTATTTTTCATAACTTTTTAACCCCTTTTTCCCAGAAAAAAAGATTCGACGAATTTTTTTTTTTTTTTGAGGGGGGGGAATTTCAGGAAACTTGGGAATTTTTACAAAAAAAAATTTTCAGGGAATTTTAGTATTTTATTTCCTGCCGCTTTTAACCATTTTTTTGTCCTATTTCCCCCCATTTTTTCCCTTTTTTTTTGGCCGTTTTTGGGGCGATTTTTTGGTGGAAATTTCCGGAATTTTGGGGAATTTTGGGGAATTTTGGGGAATTTTTTGGGAATTTTGGGGAATTTTTGGGAATTTTGACTCACATGACCCTGGTGGCCTCGGGGTCGCCGCCGTTGGCCAATGGCAGCGCGAGCTCCAGCGCCTCCAGCAGCCCCTCCCCCACATGGGTGGGGCCAAGGGCAGCCAGAACCTCTGGAAACCAGTACAAACCAGTACAGACCAGTACAAACCAGTACAAACCAGTACAGACCAGTACAAACCAGTACAGACCAGTACAGACCAGCACAGACCAGTACAGACCAGTACAGACCAGTACAGACCAGTACAGACCAGTACAGACCAGTACAGACCAGTACAGACCAGTACAAACCAGTACAAACCAGTACAGACCAGTACAGACCAGTACAGACCAGTACAGACCAGTACAGACCAGTACAGACCAGTACAAACCAGTACAAACCAGTACAAACCAGTACGGACCAATACGTCCCCATTTTTTCCCCATTTTCCCCCTCCCAGTACAAACCAGTGACCCCCAGTTCCCTCCCAGTTCAAACCAGTCCAAACCAGTCACCCCAAATCCCCATTTCCCCCATTCCTCCCATTTTTAACCCTTTCTTCCCCATTTTTAACCCTTTTTTTGCCATTTTTTCACCATTTTCCCCATTTTTTCCCCATTTTTCCCCTCCCAGTCCCTCCCAGTATAACCCAGTCCAAACCAGTCCCCCCAATCCCCATTCCCCCCATTTTTAACCCTTTCCTCCCCATTTTTAACCACATTTCCCCCATTTTTAACCCTTTCCTCCCCATTTCCAACCCCATTTTCCCCATTTTTAACCCTTTTTTTGCCGTTTTTTCACCGATTTTCACCGTTTTTTCACCATTTTCCCCCGTTTGTGCCCATTTTTTGCCCTCCCAGTCCAAACCAGTTCAAACCAGTCCAAACCAGTGACCCCAATCCCCATTTCCCCCATTCCCCCCCATTTTTAACCCTTTCTTCCCCATTTTTAACCCTTTTTTTGCCATTTTTTCACCATTTTCCCCGTTTTTTCCCCATTTTTTCCCCATTTTTCCCCTCCCAGTCCCTCCCAGTATAACCCAGTCCAAACCAGTCCCCCCCAATCCGCATTTCCCCCATTTTTAACCCTTTCTTCCCCATTTCCAACCCCATTTCCCCCATTTTTAACCCTTTTTTCGGCCATTTTTCACCGTTTTTTCACCATTTTTCCCTCTCCCAGTACAAACCAGTGACCCCCAGTTCCCTCCCAGTTCAAACCAGTCCAAACCAGTCACCCCCAATCCCCATTTCCCCCATTCCCCCCATTTTTAACCCTTTCCTCCCCATTTCCAACCCCATTTTCCCCATTTTTAACCCTTTTTTTGCCATTTTTTCACCGTTTTTTCACCATTTTTCCCCGTTTTTCGCCCATTTTTTGCCCTCCCAGTTCCCTCCCAGTCCAAACCAGTTCAAACCAGTCACCCCCAATCCCCATTTCCCCCATTCCCCCCATTTTTAACCCTTTCCTCCCCGTTTCCAACCCCATTTTCCCCATTTTTAACCCTTTTTTCGCCGTTTTTTCCCCATTTTTGCCCTCCCGCCGCGCACCCAGCGCCCGCAGCCGCTGCTGCCCCCGGGCCGGGGCGGCGATGGGGGGGGAGGGGAGGGGGAGGGGAAAAATCCAAATTTTGGGTTCAAAGTTGGGGATTTTGGGAAAATCGGGGGTCTGAAGGGAAAACTTGGGGATTTGGGGGAGAAAATTGGGGATTTTTGGGGAAAATGGGGAATTTTGGGGTTAAAAATTGGGGATTTTGTGGGGAAATTCAGGATTTTGGGGGTTAATAATTGGGGATTTTGGGAGGAAATTGGGGATTTTGGGAGATAAATTCAGAATTTGGGGGGAAAATTGGAGATTTTGGGGGAAAGTTTGGGGATTTTTGGGGGGAAATTGGGAATTTTGGGGGTTAAAAATTGGGGATTTGGGGAAAAATCAGGGATCTGAAGGGAAAATTTGAGGATTTTGGGGTTAAATTTGGAGATTTGGGGGCGAAAATGGGGGATTTTGGGGGAAAATTGGGGACTTGGGGGAAAAATTGGAATTTTGGGGGTTAAAAATTGGAGATTTGGGGATTTTGGGGGGGAAATTGGGGATTTTGGGGGTTAAAAATCAGGAATTTTGAGGAAAATTCAGAATTTTGGGGGGAAAATTGAAGATTTTTGGGAAAAATTTGGGGGTTTTGGGGTTAAGAATTGGAGATTTTTGGAGAAAATTGGGAATTTTTGGGGGGAAATTGGGAATTTTGGGTAAATTGGGTTTTTTTGGGGGTAAAATTCAGAATTTTGGAGGAAAATTGGGGATTGTGGGGTTAAAAATTGGGATTTTGGGGGGAAAATTTGGGGATTTTTGGAGGGAAAATTCAGAATTTTGGGGAAAAATTGCAGATTTGGGGGGTTAAAAATTGGGGATTTTAGGGGGAAATTGGGGATTTTGGGCTTAAAAATTGGGAAGTTTGGGGGAAATTGGGGATTTTTGGGAAAAATGGGAATTTTGGTGGAAAATTGGGGATTTTTTGGGGAAAATTCAAAATTTTGGGGGTTAAAAGTTGGGGATTTTGGGGAAAATTGGGGATTTTTAGGTCAATTGGGAGTTTGGGGAAAAAATGGGGATTTGGGGGAAATTTGGGGATTATGGGGGAAAATTGCAGATTTTGGGGGAAAATTTGGGGATTTTGGGGTGAAAAATTGGAAATTTTGGGGGGGAAATTGGGGATTTTGGGGTTAAAAATTTGGGGATTTTTAGAGGGAAAATTCAGAATTTTGGGTTAAAAATTGGGGATTTTGGGGGAAATTTGGGGATTTTTGGGTTAAAAATTGGGGATTTTGGGGCATTTTAGGAGGGGAAAAATGTGGGGATTTTGGTGGGAAAAATGGGGAATTTGGGGGGATTTTTTGGGATTTTTTTGGT
Organism: Ammospiza nelsoni; assembly: GCF_027579445.1. Taxonomy (NCBI): domain Eukaryota; kingdom Metazoa; phylum Chordata; class Aves; order Passeriformes; family Passerellidae; genus Ammospiza; species Ammospiza nelsoni. The sequence continues at coordinate 215,735 of NC_080656.1, read as the reverse complement.
GAAATTTTTAGGGGGTTTTTAGGATTTTTTTGTGAAGTTTTTGGCAATTTTTTGGGATTTTGGGGCATTTTTTGTTTTTGTTTTGTTTTTTTTTTTTCAGAATTTTTGAGTGATTTTTTGGGGAATTTGGGGGGATTTTTTGGGAATTTTTGGGGGAATTTTTTTGAATTTTTTTGATTTTTGGGGGGGGAAATATTGGAAATTTTTGAGGAAAAATAGGGAATTTTCCAGCAAATTTTTGAGGATTTTTTGTGAATTTTTTAGGATTTTTTTGGGGGGGGGTTTGGGATTATTTGGGGGATTTTTTGTGGATTTTTTGGTGAACTTTTTGTGAATTTTTTGGGATTTTTTTTATTTTAGGGGATTTTTTTGTGGATTTTTTGGGGAAATTTTTGGGATTTTTTTGTAAATTTTCAGGGATTTTTTGGTGAATTTTTAAGGAATGTTTTAGGATTTTTGGGGAAATTTTTGGGAATTTTTGGGGAATTTTTGGGGGAATTTTTTGTGGATTTTGGGGATTTTTTTGGTGATTTTTGGGATTTTTTGGGGCATTTTTTGGCTGATTTTTGGGGACATTTTCAGGATAATTTTTGGGCATTTTCAGAGCAGTTTTGGGATATTTTTGGGGCATTTTTCGGGTATTTTTGGGATTTTTTCAGAATGCTTTGGGGATATTTTTTGGGTATTTTTGACACATTTTGGAGACTTTTTTTTGGCATTTTTGGGTTATTTTGGAGGTTGTTTCAGGTAATTTTCGGGACGTTTTTGGGACAATTTTCAGAGCATTTTGGGGATATATTTAGGAAATTTTCAGGGCATTTTTGGGATCCTTTTGGGAATTTTTGGGGTATTTTGGGGCTCATTTTTGAGGCAATTTTTGGGATATTCTTGGGGCATTTTCGGGCTGATTTTTGGGTTTTTTTGGGGTATTTTCTGGGACGTTTTTCGCCGATTTTTGGACATTTTTGGGACAAATATCAGGGCATTTTTGGGATATTTTGGGGACGCTTGCAGGAGAATTTTTGGGATATTTTTAGGAGAATTTTCAGGATATTTTTAGGACACTTTCAGGATATTTTTGGGACGCTTTGTGCTGATTTTTGGACATTTTTGGGGCAATTTTTGGGCTCTTTTTGGGACATTTTTGGGACAATTTTCAGGACGTTTTAAGGACATTTTCAGGACATTTTTGGGACAATTTTCAGGAAATTTTTGGGGCGTTTTTTGGAATATTTTGGGACAATTCAGGATATTTTTGGGGATATTTTTGGGGCCATTTCAGGGGTGTTTCTGTGATTTTTAGGGCATTTTTGGGGTATTTTTTGGGATATTTTCAGGTCATTTTTGGGACATTTTTCACTGATTTTTGGGCCAATTTTGGGGCTCTTTTTGGGACAATTTTCAGGGCATTTTTGAGATGTTTTTAGGAAACCTTTGGGGTATTTTGGGTCTCATTTTTGGGTTATTTTTAGGACATTTTCAGAGCCTTTTTGCAGACATTTTGGGGATATATTTGGGACATTTCTGGGACATTTTTGAGACATTTTTGGGACATTTTCAGGATATTTTTGGGACATTTTTGGGGAAATTTTTGGGATATTTTTAGGACATTTCCAGGGCGTTTTTGGAGTATTTTTTGGAATATTTTCAGGATATTTTCGAGACACATTTGGGGCAATTTCTGGGAAAATCTTCAGGATATTTTTAGGACATTTTCAGAGCATTTTTATGACAACTTTAGTGGATTTTTGGGCCAATTTTTGGGATATTTTTATGACAATTTTCAGGGCATTTTTAGGACATTTTCAGAGCATTCTTGGGGCAATTTTTGGGGTATTTTTAGGATATTTTTGGGGACATTTTCAAAGCATTTTTAGGATATTTTTGGGGCCCTTTGGGGACATTTTGGGGTATTTTGGGGATATTTTTGGGGCAGTTTTGGAGGTATTTTTGGGGATTTTTTGGGATATTTTTGGTGAAATTTTCAGGATATTTTGGGGACATTTTTAGGACAATTTTTGGGATATTTTTAGGGCACTTTCAGGATATTTTTGGGCTATTTTTGGGCTATTTCTGGGATAATTTTATGAGGTTTTCAGGATATTTTTGGGGTATTTTTGGAACATTTTTGGGACATTTGTGGGACAATTTTTGGGATCCTTTTGAGGCATTTTCGGCGATATTTTTGGGATTTTTTGGGGTATTTGTGCAGCATTTTTGGGGCATTTTTGGGACAATTTTGAGGGCAATTTTAGGGCATTTTCAGAGCATTTCTGGGATTTTTTTTTAGGAAATTTTTGGGGCAAATTTTGGGGATTTTTTGGGGCATTTTTGGGGCATTTTTTCGGTATTTTTGGGGCATTCTTGGGGGCATTTTCAGGACATTTTCAGGACATTTTTGGGGCATTTTCGGGGCATTTTTGGGGCCATTTTTGGGCCATTTTTGGGGCAATTTTTGGGACAATTTCAGGACTTTTTGGGGATTTTTGGGGCACTTCGGGGTCCCTTTGCTCACCCAGGGCGTGCAGGGCGCTCAGCGCCAGCTCCCGACCCCGCGGCTCCTCCGGGGCCTCCAGAGCCGCCAAAATCCTGGGGAGCACCTGGGACAGCCACGGCTGCGCCCCCTCACCTGGCAATTAACATTCATTAGCATTAATTAATTGTAAATCATGAAAATTCAGCAAAAATTGGGCAAAAATTGGGCAAAAAATTGGGAAAAAATTGACAAAAATGAACAGAAATTCACCAAAATGAAACCCTGGGGCAGCCAGGGCTGCAGCCCCTCACCCGCTTAATTAAAATAATTAGCGTTAATTAATAATAACCCACGAAAATTGGGCAAAAATTGGCAAAAAAATTGGAAAAAAATTGGCAAAAATGAACAGAAATTAACCCAAAGTGAAATCTGGATAGCCAAGGCTGCACCCCCTCACCTGGTTAATTACCATTAATTAACATTAATTAATAATTAGTCATGAAAATTACCAACAAATTGGGGAAAAAATGGCAAAAAATTGGGGGAAATCAGCATAAAATTAGCATAAATTAACCCAAAACGAAACCCTGGGGCAGCCAGGGCTGCACCCCCTCCCCTGATTAATTAAAGTAATTAGCGCTAATTAATAATAATTCACAAAAATTTGGAAAAGTCGGGGAAAAATTGGGAGGAAATTGGGCAAAAATTGGAAACAAATTCACAGAAATCAACTCAAAATTCAGAGAAATGAACCCAAAATGGAACCCTTGGTGGGTAATTAGTACACATTAACGCTAATTAATATTAATGAAGACTAAATTAATTAAAATTAGCAAGGAAACAGCAAAAAATTGGCAAAAAAAAGGACAAAAATGAGCAGAAATTAACAGAAATGAACCCAAAATGAAGCCCCTGGCAGCACCTGAGGGGTAATTAACACAAATTAACGCTAATTAATAACGATCCATATGAAGTTATTCAAATTAGGAAAATTTTCCCCAATTTTCTCAATTTTTCTCCAAATTTGCTTCAATTTCCCGATTTTTATCCCAATTTTCACCCAAATTTTCCCAATTTTCCACATTGGGCCCCAATTTCCTTCAAATATTTCCCGAATTCCCGAATTTTTCCCATTTTCCCTCAAAATTTCCCCATTTTTATCCCAATTTTCCCCAAATTTCCCACAAATTTTTTCCAATTTCCACCCAAATTTCCCCATTTTCACCCGATTTTTCCTGATTTTCACCCAAATTTCCCCCTTTTTATCCCAATTTTCACCCAATTTTCCCCATTTTTATCCCAACTTTCTCCAAATTTTCCCCAAACATTTAAAGTTTTTCTCCCTAATTTTCCCTATTTTGCCCAATTTCACCCCAATTTTCCCAACTTTTGCCCAACTTTTGCCCAAATTTCCCCATTTTTATCCCAATTTTCCCGATTTTCCCCAATTTCCCCATTTTTATCCCAATTTTTCCCAATTCTCACCCAAATTTCCCCATTTTTTATCCCAATTTTCCCAATTTTCACTCAACTTTCCCGATCTGTATCCCAACTTTTCCTGATTTTCATCCAATTTTCCCATTTTTATCCCGAATTTCCCCAATTTTCACCCAATTTTTCCAATTTTTATCCCAATTTTCCCCAAATTTTCCCCAATTTCCCCATTTTTATCCCAACTTTTCCTGATTTTCACCCAAATTTTCCCATTTTTTATCTTGAATTTTGCCAATTTTCACTCAACTTTCCCGATCTGTATCCCAACTTTTCCTGACTTTCATCCAAATTTCCCCATTTTTATGCTGAATTTTCCCGATTTTTATCCCAATTTTTTCCAATTTTCTCCCAAATTTCCCCATTTTTATCCCATTTTTATCCCAATTTTTCCCGATTTTCACCCAATTTTTCCCATTTTCCCATGGATTTCCCCGATCTTCCCCGGAATTTCCGCCTTTCCTCACCGAGCGCCTCCAGCAGGAACCGGGATTGGGGTCGGGGTTTGGGGAATCGGGGGAGCCCCAAAACGGCCCCAGAGCCGCGGGCAGGGCCCGGGCGGCCACCGGGGACAGCTCGGGCTGGGAACCGGCACAGAAACCAGCACGGACCAGTACGGACCAGTATGGACCAGTACAAACCAGTACAGACCAGTACGGACCAGTACAGACCAGTACAAACCAGCACGGACCAGTACGGACCAGTATGGACCAGTACAGACCAGTACAGACCAGTATGGACCAGTACAGACCAGTACAAACCAGCACGGACCAGTACGGACCAGTATGGACCAGTACAAACCAGTACAGACCAGTACAGACCAGTACGGACCAGTACAAACCAGCACGGACCAGTACGGACCAGTACAGACCAGTACAGACCAGTACAGACCAGTACAAACCAGTACAGACCAGTACGGACCAGTACAGACCAGTACAGACCAGTACAAACCAGTACGGACCAGTACAGACCAGTATGGACCAGTACGGACCAGTACGGACCAGTACTGACCAGTACGGACCAGTACGGACCAGTACAAACCAGTACGGACCAGTACAGACCAGCACAAACCAGCACAGACCAGTACAAACCAGTTAGCCGGAAATTCACCACAAAATTCACCCCAAAAATCCCAAAAATTCATCCAAAAAAACCCCCAAAATTTGCACCGAAAATCTCCCAAAAATCACCTCAAAAACCCCAAAATGTCACCCCCAAAACTCCAAAATGCCCCAAATTCCTCCCAAAAATCCCCCAAAATTCACCCCAAAAATTCCCCAAAATATCCCAAAAATTGCCCAAAATTCCCCCCAAAATTCCCCAATATATCCCAGAAACCTGAGCCCGAATTCCCCCTAAAATTCCCCAAAAATTGCCCCAAAATTCCCCCCAAAATCCTGAAAATTCACCAAAAAACCCCTCAGAAACTGGAGTCAAAAATCCCTCAAAATTCACCCAAAACCCCCAAAATTCAGCCAAGAAAAATCTCTAAAAAACCCCCCCCAAACCTCCCCAAATTCACTCCAAATTCGCCCAAAAAATCCCCCGAGAAATCCCAGAAAATTCACCCCAAAACCGCCAAAATTCACCAAAAAAATCTCCAGAATTGGAATAAAAAATCTCTCAAGAAACACCGAAAAATCCCCCAAAAACTCAGCCAAAAATCCCAGAAAAATTGACCCCAAAAATCCCCAAAATTCACCCCAAAATTTCATCCCAAACTTCCCAATAGTTGCGCCCAAAAATTCCAAAATTCACCCAAAAATCCCCCAAATTCAGCCCAAAAATTCCCCCCAAAAATCCCAGAAAATTCAGCCAAAAAAATCCCCCAAAATTGCCCAAAAATTCACCAAGAAATGCCCAAAAATTCGCCCCAAAATATCCCAGAAACGCCCCAAAAATTCACCCAAAATCCCCCAAAATTCACCCCAAATTCACTCCCCAAATCCCCCCAAATTCCCCAATTTCGCCCAAAATTCCCCCCAAAATCCCCCCAGATTCACCCCAAAAATCCCCCAAATTCACCCCAAAATAACCCAAATTTCAGCCCAAGAAATTCCAAACGTTACAGCCCAAAACCTCCCAGAAATCCTCCAAAATTTACCCCCAAAATTCCCCAAAACATCCCAAAAATTGCCCAAAATTCTGCAACATATCCCAGAAACCTGAGCCCAAATTCCCCCCAAAATTGCCAAAAAAATCCCAAATTTTGCCCAAAATTCACCCCAAAATATCCCAGAAACTCCCCAAAAATTCACCCAAAAATCCCCCAAATTCACCCAATATTAAAAAAAAATTTCCACAAAATTCACCCTAAAAATCCCCAAACTTGCCCCAAATTAAAAAAAAAAATTAAAAAATAATTCCACAAAATTCAGCCCAAAAATCCCCAAAATTCACCCCAAAATCTCCCAAATTCACCCCAAAAATTCCCCCAAAAAATCTCCAAAATATCCCAGAAATCTGAGCCCAAAATTCATCCCAGAAATCCCCAAAATTTGCCCAAAATTTGCCCAAAATTCAGCCAAAAATTCAACAAAAATTCAACAATAATTCCACAGAATTCACCTTAAAATCCCCCAAAATTCACCCAAAATTCCCCAAAAACTGTCACAAAAATTCACCCAAAATCATCAAAATTGGAGTCCAAAACCTCCCGAAAATCCCCCAAAATCCCCCCCAAAAATTCCAATTCAGCCAAAAATAATTTCAAAAATCAGTCCCGAAAAATCCCCAAAATTGGAGCCCAAAAATCCCCAAAATTGCCCCAAAATCCTGGGACACCTCGGGCTGTCCCAGTACAAACCAGTACAAACCAGTACAAACTAGTTTGGGAGAAATTCACCCAAAATTCCTCCCAAAAATCCCCAAATTTGCCCCAAAATTCACCCCAAAATATCCCTGAAATTCACCCCAAAATTAAACAAAAATTCCACAAAATTCACCCTAAAATTTGACCAAAATTCATCAAAAAAAAATCCCCAAAATTCACCCCAAAAATTACTCCCAAAATTTGCCCAAAAATTTGCCCCAAAATTCGCCCAAAAACATTTTGAAAAATTCCACAAAATTCACCCTAAAAAATCACCCCAAAATTCACCCCAAAATTCCCCAAAATACCCCAGAAATCTGAGCCCAAAATCGCCCCCAAAATCCCCCCAAAATCGCCCAAAAATTCACTCCAAAAATCCCCAACATTTGCCGGAAATTCAGCTGAAAATTCAGCCCAAACAGCCCCAAAATTCATCCCAAAAACGGCCCCAAATTCAGCCAAAATTTCCCCAAAAAAGCACCAAAAATTCACCAAAAAACGCCCAAAAATTCACCCCAAAATGCCCAAAATTCCCCCAAAAATCCCAAAATCCTCAAACCCCAAACCACTACAAACCAGTACAAACCAGTAACCCCAAACCCCAAACCAGTACAAACCAGTTTGATCCCAGTTCATCCCAGTTCCCTCCCAATCCAAACCAGTGTCCCCGAATCCCCTCCCAGTCCCTCCCAGTTTGATCCCAGTCTCTCCCAGTCCATCCCAGTATAAACCAGTATGGCCCAGTCTCCTCCCCGTAACCCCAAACCCCCTCCCAGTCCGTCCCAGTTTGATTCCAGTTCGCCCCAGTACAAACCAGTACAAAGCAGCGACCCCAAAGCCACTCCCAGCCCCTCCCAGCCCCTCCCAGTACAAACCAGTACAAACCAGTACAAACCAGTACAAACCAGTACAAACCAGCGACCCCCGATCCCCCTCCAGTGACCCCCCAGTCCCTCCCAGTATGGCCCAATCCCCTCCCAGTACAAACCAGTATAAATCAGTAACAGATTAACCCATTCCCATTCGACCCCAGTCCCTCCCAGTCCAAACCAGTAACCCCTGAACTCCCTCCCAGTACAAACCAGTCCGTCCCAGTAATCCCGGATCCCCTCCCAGTTTGATCCCAGTACAAACCAGTACAAACCAGTAACCCCCAAACCTCTCCCAATCCCCTCCCAGTTTGATCCCAGTCCCTCCCAGTACAAACCAGTAACCCCAAACCCCAAACCAGTACAAAACAGTAACCCCAAACCAGTACAAACCAGTTTGATCCCAGTTCATCCCAGTTCCCTCCCAGTACAAACCAGTGACCCCAAACCAGTCCAAACCAGTCCAAACCAGTACCTGCAGCTCCTCCCGGAGCTCCCTCACGGCCGCGGCTGCCGCTCCCCTCACGGCGCCCTCGGGGTCTCCCAGCCCGGCCCGCAGGGCCCCCAGCACCACGCCCAGGTACCTGCGGGCCACACCCACAGACGCTCAGACCATGCCCACCCCGATTAAGCCATGCCCACCCCACCTAAAATGGCGCCCGAGGTAGTTTAGGCCACACCCACTTTTTCTTTAGACCACGCCCACCTCGCTTCACCCTTTAAGCCTCATTAAAAGGTTTAAGCCCCGCCCACAAGCCAATTAAAGGGTCTAAGCCCCGCCCACATCATTAATTCACACCCACAAGCCCATAAAAGGCCTGACGCTCCACCCACCAGCCTAAACCACACCCACAGCTCCTTTTAAAGTCACAAGTCCCGCGCACAATTCTATAAATGTCTTTAAGCCCCACCCTCAGGCTCTTAAGCCCCGCCCACATACCCATAAAAGGCTTAAACCCCCGCCCTTTTCCTTTAAACCCCGCCCACAACCTTTAAACTCCACCCACATTCCCATATAAGGCTTCAAACCCCTCCCATTTCCTTTAAACCCCACTCACAACCTTTTAACTCCACCCACAGCCTTTAAACTCCACCCACATTCCCATAAAAGGCTTTAAACCCCGCCCACAACTGCATAAAAGGCTTTTAACCCCACCCCCAGCATTTAAACCCCACCCACATTTTCATAAATGCCTTTAAACCCCACCCACAACCTTTAAACCCCACCCACAAGCCCATAAAAGGCTTCAAACCCCACCCACAACTATCAAACCCCTCCCATTTTCCCACAAAAGGATTTTAACTCCACCCACACCCCATAATAGGCTTTAAACCCCGCCCACATTCCCACAAACAGCTTTAAACCCCGCCCCCTTTACCATAAATAGGCTTTAAACCCCGCCCATTTAACCTTATATGGTCTAACTCCCGCCCCTTTCCTGTGAAGCCACGCCTATTTTTGCCCATATAAGGCGTAAGCCCCGCCCCTTCCCGCGAAGCCACGCCCCTTTTTGCCCATATAAGGCGCTCACCACCGGCGCAGGGCGGAGCCGCAGCCCCGCGCAAGCGCAGCCAGCGCCAGCAGCGCCCCCTTGCGGCCGCCGGCGCAGCCCGGCCCCTCCAGCAGCGGCAACTTCCGGGTTCGGCCCGACCCCAAAAACGGCGAAATTTCACCCAAAAAACGAGAGGGGTGAGGGGGAAAAGGGTGGGGGAGAGGGCGGGAAGGAGAAAAACGGGGAAAAATTGGGGAAAAACGGCGAAAATCAGCAGAAAATCGGCACGAAAACGACACAAACGTACAAAAAAAACGGCCAAAAATGACCCAAAATTGGCAAAAAAATGACCCAAAATCAGCACTGGGAGAGGCAGAAACTGGTAAATGTTTGGGTTTGACCAAAGAAAAGCCCAAAATTTGAAGATTTTCCCTCAGAAAAGGCCAAAATTCCGATTTTTTCCCCTCAGAATGTTCCCGGGTTTCCTGAGGGGAAGGTCCTGGAAGGGCGCTAAAAAAAGCGTGAGAAAATGAAATAAAATTTAAAGAAAATGGAATTAAAATCTATAATTTTGTTCAGTTAGGAAATCCTCCGGGATTTCAGCCAAAATTTCTGATTTTTATTCACCAGGAAGGCAAAATTCTGACATTTTACCCCAAAATTTGATCCAGCAGCCATAAAATGCTTCAAAGGTCCTGAAAGGGCCGGGAAAAAAACCCAAAATTCCTCAAAAAAATCTTTAAAAATTTAATAAAAAATCCTCAAAGTTTAAAACTTCCTTAATATATTTGACATTTAATTGAAAATTCCCAAATTTTACCAAAATTGTTCAAATTTACTTTCAATTTTCCCTCAGGATCTCCCAAATTTCAGCTTAGAAAGGTCTTGAAAGATCAGGAAAAAAATCCCCAAAATCTTTAAAAAAACCTCAAAAAATTCCCAGAAAAATTCGAAAAATTCACTAAAAATTCCCCAAAACTTTCATAAAATAATAAATTTACCAAAATTCCCAAATTTTAACCAAAATTCTCAAAATTTCCCCTCAGGATCTTTGAAAATAATCCAAAAAATGGTTCTGAAAGGTCAGAAAAAACCCCCAAAATTCCTCAAAAAAAATTCCAAAAATTTAATTAAAAATCCCCAAAATTTAAAATTTCTTTAACATTTTGCTGAAAATTCCCAAATTTTACCAAAATATCCCAAATTTATCACAATATTTCCCTCAGGATTTCTCAAAATTCTTCCTAAAATGGTCCTGAAAAATCAGAAAAAAACCCCCAAAAATCTTAAAAAAAACTCAAAAAAATCCCAGAAAAATTCTAAAAATTCACTAAAAATTCCCCAAAACTTCCCTAAAATCCCAAATTTACCCAAATTCCCAAATTTTCACCAAAATTTTACAAACACACCTGCAAGGACACAAAGCAGAAAAGCGTGCTGAGATACTGTAAGTTTTCTGTGCTGTCTAGGTGGCCTGGAAAGGCCCAGGGATGGCCTTGAAGAGCCCGGCTCTTCAAGGGACGAGGAGAGACTTCTGATCTTGTCTCGGTCTCGGTGTTTATTAATTGTTTATCTAAAAGATTTTCTTTCAGCCCGACAGAGGTCTGCACAGCAAGCCAGCCATGGGCACACTGCGAGCCCCCGGGGCGGTCACTTATCTTTATAGCCGAAGTTACGTGTACAATATTTATCATTTTTCCCCAATACCTTCTACCCTTATTAACCGGTGCACTTCTAGTAATAACCAATCCCAAAGTGCCACCATCACCACAGAAGATGGAGGCCAAGAAGAAGAAGAAGAAGGACAGGACACGCCCCAATTCCTCCATCTTACTTCTTTAGACCCCCCTGTACCAAAATCCTAAACCCTGTGTTTCACACTCTAATTAACTTATCCCTTCACCATTCACCCAGTGAATTCCTCCCAGTCCTCATACAGGTGTCGTCTCCTGTGTAGGATCAAAGTCCAGCCACCAGACACTTCTGGCAACATTCCAGGACTCCCGAGCCCCCCAAGGGTGGTCTTGGCCTCTCTGCACCTCCATCCTGAGGTGCTGAGATCCCACAAGATACTGTGAAAACACAGCCTCCCTACTGTGACAAGTGTGCCACACCGATACCTTGAGCTTGCACCCACCTGGCATGGGCATGCTCGGCCAGGATAGATCGCAAGTGGAGCACCTAAAATTAAAAAAAAAAAACAAGAGGAGATGCTTAGAGCTGAACCAGAAACTGAGACCTCAACAATAAAACTGCTCCTGTGCACTACTCAATGCTCACCTTGCCCGCTGGCCTTGACTGCTGCTCTCTGCCTGGACTTTCTAAAAGGAGTGCCAAAGAACACTGCTGTGACAGCCATCATTTCTGCTTCCTCTACCGAGGAAAACAGTGACTGACCTGCTTGGGACAATCCCGTCACCCGGGATGAGGGCTCTGCCCAGTTTTTATCCTTCTGCATCTGAAAGAAAGTTAGGACAAAAGTCAAAGGGCTGCAGAATAGCTTAACAGCTCCACAAATCTTGTGTCCATCAACAAATCCCATAGAGAGTCTAAATACAGCCCACATTACAAATTCCAAGTCCCCAGGACTGCTCCTATTGCACCAGGTTGTGCAGCAGGGCAGAGCAGCTCCGGCACAAATGTGTGCTGACACCCGTGACACAGGACAGGATGTGACAGACAACGGGGACACAACAGGAACAGAAACCTCTAGGCAAGGAAAATGGCTGCAAGGACTGAGAGAATGCAAAAGAAGATGACCGAGCTGAGACCGATGGTGAGCCAATGAGGCTCAGAGAACCCTGGAGAAAGAAGATGCTAACCGAATGATTTTGTCCAAGGACTGCAAAGATGGATGCCCAGGAATCCTATGGTCAGAATCCTCTACCCAACCTCATATTATTACAAGTCCTAATCCACCATAATGGATCCAGGTGGGGCATAGCTGCCCATACAGCTCAGAACAAGACCTGACAAGACACCTGACTGGATGCTTCCAAAGAGAGAGCTTTTGACTGGGGAGCTCAGACAGGTATCAGAATGATAACTATGGCCTGGGTGTCAGGCCAGGGAAGGCAGAAATCACAGATGCTAAGAATGATGCCAAGGTTTCTGACAGGCCCCTCAAAGGGCTAAGGTAAAAGACAGGAGATACACAAACAACACATAATGCACAACAGACAAGTGACACGAGACATACCGGGACTGCTCTGCCCCGCTGCCCACCTCAGCACTGTGATCAAAAGTGAGACTTTGCTTTTATGGGGCCTAAGGGGCCACGGCTTGGCTACCCTCATCTCCAGAGCCAACTCAAACCCCTCGCCCAGGGAGTCCTGACCCAGCACCCTGCTTTCATCCCCTCTGTGGGTCATAGCTCTCTACTTACCTCTCGGACATCTGGTGATGCTGGTCTGTATCAGGTGCAAAGGAGGGCCGCGTCGCCAGCTGGGGAGTTCCTGCTGGCACCGGGCTGTTGTCTCTCAGACAGCTAGATTAAAGAAAACTAAACATCAGTGCCTGATCTTGGCACCACATCAGCAAAAACCCCACAAGTCTGCTACTCACCATTCTCCTAACAACGGCCCAGCTCCTCAAGTCGCACGCTTCAGCCGTGCTCAGACGCCGATGCCGTTGTCACGGAGTACGCCTGGGTGAAGAGGACAGGAGATGATATGGCATTGCTGAAAACTGAGTGGACCCTCGCTTCTCCTCCCTACTTCCCCGACTCACCGCAACTCCTCGGCGGTTCCTGACGGCTACCTGGAAGACGGGGCTCGCAAGGGCGGCAAACCCGGTCTGTCATCTGGTTGGGGATGGGAGCTTGACATGCTCAGAGTGGATTGCCTAGGGCACAAAAATGAGAATGGAGACTTGGACTTGCCCCAGGAATTGAGACGTCAGCAACAAAGGCTACTGGTCACTGCTCACCTTGCCTTCTTCAACTTGACTGCTGAGATCCAGCTATGCTTCCTAAAAACAAAGACAAAGAGCAGTGCTGTAACAGGGTCACACTTGACAAACGCCCTGCACAGACAGATGGTGACTGACCTGATTGTGGGAACCCCCTCACACAGGATGGGGTGCTCATCCATGGATGCAATGCATCTGCACCTGAAAGAAAGTTAGAACACATGTCAAACACCTGCAGGATAACTCAAAAGCTGCAAACACCTTATACCAATCTAGGAATATCATCTAGAGTCCAAGTACACCCCACATTACAAATTTAAACCCCACAAGGTTTGTCCTATTACACCAGGCTATGCAGCAGGGCAGAGCAGCTCTGGCACAAATATGTGCAGACACCCGTGACACAGGACAGACAGGACGTGACAAACAATGGGCACAAGACACAGACAGAAATCTCTTGGCAAGGAAAATGGCTGCAAGGACTGAGAGAATGCAAAAGAAGATGACCGAGCTGAGACCGATGGTGAGCCAATGAGGCTCAGAGAACCCTGGAGGAAGAAGAGGCTAACTGAATGATTTATTCCAAGAACTGCAAAGATGGATGCCTGAGAATCCTACGGTCAGAATCCTCTACCTGCCCTCACATTCTTTCAAGTCCTAATCTGCCATAGTGGATCAGGTGGGGCATAGCTGCCCATACAGCTCAGAACAAGACCTGACAAGACACCTGACTGGATGCTTTCAAAGAGATAGCTTTTGACTGGGGAGCTCAGACAGGTATCAGAATGATAACTATGGCCTGGGTGCCAGGCCAAGGAATGCAGAGATCAAAGATGCTAAGAATGATGCCAGGGTTTCTGACAGGCCCCTCAAGGGGCTAAGGTAAAAGACATGAGACACACAAACAACACATAATGCAAAATAGACAAGTGACACGAGACACCGGGACTGCTCTGCCCTGCACACCTCAGCACTGGGATCAAAAGTGAGACTTTGCTTTTATGGGGCCTAAGGGGCCACTTCATGAACACCCCCAACCTCCAAAGCGGACTCAAAAACCCCTCCCAGTAATTCCCAAACCAGCACCCTGCTTTCATCCCCTCTGTGGGTTGTAGCCCTCTACTTATCTCTCAGACATCTGGGGATGCTGGTCCATGTCAGGTGCAAAGAAAGGCCAACTCATCAGCTGGGAAGGTCCTGCTGGCACCGGGCTGGTGTCTCTCAAACAGCTAGAGTAAAGAAAACCAAACATCAGTGCCTGATCCTGGCACCACATCAGCCAAAACCCCACCAGTCTGCTACTCACCGTGCTACTAAGCAGACCTGGCACCTCCTAACCCTAATCCTCTGCCATGGATCTGCACCTGAAAGAAAGCTAGAACGTATGTCAAACACCACCAGGATAACTCACAAGCTGCAAACACCTTATGTCAATCTAGGAATAGCATCTAGAGGCAAAGTAAACCCCACATTACAAATTCCAACTCCCCAGGGTTTGTCCTATTGCAGCAGGCCATGCGGCAGGGCAGAACAGCTCTGGCACCAATGTGTGCAGACACCCATGACACAGAACGTGACAAACAGGGGGACATTAAACACGACACATTATGCTTGTGGTGAGGGCCTCGAGGGGAGAAGGCAAAAGGGACCCCAAAGACACACTAGGTAACACAGCACACCGGACAACACGACACAGGCCAGAGCTGTTCTGCACTGCCCGCCTGAAAGCTGCCATCAAAAGTAGAGCCTCTCTCTTTAGCTGTCCTAAGACCCCCTTGTGGAGAAAATTGCTTTTCCCTCTGCTAACTTTTAAATCTGTCCCAATAACTCCCAACCCACTACCCTCCCATCTCCAGGCTGTGGCCCCCAATTTATCTTTTGAATTATCGGTGATGGGAATCCACTTTGCACCTGATATGAGTCTGCCTCGGAGGGCCCTGTGATGGCCGGATAGCCTCTCAGTCAGCTACAATAAAGAAAACCAAAACCAAAGCATGAGTTCAGAGTTATGTGGGCCAAATCCCAGCAAGGGAACTACTTGCCCTCTCCTGATTATGCCTGGCTCTTTCAGGCTCCAGCTTCATCCTGATTCCAAGGCTGTGGCCTTTATTAGGAGTGGCACCTGGATTTGAAAAAACCAAAGTTAAATGGCATTCCCGTGAGTGCAGTGGATGACCTTGTGTGAGGAAGACATGAGAATGCCTCTGCTATGCTTCTGAAAAACCTGGTGTGAGGGAGCCCTCAAATAAACACCCTTTCTCACCCTGCGGCCTTCAAGCCCCCCCCCCCAAGAACTCTCAACTGGATTCCTGCTCACCCTCCCTTCTCCTACTCACAATCCTCAAGTCACCCGAAGCCTCAATCTCAAACATCTTCTTGGACACTGGGAAGATCGCTCTTGTGACAGAAGCAATCGGCTGAAAGAAGTAATGTAATTGACACCACCTGGAATCTCTGGAAGCTGCACTCCTCCTAAAAACAATAAAAAAACATAACAAAACCAGAAATTACAAATATGCTTTATCACCCCTACACACAAAACCCAAAATCACAAACTTAAATACTCCCTGTATTCCATGGTGTTTTCTTCACAGTATTTTCCAAGCCTCGGTTGCTTTAGATGCCCAGAAACACCTGCTGAAAACAAGCTGAGATGA
Organism: Ammospiza nelsoni; assembly: GCF_027579445.1. NCBI lineage: Eukaryota > Metazoa > Chordata > Aves > Passeriformes > Passerellidae > Ammospiza > Ammospiza nelsoni. The sequence goes on along the minus strand of NC_080656.1, from coordinate 200,028 downwards.
CTGAAAACAAGCTGAGATGAGCTGAAAGAGCTTCTTCACTGAAATGAGAGGAGAGCTCTTACCCCAGCACATCCCACAGAGGGAATGAAGCCCCTTAGCCAAGGCTGGGGTTAATATATCCCTGATTGTGCCCGCCTCTCATTCCCATGATGCCCAGGAAAAGGGAGGGGGCTAATCCCACCGGGTATAAAAGCCCTTAGAAGAGCTGTAGCAGTTTTGCTCCTCTGACTCAGATTCAAGGGGAGTAAAGGGCTTGTTTTAGAAGAAAACTCTTCAGAAAAACAACAGCGCTTTCTTTTTTCACAATGACTACTTGCAGCAGAAGAACAAAAAACTGGTAAGACATAAAACTTTGTATTAAGGTTACATAGCTGGATAGATTGGGTCATTTGCTGCTACCTTACATAATTATTCTTTGGTGATTGCTAAGTAGAACATCAAGTATGACTAAGTAGAGTGGAGAAGAATGGTAATGACATAAATAGCCTAAGTCTCATTGGGACTCCTAATTAGGCCTATCTATATTAGAAAGAAAAATGAGAAGAAAAACCTCCTGGGCGGCTTATGTGTTAAGTACACTCCAGGCTTGCTCTTGTCTAAGATAGCTGGTCCAAAGGCACAGAAAAAAGTGGCCAGAAATTAATATTTAAATCCTAAAAATGCTGAAAAAGACAGAGCTTCCTTCCAGTGAACCTGTAAAAATTAGAAAGCGGGGCAGTTAGCTCTGCTGAAACTGATAAAATGGCAAATAAACCGATTCTACCCTATAATTTATTTTCCAAAAATATTGTGAAAAGAAGGGTTCTCCTCAATTTAAATCCCTCCAGCAATAAAAAAACAGAATTTTTTCGTCAATCAAAACCCTTAACAATGAGGGACAGCTGGGGAAGGTTTTCAGGAGGCACTTAAGACTCACAAAGCAACCTGACTTTGCGGTGGTGGCAGCTTGTGTCTGGGAGACATCTGGCTCGATGCACAATTTTCAGCAAGCAGCCGGCCACTCTGGGCCATAGACCTCTGAACACCAGTGTGTTCAGAAGGGCCTATAGGCCCTTTTCCCTATCAAAGAAAACTAACTATTCCAGGTTCAAGATGGCAGTTTGCAAGAGGCACTTAGCACTACCAAAGTACCTCGAGTTGTCACTGGTGCCAGCTTGGATCTGGGAGGCATATTTCACAAAATAGAATTTCAGCAGGCAGCACACCACTCCGGGCTACAGGCCCGTGAACACAAACACTGTCCCTTTTCCCTGCCGAACAAAACTCACCAGGCCAGGTTCGCAGGAAGCAGTTGGCACTGACTATGCAGCCTGATTTTGCAGTGGTGGCGGTGTGGGCTGGAGAGGCATCCTGTGCAATGCAAAATATCAGGAGCCAGACGGGCACTCATAGCACCTGAGCCCTTAACAAAAATGCCAGCCCTTTTCCTAAGTAAACAAAACTAACCATTCCAGGTTCCTGGCGTCCCTTTGCAGGAGGCACTTGGTACTGTTAATGCGGCCTGAGTGTTCACTGGTGCCAGCTTGGGTCTGCAAGGCATCTGGTGCAATGCAGAATTTAAGGAGCCAGACAGCCACTACAGGCCACAGGCCCCCAAACACCAAAGCCAGCTCTTTTCCCTGGAAAGAAAACGCAACAGACCAGGTTCCTGATGGAAGAGTGCGGGAGTGCCTTAAGACGCTCAAACCAGCCTGACCTGCGAGTTGTGCCAGCTTAGGACCTGGAGGCATCCTGTGCAATAGGGAATTTCAAAAGGCAGCGGGACACTCCGGGCCTGAGGCACCTGAAAAAAAATGCTGACCCGTTGCCCTGGGAAAAAACACTGAACAGTCCAGGGTCCTGATGGCAGATTCCAGAAGACACTGGGCACTGTCAAATCAGCCTGACGTTGCGGTGGTGGCAGCTTGGGTCTGGGAGGCATCCTGTGCAGTGCGGAATTTCAGCAGACAGCGGGACACTAAGTGCCCCTGGGCCTTGGACACCAATGCCGCCCTTTACACAGGGAAGTGTAACTCAGCCGCCCAGGTTCCTGATGGCAGATGGCAGGAGACACATGCCGAGGCCAAAGCAGCAGGAGTTGGAACTGGTGCAGGCTTGGGTCTGGTAGGCATATTTGGAAATGCAGCATTTCAGCAGACAGCCAGCCGCTAAGAGCCCCTAGGCCTCCTGAACACCAATGCCGCCCTTTACACAGGTAAGTGTAACTCACCAGCTCAGGTTCCTGATGGCAGACTGCTGGAACCACTTGGGACCCTCAAACCTGCCTGACTTTGAGGTGATGGCAGCTTGGGTCCGGGAGGCATCCTGCGCAATGCGGAATTTCAGCACACAGCTGGCCACGCCGGGCAACAGGCTCCTGAACACTAGTGCTGACCCTTTTCCCAGGTAAGCAAAACTCTGCAGCCCAGGTTCGTGTGGCAGATTGCTAGAGGCACTTGGGACTCTCAAACCAGCCTGACTTTGTGGTGGTGGCAGCTTTGGTCCAGAAGGCATCCTGCACAACGCAGAACTTCAGCTGGCAGACAGCCGGCCACTCTGGGCCACAGGCCCCTGAACATGAGGGCTGACCCTTTTCTCAGGGGAGCAAAACTCAGCAGTCCAGGTTCCTGCTTTCAGATTGCTGGAGGCGCTTGGGACTCTCAAACGAGCTCGATACAGCACAGGCAGCAGATTGGATCCAGGAGGCATCCTGCGCAATGCAGAATTTCAGCAGGCAGCCGGCCACTAAGGGCCCCTGGGCACAGGATACCAATGCCGCCCTTTACACAAGGAAGTGTAACTCACCAGCTCAGGTTTCTGATGGCGGGTTGCTGCAGCCATTTGTGACTCTCAAACCAGCCTGACTTTGCGGTGGTGGCAGCTTGGATCCGGGAGGCATCCTGTGCAATGTGGAATTTCAGCAGACACCCGGCCATGCCAGGCAACAGGCTCCTGAACACTAGTGCTGACCCTTTTCCCAGGTAAGCAAAACTCTGCAGCCCAGGTTCGTGTGGAATATAGCTGGAGGCACTTGGGACACTCAAACGAGCTCGACACAGCACAGGTGGCAGCTTGGGTCCAGGAGGCATCCTGCGCAATGCAGAATTTCAACAGGCAGCTGGCCACTAAGGGCCCCTGGGCACAGGATAAAAATGCCACCCTTTACACAGGTAAGTGCAACTCACCAGCTTGTGGTAGCTAGGGAAGAGGCGCTGCGGAAGATGACGGGATGTGACGGAAAGGCAGGACCCTCGGTTTCCCGTAGATAAGACCCCCAGGTACTCATAGATAAGAAACTAACAATAGGAATGTGGCCCCACTAACAATAAGAGTGCTGCCCCACTGAAGTCAGCAACTTTCTATCCCTTACCCAGCACTTTTCCACTCCTTACCCAGTACTTTTCCATTCCCTACTAACCATAGATAAGAAAGACAAACCCCTTTTGACGTAGAGACCCCCAAGACTATAAGACCCCATGAGAAGAAGTAATAAACGCCATTTGACCGTCCACCACATTGGTGTCTGCGTGTGTCATTGGCCCGAATGGCCCTGGAGAGTGGGCTGTCGAGCTGTACCTCAGAACCAGGTCGCCTGCCTTGGAATAGAAGGCAACATTCTGGTGCCAAAACCCGGGACAGCGGCTTGCGCCCGGCGAACGGGGACACTCCTGGAACGAGGACGGCGACTGCGGAAGCAGGTCTGACCGCAGTGGGGAGGACGCTCCCGGACCCGCGTGGACGATGGAAGCCATAGCGAAGGTCGTAACAGAGATGCATGCGCAATGGGGTATAAAATGTAAACTTAGGGACTTAACTCTCGCATTGTCGAGATTGATTAAGCTTGGGGCTATTGAAAGCCCCGTGGACGTCCTACATTCGGACGTGTGGGATAATTGTACAAAAGCTCTGGCCGAGGACACTATGTCCTTGGGCTCAGGGAAAGCCTTAAAGTCGTGGGGCAAAGTGGTTCAGGCTCTGCAAAAAGCTCGACAAGAGCAAGAGACCTGGAAAGCCACTCAAACTTGTTTATTAGCTGTGCCGCAGTTGGGGGTGGGCGCGGCGACACAAACCGCGGAGGTGCCTGATCCGGACGGGCGTGCGGAGGCGCGAACGCCGGATCCCCCTCAGAGAGCGGACTCACCATCGGAGGGGGGAGAGCACGCGCGGGCGTTCTGGCAGGGGCTTGCGGAGGAGGCGCAGAATGCAGCCAGAATGTCGGACCCCATAGAGACCGATAAAAAAGCTCCCCCACCATATGCGTTTGAAAATGGCGCCGGACCGCATGGTCAGGGCGGAAAGGAGGAGGAGGGGGGCGGAAACGCAGTCAGCCCGCGGAACAACGCATGCGCGGGCGAGCGGGGAGACGGGGCGGCCCCCGCGGAGGCGCGTAAGACCAATCAGAGCGCTTTATTCAAATTAAGTCCTTGTAGGGCAAGGACCTCCCCCAGCAGAAGGCGGGGGGACCCCAGGGGGAGGGAACGGCCTGACCCCCGCAAGAAGGGGCGGGGTCGGAGCCCGAGCAAAAGGCAGAGCAGCCCGGAAGCGTCTCTTTACTCGACTTCCGGCTCGGACTCGGATTCGAGCTCGGAGCCCGAGACGGGGTCGGAGGATTCCGGCTCAGATTCTAGCTTTAACAGAGAGAGAGCAGTGGCGTGTAAGGTTACTAGCCACAGCGCTCCGGCATGGGTGAAGGAGTTACCAGAGAAAAACCGAACCCCGCTTACAAACTGGCGGAAAATAAAAATGGCTTGCGCGGAATGGGCTCCGTCCGCCACTCTGGTGTTCCCGGTTCGTGTGGGGGGGGCAGGCGGAAACCAAAGGATTTATTCACCGGTCAATCCGAAAGATGTGCAGGCAATTGTTAAAGCGATTGCGGATAAGGGAATTAATTCGGCCATGGTTTGCACACTCATTGACGGCCTTTTCGGTGGGGACGATATGCTTCCCTTTGATATTAAGCAGACGTGTAGAATGATATTTGATGGTGCGGGGATGATCGTTTTTAAACAAGAATGGGAGGACAATTGCCTCAAACAGCTAGCCTTGATAACAGGGGCAGACCATCCACTGCACGGCTCCAGCATACAGAGGCTAATGGGCACAGACCCCACTATGATCACCCCCCAGCAACAGGCTGAGGGCTTGCAGGCTCATGAGGTTATGACAACAACCCGTGCTGCCCGAGAAGCCATCCGCGATGCTTCTAAAGTGGTAGCTAAACCATCCCCGTGGTCTCTCATAAAACAGGGTGAGAGTGAGAGCTTCACTCAGTTTGTGGACAAACTTCAGGCTGCATTAGATTCCTCTGCGTTACCCTCAGAGGCGAAGGGTCCCGTGCTGGCAGAGTGCCTACGCCAGCAATGCAACTCAGCCACCAAAGACATTTTAAGATCCCTGCTGCAGGGGTCTAACATAGCTGCCATGATCAGACACGTTGCAAAGGAGGAACATCTAGTTCCCATTCAAGCAGCAGTTCAAACTGCAATAACCAGTGTGATGGCGTGCCTTAAGTGCGGCCAGGCAGGCCACGTGGCAGTAAACTGCCCCCAGCCAAGGCGCCTATCAGCAGATGCTCCGCATCACTGACCGGTTTCCAGGACAGCCAAGGGTAAACCCCTATGCCACACACGTCACACACTCGTACTTATCCTACTGGTGCCCAGCTTCAAACCCTGGGAAAAGCTACTGCAATTACCCAGGGTGGGGATATTGTGGGCACTGGGGCTGCGAAACCATAGTTACAGATGCCAGACCGTCGGGGCCTGGGTGGGATCCACAAGAGCCAGACAAATTTTTACAGTTCACCTGGGCACCCATCGGCTGCAAAATACCCTTCTTCTCCCACGGAAACTTCCATCGAAACCAACATAAAGTCCCTAGTTTTCGGGCGTGCACTGATTACAACATGACGGTCTTGCAGCCAGATCACCCTAGCTGGGCCACAGGCAGAACGTGGACAGTGGTCCTTCAAGGGTCAAAAGAGAGGGTGAACGTGCAAATTATCAGGCTCCAACCGTCGGCACCCCGAGCAGTTGGACCCAACAAAGTGATTAAAAGTGTGCTGAAAGGGAGAAACACAACCTACCCCAAAACCTTACCCACAGGGGTCAGCAATGTCCCGACCGGTCAAGCAGAAACCTTTCAGATGAGCCGCTTAACCGAGTCAGACTCAGACCCAATCCTTCGTATGTTAAAAGCTACCTTTGTATCCCTGAACGAATCCAACCCTAACCTAACCGAATCCTGCTGGCTTTGTTACGATGTCAAACCCCCCTTTTACGAAGGAGTCGCTTTAGACACTCCCTTCAGTTATTCCTCAGCCGACGCCCCTCACCAGTGCAGATGGGACACCCCTCGCAAAGGAATCACCCTGAGTCAAGTCACAGGCCAAGGCAGATGCTTTGGCAATTCAACCCTAGCTAAGCGGGGAGGTAACATCTGCACCAAAATTGGCAGGCCGAACAGGAAAAACAATAAGTGGGCAGTCCCATCCGCATCGGGGATGTGGGTTTGCCAGCGATCCGGAGTGAGCCCTTGTGTGTTTCTTCCCAAATTCAATGACTCTAACGACTTCTGTGTCCAGGTTCTGATTGTTCCTAGGGTCTTGTACCACTCAGACGAAGAAATGTACCATCTTCTTGAGGGACCCAGCCGGATCCACAAAAGAGAAATAATGACAGGTATAACTATCGCAATGCTGCTCGGCCTGGGAGCAGCAGGAACGGCCACGGGTGTCTCAGCCCTAGCGACACAGCACCAAGGACTGTCACAGCTGCAGGCAACGATTGACGAGGACCTGCAGAGGATCGAGAAATCCATCTCCTATCTAGAGAAGTCGGTCTCCTCACTCTCAGAAGTGGTCTTGCAGAACAGGCGAGGCCTGGACCTCCTGTTCATGCAGCAAGGGGGCCTGTGTGCCGCCTTGAAAGAGGAGTGCTGTTTCTATGCAGACCACACGGGAGTCGTGAGACACTCCATGACAGAACTCCGGAACAGACTGGCTCAGAGGCAGAGAGACAGGGAAGCCCAACAGAGCTGGTACGAGTCCTGGTTCAATCAATCACCTTGGCTAACCACTCTGATTTCTGCCTTGATAGGTCCATTGGCGATGCTGTTTCTAACAGTCACCTTCGGACCATGCCTGCTGAACAAGCTGGTCTCGTTCGTTCAGAGCCGCCTGGAATGGGCCAACATCCTGTTCATAGGGCGACGACAATTGCTGTGAATTCGACCAGGGAATTCACCCAAGGAACACTGCCAGTCACAAGATTTTCCAAACTTGTCTGGCAAAAGCTTAATCAGGTTTCCCAAAATCCCTTTCCCTTGTTAAGTTACAACCTCATACCTCATTTCACTACCTATGTACATGACTACCTTGTTCATTTGTGAAAAGGGGGGGGGAGATGTGGTAGCTAGGGAAGAGGCGCTGCGGAAGATGACGGGAGGTGACGGAAAGGCAGGACCCTTGGTTTCCCGTAGATAAGACCCCCAGGTACTCATAGATAAGAAACTAACAATAGGAATGTGGCCCCACTAACAATAAGAGTGCTGCCCCACTGAAGTCAGCAACTTTCTATCCCTTACCCAGCACTTTTCCACTCCTTACCCAGTACTTTTCCATTCCCTACTAACCATAGATAAGAAAGACAAACCCCTTTTGACGTAGAGACCCCCAAGACTATAAGACCCCATGAGAAGAAGTAATAAACGCCATTTGACCGTCCACCACATTGGTGTCTGCGTGTGTCATTGGCCCGAACGGCCCTGGAGAGTGGGCTGTCGAGCTGTACCTCAGAACCAGGTCGCCTGCCTTGGAATAGAAGGCAACACCAGCTCAGGTTCCTGATGGCAGACTGCTGGGACCACTTGGGACCCTCAAACCTGCCTCACTTAAAGGTGGTGGCAGTGTAGGCGCGGGAGGCATCCTGTACAATGCAGAACTTCAGCAGGCAGACAGCCGGCCATGCCTGGCAACAGGCTCCTGAACACTAGTGCTGACCCTTTTCCCAGATAAGCAAAACTCTGCATCCCAGGTTCGTGTGGCAGATTGCTGGAGGCGCTTGGGACCCTCAAACCTGCCTGACTTAAAGGTGGTGGCAGCTTGGGTCCGGGAGGCATCCTGCACAAGGCAGAATTTCAACAGGCCGCCAGCCACTAAGGGCCCCTGGGCACAGGATACCAATGCCACCCTTTACACCAGGAAGTGTAACTCACCAGCTCAGATTTCTGATGGCGGGTTGCTGTAGCCATTTGTGACGCTCAAACCAGCCTGACTTTGCGGTGGTGGCAGCTTGCGTCCGGGAGGCATCCTGTGCAATGCAGAATTTCAGCAGGCGCCTGGCCACTACAGGCCACAGGCCCATGAACACTAGTGCTGACCCTTTTCCCAGGTAAGCAAAACTCAGCAGCCCAGGTTCCTTGCTGCAGATTGCTGGAGCCATTTGGGACCCTCAAACCAGCCTGACTTCGAGGTGGTGGCAGCTTGGGTCCGGGAGGCATCCTGCGCAATGCAGAATTTCAGCAGACAGCGGGACACTAAGTGCCCCTGAGCCTTGGACACCAATGCCGCCCTTTACACAGAGAAGTGTAACTCAGCCACCCAGGTTCCTGATGGCAGATGGCAGGAGACACGTGCCGTGTTCAAAGCAGCTGGAGTTGCCACTGGTGCAGGCTTGGGTCCTGGAGGCACATTTGGAAATGCAGAATTTCAGCAGGCAGCCAGCTACTCCAGGTGAGGCCTCCTGAACACCAATGCCAGCCCTTTCCTAGAAGAACAAAACTCAGCATTCCAGGTTCCTGATGGAAGATTGCTGGAGCCATTTGGGACCCTCAAACCAGCCTGACTTTGTGGTGGTGGCACCTTGGGTCTGGGAGGCATCCTGCGCAAGGCAGAATTTGCAAAGACAGCCAGCCACTCGGGGCCACAGGCTCCTGAACACTAGTGCTGACCCTTTTCCCAGGTAAGCAAAATTCAACAGCCCAGTTTCCTGATGGAAGATTGCCGGAGCCACTTGGGACCCTCAAACCAGGCTGACTTTGTGGTGGTGGCAGCTTGGGTCCGGGAGGCATCCTGCACAATGCAGAATGGGGGAAAGGGAGCAACAGAAGGCGAATACAGGGAGATGGAAGGAGGGCTAGGGAGAGGGACAGGCGGGGAAGCCTCACTGAGCCCGGCCTGCACCCTGAGTCTGGCCCAGTGCCTCGCCCTGCCTGGGATGCTGCGCTCGGCGGAGCTTGGCTCGCTCCGGAGACACTCGGCTATAGTCGGCTCTTCGGCGCACCTCGGCTCCCTTCAGCCAAACTCGGAGCCGCATTCTGTGCATTCGGCGCGGCTCAGCTCAGCTCCCTGAGGGCGGGCAAGTGGCACCGCCTCCCGTTAAACTCACCCGGCTCAGGGCTCTCCTGCTGCCGCGTCCCGCGGGTGGCCCGCCCATGGCACAGACCCGACCAGGAGCGCGGGTGGGACAGGAGCTCACTAGGTTGTGTCCGCACTCGCGCTAATTAATGCGCACGAGAGCAGGCGGCATGGTGCGGCTGAGCTCGGCTCGGTTCAGGCAGCCTCGGAAGCCTGGCCTAGGTTCGCTCGAGGCCGTCAGGTTCGATTGGTCTCGCCTTGGTTTGGCTGAGCTCGTTCGATTCGGCCGAAGGCAGCATCATTCGGTTGAGTTTTTATAAATATCTTTCCATATTGATTGTATATTTTTATATTTAGTTTTATACTTCTATAATACTTCTTTTATTCCAAATAAAAACCCCATCTCTAACCAAATAAATAAAAAAACCCCTTCTTTTAAAGGATATTGAAATTTTTTTTATTTATACTTTGTATAATTATACATTCATAGTTTAATTTATTGTTTCTTTGGATGTATTACATTAATAATGATATATAATATATATAAAATTTTAATATATTTAAATTATGTATAATATTTATTGCTGCAACTAATTTTTTCTTAATTTTTAAATTTTATATTTCTCTGTATATATTTATTATATATTTCTGAACTTAGATTTCTACTTTTATATTATTTGTATTTATAATTTTTACAATCAAAACCCTGCCTTTTGACACATTAAAAAAACCCGCTTTATTTAACTATTTAAAAAATATTTCTTTATTTATAATTTTTATATTCATATTTATAATTTGTTCTAAATTACATGAGAACACACCTGCTCCGGGGCCCCAGTAGAGCTCCCTCTCCTGGGGACCTTGGGGTGCCCCAATGGCATCAGAGCCCCGAGTCTCCACCCCCTTCTCCTCTATTTAGAAACTACACTGGAACTTTTTTCTGGAAACAAAGACATTACCTAAATCCTCTCCCCGTGTCCTAGACAGATGGATATTCAGTTATTAGTTGGCTGGGCAGCAGTTTCTTAAATAGAAGGATAAACAAGATGTGAACATTTTAGCTACAAGCAAATAGGCAAATCTGAACAAGGTACTGGTGGGCGACCAGTGAAGTGATTTTGAAGCAATTTTTTAAACAATACAATACTGATACCACAAAAATAAAGCAAAAAGCTAGCTACTGGCTAAGAAAAAATTAACTTTTGACAGCAACAACATTCCAACCACACAGGCTTTTTCCCAATGTCATATCTTATAACTACCTCTCTTGGGAATTCTCATCATGTATCCCAAAAGGAATAAATACCGCAGAGCGTCCTAAAGCAAAAAGTAGCACACATGAGCTCCTCACACTCCCGGGAGGCCTGCACAGCGTGCACTGAGTCTGCAACAAATTCTGCTCAGGGAGTGTCTGCAAACAAAGGTTCAACTGATGAACGGAGCTGATTTTAAAGGGATGTTTTCTAAGCACAGAAACACAACAAAGAACAAGCAGAAACAACTCTTTAAAAAATCTGCAAGTTTTGTTTAGCATATATGCGACTGATTTCCACCCTGTGGTTTCTCACTTGGATTCATCTGTAGGTTCAGGAAGATGACAATGCACACTCTGCCTTCCCTGAGCCCCCCACAGCAGCTGAGCGCTGCTCCGTGTGCTCAGATCGTCAGGAGCTGGATTACACATACCCAGATGGACTGGAACTGCTCTGCTGCAGATTCAGGAGACGATGGCAGAGAGGGGCTGGCTGAGGCATCGTCCCAATTCCATTTCTGTGTGACGAGAAGCAGTTTGTTCCCAACAGCTGCAACAATCCCCAGCTCGCTTCCGTGGTGAGTACCGAGGGCACACAAATGGCAGCCGGAGGAAATCGTGTTCTGGGCTCTAAGTGGTTGGGACAGGGTCTGATTTTTTGTTTTGTACTTGTATGACGATTAGTACGACAGGGCTCTGATGGATGACATGGCAACACAGAATTAAAACCTCCTCGATAGGATTACATCGACTTCTAGGAAAAGACAAAAGCCTATCACCCTTCTGAAATCTACTTTTAATCTGAAGCACGGGGATTGTCAGTATACTGCACTTTCCAGCTTTTCAAAGCAGCTTACCTCTGAAGACCCGGAAACATTGATTTCTACAGAAACAATGGGCAACCCCCAGGCTAATCTCAGCACTACTGTTTAATAGGGGACCTGCCAGCGTGCCAGTCCAGCTTAAAGCGTGCTTTATTTCAGTCTAACATCCCCACAACATTCTTCTCATATCTCCCAACCCTGACATCTTATTTTTCCCTAAGGCTTCTCATCATTAGCAATTTCCAAGTAACATGGTATTTTTACAACATTAATTTTACAAAATGTCATGCTGGACTGTGCTAGAGAGTAATCTGCAAATATAAGCTTAGCAAAGTTTGAATTGACTTGTCCAGAGAAAAAAACCTACAAGTGAACACCTACACCCGCCTACAAAGAGCTAACAAGCCCCTGGCAGCTGCCAGCATCAAAGCACAGCGGATGTTTCTAATACAGGGTAAGGATAACAATATCACCTTTTGTTCTCTCCAGCTTGTTTTTCCTGCAGTCATATTTTGCTTCTTATGATTTTTTTAGTCTCTGCATCTTCTTGGACAGCACTGAGCCCGACGACAAGGATACGAGAGTCTTTCCCTGCCGTACGGAGAGAACCGGGAAAACAGTTAAAAAAAGAACAGGGCAGTTTGAAATTCATACTTGCAACGAGAAGCAGCGCCTAACAAACAGAACAAAAGTAAACAAAGCATGATACCTCCCTGGGGACAGAAGACTTACGAACTCTCTAGGATTTACAATTCTAGAGACCAACCCCTTCAGGACAGCAGCCAAGTGTCCCATGGGGTGGTGCTGCACCAAAGAACCATCTGAGAGGTTCCAGAGTGAAATGCACAATATTTTGCAAAGCTGTAAAATCTTGCAAAATAACAAAAATACAATAGATATAAACTACAGGGCAAGAGTACAAGTGTTAACTTTAAGAGTTGAAACCATCCAGGTGAGCAACTGATAAGTGGATCCTCACCAGAGTTTGAACCCTTCAGGACACAGAAAGGTTTTCCCCAGAAATTTCACACACTGAGTTTTGATAGAAGCACACTCGCCGGATCCTCAGAAACGTCGCCCATTCTCCAGGTGTGTGGAGAGAACTGCAAATGGCTCTCACGTAGTTTGAGCTAGCTCTGTAAGGTCTCAGGGTGAATTTCACCAGATGCAACCAAACTGGGCAACTCCCAGTGGGACAGAAGGAACCCAGAGCTTTGGTAAGCAGAGCTCCAGCAAATACTGACGAAACAGATATAACAGGGTAAAAAATAATAAACATTCTTTTTTTTTTTTTTACTCTTCTTTTTTTTTTTTAATGCAGATGAACAAAGCAATTAAGGAGAATGTGAAAAACTCACCATTACTGAACATCTGTAAGTTGACCATCCTTAGCATAGAGGACTCCAAAGTTAAAATTCACCGATCCCTGGGAAATAAAACCAAATATTATATGATAAACAGTCAAACAACAGATGTAAAATTTTGTTTCCTCTAAGGACTTTCAGGTATGTACGTATCTTTGCATACATCCTACACATTGGAACATACGCTTTATACCATCTCCAAATATGTAAAAATTTACCTTTAAACTTTGATAGTATAGCATAAAATTATGAACTTAAATTGGTAATCTGTTATTATTAAGTTGGTACTTAAAGTTATTTCTGCTGTCACATAAAAAAAAACATTATTTTTTTTTCTGTAATGAGCAATTGATTTCAAAGTCATCATAAGCCCATCAAAATACAAAGCTGTATTCACTGGATGGGTCTGTGAGCTAGGAGTAGTTAGGCTTGTACTTCCCTCTTGTTCTTCCAGAACCAATAAATCCTGTCAACAAAACCAGGATCTGTAGTCCACTCCTACTAGAGATTCTATAAGGATGATGGTTTGATTTGTGTTTAGAAGTTTTGATTTGAAATGGCCAATTCAATGGGTAAAGACAGTTTAAGTAGTATTACATTTCTATTATTATTATTACTGCTGCTACTGTTATTATCATTTGCTACTGGAAGAAAAAAACCAGTAGTATCTATACTTAATTACTTTTATTTCCAGAAAATTATAAAGAAAAAGAACCAAACCAAAAAAAGTAACTTCTGACCTTTTGTAGCTCAGGATGATAAATTTCTCTTGGGCTCTTCTCCAATTTATCAAGACTCATACCACTGAAAGGCAAATGAAACAGTGCTTTATAGAAGGGCAAGTGCACATTTCAAGGCTGAAACACCAACTGATTGCAGTGACAGCAAGTACAAAGTAAATCGTTCCAAGAACCTCTGTTAAATGGAATGTTCTGTGGAACTGCAATTTCTTTCCCAAAATACTAACTTCCAACATTTCCTAAATGTATTTTGTATTATAAATTAACAGAAATTAGTGACACTCTGTGCGGAGATCAGGTTTAAATTTATTTCCTTCTAAAGCAGATTGGAAAAGGCAGGAGAAAGGTAAGGTACTGTTCTCTATCAGATGGCAAGCTGCGCACACAATCCCAGTGTTGTACAGCTTCCTTCTTCACCTTTCCGAAGGTGCCGCTCTCTCCGGCTCCCGGAGGCGAAGAAGCGACTTCTTCGCGCAAAGACGATTGTGCCGCTCACTGTGCTCTGCTGAGCGCGGCTTCTGCAGAACGACGGCCGGGAGCGGCTCTTAGCTCCGGAGAGCATCGTACCTTCGTCTTTAGCGTCTCTTCTCGTCTACATCTTAGCAGAAGCTTTTCCACTATGTCTGGCAAGGAGAAACTGTGCCGGCACATAAAATATTTCCCATTGTGCTCTAGAAGTTGCAGGGAGGTCTGCCGAGTGTTTTGCAAGAAGAGAAAAAAAGTTGTCCAAAATAGCTTCCAATCGAATGTTCATGGGATTGGAAAGGGGAGGAGAGTGGGGAATTTTTGAGGAATTACCGGATTTTTGGGGGGGGAATTATGAGGAAATTTTGCGGGATTTTTTTATGAACGTTGTGAATTTTATAAATTCTGGGTTTTGGGTTGAATTTGTTGGAATTTTTTGGGATTTTTTGGGGATTTTTTTGGGGAATTTTTTTAGGAATTTTTTAGGGTTTTTTTTTTTTGGATTTTTGGGTGATATTTTGGGAGAATTTTGTGGAATTTTTTGGGAACTTTTGGGGATTTTTTGGGGGGATTTTTTTAGGAATTTTTTAGTTTTTTTTTTTTTTTTTTTGATTTTTGGGTGATATTTTGGGAGAATTTTGGGGAATATTTTGGGGAATTTTTGGAGTTTTTCCCAGATTTTTGGGGGAAATTTTGAGGAAATTTTGCGGGGTGTTTAATGAACGTTGTGAATTTGATAAATTCTGGTTTTTGGGTGTAATTTTGGCGTTTTTGGGGGCCAGGCCCTGCGGCAGGAGTTGGATTTCGGCGCTTACCTGGGCCTGGCTGCTCACCTGGTGCCGCTCAGGGGCAGCCACAACCCCAACCTGGCCGAGGGGCTCAGCGCCCACCTGCACAGGGGCCACCACGCCACACAGGTAACTGGCCATACTGGTTTGGACTGGGAGGGTGAGGAAACGGGGAAAAAACGGGGAAAACCGGTGAAAAAACGGCGAAAATCGGTGAAAAAATGGGGAAAATCGGTGAAAATATGGGGGAAATATGGTGGAAAATGGGGGGGAAAGGGTTAAAAATGGGGGAAATGGGGTCACTGGTTTGTACTGGTTTATACTGGTTTATACTGGGAGGGACTGGGAGGGGGAAAATGGGGGAAAAATGGTGAAAATTGGGTGAAAAAATGGGGAAATATGGCAAAAAATGGGGAAAGTGTGGTGGGAAACGGGGAAAATAGGGTTAAAAATGGGGGAAATGGGAAATGGGAAATGAAATAACTGGTTTGTACTGGGAGGGACTGGGAGGGGGAAAATGGGGGAAAAATGGGAAAAAACGGTGAAAATTGGGTGAAAATCGGTGAAAAAAATGGGAAAATATGGCAAAAAATGGGGAAATGGGGAAAGTGTGGTGGGAAATGGGGAAAACAGTGTTAAAAATGGGAGAAATGGGAAATGGGGTTACTGGTTTGTACTGGGAGGGTAAGAAAATGGGGAAAAACGGGGAAAAACGGTGAAAAAACGGCAAAAATCGGTGAAAAAATGGGGAAAATATGGTGGAAAATGGGGGGGAAAGGGTTAAAAATGGGGGAAATGGGAAATGGGGTTACTGGGTTGGACTGGTTTGTACTGGGAGGGACTGGGAGAGGGAAAATGGGGAAAAAATGGGAAAAAATGGTGAAAATTGGGTGAAAATTTGTGAAAAAAATGGGAAAATATGGCAAAAATGGGGAAAGTGTGGCGGGAAACGGGGAAAACAGGGTTAAAAATGGGGAAAATTGGGGAAATGGGAAATGGGGTAACTGGTTTGTACTGGGAGGGACTGGGAGGGGGAAAATGGGGAAAAACGGGAAAAAAATGGTGAAAATTGGGTGAAAATTGGTGAAAAATGGGGAAAATAGGGTGGAAAATGGGGGGGAAAGGGTTAAAATGGGATTTGGGGTTACTGGGTTGGACTGGTTTATACTGGGATGAACTGGGATGAACTGGGAGTGGATTTGGGGGCTTTAAAGTGGTGAAAAATGGGCAAAAAATGGGCAATAAAGGGTGAAAAAATGGGATTTTTGGTGGGTTTTTTTCTGCTTTTACTGGTCCTTACTGGTTTGTACTGGTTTGTGCTGGTCTGTACTGGTTTATACTGGGATTGGGATGAACTGGGAGTGGATTTGGGACTCTAAAATGGCGAAAAATGGGCAAAAAATGGGCAAAAATGGGATTTTTTGGTTTTTTTTTCCTGCTTTTACTGGTCCTTACTGGTTTGTACTGGTCCGTACTGGTTTGTACTGGTTTGTACTGGTTTGTACTGGGATTGGGATGAACTGGGAGTGCATTTGGGGCTCTAAAATGGGAAAAAATGGGCAAAAAATGGTGAAAAAATGGGATTTTTTTTTTTTTTTTTTTTTTTTCTGCTTTTTCTGGTCCGTACTGGTTTGTACTGGTTTGTACTGGTCCATACTGGGATTGAGATGAACTGGGAGTGGATTTGGGTCTCTAAAATGGCAAAAAATAGGCAAAAAATGGTGAAAAAATGGGATTTTTTGGGGTTTCTTTTTCTGCTTTTACTGGTCCTTACTGGTTCGTGCTGGTTTATACTGGTTTGTACTGGTTTGTACTGGTCCGTACTGGTTTATACTGGTTTGTACTGGTTTGTACTGGTCCGTGCTGGTTTATACTGGTTTGTACTGGTTTGTACTGGTCTGTACTGGTTTGTACTGGGATTGGGATGAACTGGGAGTGGATTTGGGGCTCTAAAATGGCGAAAAATGGGCACAAAATGGTGAAAAAAATGGGATTTTTGGTGGGCTTTTTCTGCTTTTACTGGTCCTTACGGGTTTGTACTGATTTATACTGGTTTGTACTGGTTTGTACTGGTTTGTACTGGTTTAAACTGGTTTAAACTGGTCTGTCTGGGCAGTTCTGGGTCCAGGTCCCGCTGGTCCCGCCCGAGGACGGCCGCGATGACGTCATCGCCAACGAGGCCCCGCCCACCGGCGGCGACGAGGAGAACACGTGGGAGTGGTGAGGGGGAACGGGGCAAAAACCGGCGAATTGGGGCAAAAAACGGGGAAATTTTGGGGAAAAATGAGAAATTTTGGGCAAAACGGGAATTTGGGGCCGGGATTCGGGGGTTTGGGGGGAAAAAAAGGGGAAATTTGGGGGGAAATGGAAATTTTGGGGAAAAGTTGGGAGTTTTTGGGGAGAGGAAAAGGAAAATTTGGAGAAAATTTGGGAATGTAGAGGGAAAAAACCAAAAGGGCGTTTTGGAAAAAAACTTGGGATTTTGGGGATAAAAATGGGGATTTTGAATAAAAATAGGGATTTGGGGGGAAAAAAGGGAATTTGGGGGGGAAATCAGGGGATTTTGGGGTGAATTTGGGGTGAATTTTGGGGTGAATTTGGGCTGTTTTGAGGTGAATTTTGGTGTGAATTTTGGGTATTTTGGGGTGAATTGTGGGTATTTTGGGGTGAATTTTGGGGTGAATTTGAGGTGGATTTTGGGGTGAATTTTGATGAATTTGGGGTGGATTTTTGGGGTGAAGTTTGGCTATTTTGGGGTGAAGTTGGGGTGAATTTTGGGGCGAATTCCGGATATTTTTGGGTGGATTTTGAGGTGAATTTTGGGGTGAATTTGGGCCGTTTTGGGGTGAATTTTGGGGTGAATTTCAGGTGGATTTTGGGGTGAATTTTGGGGTGAGTTTTGGCTGTTTTGGGGTGAATTTTGGGGTGAGTTTTGGGTGAATTGGGGCTGTTTTGGGGTGAATTTTGGGGTGAATTTTGGGGTGAATTTCAGGTGGATTTTTGGGGTGAATTCTGGATATTTTTGGATGGATTTTGGGGTGAATTTTGGGGTGAATTTGGGCTGTTTTGGGGTGAATTTTGGGGTGAATTTCAGGTGGATTTGGAGTGAATTGTGGTGAATTTGGGGTGGATTTTGGGGTGAATTTTGGCTATTTTGGGGTGAATTTTGGGGTGTATTTTGGCTGTTTTGGGGTGAATTTTGGGGCGAATTCTGGATATTTTTGGATGGATTTTGGGGTGAATTTTGGCTGTTTTGGGGTTAATTTTGGGGTGAATTTGGGGCATTTTGGGGTGAATTTTGGGGTGAATTTGGGGTGAATTGGGGCTGTTTTGGGCCGTTCCCCAGAGGTGGCACAACTTCCGCACCCTCCTCGACTACAACAAACGGGTGGCGCTGGGTAAGGGGCGGGGCTTGGCAAAAAGGGGCGGGGGTTTGGCCCAGATGGGCGGGGCTTAGCACACACTACAACAAACGGGTGGCGCTGGGTAAGGGGCGGGGCTAACAGGAAAATGGGCGGGGCCTACAGGAGTGGGGTGGGGCTTAAACCAGAATGGGTGTGGCTTCACCTAGGGGGGTTGTACTGGTCCATACTGGTTTGTACTGGTTTGTACCAATTTGTACTGGTTTGTACTGGTTTGTACTGGGATTGGGATGAACTGGGAGTGGATTTGGGGCTCTAAAATGGCTAAAAATGGGTGGAAAATGGGATTTTTTTGGGTTTTTTTTCTCCGTTTTTGGTTCGTACTGGCCCATACTGGTTTGTACTGGTCCATACTGGGATTGGGATGAACTGGGAGCAGATTTGGGGCTTTAAAATGGTGAAAAATGGGCGAAAAATTGGTGGGGAAATGAGATTTTTTTCGGGGTTTTTTTTATCGTTATTGGTCCATACTGGTCTGTACTGGTCTGTACTGGTCCATACTGGTCTGTACTGGTCTGTACTGGTTTCCAGCGCTGGAGATCGGGCCGGACCTGCCGTGCCCCGAGGCCCTGGCACGCTGGCTGGGCGAACCCGTGCACGCGGCCTTCCTCCCCACCTGCCTCTTCCTCACCAACAAGAAAGGGTTCCCAGTGCTGGGCCGGGGCCACCAGCGCCTGCTGGGACAGCTGCTCAAGGTACTGGTTTGTGCTGGTTTGTACTGGTTTGTACTGGGAGGGACCGGGAGGGCGGGAAATGGGGGAAAAGGGCGAAGAAACGGCGAAAAACGGTGAAAAAACGGGGAGAAACGGTGAGGAAATGACCCAGAAAAATGGGACGCGAAGGGTTAAAAATGGGGGAAATGTGGGGAAAAAATGGGGGAAAAATGGCAAAGAAATGAGCGAAAAAATGGGGGAAAAAAATGACCAAAAAAAGGGGGGAAAAATGACCCCAAAAAAGGGGAAAAAATGGTGAAAAAATGACCACAAAATGGGGGGGGGGGAAATGACCAAAAAAATAGGGAAAAACGGTGAAAAAATGACCCAAAAATGGGGGGGGGGGGAATGGGAAGAAATGGGGGGAAATAGGGAAAAAATGACCAAAAATGGGGGGAAAATGGTAAAAAACAAAGACCAAAAATGGGGGAAAAAAGGTGAAAGAAATGACCAAAAAATGGGGGGGGGGGGGGGAAATGGTGAAAAAAATGCCCAAAAATGGGGGGAAAATGGTGAAAAATATGACCAAAACCGGGGAAAAAATGGTGAAAAAAATGACCAAAACCGGGGAAAAAATGGTGAAAAGAATGACCAAAAAATGGGGGGGAAAATGGTGAAAAAGTGACCAAAAAATGGGGGGAAATGGTGAAAAAGTGACCAAAAAATGGGGAAAAATGGAGAAAAAACTGTGAAAAAATGATGAAAAAATGACCAAAAGTGGGGGAAAAATGGTGAAAAAATGACTGGAAAATGGGGGGAAAATGGTGAAAAAAAATGGGATTTTTTCGGGATTTTTTCGGGGGTTTTTTTGGGATATTTTGCTCCATACTGGTCCATACTGGTTTGTACTGGTTTATACTGGTTTTATACTGGTTTGTACTGCGATTGGGATGAACTGGGAGCGGATTTTGGGCTTTAAAATGGCGAAAAATTGCCAAAAATGGGATTTTGGGGGGACTTCTTGGGGTTTTTTCTCTTTTTTGTAACCATACTGGTTTATACTGGTCTATACTGGTTTATACTGGGATTGGGATGAGCTGGGAGCAGATTTGGGGCTCTAAAATGGCGAAAAATGGGCAAAAAATGGTGAAGAAATGGGATTTTTTCGGGGTTTTTTCTGGGTTTTTTCGGGGTTTTTTTTCTGTTTTTTGTAAGTATATAGTCTGTACTGGTTTGTACTGGTCTATATTGGTTTATACTGGGATTGGGATGAGCTGGGAGCGGATTTGGGGCTTTAAAATGGCAAAAAAATGGGCAAAAAATGGTGAAAAACTGGGATTTTTTGGGGATTTTTTCGGGGTTTTTTCTGCTTTTTGTAAGCATATTGGTCCATACTGGTTTGTACTGGTTTGTACTGGGATTGGGATGAGCTGGGAGTGGATTTGGGGCTTTAAAGTGGCAAAAAATGGGCAAAAATGGTGAAAAACTGGGATTTTGGGGGGATTTTTTTCGGGTTTTTTTCTGTTGTTTGTGCCCATACTGGTTTGTACTGGTCTGTACTGGTTTGTACTGGTCTGTACTGGTTTGTGCTGGTTTCCCCCACAGCTGGACGTGCAGATCGTGGTGCAGGGCAGCCCCCGGCACGGCGGGCGCCCCCTGGCCGGGTACCTGCAGTACCTGGAGCACCTGGGCCAGCACCGGCCGCCGCCCTCGGCCTACGAGCTCTACGCCAGGGGCTACGAGGATTACCTGCAGAGCCCGCTGCAGGTGAGACCAGTTCGGACCAGTTCAAACCAGTTCATCCCAGTTCATCCCAGTAACCCCCCAGTGCAGCCCAGTAACCTCCCAGTAACCAAAACCCCCAAACCAGTAACTCCCAGTACCCAGGATTACCTGCAGAGCCCGCTCCAGGTGAGACCAGTGTGGACCAGTAACCTCCCAGTTCATCCCAGTGCAGCCCAGTCCATCCCAGTGCAGCCCAGTAACCCCCCAGTAACCAAAAACCCCAAACCAGTAACTCCCAGTAAGGGAAAACCCCGAACCAGTAACTCCCAGTTCAAACCAGTTCATCCCAATCCATCCCAGTTTGATCCCAGTCCATCCCAGTTCATCCCAGTCCATCCCAGTTCATCCCGGTTTGATCCCAGTTCATCCCAGTCCATCCCAGTAACCTCCCAGTTCAAACCAGTAACCCACTGGGAACCCCTGAGCCCAAACCAGTAACTCCCAGTAACCCCAAAACCCGTCCCAGTTCAAACCAGTAACTCCCAGTCCATCCCAGTTCCCTCCCAGTATATCCCAGTTTGATCCCAGTATAAACCAGTCCCCTCCCAGTACAAACCAGTATAAACCAGTCCTTCCCAATACAAACCAGTATAAACCAGTCCCCTCCCAGTACAAACCAGTATAAACCAGTCCCTCCCAGTACATCCCAGTTTGATCCCAGTCCCCTCCCAGTACAAACCAGTATAAACCAGTATAAACAAGTATAAACCAGTCCCTCCCAGTCCCTCCAGAACTTTGGAAGAATTTTGGGATTTTTTTGAGCAATTTTTGGGGAAAGTTTTTGGGAATTTTGGGGAAAATTTGGGAAATTTTGGTGTCAATTTTTGGGGAAATTTTGGGGGGAATTTTGGGG
The DNA here is from genome assembly GCF_027579445.1 of Ammospiza nelsoni. Classification (NCBI taxonomy): domain Eukaryota; kingdom Metazoa; phylum Chordata; class Aves; order Passeriformes; family Passerellidae; genus Ammospiza; species Ammospiza nelsoni. The sequence continues at coordinate 178,548 of NC_080656.1, read as the reverse complement.
GAAATTTGGGAAATTCTTGTGTCAATTTTTGGGGAAATTTTGGGGGGAATTTTGGGGGAAATTTGAGAAATTTTTGTGTCAATTTTTGGAGGAATTTTGGGGACAGTTTGGGAAATTTTGGTGTCGATTTTTGGAGGAATTTTGGGGAAATTTTGGGTGGAATTTTGGGTGAAATTTTGGGCGAATTTCTCCAATTTGGGGGGAGTTTTTGGGGTGAATTTTTGGGAATTTTTTGGTGAATTCTGGGTGACTTTTTGCCCATTTCTGGGGTGAATTTTGGGGTGAATTCTGCGGATTTTGGGTCTCGGCAGCCCCTGATGGACAACCTGGAGTCTCAGACCTACGAGGTCTTCGAGAAGGATCCAATCAAATACTGCCAATACCAGCAGGTACTGCCCCCTCATTTGCATCTCATCTGCATACCCCACCCCCTTCCTTCCCCCTTTGCTCCGCCCTCTTTTCCCCTCATTTGCATATTCATGCGGCTAATTTGCATGGGCGCCTCCCTTCTCATTCATCGCCTTGGATCCAACTCTGCCTTAATTTGCATAAATGAATCACTGATTTATGAAAAAAATTTTGCATAAATGAATCACTGATTTATGCAAATTAACCAATGCTGAATTAATCGGCGGCGCAATAATCGATATTGCGGTAAAATAAGAAATAGAATATTTATGATTATAATATTAACAAAATAATTTGTTATTATTATTTTATATTTATATTTAATGCTTTTTTAAAAATTTTAAAATTTTTATTATTATAATTACTTGTATAAATTAGGGGGTAATTAGCATTATTTGATCGGTGTTGATTTGTGTTAATTATTGATTAATTATAGGTTTGAATACCTTAATTGCTGATTGGCATATTGTGTTTATTTTGCATGTATTTGTGAGTGATTTGCATAATTTAATTGGTGACTTGCATAATTTAGTCAGCTTTTTGTGTGGTTTTCTTTTAATTTGCATAATTTAACAGATGACTTGCATAATTACTGCTTTAATTTGCATAAACACCATTAAATGCAAGCACGTGACAGTCCTTATTTCCATATTCATGACCTTATTTGCATATTAATTATTATAGTTTGTGAAGGTCCGCCCGAAATGAACGGGTGACGAATGATTTTTGGGTGCAAAAATAACCAACACAAGGCACAGGGGTTTTGCAGTAACAAATCAACAAGGTGCAATTTTATTGATTATAACCACAGCTAAATATGTGTTTGGTTAAGGGATCTGGGGAAGAGAAGGGTAAGACAAGGAAAAAGGGAGGAAAGGAGGTCAGGGAATGAGGTATAGCTACCAAAACGTGATGTCTTCGGGGTCCCACCACCAAAACTCGCTGGTACACGCCTTGGGGAGATCTCAAAGGACAGTCAGACCGAACCCCAGTATATATACTGTTCTTGGTTGGGGGAAGGTAACTGAAATTAGGTTTCCATGGAGGGGAGAAGTCCATTGTTTTCATGGCCGAATGATCACATGTACGTTAAGTTTTCCCCCTCCCTGAGTTGGGAGGGGGTACAGTCCCAGTCTCTGGAAGGAGGTTGCCAGGGGGGTGCCATGGGGGTGCCATGGGGGTGCCAATAGGGTGCCAGAGGGGTTCTTGGTTCCTTGATGAGAGGATTCTCATCTCAGTTGGTCTGTCACGGTGGTTGAAGACAGGCAAGAGGGGTCTTCTCATGGAGCGGGGGGGAGCCACCCCAGAGCTCAGTCCAGCCAGGTCAGGAGTTTGGAAGAAAGTCCAGTTCAATTGTCCAGAAAAGGGCAGCATGCCCCCTTCGAGTACAGCATGGCGTGTTCTGCAAACATCACTTGTGAACACACTAGATAAGCAGGAGACTTTCTTTCCCAACCGGCTCAGCAGTTTTAACCCTTCGGTAGTTTTTTCTCATGACAATTGTGAGGCAAAAAATGAAGGATTTTCGGATGGACTTCTACAAGTTACATACCGCAACGCTATTTGCTGTGGTATGATCTTAATTTACATTAAAGTCCCTGATTTGCCTAAAATGGTCCTAATTTGCATAGCCACGCCTCTTTTAGAGTCCATTTAAGCTATATATATGCATAATTTGCATAGAAGCACCCCTAATTTGCATAATGCAGCTGTGATTTGCATAACGAGCTCCTCATTTGCATAGATTCATTTTTTTAATTGGCTGAATGAAGCTTTGGTGGGTGTGGCCACTGCTCTCATTTGCATGGCCACGCCCACTGTCTGGGTTAGGGCCGGTGGGGGTGGTTTGGGTGATGCCGTGCCCCTGATTTGCATAAATTGGTGTGTCTTTGCATAAATTTGCATAAATTTACATGATTTCAGGCCATCTTCAAGTGCCTGCAGGACTGAGTGCCTGAGGCGGAGGGCGAGACCAACGTGCAGTGAGTGCCCAAAATGCCCCAAATTTACCCCAAAATTCACCCCAAAATCCCCCAAAATTCACCCCAAAATCCCCCAAATTCACCCCAAAATTCACCCTAAAATGCTCCAAAATTCACCCTAAAATGCCCCAAAATTCACCTCAAAATCCCTGAAATTCACCCCAAAATTCACCCCAAAAATCACCCCAACATTCACCCCAAAATCACCAAAATTCACCCCAAAATCCCTCAAATTCACCCCAAAATTCACCCCAAAATTCAACCTAAAATGCCCCAAAATTCTCCCCAAACCCCCAAATTCACCCCAAAATGCACCCCAAAATCCCTCAAATTCACCCCAAAATTCACCACAAAATTCACCCCAAAATCCACCTCAAATTCACCCCAAAATGCACCCCAAAATCCCCCAAATTCACCCCAAAATCTGCCCCAGCGGTTCCCATTTTTGGGGTGAATTTTCCATTTTTGGGGTGAATTTTCCCATTCTTGAGGTTTGGGTTTTGGGGGTGCTGGAGCCGATTTTGGGGTGAATTTTGGGTGAATTTTGGGTCATTTTTGGGTATTTTTGGGTTGGATTTTGGTCAATACCTGCGTTGGATTTTGGGGTGAATTTTGAAGGGTTTGGGTATTTTTCGGGGGGATTTTGGAGTGAATTTTGCTGATTTTGGGGTGGATTTTGAGGTGGATTATGAAGATTTGTGGGAATTTTTGGGGTGGATTTTGGGGTGAATTTTGAAGATTTTTGGGGGTGGATTTTGGGGTGGATTTTGATGAATTTTGGGGTTTTTTTGCTGGGAATTTTTGGGCTTTTTTTGCGTCCCTGACCCGATTTTGGGGTGAATTTTGAAGATTTTTGGGTGGATTTTGGAGGCTTTTGGGTGAATTTTGGGGTGAATTTTTGGGTGAATTTTGGGGTGAATTTGGTGGTTTTGGGGTGAATTTTGATGGTTTTGGGTATTTTTGGGGTGGATTTTGGGGTGGATTTTGAAGATTTTTGGGGTGGATTTTGGGGGTGGATTTTGGGGTGGATTTTGATGAATTTTGGGGGTTTTTTTGCTGGGATTTTTTTGGGGGGGTTTTTTGCGTCCCTGACCCGATTTGGGATGAATTTTGACAATTTTGGGATGAATTTGGGTTGAATTTTGGGGGACTTCTTGGGGTGAATTTTAGGGATTTGGTTGGGTTTTTTTTTTGCTTGGATTTTTGGGGGGTTTTGGGTGAATTTTGGGGTGAAATTGGTGGTTTTGGGGTGAATTTTGATGGTTTTGGGTATTTCGGGAGGATTTTGGGGTGAATTTTGGTGATTTTGGGGTGGATTTTGGGGTGGATTTTGAAGATTTTTGGGGGTGGATTTTGGGGTGGATTTTGATGAATTTTGGGGGTTTTTTTTTGCTGGGATTTTTTGGGTTTTTTTTTTTTGCGTTCCTGACCCGATTTTGGGGTGAATTTTGCCAATTTTGGGATCAATTTGGGTTGAATTTCAGGGGATTTCTTGGGGTGAATTTTTGGGATTTGGTTGTTTTTTTTTTTTGCTTGGATTTTTTGGGGGTTTTTGGGTGAATTTTGGGGTGAATTTTGGTGGTTTTGGGTATTTTTAGGGGGATTTTGGGGTGAATTTTGGTGATTTTGGGGTGGATTTTGGGTGGATTTTGAAGATTTTTGGGTATTTTAGGGGGGGAAATTAGGGTGGATTTTTTGGGATTTGGGGTTTCTTTTCGCTGGGATTTTTTTGGGGTTTTTTGTGTCCCTGATGTGATTTAGGGGTGAATTTTGAAGATTTTTGGGTGGATTTTGGAGGCTTTTGGGTGAATTTTGGGGTGAATTTGGTGGTTTTGGGGTGAATTTTGATGGTTTTGGAAATTTTTGGGGGGATTTTGGGTGGATTTTGGGGTGGATTTTGGGGTGAATTTTGAAGATTTTTGGGGTGGATTTTGGGGTGGATTTTGGGGTGAATTTTGAAGATTTTTGGGGGTGGATTTTGGGGTGGATTTTGAGGAATTTTGGGGATTTTTTGCTGGGATTTTTTTTTCGGGTTTTTTGCGTCCCTGACCCGATTTTGGGGTGAATTTTGAAGATTTTTGGGTGGATTTTGGAGGCTTTTGGGTGAATTTTGGGGTGAATTTGCTGGGATTTTTTTGGGTGAATTTTGATGGTTTTGGGTATTTTTGGGGTGGATTTTGGGGTGGATTTTGAAGATTTTGGGGTGGAATTTTTGGGGGGTTTTTGCGTTCCTGACCCGATTTTGGGGTGAATTTTGACAATTTTCAGATGAATTTGGGTTGAATTTCAGGGGATTTCTTGGGGTGAATTTTTGGGATTTGGTTGTTGTTTTTTTTTGCTTGGATTTTTTGGGGGTTTTTGGGTGAATTTTGGGGTGAAATTGGTGGTTTTGGGGTGAATTTTGATGGTTTTGGGTATTTTGGGGGGATTTTGGGGTGAATTTTGGGTGGATTTTGAAGATTTTTGGGTATTTTTTGAGGGGGGGATTTTGGGGTGAATTTTGTTGATTTTGGGGTGGATTTTGGGGTGGATTTTGAAGATTTTTGGGTATTTTTGGGGTGGATTTTGGGGTGGATTTTGACGATTGTTGGGGGTGGATTTTGATGAATTTTGGGGTTTTTTTTTGCTGGGTTTGTTTTGGGGGGTTTTTTGTGTTCCTGACCCGATTTTCGGGTGAATTTTCACAATTTTGGGGGTTTTTTTGCTGGGAATTTTTGGGCTTTTTTTGCGTCCCTGACCCGATTTTGAGATGAATTTTTAAGATTTCTGGGGGGATTTTGGAGGTTTTTGGGTGAATTTTGGGGTGAATTTGGTGGTTTTGGGGTGAATTTTGATGGTTGTGGAAATTTTTGGGCGGATTTTGAAGATTTCTGGGTATTTTGGGGGGGGATTTTGGGGTGAATTTTGTTGATTTTGGGGTGGATTTTGAAGATTTTTGGGAAATTTTGGGGGGGATTTTGGGGTGGATTTTAGGGTGAATTTTGAAGATTTTTGGGGGTGGATTTTGGGGTGAATTTTGAAGATTTTTGGGGGTGGATTTTGATGAATTTTGGGGTTTTTTTGCTGGGATTTTTTTTCGGGTTTTTTGCGTCCCTGACCCGATTTTGGGGTGAATTTTGAAAATTTTTGGGTGGATTTTGGAGGTTTTTGGGTGAATTTTGGGGTGAATTTGGTGGATTTGGGGTGAATTTTGATGGTTTTGGGTATTTTCGGGGGGGATTTTGGGGTGGATTTTGAACATTTTTGGGGGTGGATTTTGATGAATTTTGATGAATTTTGGTTTTTTTTTTGCTGGGATTTTTTTGGGGGGGGTTTTTGCGTTCCTGACCCGATTTTGGGGTGAATTTTTGGGATTTTGGGATGAATTTGGGTTGAATTTCGGGGGATTTCTTGGGGTGAATTTTTGGGATTTGGTTGGGTTTTTTTTTTGCTTGGATTTTTTGGGGGTTTTTGGGTGAATTTTGGGGTGAAATTGGTGGTTTTGGGGTGAATTTTGATGGTTTTGGGTATTTTGGGGGGATTTTGGGGTGAATTTTGTTGATTTTGGGGTGGATTTTGGGGTGGATTTTGAAGATCAATAACTGATCAGTACTGATCAATGCCCCGCGTGCGGCTCTATGCTGTGGAGAAGAACCCCAACGCCATCATCACGCGAGTATTGATCACCGATAACTGATCGATAATCAATAACCGATAACTGATCAATAGTCAATAACTGATCGATAATCGATAACTGATCAATAACCGATGACTACTGATCAATACCCCGGGTGACGTATTGATCACTGATAACCGATCGATAATCAATAACCGAGAATCGATCAATAATCAATAACTGATTGATAATCGATAACTGATCAATAACCGATCAGTACTGATCAATGCCCCGGGTGACGTATTGATCACCGATAACCGATCGATAATCAGTAACCGATAATCAATCAATAACCGCTGATCCTTGCTGTCAGTGATTATTAATGGTTCTTAATGACAATTAAGGAGCTAATGAGCGCTAATTAGCGCTAATGAGGCCGGAGAGGTGGGAGGGGGGTTATTAAACACTGGCGTTTGATCACTCCAATGTCAGAATTGATTATTGATTGATTGATTGAATGATTGGCGGGTTATTGATTAATTATTTAATGCTAATTGAGGGCAGTGAGGGCTATCAATGAACTAATTAAGGCTAATGAGGGGTTTTAATGAAGCAATTAAGGCTCATTAGGAGTGGAGAAGGGTCACGGGGGTAGGATGGGGGTTATTGATCACCGATATTTTATTGATGCCTTATTAGAATTAGTTCAGATTGATTGGGGGTTATTAACGATTATTAATGAGCTAATGAATTTTAATCGAGGATAAGGAGTGGTATTAATGAATTATTAATGCTAATTGGGAGGGGAAAAGTGCCCTGGGGGGTTTGGGGAAGGTTATTGATCACCAATATTTTATTGATCCGTTATCGGAATTAATGATTGATTCATGAGAGACTTATTAAAGGCTAATAATGAACTAATTAATGTTAATAACTGTAATTCAGGCTATTAATGAACCAATTAAGGCTAATTAAGAGTGGGGAAAGTGGCCTGGTTGGGGGGTTTGGGGAGGGTTATTGATCACCGATATCTCAATGATCCCCTATGGGAATTCCATAGGGATTGACTGCGGGGTCATTAACAATTATTAACGAGCTAATTAATGTTAATTGAGGCTAATGAGTGCCACTAATGAGTTATTAATGCTAATTAAGAGCGGGAAAGTGGCCTGGTTGGGGGGGTTTGGGGAGGGTTATTGATCACAGATATCCCAATGATCCCCTATAGGAATTCCATGGGCATTGATTGCCGGGTAATTAACGATTATTAACAAGCTAATTGCTGTTGATTGCCGCTAATTAGGCTGTTGAACTGCCAGTGGGAGGAGTAGGGCTTTTTTATTAGTTAGCAAGCTGTGCACACAATACCAGTGTTGTACAGCTTCCTTCTTCACCTTTCTGATGCTGCCGCTCTCTCCGGCTCCCGGAGGCGAAGAAGCGGCTTCTTCGCGCAAAGATGATTTTGCCAGTCACAGTGCTCACCTTAGCGAGGCTTCTGCAGAAAGACGACAGGGAGCGGTGCTTAGCTCCGGAGAGCATCGTACATTCGTCTTTAGCGTCTCTTCTCGTCTACATCTTAGCAGAAAGTATTTCTACTATTTCTGGCAAGGAGAATCTGTTCCAGCACAGAAAACATCTCCCATCAAGTTCTAGACATTGCACGGAGGTCTGCCAAGTGTTTGACAAGAAAAAAAGAAAAGTTGTCCAAAACAGATTCCAATCGAATGTTCATGTGATTGGAAATGTCAGGAAACTGTTAAAGTACTGTTTTCTATCAGTTGGCAAGCTGCGCACACAATCCCAGTGTTGTACAGCTTCCTTCTTCACCTTTCCGAAGCTGCCGCTCTCTCCGGCTCCTGGAGGCCGAGAAGCGGCTTCTTCGCGCAAAGACGATTGTACCGGTCACAGTGCTCTCCTTAGCGAGGCTTCTGCCGAAAGACGCCCGGGAGCGGCGCTTAACTCCGGAGAGCATCGTACCTTCGTCTTTAGCGTCTTTTGTGGTCCACATTTAGCAGAAATATTTCCACTATGTTTGGCAAAGGAAAAACTGTGCCAGCACAGAAAACATCTCCCATCGTGATCTAGATTTGCTCGGAGGTCTGCCGAGTGTTTAGCAAGAAGAAAAGAAAAGTTGCCCAAATCAGCTTCCAATCCAATGTTCATGTGTTTGGAAAAGTCAGGAGAGTGCAAAGGTACTGTTTTCTATCAGTTGGCAAGTTGCGCACACCATCCCAGTGTTGTACAGCTTCCTTCTTCCCCTTTCCGAAGCTGCCGCTCTCTCCGGTTCCCGGAGGCGAAGAAGCGACTTCTTCGTGCAAAGACGATTGTACCGCTCACAGTGCTCTCCTTAGCGCGGCTTCTGCCGAAAGACGCCCGGGAGCGGTTCTTAAATGTGGAGAGCATCGTACCTTCGTCTTTAGTGTCTTTTGTAGTCGACATCTTAGCAGAAAGCTTTTCCACTATGTCTGGCTATGGAAAACTGTGCCAGCACAGAAAACATCTCCCATCGCGTTCTAGACATTGCACGGAGATCCTCCAAGTGTTTGGAATGAAAAAAAGAAAAGTTGTCCAAAACAGCTTCCAATCGAATGTTCATGTGATTGGAAAAGTCAGGAGATTGCAAAGGTACTGTTTTCTATCAGTTGGCAAGTTGCGCACACCATCCCAGTGTTGTACAGCTTCCTTCTTCACCTTTCCGAAGGTGCCACTCTCTCCTGCTCCTGGAGGCGAAGAAGCGGCTTCTTCGCGCAAAGACGATTGTACCGGTCACAGTGCTCTTCTTAACGGTGTTTCTGCGGAAGGCCCCCGGGAGCGGCCCTTAGCTCCGGAGAGGATCGTACCTTCGTCTTTAGCATCTATTGTAGTCTACTACTTAGCAGAAAGCTTTTCCAATATGTCTGGCAAGGCGAATCTGTGCCAGCAAAGAAAACATCTCCCATCGTGTTCTAGACATTGCACGGATGTCTGCCAAGTGTTTGGCAAGAAGAAAAGAAAAGTTGTCCAAAACAGCTTCCAATCGAATGTTCATGTGATTGGAAAAGTCAGGAGAGTGCAAAGGTACTGTTTTCTATCAGTTGGCAAGCTGCACACACAATCCCAGTGTTTTACAGCTTCCATCTTCACCTTTCCGAAGGTGCCACTCTCTCCTGCTCCTGGAGGCGAAGAAGCGGCTTCTTCGCGCAAAGACGATTGTACCGCTCACTGTGCTCTCCTTAGCGTGGCTTCTGCCGAAAGACGCCTGGGAGCGTCGCTTAACTCCGGAGAGCATCGTACCTTCGTCTTTAGCGTCTTTTGTGGTCTACATTTAGCAGAAATATTTCCACTATGTTTGGCAAAGAAAAACAGTGCCAGCACAGAAAATACCTCCCATCGTGATCTAGATTTGCTAGGAGGTCTGCCGAGTGTTTAGCAAGAAGAAAAGAAAAGTTGCCCAAAACAGCTTCATATCGAATGTTCATGTGATTGGAAAAGTAAGAGATGGCAAAGGTACTGTTTTCCATCTGTTGGCTGTGGAGAGTATTATTAATAATTGGTTAGCTGAGAAAGGCCACGCTGAAATAATGCCGCTGGTTAAGCTGAAGGAGAAAAGCCAGCAGTCAGCAAGCTAAAAGGAAAGGTCAGCAGTGACCTTGCTGCAATATGAGGAGAGGGAGTAGAGATTAGTCCTGAATATATCCTGAGAATATGTGAAAAGTATCAAAAGTAGAACCATAGGAATGCAGAAGTAGGCGTAGGTGCTGATATGTAACTGACCAATCCTAAACTCAATTTTGCAATATGTATGAAGCTCATTATGAACTATATTTAACCCGCTGTACTGATCAATAAAATTGGGCCTGTGATGATCAAATTGATGTCTGGGTCTCCTTCCATCGACAGTTGGAAAGTTGCGCACACAATCCTAATGCTGTACAGCTTCCTTCTTCTCCTTTCCGAAGCTGCCACTCTCTCCGGCTCGCAAAGGCGAAGAAGAGGCCTCTTCTCTCAAAGACGATTGTGCCGCTCACAGTGCTCTCATTGGGGCGGCTTCTGTCGAAAGACGCCCGGGAGTGGCTCTTAGCTCCGGAGAGAATCGTACGTTCATCTTTAGCGTCTTTTGTGGTCTACATCCTAACAGAAAGTGTTTCCACTATGTGTGGCAAGGAAAAACTGTGCCAGCACAGAAAACATCTCCCATCTTGTTCTAGACATTGCACGGAGGTCTGCCAAGTGCTTGGCATGAAGAAAGGAAAAGTTGTCCAAAACAGCTTCCAATCGAATGTTCATGTGATTGGAAAAGTCAGGAAAGTTGCAAGGTACTGTTTTCTATCAGTTGGCAAGCTGCGCACACAATCCCAGTGTTGTACAGCTTCCTTCTTCACCTTTCCAAAGCTGCCGCTCTCTCCAGCTCCCGGAGGCGAAGAAGCGGCTTCTTCGCGCAAAGACGATTGTGCCGCTCACTGTGCTCTCCTTAGCGCGGCTTCTGCCGAAAGACGCCCGGGAGCGGCTCTTAAATGTGGAGAGCATCGTACCTTCGTCTTTAGCGTCTTTTGTAGTCTACATCTTAGCAGAAAGCTTTTCCACTATGTTTGCCTAGGAAAAACTGTGCCAGCACAGAAAACATCTCCCATCGTGTTCTAGACGTTGCACGGAGGTGTGCCGAGTGTTTGGCAGGAAGAAAAGAAAAGTTGACCAAAACAGCTTCCAATCGAATGTTCATGTGATTGGAAAATCAGGAAAATGTTAAAGTACAGTTTTCTATCAGTTGGCAAGCACACAATCCCTGTGTTGTACAGCTTCCTTCTTCACCTTTCCGAAGCTGCTGCTCTCTCTGGCTCCTGGAGGCCAAGAAGCAGCTTCTTCGCGCAAAGACGATTGTACCAGTCACAGTGCTCTCCTTAGCAAGGCTTCTGCCGAAAGACGCCCGGGAGCGGTTCTTAGCTCCGGAGAGCATCGTACCTTCGTCTTCAGCCTCTTTTGTAGTCTACACCTGAGCAGAAAGGTTTTCCACTGTGTCTGGCAAGGAAAAACTGTGTCAGCACAGAAAACATCTCCCATCGTGTTCTAGACGTTGCACGGGGGTCTGCTAAGTGCATGGCATGAAGAAAGAAAAAGTTGTCCAAATCAGCTTCCAATAGAATGTTCATGTATTTGGAAAAGTCAGGAGATTGCAAAGGTACTTTTTTCTATCAGTTGGCAAGCTGCGCACACAATCCCAGTGTTGTACAGCTTCCTTCTTCACCTTTCCGAAGCTCCCGCTCTCTCCGGCTCCTGGAGGCGAAGATGCGGCTTTTTCGCGCAAAGGTGATTGCGCCGCTCACAGTGCTCTCCTTAGCGCGGCTTCTGCCGAAAGACGTCCGGGAGCGGCTCTTAGCTCCGGAGAGCATTGTACCTTCGTCTTTAGCGTCTTTTGTGGTCTACCACCTAGCAGAAAGCACAGAAAACATCTCCCATCGTGTTCTACACGTTGCAGGGAGGTCTGCCAAGTGTTTGTCAAGAAGAAAAGAAAAGTTGTCCAAAACAGCTTCCAATCGAATGTTCATGTGTTTGGAAAAGTCAGGAGAGTGGTAAGGTACTGTTTGCTATCAGTTGGCAAGTTGCGCATGCAATCCTAGTGTTGTACAGCTTCCTTCTCCTCCTTTCCGAAGCTGCTGCTCTCAGGGTCTCCAGAAGGCCAAGAAGCGGCTTTTTGGTGCAAAGACAATTGTGCCGCTCACAGTGCTCTCCTTTGCTAAGCCTAGGTTGAATTACCTGCCTCCAATCTCAGCTAGGGACATGGTATTTTAAACCAGGAAGCCCTGAGCTCCAGGCACACGGTCCCTGTGAAAGGCATCCCAAGGCGAGTACAAAAGTGCAACAACATGGCAGCTTTCACAGGTTTTTCCTTGGCACCATCCCTATGCCAAGGCTGATTTATCTGCCTAGGGTTAGAGTCAGGGTTCCGCCTAGGGTTAGGAATTTTTTATCCAGGAAGCCCTGAGTTCCAGGCTTACTGCAGCTGCCAAAGGCATCCCAAGGGGAGAGCAAAAGTGCCACAACATGGCTGTCTCCACAGCTTTTTCCTTGGCATAATTCCTAAATCCAGGCTGATTTAAATGACCAGTGTTAGGGTTAGGATTAGGGTTACGTCTAGGTGTAGAGCTTTTTAAACCAGTAAGCTCTGAGCTCCAGGCACACGGCAGCTGCGAAAGGCATCCAAAGGGCAGCACAAAAGTGCCAGAAAATGGCTGCCTCTACACGTTTTCATTGGCACCATTGCTAAACCAAGGCTGAATTACCTGCCTCCAGTCTCAGCTAGGGACATGGTTTTTTAAACCAGGAAGCCCTGAGATCCAGGCACACGCCATCTGTTAAAGGTATCCCAAGGGGAGCACAAAAGTGACACAACTTGGCTGCCTCCACTGCTATTTCCACGAGACCATCCCGAACCATAGGCTGATTTTGCTTCCTAGGGTTAGGGTTAGAGTTACGCCTAGGGTTAGTGTTTTTTAACCAGAAAGCCCTGAGTTCCAAGAACACAGCAGCTGCGAAGGACTACCCAAGAGGAGCGGAAAAGTGCCACAACATGGCTGCCTCCAGCGCTTTTTCCTTGGGACCATCATGGACCCTAGGCTGATTTACTTGCCTCCAGTTGCAGCTATGGTCACGCCAAGGGATAGGGATTTTAAATCAGTAAACCCTGAGTTCCAGACCCAGTGCAGCTGCAAAAGGCTTCCCAAGGGCAGTTAAAAATTTCCTCAACATGCTCCCTCCAGCGCTCTTTTCCTTGGGAACATCCCTATACCTAGGCTGATTTATCTGCCTAGGGTTAGGGTTAGGGTTCACCTAGGGATAGGATGTTTTCAAACAGGAAGCCATGAGTTCCAGGGGCACTGCAGCTGCCAAAGGCATCCCAAGGGGAAAGCAAATGTGCCACAACTTGGCTGTGACCAGAGCTTTTTCCTTGGGACCATCCCGAAACGAAGGCTGATTTAAAAGCCTCCAGTTAGGGCTAAAGTAGTGGATTTTAAACCAGGAAGCCCTGTGCTCCAAGCACACTGCAGCTGTTCAAGGCATCCCAAGGGGAGTACAAAAGTGCAACAACATGGCAGCTTTCACAGCTTTTTCCTTGGCACCATCCCTATACCTAGGCTGATTTATCTGCCTAGGGTTAGGGTAAGGATTCAGCCTAGGGCTTGGATTTTTTTAACCAGGAAGCCCTGAGTTCCAGGCTTACTTCATCTGCCAAAGGCATCCCAAAGGGAGTGCAGAAGTGCCACAACATGGCTGCTTTCACGGCTTTTCCCTTAGGAAGAACCCTAATACCCGGCTGATTTACCTTCCTAGGGTTACTGTTAGGCTTAGGCCTAGGACTTTTAAAACCAGGAAGCCCTGGGCTCCAGGCACACTGCAGCTGCGAAAGGCATCCCAAGGGGAGCGCAAAAGTGACACAACTTGGCTGCCACCACTGATATTTCCATGAGACCATCCCGAACCATAGGCTGATTTTCCTTCCTAGGGTTAAGGTTTGAGTTACGCCTAGGGTAAGGGTTCTATTAACCAGAAAGCCCTGAGTTCCAAGAACACAGCAGCTGCGAAGGACTACTCAAGAAGAGCGCCAAAGTACCACAACATGCCTGCCTCCACAGCTTTTTCCTTGGGGACATGCCTAATTCCTGGCTGATTATCCTTTCTCGTCTTAGGGTTGGGGTTCGGCCTAGGGCTAGGATTTTTAAAATCAGGAAGCCCTGAGTTCCAGGCACACTGCAGCTGTGAAAGGCATCCAAAAGGGAGTGCAAAAGTGCCACAACATGGCTGCTTTCACGGCTTTTTCCTTGGCAAGAAGCCTAACACCAGGCTGATTTGCCTTCCCAGGGTTACTGTTAGGCTTAGGCCTAGGGCTAGGATTTTTAAAACTAGGAAGCCCTTAGCTCCAGGCACACTGCAGCTGTTCAAGGCATCCCAAGAGGGCCGCAGAAGTTACACAACTTGGCTGCCTCTGCTGCTATTCTCATGAGTCCATTCCGAACCATAGGCTGATTTTCCTTCCTAGGGTTAGGGTTAGAGTTACGCCTAGGGTTAGTGTTTTTTTAACCAGAAAGCCCTGTGTTCCAAGAACACAGCAGCTGCGAAGGACTACCCAAGAGGAGCGGAAAAGTGCCACAACATTGCTGCCTCCAGCGCTTTTTCCTTGGGACCATCATTGAACCTAGGCTGATTTACTTGCCTCCAGTTGCACCTATGGTCACGCCAAGGGATAGGGATTTTAAATCAGTAAACCCTGAGCTCCAGACCCAGTGCAGCTGCAAAAGGCTTCCCAAGGGCAGCCAAAAATTGCCTCAACATGCTCCCTCCAGTTCTTTTTTCCTTGGGAACATCCCTATACCCAGGCTGATTTATCTGCCTAGGGTTAGGGTTAGGGTTCAGCCTAGAGATAGGATTTTTTCAAACAGGAAGCCCTGGGCTCCAGGCACACTGCAGCTGTTAAAGGCAGTGTTCTACGTCAACTGCAACTTAGTCTGAAATAAATGCTTTTTCCCTGAGAGCATCTGAGAGGTTTTCATGAAGCACTGATATCTGACATTTGCAATTTTGAATAGGAGAGGAGAAAGAAAATGGGAAGAAGTTTTTAATTTTAGTGGTTTCCATTTTAATTTCCGTACACTTTTTCAAAACTTGTCAGCTCAAATGCGCATCAACATCTTTTAGTCATCTGTAAGTCAGTATTCATATAAAATGTGCTTCAAATCAAAAGAATTTCAAATTTGCACTCCAAATTTCTATGCCTAGATTTATGATTTCCTACACATCTTAGATGAAAGGAAGGCCTTTTTTACTGTGGGAGTGCTGGAACACTGGAACAGGTTGCCCAGGGAAGTTGTGGGTGTCCCATCCCTGAAAGTATTCAAGGTCAGCTTGGACGGGGCTTGGAGCAGCAACAAAGGAGAAGCTTGATGGTAGAGAAACAAAGTTGGACTATAGAAGAAACTGGGATTGAAGTATAGGAGCAAGTTTTCTCTCAGCTCTTGGGGTAAATTCAAAGTTGTACAAAATTACATTTATCTGTGCTATTCACTACTGTAACAGAAATGTTCATGAAAACTGTACAGAAGATAGCAAATTTTAAAAGAGATAAGAATTACAGCATAAAATCCATGGGATGGGTTACAACATGAGACACTCTCTAAGAGAAAATCTCTGTGTTTCAGCACTTCATCATGGTAAGATTTCATGAAGTGCCAAAGAAGGCGGCAAAATATCATTCGGGACGTTATTTCCTGGAATTCAGCCTGGCCATTAGTAGGAACTGGGTTTGAACACATCATGTAGATATACCACACACACTTTCCCTTCACTGAAAAATGACTGTTTACAACGAAGAAGCAATTGACGATCAAAATTGATTGAAAGCATCTTAAACATGTCAAGTATTTCATTGTAGATGATCTGTGATCCAAATGCTTCTTCCACCTTCGAGAGGGACAGAACAATTCTTCCATATCATGATGGTTTAAAATTGTATCAACCAATGTTTTCTGCTGAAAAGATAGCATCTATTTTTTTCTATTTTTGGAAGAAAATATTCCTAGACATACAACAGGTGAGAACTAAGTAATTTTAAAGAAACAAATGAAAAGAAAATATTCTGTAAATAGAATGAAATGAAAAGCTGTGTTTTAAATAGGAGCTAAATATGAAACAGAATTTTTGTACCAGGCATTTGAATTACTGCACCAGCTCTTTTGCCCATCAAGAGAGGCGTTTAGCATTTCAGTCTTTTCCAAGGTGTTCATGATCTGCTATGCTGATCTCTGTGTGTGCCTAGGTGTGTGTGGAAGGGGGAGCATGTGAAGGGGAGTGTGTATGTTTGCTTTACAATTGTTGTGGCAGATTCATGCCTCAGCTCCACATTTTGTTTTAGAAAGGTCACACAGAGTGGATATGAAGTTTACTATCAACAAGAGATCAATTCCCAAATCATCCATTTGACTCTACCTTATAAATCATGTGCTTTGTTGCATATTTTATCAAATCTACTTTCAAGCCAGATGGAGGAAGGAGGATGTGGGAATCCCTCCACCATCTTGCAACTTTTATGCAAGTAGGTTTTCAAGAAAATCATCATTTCTCTTTGAAATATGTCTGGAACAGGCATGATGGTAGTGTCAACCTGTTGGAGTTTTTGTTGCTGGAAGAAGTTATACAAAAGGATTGGTTTTTACATTGACCAGTTACTGAATCAAGCGCAGGAATACATTGGAAATTCAACTGGGGCTTCCTTTCCCCAGCAGACTACTTCTAGAACGAGCTTGTACACTGAAGCTTACTCTTTTGCCCTCTTTTTGTTTCTTTCCTATTTTCTTGGCTTCTTTGCCACTCTCTAGACAATTTTGGAACTTTTTTCCCAACTCAAATGGTTTCAATAGTCTGATTGTGATCATACATTTTTACAAGGAATTTTTAAAATCTTTCCTCCAGTTAAGAAAGTCAAGGACTTAGGTCTTTTTCTTCCTTATCAATAGTGCAATGAAATTGATAAGTAAAGACCAACTCTTTCTTTTTGTTTTTAACCCAAGCAGATAATTCCCATCCATTCATCCATTTGGTGGACCAATAGTTGCCATTCTGATGGAAGTTGTCACTTCTTAACAATAGGCATTCTGTGACTATGTTGACAGCACTTTGGGTGAAGATCCTAACTGGTCTTAGATACACATAGGGAGAAATTTGCTCAGCCAGTGTCAGTCTTAAGCATGCGTATCAGAAGATCTTTCTAGAGCTGGGAATTTTCCCATGAAAGGGATTCAGTTAGGGAAGAGACACTTGCCCCAGAGGTTTACATTCTTCTTGAAGACTGCTTAAGGAACTTAGATGCCATGTCCATTTGGATCTGTGTCTGCACAGAACTTTGTCATGCCAGTGCTTGAAATGCATCTTGAAGAGAATTCACTAGCACAGAATGAATGAGAGTGGAAGGGGTTGGTGGGGCTAACCAGGCCCAACCCCCCTGCCTAAACCAGGATACCTAGAGCCTCTTGCCCAGGATTCTATCTGGGTGTACTTTTAATGTCTTCAAAGATCCAGGCTCCACAATCTTTCTGGGCAGTCTGTGCCGTGGTTCAGTCACCCTCACAGTAAAGAATCATTTACTGATGTTCAAAGGCAATCTCATGTATTTCAGTGTGTGCCCACTGCCTCTTGTCTTTTCACTCAGCATCACTGAAAAGACACTGATTCCCTCCCCTTTGCACTATTGCTTCCATATGGATGTGTGCTGCCATGTAGAGATATGTCAAAAACCTCCCTGAAGCCCAGGCAGATAATATTCCCTTCATCTACCAGTCAAGTTGATTCATCAGAGGAGTTTAAAGTTATGTTCAGCATGAAATGCCCCTGAAAAATCATGCTAACTACATTATTTTGTCGTTTTTCATGTGCCTGGAAAGGTTTTCCATGAAGGGCTGCTTCATCAACTTCCTGGGGATAAAAAAGAGGCTGGCTGGTTTGTACTATTGCGAGTCCTCCTCATTGCCATTTTTGAAGATGAGTGTCATTTGCTTACATCCAGTCCTTAGCCTCTCTTGTCGCCTACATCTTAGCAAAAAGCTTTTCTACTATGTCTGGAGAGGAAAAACTGTGCCAGCACAGAAAACATCTCCCATCATGTTCTAGACGTTGCACGGAGGTCTTCCAAATGTTTGGCATGATGAAAAGAAAAGTTGTCCAAAACAGATTCCAATCGAATGTTCATGTGATTGGAAAAGTCAGGAGAGTGCAAAGGTACTGTTTTCTATCAGTTGGCAAGCTGCGCTCACAATCCCAGTGTTGTACAGCTTCCTTCTTCACCTTTCCGAAGGTGCTGCTCTCTCCGGCTTCCGGAGGCGAAGAAGCGGCTTCTTCGCGCAAAGACGATTGTGCCGCTCACTGTGCACTCCTTAGCGCGGCTTCTGCCGAAAGACGCCCGGGAGCGGCTCATAGCTCCGGAGAGCATCGTACCTTCGTCTTTAGCGTCTCTTCTCGTCTAAATCTTAGCAAAAACCTTCTCTACTATGTCTGGCGAGGAAAAAATGTGCCAGCACAGAAAACATCTCCCATCGTGTTCTAGACGTTGCACGATCCCAATACTTAGGCTGATTTACCTTCCTGGGGATAGGGTTAGGCTTCAGCCTAGGGCTTGGATTTCTTTAACCAGGAAGCCCTGAGTTCCAGGCTTACTTCATCTGCCAAAGGCATCCCAAAGGGAGCGGAGAAGTGCCACAACATGGCTGCTTTCACGGCTTTTCCCTTAGGAAGAACCCTAATACCCGGCTGATTTACCTTCCTAGGGTTACTGTTAGGCTTATGCCTAGGACTTTTAAAACCAGGAAGCCCTGGGCTCCAGGCACATGCAGCTGTTAAAGGCATCCCAAGAGGGCCGCAGAAGTGACACATCTTGGCTGCCTCTGCTGCTATTCTCAGGAGACCATCCTGAACCATAGGCTGATTTTCCTTCCTAGGGTTAAGGTTTGAGTTACGCCTAGGGTAAGGGTTCTATTAACCAGAAAGCCCTGAGTTCCAAGAACACAGCAGCTGCGAAGGACTAGCCAAGAAGAGCGCAAAAGTACCACAACATGCCTGCCTCCACAGCTTTTTCCTTGGGGACATGCCTAATTCCTGGCTGATTTGCCTTTCTCGTCTTAGGGCTGGGGTTCGGCCTAGGGCTAGGATTTTTAAAATCAGGAAGCCCTGAGTTCCAGGCACACTGGAGCTGTGAAAGGCATCCAAAAGGGAGTGCAAAAGTGCCACAACGTGGCTGCTTTCACAGCTTTTTCCTTGGCAAGAAGCCTAACACCAGGCTGATTTGCCTTCCCAGGGTTACTGTTAGGCTTAGGCCTAGGGCTAGGATTTTTAAAACTAGGAAGCCCTTAGCTCCAGGCACACTGCAGCTGTTCAAGGCATCCCAAGGGGAGTACAAAAGTGCAACAACATGGCAGCTTTCACAGCTTTTTCCTTGGCACCATCCCTATACCTAGGCTGATTTATCTGCCTAGGGTTAGGGTTAGGCTTCAGCCTAGGGCTTGGATTTCTTGAACCAGGAAGCCCTGAGTTCCAGGCTTACTTCATCTGCCAAAGGCATCCCAAAGGGAGTGCAGAAGTGCCACAACATGGCTGCTTTCACGGCTTTTCCCTTAGGAAGAACCCTACTACCCGGCTGATTTACCTTCCTAGGGTTACTGTTAGGCTTAGGCCTAGGACTTGTAAAACCAGGAAGCCCTGGGCTCCAGGCACACTGCAGCTGCGAAAGGCATCCCAAGGGGAGCGCAAAAAGGGCGCAACTTGGCTGCCACCACTGATATTTCCATGAGACCATCCCGAACCATAGGCTGATTTTCCTTCCTAGGGTTAAGGTTTGAGTTATGCCTAGGGTAAGGGTTCTATTAACCAGAAAGCCCTGAGTTCCAAGAACACAGCAGCTGCGAAGGACTAGCCAAGAAGAGCGCAAAAGTACCACAACATGCCTGCCTCCACAGCTTTTTCCTTGGGGACATGCCTAATTCCTGGCTGATTTGCCTTTCTCGTCTTGGGGCTGGGGTTCGGCCTAGGGCTAGGATTTTTAAAATCAGGAAGCCCTGAGTTCCAGGCACACTGGAGCTGTGAAATGCATCCAAAAGGGAGTGCAAAAGTGCCACAACATGGCTGCTTTCACGGCTTTTTCCTTGGCTGTCGCAGACATTTCTCCACAGAAATCCTTTTCTTTCATATTTCTGTGTCTTCGGGAGCCAGAGGCCCCCAAAGAGAAGGTAAACAATTATTATCAGCTGCTGTGGAATGCAATAGGATTCACCTTGATTGGCTCATTTTCTATGTTTATAATTAAGGGCCAATCATCAGTGCAAGCCTGGGGACTGAGTCCCTGGACACAACTTTGTTGTGGATTCTTTTCTATCTATTCTTAGCTTAGCTAGCAGCTCTGCAAACCTCTCTCTATATTCTATTAGTATAATAATAATGTATTATATATCATATATTTATAAATTCAGCCTTCTGATCAAGATACAAGATTCGCCGTCTCTCTCTCACCAGCAGCGACCCACTCAGGCCGCTGTAGTATCTGGTGACCCCTCGTTTCAGAGCAAAAATTAATCTGATAAGACCAGAGGAGCAAAATTGCTGCACTGGGTAAAAATCCTGTATGTGTGGCATTTGAGGGTTGCTTTGAAGTGACCTCAGAAAGTGGATTCAAGCCAGGAGCTGAAGAACCGAAGATCCTGATTTGGACAGAGTTCACAGCCAAGGCTGACCACAAAGAGAATCTTTCTTCTGGAAAACCATCAGGAAAGATGATGGAAAAGAGCAGCAGACCTGTGGAGCTGGCCAGAGCAAGCTGGACTCTTTCAAAAGGTACTGTTCACTTTTCTATCCCTGATGAACCAGCCCTTCGTAGCTTGTGGCTGTTTGTATGGCAGACACATGCCTTGCCAGAAGAGATTCAATTCTTCCCTTCAGAGGAGAAAATAATAGCCCTCTGGAAACATTGGTGCAGGGAAGACGGTTTCTTTTTGTCAAAAACAGATATCTATGAATTCTTTCGATGGGCAAAGCTTTTTGGGTTCTTTGCTGATGTCTTATATGCTTTAGATGCTTTTGTCTGGGAGTGCATGGACTCGATTATCCAGTGCGTCTACCTGGAGGGACGCGTGTTGCCTTCCATCTACCCAGCATTTATAAAGCTTTTCCCAGTCCTGAAGCGCAGAGCAGCTTGTTTTCAGTGGATCTCTAATTGTTATGGCCAAGCTCCGTTTCCACCACCTTTGGCAGAAGACGCGGTGGGGGAGGACATTTTTCTTCCCAGCCCCCCCTGCTTCACGGTGGGGGGGGGCGAAACTTCGCGGCGCGAAGAAGTTTTTTTTACTCTTGCTCCGGAGCATGCTCAGATGGAGTCGTCTCCTTCCCCCCCTTCTCTCTCTCCGGGGGGATGGGAGCGGCCGCTCAAGCCAGCGCCGGCCTCTCAGACTCCGCCTTCAGAAACGGGGGCGGCACCGGTCTCCGAGGTTTCCTCCACGGCCCTGCTAGAGCCGTCACTCCAGGAGATCCCGTCTCCGCCTCTCCAGGAGGTCCCGCCCGCGGTGGCACCGGTCTCCCTGCCCCCGCCAGAGCCTGTGTCGGAGAAGGCCGAAGAGACAGCACTTCCGCCGATTGACCTGTTGCTAAGCAACGGCGACGCTTCGCCGCTCCTCCCAGCTCCGCTGGTGCCCGTGCCGTGCCCGCCGCCGTTTTCAGAGCCCAAGGACGCAGCACCAGCGTGTTCCCGCGTGTCCCCGCCGCCTCCACAGCAGACCCCAGAGTCAGCAGCAGAAAACGGAGTTGAGCCCGCGGGACCCTCGGAGCAGCCCACGGCGGATCCCACGCTCAGCGCGGTTCCCCCCCCGGTTCCGGCTCCCTCCCCGATGCTTCCACCGGACGTCCCAGCAGTCGCTCCGGCAGGGGGTCTCTCCTTCCGTGGAGCAGGGGCTGCCCGCCAGCTCACTGTTGTGGCAGTCCAGCTGCCTGTTTTTAAGATCAGCATTCTCGGCGGTTTGGGGGGTGGTTTTTCGGGGATTGTCCCATGGAGGCCGCCGCCTCTCTTGTGTCCTAGTGGCATGGGGGGGCAGGTGCATCCAGAGAGTTCTGCCTCTGATCCCCAGCCCGGAGGGGATGGGGATGAAGCCAGGGGGCGGATGAGAGACAAACCCGATGTATTGCAGAGGGAGAGGGCACAGTTGGAGGAGACCATAGCTGGTTTGCTGTGGGAAACAAACATTCCCAGACCCGAGATGAAGATTCTCGGGGCAGCTTCTATTTCCCTGCTGCTGGCATGCCTCAGTGGTTTAGGGGAAAGGAAGCGTCTCACTACCCGTGCTGCCATTGTGCTGGCAGCAAGGCTCAGGCCCGTAGGAATGCAGAGCCTTCCTCATGGGTTTGGCCTGGGATGCTGGGCTCAGGAAATTCCTGGGCCGGGCCCGCTGCGAGGCCTCTTGATGTTTCTAGGGGTTCTGGTTTGTCCTACCGGTCCGGGTCCCCCTGTGTGAGCCAGTTTTGGGGTTCCTGGTCAAGTATGGGCCAGGGCCCCCAGGGCCTTTTCTTTCTCTGGCATTGCTTTGCTAGGCTGCTGCTCTTTTGCTTTTCGATCAAAAAAAAAAAAAAAAAAAAAAAAAAAATTAAAATTAAATAAAAAAGATTGAAAATAGGCGGGCAGCAGCTCTGAAGTGCTGAAGCACTGAAGGGCCAGAAAAGGACATTCTAAAAATTGTTCAAATTGTTTCAAATTGTTTAAAATTGTGTTATGCTGTTTCAGGACCAAAAAGGACTCTCAGATGTCCAAAAGAAACAACTTCAGCTGATGGACTGTTCCTGAAACTCAACTGCATGGACTTGAATTCTCTTTGCATTGTTTCTTGCAATTTTCTTATAATGTAGGATTGTTTTAGTGAATTATTAGTATTCTATATTTTATAGGTGAAGGAATTTCCTGTTCATTCCACATAAGCATTTTTCTTTTATTTTTATACAATTTAGAAAGGTGAGATGTTGCAGACATTTCTCCACAGAAATCCTTTTCTTTCATATTTCTGTGTCTTCGGGAGCCAGAGGCCCCCGAAGAGAAGGTAAACAATTATTATCAGCTGCTGTGGAATGCAATAGGATTCACCTTGATTGGCTCATTTTCTATGTTTATAATTAAGGGCCAATCATCAGTGCAAGCAAGGGGACTGAGTCCCTGGACACAACTTTGTTGTGGATTCTTTTCTATCTATTCTTAGCTTAGCTAGCAGCTCTGCAAACCTCTCTCTACATTCTATTAGTATAGTAATAATGTATTATATATCATATATTAATAAATTCAGCCTTCTGATCAAGATACAAGATTCGCCGTCTCTCTCTCACCAGCAGCGACCCACTCAGGCCGCTGTAATACTTGGCAAGAAGCCTAACACCAGGCTGATTTACCTTCCCAGGGTTACTGTTAGGCTTAGGCCTAGGACTTTTAAAACCAGGAAGCCCTGGGCTCCAGGCACACTGCAGCTGCGAAAGGCATCCCAAGGGGAGCGCAAAAGCGACGCAACTTGGCTGCCACCACTGATATTTCCATGAGACCATCCCGAACCATAGGCTGATTTTCCTTCCTAGGGTTAAGGTTTGAGTTACGCCTAGGGTAAGGGTTCTATTAACCAGAAAGCCCTGAGTTCCAAGAACACAGCAGCTGCGAAGGACTAGCCAAGAAGAGCGCAAAAGTACCACAACATGCCTGCCTCCACAGCTTTTTCCTTGGGGACATGCCTAATTCCTGGCTGATTTGCCTTTCTCGTCTTAGGGCTGGGGTTCGGCCTAGGGCTAGGATTTTTAAAATCAGGAAGCCCTGAGTTCCAGGCACACTGGAGCTGTGAAAGGCATCCAAAAGGGAGTGCAAAAGTGCCACAACATGGCTGCTTTCACGACTTTTTCCTTGGCAAGAAGCCTAAAACCAGGCTGGTTTACCTTCCTAGGGTTACTGTTAGGCTTAGGCTTAGGGCTAGGATTTTTAAAACTAGGAAGCCCTTAGCTCCAGGCACACTGCAGCTGTTCAAGGCATCCCAAGGGGAGTACAAAAGTGCAACAACATGGCAGCTTTCACAGCTTTTTCCTTGGCACCATCCCTATACCTAGGCTGATTTATCTGCCTAGGGTTAGGGTTCAGCCTAGGGCTTGGATTTCTTTAACCAGGAAGCCCTGAGTTCCAGGCTTACTTCATCTGCCAAAGGCATCCCAAAGGGAGTGCAGAAGTGCCACAACATGGCTGCTTTCACGGCTTTTCCCTTAGGAAGAACCCTAATACCCGGCTGATTTACCTTCCTAGGGTTACTGTTAGGCTTAGGCCTAGGACTTTTAAAACCAGGAAGCCCTGGGCTCCAGGCACACTGCAGCTGCGAAAGGCATCTCAAGGGGAGCGCAAAAGCGACGCAACTTGGCTGCCACCACTGATATTTCCATGAGAGCATCCCGAACCATAGGCTGATTTTCCTTCCTAGGGTTAAGGTTTGAGTTACGCCTAGGGTAAGGGTTCTATTAACCAGAAAGCCCTGAGTTCCAAGAACACAGCAGCTGCGAAGGACTAGCCAAGAAGAGCGCAAAAGTACCACAACATGCCTGCCTCCACAGCTTTTTCCTTGGGGACATGCCTAATTCCTGGCTGATTTGCCTTTCTCGTCTTAGGGTTGGGGTTCGGCCTAGGGCTAGGATTTTTAAAATCAGGAAGCCCTGAGTTCCAGGCACACTGGAGCTGTGAAAGGCATCCAAAAGGGAGTGCAAAAGTGCCACAACATGGCTGCTTTCATGGCTTTTTCCTTGGCAAGAAGCCTAACACCAGGCTGATTTGCCTTCCCAGGGTTACTGTTAGGCTTAGGCCTAGGGCTAGGATTTTTAAAACTAGGAAGCCCTTAGCTCCAGGCACACTGCAGCTGTTCAAGGCATCCCAAGGGGAGTACAAAAGTGCAACAACATGGCAGCTTTCACAGCTTTTTCCTTGGCACCATCCCTATACCTAGGCTGATTTATCTGCCTAGGGTTAGGGTTCAGCCTAGGGCTTGGATTTCTTTAACCAGGAAGCCCTGAGTTCCAGGCTTACTTCATCTGCCAAAGGCATCCCAAAGGGAGTGCAGAAGTGCCACAACATGGCTGCTTTCACGGCTTTTCCCTTAGGAAGAACCCTAATACCCGGCTGATTTACCTTCCTAGGGTTACTGTTAGGCTTAGGCCTAGGACTTTTAAAACCAGGAAGCCCTGGGCTCCAGGCACACTGCAGCTGCAAAAGGCATCCCAAGGGGAGCGCAAAAGCGACGCAACTTGGCTGCCACCAATGATATTTCCATGAGACCATCCCGAACCATAGGCTGATTTTCCTTCCTAGGCTTAAGGTTTGAGTTACGCCTAGGGTAAGGGTTCTATTAACCAGAAAGCCCTGAGTTCCAAGAACACAGCAGCTGCGAAGGACTAGCCAAGAAGAGCGCAAAAGTACCACAACATGCCTGCCTCCACAGCTTTTTCCTTGGGGACATGCCTAATTCCTGGCTGATTTGCCTTTCTCGTCTTAGGGCTGGGGTTCGGCCTAGGGCTAGGATTTTTAAAATGAGGAAGCCCTGAGTTCCAGGCACACTGCAGCTGTGAAAGGCATCCAAAAGGGAGTGCAAAAGTGCCACAACATGGCTGCTTTCACGACTTTTTCCTTGGCAAGAAGCCTAACACCAGGCTGATTTACTTTCCCAGGGTTACTGTTAGGCTTAGGCCTAGGGCTAGGATTTTTAAAACTAGGAAGCCCTTAGCTCCAGGCACACTGCAGCTGTTCAAGGCATCCCAAGGGGAGTACAAAAGTGCAACAACATGGCAGCTTTCACAGCTTTTTCCTTGGCACCATCCCTATACCTAGGCTGATTTATCTGCCTAGGGTTAGGGTTCAGCCTAGGGCTTGGATTTCTTTAACCAGGAAGCCCTGAGTTCCAGGCTTACTTCATCTGCCAAAGGCATCCCAAAGGGAGTGCAGAAGTGCCACAACATGGCTGCTTTCACGGCTTTTCCCTTAGGAAGAACCCTAATACCCGGCTGATTTACCTTCCTAGGGTTACTGTTAGGCTTAGGCCTAGGACTTTTAAAACCAAGAAGCCCTGGGCTCCAGGCACACTGCAGCTGCGAAAGGCATCCCAAGGGGAGCGCAAAAGTGACGCAACTTGGCTGTCACCAATGACATTTCCATGAGACCATCCCGAATCATAGGCTGATTTTCCTTCCTAGGGTTAAGGTTTGAGTTACGCCTAGGGTAAGTGTTCTATTAACCAGAAAGCCCTGAGTTCCAAGAACACAGCAGCTGCGAAGGACTAGCCAAGAAGAGCGCAAAAGTACCACAACATGCCTGCCTCCACAGCTTTTTCC
This sequence comes from Ammospiza nelsoni, assembly GCF_027579445.1. Lineage (NCBI taxonomy): Eukaryota > Metazoa > Chordata > Aves > Passeriformes > Passerellidae > Ammospiza > Ammospiza nelsoni. The sequence goes on along the minus strand of NC_080656.1, from coordinate 152,685 downwards.
TTGGGGACATGCCTAATTCCTGGCTGATTTGCCTTTCTCGTCTTAGGGCTGGGGTTCGGCCTAGGGCTAGGATTTTTAAAATCAGGAAGCCCTGAGTTCCAGGCACACTGGAGCTGTGAAAGGCATCCAAAAGGGAGTGCAAAAGTGCCACAACATGGCTGCTTTCACGGCTTTTTCCTTGGCAAGAAGCCTAACACCAGGCTGATTTGCCTTCCCAGGGTTACTGTTAGGCTTAGGCCTAGGGCTAGGATTTTTAAAACTAGGAAGCCCTTAGCTCCAGGCACACTGCAGCTGTTCAAGGCATCCCAAGGGGAGTACAAAAGTGCAACAACATGGCAGCATTTCCAGCTTTTTCCTTGGCACCATCCCTATACCTAGGCTGATTTATCTGCCTAGGGTTAGGGTTAGGCTTCAGCCTAGGGCTTGGATTTCTTTAACCAGGAAGCCCTGAGTTCCAGGCTTACTTCATCTGCCAAAGGCATCCCAAAGGGAGTGCAGAAGTGCCACAACATGGCTGCTTTCACGGCTTTTCCCTTAGGAAGAACCCTAATACCCGGCTGATTTACCTTCCTAGGGTTACTGTTAGGCTTAGGCCTAGGACTTGTAAAACCAGGAAGCCCTGGGCTCCAGGCACACTGCAGCTGCGAAAGGCATCCCAAGGGGAGCGCAAAAGTGACGCAACTTGGCTGCCACCACTGATATTTCCATGAGACCATCCCGAACCATAGGCTGATTTTCCTTCCTAGGGTTAAGGTTTGAGTTACGCCTAGGGTAAGGGTTCTATTAACCAGAAAGCCCTGAGTTCCAAGAACGCAGCAGCTGCGAAGGACTACCCAAGAAGAGCGCAAAAGTACCACAACATGCCTGCCTCCACAGCTTTTTCCTTGGGGACATGCCTAATTCCTGGCTGATTTGCCTTTCTCGTCTTAGGGTTGGGGTTCGGCCTAGGGCTAGGATTTTTACAATCAGGAAGCCCTGAGTTCCAGGCACACTGGAGCTGTGAAAGGCATCCAAAAGGGAGTGCAAAAGTGCCACAACATGGCTGCTTTCACGGCTTTTTCCTTGGCAAGAAGCCTAACACCAGGCTGATTTGCCTTCCCAGGGTTACTGTTAGGCTTAGGCCTAGGACTTTTAAAACCAGGAAGCCCTGGGCTCCAGGCACACTGCAGCTGTTCAAGGCATCCCAAGGGGAGTACAAAAGTGCAACAACATGGCAGCATTTCCAGCTTTTTCCTTGGCACCATCCCTATACCTAGGCTGATTTATCTGCCTAGGGTTAGGGTTAGGGTTCAGCCTAGGGCTTGGATTTCTTTAACCAGGAAGCCCTGAGTTCCAGGCGTAATTCATCTGCCAAAGGCATCCCAAAGGGATTGCGGAAGTGCCACAACATGGCTGCTTGCACGGCTTTTCCCTTAGGAAGAACCCTAATACCCGGCTGATTTACCTTCCTAGGGTTACTGTTAGGCTTAGGCCTAGGACTTGTAAAACCAGGAAGCCCTGGGCTCCAGGCACACTGCAGCTGCGAAAGGCATCCCAAGGGGAGCGCAAAAGCGACGCAACTTGGCTGCCACCACTGATATTTCCATGAGACCATCCCGAACCATAGGCTGATTTTCCTTCCTAGGCTTAAGGTTTGAGTTACGCCTAGGGTAAGGGTTCTATTAACCAGAAAGCCCTGAGTTCCAAGAACACAGCAGCTGCGAAGGACTACCCAAGAAGAGCGCAAAAGTACCACAACATGCCTGCCTCCACAGCTTTTTCCTTGGGGACATGCCTGATTCCTGGCTGATTTGCCTTTCTCGTCTTAGGGCTGGGGTTCGGCCTAGGGCTAGGATTTTTAAAATCAGGAAGCCCTGAGTTCCAGGCACACTGGAGCTGTGAAAGGCATCCAAAAGGGAGTGCAAAAGTGCCACAACATGGCTGCTTTCACGGCTTTTTCCTTGGCAAGAAGCCTAACACCAGGCTGATTTCCCTTCCCAGGGTTACTGTTAGGCTTAGGACTAGGGCTAGGATTTTTAAAACTAGGAAGCCCTGAGTTCCAGGCACACTGCAGCTGTGAAAGGCATCCCAAGGGGAGTGCAAAAGTGCAACAACATGGCAGCTTTCACAGCTTTTTCCTTGGCACCATCCCTATACCTAGGCTGATTTATCTGCCTAGGGTTAGGGTCAGGGTTCAGCCTAGGGCTTGGATTTCTTTAACCAGGAAGCCCTGAGTTCCAGGCTTACTTCATCTGCCAAAGGCATCCCAAAGGGAGCGGAGAAGTGCCACAACATGGCTGCTTTCACGGCTTTTCCCTTAGGAAGAACCCTAATACCCGGCTGATTTACCTTCCTAGGGTTACTGTTAGGCTTATGCCTAGGACTTTTAAAACCAGGAAGCCCTGGGCTCCAGGCACATGCAGCTGTTAAAGGCATCCCAAGAGGGCCGCAGAAGTGACACATCTTGGCTGCCTCTGCTGCTATTCTCAGGAGACCATCCTGAACCATAGGCTGATTTTCCTTCCTAGGGTTAAGGTTTGAGTTACGCCTAGGGTAAGGGTTCTATTAACCAGAAAGCCCTGAGTTCCAAGAACACAGCAGCTGCGAAGGACTAGCCAAGAAGAGCGCAAAAGTACCACAACATGCCTGCCTCCACAGCTTTTTCCTTGGGGACATGCCTAATTCCTGGCTGATTTGCCTTTCTCGTCTTAGGGCTGGGGTTCGGCCTAGGGCTAGGATTTTTAAAATCAGGAAGCCCTGAGTTCCAGGCACACTGGAGCTGTGAAAGGCATCCAAAAGGGAGTGCAAAAGTGCCACAACGTGGCTGCTTTCACAGCTTTTTCCTTGGCAAGAAGCCTAACACCAGGCTGATTTGCCTTCCCAGGGTTACTGTTAGGCTTAGGCCTAGGGCTAGGATTTTTAAAACTAGGAAGCCCTTAGCTCCAGGCACACTGCAGCTGTTCAAGGCATCCCAAGGGGAGTACAAAAGTGCAACAACATGGCAGCTTTCACAGCTTTTTCCTTGGCACCATCCCTATACCTAGGCTGATTTATCTGCCTAGGGTTAGGGTTAGGCTTCAGCCTAGGGCTTGGATTTCTTGAACCAGGAAGCCCTGAGTTCCAGGCTTACTTCATCTGCCAAAGGCATCCCAAAGGGAGTGCAGAAGTGCCACAACATGGCTGCTTTCACGGCTTTTCCCTTAGGAAGAACCCTACTACCCGGCTGATTTACCTTCCTAGGGTTACTGTTAGGCTTAGGCCTAGGACTTGTAAAACCAGGAAGCCCTGGGCTCCAGGCACACTGCAGCTGCGAAAGGCATCCCAAGGGGAGCGCAAAAAGGGCGCAACTTGGCTGCCACCACTGATATTTCCATGAGACCATCCCGAACCATAGGCTGATTTTCCTTCCTAGGCTTAAGGTTTGAGTTATGCCTAGGGTAAGGGTTCTATTAACCAGAAAGCCCTGAGTTCCAAGAACACAGCAGCTGCGAAGGACTAGCCAAGAAGAGCGCAAAAGTACCACAACATGCCTGCCTCCACAGCTTTTTCCTTGGGGACATGCCTAATTCCTGGCTGATTTGCCTTTCTCGTCTTGGGGCTGGGGTTCGGCCTAGGGCTAGGATTTTTAAAATCAGGAAGCCCTGAGTTCCAGGCACACTGGAGCTGTGAAATGCATCCAAAAGGGAGTGCAAAAGTGCCACAACATGGCTGCTTTCACGGCTTTTTCCTTGGCTGTCGCAGACATTTCTCCACAGAAATCCTTTTCTTTCATATTTCTGTGTCTTCGGGAGCCAGAGGCCCCCAAAGAGAAGGTAAACAATTATTATCAGCTGCTGTGGAATGCAATAGGATTCACCTTGATTGGCTCATTTTCTATGTTTATAATTAAGGGCCAATCATCAGTGCAAGCCTGGGGACTGAGTCCCTGGACACAACTTTGTTGTGGATTCTTTTCTATCTATTCTTAGCTTAGCTAGCAGCTCTGCAAACCTCTCTCTATATTCTATTAGTATAATAATAATGTATTATATATCATATATTTATAAATTCAGCCTTCTGATCAAGATACAAGATTCGCCGTCTCTCTCTCACCAGCAGCGACCCACTCAGGCCGCTGTAGTATCTGGTGACCCCTCGTTTCAGAGCAAAAATTAATCTGATAAGACCAGAGGAGCAAAATTGCTGCACTGGGTAAAAATCCTGTATGTGTGGCATTTGAGGGTTGCTTTGAAGTGACCTCAGAAAGTGGATTCAAGCCAGGAGCTGAAGAACCGAAGATCCTGATTTGGACAGAGTTCACAGCCAAGGCTGACCACAAAGAGAATCTTTCTTCTGGAAAACCATCAGGAAAGATGATGGAAAAGAGCAGCAGACCTGTGGAGCTGGCCAGAGCAAGCTGGACTCTTTCAAAAGGTACTGTTCACTTTTCTATCCCTGATGAACCAGCCCTTCGTAGCTTGTGGCTGTTTGTATGGCAGACACATGCCTTGCCAGAAGAGATTCAATTCTTCCCTTCAGAGGAGAAAATAATAGCCCTCTGGAAACATTGGTGCAGGGAAGACGGTTTCTTTTTGTCAAAAACAGATATCTATGAATTCTTTCGATGGGCAAAGCTTTTTGGGTTCTTTGCTGATGTCTTATATGCTTTAGATGCTTTTGTCTGGGAGTGCATGGACTCGATTATCCAGTGCGTCTACCTGGAGGGACGCGTGTTGCCTTCCATCTACCCAGCATTTATAAAGCTTTTCCCAGTCCTGAAGCGCAGAGCAGCTTGTTTTCAGTGGATCTCTAATTGTTATGGCCAAGCTCCGTTTCCACCACCTTTGGCAGAAGACGCGGTGGGGGAGGACATTTTTCTTCCCAGCCCCCCCTGCTTCACGGTGGGGGGGGGCGAAACTTCGCGGCGCGAAGAAGTTTTTTTTACTCTTGCTCCGGAGCATGCTCAGATGGAGTCGTCTCCTTCCCCCCCTTCTCTCTCTCCGGGGGGATGGGAGCGGCCGCTCAAGCCAGCGCCGGCCTCTCAGACTCCGCCTTCAGAAACGGGGGCGGCACCGGTCTCCGAGGTTTCCTCCACGGCCCTGCTAGAGCCGTCACTCCAGGAGATCCCGTCTCCGCCTCTCCAGGAGGTCCCGCCCGCGGTGGCACCGGTCTCCCTGCCCCCGCCAGAGCCTGTGTCGGAGAAGGCCGAAGAGACAGCACTTCCGCCGATTGACCTGTTGCTAAGCAACGGCGACGCTTCGCCGCTCCTCCCAGCTCCGCTGGTGCCCGTGCCGTGCCCGCCGCCGTTTTCAGAGCCCAAGGACGCAGCACCAGCGTGTTCCCGCGTGTCCCCGCCGCCTCCACAGCAGACCCCAGAGTCAGCAGCAGAAAACGGAGTTGAGCCCGCGGGACCCTCGGAGCAGCCCACGGCGGATCCCACGCTCAGCGCGGTTCCCCCCCCGGTTCCGGCTCCCTCCCCGATGCTTCCACCGGACGTCCCAGCAGTCGCTCCGGCAGGGGGTCTCTCCTTCCGTGGAGCAGGGGCTGCCCGCCAGCTCACTGTTGTGGCAGTCCAGCTGCCTGTTTTTAAGATCAGCATTCTCGGCGGTTTGGGGGGTGGTTTTTCGGGGATTGTCCCATGGAGGCCGCCGCCTCTCTTGTGTCCTAGTGGCATGGGGGGGCAGGTGCATCCAGAGAGTTCTGCCTCTGATCCCCAGCCCGGAGGGGATGGGGATGAAGCCAGGGGGCGGATGAGAGACAAACCCGATGTATTGCAGAGGGAGAGGGCACAGTTGGAGGAGACCATAGCTGGTTTGCTGTGGGAAACAAACATTCCCAGACCCGAGATGAAGATTCTCGGGGCAGCTTCTATTTCCCTGCTGCTGGCATGCCTCAGTGGTTTAGGGGAAAGGAAGCGTCTCACTACCCGTGCTGCCATTGTGCTGGCAGCAAGGCTCAGGCCCGTAGGAATGCAGAGCCTTCCTCATGGGTTTGGCCTGGGATGCTGGGCTCAGGAAATTCCTGGGCCGGGCCCGCTGCGAGGCCTCTTGATGTTTCTAGGGGTTCTGGTTTGTCCTACCGGTCCGGGTCCCCCTGTGTGAGCCAGTTTTGGGGTTCCTGGTCAAGTATGGGCCAGGGCCCCCAGGGCCTTTTCTTTCTCTGGCATTGCTTTGCTAGGCTGCTGCTCTTTTGCTTTTCGATCAAAAAAAAAAAAAAAAAAAAAAAAAAAATTAAAATTAAATAAAAAAGATTGAAAATAGGCGGGCAGCAGCTCTGAAGTGCTGAAGCACTGAAGGGCCAGAAAAGGACATTCTAAAAATTGTTCAAATTGTTTCAAATTGTTTAAAATTGTGTTATGCTGTTTCAGGACCAAAAAGGACTCTCAGATGTCCAAAAGAAACAACTTCAGCTGATGGACTGTTCCTGAAACTCAACTGCATGGACTTGAATTCTCTTTGCATTGTTTCTTGCAATTTTCTTATAATGTAGGATTGTTTTAGTGAATTATTAGTATTCTATATTTTATAGGTGAAGGAATTTCCTGTTCATTCCACATAAGCATTTTTCTTTTATTTTTATACAATTTAGAAAGGTGAGATGTTGCAGACATTTCTCCACAGAAATCCTTTTCTTTCATATTTCTGTGTCTTCGGGAGCCAGAGGCCCCCGAAGAGAAGGTAAACAATTATTATCAGCTGCTGTGGAATGCAATAGGATTCACCTTGATTGGCTCATTTTCTATGTTTATAATTAAGGGCCAATCATCAGTGCAAGCAAGGGGACTGAGTCCCTGGACACAACTTTGTTGTGGATTCTTTTCTATCTATTCTTAGCTTAGCTAGCAGCTCTGCAAACCTCTCTCTACATTCTATTAGTATAGTAATAATGTATTATATATCATATATTAATAAATTCAGCCTTCTGATCAAGATACAAGATTCGCCGTCTCTCTCTCACCAGCAGCGACCCACTCAGGCCGCTGTAATACTTGGCAAGAAGCCTAACACCAGGCTGATTTACCTTCCCAGGGTTACTGTTAGGCTTAGGCCTAGGACTTTTAAAACCAGGAAGCCCTGGGCTCCAGGCACACTGCAGCTGCGAAAGGCATCCCAAGGGGAGCGCAAAAGCGACGCAACTTGGCTGCCACCACTGATATTTCCATGAGACCATCCCGAACCATAGGCTGATTTTCCTTCCTAGGGTTAAGGTTTGAGTTACGCCTAGGGTAAGGGTTCTATTAACCAGAAAGCCCTGAGTTCCAAGAACACAGCAGCTGCGAAGGACTAGCCAAGAAGAGCGCAAAAGTACCACAACATGCCTGCCTCCACAGCTTTTTCCTTGGGGACATGCCTAATTCCTGGCTGATTTGCCTTTCTCGTCTTAGGGCTGGGGTTCGGCCTAGGGCTAGGATTTTTAAAATCAGGAAGCCCTGAGTTCCAGGCACACTGGAGCTGTGAAAGGCATCCAAAAGGGAGTGCAAAAGTGCCACAACATGGCTGCTTTCACGACTTTTTCCTTGGCAAGAAGCCTAAAACCAGGCTGGTTTACCTTCCTAGGGTTACTGTTAGGCTTAGGCTTAGGGCTAGGATTTTTAAAACTAGGAAGCCCTTAGCTCCAGGCACACTGCAGCTGTTCAAGGCATCCCAAGGGGAGTACAAAAGTGCAACAACATGGCAGCTTTCACAGCTTTTTCCTTGGCACCATCCCTATACCTAGGCTGATTTATCTGCCTAGGGTTAGGGTTCAGCCTAGGGCTTGGATTTCTTTAACCAGGAAGCCCTGAGTTCCAGGCTTACTTCATCTGCCAAAGGCATCCCAAAGGGAGTGCAGAAGTGCCACAACATGGCTGCTTTCACGGCTTTTCCCTTAGGAAGAACCCTAATACCCGGCTGATTTACCTTCCTAGGGTTACTGTTAGGCTTAGGCCTAGGACTTTTAAAACCAGGAAGCCCTGGGCTCCAGGCACACTGCAGCTGCGAAAGGCATCTCAAGGGGAGCGCAAAAGCGACGCAACTTGGCTGCCACCACTGATATTTCCATGAGAGCATCCCGAACCATAGGCTGATTTTCCTTCCTAGGGTTAAGGTTTGAGTTACGCCTAGGGTAAGGGTTCTATTAACCAGAAAGCCCTGAGTTCCAAGAACACAGCAGCTGCGAAGGACTAGCCAAGAAGAGCGCAAAAGTACCACAACATGCCTGCCTCCACAGCTTTTTCCTTGGGGACATGCCTAATTCCTGGCTGATTTGCCTTTCTCGTCTTAGGGTTGGGGTTCGGCCTAGGGCTAGGATTTTTAAAATCAGGAAGCCCTGAGTTCCAGGCACACTGGAGCTGTGAAAGGCATCCAAAAGGGAGTGCAAAAGTGCCACAACATGGCTGCTTTCATGGCTTTTTCCTTGGCAAGAAGCCTAACACCAGGCTGATTTGCCTTCCCAGGGTTACTGTTAGGCTTAGGCCTAGGGCTAGGATTTTTAAAACTAGGAAGCCCTTAGCTCCAGGCACACTGCAGCTGTTCAAGGCATCCCAAGGGGAGTACAAAAGTGCAACAACATGGCAGCTTTCACAGCTTTTTCCTTGGCACCATCCCTATACCTAGGCTGATTTATCTGCCTAGGGTTAGGCTTCAGCCTAGGGCTTGGATTTCTTTAACCAGGAAGCCCTGAGTTCCAGGCTTACTTCATCTGCCAAAGGCATCCCAAAGGGAGTGCAGAAGTGCCACAACATGGCTGCTTTCACGGCTTTTCCCTTAGGAAGAACCCTAATACCCGGCTGATTTACCTTCCTAGGGTTACTGTTAGGCTTAGGCCTAGGACTTTTAAAACCAGGAAGCCCTGGGCTCCAGGCACACTGCAGCTGCAAAAGGCATCCCAAGGGGAGCGCAAAAGCGACGCAACTTGGCTGCCACCAATGATATTTCCATGAGACCATCCCGAACCATAGGCTGATTTTCCTTCCTAGGCTTAAGGTTTGAGTTACGCCTAGGGTAAGGGTTCTATTAACCAGAAAGCCCTGAGTTCCAAGAACACAGCAGCTGCGAAGGACTAGCCAAGAAGAGCGCAAAAGTACCACAACATGCCTGCCTCCACAGCTTTTTCCTTGGGGACATGCCTAATTCCTGGCTGATTTGCCTTTCTCGTCTTAGGGCTGGGGTTCGGCCTAGGGCTAGGATTTTTAAAATGAGGAAGCCCTGAGTTCCAGGCACACTGCAGCTGTGAAAGGCATCCAAAAGGGAGTGCAAAAGTGCCACAACATGGCTGCTTTCACGACTTTTTCCTTGGCAAGAAGCCTAACACCAGGCTGATTTACTTTCCCAGGGTTACTGTTAGGCTTAGGCCTAGGGCTAGGATTTTTAAAACTAGGAAGCCCTTAGCTCCAGGCACACTGCAGCTGTTCAAGGCATCCCAAGGGGAGTACAAAAGTGCAACAACATGGCAGCTTTCACAGCTTTTTCCTTGGCACCATCCCTATACCTAGGCTGATTTATCTGCCTAGGGTTAGGGTTCAGCCTAGGGCTTGGATTTCTTTAACCAGGAAGCCCTGAGTTCCAGGCTTACTTCATCTGCCAAAGGCATCCCAAAGGGAGTGCAGAAGTGCCACAACATGGCTGCTTTCACGGCTTTTCCCTTAGGAAGAACCCTAATACCCGGCTGATTTACCTTCCTAGGGTTACTGTTAGGCTTAGGCCTAGGACTTTTAAAACCAAGAAGCCCTGGGCTCCAGGCACACTGCAGCTGCGAAAGGCATCCCAAGGGGAGCGCAAAAGTGACGCAACTTGGCTGTCACCAATGATATTTCCATGAGACCATCCCGAATCATAGGCTGATTTTCCTTCCTAGGGTTAAGGTTTGAGTTACGCCTAGGGTAAGTGTTCTATTAACCAGAAAGCCCTGAGTTCCAAGAACACAGCAGCTGCGAAGGACTAGCCAAGAAGAGCGCAAAAGTACCACAACATGCCTGCCTCCACAGCTTTTTCCTTGGGGACATGCCTAATTCCTGGCTGATTTGCCTTTCTCGTCTTAGGGCTGGGGTTCGGCCTAGGGCTAGGATTTTTAAAATCAGGAAGCCCTGAGTTCCAGGCACACTGGAGCTGTGAAAGGCATCCAAAAGGGAGTGCAAAAGTGCCACAACATGGCTGCTTTCACGGCTTTTTCCTTGGCAAGAAGCCTAACACCAGGCTGATTTGCCTTCCCAGGGTTACTGTTAGGCTTAGGCCTAGGGCTAGGATTTTTAAAACTAGGAAGCCCTTAGCTCCAGGCACACTGCAGCTGTTCAAGGCATCCCAAGGGGAGTACAAAAGTGCAACAACATGGCAGCATTTCCAGCTTTTTCCTTGGCACCATCCCTATACCTAGGCTGATTTATCTGCCTAGGGTTAGGGTTAGGCTTCAGCCTAGGGCTTGGATTTCTTTAACCAGGAAGCCCTGAGTTCCAGGCTTACTTCATCTGCCAAAGGCATCCCAAAGGGAGTGCAGAAGTGCCACAACATGGCTGCTTTCACGGCTTTTCCCTTAGGAAGAACCCTAATACCCGGCTGATTTACCTTCCTAGGGTTACTGTTAGGCTTAGGCCTAGGACTTGTAAAACCAGGAAGCCCTGGGCTCCAGGCACACTGCAGCTGCGAAAGGCATCCCAAGGGGAGCGCAAAAGTGACGCAACTTGGCTGCCACCACTGATATTTCCATGAGACCATCCCGAACCATAGGCTGATTTTCCTTCCTAGGGTTAAGGTTTGAGTTACGCCTAGGGTAAGGGTTCTATTAACCAGAAAGCCCTGAGTTCCAAGAACGCAGCAGCTGCGAAGGACTACCCAAGAAGAGCGCAAAAGTACCACAACATGCCTGCCTCCACAGCTTTTTCCTTGGGGACATGCCTAATTCCTGGCTGATTTGCCTTTCTCGTCTTAGGGTTGGGGTTCGGCCTAGGGCTAGGATTTTTACAATCAGGAAGCCCTGAGTTCCAGGCACACTGGAGCTGTGAAAGGCATCCAAAAGGGAGTGCAAAAGTGCCACAACATGGCTGCTTTCACGGCTTTTTCCTTGGCAAGAAGCCTAACACCAGGCTGATTTGCCTTCCCAGGGTTACTGTTAGGCTTAGGCCTAGGACTTTTAAAACCAGGAAGCCCTGGGCTCCAGGCACACTGCAGCTGTTCAAGGCATCCCAAGGGGAGTACAAAAGTGCAACAACATGGCAGCATTTCCAGCTTTTTCCTTGGCACCATCCCTATACCTAGGCTGATTTATCTGCCTAGGGTTAGGGTTAGGGTTCAGCCTAGGGCTTGGATTTCTTTAACCAGGAAGCCCTGAGTTCCAGGCGTAATTCATCTGCCAAAGGCATCCCAAAGGGATTGCGGAAGTGCCACAACATGGCTGCTTGCACGGCTTTTCCCTTAGGAAGAACCCTAATACCCGGCTGATTTACCTTCCTAGGGTTACTGTTAGGCTTAGGCCTAGGACTTGTAAAACCAGGAAGCCCTGGGCTCCAGGCACACTGCAGCTGCGAAAGGCATCCCAAGGGGAGCGCAAAAGCGACGCAACTTGGCTGCCACCACTGATATTTCCATGAGACCATCCCGAACCATAGGCTGATTTTCCTTCCTAGGCTTAAGGTTTGAGTTACGCCTAGGGTAAGGGTTCTATTAACCAGAAAGCCCTGAGTTCCAAGAACACAGCAGCTGCGAAGGACTACCCAAGAAGAGCGCAAAAGTACCACAACATGCCTGCCTCCACAGCTTTTTCCTTGGGGACATGCCTGATTCCTGGCTGATTTGCCTTTCTCGTCTTAGGGCTGGGGTTCGGCCTAGGGCTAGGATTTTTAAAATCAGGAAGCCCTGAGTTCCAGGCACACTGCAGCTGTGAAAGGCATCCAAAAGGGAGTGCAAAAGTGCCACAACATGGCTGCTTTCACGGCTTTTTCCTTGGCAAGAAGCCTAACACCAGGCTGATTTCCCTTCCCAGGCTTACTGTTAGGCTTAGGACTAGGGCTAGGATTTTTAAAACTAGGAAGCCCTGAGTTCCAGGCACACTGCAGCTGTGAAAGGCATCCCAAGGGGAGTGCAAAAGTGCAACAACATGGCAGCTTTCACAGCTTTTTCCTTGGCACCATCCCTATACCTAGGCTGATTTATCTGCCTAGGGTTAGGGTCAGGGTTCAGCCTAGGGCTTGGATTTCTTTAACCAGGAAGCCCTGAGTTCCAGGCTTACTTCATCTGCCAAAGGCATCCCAAAGGGAGTGCAGAAGTGCCACAACATGGCTGCTTTCACGGCTTTTCCCTTAGGAAGAACCCTAATACCCGGCTGATTTACCTTCCTAGGGTTACTGTTAGGCTTAGGCCTAGGACTTTTAAAACCAAGAAGCCCTGGGCTCCAGGCACACTGCAGCTGCGAAAGGCATCCCAAGGGGAGCGCAAAAGTGACGCAACTTGGCTGTCACCAATGATATTTCCATGAGACCATCCCGAACCATAGGCTGATTTTCCTTCCTAGGGTTAAGGTTTGAGTTACGCCTAGGGTAAGGGTTCTATTAACCAGAAAGCCCTGAGTTCCAAGAACACAGCAGCTGCGAAGGACTAGCCAAGAAGAGCGCAAAAGTACCACAACATGCCTGCCTCCACAGCTTTTTCCTTGGGGACATGCCTAATTCCTGGCTGATTTGCCTTTCTCGTTTTAGGGCTGGGGTTCGGCCTAGGGCTAGGATTTTTAAAATCAGGAAGCCCTGAGTTCCAGGCACACTGGAGCTGTGAAAGGCATCCAAAAGGGAGTGCAAAAGTGCCACAACATGGCTGCTTTCACGGCTTTTTCCTTGGCAAGAAGCCTAACACCAGGCTGATTTGCCTTCCCAGGGTTACTGTTAGGCTTAGGCCTAGGGCTAGGATTTTTAAAACTAGGAAGCCCTTAGCTCCAGGCACACTGCAGCTGTTCAAGGCATCCCAAGGGGAGTACAAAAGTGCAACAACATGGCAGCATTTCCAGCTTTTTCCTTGGCACCATCCCTATACCTAGGCTGATTTATCTGCCTAGGGTTAGGGTTAGGCTTCAGCCTAGGGCTTGGATTTCTTTAACCAGGAAGCCCTGAGTTCCAGGCTTACTTCATCTGCCAAAGGCATCCCAAAGGGAGTGCAGAAGTGCCACAACATGGCTGCTTTCACGGCTTTTCCCTTAGGAAGAACCCTAATACCCGGCTGATTTACCTTCCTAGGGTTACTGTTAGGCTTAGGCCTAGGACTTGTAAAACCAGGAAGCCCTGGGCTCCAGGCACTCTGCAGCTGCGAAAGGCATCCCAAGGGGAGCGCAAAAGCGACGCAACTTGGCTGCCACCACTGATATTTCCATGAGACCATCCCGAACCATAGGCTGATTTTCCTTCCTAGGCTTAAGGTTTGAGTTACGCCTAGGGTAAGGGTTCTATTAACCAGAAAGCCCTGAGTTCCAAGAACACAGCAGCTGCGAAGGACTACCCAAGAAGAGCGCAAAAGTACCACAACATGCCTGCCTCCACAGCTTTTTCCTTGGGGACATGCCTAATTCCTGGCTGATTTGCCTTTCTCGTCTTAGGGTTGGGGTTCGGCCTAGGGCTAGGATTTTTAAAATCAGGAAGCCCTGAGTTCCAGGCACACTGGAGCTGTGAAAGGCATCCAAAAGGGAGTGCAAAAGTGCCACAACATGGCTGCTTTCACGGCTTTTTCCTTGGCAAGAAGCCTAACACCAGGCTGATTTGCCTTCCCAGGGTTACTGTTAGGCTTAGGCCTAGGGCTAGGATTTTTAAAACTAGGAAGCCCTTAGCTCCAGGCACACTGCAGCTGTTCAAGGCATCCCAAGGGGAGTACAAAAGTGCAACAACATGGCAGCTTTCACAGCTTTTTCCTTGGCACCATCCCTATACCTAGGCTGATTTATCTGCCTAGGGTTAGGGTTAGGGTTCAGCCTAGGGCTTGGATTTCTTTAACCAGGAAGCCCTGAGTTCCAGGCTTACTTCATCTGCCAAAGGCATCCCAAAGGGAGTGCAGAAGTGCCACAACATGGCTGCTTTCACGGCTTTTCCCTTAGGAAGGACCCTAATACCCGGCTGATTTACCTTCCTAGGGTTACTGTTAGGCTTAGGCCTAGGACTTTTAAAACCAGGAAGCCCTGGGCTCCAGGCACACTGCAGCTGTTCAAGGCATCCCAAGGGGAGTACAAAAGTGCAACAACATGGCAGCTTTCACAGCTTTTTCCTTGGCACCATCCCTATACCTAGGCTGATTTATCTGCCTAGGGTTAGGGTTAGGCTTCAGCCTAGGGCTTGGATTTCTTTAACCAGGAAGCCCTGAGTTCCAGGCTTACTTCATCTGCCAAAGGCATCCCAAAGGGAGTGCAGAAGTGCCACAACATGGCTGCTTTCACGGCTTTTCCCTTAGGAAGAACCCTAATACCCGGCTGATTTACCTTCCTAGGGTTACTGTTAGGCTTAGGCCTAGGACTTTTAAAACCAGGAAGCCCTGGGCTCCAGGCACACTGCAGCTGCAAAAGGCATCCCAAGGGGAGCGCAAAAGTGACGCAACTTGGCTGCCACCACTGATATTTCCATGAGACCATCCCGAACCATAGGCTGATTTTCCTTCCTAGGGTTAAGGTTTGAGTTACGCCTAGGGTAAGGGTCTATTAACCAGAAAGCCCTGAGTTCCAAGAACACAGCAGCTGCGAAGGACTAGCCAAGAAGAGCGCAAAAGTACCACAACATGCCTGCCTCCACAGCTTTTTCCTTGGGGACATGCCTAATTCCTGGCTGATTTGCCTTTCTCGTCTTAGGGTTGGGGTTCGGCCTAGGGCTAGGATTTTTAAAATCAGGAAGCCCTGAGTTCCAGGCACACTGGAGCTGTGAAAGGCATCCAAAAGGGAGTGCAAAAGTGCCACAACATGGCTGCTTTCACGGCTTTTTCCTTGGCAAGAAGCCTAACACCAGGCTGATTTACCTTCCCAGGGTTACTGTTAGGCTTAGGCCTAGGGCTAGGATTTTTAAAACTAGGAAGCCCTTAGCTCCAGGCACACTGCAGCTGTTCAAGGCATCCCAAGGGGAGTACAAAAGTGCAACAACATGGCAGCTTTCACAGCTTTTTCCTTGGCACCATCCCTATACCTAGGCTGATTTATCTGCCTAGGGTTAGGGTTAGGGTTCAGCCTAGGGCTTGGATTTCTTTAACCAGGAAGCCCTGAGTTCCAGGCTTACTTCATCTGCCAAAGGCATCCCAAAGGGAGTGCAGAAGTGCCACAACATGGCTGCTTTCACGGCTTTTCCCTTAGGAAGAACCCTAATACCCGGCTGATTTACCTTCCTAGGGTTACTGTTAGGCTTAGGCCTAGGACTTTTAAAACCAGGAAGCCCTGGGCTCCAGGCACACTGCAGCTGCGCAAGGCATCCCAAGGGGAGCGCAAAAGTGACGCAACTTGTCTGCCACCACTGATATTTCCATGAGACCATCCCGAACCATAGGCTGATTTTCCTTCCTAGGGTTAAGGTTTGAGTTACGCCTAGGGTAAGGGCTCTATTAACCAGAAAGCCCTGAGTTCCAAGAACACAGCAGCTGCGAAGGACTAGCCAAGAAGAGCGCAAAAGTACCACAACATGCCTGCCTCCACAGCTTTTTCCTTGGGGACATGCCTAATTCCTGGCTGATTTGCCTTTCTCGTCTTAGGGTTGGGGTTCGGCCTAGGGCTAGGATTTTTAAAATCAGGAAGCCCTGAGTTCCAGGCACACTGGAGCTGTGAAAGGCATCCAAAAGGGAGTGCAAAAGTGCCACAACATGGCTACTTTCACGGCTTTTTCCTTGGCAAGAAGCCTAACACCAGGCTGATTCGCCTTCCCAGGGTTACTGTTAGGCTTAGGCCTAGGGCTAGGATTTTTAAAACTAGGAAGCGCTTAGTTCCAGGCACACTGCAGCTGTTCAAGGCATCCCAAGGGGAGTACAAAAGTGCAACAACATGGCAGCTTTCACAGCTTTTTCCTTGGCACCATCCCTATACCTAGGCTGATTTATCTGCCTAGGGTTAGGGTTAGGGTTCAGCCTAGGGCTGTGATTTCTTTAACCAGGAAGCCCTGAGTTCCAGGCTTACTTCATCTGCCAAAGGCATCCCAAAGGGAGTGCAGAAGTGCCACAACATGGCTGCTTTCACGGCTTTTCCCTTAGGAAGAACCCTAATACCCGGCTGATTTACCTTCCTAGGGTTACTGTTAGGCTTAGGCCTAGGACTTTTAAAACCAGGAAGCCCTGGGCTCCAGGCACACTGCAGCTGCAAAAGGCATCCCAAGGGGAGCGCAAAAGTGACGCAACTTGGCTGCCACCACTGATATTTCCATGAGACCATCCC
This sequence comes from Ammospiza nelsoni, assembly GCF_027579445.1. Taxonomy (NCBI): domain Eukaryota; kingdom Metazoa; phylum Chordata; class Aves; order Passeriformes; family Passerellidae; genus Ammospiza; species Ammospiza nelsoni. Next base: position 136,389 of record NC_080656.1, on the reverse strand, counting down.
GAACCATAGGCTGATTTTCCTTCCTAGGGTTAAGGTTTGAGTTACGCCTAGGGTAAGGGCTCTATTAACCAGAAAGCCCTGAGTTCCAAGAACACAGCAGCTGCGAAGGACTACCCAAGAAGAGCGCAAAAGTACCACAACATGCCTGCCTCCACAGCTTTTTCCTTGGGGACATGCCTAATTCCTGGCTGATTTGCCTTTCTCGTCTTAGGGTTGGGGTTCGGCCTAGGGCTAGGATTTTTAAAATCAGGAAGCCCTGAGTTCCAGGCACACTGGAGCTGTGAAAGGCATCCAAAAGGGAGTGCAAAAGTGCCACAACATGGCTGCTTTCACGGCTTTTTCCTTGGCAAGAAGCCTAACACCAGGCTGATTCGCCTTCCCAGGGTTACTGTTAGGCTTAGGCCTAGGGCTAGGATTTTTAAAACTAGGAAGCGCTTAGTTCCAGGCACACTGCAGCTGTTCAAGGCATCCCAAGGGGAGTACAAAAGTGCAACAACATGGCAGCTTTCACAGCTTTTTCCTTGGCACCATCCCTATACCTAGGCTGATTTATCTGCCTAGGGTTAGGGTTAGGGTTCAGCCTAGGGCTTGGATTTCTTTAACCAGGAAGCCCTGAGTTCCAGGCTTACTTCATCTGCCAAAGGCATCCCAAAGGGAGTGCAGAAGTGCCACAACATGGCTGCTTTCACGGCTTTTCCCTTAGGAAGAACCCTAATACCCGGCTGATTTACCTTCCTAGGGTTACTGTTAGGCTTAGGCCTAGGACTTTTAAAACCAGGAAGCCCTGGGCTCCAGGCACACTGCAGCTGCAAAAGGCATCCCAAGGGGAGCGCAAAAGTGACGCAACTTGGCTGCCACCACTGATATTTCCATGAGACCATCCCGAACCATAGGTTGATTTTCCTTCCTAGGGTTAAGGTTTGAGTTACGCCTAGGGTAAGGGTCTATTAACCAGAAAGCCCTGAGTTCCAAGAACACAGCAGCTGCGAAGGACTAGCCAAGAAGAGCGCAAAAGTACCACAACATGCCTGCCTCCACAGCTTTTTCCTTGGGGACATGCCTAATTCCTGGCTGATTTGCCTTTCTCGTCTTAGGGTTGGGGTTCGGCCTAGGGCTAGGATTTTTAAAATCAGGAAGCCCTGAGTTCCAGGCACACTGGAGCTGTGAAAGGCATCCAAAAGGGAGTGCAAAAGTGCCACAACATGGCTGCTTTCACGGCTTTTTCCTTGGCAAGAAGCCTAACACCAGGCTGATTTACCTTCCCAGGGTTACTGTTAGGCTTAGGCCTAGGGCTAGGATTTTTAAAACTAGGAAGCCCTTAGCTCCAGGCACACTGCAGCTGTTCAAGGCATCCCAAGGGGAGTACAAAAGTGCAACAACATGGCAGCTTTCACAGCTTTTTCCTTGGCACCATCCCTATACCTAGGCTGATTTATCTGCCTAGGGTTAGGGTTAGGCTTCAGCCTAGGGCTTGGATTTCTTTAACCAGGAAGCCCTGAGTTCCAGGCTTACTTCATCTGCCAAAGGCATCCCAAAGGGAGTGCAGAAGTGCCACAACATGGCTGCTTTCACGGCTTTTCCCTTAGGAAGAACCCTAATACCCGGCTGATTTACCTTCCTAGGGTTACTGTTAGGCTTAGGCCTAGGACTTTTAAAACCAGGAAGCCCTGGGCTCCAGGCACACTGCAGCTGCGAAAGGCATCCCAAGGGGAGCACAAAAGTGACGCAACTTGGCTGCCACCACTGATATTTCCATGAGACCATCCCGAACCATAGGCTGATTTTCCTTCCTAGGGTTAAGGTTTGAGTTACGCCTAGGGTAAGGGTTCTATTAACCAGAAAGCCCTGAGTTCCAAGAACACAGCAGCTGCGAAGGACTAGCCAAGAAGAGCGCAAAAGTACCACAACATGCCTGCCTCCACAGCTTTTTCCTTGGGGACATGCCTAATTCCTGGCTGATTTGCCTTTCTCGTCTTAGGGTTAGGGTTCGGCCTAGGGCTAGGATTTTTAAAAGCAGGAAGCCCTGAGTTCCAGGCACACTGCAGCTGTGAAAGGCATCCAAAAGGGAGTGCAAAAGTGCCACAACATGGCTGCTTTCACGGCTTTTTCCTTGGCAAGAAGCCTAACACCAGGCTGATTTGCCTTCCCAGGGTTACTGTTAGGCTTAGGCCTAGGGCTAGGATTTTTAAAACTAGGAAGCCCTTAGCTCCAGGCACACTGCAGCTGTTCAAGGCATCCCAAGGGGAGTACAAAAGTGCAACAACATGGCAGCTTTCACAGCTTTTTCCTTGGCACCATCCCTATACCTAGGCTGATTTATCTGCCTAGGGTTAGGGTTAGGGTTCAGCCTAGGGCTTGGATTTCTTTAACCAGGAAGCCCTGAGTTCCAGGCTTACTTCATCTGCCAAAGGCATCCCAAAGGGAGTGCAGAAGTGCCACAACATGGCTGCTTTCACGGCTTTTCCCTTAGGAAGAACCCTAATACCCGGCTGATTTACCTTCCTAGGGTTACTGTTAGGCTTAGGCCTAGGACTTTTAAAACCAGGAAGCCCTGGGCTCCAGGCACACTGCAGCTGCAAAAGGCATCCCAAGGGGAGCGCAAAAGTGACGCAACTTGGCTGCCACCACTGATATTTCCATGAGAGCATCCCGAACCATAGGCTGATTTTCCTTCCTAGGGTTAAGGTTTGAGTTACGCCTAGGGTAAGGGTTCTATTAACCAGAAAGCCCTGAGTTCCAAGAACACAGCAGCTGCGAAGGACTAGCCAAGAAGAGCGCAAAAGTACCACAACATGCCTGCCTCCACAGCTTTTTCCTTGGGGACATGCCTAATTCCTGGCTGATTTGCCTTTCTCGTCTTAGGGTTGGGGTTCGGCCTAGGGCTAGGATTTTTAAAATCAGGAAGCCCTGAGTTCCAGGCACACTGGAGCTGTGAAAGGCATCCAAAAGGGAGTGCAAAAGTGCCACAACATGGCTGCTTTCACGGCTTTTTCCTTGGCAAGAAGCCTAACACCAGGCTGATTTATCTTTTCAGGGTTACTGTTAGGCTTAGGCCTAGGGCTAGGATTTTTAAAACTAGGAAGCCCTTAGCTCCAGGCACACTGCAGCTGTTCAAGGCATCCCAAGGGGAGTACAAAAGTGCAACAACATGGCAGCTTTCACAGCTTTTTCCTTGGCACCATCCCTATACCTAGGCTGATTTATCTGCCTAGGGTTAGGGTTAGGCTTCAGCCTAGGGCTTGGATTTCTTTAACCAGGAAGCCCTGAGTTCCAGGCTTACTTCATCTGCCAAAGGCATCCCAAAGGGAGTGCAGAAGTGCCACAACATGGCTGCTTTCACGGCTTTTCCCTTAGGAAGAACCCTAATACCCGGCTGATTTACCTTCCTAGGGTTACTGTTAGGCTTAGGCCTAGGACTTTTAAAACCAGGAAGCCCTGGGCTCCAGGCACACTGCAGCTGCGAAAGGCATCCCAAGGGGAGCGCAAAAGTGACGCAACTTGGCTGCCACCACTGATATTTCCATGAGACCATCCCGAACCATAGGTTGATTTTCCTTCCTAGGGTTAAGGTTTGAGTTACGCCTAGGGTAAGGGCTCTATTTACCAGAAAGCCCTGAGTTCCAAGAACACAGCAGCTGCGAAGGACTAGCCAAGAAGAGCGCAAAAGTACCACAACATGCCTGCCTCCACAGCTTTTTCCTTGGGGACATGCCTAATTCCTGGCTGATTTGCCTTTCTCGTCTTAGGGTTAGGGTTCGGCCTAGGGCTAGGATTTTTAAAATCAGGAAGCCCTGAGTTCCAGGCACACTGCAGCTGTGAAAGGCATCCAAAAGGGAGTGCAAAAGTGCCACAACATGGCTGCTTTCACGGCTTTTTCCTTGGCAAGAAGCCTAACACCAGGCTGATTCGCCTTCCCAGGGTTACTGTTAGGCTTAGGCCTAGGGCTAGGATTTTTAAAACTAGGAAGCCCTGGGCTCCAGGCACACTGCAGCTGTTCAAGGCATCCCAAGGGGAGTACAAAAGTGCAACAACATGGCAGCTTTCACAGCTTTTTCCTTGGCACCATCCCTATACCTAGGCTGATTTATCTGCCTAGGGTTAGGGTTAGGCTTCAGCCTAGGGCTTGGATTTCTTTAACCAGGAAGCCCTGAGTTCCAGGCTTACTTCATCTGCCAAAGGCATCCCAAAGGGAGTGCAGAAGTGCCACAACATGGCTGCTTTCACGGCTTTTCCCTTAGGAAGAACCCTAATACCCGGCTGATTTACCTTCCTAGGGTTACTGTTAGGCTTAGGCCTAGGACTTTTAAAACCAGGAAGCCCTGGGCTCCAGGCACACTGCAGCTGCGAAAGGCATCCCAAGGGGAGCGCAAAAGTGACGCAACTTGGCTGCCACCACTGATATTTCCATGAGACCATCCCGAAACATAGGCTGATTTTCCTTCCTAGGGTTAAGGTTTGAGTTACGCCTAGGGTAAGGGCTCTATTTACCAGAAAGCCCTGAGTTCCAAGAACACAGCAGCTGCGAAGGACTAGCCAAGAAGAGCGCAAAAGTACCACAACATGCCTGCCTCCACAGCTTTTTCCTTGGGGACATGCCTAATTCCTGGCTGATTTGCCTTTCTCGTCTTAGGGTTGGGGTTCGGCCTAGGGCTAGGATTTTTAAAATCAGGAAGCCCTGAGTTCCAGGCACACTGGAGCTGTGAAAGGCATCCAAAAGGGAGTGCAAAAGTGCCACAACATGGCTGCTTTCACGGCTTTTTCCTTGGCAAGAAGCCTAACACCAGGCTGATTCGCCTTCCCAGGGTTACTGTTAGGCTTAGGCCTAGGGCTAGGATTTTTAAAACTAGGAAGCCCTGGGCTCCAGGCACACTGCAGCTGTTCAAGGCATCCCAAGGGGAGTACAAAAGTGCAACAACATGGCAGCTTTCACAGCTTTTTCCTTGGCACCATCCCTATACCTAGGCTGATTTATCTGCCTAGGGTTAGGGTTAGGGTTCAGCCTAGGGCTTGGATTTCTTTAACCAGGAAGCCCTGAGTTCCAGGCTTACTTCATCTGCCAAAGGCATCCCAAAGGGAGTGCAGAAGTGCCACAACATGGCTGCTTTCACGGCTTTTCCCTTAGGAAGAACCCTAATACCCGGCTGATTTACCTTCCTAGGGTTACTGTTAGGCTTAGGCCTAGGACTTTTAAAACCAGGAAGCCCTGGGCTCCAGGCACACTGCAGCTGCAAAAGGCATCCCAAGGGGAGCGCAAAAGTGATGCAACTTGGCTGCCACCACTGATATTTCCATGAGACCATCCCGAACCATAGGTTGATTTTCCTTCCTAGGGTTAAGGTTTGAGTTACGCCTAGGGTAAGGGTCTATTAACCAGAAAGCCCTGAGTTCCAAGAACACAGCAGCTGCGAAGGACTAGCCAAGAAGAGCGCAAAAGTAGCACAACATGCCTGCCTCCACAGCTTTTTCCTTGGGGACATGCCTAATTCCTGGCTGATTTGCCTTTCTCGTCTTAGGGTTGGGGTTTGGCCTAGGGCTAGGATTTTTAAAATCAGGAAGCCCTGAGTTCCAGGCACACTGGAGCTGTGAAAGGCATCCAAAAGGGAGTGCAAAAGTGCCACAACATGGCTGCTTTCACGGCTTTTTCCTTGGCAAGAAGCCTAACACCAGGCTGATTTACCTTCCCAGGGTTACTGTTAGGCTTAGGCCTAGGGCTAGGATTTTTAAAACTAGGAAGCCCTTAGCTCCAGGCACACTGCAGCTGTTCAAGGCATCCCAAGGGGAGTACAAAAGTGCAACAACATGGCAGCTTTCACAGCTTTTTCCTTGGCACCATCCCTATACCTAGGCTGATTTATCTGCCTAGGGTTAGGGTTAGGCTTCAGCCTAGGGCTTGGATTTCTTTAACCAGGAAGCCCTGAGTTCCAGGCTTACTTCATCTGCCAAAGGCATCCCAAAGGGAGTGCAGAAGTGCCACAACATGGCTGCTTTCACGGCTTTTCCCTTAGGAAGAACCCTAATACCCGGCTGATTTACCTTCCTAGGGTTACTGTTAGGCTTAGGCCTAGGACTTTTAAAACCAGGAAGCCCTGGGCTCCAGGCACACTGCAGCTGCGAAAGGCATCCCAAGGGGAGCACAAAAGTGACGCAACTTGGCTGCCACCACTGATATTTCCATGAGACCATCCCGAAACATAGGCTGATTTTCCTTCCTAGGGTTAAGGTTTGAGTTACGCCTATGGTAAGGGTTCTATTAACCAGAAAGCCCTGAGTTCCAAGAACACAGCAGCTGCGAAGGACTAGCCAAGAAGAGCGCAAAAGTACCACAACATGCCTGCCTCCACAGCTTTTTCCTTGGGGACATGCCTAATTCCTGGCTGATTTGCCTTTCTCGTCTTAGGGTTAGGGTTCGGCCTAGGGCTAGGATTTTTAAAAGCAGGAAGCCCTGAGTTCCAGGCACACTGCAGCTGTGAAAGGCATCCAAAAGGGAGTGCAAAAGTGCCACAACATGGCTGCTTTCACGGCTTTTTCCTTGGCAAGAAGCCTAACACCAGGCTGATTTGCCTTCCCAGGGTTACTGTTAGGCTTAGGCCTAGGGCTAGGATTTTTAAAACTAGGAAGCCCTTAGCTCCAGGCACACTGCAGCTGTTCAAGGCATCCCAAGGGGAGTACAAAAGTGCAACAACATGGCAGCTTTCACAGCTTTTTCCTTGGCACCATCCCTATACCTAGGCTGATTTATCTGCCTAGGGTTAGGGTTAGGGTTCAGCCTAGGGCTTGGATTTCTTTAACCAGGAAGCCCTGAGTTCCAGGCTTACTTCATCTGCCAAAGGCATCCCAAAGGGAGTGCAGAAGTGCCACAACATGGCTGCTTTCACGGCTTTTCCCTTAGGAAGAACCCTAATACCCGGCTGATTTACCTTCCTAGGGTTACTGTTAGGCTTAGGCCTAGGACTTTTAAAACCAGGAAGCCCTGGGCTCCAGGCACACTGCAGCTGCAAAAGGCATCCCAAGGGGAGCGCAAAAGTGACGCAACTTGGCTGCCACCACTGATATTTCCATGAGAGCATCCCGAACCATAGGCTGATTTTCCTTCCTAGGGTTAAGGTTTGAGTTACGCCTAGGGTAAGGGTTCTATTAACCAGAAAGCCCTGAGTTCCAAGAACACAGCAGCTGCGAAGGACTAGCCAAGAAGAGCGCAAAAGTAGCACAACATGCCTGCCTCCACAGCTTTTTCCTTGGGGACATGCCTAATTCCTGGCTGATTTGCCTTTCTCGTCTTAGGGTTGGGGTTCGGCCTAGGGCTAGGATTTTTAAAATCAGGAAGCCCTGAGTTCCAGGCACACTGGAGCTGTGAAAGGCATCCAAAAGGGAGTGCAAAAGTGCCACAACATGGCTGCTTTCACGGCTTTTTCCTTGGCAAGAAGCCTAACACCAGGCTGATTTATCTTTTCAGGGTTACTGTTAGGCTTAGGCCTAGGGCTAGGATTTTTAAAACTAGGAAGCCCTTAGCTCCAGGCACACTGCAGCTGTTCAAGGCATCCCAAGGGGAGTACAAAAGTGCAACAACATGGCAGCTTTCACAGCTTTTTCCTTGGCACCATCCCTATACCTAGGCTGATTTATCTGCCTAGGGTTAGGGTTAGGCTTCAGCCTAGGGCTTGGATTTCTTTAACCAGGAAGCCCTGAGTTCCAGGCTTACTTCATCTGCCAAAGGCATCCCAAAGGGAGTGCAGAAGTGCCACAACATGGCTGCTTTCACGGCTTTTCCCTTAGGAAGAACCCTAATACCCGGCTGATTTACCTTCCTAGGGTTACTGTTAGGCTTAGGCCTAGGACTTTTAAAACCAGGAAGCCCTGGGCTCCAGGCACACTGCAGCTGCGAAAGGCATCCCAAGGGGAGCGCAAAAGTGACGCAACTTGGCTGCCACCACTGATATTTCCATGAGACCATCCCGAACCATAGGTTGATTTTCCTTCCTAGGGTTAAGGTTTGAGTTACGCCTAGGGTAAGGGCTCTATTTACCAGAAAGCCCTGAGTTCCAAGAACACAGCAGCTGCGAAGGACTAGCCAAGAAGAGCGCAAAAGTAGCACAACATGCCTGCCTCCACAGCTTTTTCCTTGGGGACATGCCTAATTCCTGGCTGATTTGCCTTTCTCGTCTTAGGGTTAGGGTTCGGCCTAGGGCTAGGATTTTTAAAATCAGGAAGCCCTGAGTTCCAGGCACACTGGAGCTGTGAAAGGCATCCAAAAGGGAGTGCAAAAGTGCCACAACATGGCTGCTTTCACGGCTTTTTCCTTGGCAAGAAGCCTAACACCAGGCTGATTTGCCTTCCCAGGGTTACTGTTAGGCTTAGGCCTAGGGCTAGGATTTTTAAAACTAGGAAGCCCTGGGCTCCAGGCACACTGCAGCTGTTCAAGGCATCCCAAGGGGAGTACAAAAGTGCAACAACATGGCAGCTTTCACAGCTTTTTCCTTGGCACCATCCCTATACCTAGGCTGATTTATCTGCCTAGGGTTAGGGTTAGGGTTCAGCCTAGGGCTTGGATTTCTTTAACCAGGAAGCCCTGAGTTCCAGGCTTACTTCATCTGCCAAAGGCATCCCAAAGGGAGTGCAGAAGTGCCACAACATGGCTGCTTTCACGGCTTTTCCCTTAGGAAGAACCCTAATACCCGGCTGATTTACCTTCCTAGGGTTACTGTTAGGCTTAGGCCTAGGACTTTTAAAACCAGGAAGCCCTGGGCTCCAGGCACACTGCAGCTGCAAAAGGCATCCCAAGGGGAGCGCAAAAGTGACGCAACTTGGCTGCCACCACTGATATTTCCATGAGACCATCCCGAACCATAGGTTGATTTTCCTTCCTAGGGTTAAGGTTTGAGTTACGCCTAGGGTAAGGGCTCTATTTACCAGAAAGCCCTGAGTTCCAAGAACACAGCAGCTGCGAAGGACTACCCAAGAAGAGCGCAAAAGTACCACAACATGCCTGCCTCCACAGCTTTTTCCTTGGGGACATGCCTAATTCCTGGCTGATTTGCCTTTCTCGTCTTAGGGTTGGGGTTCGGCCTAGGGCTAGGATTTTTAAAATCAGGAAGCCCTGAGTTCCAGGCACACTGGAGCTGTGAAAGGCATCCAAAAGGGAGTGCAAAAGTGCCACAACATGGCTGCTTTCACGGCTTTTTCCTTGGCAAGAAGCCTAACACCAGGCTGATTCGCCTTCCCAGGGTTACTGTTAGGCTTAGGCCTAGGGCTAGGATTTTTAAAACTAGGAAGCCCTGGGCTCCAGGCACACTGCAGCTGTTCAAGGCATCCCAAGGGGAGTACAAAAGTGCAACAACATGGCAGCTTTCACAGCTTTTTCCTTGGCACCATCCCTATACCTAGGCTGATTTATCTGCCTAGGGTTAGGGTTAGGGTTCAGCCTAGGGCTTGGATTTCTTTAACCAGGAAGCCCTGAGTTCCAGGCTTACTTCATCTGCCAAAGGCATCCCAAAGGGAGTGCAGAAGTGCCACAACATGGCTGCTTTCACGGCTTTTCCCTTAGGAAGAACCCTAATACCCGGCTGATTTACCTTCCTAGGGTTACTGTTAGGCTTAGGCCTAGGACTTTTAAAACCAGGAAGCCCTGGGCTCCAGGCACACTGCAGCTGCAAAAGGCATCCCAAGGGGAGCGCAAAAGTGACGCAACTTGGCTGCCACCACTGATATTTCCATGAGACCATCCCGAACCATAGGTTGATTTTCCTTCCTAGGGTTAAGGTTTGAGTTACGCCTAGGGTAAGGGTCTATTAACCAGAAAGCCCTGAGTTCCAAGAACACAGCAGCTGCGAAGGACTAGCCAAGAAGAGCGCAAAAGTAGCACAACATGCCTGCCTCCACAGCTTTTTCCTTGGGGACATGCCTAATTCCTGGCTGATTTGCCTTTCTCGTCTTAGGGTTGGGGTTTGGCCTAGGGCTAGGATTTTTAAAATCAGGAAGCCCTGAGTTCCAGGCACACTGGAGCTGTGAAAGGCATCCAAAAGGGAGTGCAAAAGTGCCACAACATGGCTGCTTTCACGGCTTTTTCCTTGGCAAGAAGCCTAACACCAGGCTGATTTACCTTCCCAGGGTTACTGTTAGGCTTAGGCCTAGGGCTAGGATTTTTAAAACTAGGAAGCCCTTAGCTCCAGGCACACTGCAGCTGTTCAAGGCATCCCAAGGGGAGTACAAAAGTGCAACAACATGGCAGCTTTCACAGCTTTTTCCTTGGCACCATCCCTATACCTAGGCTGATTTATCTGCCTAGGGTTAGGGTTAGGCTTCAGCCTAGGGCTTGGATTTCTTTAACCAGGAAGCCCTGAGTTCCAGGCTTACTTCATCTGCCAAAGGCATCCCAAAGGGAGTGCAGAAGTGCCACAACATGGCTGCTTTCACGGCTTTTCCCTTAGGAAGAACCCTAATACCCGGCTGATTTACCTTCCTAGGGTTACTGTTAGGCTTAGGCCTAGGACTTTTAAAACCAGGAAGCCCTGGGCTCCAGGCACACTGCAGCTGCGAAAGGCATCCCAAGGGGAGCACAAAAGTGACGCAACTTGGCTGCCACCACTGATATTTCCATGAGACCATCCCGAAACATAGGCTGATTTTCCTTCCTAGGGTTAAGGTTTGAGTTACGCCTATGGTAAGGGTTCTATTAACCAGAAAGCCCTGAGTTCCAAGAACACAGCAGCTGCGAAGGACTAGCCAAGAAGAGCGCAAAAGTAGCACAACATGCCTGCCTCCACAGCTTTTTCCTTGGGGACATGCCTAATTCCTGGCTGATTTGCCTTTCTCGTCTTAGGGTTAGGGTTCGGCCTAGGGCTAGGATTTTTAAAAGCAGGAAGCCCTGAGTTCCAGGCACACTGCAGCTGTGAAAGGCATCCAAAAGGGAGTGCAAAAGTGCCACAACATGGCTGCTTTCACGGCTTTTTCCTTGGCAAGAAGCCTAACACCAGGCTGATTTGCCTTCCCAGGGTTACTGTTAGGCTTAGGCCTAGGGCTAGGATTTTTAAAACTAGGAAGCCCTTAGCTCCAGGCACACTGCAGCTGTTCAAGGCATCCCAAGGGGAGTACAAAAGTGCAACAACATGGCAGCTTTCACAGCTTTTTCCTTGGCACCATCCCTATACCTAGGCTGATTTATCTGCCTAGGGTTAGGGTTAGGGTTCAGCCTAGGGCTTGGATTTCTTTAACCAGGAAGCCCTGAGTTCCAGGCTTACTTCATCTGCCAAAGGCATCCCAAAGGGAGTGCAGAAGTGCCACAACATGGCTGCTTTCACGGCTTTTCCCTTAGGAAGAACCCTAATACCCGGCTGATTTACCTTCCTAGGGTTACTGTTAGGCTTAGGCCTAGGACTTTTAAAACCAGGAAGCCCTGGGCTCCAGGCACACTGCAGCTGCAAAAGGCATCCCAAGGGGAGCGCAAAAGTGACGCAACTTGGCTGCCACCACTGATATTTCCATGAGAGCATCCCGAACCATAGGCTGATTTTCCTTCCTAGGGTTAAGGTTTGAGTTACGCCTAGGGTAAGGGTTCTATTAACCAGAAAGCCCTGAGTTCCAAGAACACAGCAGCTGCGAAGGACTAGCCAAGAAGAGCGCAAAAGTAGCACAACATGCCTGCCTCCACAGCTTTTTCCTTGGGGACATGCCTAATTCCTGGCTGATTTGCCTTTCTCGTCTTAGGGTTGGGGTTCGGCCTAGGGCTAGGATTTTTAAAATCAGGAAGCCCTGAGTTCCAGGCACACTGGAGCTGTGAAAGGCATCCAAAAGGGAGTGCAAAAGTGCCACAACATGGCTGCTTTCACGGCTTTTTCCTTGGCAAGAAGCCTAACACCAGGCTGATTTATCTTTTCAGGGTTACTGTTAGGCTTAGGCCTAGGGCTAGGATTTTTAAAACTAGGAAGCCCTTAGCTCCAGGCACACTGCAGCTGTTCAAGGCATCCCAAGGGGAGTACAAAAGTGCAACAACATGGCAGCTTTCACAGCTTTTTCCTTGGCACCATCCCTATACCTAGGCTGATTTATCTGCCTAGGGTTAGGGTTAGGCTTCAGCCTAGGGCTTGGATTTCTTTAACCAGGAAGCCCTGAGTTCCAGGCTTACTTCATCTGCCAAAGGCATCCCAAAGGGAGTGCAGAAGTGCCACAACATGGCTGCTTTCACGGCTTTTCCCTTAGGAAGAACCCTAATACCCGGCTGATTTACCTTCCTAGGGTTACTGTTAGGCTTAGGCCTAGGACTTTTAAAACCAGGAAGCCCTGGGCTCCAGGCACACTGCAGCTGCGAAAGGCATCCCAAGGGGAGCGCAAAAGTGACGCAACTTGGCTGCCACCACTGATATTTCCATGAGACCATCCCGAACCATAGGTTGATTTTCCTTCCTAGGGTTAAGGTTTGAGTTACGCCTAGGGTAAGGGCTCTATTTACCAGAAAGCCCTGAGTTCCAAGAACACAGCAGCTGCGAAGGACTAGCCAAGAAGAGCGCAAAAGTAGCACAACATGCCTGCCTCCACAGCTTTTTCCTTGGGGACATGCCTAATTCCTGGCTGATTTGCCTTTCTCGTCTTAGGGTTAGGGTTCGGCCTAGGGCTAGGATTTTTAAAATCAGGAAGCCCTGAGTTCCAGGCACACTGGAGCTGTGAAAGGCATCCAAAAGGGAGTGCAAAAGTGCCACAACATGGCTGCTTTCACGGCTTTTTCCTTGGCAAGAAGCCTAACACCAGGCTGATTCGCCTTCCCAGGGTTACTGTTAGGCTTAGGCCTAGGGCTAGGATTTTTAAAACTAGGAAGCCCTGGGCTCCAGGCACACTGCAGCTGTTCAAGGCATCCCAAGGGGAGTACAAAAGTGCAACAACATGGCAGCTTTCACAGCTTTTTCCTTGGCACCATCCCTATACCTAGGCTGATTTATCTGCCTAGGGTTAGGGTTAGGGTTCAGCCTAGGGCTTGGATTTCTTTAACCAGGAAGCCCTGAGTTCCAGGCTTACTTCATCTGCCAAAGGCATCCCAAAGGGAGTGCAGAAGTGCCACAACATGGCTGCTTTCACGGCTTTTCCCTTAGGAAGAACCCTAATACCCGGCTGATTTACCTTCCTAGGGTTACTGTTAGGCTTAGGCCTAGGACTTTTAAAACCAGGAAGCCCTGGGCTCCAGGCACACTGCAGCTGCAAAAGGCATCCCAAGGGGAGCGCAAAAGTGACGCAACTTGGCTGCCACCACTGATATTTCCATGAGACCATCCCGAAACATAGGCTGATTTTCCTTCCTAGGGTTAAGGTTTGAGTTACGCCTATGGTAAGGGTTCTATTAACCAGAAAGCCCTGAGTTCCAAGAACACAGCAGCTGCGAAGGACTAGCCAAGAAGAGCGCAAAAGTACCACAACATGCCTGCCTCCACAGCTTTTTCCTTGGGGACATGCCTAATTCCTGGCTGATTTGCCTTTCTCGTCTTAGGGTTGGGGTTCGGCCTAGGGCTAGGATTTTTAAAATCAGGAAGCCCTGAGTTCCAGGCACACTGGAGCTGTGAAAGGCATCCAAAAGGGAGTGCAAAAGTGCCACAACATGGCTGCTTTCACGGCTTTTTCCTTGGCAAGAAGCCTAACACCAGGCTGATTTACCTTCCCAGGGTTACTGTTAGGCTTAGGCCTAGGGCTAGGATTTTTAAAACTAGGAAGCCCTTAGCTCCAGGCACACTGCAGCTGTTCAAGGCATCCCAAGGGGAGTACAAAAGTGCAACAACATGGCAGCTTTCACAGCTTTTTCCTTGGCACCATCCCTATACCTAGGCTGATTTATCTGCCTAGGGTTAGGGTTAGGCTTCAGCCTAGGGCTTGGATTTCTTTAACCAGGAAGCCCTGAGTTCCAGGCTTACTTCATCTGCCAAAGGCATCCCAAAGGGAGTGCAGAAGTGCCACAACATGGCTGCTTTCATGGCTTTTCCCTTAGGAAGAACCCTAATACCCGGCTGATTTACCTTCCTAGGGTTACTGTTAGGCTTAGGCCTAGGACTTTTAAAACCAGGAAGCCCTGGGCTCCAGGCACACTGCAGCTGCAAAAGGCATCCCAAGGGGAGCGCAAAAGTGACGCAACTTGGCTGCCACCACTGATATTTCCATGAGACCATCCCGAACCATAGGCTGATTTTCCTTCCTAGGGTTAAGGTTTGAGTTACGCCTATGGTAAGGGTTCTATTAACCAGAAAGCCCTGAGTTCCAAGAACACAGCAGCTGCGAAGGACTAGCCAAGAAGAGCGCAAAAGTACCACAACATGCCTGCCTCCACAGCTTTTTCCTTGGGGACATGCCTAATTCCTGGCTGATTTGCCTTTCTCGTCTTAGGGTTGGGGTTCGGCCTAGGGCTAGGATTTTTAAAAGCAGGAAGCCCTGAGTTCCAGGAACACTGGAGCTGTGAAAGGCATCCAAAAGGGAGTGCAAAAGTGCCACAACATGGCTGCTTTCACGGCTTTTTCCTTGGCAAGAAGCCTAACACCAGGCTGATTTCCCTTCCCAGGGTTACTGTTAGGCTTAGGCCTAGGGCTAGGATTTTTAAAACTAGGAAGCCCTTAGCTCCAGGCACACTGCAGCTGTTCAAGGCATCCCAAGGGGAGTACAAAAGTGCAACAACATGGCAGCTTTCACAGCTTTTTCCTTGGCACCATCCCTATACCTAGGCTGATTTATCTGCCTAGGGTTAGGGTTAGGCTTCAGCCTAGGGCTTGGATTTCTTTAACCAGGAAGCCCTGAGTTCCAGGCTTACTTCATCTGCCAAAGGCATCCCAAAGGGAGTGCAGAAGTGCCACAACATGGCTGCTTTCACGGCTTTTCCCTTAGGAAGAACCCTAATACCCGGCTGATTTACCTTCCTAGGGTTACTGTTAGGCTTAGGCCTAGGACTTTTAAAACCAGGAAGCCCTGGGCTCCAGGCACACTGCAGCTGCAAAAGGCATCCCAAGGGGAGCGCAAAAGTGACGCAACTTGGCTGCCACCACTGATATTTCCATGAGACCATCCCGAACCATAGGTTGATTTTCCTTCCTAGGGTTAAGGTTTGAGTTACGCCTAGGGTAAGGGCTCTATTAACCAGAAAGCCCTGAGTTCCAAGAACACAGCAGCTGCGAAGGACTAGCCAAGAAGAGCGCAAAAGTAGCACAACATGCCTGCCTCCACAGCTTTTTCCTTGGGGACATGCCTAATTCCTGGCTGATTTGCCTTTCTCGTCTTAGGGTTGGGGTTCGGCCTAGGGCTAGGATTTTTAAAATCAGGAAGCCCTGAGTTCCAGGCACACTGCAGCTGTGAAAGGCATCCAAAAGGGAGTGCAAAAGTGCCACAACATGGCTGCTTTCACGGCTTTTTCCTTGGCAAGACGCCTAACACCAGGCTGATTTACCTTCCCAGGGTTACTGTTAGGCTTAGGCCTAGGGCTAGGATTTTTAAAACTAGGAAGCCCTTAGCTCCAGGCACACTGCAGCTGTTCAAGGCATCCCAAGGGGAGTACAAAAGTGCAACAACATGGCAGCTTTCACAGCTTTTTCCTTGGCACCATCCCTATACCTAGGCTGATTTATCTGCCTAGGGTTAGGGTTAGGGTTCAGCCTAGGGCTTGGATTTCTTTAACCAGGAAGCCCTGAGTTCCAGGCTTACTTCATCTGCCAAAGGCATCCCAAAGGGAGTGCAGAAGTGCCACAACATGGCTGCTTTCACGGCTTTTCCCTTAGGAAGAACCCTAATACCCGGCTGATTTACCTTCCTAGGGTTACTGTTAGGCTTAGGCCTAGGACTTTTAAAACCAGGAAGCCCTGGGCTCCAGGCACACTGCAGCTGCAAAAGGCATCCCAAGGGGAGCGCAAAAGTGACGCAACTTGGCTGCCACCACTGATATTTCCATGAGACCATCCCGAAACATAGGCTGATTTTCCTTCCTAGGGTTAAGGTTTGAGTTACGCCTATGGTAAGGGTTCTATTAACCAGAAAGCCCTGAGTTCCAAGAACACAGCAGCTGCGAAGGACTAGCCAAGAAGAGCGCAAAAGTAGCACAACATGCCTGCCTCCACAGCTTTTTCCTTGGGGACATGCCTAATTCCTGGCTGATTTGCCTTTCTCGTCTTAGGGTTGGGGTTCGGCCTAGGGCTAGGATTTTTAAAATCAGGAAGCCCTGAGTTCCAGGCACACTGGAGCTGTGAAAGGCATCCAAAAGGGAGTGCAAAAGTGCCACAACATGGCTGCTTTCACGGCTTTTTCCTTGGCAAGAAGCCTAACACCAGGCTGATTTACCTTCCCAGGGTTACTGTTAGGCTTAGGCCTAGGGCTAGGATTTTTAAAACTAGGAAGCCCTTAGCTCCAGGCACACTGCAGCTGTTCAAGGCATCCCAAGGGGAGTACAAAAGTGCAACAACATGGCAGCTTTCACAGCTTTTTCCTTGGCACCATCCCTATACCTAGGCTGATTTATCTGCCTAGGGTTAGGGTTAGGCTTCAGCCTAGGGCTTGGATTTCTTTAACCAGGAAGCCCTGAGTTCCAGGCTTACTTCATCTGCCAAAGGCATCCCAAAGGGAGTGCAGAAGTGCCACAACATGGCTGCTTTCATGGCTTTTCCCTTAGGAAGAACCCTAATACCCGGCTGATTTACCTTCCTAGGGTTACTGTTAGGCTTAGGCCTAGGACTTTTAAAACCAGGAAGCCCTGGGCTCCAGGCACACTGCAGCTGCGAAAGGCATCCCAAGGGGAGCGCAAAAGTGACGCAACTTGGCTGCCACCACTGATATTTCCATGAGACCATCCCGAACCATAGGCTGATTTTCCTTCCTAGGGTTAAGGTTTGAGTTACGCCTATGGTAAGGGTTCTATTAACCAGAAAGCCCTGAGTTCCAAGAACACAGCAGCTGCGAAGGACTAGCCAAGAAGAGCGCAAAAGTACCACAACATGCCTGCCTCCACAGCTTTTTCCTTGGGGACATGCCTAATTCCTGGCTGATTTGCCTTTCTCGTCTTAGGGTTGGGGTTCGGCCTAGGGCTAGGATTTTTAAAAGCAGGAAGCCCTGAGTTCCAGGAACACTGGAGCTGTGAAAGGCATCCAAAAGGGAGTGCAAAAGTGCCACAACATGGCTGCTTTCACGGCTTTTTCCTTGGCAAGAAGCCTAACACCAGGCTGATTTCCCTTCCCAGGGTTACTGTTAGGCTTAGGCCTAGGGCTAGGATTTTTAAAACTAGGAAGCCCTTAGCTCCAGGCACACTGCAGCTGTTCAAGGCATCCCAAGGGGAGTACAAAAGTGCAACAACATGGCAGCTTTCACAGCTTTTTCCTTGGCACCATCCCTATACCTAGGCTGATTTATCTGCCTAGGGTTAGGGTTAGGCTTCAGCCTAGGGCTTGGATTTCTTTAACCAGGAAGCCCTGAGTTCCAGGCTTACTTCATCTGCCAAAGGCATCCCAAAGGGAGTGCAGAAGTGCCACAACATGGCTGCTTTCACGGCTTTTCCCTTAGGAAGAACCCTAATACCCGGCTGATTTACCTTCCTAGGGTTACTGTTAGGCTTAGGCCTAGGACTTTTAAAACCAGGAAGCCCTGGGCTCCAGGCACACTGCAGCTGCGAAAGGCATCCCAAGGGGAGCGCAAAAGTGACGCAACTTGGCTGCCACCACTGATATTTCCATGAGACCATCCCGAACCATAGGTTGATTTTCCTTCCTAGGGTTAAGGTTTGAGTTACGCCTAGGGTAAGGGCTCTATTAACCAGAAAGCCCTGAGTTCCAAGAACACAGCAGCTGCGAAGGACTACCCAAGAAGAGCGCAAAAGTAGCACAACATGCCTGCCTCCACAGCTTTTTCCTTGGGGACATGCCTAATTCCTGGCTGATTTGCCTTTCTCGTCTTAGGGTTGGGGTTCAGCCTAGGGCTAGGATTTTTAAAAGCAGGAAGCCCTGAGTTCCAGGCACACTGCAGCCGTGAAAGGCATCCAAAAGGGAGTGCAAAAGTGCCACAACATGGCTGCTTTCACGGCTTTTTCCTTGGCAAGAAGCCTAACACCAGGCTGATTTACCTTCCCAGGGTTACTGTTAGGCTTAGGCCTAGGGCTAGGATTTTTAAAACTAGGAAGCCCTTAGCTCCAGGCACACTGCAGCTGTTCAAGGCATCCCAAGGGGAGTACAAAAGTGCAACAACATGGCAGCTTTCACAGCTTTTTCCTTGGCACCATCCCTATACCTAGGCTGATTTATCTGCCTAGGGTTAGGGTTAGGGTTCAGCCTAGGGCTTGGATTTCTTTAACCAGGAAGCCCTGAGTTCCAGGCTTACTTCATCTGCCAAAGGCATACCAAAGGGAGTGCAGAAGTGCCACAACATGGCTGCTTTCATGGCTTTTCCCTTAGGAAGAACCCTAATACCCGGCTGATTTACCTTCCTAGGGTTACTGTTAGGCTTAGGCCTAGGACTTTTAAAACCAGGAAGCCCTGGGCTCCAGGCACACTGCAGCTGCGAAAGGCATCCCAAGGGGAGCGCAAAAGTGACGCAACTTGGCTGCCACCACTGATATTTCCATGAGACCATCCCGAACCATAGGCTGATTTTCCTTCCTAGGGTTAAGGTTTGAGTTACGCCTAGGGTAAGGTTCTATTAACCAGAAAGCCCTGAGTTCCAAGAACACAGCAGCTGCGAAGGACTAGCCAAGAAGAGCGCAAAAGTACCACAACATGCCTGCCTCCACAGCTTTTTCCTTGGGGACATGCCTAATTCCTGGCTGATTTGCCTTTCTCGTCTTAGGGTTGGGGTTCGGCCTAGGGCTAGGATTTTTAAAAGCAGGAAGCCCTGAGTTCCAGGCACACTGGAGCTGTGAAAGGCATCCAAAAGGGAGTGCAAAAGTGCCACAACATGGCTGCTTTCACGGCTTTTTCCTTGGCAAGAAGCCTAACACCAGGCTGATTTACCTTCCCAGGGTTACTGTTAGGCTTAGGCCTAGGGCTAGGATTTTTAAAACTAGGAAGCCCTTAGCTCCAGGCACACTGCAGCTGTTCAAGGCATCCCAAGGGGAGTACAAAAGTGCAACAACATGGCAGCTTTCACAGCTTTTTCCTTGGCACCATCCCTATACCTAGGCTGATTTATCTGCCTAGGGTTAGGGTTAGGGTTCAGCCTAGGGCTTGGATTTCTTTAACCAGGAAGCCCTGAGTTCCAGGCTTACTTCATCTGCCAAAGGCATCCCAAAGGGAGTGCAGAAGTGCCACAACATGGCTGCTTTCATGGCTTTTCCCTTAGGAAGAACCCTAATACCCGGCTGATTTACCTTCCTAGGGTTACTGTTAGGCTTAGGCCTAGGACTTTTAAAACCAGGAAGCCCTGGGCTCCAGGCACACTGCAGCTGCGAAAGGCATCCCAAGGGGAGCGCAAAAGTGACGCAACTTGGCTGCCACCACTGATATTTCCATGAGACCATCCCGAACCATAGGCTGATTTTCCTTCCTAGGCTTAAGGTTTGAGTTACGCCTAGGGTAAGGGTTCTATTAACCAGAAAGCCCTGAGTTCCAAGAACACAGCAGCTGCGAAGGACTAGCCAAGAAGAGCGCAAAAGTAGCACAACATGCCTGCCTCCACAGCTTTTTCCTTGGGGACATGCCTAATTCCTGGCTGATTTGCCTTTCTCGTCTTAGGGTTGGGGTTCGGCCTAGGGCTAGGATTTTTAAAATCAGGAAGCCCTGAGTTCCAGGCACACTGGAGCTGTGAAAGGCATCCAAAAGGGAGTGCAAAAGTGCCACAACATGGCTGCTTTCACGGCTTTTTCCTTGGCAAGAAGCCTAACACCAGGCTGATTTACCTTCCCAGGGTTACTGTTAGGCTTAGGCCTAGGGCTAGGATTTTTAAAACTAGGAAGCCCTTAGCTCCAGGCACACTGCAGCTGTTCAAGGCATCCCAAGGGGAGTACAAAAGTGCAACAACATGGCAGCTTTCACAGCTTTTTCCTTGGCACCATCCCTATACCTAGGCTGATTTATCTGCCTAGGGTTAGGGTTAGGCTTCAGCCTAGGGCTTGGATTTCTTTAACCAGGAAGCCCTGAGTTCCAGGCTTACTTCATCTGCCAAAGGCATCCCAAAGGGAGTGCAGAAGTGCCACAACATGGCTGCTTTCATGGCTTTTCCCTTAGGAAGAACCCTAATACCCGGCTGATTTACCTTCCTAGGGTTACTGTTAGGCTTAGGCCTAGGACTTTTAAAACCAGGAAGCCCTGGGCTCCAGGCACACTGCAGCTGCGAAAGGCATCCCAAGGGGAGCGCAAAAGTGACGCAACTTGGCTGCCACCACTGATATTTCCATGAGAGCATCCCGAACCATAGGCTGATTTTCCTTCCTAGGCTTAAGGTTTGAGTTACGCCTATGGTAAGGGTTCTATTAACCAGAAAGCCCTGAGTTCCAAGAACACAGCAGCTGCGAAGGACTAGCCAAGAAGAGCGCAAAAGTACCACAACATGCCTGCCTCCACAGCTTTTTCCTTGGGGACATGCCTAATTCCTGGCTGATTTGCCTTTCTCGTCTTAGGGTTGGGGTTCGGCCTAGGGCTAGGATTTTTAAAATCAGGAAGCCCTGAGTTCCAGGCACACTGGAGCTGTGAAAGGCATCCAAAAGGGAGTGCAAAAGTGCCACAACATGGCTGCTTTCACGGCTTTTTCCTTGGCAAGAAGCCTAACACCAGGCTGATTTACCTTCCCAGGGTTACTGTTAGGCTTAGGCCTAGGGCTAGGATTTTTAAAACTAGGAAGCCCTTAGCTCCAGGCACACTGCAGCTGTTCAAGGCATCCCAAGGGGAGTACAAAAGTGCAACAACATGGCAGCTTTCACAGCTTTTTCCTTGGCACCATCCCTATACCTAGGCTGATTTATCTGCCTAGGGTTAGGGTTAGGGTTCAGCCTAGGGCTTGGATTTCTTTAACCAGGAAGCCCTGAGTTCCAGGCTTACTTCATCTGCCAAAGGCATCCCAAAGGGAGTGCAGAAGTGCCACAACATGGCTGCTTTCACGGCTTTTCCCTTAGGAAGAACCCTAATACCCGGCTGATTTACCTTCCTAGGGTTACTGTTAGGCTTAGGCCTAGGACTTTTAAAACCAGGAAGCCCTGGGCTCCAGGCACACTGCAGCTGCGAAAGGCATCCCAAGGGGAGCGCAAAAGTGACGCAACTTGGCTGCCACCACTGATATTTCCATGAGACCATCCCGAACCATAGGCTGATTTTCCTTCCTAGGGTTAAGGTTTGAGTTACGCCTAGGGTAAGGGTTCTATTAACCAGAAAGCCCTGAGTTCCAAGAACACAGCAGCTGCGAAGGACTAGCCAAGAAGAGCGCAAAAGTACCACAACATGCCTGCCTCCACAGCTTTTTCCTTGGGGACATGCCTAATTCCTGGCTGATTTGCCTTTCTCGTCTTAGGGTTGGGGTTCGGCCTAGGGCTAGGATTTTTAAAATCAGGAAGCCCTGAGTTCCACGCACACTGGAGCTGTGAAAGGCATCCAAAAGGGAGTGCAAAAGTGCCACAACATGGCTGCTTTCACGGCTTTTTCCTTGGCAAGAAGCCTAACACCAGGCTGATTTACCTTCCCAGGGTTACTGTTAGGCTTAGGCCTAGGGCTAGGACTTTTAAAACTAGGAAGCCCTGGGCTCCAGGCACACTGCAGCTGTTCAAGGCATCCCAAGGGGAGTACAAAAGTGCAACAACATGGCAGCTTTCACAGCTTTTTCCTTGGCACCATCCCTATACCTAGGCTGATTTATCTGCCTAGGGTTAGGGTTAGGGTTCAGCCTAGGGCTTGGATTTCTTTAACCAGGAAGCCCTGAGTTCCAGGCTTACTTCATCTGCCAAAGGCATCCCAAAGGGAGTGCAGAAGTGCCACAACATGGCTGCTTTCACGGCTTTTCCCTTAGGAAGAACCCTAATACCCGGCTGATTTACCTTCCTAGGGTTACTGTTAGGCTTAGGCCTAGGACTTTTAAAACCAGGAAGCCCTGGGCTCCAGGCACACTGCAGCTGCGAAAGGCATCCCAAGGGGAGCGCAAAAGTGACGCAACTTGGCTGCCACCACTGATATCTCCATGAGACCATCCCGAACCATAGGCTGATTTTCCTTCCTAGGGTTAAGGTTTGAGTTACGCCTAGGGTAAGGGTTCTATTAACCAGAAAGCCCTGAGTTCCAAGAACACAGCAGCTGCGAAGGACTAGCCAAGAAGAGCGCAAAAGTACCACAACATGCCTGCCTCCACAGCTTTTTCCTTGTGGACATGCCTAATTCCTGGCTGATTTGCCTTTCTCGTCTTAGGGTTGGGGTTCGGCCTAGGGCTAGGATTTTTAAAAGCAGGAAGCCCTGAGTTCCAGGCACACTGGAGCTGTGAAAGGCATCCAAAAGGGAGTGCAAAAGTGCCACAACATGGCTGCTTTCACGGCTTTTTCCTTGGCAAGAAGCCTAACACCAGGCTGATTTACCTTCCCAGGGTTACTGTTAGGCTTAGGCCTAGGGCTAGGATTTTTGAAACTAGGAAGCCCTGGGCTCCAGGCACACTGCAGCTGTTCAAGGCATCCCAAGGGGAGTACAAAAGTGCAACAACATGGCAGCTTTCACAGCTTTTTCCTTGGCACCATCCCTATACCTAGGCTGATTTATCTGCCTAGAATTAGGGTTAGGGTTCAGCCTAGGGCTTGGATTTCTTTAACCAGGAAGCCCTGAGTTCCAGGCTTACTTCATCTGCCAAAGGCATCCCAAAGGGAGTGCAGAAGTGCCACAACATGGCTGCTTTCACGGCTTTTCCCTTAGGAAGAACCCTAATACCCGGCTGATTTACCTTCCTAGGGTTACTGTTAGGCTTAGGCCTAGGACTTTTAAAACCAGGAAGCCCTGGGCTCCAGGCACACTGCAGCTGCAAAAGGCATCCCAAGGGGAGCGCAAAAGTGACGCAACTTGGCTGCCACCACTGATATTTCCATGAGACCATCCCGAACCATAGGTTGATTTTCCTTCCTAGGGTTAAGGTTTGAGTTACGCCTAGGGTAAGGGCTCTATTAACCAGAAAGCCCTGAGTTCCAAGAACACAGCAGCTGCGAAGGACTAGCCAAGAAGAGCGCAAAAGTAGCACAACATGCCTGCCTCCACAGCTTTTTCCTTGGGGACATGCCTAATTCCTGGCTGATTTGCCTTTCTCGTCTTAGGGTTGGGGTTCGGCCTAGGGCTAGGATTTTTAAAATCAGGAAGCCCTGAGTTCCACGCACACTGGAGCTGTGAAAGGCATCCAAAAGGGAGTGCAAAAGTGCCACAACATGGCTGCTTTCACGGCTTTTTCCTTGGCAAGAAGCCTAACACCAGGCTGATTTACCTTCCCAGGGTTACTGTTAGGCTTAGGCCTAGGGCTAGGACTTTTAAAACTAGGAAGCCCTTAGCTCCAGGCACACTGCAGCTGTTCAAGGCATCCCAAGGGGAGTACAAAAGTGCAACAACATGGCAGCTTTCACAGCTTTTTCCTTGGCACCATCCCTATACCTAGGCTGATTTATCTGCCTAGGGTTAGGGTTAGGGTTCAGCCTAGGGCTTGGATTTCTTTAACCAGGAAGCCCTGAGTTCCAGGCTTACTTCATCTGCCAAAGGCATCCCAAAGGGAGTGCAGAAGTGCCACAACATGGCTGCTTTCACGGCTTTTCCCTTAGGAAGAACCCTAATACCCGGCTGATTTACCTTCCTAGGGTTACTGTTAGGCTTAGGCCTAGGACTTTTAAAACCAGGAAGCCCTGGGCTCCAGGCACACTGCAGCTGCGAAAGGCATCCCAAGGGGAGCGCAAAAGTGACGCAACTTGGCTGCCACCACTGATATTTCCATGAGACCATCCCGAACCATAGGCTGATTTTCCTTCCTAGGGTTAAGGTTTGAGTTACGCCTATGGTAAGGGTTCTATTAACCAGAAAGCCCTGAGTTCCAAGAACACAGCAGCTGCGAAGGACTCGCCAAGAAGAGCGCAAAAGTACCACAACATGCCTGCCTCCACAGCTTTTTCCTTGGGGACATGCCTAATTCCTGGCTGATTTCCCTTTCTCGTCTTAGGGTTGGGGTTCGGCCTAGGGCTAGGATTTTTAAAAGCAGGAAGCCCTGAGTTCCAGGCACACTGCAGCTGTGAAAGGCATCCAAAAGGGAGTGCAAAAGTGCCACAACATGGCTGCTTTCACGGCTTTTTCCTTGGCAAGAAGCCTAACATCAGGCTGATTTACCTTCCCAGGGTTACTGTTAGGCTTAGGCCTAGGGCTAGGATTTTTGAAACTAGGAAGCCCTGGGCTCCAGGCACACTGCAGCTGTTCAAGGCATCCCAAGGGGAGTACAAAAGTGCAACAACATGGCAGCTTTCACAGCTTTTTCCTTGGCACCCTCCCTATACCTAGGCTGATTTATCTGCCTAGGGTTATGGTTAGGGTTCAGCCTAGGGCTTGGATTTCTTTAACCAGGAAGCCCTGAGTTCCAGGCTTACTTCATCTGCCAAAGGCATCCCAAAGGGAGTGCAGAAGTGCCACAACATGGCTGCTTTCACGGCTTTTCCCTTAGGAAGAACCCTAATACCCGGCTGATTTACCTTCCTAGGGTTACTGTTAGGCTTAGGCCTAGGACTTTTAAAACCAGGAAGCCCTGGGCTCCAGGCACACTGCAGCTGCAAAAGGCATCCCAAGGGGAGCGCAAAAGTGACGCAACTTGGCTGCCACCACTGATATTTCCATGAGACCATCCGGAACCATAGGCTGATTTTCCTTCCTAGGGTTAAGGTTTGAGTTACGCCTAGGGTAAGGGTTCTATTAACCAGAAAGCCCTGAGTTCCAAGAACACAGCAGCTGCGAAGGACTACCCAAGAAGAGCGCAAAAGTACCACAACATGCCTGCCTCCACAGCTTTTTCCTTGTGGACATGCCTAATTCCTGGCTGATTTGCCTTTCTCGTCTTAGGGTTGGGGTTCGGCCTAGGGCTAGGATTTTTAAAATCAGGAAGCCCTGAGTTCCAGGCACACTGCAGCTGTGAAAGGCATCCAAAAGGGAGTGCAAAAGTGCCACAACATGGCTGCTTTCACGGCTTTTTCCTTGGCAAGAAGCCTAACACCAGGCTGATTTACCTTCCCAGGGTTACTGTTAGGCTTAGGCCTAGGGCTAGGATTTTTGAAACTAGGAAGCCCTGGGCTCCAGGCACACTGCAGCTGTTCAAGGCATCCCAAGGGGAGTACAAAAGTGCAACAACATGGCAGCTTTCACAGCTTTTTCCTTGGCACCATCCCTATACCTAGGCTGATTTATCTGCCTAGAATTAGGGTTAGGGTTCAGCCTAGGGCTTGGATTTCTTTAACCAGGAAGCCCTGAGTTCCAGGCTTACTTCATCTGCCAAAGGCATCCCAAAGGGAGTGCAGAAGTGCCACAACATGGCTGCTTTCACGGCTTTTCCCTTAGGAAGAACCCTAATACCCGGCTGATTTACCTTCCTAGGGTTACTGTTAGGCTTAGGCCTAGGACTTTTAAAACCAGGAAGCCCTGGGCTCCAGGCACACTGCAGCTGCAAAAGGCATCCCAAGGGGAGCGCAAAAGTGACGCAACTTGGCTGCCACCACTGATATTTCCATGAGACCATCCCGAACCATAGGCTGATTTTCCTTCCTAGGCTTAAGGTTTGAGTTACGCCTAGGGTAAGGGCTCTATTAACCAGAAAGCCCTGAGTTCCAAGAACACAGCAGCTGCGAAGGACTAGCCAAGAAGAGCGCAAAAGTAGCACAACATGCCTGCCTCCACAGCTTTTTCCTTGGGGACATGCCTAATTCCTGGCTGATTTGCCTTTCTCGTCTTAGGGTTGGGGTTCGGCCTAGGGCTAGGATTTTTAAAATCAGGAAGCCCTGAGTTCCAGGCACACTGGAGCTGTGAAAGGCATCCAAAAGGGAGTGCAAAAGTGCCACAACATGGCTGCTTTCACGGCTTTTTCCTTGGCAAGAAGCCTAACACCAGGCTGATTTACCTTCCCAGGGTTACTGTTAGGCTTAGGCCTAGGGCTAGGATTTTTAAAACTAGGAAGCCCTTAGCTCCAGGCACACTGCAGCTGTTCAAGGCATCCCAAGGGGAGTACAAAAGTGCAACAACATGGCAGCTTTCACAGCTTTTTCCTTGGCACCATCCCTATACCTAGGCTGATTTATCTGCCTAGGGTTAGGGTTAGGGTTCAGCCTAGGGCTTGGATTTCTTTAACCAGGAAGCCCTGAGTTCCAGGCTTACTTCATCTGCCAAAGGCATCCCAAAGGGAGTGCAGAAGTGCCACAACATGGCTGCTTTCACGGCTTTTCCCTTAGGAAGAACCCTAATACCCGGCTGATTTACCTTCCTAGGGTTACTGTTAGGCTTAGGCCTAGGACTTTTAAAACCAGGAAGCCCTGGGCTCCAGGCACACTGCAGCTGCGAAAGGCATCCCAAGGGGAGTGCAAAAGTGACGCAACTTGGCTGCCACCACTGATATTTCCATGAGACCATCCCGAACCATAGGCTGATTTTCCTTCCTAGGGTTAAGGTTTGAGTTACGCCTAGGGTAAGGGTCTATTAAACAGAAAGCCCTGAGTTCCAAGAACACAGCAGCTGCGAAGGACTAGCCAAGAAGAGCGCAAAAGTAGCACAACATGCCTGCCTCCACAGCTTTTTCCTTGGGGACATGCCTAATTCCTGGCTGATTTGCCTTTCTCGTCTTAGGGTTGGGGTTCGGCCTAGGGCTAGGATTTTTAAAATCAGGAAGCCCTGAGTTCCAGGCACACTGGAGCTGTGAAAGGCATCCAAAAGGGAGTGCAAAAGTGCCACAACATGGCTGCTTTCACGGCTTTTTCCTTGGCAAGACGCCTAACACCAGGCTGATTTACCTTCCCAGGGTTACTGTTAGGCTTAGGCCTAGGGCTAGGATTTTTGAAACTAGGAAGCCCTGGGCTCCAGGCACACTGCAGCTGTTCAAGGCATCCCAAGGGGAGTACAAAAGTGCAACAACATGGCAGCTTTCACAGCTTTTTCCTTGGCACCCTCCCTATACCTAGGCTGATTTATCTGCCTAGGGTTATGGTTAGGGTTCAGCCTAGGGCTTGGATTTCTTTAACCAGGAAGCCCTGAGTTCCAGGCTTACTTCATCTGCCAAAGGCATCCCAAAGGGAGTGCAGAAGTGCCACAACATGGCTGCTTTCACGGCTTTTCCCTTAGGAAGAACCCTAATACCCGGCTGATTTACCTTCCTAGGGTTACTGTTAGGCTTAGGCCTAGGACTTTTAAAACCAGGAAGCCCTGGGCTCCAGGCACACTGCAGCTGCAAAAGGCATCCCAAGGGGAGCGCAAAAGTGACGCAACTTGGCTGCCACCACTGATATTTCCATGAGACCATCCGGAACCATAGGCTGATTTTCCTTCCTAGGGTTAAGGTTTGAGTTACGCCTAGGGTAAGGGTTCTATTAACCAGAAAGCCCTGAGTTCCAAGAACACAGCAGCTGCGAAGGACTACCCAAGAAGAGCGCAAAAGTACCACAACATGCCTGCCTCCACAGCTTTTTCCTTGTGGACATGCCTAATTCCTGGCTGATTTGCCTTTCTCGTCTTAGGGTTGGGGTTCGGCCTAGGGCTAGGATTTTTAAAATCAGGAAGCCCTGAGTTCCAGGCACACTGCAGCTGTGAAAGGCATCCAAAAGGGAGTGCAAAAGTGCCACAACATGGCTGCTTTCACGGCTTTTTCCTTGGCAAGAAGCCTAACACCAGGCTGATTTACCTTCCCAGGGTTACTGTTAGGCTTAGGCCTAGGGCTAGGATTTTTGAAACTAGGAAGCCCTGGGCTCCAGGCACACTGCAGCTGTTCAAGGCATCCCAAGGGGAGTACAAAAGTGCAACAACATGGCAGCTTTCACAGCTTTTTCCTTGGCACCATCCCTATACCTAGGCTGATTTATCTGCCTAGAATTAGGGTTAGGGTTCAGCCTAGGGCTTGGATTTCTTTAACCAGGAAGCCCTGAGTTCCAGGCTTACTTCATCTGCCAAAGGCATCCCAAAGGGAGTGCAGAAGTGCCACAACATGGCTGCTTTCACGGCTTTTCCCTTAGGAAGAACCCTAATACCCGGCTGATTTACCTTCCTAGGGTTACTGTTAGGCTTAGGCCTAGGACTTTTAAAACCAGGAAGCCCTGGGCTCCAGGCACACTGCAGCTGCAAAAGGCATCCCAAGGGGAGCGCAAAAGTGACGCAACTTGGCTGCCACCACTGATATTTCCATGAGACCATCCCGAACCATAGGCTGATTTTCCTTCCTAGGCTTAAGGTTTGAGTTACGCCTAGGGTAAGGGCTCTATTAACCAGAAAGCCCTGAGTTCCAAGAACACAGCAGCTGCGAAGGACTAGCCAAGAAGAGCGCAAAAGTAGCACAACATGCCTGCCTCCACAGCTTTTTCCTTGGGGACATGCCTAATTCCTGGCTGATTTGCCTTTCTCGTCTTAGGGTTGGGGTTCGGCCTAGGGCTAGGATTTTTAAAATCAGGAAGCCCTGAGTTCCAGGCACACTGGAGCTGTGAAAGGCATCCAAAAGGGAGTGCAAAAGTGCCACAACATGGCTGCTTTCACGGCTTTTTCCTTGGCAAGAAGCCTAACACCAGGCTGATTTACCTTCCCAGGGTTACTGTTAGGCTTAGGCCTAGGGCTAGGATTTTTAAAACTAGGAAGCCCTTAGCTCCAGGCACACTGCAGCTGTTCAAGGCATCCCAAGGGGAGTACAAAAGTGCAACAACATGGCAGCTTTCACAGCTTTTTCCTTGGCACCATCCCTATACCTAGGCTGATTTATCTGCCTAGGGTTAGGGTTAGGGTTCAGCCTAGGGCTTGGATTTCTTTAACCAGGAAGCCCTGAGTTCCAGGCTTACTTCATCTGCCAAAGGCATCCCAAAGGGAGTGCAGAAGTGCCACAACATGGCTGCTTTCACGGCTTTTCCCTTAGGAAGAACCCTAATACCCGGCTGATTTACCTTCCTAGGGTTACTGTTAGGCTTAGGCCTAGGACTTTTAAAACCAGGAAGCCCTGGGCTCCAGGCACACTGCAGCTGCGAAAGGCATCCCAAGGGGAGCGCAAAAGTGACGCAACTTGGCTGCCACCACTGATATTTCCATGAGACCATCCCGAACCATAGGCTGATTTTCCTTCCTAGGGTTAAGGTTTGAGTTACGCCTAGGGTAAGGGTCTATTAAACAGAAAGCCCTGAGTTCCAAGAACACAGCAGCTGCGAAGGACTAGCCAAGAAGAGCGCAAAAGTAGCACAACATGCCTGCCTCCACAGCTTTTTCCTTGGGGACATGCCTAATTCCTGGCTGATTTGCCTTTCTCGTCTTAGGGTTGGGGTTCGGCCTAGGGCTAGGATTTTTAAAATCAGGAAGCCCTGAGTTCCAGGCACACTGGAGCTGTGAAAGGCATCCAAAAGGGAGTGCAAAAGTGCCACAACATGGCTGCTTTCACGGCTTTTTCCTTGGCAAGACGCCTAACACCAGGCTGATTTACCTTCCCAGGGTTACTGTTAGGCTTAGGCCTAGGGCTAGGATTTTTAAAACTAGGAAGCCCTTAGCTCCAGGCACACTGCAGCTGTTCAAGGCATCCCAAGGGGAGTACAAAAGTGCAACAACATGGCAGCTTTCACAGCTTTTTCCTTGGCACCATCCCTATACCTAGGCTGATTTATCTGCCTAGGGTTAGGGTTAGGGTTCAGCCTAGGGCTTGGATTTCTTTAACCAGGAAGCCCTGAGTTCCAGGCTTACTTCATCTGCCAAAGGCATCCCAAAGGGAGTGCAGAAGTGCCACAACATGGCTGCTTTCACGGCTTTTCCCTTAGGAAGAACCCTAATACCCGGCTGATTTACCTTCCTAGGGTTACTGTTAGGCTTAGGCCTAGGACTTTTAAAACCAGGAAGCCCTGGGCTCCAGGCACACTGCAGCTGCGAGAGGCATCCCAAGGGGAGCGCAAAAGTGATGCAACTTGGCTGCCACCACTGATATTTCCATGAGACCATCCCGAACCATAGGCTGATTTTCCTTCCTAGGGTTAAGGTTTGAGTTACGCCTAGGGTAAGGGCTCTATTAACCAGAAAGCCCTGAGTTCCAAGAACACAGCAGCTGCGAAGGACTCGCCAAGAAGAGCGCAAAAGTACCACAACATGCCTGCCTCCACAGCTTTTTCCTTGGGGACATGCCTAATTCCTGGCTGATTTCCCTTTCTCGTCTTAGTGTTGGGGTTCAGCCTAGGGCTAGGATTTTTAAAAGCAGGAAGCCCTGAGTTGCAGGCACACTGGAGCTGTGAAAGGCATCCAAAAGGGAGTGCAAAAGTGCCACAACATGGCTGCTTTCACGGCTTTTTCCTTGGCAAGAAGCCTAACATCAGGCTGATTTACTTTCCCAGGGTTACTGTTAGGCTTAGGCCTAGGGCTAGGATTTTTAAAACTAGGAAGCCCTGGGCTCCAGGCACACTGCAGCTGTTCAAGGCATCCCAAGGGGAGTACAAAAGTGCAACAACATGGCAGCTTTCACAGCTTTTTCCTTGGCACCATCCCTATACCTAGGCTGATTTATCTGCCTAGGGTTAGGGTTAGGGTTCAGCCTAGGGCTTGGATTTCTTTAACCAGGAAGCCCTGAGTTCCAGGCTTACTTCATCTGCCAAAGGCATCCCAAAGGGAGTGCAGAAGTGCCACAACATGGCTGCTTTCACGGCTTTTCCCTTAGGAAGAACCCTAATACCCGGCTGATTTACCTTCCTAGGGTTACTGTTAGGCTTAGGCCTAGGACTTTTAAAACCAGGAAGCCCTGGGCTCCAGGCACACTGCAGCTGCAAAAGGCATCCCAAGGGGAGCGCAAAAGTGACGCAACTTGGCTGCCACCACTGATATTTCCATGAGACCATCCCGAACCATAGGCTGATTTTCCTTCCTAGGGTTAAGGTTTGAGTTACGCCTAGGGTAAGGGTTCTATTAACCAGAAAGCCCTGAGTTCCAAGAACACAGCAGCTGCGAAGGACTAGCCAAGAAGAGCGCAAAAGTACCACAACATGCCTGCCTCCACAGCTTTTTCCTTGGGGACATGCCTAATTCCTGGCTGATTTGCCTTTCTCGTCTTAGGGTTGGGGTTCGGCCTAGGGCTAGGATTTTTAAAATCAGGAAGCCCTGAGTTCCAGGCACACTGCAGCTGTGAAAGGCATCCAAAAGGGGGTGCCAAAGTGCCACAACATGGCTGCTTTTACGGCTTTTTCCTTGGCAAGACGCCTAACACCAGGCTGATTTACCTTCCCAGGGTTACTGTTAGGCTTAGGCCTAGGGCTAGGATTTTTAAAACTAGGAAGCCCTTAGCTCCAGGCACACTGCAGGTGTTCAAGGCATCCCAAGGGGAGTACAAAAGTGCAACAACATGGCAGCTTTCACAGCTTTTTCCTTGGCACCATCCCTATACCTAGGCTGATTTATCTGCCTAGGGTTAGGGTTAGGGTTCAGCCTAGGGCTTGGATTTCTTTAACCAGGAAGCCCTGAGATCCAGGCTTACTTCATCTGCCAAAGGCATCCCAAAGGGAGTGCAGAAGTGCCACAACATGGCTGCTTTCATGGCTTTTCCCTTAGGAAGAACCCTAATACCCGGCTGATTTACCTTCCTAGGGTTACTGTTAGGCTTAGGCCTAGGACTTTTAAAACCAGGAAGCCCTGGGCTCCAGGCACACTGCAGCTGCGAAAGGCAGGCATCCCAAGGGGAGCGCAAAAGTGACGCAACTTGGCTGCCACCACTGATATTTCCATGAGACCATCCCGAACCATAGGCTGATTTTCCTTCCTAGGCTTAAGGTTTGAGTTACGCCTAGGGTAAGGGCTCTATTAACCAGAAAGCCCTGAGTTCCAAGAACACAGCAGCTGCGAAGGACTGGCCAAGAAGAGCGCAAAAGTAGCACAACATGCCTGCCTCCACAGCTTTTTCCTTGGGGACATGCCTAATTCCTGGCTGATTTGCCTTTCTCGTCTTAGGGTTGGGGTTCGGCCTAGGGCTAGGATTTTTAAAATCAGGAAGCCCTGAGTTCCAGGCACACTGGAGCTGTGAAAGGCATCCAAAAGGGAGTGCAAAAGTGCCACAACATGGCTGTTTCACGGCTTTTTCCTTGGCAAGACGCCTAACACCAGGCTGATTTGCCTTCCAAGGGTTACTGTTAGGCTTAGGCCTAGGGCTAGGATTTTTAAAACTAGGAAGCCCTGGCCTCCAGGCACACTGCAGCTGTTCAAGGCATCCCAAGGGGAGTACAAAAGTGCAACAACATGGCAGCTTTCACAGCTTTTTCCTTGGCACCATCCCTATACCTAGGCTGATTTATCTGCCTAGGGTTAGGGTTAGGGTTCAGCCTAGGGCTTGGATTTCTTTAACCAGGAAGCCCTGAGTTCCAGGCTTACTTCATCTGCCAAAGGCATCCCAAAGGGAGTGCAGAAGTGCCGCAACATGGCTGCTTTCACGGCTTTTCCCTTAGGAAGAACCCTAATACCCGGCTGATTTACCTTCCTAGGGTTACTGTTAGGCTTAGGCCTAGGACTTTTAAAACCAGGAAGCCCTGGGCTCCAGGCACACTGCAGCTGCGAAAGGCATCCCAAGGGGAGCGCAAAAGTGACGCAACTTGGCTGCCACCACTGATATTTCCATGAGACCATCCCGAACCATAGGCTGATTTTCCTTCCTAGGGTTAAGGTTTGAGTTACGCCTATGGTAAGGGTTCTATTAACCAGAAAGCCCTGAGTTCCAAGAACACAGCAGCTGCGAAGGACTCGCCAAGAAGAGCGCAAAAGTACCACAACATGCCTGCCTCCACAGCTTTTTCCTTGGGGACATGCCTAATTCCTGGCTGATTTGCCTTTCTCGTCTTAGGGTTGGGGTTCGGCCTAGGGCTAGGATTTTTAAAAGCAGGAAGCCCTGAGTTCCAGGCACACTGGAGCTGTGAAAGGCATCCAAAAGGGAGTGCAAAAGTGCCACAACATGGCTGCTTTCACGGCTTTTTCCTTGGCAAGAAGCCTAACATCAGGCTGATTTACCTTCCCAGGGTTACTGTTAGGCTTAGGCCTAGGGCTAGGATTTTTGAAACTAGGAAGCCCTGGGCTCCAGGCACACTGCAGCTGTTCAAGGCATCCCAAGGGGAGTACAAAAGTGCAACAACATGGCAGCTTTCACAGCTTTTTCCTTGGCACCCTCCCTATACCTAGGCTGATTTATCTGCCTAGGGTTATGGTTAGGGTTCAGCCTAGGGCTTGGATTTCTTTAACCAGGAAGCCCTGAGTTCCAGGCTTACTTCATCTGCCAAAGGCATCCCAAAGGGAGTGCAGAAGTGCCACAACATGGCTGCTTTCACGGCTTTTCCCTTAGGAAGAACCCTAATACCCGGCTGATTTACCTTCCTAGGGTTACTGTTAGGCTTAGGCCTAGGACTTTTAAAACCAGGAAGCCCTGGGCTCCAGGCACACTGCAGCTGCAAAAGGCATCCCAAGGGGAGCGCAAAAGTGACGCAACTTGGCTGCCACCACTGATATTTCCATGAGACCATCCGGAACCATAGGCTGATTTTCCTTCCTAGGGTTAAGGTTTGAGTTACGCCTAGGGTAAGGGTTCTATTAACCAGAAAGCCCTGAGTTCCAAGAACACAGCAGCTGCGAAGGACTACCCAAGAAGAGCGCAAAAGTACCACAACATGCCTGCCTCCACAGCTTTTTCCTTGTGGACATGCCTAATTCCTGGCTGATTTGCCTTTCTCGTCTTAGGGTTGGGGTTCGGCCTAGGGCTAGGATTTTTAAAATCAGGAAGCCCTGAGTTCCAGGCACACTGCAGCTGTGAAAGGCATCCAAAAGGGAGTGCAAAAGTGCCACAACATGGCTGCTTTCACGGCTTTTTCCTTGGCAAGAAGCCTAACACCAGGCTGATTTACCTTCCCAGGGTTACTGTTAGGCTTAGGCCTAGGGCTAGGATTTTTGAAACTAGGAAGCCCTGGGCTCCAGGCACACTGCAGCTGTTCAAGGCATCCCAAGGGGAGTACAAAAGTGCAACAACATGGCAGCTTTCACAGCTTTTTCCTTGGCACCATCCCTATACCTAGGCTGATTTATCTGCCTAGAATTAGGGTTAGGGTTCAGCCTAGGGCTTGGATTTCTTTAACCAGGAAGCCCTGAGTTCCAGGCTTACTTCATCTGCCAAAGGCATCCCAAAGGGAGTGCAGAAGTGCCACAACATGGCTGCTTTCACGGCTTTTCCCTTAGGAAGAACCCTAATACCCGGCTGATTTACCTTCCTAGGGTTACTGTTAGGCTTAGGCCTAGGACTTTTAAAACCAGGAAGCCCTGGGCTCCAGGCACACTGCAGCTGCAAAAGGCATCCCAAGGGGAGCGCAAAAGTGACGCAACTTGGCTGCCACCACTGATATTTCCATGAGACCATCCCGAACCATAGGCTGATTTTCCTTCCTAGGCTTAAGGTTTGAGTTACGCCTAGGGTAAGGGCTCTATTAACCAGAAAGCCCTGAGTTCCAAGAACACAGCAGCTGCGAAGGACTAGCCAAGAAGAGCGCAAAAGTAGCACAACATGCCTGCCTCCACAGCTTTTTCCTTGGGGACATGCCTAATTCCTGGCTGATTTGCCTTTCTCGTCTTAGGGTTGGGGTTCGGCCTAGGGCTAGGATTTTTAAAATCAGGAAGCCCTGAGTTCCAGGCACACTGGAGCTGTGAAAGGCATCCAAAAGGGAGTGCAAAAGTGCCACAACATGGCTGCTTTCACGGCTTTTTCCTTGGCAAGAAGCCTAACACCAGGCTGATTTACCTTCCCAGGGTTACTGTTAGGCTTAGGCCTAGGGCTAGGATTTTTAAAACTAGGAAGCCCTTAGCTCCAGGCACACTGCAGCTGTTCAAGGCATCCCAAGGGGAGTACAAAAGTGCAACAACATGGCAGCTTTCACAGCTTTTTCCTTGGCACCATCCCTATACCTAGGCTGATTTATCTGCCTAGGGTTAGGGTTAGGCTTCAGCCTAGGGCTTGGATTTCTTTAACCAGGAAGCCCTGAGTTCCAGGCTTACTTCATCTGCCAAAGGCATCCCAAAGGGAGTGCAGAAGTGCCACAACATGGCTGCTTTCACGGCTTTTCCCTTAGGAAGAACCCTAATACCCGGCTGATTTACCTTCCTAGGGTTACTGTTAGGCTTAGGCCTAGGACTTTTAAAACCAGGAAGCCCTGGGCTCCAGGCACACTGCAGCTGCAAAAGGCATCCCAAGGGGAGCGCAAAAGTGACGCAACTTGGCTGCCACCACTGATATTTCCATGAGACCATCCCGAACCATAGGCTGATTTTCCTTCCTAGGGTTAAGGTTTGAGTTACGCCTAGGGTAAGGGCCTATTAAACAGAAAGCCCTGAGTTCCAAGAACACAGCAGCTGCGAAGGACTAGCCAAGAAGAGCGCAAAAGTACCACAACATGCCTGCCTCCACAGCTTTTTCCTTGGGGACATGCCTAATTCCTGGCTGATTTGCCTTTCTCGTCTTAGGGTTGGGGTTCGGCCTAGGGCTAGGATTTTTAAAATCAGGAAGCCCTGAGTTCCAGACACACTGCAGCTGTGAAAGGCATCCAAAAGGGAGTGCAAAAGTGCCACAACATGGCTGCTTTCACGGCTTTTTCCTTGGCAAGACGCCTAACACCAGGCTGATTTACCTTCCCAGGGTTACTGTTAGGCTTAGGCCTAGGGCTAGGATTTTTAAAACTAGGAAGCCCTTAGCTCCAGGCACACTGCAGCTGTTCAAGGCATCCCAAGGGGAGTACAAAAGTGCAACAACATGGCAGCTTTCACAGCTTTTTCCTTGGCACCATCCCTATACCTAGGCTGATTTATCTGCCTAGGGTTAGGGTTAGGGTTCAGCCTAGGGCTTGGATTTCTTTAACCAGGAAGCCCTGAGTTCCAGGCTTACTTCATCTGCCAAAGGCATCCCAAAGGGAGTGCAGAAGTGCCACAACATGGCTGCTTTCACGGCTTTTCCCTTAGGAAGAACCCTAATACCCGGCTGATTTACCTTCCTAGGGTTACTGTTAGGCTTAGGCCTAGGACTTTTAAAACCAGGAAGCCCTGGGCTCCAGGCACACTGCAGCTGCGAGAGGCACCCCAAGGGGAGCGCAAAAGTGATGCAACTTGGCTGCCACCACTGATATTTCCATGAGACCATCCCGAACCATAGGCTGATTTTCCTTCCTAGGGTTAAGGTTTGAGTTACGCCTAGGGTAAGGGCTCTATTAACCAGAAAGCCCTGAGTTCCAAGAACACAGCAGCTGCGAAGGACTCGCCAAGAAGAGCGCAAAAGTACCACAACATGCCTGCCTCCACAGCTTTTTCCTTGGGGACATGCCTAATTCCTGGCTGATTTCCCTTTCTCGTCTTAGTGTTGGGGTTCAGCCTAGGGCTAGGATTTTTAAAAGCAGGAAGCCCTGAGTTGCAGGCACACTGGAGCTGTGAAAGGCATCCAAAAGGGAGTGCAAAAGTGCCACAACATGGCTGCTTTCACGGCTTTTTCCTTGGCAAGAAGCCTAACATCAGGCTGATTTACTTTCCCAGGGTTACTGTTAGGCTTAGGCCTAGGGCTAGGATTTTTAAAACTAGGAAGCCCTGGGCTCCAGGCACACTGCAGCTGTTCAAGGCATCCCAAGGGGAGTACAAAAGTGCAACAACATGGCAGCTTTCACAGCTTTTTCCTTGGCACCATCCCTATACCTAGGCTGATTTATCTGCCTAGGGTTAGGGTTAGGGTTCAGCCTAGGGCTTGGATTTCTTTAACCAGGAAGCCCTGAGTTCCAGGCTTACTTCATCTGCCAAAGGCATCCCAAAGGGAGTGCAGAAGTGCCACAACATGGCTGCTTTCACGGCTTTTCCCTTAGGAAGAACCCTAATACCCGGCTGATTTACCTTCCTAGGGTTACTGTTAGGCTTAGGCCTAGGACTTTTAAAACCAGGAAGCCCTGGGCTCCAGGCACACTGCAGCTGCAAAAGGCATCCCAAGGGGAGCGCAAAAGTGACGCAACTTGGCTGCCACCACTGATATTTCCATGAGACCATCCCGAACCATAGGCTGATTTTCCTTCCTAGGGTTAAGGTTTGAGTTACGCCTAGGGTAAGGGTTCTATTAACCAGAAAGCCCTGAGTTCCAAGAACACAGCAGCTGCGAAGGACTAGCCAAGAAGAGCGCAAAAGTACCACAACATGCCTGCCTCCACAGCTTTTTCCTTGGGGACATGCCTAATTCCTGGCTGATTTGCCTTTCTCGTCTTAGGGTTGGGGTTCGGCCTAGGGCTAGGATTTTTAAAATCAGGAAGCCCTGAGTTCCAGGCACACTGCAGCTGTGAAAGGCATCCAAAAGGGGGTGCCAAAGTGCCACAACATGGCTGCTTTTACGGCTTTTTCCTTGGCAAGACGCCTAACACCAGGCTGATTTACCTTCCCAGGGTTACTGTTAGGCTTAGGCCTAGGGCTAGGATTTTTAAAACTAGGAAGCCCTTAGCTCCAGGCACACTGCAGCTGTTCAAGGCATCCCAAGGGGAGTACAAAAGTGCAACAACATGGCAGCTTTCACAGCTTTTTCCTTGGCACCATCCCTATACCTAGGCTGATTTATCTGCCTAGGGTTAGGGTTAGGGTTCAGCCTAGGGCTTGGATTTCTTTAACCAGGAAGCCCTGAGATCCAGGCTTACTTCATCTGCCAAAGGCATCCCAAAGGGAGTGCAGAAGTGCCACAACATGGCTGCTTTCATGGCTTTTCCCTTAGGAAGAACCCTAATACCCGGCTGATTTACCTTCCTAGGGTTACTGTTAGGCTTAGGCCTAGGACTTTTAAAACCAGGAAGCCCTGGGCTCCAGGCACACTGCAGCTGCGAAAGGCAGGCATCCCAAGGGGAGCGCAAAAGTGACGCAACTTGGCTGCCACCACTGATATTTCCATGAGACCATCCCGAACCATAGGCTGATTTTCCTTCCTAGGGTTAAGGTTTGAGTTACGCCTAGGGTAAGGGTCTATTAACCAGAAAGCCCTGAGTTCCAAGAACACAGCAGCTGCGAAGGACTAGCCAAGAAGAGCGCAAAAGTAGCACAACATGCCTGCCTCCACAGCTTTTTCCTTGGGGACATGCCTAATTCCTGGCTGATTTGCCTTTCTCGTCTTAGGGTTGGGGTTCGGCCTAGGGCTAGGATTTTTAAAATCAGGAAGCCCTGAGTTCCAGGCACACTGGAGCTGTGAAAGGCATCCAAAAGGGAGTGCAAAAGTGCCACAACATGGCTGTTTCACGGCTTTTTCCTTGGCAAGACGCCTAACACCAGGCTGATTTGCCTTCCAAGGGTTACTGTTAGGCTTAGGCCTAGGGCTAGGATTTTTAAAACTAGGAAGCCCTGGCCTCCAGGCACACTGCAGCTGTTCA
The DNA here is from genome assembly GCF_027579445.1 of Ammospiza nelsoni. Taxonomy (NCBI): domain Eukaryota; kingdom Metazoa; phylum Chordata; class Aves; order Passeriformes; family Passerellidae; genus Ammospiza; species Ammospiza nelsoni. The sequence goes on along the minus strand of NC_080656.1, from coordinate 97,916 downwards.
AGGCATCCCAAGGGGAGTACAAAAGTGCAACAACATGGCAGCTTTCACAGCTTTTTCCTTGGCACCATCCCTATACCTAGGCTGATTTATCTGCCTAGGGTTAGGGTTAGGGTTCAGCCTAGGGCTTGGATTTCTTTAACCAGGAAGCCCTGAGTTCCAGGCTTACTTCATCTGCCAAAGGCATCCCAAAGGGAGTGCAGAAGTGCCGCAACATGGCTGCTTTCACGGCTTTTCCCTTAGGAAGAACCCTAATACCCGGCTGATTTACCTTCCTAGGGTTACTGTTAGGCTTAGGCCTAGGACTTTTAAAACCAGGAAGCCCTGGGCTCCAGGCACACTGCAGCTGCGAAAGGCAGGCATCCCAAGGGGAGCGCAAAAGTGACGCAACTTGGCTGCCACCACTGATATTTCCATGAGACCATCCCGAACCATAGGCTGATTTTCCTTCCTAGGGTTAAGGTTTGAGTTACGCCTAGGGTAAGGGTCTATTAACCAGAAAGCCCTGAGTTCCAAGAACACAGCAGCTGCGAAGGACTAGCCAAGAAGAGCGCAAAAGTACCACAACATGCCTGCCTCCACAGCTTTTTCCTTGGGGACATGCCTAATTCCTGGCTGATTTGCCTTTCTCGTCTTAGGGTTGGGGTTCGGCCTAGGGCTAGGATTTTTAAAAGCAGGAAGCCCTGAGTTCCAGGCACACTGGAGCTGTGAAAGGCATCCAAAAGGGAGTGCAAAAGTGCCACAACATGGCTGCTTTCACGGCTTTTTCCTTGGCAAGACGCCTAACACCAGGCTGATTTACCTTCCCAGGGTTACTGTTAGGCTTAGGCCTAGGGCTAGGATTTTTAAAACTAGGAAGCCCTTAGCTCCAGGCACACTGCAGCTGTTCAAGGCATCCCAAGGGGAGTACAAAAGTGCAACAACATGGCAGCTTTCACAGCTTTTTCCTTGGCACCATCCCTATACCTAGGCTGATTTATCTGCCTAGGGTTAGGGTTAGGGTTCAGCCTAGGGCTTGGATTTCTTTAACCAGGAAGCCCTGAGTTCCAGGCTTACTTCATCTGCCAAAGGCATCCCAAAGGGAGTGCAGAAGTGCCACAACATGGCTGCTTTCACGGCTTTTCCCTTAGGAAGAACCCTAATACCCGGCTGATTTACCTTCCTAGGGTTACTGTTAGGCTTAGGCCTAGGACTTTTAAAACCAGGAAGCCCTGGGCTCCAGGCACACTGCAGCTGCGAAAGGCATCCCAAGGGGAGCGCAAAAGTGACGCAACTTGGCTGCCACCACTGATATTTCCATGAGACCATCCCGAACCATAGGCTGATTTTCCTTCCTAGGGTTAAGGTTTGAGTTACGCCTAGGGTAAGGGTTCTATTAACCAGAAAGCCCTGAGTTCCAAGAACACAGCAGCTGCGAAGGACTAGCCAAGAAGAGCGCAAAAGTACCACAACATGCCTGCCTCCACAGCTTTTTCCTTGGGGACATGCCTAATTCCTGGCTGATTTGCCTTTCTCGTCTTAGGGTTGGGGTTCGGCCTAGGGCTAGGATTTTTAAAATCAGGAAGCCCTGAGTTCCAGGCACACTGCAGCTGTGAAAGGCATCCAAAAGGGAGTGCAAAAGTGCCACAACATGGCTGTTTCACGGCTTTTTCCTTGACAAGACGCCTAACACCAGGCTGATTTGCCTTCCCAGGGTTACTGTTAGGCTTAGGCCTAGGGCTAGGATTTTTAAAACTAGGAAGCCTTGGGCTCCAGGCACACTGCAGCTGTTCAAGGCATCCCAAGGGGAGTACAAAAGTGCAACAACATGGCAGCTTTCACAGCTTTTTCCTTGGCACCATCCCTATACCTAGGCTGATTTATCTGCCTAGGGTTAGGGTTAGGGTTCAGCCTAGGGCTTGGATTTCTTTAACCAGGAAGCCCTGAGTTCCAGGCTTACTTCATCTGCCAAAGGCATCCCAAAGGGAGTGCAGAAGTGCCACAACATGGCTGCTTTCACGGCTTTTCCCTTAGGAAGAACCCTAATACCCGGCTGATTTACCTTCCTAGGGTTACTGTTAGGCTTAGGCCTAGGACTTTTAAAACCAGGAAGCCCTGGGCTCCAGGCACACTGCAGCTGCGAAAGGCATCCCAAGGGGAGCGCAAAAGTGACGCAACTTGGCTGCCACCACTGATATTTCCATGAGACCATCCCGAACCATAGGCTGATTTTCCTTCCTAGGGTTAAGGTTTGAGTTACGCCTAGGGTAAGGGTCTATTAACCAGAAAGCCCTGAGTTCCAAGAACACAGCAGCTGCGAAGGACTAGCCAAGAAGAGCGCAAAAGTACCACAACATGCCTGCCTCCACAGCTTTTTCCTTGGGGACATGCCTAATTCCTGGCTGATTTGCCTTTCTCGTCTTAGGGTTGGGGTTCGGCCTAGGGCTAGGATTTTTAAAATCAGGAAGCCCTGAGTTCCAGGCACACTGGAGCTGTGAAAGGCATCCAAAAGGGAGTGCAAAAGTGCCACAACATGGCTGCTTTCACGGCTTTTTCCTTGGCAAGACGCCTAACACAAGGCTGATTTGCCTTCCCAGGGTTACTGTTAGGCTTAGGCCTAGGGCTAGGATTTTTAAAACTAGGAAGCCCTGGGCTCCAGGCACACTGCAGCTGTTCAAGGCATCCCAAGGGGAGTACAAAAGTGCAACAACATGGCAGCTTTCACAGCTTTTTCCTTGGCACCATCCCTATACCTAGGCTGATTTATCTGCCTAGGGTTAGGGTTAGGGTTCAGCCTAGGGCTTGGATTTCTTTAACCAGGAAGCCCTGAGTTCCAGGCTTACTTCATCTGCCAAAGGCATCCCAAAGGGAGTGCAGAAGTGCCACAACATGGCTGCTTTCACGGCTTTTCCCTTAGGAAGAACCCTAATACCCGGCTGATTTACCTTCCTAGGGTTACTGTTAGGCTTAGGCCTAGGACTTTTAAAACCAGGAAGCCCTGGGCTCCAGGCACACTGCAGCTGCGAAAGGCAGGCATCCCAAGGGGAGCGCAAAAGTGACGCAACTTGGCTGCCACCACTGATATTTCCATGAGACCATCCCGAACCATAGGCTGATTTTCCTTCCTAGGGTTAAGGTTTGAGTTACGCCTAGGGTAAGGGTCTATTAACCAGAAAGCCCTGAGTTCCAAGAACACAGCAGCTGCGAAGGACTAGCCAAGAAGAGCGCAAAAGTAGCACAACATGCCTGCCTCCACAGCTTTTTCCTTGGGGACATGCCTAATTCCTGGCTGATTTGCCTTTCTCGTCTTAGGGTTGGGGTTCGGCCTAGGGCTAGGATTTTTAAAATCAGGAAGCCCTGAGTTCCAGGCATACTGGAGCTGTGAAAGGCATCCAAAAGGGAGTGCAAAAGTGCCACAACATGGCTGCTTTCACGGCTTTTTCCTTGGCAAGACGCCTAACACCAGGCTGATTTGCCTTCCCAGGGTTACTGTTAGGCTTAGGCCTAGGGCTAGGATTTTTAAAACTAGGAAGCCCTGGGCTCCAGGCACACTGCAGCTGTTCAAGGCATCCCAAGGGGAGTACAAAAGTGCAACAACATGGCAGCTTTCACAGCTTTTTCCTTGGCACCATCCCTATACCTAGGCTGATTTATCTGCCTAGGGTTAGGGTTAGGGTTCAGCCTAGGGCTTGGATTTCTTTAACCAGGAAGCCCTGAGTTCCAGGCTTACTTCATCTGCCAAAGGCATCCCAAAGGGAGTGCAGAAGTGCCACAACATGGCTGCTTTCACGGCTTTTCCCTTAGGAAGAACCCTAATACCCGGCTGATTTACCTTCCTAGGGTTACTGTTAGGCTTAGGCCTAGGACTTTTAAAACCAGGAAGCCCTGGGCTCCAGGCACACTGCAGCTGCGAAAGGCAGGCATCCCAAGGGGAGCGCAAAAGTGACGCAACTTGGCTGCCACCACTGATATTTCCATGAGACCATCCCGAACCATAGGCTGATTTTCCTTCCTAGGGTTAAGGTTTGAGTTACGCCTAGGGTAAGGGTCTATTAACCAGAAAGCCCTGAGTTCCAAGAACACAGCAGCTGCGAAGGACTAGCCAAGAAGAGCGCAAAAGTACCACAACATGCCTGCCTCCACAGCTTTTTCCTTGGGGACATGCCTAATTCCTGGCTGATTTGCCTTTCTCGTCTTAGGGTTGGGGTTCGGCCTAGGGCTAGGATTTTTAAAATCAGGAAGCCCTGAGTTCCAGGCACACTGGAGCTGTGAAAGGCATCCAAAAGGGAGTGCAAAAGTGCCACAACATGGCTGCTTTCACGGCTTTTTCCTTGGCAAGACGCCTAACACCAGGCTGATTTGCCTTCCCAGGGTTACTGTTAGGCTTAGGCCTAGGGCTAGGATTTTTAAAACTAGGAAGCCCTGGGCTCCAGGCACACTGCAGCTGTTCAAGGCATCCCAAGGGGAGTACAAAAGTGCAACAACATGGCAGCTTTCACAGCTTTTTCCTTGGCACCATCCCTATACCTAGGCTGATTTATCTGCCTAGGGTTAGGGTTAGGGTTCAGCCTAGGGCTTGGATTTCTTTAACCAGGAAGCCCTGAGTTCCAGGCTTACTTCATCTGCCAAAGGCATCCCAAAGGGAGTGCAGAAGTGCCACAACATGGCTGCTTTCACGGCTTTTCCCTTAGGAAGAACCCTAATACCCGGCTGATTTACCTTCCTAGGGTTACTGTTAGGCTTAGGCCTAGGACTTTTAAAACCAGGAAGCCCTGGGCTCCAGGCACACTGCAGCTGCGAAAGGCATCCCAAGGGGAGCGCAAAAGTGACGCAACTTGGCTGCCACCACTGATATTTCCATGAGACCATCCCGAACCATAGGCTGATTTTCCTTCCTAGGGTTAAGGTTTGAGTTACGCCTAGGGTAAGGGTCTATTAACCAGAAAGCCCTGAGTTCCAAGAACACAGCAGCTGCAAAGGACTAGCCAAGAAGAGCGCAAAAGTACCACAACATGCCTGCCTCCACAGCTTTTTCCTTGGGGACATGCCTAATTCCTGGCTGATTTGCCTTTCTCGTCTTAGGGTTGGGGTTCGGCCTAGGGCTAGGATTTTTAAAAGCAGGAAGCCCTGAGTTCCAGGCACACTGGAGCTGTGAAAGGCATCCAAAAGGGAGTGCAAAAGTGCCACAACATGGCTGCTTTCACGGCTTTTTCCTTGGCAAGACGCCTAACACCAGGCTGATTTACCTTCCCAGGGTTACTGTTAGGCTTAGGCCTAGGGCTAGGATTTTTAAAACTAGGAAGCCCTTAGCTCCAAGCACACTGCAGCTGTTCAAGGCATCCCAAGGGGAGTACAAAAGTGCAACAACATGGCAGCTTTCACAGCTTTTTCCTTGGCACCATCCCTATACCTAGGCTGATTTATCTGCCTAGGGTTAGGGTTAGGGTTCAGCCTAGGGCTTGGATTTTTTTAACCAGGAAGCCCTGAGTTCCAGGCTTACTTCATCTGCCAAAGGCATCCCAAAGGGAGTGCAGAAGTGCCACAACATGGCTGCTTTCACGGCTTTTCCCTTAGGAAGAACCCTAATACCCGGCTGATTTACCTTCCTAGGGTTACTGTTAGGCTTAGGCCTAGGACTTTTAAAACCAGGAAGCCCTGGGCTCCAGGCACACTGCAGCTGCGAAAGGCATCCCAAGGGGAGCGCAAAAGTGACGCAACTTGGCTGCCACCACTGATATTTCCATGAGACCATCCCGAACCATAGGCTGATTTTCCTTCCTAGGCTTAAGGTTTGAGTTACGCCTAGGGTAAGGGTCTATTAACCAGAAAGCGCTGAGTTCCAAGAACACAGCAGCTGCGAAGGACTACCCAAGAAGAGCGCAAAAGTAGCACAACATGCCTGCCTCCACAGCTTTTTCCTTGGGGACATGCCTAATTCCTGGCTGATTTGCCTTTCTCGTCTTAGGGTTGGGGTTCGGCCTAGGGCTAGGATTTTTAAAAGCAGGAAGCCCTGAGTTCCAGGCACACTGGAGCTGTGAAAGGCATCCAAAAGGGAGTGCAAAAGTGCCACAACATGGCTGCTTTCACGGCTTTTTCCTTGGCAAGACGCCTAACACCAGGCTGATTTACCTTCCCAGGGTTACTGTTAGGCTTAGGCCTAGGGCTAGGATTTTTAAAACTAGGAAGCCCTGGGCTCCAGGCACACTGCAGCTGTTCAAGGCATCCCAAGGGGAGTACAAAAGTGCAACAACATGGCAGCTTTCACAGCTTTTTCCTTGGCACCATCCCTATACCTAGGCTGATTTATCTGCCTAGGGTTAGGGTTAGGCTTCAGCCTAGGGCTTGGATTTCTTTAACCAGGAAGCCCTGAGTTCCAGGCTTACTTCATCTGCCAAAGGCATCCCAAAGGGAGTGCAGAAGTGCCACAACATGGCTGCTTTCATGGCTTTTCCCTTAGGAAGAACCCTAATACCCGGCTGATTTACCTTCCTAGGGTTACTGTTAGGCTTAGGCCTAGGACTTTTAAAACCAGGAAGCCCTGGGCTCCAGGCACACTGCAGCTGCGAAAGGCAGGCATCCCAAGGGGAGCGCAAAAGTGACGCAACTTGCCTGCCACCACTGATATTTCCATGAGACCATCCCGAACCATAGGCTGATTTTCCTTCCTAGGGTTAAGGTTTGAGTTACGCCTAGGGTAAGGGTCTATTAACCAGAAAGCCCTGAGTTCCAAGAACACAGCAGCTGCAAAGGACTAGCCAAGAAGAGCGCAAAAGTACCACAACATGCCTGCCTCCACAGCTTTTTCCTTGGGGACATGCCTAATTCCTGGCTGATTTGCCTTTCTCGTCTTAGGGTTGGGGTTCGGCCTAGGGCTAGGATTTTTAAAAGCAGGAAGCCCTGAGTTCCAGGCACACTGGAGCTGTGAAAGGCATCCAAAAGGGAGTGCAAAAGTGCCACAACATGGCTGCTTTCACGGCTTTTTCCTTGGCAAGACGCCTAACACCAGGCTGATTTACCTTCCCAGGGTTACTGTTAGGCTTAGGCCTAGGGCTAGGATTTTTAAAACTAGGAAGCCCTTAGCTCCAAGCACACTGCAGCTGTTCAAGGCATCCCAAGGGGAGTACAAAAGTGCAACAACATGGCAGCTTTCACAGCTTTTTCCTTGGCACCATCCCTATACCTAGGCTGATTTATCTGCCTAGGGTTAGGGTTAGGGTTCAGCCTAGGGCTTGGATTTTTTTAACCAGGAAGCCCTGAGTTCCAGGCTTACTTCATCTGCCAAAGGCATCCCAAAGGGAGTGCAGAAGTGCCACAACATGGCTGCTTTCACGGCTTTTCCCTTAGGAAGAACCCTAATACCCGGCTGATTTACCTTCCTAGGGTTACTGTTAGGCTTAGGCCTAGGACTTTTAAAACCAGGAAGCCCTGGGCTCCAGGCACACTGCAGCTGCGAAAGGCATCCCAAGGGGAGCGCAAAAGTGACGCAACTTGGCTGCCACCACTGATATTTCCATGAGACCATCCGGAACCATAGGCTGATTTTCCTTCCTAGGTTTAAGGTTTGAGTTACGCCTAGGGTAAGGGTCTATTAACCAGAAAGCGCTGAGTTCCAAGAACACAGCAGCTGCGAAGGACTACCCAAGAAGAGCGCAAAAGTAGCACAACATGCCTGCCTCCACAGCTTTTTCCTTGGGGACATGCCTAATTCCTGGCTGATTTGCCTTTCTCGTCTTAGGGTTGGGGTTCGGCCTAGGGCTAGGATTTTTAAAAGCAGGAAGCCCTGAGTTCCACGCACACTGGAGCTGTGAAAGGCATCCAAAAGGGAGTGCAAAACTGCCACAACATGGCTGCTTTCACGGCTTTTTCCTTGGCAAGACGCCTAACACCAGGCTGATTTACCTTCCCAGGGTTACTGTTAGGCTTAGGCCTAGGGCTAGGATTTTTAAAACTAGGAAGCCCTTAGCTCCAAGCACACTGCAGCTGTTCAAGGCATCCCAAGGGGAGTACAAAAGTGCAACAACATGGCAGCTTTCACAGCTTTTTCCTTGGCACCATCCCTATACCTAGGCTGATTTATCTGCCTAGGGTTAGGGTTAGGGTTCAGCCTAGGGCTTGGATTTTTTTAACCAGGAACTCCTGAGTTCCAGGCTTACTTCATCTGCCAAAGGCATCCCAAAGGGAGTGCAGAAGTGCCACAACATGGCTGCTTTCACGGCTTTTCCCTTAGGAAGAACCCTAATACCCGGCTGATTTACCTTCCTAGGGTTACTGTTAGGCTTAGGCCTAGGACTTTTAAAACCAGGAAGCCCTGGGCTCCAGGCACACTGCAGCTGCGAAAGGCATCCCAAGGGGAGCGCAAAAGTGACGCAACTTGGCTGCCACCACTGATATTTCCATGAGACCATCCCGAACCATAGGCTGATTTTCCTTCCTAGGGTTAAGGTTTGAGTTACGCCTAGGGTAAGGGTCTATTAACCAGAAAGCCCTGAGTTCCAAGAACACAGCAGCTGCGAAGGACTACCCAAGAAGAGCGCAAAAGTACCACAACATGCCTGCCTCCACAGCTTTTTCCTTGGGGACATGCCTAATTCCTGGCTGATTTGCCTTTCTCGTCTTAGGGTTGGGGTTAGGCCTAGGGCTAGGATTTTTAAAATCAGGAAGCCCTGAGTTCCAGGCACACTGGAGCTGTGAAAGGCATCCAAAAGGGAGTGCAAAAGTGCCACAACATGGCTGCTTTCACGGCTTTTTCCTTGGCAAGACGCCTAACACCAGGCTGATTTACCTTCCCAGGGTTACTGTTAGGCTTAGGCCTAGGGCTAGGATTTTTAAAACTAGGAAGCCCTTAGCTCCAGGCACACTGCAGCTGTTCAAGGCATCCCAAGGGGAGTACAAAAGTGCAACAACATGGCAGCTTTCACAGCTTTTTCCTTGGCACCATCCCTATACCTAGGCTGATTTATCTGCCTAGGGTTAGGGTTAGGGTTCAGCCTAGGGCTTGGATTTCTTTAACCAGGAAGCCCTGAGTTCCAGGCTTACTTCATCTGCCAAAGGCATCCCAAAGGGAGTGCAGAAGTGCCACAACATGGCTGCTTTCACGGCTTTTCCCTTAGGAAGAACCCTAATACCCGGCTGATTTACCTTCCTAGGGTTACTGTTAGGCTTAGGCCTAGGACTTTTAAAACCAGGAAGCCCTGGGCTCCAGGCACACTGCAGCTGCGAAAGGCAGGCATCCCAAGGGGAGCGCAAAAGTGACGCAACTTGGCTGCCACCACTGATATTTCCATGAGACCATCCCGAACCATAGGCTGATTTTCCTTCCTAGGCTTAAGGTTTGAGTTACGCCTAGGGTAAGGGTCTATTAACCAGAAAGCCCTGAGTTCCAAGAACACAGCAGCTGCGAAGGACTACCCAAGAAGAGCGCAAAAGTACCACAACATGCCTGCCTCCACAGCTTTTTCCTTGGGGACATGCCTAATTCCTGGCTGATTTGCCTTTCTCGTCTTAGGGTTGGGGTTCGGCCTAGGGCTAGGATTTTTAAAATCAGGAAGCCCTGAGTTCCAGGCACACTGCAGCTGTGAAAGGCATCCAAAAGGGAGTGCAAAAGTGCCACAACATGGCTGCTTTCACGGCTTTTTCCTTGGCAAGACGCCTAACACCAGGCTGATTTACCTTCCCAGGGTTACTGTTAGGCTTAGGCCTAGGGCTAGGATTTTTAAAACTAGGAAGCCCTTAGCTCCAGGCACACTGCAGCTGTTCAAGGCATCCCAAGGGGAGTACAAAAGTGCAACAACATGGCAGCTTTCACAGCTTTTTCCTTGGCACCATCCCTATACCTAGGCTGATTTATCTGCCTAGGGTTAGGGTTAGGGTTCAGCCTAGGGCTTGGATTTCTTTAACCAGGAAGCCCTGAGTTCCAGGCTTACTTCATCTGCCAAAGGCATCCAAAAGGGAGTGCAGAAGTGCCACAACATGGCTGCTTTCACGGCTTTTCCCTTAGGAAGAACCCTAATACCCGGCTGATTTACCTTCCTAGGGTTACTGTTAGGCTTAGGCCTAGGACTTTTAAAACCAGGAAGCCCTGGGCTCCAGGCACACTGCAGCTGCGAAAGGCAGGCATCCCAAGGGGAGCGCAAAAGTGACGCAACTTGGCTGCCACCACTGATATTTCCATGAGACCATCCCGAACCATAGGCTGATTTTCCTTCCTAGGGTTAAGGTTTGAGTTACGCCTAGGGTAAGGGTCTATTAACCAGAAAGCCCTGAGTTCCAAGAACACAGCAGCTGCGAAGGACTAGCCAAGAAGAGCGCAAAAGTACCACAACATGCCTGCCTCCACAGCTTTTTCCTTGGGGACATGCCTAATTCCTGGCTGATTTGCCTTTCTCGTCTTAGGGTTGGGGTTCGGCCTAGGGCTAGGATTTTTAAAAGCAGGAAGCCCTGAGTTCCAGGCACACTGGAGCTGTGAAAGGCATCCAAAAGGGAGTGCAAAAGTGCCACAACATGGCTGCTTTTACGGCTTTTTCCTTGGCAAGACGCCTAACACCAGGCTGATTTACCTTCCCAGGGTTACTGTTAGGCTTAGGCCTAGGGCTAGGATTTTTAAAACTAGGAAGCCCTTAGCTCCAGGCACACTGCAGCTGTTCAAGGCATCCCAAGGGGAGTACAAAAGTGCAACAACATGGCAGCTTTCACAGCTTTTTCCTTGGCACCATCCCTATACCTAGGCTGATTTATCTGCCTAGGGTTAGGGTTAGGGTTCAGCCTAGGGCTTGGATTTCTTTAACCAGGAAGGCCTGAGATCCAGGCTTACTTCATCTGCCAAAGGCATCCCAAAGGGAGTGCAGAAGTGCCACAACATGGCTGCTTTCATGGCTTTTCCCTTAGGAAGAACCCTAATACCCGGCTGATTTACCTTCCTAGGGTTACTGTTAGGCTTAGGCCTAGGACTTTTAAAACCAGGAAGCCCTGGGCTCCAGGCACACTGCAGCTGCGAAAGGCATCCCAAGGGGAGCGCAAAAGTGACGCAACTTGGCTGCCACCACTGATATTTCCATGAGAGCATCCCGAACCATAGGCTGATTTTCCTTCCTAGGGTTAAGGTTTGAGTTACGCCTAGGGTAAGGGTCTATTAAACAGAAAGCCCTGAGTTCCAAGAACACAGCAGCTGCGAAGGACTAGCCAAGAAGACCGCAAAAGTACCACAACATGCCTGCCTCCACAGCTTTTTCCTTGGGGACATGCCTAATTCCTGGCTGATTTGCCTTTCTCGTCTTAGGGTTGGGGTTCGGCCTAGGGCTAGGATTTTTAAAAGCAGGAAGCCCTGAGTTCCAGGCACACTGGAGCTGTGAAAGGCATCCAAAAGGGAGTGCAAAAGTGCCACAACATGGCTGCTTTCACGGCTTTTTCCTTGGCAAGAAGCCTAACACCAGGCTGATTTACCTTCCCAGGGTTACTGTTAGGCTTAGGCCTAGGGCTAGGATTTTTAAAACTAGGAAGCCCTTAGCTCCAGGCACACTGCAGCTGTTCAAGGCATCCCAAGGGGAGTACAAAAGTGCAACAACATGGTAGCTTTCACAGCTTTTTCCTTGGCACCATCCCTATACCTAGGCTGATTTATCTGCCTAGGGTTAGGGTTAGGGTTCAGCCTAGGGCTTGGATTTCTTTAACCAGGAAGCCCTGAGATCCAGGCTTACTTCATCTGCCAAAGGCATCCCAAAGGGAGTGCAGAAGTGCCACAACATGGCTGCTTTCACGGCTTTTCCCTTAGGAAGAACCCTAATACCCGGCTGATTTACCTTCCTAGGGTTACTGTTAGGCTTAGGCCTAGGACTTTTAAAACCAGGAAGCCCTGGGCTCCAGGCACACTGCAGCTGCGAAAGGCAGGCATCCCAAGGGGAGCGCAAAAGTGACGCAACTTGGCTGCCACCACTGATATTTCCATGAGACCATCCCGAACCATAGGCTGATTTTCCTTCCTAGGGTTAAGGTTTGAGTTACGCCTTGGGTAAGGGCTCTATTAACCAGAAAGCCCTGAGTTCCAAGAACACAGCAGCTGCGAAGGACTAGCCAAGAAGAGCGCAAAAGTAGCACAACATGCCTGCCTCCACAGCTTTTTCCTTGGGGACATGCCTAATTCCTGGCTGATTTGCCTTTCTCGTCTTAGGGTTGGGGTTCGGCCTAGGGCTAGGATTTTTAAAATCAGGAAGCCCTGAGTTCCAGGCACACTGGAGCTGTGAAAGGCATCCAAAAGGGAGTGCAAAAGTGCCACAACATGGCTGTTTCACGGCTTTTTCCTTGGCAAGACGCCTAACACCAGGCTGATTTGCCTTCCCAGGGTTACTGTTAGGCTTAGGCCTAGGGCTAGGATTTTTAAAACTAGGAAGCCCTGGGCTCCAGGCACACTGCAGCTGTTCAAGGCATCCCAAGGGGAGTACAAAAGTGCAACAACATGGCAGCTTTCACAGCTTTTTCCTTGGCACCATCCCTATACCTAGGCTGATTTATCTGCCTAGGGTTAGGGTTAGGGTTCAGCCTAGGGCTTGGATTTCTTTAACCAGGAAGCCCTGAGTTCCAGGCTTACTTCATCTGCCAAAGGCATCCCAAAGGGAGTGCAGAAGTGCCGCAACATGGCTGCTTTCACGGCTTTTCCCTTAGGAAGAACCCTAATACCCGGCTGATTTACCTTCCTAGGGTTACTGTTAGGCTTAGGCCTAGGACTTTTAAAACCAGGAAGCCCTGGGCTCCAGGCACACTGCAGCTGCGAAAGGCAGGCATCCCAAGGGGAGCGCAAAAGTGACGCAACTTGGCTGCCACCACTGATATTTCCATGAGACCATCCCGAACCATAGGCTGATTTTCCTTCCTAGGGTTAAGGTTTGAGTTACGCCTAGGGTAAGGGTCTATTAACCAGAAAGCCCTGAGTTCCAAGAACACAGCAGCTGCGAAGGACTAGCCAAGAAGAGCGCAAAAGTACCACAACATGCCTGCCTCCACAGCTTTTTCCTTGGGGACATGCCTAATTCCTGGCTGATTTGCCTTTCTCGTCTTAGGGTTGGGGTTCGGCCTAGGGCTAGGATTTTTAAAATCAGGAAGCCCTGAGTTCCAGGCACACTGCAGCTGTGAAAGGCATCCAAAAGGGAGTGCAAAAGTGCCACAACATGGCTGCTTTCACGGCTTTTTCCTTGGCAAGAAGCCTAACACCAGGCTGATTTACCTTCCCAGGGTTACTGTTAGGCTTAGGCCTAGGGCTAGGATTTTTAAAACTAGGAAGCCCTTAGCTCCAGGCACACTGCAGCTGTTCAAGGCATCCCAAGGGGAGTACAAAAGTGCAACAACATGGCAGCTTTCACAGCTTTTTCCTTGGCACCATCCCTATACCTAGGCTGATTTATCTGCCTAGGGTTAGGGTTAGGGTTCAGCCTAGGGCTTGGATTTTTTTAACCAGGAAGCCCTGAGTTCCAGGCTTACTTCATCTGCCAAAGGCATCCCAAAGGGAGTGAAGAAGTGCCACAACATGGCTGCTTTCACGGCTTTTCCCTTAGGAAGAACCCTAATACCCGGCTGATTTACCTTCCTAGGGTTACTGTTAGGCTTAGGCCTAGGACTTTTAAAACCAGGAAGCCCTGGGCTCCAGGCACACTGCAGCTGCGAAAGGCAGGCATCCCAAGGGGAGCGCAAAAGTGACGCAACTTGGCTGCCACCACTGATATTTCCATGAGACCATCCCGAACCATAGGCTGATTTTCCTTCCTAGGGTTAAGGTTTGAGTTACGCCTAGGGTAAGGGTCTATTAACCAGAAAGCCCTGAGTTCCAAGAACACAGCAGCTGCGAAGGACTAGCCAAGAAGAGCGCAAAAGTACCACAACATGCCTGCCTCCACAGCTTTTTCCTTGGGGACATGCCTAATTCCTGGCTGATTTGCCTTTCTCGTCTTAGGGTTGGGGTTCGGCCTAGGGCTAGGATTTTTAAAAGCAGGAAGCCCTGAGTTCCAGGCACACTGGAGCTGTGAAAGGCATCCAAAAGGGAGTGCAAAAGTGCCACAACATGGCTGCTTTCACGGCTTTTTCCTTGGCAAGACGCCTAACACCAGGCTGATTTACCTTCCCAGGGTTACTGTTAGGCTTAGGCCTAGGGCTAGGATTTTTAAAACTAGGAAGCCCTTAGCTCCAGGCACACTGCAGCTGTTCAAGGCATCCCAAGGGGAGTACAAAAGTGCAACAACATGGCAGCTTTCACAGCTTTTTCCTTGGCACCATCCCTATACCTAGGCTGATTTATCTGCCTAGGGTTAGGGTTAGGGTTCAGCCTAGGGCTTGGATTTCTTTAACCAGGAAGCCCTGAGTTCCAGGCTTACTTCATCTGCCAAAGGCATCCCAAAGGGAGTGCAGAAGTGCCACAACATGGCTGCTTTCACGGCTTTTCCCTTAGGAAGAACCCTAATACCCGGCTGATTTACCTTCCTAGGGTTACTGTTAGGCTTAGGCCTAGGACTTTTAAAACCAGGAAGCCCTGGGCTCCAGGCACACTGCAGCTGCGAAAGGCAGGCATCCCAAGGGGAGCGCAAAAGTGACGCAACTTGGCTGCCACCACTGATATTTCCATGAGACCATCCCGAACCATAGGCTGATTTTCCTTCCTAGGGTTAAGGTTTGAGTTACGCCTAGGGTAAGGGTCTATTAACCAGAAAGCCCTGAGTTCCAAGAACACAGCAGCTGCGAAGGACTACCCAAGAAGAGCGCAAAAGTACCACAACATGCCTGCCTCCACAGCTTTTTCCTTGGGGACATGCCTAATTCCTGGCTGATTTGCCTTTCTCGTCTTAGGGTTGGGGTTCGGCCTAGGGCTAGGATTTTTAAAAGCAGGAAGCCCTGAGTTCCAGGCACACTGCAGCTGTGAAAGGCATCCAAAAGGGAGTGCAAAAGTGCCACAACATGGCTGCTTTCACGGCTTTTTCCTTGGCAAGACGCCTAACACCAGGCTGATTTACCTTCCCAGGGTTACTGTTAGGCTTAGGCCTAGGGCTAGGATTTTTAAAACTAGGAAGCCCTTAGCTCCAGGCACACTGCAGCTGTTCAAGGCATCCCAAGGGGAGTACAAAAGTGCAACAACATGGCAGCTTTCACAGCTTTTTCCTTGGCACCATCCCTATACCTAGGCTGATTTATCTGCCTAGGGTTAGGGTTAGGGTTCAGCCTAGGGCTTGGATTTTTTTAACCAGGAAGCCCTGAGTTCCAGGCTTACTTCATCTGCCAAAGGCATCCCAAAGGGAGTGCAGAAGTGCCACAACATGGCTGCTTTCACGGCTTTTCCCTTAGGAAGAACCCTAATACCCGGCTGATTTACCTCCCTAGGGTTACTGTTAGGCTTAGGCCTAGGACTTTTAAAACCAGGAAGCCCTGGGCTCCAGGCACACTGCAGCTGCAAAAGGCATCCCAAGGGGAGCGCAAAAGTGACGCAACTTGGCTGCCACCACTGATATTTCCATGAGACCATCCCGAACCATAGGCTGATTTTCCTTCCTAGGGTTAAGGTTTGAGTTACGCCTAGGGTAAGGGTTCTATTAACCAGAAAGCCCTGAGTTCCAAGGACACAGCAGCTGCGAAGGACTAGCCAAGAAGAGCGCAAAAGTACCACAACATGCCTGCCTCCACAGCTTTTTCCTTGGGGACATGCCTAATTCCTGGCTGATTTGCCTTTCTCGTTTTAGGGTTGGGGTTCGGCCTAGGGCTAGGATTTTTAAAATCAGGAAGCCCTGAGTTCCAGGCACACTGGAGCTGTGAAAGGCATCCAAAAGGGAGTGCAAAAGTGCCACAACATGGCTGTTTCACGGCTTTTTCCTTGACAAGACGCCTAACACCAGGCTGATTTGCCTTCCCAGGGTTACTGTTAGGCTTAGGCCTAGGGCTAGGATTTTTAAAACTAGGAAGCCTTGGGCTCCAGGCACACTGCAGCTGTTCAAGGCATCCCAAGGGGAGTACAAAAGTGCAACAACATGGCAGCTTTCACAGCTTTTTCCTTGGCACCATCCCTATACCTAGGCTGATTTATCTGCCTAGGGTTAGGGTTAGGGTTCAGCCTAGGGCTTGGATTTCTTTAACCAGGAAGCCCTGAGTTCCAGGCTTACTTCATCTGCCAAAGGCATCCCAAAGGGAGTGCAGAAGTGCCACAACATGGCTGCTTTCACGGCTTTTCCCTTAGGAAGAACCCTAATACCCGGCTGATTTACCTTCCTAGGGTTACTGTTAGGCTTAGGCCTAGGACTTTTAAAACCAGGAAGCCCTGGGCTCCAGGCACACTGCAGCTGCGAAAGGCAGGCATCCCAAGGGGAGCGCAAAAGTGACGCAACTTGGCTGCCACCACTGATATTTCCATGAGACCATCCCGAACCATAGGCTGATTTTTCTTCCTAGGGTTAAGGTTTGAGTTACGCCTAGGGTAAGGGTCTATTAACCAGAAAGCCCTGAGTTCCAAGAACACAGCAGCTGCGAAGGACTACCCAAGAAGAGCGCAAAAGTACCACAACATGCCTGCCTCCACAGCTTTTTCCTTGGGGACATGCCTAATTCCTGGCTGATTTGCCTTTCTCGTCTTAGGGTTGGGGTTCGGCCTAGGGCTAGGATTTTTAAAATCAGGAAGCCCTGAGTTCCAGGCACACTGCAGCTGTGAAAGGCATCCAAAAGGGAGTGCAAAAGTGCCACAACATGGCTGTTTCACGGCTTTTTCCTTGGCAAGACGCCTAACACCAGGCTGATTTACCTTCCCAGGGTTACTGTTAGGCTTAGGCCTAGGGCTAGGATTTTTAAAACTAGGAAGCCCTTAGCTCCAGGCACACTGCAGCTGTTCAAGGCATCCCAAGGGGAGTACAAAAGTGCAACAACATGGCAGCTTTCACAGCTTTTTCCTTGGCACCATCCCTATACCTAGGCTGATTTATCTGCCTAGGGTTAGGGTTAGGGTTCAGCCTAGGGCTTGGATTTTTTTAACCAGGAAGCCCTGAGTTCCAGGCTTACTTCATCTGCCAAAGGCATCCCAAAGGGAGTGCAGAAGTGCCACAATATGGCTGCTTTCACGGCTTTTCCCTTAGGAAGAACCCTAATACCCGGCTGATTTACCTTCCTAGGGTTACTGTTAGGCTTAGGCCTAGGACTTTTAAAACCAGGAAGCCCTGGGCTCCAGGCACACTGCAGCTGCGAAAGGCATCCCAAGGGGAGCGCAAAAGTGACGCAACTTGGCTGCCACCACTGATATTTCCATGAGACCATCCCGAACCATAGGCTGATTTTCCTTCCTAGGGTTAAGGTTTGAGTTACGCCTAGGGTAAGGGTCTATTAACCAGAAAGCCCTGAGTTCCAAGTACACAGCAGCTGCGAAGGACTAGCCAAGAAGAGCGCAAAAGTAGCACAACATGCCTGCCTCCACAGCTTTTTCCTTGGGGACATGCCTAATTCCTGGCTGATTTGCCTTTCTCGTCTTAGGGTTGGGGTTCGGCCTAGGGCTAGGATTTTTAAAAGCAGGAAGCCCTGAGTTCCAGGCACACTGGAGCTGTGAAAGGCATCCAAAAGGGAGTGCAAAAGTGCCACAACATGGCTGCTTTCACGGCTTTTTCCTTGGCAAGACGCCTAACACCAGGCTGATTTACCTTCCCAGGGTTACTGTTAGGCTTAGGCCTAGGGCTAGGATTTTTAAAACTAGGAAGCCCTTAGCTCCAGGCACACTGCAGCTGTTCAAGGCATCCCAAGGGGAGTACAAAAGTGCAACAACATGGCAGCTTTCACAGCTTTTTCCTTGGCACCATCCCTATACCTAGGCTGATTTATCTGCCTAGGGTTAGGGTTAGGGTTCAGCCTTGGGCTTGGATTTCTTTAACCAGGAAGCCCTGAGTTCCAGGCTTACTTCATCTGCCAAAGGCATCCCAAAGGGAGTGCAGAAGTGCCACAACATGGCTGCTTTCACGGCTTTTCCCTTAGGAAGAACCCTAATACCCGGCTGATTTACCTTCCTAGGGTTACTGTTAGGCTTAGGCCTAGGACTTTTAAAACCAGGAAGCCCTGGGCTCCAGGCACACTGCAGCTGCGAAAGGCAGGCATCCCAAGGGGAGCGCAAAAGTGACGCAACTTGGCTGCCACCACTGATATTTCCATGAGACCATCCCGAACCATAGGCTGATTTTCCTTCCTAGGGTTAAGGTTTGAGTTACGCCTAGGGTAAGGGTCTATTAACCAGAAAGCCCTGAGTTCCAAGAACACAGCAGCTGCGAAGGACTAGCCAAGAAGAGCGCAAAAGTACCACAACATGCCTGCCTCCACAGCTTTTTCCTTGGGGACATGCCTAATTCCTGGCTGATTTGCCTTTCTCGTCTTAGGGTTGGGGTTCGGCCTAGGGCTAGGATTTTTAAAATCAGGAAGCCCTGAGTTCCAGGCACACTGGAGCTGTGAAAGGCATCCAAAAGGGAGTGCAAAAGTGCCACAACATGGCTGCTTTCACGGCTTTTTCCTTGGCAAGACGCCTAACACAAGGCTGATTTGCCTTCCCAGGGTTACTGTTAGGCTTAGGCCTAGGGCTAGGATTTTTAAAACTAGGAAGCCCTGGGCTCCAGGCACACTGCAGCTGTTCAAGGCATCCCAAGGGGAGTACAAAAGTGCAACAACATGGCAGCTTTCACAGCTTTTTCCTTGGCACCATCCCTATACCTAGGCTGATTTATCTGCCTAGGGTTAGGGTTAGGGTTCAGCCTAGGGCTCGGATTTTTTTAACCAGGAAGCCCTGAGTTCATGGCTTACTTCATCTGCCAAAGGCATCCCAAAGGGAGTGCAGAAGTGCCACAACATGGCTGCTTTCACGGCTTTTCCCTTAGGAAGAACCCTAATACCCGGCTGATTTACCTTCCTAGGGTTACTGTTAGGCTTAGGCCTAGGACTTTTAAAACCAGGAAGCCCTGGGCTCCAGGCACACTGCAGCTGCGAAAGGCAGGCATCCCAAGGGGAGCGCAAAAGTGACGCAACTTGGCTGCCACCACTGATATTTCCATGAGACCATCCCGAACCATAGGCTGATTTTCCTTCCTAGGGTTAAGGTTTGAGTTACGCCTAGGGTAAGGGTCTATTAACCAGAAAGCCCTGAGTTCCAAGAACACAGCAGCTGCGAAGGACTAGCCAAGAAGAGCGCAAAAGTACCACAACATGCCTGCCTCCACAGCTTTTTCCTTGGGGACATGCCTAATTCCTGGCTGATTTGCCTTTCTCGTCTTAGGGTTGGGGTTCGGCCTAGGACTAGGATTTTTAAAATCAGGAAGCCTTGAGTTCCAGGCACACTGGAGCTGTGAAAGGCATCCAAAAGGGAGTGCAAAAGTGCCACAACATGGCTGTTTCACGGCTTTGTCCTTGGCAAGACGCCTAACACCAGGCTGATTTGCCTTCCCAGGGTTACTGTTAGGCTTAGGCCTAGGGCTAGGATTTTTAAAACTAGGAAGCCCTGGGCTCCAGGCACACTGCAGCTGTTCAAGGCATCCCAAGGGGAGTACAAAAGTGCAACAACATGGCAGCTTTCACAGCTTTTTCCTTGGCACCATCCCTATACCTAGGCTGATTTATCTGCCTAGGGTTAGGGTTAGGGTTCAGCCTAGGGCTTGGATTTCTTTAACCAGGAAGCCCTGAGTTCCAGGCTTACTTCATCTGCCAAAGGCATCCCAAAGGGAGTGCAGAAGTGCCACAACATGGCTGCTTTCACGGCTTTTCCCTTAGGAAGAACCCTAATACCCGGCTGATTTACCTTCCTAGGGTTACTGTTAGGCTTAGGCCTAGGACTTTTAAAACCAGGAAGCCCTGGGCTCCAGGCACACTGCAGCTGCGAAAGGCAGGCATCCCAAGGGGAGCGCAAAAGTGACGCAACTTGGCTGCCACCACTGATATTTCCATGAGACCATCCCGAACCATAGGCTGATTTTCCTTCCTAGGGTTAAGGTTTGAGTTACGCCTAGGGTAAGGGTCTATTAACCAGAAAGCCCTGAGTTCCAAGAACACAGCAGCTGCGAAGGACTAGCCAAGAAGAGCGCAAAAGTACCACAACATGCCTGCCTCCACAGCTTTTTCCTTGGGGACATGCCTAATTCCTGGCTGATTTGCCTTTCTCGTCTTAGGGTTGGGGTTCGGCCTAGGGCTAGGATTTTTAAAATCAGGAAGCCCTGAGTTCCAGGCACACTGCAGCTGTGAAAGGCATCCAAAAGGGAGTGCAAAAGTGCCACAACATGGCTGCTTTCACGGCTTTTTCCTTGGCAAGAAGCCTAACACCAGGCTGATTTACCTTCCCAGGGTTACTGTTAGGCTTAGGCCTAGGGCTAGGATTTTTAAAACTAGGAAGCCCTTAGCTCCAGGCACACTGCAGCTGTTCAAGGCATCCCAAGGGGAGTACAAAAGTGCAACAACATGGCAGCTTTCACAGCTTTTTCCTTGGCACCATCCCTATACCTAGGCTGATTTATCTGCCTAGGGTTAGGGTTAGGGTTCAGCCTAGGGCTTGGATTCCTTTAACCAGGAAGCCCTGAGTTCCAGGCTTACTTCATCTGCCAAAGGCATCCCAAAGGGAGTGCAGAAGTGCCACAACATGGCTGCTTTCACGGCTTTTCCCTTAGGAAGAACCCTAATACCCGGCTGATTTACCTTCCTAGGGTTACTGTTAGGCTTAGGCCTAGGACTTTTAAAACCAGGAAGCCCTGGGCTCCAGGCACACTGCAGCTGCGAAAGGCATCCCAAGGGGAGCGCAAAAGTGACGCAACTTGGCTGCCACCACTGATATTTCCATGAGAGCATCCCGAACCATAGGCTGATTTTCCTTCCTAGGGTTAAGGTTTGAGTTACGCCTAGGGTAAGGGTCTATTAAACAGAAAGCCCTGAGTTCCAAGAACACAGCAGCTGCGAAGGACTAGCCAAGAAGACCGCAAAAGTACCACAACATGCCTGCCTCCACAGCTTTTTCCTTGTGGACATGCCTAATTCCTGGCTGATTTGCCTTTCTCGTCTTAGGGTTGGGGTTCGGCCTAGGGCTAGGATTTTTAAAATCAGGAAGCCCTGAGTTCCAGGCACACTGCAGCTGTGAAAGGCATCCAAAAGGGAGTGCAAAAGTGCCACAACATGGCTGCTTTCACGGCTTTTTCCTTGGCAAGAAGCCTAACACCAGGCTGATTTACCTTCCCAGGGTTACTGTTAGGCTTAGGCCTAGGGCTAGGATTTTTAAAACTAGGAAGCCCTTAGCTCCAGGCACACTGCAGCTGTTCAAGGCATCCCAAGGGGAGTACAAAAGTGCAACAACATGGCAGCTTTCACAGCTTTTTCCTTGGCACCATCCCTATACCTAGGCTGATTTATCTGCCTAGGGTTAGGGTTAGGGTTCAGCCTAGGGCTTGGATTTCTTTAACCAGGAAGCCCTGAGTTCCAGGCTTACTTCATCTGCCAAAGGCATCCCAAAGGGAGTGCAGAAGTGCCACAACATGGCTGCTTTCACGGCTTTTCCCTTAGGAAGAACCCTAATACCCGGCTGATTTACCTTCCTAGGGTTACTGTTAGGCTTAGGCCTAGGACTTTTAAAACCAGGAAGCCCTGGGCTCCAGGCACACTGCAGCTGCGAAAGGCAGGCATCCCAAGGGGAGCGCAAAAGTGACGCAACTTGGCTGCCACCACTGATATTTCCATGAGAGCATCCCGAACCATAGGCTGATTTTCCTTCCTAGGGTTAAGGTTTGAGTTACGCCTTGGGTAAGGGCTCTATTAACCAGAAAGCCCTGAGTTCCAAGAACACAGCAGCTGCGAAGGACTAGCCAAGAAGAGCGCAAAAGTAGCACAACATGCCTGCCTCCACAGCTTTTTCCTTGGGGACATGCCTAATTCCTGGCTGATTTGCCTTTCTCGTCTTAGGGTTGGGGTTCGGCCTAGGGCTAGGATTTTTAAAATCAGGAAGCCCTGAGTTCCAGGCACACTGGAGCTGTGAAAGGCATCCAAAAGGGAGTGCAAAAGTGCCACAACATGGCTGTTTCACGGCTTTTTCCTTGGCAAGACGCCTAACACCAGGCTGATTTGCCTTCCCAGGGTTACTGTTAGGCTTAGGCCTAGGGCTAGGATTTTTAAAACTAGGAAGCCCTGGCCTCCAGGCACACTGCAGCTGTTCAAGGCATCCCAAGGGGAGTACAAAAGTGCAACAACATGGCAGCTTTCACAGCTTTTTCCTTGGCACCATCCCTATACCTAGGCTGATTTATCTGCCTAGGGTTAGGGTTAGGGTTCAGCCTAGGGCTTGGATTTCTTTAACCAGGAAGCCCTGAGTTCCAGGCTTACTTCATCTGCCAAAGGCATCCCAAAGGGAGTGCAGAAGTGCCGCAACATGGCTGCTTTCACGGCTTTTCCCTTAGGAAGAACCCTAATACCCGGCTGATTTACCTTCCTAGGGTTACTGTTAGGCTTAGGCCTAGGACTTTTAAAACCAGGAAGCCCTGGGCTCCAGGCACACTGCAGCTGCGAAAGGCAGGCATCCCAAGGGGAGCGCAAAAGTGACGCAACTTGGCTGCCACCACTGATATTTCCATGAGAGCATCCCGAACCATAGGCTGATTTTCCTTCCTAGGGTTAAGGTTTGAGTTACGCCTAGGGTAAGGGTCTATTAACCAGAAAGCCCTGAGTTCCAAGAACACAGCAGCTGCGAAGGACTAGCCAAGAAGAGCGCAAAAGTACCACAACATGCCTGCCTCCACAGCTTTTTCCTTGGGGACATGCCTAATTCCTGGCTGATTTGCCTTTCTCGTCTTAGGGTTGGGGTTCGGCCTAGGGCTAGGATTTTTAAAATCAGGAAGCCCTGAGTTCCAGGCACACTGGAGCTGTGAAAGGCATCCAAAAGGGAGTGCAAAAGTGCCACAACATGGCTGCTTTCACGGCTTTTTCCTTGGCAAGAAGCCTAACACCAGGCTGATTTACCTTCCCAGGGTTACTGTTAGGCTTAGGCCTAGGGCTAGGATTTTTAAAACTAGGAAGCCCTTAGCTCCAGGCACACTGCAGCTGTTCAAGGCATCCCAAGGGGAGTACAAAAGTGCAACAACATGGCAGCTTTCACAGCTTTTTCCTTGGCACCATCCCTATACCTAGGCTGATTTATCTGCCTAGGGTTAGGGTTAGGGTTCAGCCTAGGGCTTGGATTTTTTTAACCAGGAAGCCCTGAGTTCCAGGCTTACTTCATCTGCCAAAGGCATCCCAAAGGGAGTGAAGAAGTGCCACAACATGGCTGCTTTCACGGCTTTTCCCTTAGGAAGAACCCTAATACCCGGCTGATTTACCTTCCTAGGGTTACTGTTAGGCTTAGGCCTAGGACTTTTAAAACCAGGAAGCCCTGGGCTCCAGGCACACTGCAGCTGCGAAAGGCAGGCATCCCAAGGGGAGCGCAAAAGTGACGCAACTTGGCTGCCACCACTGATATTTCCATGAGACCATCCCGAACCATAGGCTGATTTTCCTTCCTAGGGTTAAGGTTTGAGTTACGCCTAGGGTAAGGGTCTATTAACCAGAAAGCCCTGAGTTCCAAGAACACAGCAGCTGCGAAGGACTAGCCAAGAAGAGCGCAAAAGTACCACAACATGCCTGCCTCCACAGCTTTTTCCTTGGGGACATGCCTAATTCCTGGCTGATTTGCCTTTCTCGTCTTAGGGTTGGGGTTCGGCCTAGGGCTAGGATTTTTAAAAGCAGGAAGCCCTGAGTTCCAGGCACACTGCAGCTGTGAAAGGCATCCAAAAGGGAGTGCAAAAGTGCCACAACATGGCTGCTTTCACGGCTTTTTCCTTGGCAAGACGCCTAACACCAGGCTGATTTACCTTCCCAGGGTTACTGTTAGGCTTAGGCCTAGGGCTAGGATTTTTAAAACTAGGAAGCCCTTAGCTCCAGGCACACTGCAGCTGTTCAAGGCATCCCAAGGGGAGTACAAAAGTGCAACAACATGGCAGCTTTCACAGCTTTTTCCTTGGCACCATCCCTATACCTAGGCTGATTTATCTGCCTAGGGTTAGGGTTAGGGTTCAGCCTAGGGCTTGGATTTCTTTAACCAGGAAGCCCTGAGTTCCAGGCTTACTTCATCTGCCAAAGGCATCCCAAAGGGAGTGCAGAAGTGCCACAACATGGCTGCTTTCACGGCTTTTCCCTTAGGAAGAACCCTAATACCCGGCTGATTTACCTTCCTAGGGTTACTGTTAGGCTTAGGCCTAGGACTTTTAAAACCAGGAAGCCCTGGGCTCCAGGCACACTGCAGCTGCGAAAGGCAGGCATCCCAAGGGGAGCGCAAAAGTGACGCAACTTGGCTGCCACCACTGATATTTCCATGAGACCATCCCGAACCATAGGCTGATTTTCCTTCCTAGGGTTAAGGTTTGAGTTACGCCTAGGGTAAGGGTCTATTAACCAGAAAGCCCTGAGTTCCAAGAACACAGCAGCTGCGAAGGACTAGCCAAGAAGAGCGCAAAAGTACCACAACATGCCTGCCTCCACAGCTTTTTCCTTGGGGACATGCCTAATTCCTGGCTGATTTGCCTTTCTCGTCTTAGGGTTGGGGTTCGGCCTAGGGCTAGGATTTTTAAAAGCAGGAAGCCCTGAGTTCCAGGCACACTGCAGCTGTGAAAGGCATCCAAAAGGGAGTGCAAAAGTGCCACAACATGGCTGCTTTCACGGCTTTTTCCTTGGCAAGACGCCTAACACCAGGCTGATTTACCTTCCCAGGGTTACTGTTAGGCTTAGGCCTAGGGCTAGGATTTTTAAAACTAGGAAGCCCTTAGCTCCAGGCACACTGCAGCTGTTCAAGGCATCCCAAGGGGAGTACAAAAGTGCAACAACATGGCAGCTTTCACAGCTTTTTCCTTGGCACCATCCCTATACCTAGGCTGATTTATCTGCCTAGGGTTAGGGTTAGGGTTCAGCCTAGGGCTTGGATTTCTTTAACCAGGAAGCCCTGAGTTCCAGGCTTACTTCATCTGCCAAAGGCATCCCAAAGGGAGTGCAGAAGTGCCACAACATGGCTGCTTTCACGGCTTTTCCCTTAGGAAGAACCCTAATACCCGGCTGATTTACCTCCCTAGGGTTACTGTTAGGCTTAGGCCTAGGACTTTTAAAACCAGGAAGCCCTGGGCTCCAGGCACACTGCAGCTGCGAAAGGCATCCCAAGGGGAGCGCAAAAGTGACGCAACTTGGCTGCCACCACTGATATTTCCATGAGACCATCCCGAACCATAGGCTGATTTTCCTTCCTAGGGTTAAGGTTTGAGTTACGCCTAGGGTAAGGGTTCTATTAACCAGAAAGCCCTGAGTTCCAAGAACACAGCAGCTGCGAAGGACTAGCCAAGAAGAGCGCAAAAGTACCACAACATGCCTGCCTCCACAGCTTTTTCCTTGGGGACATGCCTAATTCCTGGCTGATTTGCCTTTCTCGTCTTAGGGTTGGGGTTCGGCCTAGGGCTAGGATTTTTAAAATCAGGAAGCCCTGAGTTCCAGGCACACTGGAGCTGTGAAAGGCATCCAAAAGGGAGTGCAAAAGTGCCACAACATGGCTGTTTCACGGCTTTTTCCTTGACAAGACGCCTAACACCAGGCTGATTTGCCTTCCCAGGGTTACTGTTAGGCTTAGGCCTAGGGCTAGGATTTTTAAAACTAGGAAGCCTTGGGCTCCAGGCACACTGCAGCTGTTCAAGGCATCCCAAGGGGAGTACAAAAGTGCAACAACATGGCAGCTTTCACAGCTTTTTCCTTGGCACCATCCCTATACCTAGGCTGATTTATCTGCCTAGGGTTAGGGTTAGGGTTCAGCCTAGGGCTTGGATTCCTTTAACCAGGAAGCCCTGAGTTCCAGGCTTACTTCATCTGCCAAAGGCATCCCAAAGGGAGTGCAGAAGTGCCACAACATGGCTGCTTTCACGGCTTTTCCCTTAGGAAGAACCCTAATACCCGGCTGATTTACCTTCCTAGGGTTACTGTTAGGCTTAGGCCTAGGACTTTTAAAACCAGGAAGCCCTGGGCTCCAGGCACACTGCAGCTGCGAAAGGCAGGCATCCCAAGGGGAGCGCAAAAGTGACGCAACTTGGCTGCCACCACTGATATTTCCATGAGACCATCCCGAACCATAGGCTGATTTTTCTTCCTAGGGTTAAGGTTTGAGTTACGCCTAGGGTAAGGGTCTATTAACCAGAAAGCCCTGAGTTCCAAGAACACAGCAGCTGCGAAGGACTACCCAAGAAGAGCGCAAAAGTACCACAACATGCCTGCCTCCACAGCTTTTTCCTTGGGGACATGCCTAATTCCTGGCTGATTTGCCTTTCTCGTCTTAGGGTTGGGGTTCGGCCTAGGGCTAGGATTTTTAAAATCAGGAAGCCCTGAGTTCCAGGCATACTGGAGCTGTGAAAGGCATCCAAAAGGGAGTGCAAAAGTGCCACAACATGGCTGTTTCACGGCTTTTTCCTTGGCAAGACGCCTAACACCAGGCTGATTTACCTTCCCAGGGTTACTGTTAGGCTTAGGCCTAGGGCTAGGATTTTTAAAACTAGGAAGCCCTTAGCTCCAGGCACACTGCAGCTGTTCAAGGCATCCCAAGGGGAGTACAAAAGTGCAACAACATGGCAGCTTTCACAGCTTTTTCCTTGGCACCATCCCTATACCTAGGCTGATTTATCTGCCTAGGGTTAGGGTTAGGGTTCAGCCTAGGGCTTGGATTTTTTTAACCAGGAAGCCCTGAGTTCCAGGCTTACTTCATCTGCCAAAGGCATCCCAAAGGGAGTGCAGAAGTGCCACAACATGGCTGCTTTCACGGCTTTTCCCTTAGGAAGAACCCTAATACCCGGCTGATTTACCTTCCTAGGGTTACTGTTAGGCTTAGGCCTAGGACTTTTAAAACCAGGAAGCCCTGGGCTCCAGGCACACTGCAGCTGCGAAAGGCATCCCAAGGGGAGCGCAAAAGTGACGCAACTTGGCTGCCACCACTGATATTTCCATGAGAGCATCCCGAACCATAGGCTGATTTTCCTTCCTAGGGTTAAGGTTTGAGTTACGCCTAGGGTAAGGGTCTATTAACCAGAAAGCCCTGAGTTCCAAGAACACAGCAGCTGCGAAGGACTAGCCAAGAAGAGCGCAAAAGTACCACAACATGCCTGCCTCCACAGCTTTTTCCTTGGGGACATGCCTAATTCCTGGCTGATTTGCCTTTCTCGTCTTAGGGTTGGGGTTCGGCCTAGGGCTAGGATTTTTAAAAGCAGGAAGCCCTGAGTTCCAGGCACACTGGAGCTGTGAAAGGCATCCAAAAGGGAGTGCAAAAGTGCCACAACATGGCTGCTTTCACGGCTTTTTCCTTGGCAAGACGCCTAACACCAGGCTGATTTACCTTCCCAGGGTTACTGTTAGGCTTAGGCCTAGGGCTAGGATTTTTAAAACTAGGAAGCCCTTAGCTCCAGGCACACTGCAGTTGTTCAAGGCATCCCAAGGGGAGTACAAAAGTGCAACAACATGGCAGCTTTCACAGCTTTTTCCTTGGCACCATCCCTATACCTAGGCTGATTTATCTGCCTAGGGTTAGGGTTAGGGTTCAGCCTTGGGCTTGGATTTCTTTAACCAGGAAGCCCTGAGTTCCAGGCTTACTTCATCTGCCAAAGGCATCCCAAAGGGAGTGCAGAAGTGCCACAACATGGCTGCTTTCACGGCTTTTCCCTTAGGAAGAACCCTAATACCCGGCTGATTTACCTTCCTAGGGTTACTGTTAGGCTTAGGCCTAGGACTTTTAAAACCAGGAAGCCCTGGGCTCCAGGCACACTGCAGCTGCGAAAGGCATCCCAAGGGGAGCGCAAAAGTGACGCAACTTGGCTGCCACCACTGATATTTCCATGAGACCATCCCGAACCATAGGCTGATTTTCCTTCCTAGGGTTAAGGTTTGAGTTACGCCTAGGGTAAGGGTCTATTAACCAGAAAGCCCTGAGTTCCAAGAACACAGCAGCTGCGAAGGACTAGCCAAGAAGAGCGCAAAAGTACCACAACATGCCTGCCTCCACAGCTTTTTCCTTGGGGACATGCCTAATTCCTGGCTGATTTGCCTTTCTCGTCTTAGGGTTGGGGTTCGGCCTAGGGCTAGGATTTTTAAAATCAGGAAGCCCTGAGTTCCAGGCACACTGGAGCTGTGAAAGGCATCCAAAAGGGAGTGCAAAAGTGCCACAACATGGCTGCTTTCACGGCTTTTTCCTTGGCAAGACGCCTAACACAAGGCTGATTTGCCTTCCCAGGGTTACTGTTAGGCTTAGGCCTAGGGCTAGGATTTTTAAAACTAGGAAGCCCTGGGCTCCAGGCACACTGCAGCTGTTCAAGGCATCCCAAGGGGAGTACAAAAGTGCAACAACATGGCAGCTTTCACAGCTTTTTCCTTGGCACCATCCCTATACCTAGGCTGATTTATCTGCCTAGGGTTAGGGTTAGGGTTCAGCCTAGGGCTCGGATTTTTTTAACCAGGAAGCCCTGAGTTCATGGCTTACTTCATCTGCCAAAGGCATCCCAAAGGGAGTGCAGAAGTGCCACAACATGGCTGCTTTCACGGCTTTTCCCTTAGGAAGAACCCTAATACCCGGCTGATTTACCTTCCTAGGGTTACTGTTAGGCTTAGGCCTAGGACTTTTAAAACCAGGAAGCCCTGGGCTCCAGGCACACTGCAGCTGCGAAAGGCATCCCAAGGGGAGCGCAAAAGTGACGCAACTTGGCTGCCACCACTGATATTTCCATGAGACCATCCCGAACCATAGGCTGATTTTCCTTCCTAGGGTTAAGGTTTGAGTTACGCCTAGGGTAAGGGTCTATTAACCAGAAAGCCCTGAGTTCCAAGAACACAGCAGCTGCGAAGGACTAGCCAAGAAGAGCGCAAAAGTACCACAACATGCCTGCCTCCACAGCTTTTTCCTTGGGGACATGCCTAATTCCTGGCTGATTTGCCTTTCTCGTCTTAGGGTTGGGGTTCGGCCTAGGGCTAGGATTTTTAAAATCAGGAAGCCCTGAGTTCCAGGCACACTGGAGCTGTGAAAGGCATCCAAAAGGGAGTGCAAAAGTGCCACAACATGGCTGCTTTCACGGCTTTTTCCTTGGCAAGACGCCTAACACAAGGCTGATTTGCCTTCCCAGGGTTACTGTTAGGCTTAGGCCTAGGGCTAGGATTTTTAAAACTAGGAAGCCCTGGGCTCCAGGCACACTGCAGCTGTTCAAGGCATCCCAAGGGGAGTACAAAAGTGCAACAACATGGCAGCTTTCACAGCTTTTTCCTTGGCACCATCCCTATACCTAGGCTGATTTATCTGCCTAGGGTTAGGGTTAGGGTTCAGCCTAGGGCTCGGATTTTTTTAACCAGGAAGCCCTGAGTTCATGGCTTACTTCATCTGCCAAAGGCATCCCAAAGGGAGTGCAGAAGTGCCACAACATGGCTGCTTTCACGGCTTTTCCCTTAGGAAGAACCCTAATACCCGGCTGATTTACCTTCCTAGGGTTACTGTTAGGCTTAGGCCTAGGACTTTTAAAACCAGGAAGCCCTGGGCTCCAGGCACACTGCAGCTGCGAAAGGCAGGCATCCCAAGGGGAGCGCAAAAGTGACGCAACTTGGCTGCCACCACTGATATTTCCATGAGACCATCCCGAACCATAGGCTGATTTTTCTTCCTAGGGTTAAGGTTTGAGTTACGCCTAGGGTAAGGGTCTATTAACCAGAAAGCCCTGAGTTCCAAGAACACA
The DNA here is from genome assembly GCF_027579445.1 of Ammospiza nelsoni. NCBI lineage: Eukaryota > Metazoa > Chordata > Aves > Passeriformes > Passerellidae > Ammospiza > Ammospiza nelsoni. The sequence continues at coordinate 68,184 of NC_080656.1, read as the reverse complement.
GCAGCTGCGAAGGACTACCCAAGAAGAGCGCAAAAGTACCACAACATGCCTGCCTCCACAGCTTTTTCCTTGGGGACATGCCTAATTCCTGGCTGATTTGCCTTTCTCGTCTTAGGGTTGGGGTTCGGCCTAGGGCTAGGATTTTTAAAAGCAGGAAGCCCTGAGTTCCAGGCACACTGGAGCTGTGAAAGGCATCCAAAAGGGAGTGCAAAAGTGCCACAACATGGCTGTTTCACGGCTTTTTCCTTGGCAAGACGCCTAACACCAGGCTGATTTACCTTCCCAGGGTTACTGTTAGGCTTAGGCCTAGGGCTAGGATTTTTAAAACTAGGAAGCCCTTAGCTCCAGGCACACTGCAGCTGTTCAAGGCATCCCAAGGGGAGTACAAAAGTGCAACAACATGGCAGCTTTCACAGCTTTTTCCTTGGCACCATCCCTATACCTAGGCTGATTTATCTGCCTAGGGTTAGGGTTAGGCTTCAGCCTAGGGCTTGGATTTTTTTAACCAGGAAGCCCTGAGTTCCAGGCTTACTTCATCTGCCAAAGGCATCCCAAAGGGAGTGCAGAAGTGCCACAACATGGCTGCTTTCACGGCTTTTCCCTTAGGAAGAACCCTAATACCCGGCTGATTTACCTTCCTAGGGTTACTGTTAGGCTTAGGCCTAGGACTTTTAAAACCAGGAAGCCCTGGGCTCCAGGCACACTGCAGCTGCGAAAGGCATCCCAAGGGGAGCGCAAAAGTGACGCAACTTGGCTGCCACCACTGATATTTCCATGAGAGCATCCCGAACCATAGGCTGATTTTCCTTCCTAGGGTTAAGGTTTGAGTTACGCCTAGGGTAAGGGTCTATTAACCAGAAAGCCCTGAGTTCCAAGAACACAGCAGCTGCGAAGGACTAGCCAAGAAGAGCGCAAAAGTAGCACAACATGCCTGCCTCCACAGCTTTTTCCTTGGGGACATGCCTAATTCCTGGCTGATTTGCCTTTCTCGTCTTAGGGTTGGGGTTCGGCCTAGGGCTAGGATTTTTAAAAGCAGGAAGCCCTGAGTTCCAGGCACACTGGAGCTGTGAAAGGCATCCAAAAGGGAGTGCAAAAGTGCCACAACATGGCTGCTTTCACGGCTTTTTCCTTGGCAAGACGCCTAACACCAGGCTGATTTACCTTCCCAGGGTTACTGTTAGGCTTAGGCCTAGGGCTAGGATTTTTAAAACTAGGAAGCCCTTAGCTCCAGGCACACTGCAGTTGTTCAAGGCATCCCAAGGGGAGTACAAAAGTGCAACAACATGGCAGCTTTCACAGCTTTTTCCTTGGCACCATCCCTATACCTAGGCTGATTTATCTGCCTAGGGTTAGGGTTAGGGTTCAGCCTTGGGCTTGGATTTCTTTAACCAGGAAGCCCTGAGTTCCAGGCTTACTTCATCTGCCAAAGGCATCCCAAAGGGAGTGCAGAAGTGCCACAACATGGCTGCTTTCACGGCTTTTCCCTTAGGAAGAACCCTAATACCCGGCTGATTTACCTTCCTAGGGTTACTGTTAGGCTTAGGCCTAGGACTTTTAAAACCAGGAAGCCCTGGGCTCCAGGCACACTGCAGCTGCGAAAGGCATCCCAAGGGGAGCGCAAAAGTGACGCAACTTGGCTGCCACCACTGATATTTCCATGAGACCATCCCGAACCATAGGCTGATTTTCCTTCCTAGGCTTAAGGTTTGAGTTACGCCTAGGGTAAGGGTCTATTAACCAGAAAGCCCTGAGTTCCAAGAACACAGCAGCTGCGAAGGACTAGCCAAGAAGAGCGCAAAAGTACCACAACATGCCTGCCTCCACAGCTTTTTCCTTGGGGACATGCCTAATTCCTGGCTGATTTGCCTTTCTCGTCTTAGGGTTGGGGTTCGGCCTAGGGCTAGGATTTTTAAAATCAGGAAGCCCTGAGTTCCAGGCACACTGGAGCTGTGAAAGGCATCCAAAAGGGAGTGCAAAAGTGCCACAACATGGCTGCTTTCACGGCTTTTTCCTTGGCAAGACGCCTAACACAAGGCTGATTTGCCTTCCCAGGGTTACTGTTAGGCTTAGGCCTAGGGCTAGGATTTTTAAAACTAGGAAGCCCTGGGCTCCAGGCACACTGCAGCTGTTCAAGGCATCCCAAGGGGAGTACAAAAGTGCAACAACATGGCAGCTTTCACAGCTTTTTCCTTGGCACCATCCCTATACCTAGGCTGATTTATCTGCCTAGGGTTAGGGTTAGGGTTCAGCCTAGGGCTTGGATTTCTTTAACCAGGAAGCCCTGAGTTCCAGGCTTACTTCATCTGCCAAAGGCATCCCAAAGGGAGTGCAGAAGTGCCACAACATGGCTGCTTTCACGGCTTTTCCCTTAGGAAGAACCCTAATACCCGGCTGATTTACCTTCCTAGGGTTACTGTTAGGCTTAGGCCTAGGACTTTTAAAACCAGGAAGCCCTGGGCTCCAGGCACACTGCAGCTGCGAAAGGCAGGCATCCCAAGGGGAGCGCAAAAGTGACGCAACTTGGCTGCCACCACTGATATTTCCATGAGACCATCCCGAACCATAGGCTGATTTTCCTTCCTAGGGTTAAGGTTTGAGTTACGCCTAGGGTAAGGGTCTATTAACCAGAAAGCCCTGAGTTCCAAGAACACAGCAGCTGCGAAGGACTAGCCAAGAAGAGCGCAAAAGTACCACAACATGCCTGCCTCCACAGCTTTTTCCTTGGGGACATGCCTAATTCCTGGCTGATTTGCCTTTCTCGTCTTAGGGTTGGGGTTCGGCCTAGGACTAGGATTTTTAAAATCAGGAAGCCTTGAGTTCCAGGCACACTGGAGCTGTGAAAGGCATCCAAAAGGGAGTGCAAAAGTGCCACAACATGGCTGTTTCACGGCTTTGTCCTTGGCAAGACGCCTAACACCAGGCTGATTTGCCTTCCCAGGGTTACTGTTAGGCTTAGGCCTAGGGCTAGGATTTTTAAAACTAGGAAGCCCTGGGCTCCAGGCACACTGCAGCTGTTCAAGGCATCCCAAGGGGAGTACAAAAGTGCAACAACATGGCAGCTTTCACAGCTTTTTCCTTGGCACCATCCCTATACCTAGGCTGATTTATCTGCCTAGGGTTAGGGTTAGGGTTCAGCCTAGGGCTTGGATTTCTTTAACCAGGAAGCCCTGAGTTCCAGGCTTACTTCATCTGCCAAAGGCATCCCAAAGGGAGTGCAGAAGTGCCACAACATGGCTGCTTTCACGGCTTTTCCCTTAGGAAGAACCCTAATACCCGGCTGATTTACCTTCCTAGGGTTACTGTTAGGCTTAGGCCTAGGACTTTTAAAACCAGGAAGCCCTGGGCTCCAGGCACACTGCAGCTGCGAAAGGCAGGCATCCCAAGGGGAGCGCAAAAGTGACGCAACTTGGCTGCCACCACTGATATTTCCATGAGACCATCCCGAACCATAGGCTGATTTTCCTTCCTAGGGTTAAGGTTTGAGTTACGCCTAGGGTAAGGGTCTATTAACCAGAAAGCCCTGAGTTCCAAGAACACAGCAGCTGCGAAGGACTAGCCAAGAAGAGCGCAAAAGTAGCACAACATGCCTGCCTCCACAGCTTTTTCCTTGGGGACATGCCTAATTCCTGGCTGATTTGCCTTTCTCGTCTTAGGGTTGGGGTTCGGCCTAGGGCTAGGATTTTTAAAATCAGGAAGCCCTGAGTTCCAGGCACACTGGAGCTGTGAAAGGCATCCAAAAGGGAGTGCAAAAGTGCCACAACATGGCTGCTTTCACGGCTTTTTCCTTGGCAAGACGCCTAACACCAGGCTGATTTGCCTTCCCAGGGTTACTGTTAGGCTTAGGCCTAGGGCTAGGATTTTTAAAACTAGGAAGCCCTGGGCTCCAGGCACACTGCAGCTGTTCAAGGCATCCCAAGGGGAGTACAAAAGTGCAACAACATGGCAGCTTTCACAGCTTTTTCCTTGGCACCATCCCTATACCTAGGCTGATTTATCTGCCTAGGGTTAGGGTTAGGGTTCAGCCTAGGGCTTGGATTTTTTTAACCAGGAAGCCCTGAGTTCCAGGCTTACTTCATCTGCCAAAGGCATCCCAAAGGGAGTGCAGAAGTGCCACAACATGGCTGCTTTCACGGCTTTTCCCTTAGGAAGAACCCTAATACCCGGCTGATTTACCTTCCTAGGGTTACTGTTAGGCTTAGGCCTAGGACTTTTAAAACCAGGAAGCCCTGGGCTCCAGGCACACTGCAGCTGCGAAAGGCATCCCAAGGGGAGCGCAAAAGTGACGCAACTTGCCTGCCACCACTGATATTTCCATGAGACCATCCCGAACCATAGGCTGATTTTCCTTCCTAGGCTTAAGGTTTGAGTTACGCCTAGGGTAAGGGTCTATTAACCAGAAAGCGCTGAGTTCCAAGAACACAGCAGCTGCGAAGGACTACCCAAGAAGAGCGCAAAAGTAGCACAACATGCCTGCCTCCACAGCTTTTTCCTTGGGGACATGCCTAATTCCTGGCTGATTTGCCTTTCTCGTCTTAGGGTTGGGGTTCGGCCTAGGGCTAGGATTTTTAAAAGCAGGAAGCCCTGAGTTCCAGGCACACTGGAGCTGTGAAAGGCATCCAAAAGGGAGTGCAAAAGTGCCACAACATGGCTGCTTTCACGGCTTTTTCCTTGGCAAGACGCCTAACACCAGGCTGATTTACCTTCCCAGGGTTACTGTTAGGCTTAGGCCTAGGGCTAGGATTTTTAAAACTAGGAAGCCCTTAGCTCCAAGCACACTGCAGCTGTTCAAGGCATCCCAAGGGGAGTACAAAAGTGCAACAACATGGCAGCTTTCACAGCTTTTTCCTTGGCACCATCCCTATACCTAGGCTGATTTATCTGCCTAGGGTTAGGGTTAGGGTTCAGCCTAGGGCTTGGATTTCTTTAACCAGGAAGCCCTGAGTTCCAGGCTTACTTCATCTGCCAAAGGCATCCCAAAGGGAGTGCAGAAGTGCCACAACATGGCTGCTTTCACGGCTTTTCCCTTAGGAAGAACCCTAATACCCGGCTGATTTACCTTCCTAGGGTTACTGTTAGGCTTAGGCCTAGGACTTTTAAAACCAGGAAGCCCTGGGCTCCAGGCACACTGCAGCTGCGAAAGGCAGGCATCCCAAGGGGAGCGCAAAAGTGACGCAACTTGCCTGCCACCACTGATATTTCCATGAGACCATCCCGAACCATAGGCTGATTTTCCTTCCTAGGGTTAAGGTTTTAGTTACGCCTAGGGTAAGGGTCTATTAACCAGAAAGCCCTGAGTTCCAAGAACACAGCAGCTGCAAAGGACTAGCCAAGAAGAGCGCAAAAGTACCACAACATGCCTGCCTCCACAGCTTTTTCCTTGGGAACATGCCTAATTCCCGGCTGATTTGCCTTTCTCGTCTTAGGGTTGGGGTTCGGCCTAGGGCTAGGATTTTTAAAATCAGGAAGCCCTGAGTTCCAGGCACACTGGAGCTGTGAAAGGCATCCAAAAGGGAGTGCAAAAGTGCCACAACATGGCTGCTTTCACGGCTTTTTCCTTGGCAAGACGCCTAACACCAGGCTGATTTACCTTCCCAGGGTTACTGTTAGGCTTAGGCCTAGGGCTAGGATTTTTAAAACTAGGAAGCCCTTAGCTCCAAGCACACTGCAGCTGTTCAAGGCATCCCAAGGGGAGTACAAAAGTGCAACAACATGGCAGCTTTCACAGCTTTTTCCTTGGCACCATCCCTATACCTAGGCTGATTTATCTGCCTAGGGTTAGGGTTAGGGTTCAGCCTAGGGCTTGGATTTTTTTAACCAGGAAGCCCTGAGTTCCAGGCTTACTTCATCTGCCAAAGGCATCCCAAAGGGAGTGCAGAAGTGCCACAACATGGCTGCTTTCACGGCTTTTCCCTTAGGAAGAACCCTAATACCCGGCTGATTTACCTTCCTAGGGTTACTGTTAGGCTTAGGCCTAGGACTTTTAAAACCAGGAAGCCCTGGGCTCCAGGCACACTGCAGCTGCAAAAGGCATCCCAAGGGGAGCGCAAAAGTGACGCAACTTGGCTGCCACCACTGATATTTCCATGAGACCATCCCGAACCATAGGCTGATTTTCCTTCCTAGGGTTAAGGTTTGAGTTACGCCTAGGGTAAGGGTCTATTAACCAGAAAGCCCTGAGTTCCAAGAACACAGCAGCTGCGAAGGACTAGCCAAGAAGAGCGCAAAAGTACCACAACATGCCTGCCTCCACAGCTTTTTCCTTGGGGACATGCCTAATTCCTGGCTGATTTGCCTTTCTCGTCTTAGGGTTGGGGTTCGGCCTAGGGCTAGGATTTTTAAAATCAGGAAGCCCTGAGTTCCAGGCACACTGGAGCTGTGAAAGGCATCCAAAAGGGAGTGCAAAAGTGCCACAACATGGCTGCTTTCACGGCTTTTTCCTTGGCAAGACGCCTAACACCAGGCTGATTTGCCTTCCCAGGGTTACTGTTAGGCTTAGGCCTAGGGCTAGGATTTTTAAAACTAGGAAGCCCTTAGCTCCAGGCACACTGCAGCTGTTCAAGGCATCCCAAGGGGAGTACAAAAGTGCAACAACATGGCAGCTTTCACAGCTTTTTCCTTGGCACCATCCCTATACCTAGGCTGATTTATCTGCCTAGGGTTAGGGTTAGGGTTCAGCCTAGGGCTTGGATTTCTTTAACCAGGAAGCCCTGAGTTCCAGGCTTACTTCATCTGCCAAAGGCATCCCAAAGGGAGTGCAGAAGTGCCACAACATGGCTGCTTTCACGGCTTTTCCCTTAGGAAGAACCCTAATACCCGGCTGATTTACCTTCCTAGGGTTACTGTTAGGCTTAGGCCTAGGACTTTTAAAACCAGGAAGCCCTGGGCTCCAGGCACACTGCAGCTGCGAAAGGCAGGCATCCCAAGGGGAGCGCAAAAGTGACGCAACTTGGCTGCCACCACTGATATTTCCATGAGACCATCCCGAACCATAGGCTGATTTTCCTTCCTAGGGTTAAGGTTTGAGTTACGCCTAGGGTAAGGGTCTATTAACCAGAAAGCCCTGAGTTCCAAGAACACAGCAGCTGCGAAGGACTAGCCAAGAAGAGCGCAAAAGTACCACAACATGCCTGCCTCCACAGCTTTTTCCTTGGGGACATGCCTAATTCCTGGCTGATTTGCCTTTCTCGCCTTAGGGTTGGGGTTCGGCCTAGGGCTAGGATTTTTAAAAGCAGGAAGCCCTGAGTTCCAGGCACACTGGAGCTGTGAAAGGCATCCAAAAGGGAGTGCAAAAGTGCCACAACATGGCTGCTTTCACGGCTTTTTCCTTCGCAAGACGCCTAACACCAGGCTGATTTGCCTTCCCAGGGTTACTGTTAGGCTTAGGCCTAGGGCTAGGATTTTTAAAACTAGGAAGCCCTTAGCTCCAGGCACACTGCAGCTGTTCAAGGCATCCCAAGGGGAGTACAAAAGTGCAACAACATGGCAGCTTTCACAGCTTTTTCCTTGGCACCATCCCTATACCTAGGCTGATTTATCTGCCTAGGGTTAGGGTTAGGGTTCAGCCTAGGGCTTGGATTTCTTTAACCAGGAAGCCCTGAGTTCCAGGCTTACTTCATCTGCCAAAGGCATCCCAAAGGGAGTGCAGAAGTGCCACAACATGGCTGCTTTCACGGCTTTTCCCTTAGGAAGAACCCTAATACCCGGCTGATTTACCTTCCTAGGGTTACTGTTAGGCTTAGGCCTAGGACTTTTAAAACCAGGAAGCCCTGGGCTCCAGGCACACTGCAGCTGCGAAAGGCAGGCATCCCAAGGGGAGCGCAAAAGTGACGCAACTTGGCTGCCACCACTGATATTTCCATGAGACCATCCCGAACCATAGGCTGATTTTCCTTCCTAGGGTTAAGGTTTGAGTTACGCCTAGGGTAAGGGTCTATTAACCAGAAAGCCCTGAGTTCCAAGAACACAGCAGCTGCGAAGGACTAGCCAAGAAGAGCGCAAAAGTACCACAACATGCCTGCCTCCACAGCTTTTTCCTTGGGGACATGCCTAATTCCTGGCTGATTTGCCTTTCTCGTCTTAGGGTTGGGGTTCGGCCTAGGGCTAGGATTTTTAAAAGCAGGAAGCCCTGAGTTCCAGGCACACTGGAGCTGTGAAAGGCATCCAAAAGGGAGTGCAAAAGTGCCACAACATGGCTGCTTTCACGGCTTTTTCCTTGGCAAGACGCCTAACACCAGGCTGATTTACCTTCCCAGGGTTACTGTTAGGCTTAGGCCTAGGGCTAGGATTTTTAAATCTAGGAAGCCCTGGGCTCCAGGCACACTGCAGCTGTTCAAGGCATCCCAAGGGGAGTACAAAAGTGCAACAACATGGCAGCTTTCACAGCTTTTTCCTTGGCACCATCCCTATACCTAGGCTGATTTATCTGCCTAGGGTTAGGGTTAGGGTTCAGCCTAGGGCTTGGATTTCTTTAACCAGGAAGCCCTGAGTTCCAGGCTTACTTCATCTGCCAAAGGCATCCCAAAGGGAGTGCAGAAGTGCCACAACATGGCTGCTTTCACGGCTTTTCCCTTAGGAAGAACCCTAATACCCGGCTGATTTACCTTCCTAGGGTTACTGTTAGGCTTAGGCCTAGGACTTTTAAAACCAGGAAGCCCTGGGCTCCAGGCACACTGCAGCTGCGAAAGGCAGGCATCCCAAGGGGAGCGCAAAAGTGACGCAACTTGGCTGCCACCACCGATATTTCCATGAGACCATCCCGAACCATAGGCTGATTTTCCTTCCTAGGGTTAAGGTTTGAGTTACGCCTAGGGTAAGGGTCTATTAACCAGAAAGCCCTGAGTTCCAAGAACACAGCAGCTGCGAAGGACTAGCCAAGAAGAGCGCAAAAGTACCACAACATGCCTGCCTCCACAGCTTTTTCCTTGGGGACATGCCTAATTCCTGGCTGATTTGCCTTTCTCGTCTTAGGGTTGGGGTTCGGCCTAGGGCTAGGATTTTTAAAATCAGGAAGCCCTGAGTTCCAGGCACACTGCAGCTGTGAAAGGCATCCAAAAGGGAGTGCAAAAGTGCCACAACATGGCTGCTTTCACGGCTTTTTCCTTGGCAAGACGCCTAACACCAGGCTGATTTGCCTTCCCAGGGTTACTGTTAGGCTTAGGCCTAGGGCTAGGATTTTTAAATCTAGGAAGCCCTGGGCTCCAGGCACACTGCAGCTGTTCAAGGCATCCCAAGGGGAGTACAAAAGTGCAACAACATGGCAGCTTTCACAGCTTTTTCCTTGGCACCATCCCTATACCTAGGCTGATTTATCTGCCTAGGGTTAGGGTTAGGGTTCAGCCTAGGGCTTGGATTTCTTTAACCAGGAAGCCCTGAGTTCCAGGCTTACTTCATCTGCCAAAGGCATCCCAAAGGGAGTGAAGAAGTGCCACAACATGGCTGCTTTCACGGCTTTTCCCTTAGGAAGAACCCTAATACCCGGCTGATTTACCTTCCTAGGGTTACTGTTAGGCTTAGGCCTAGGACTTTTAAAACCAGGAAGCCCTGGGCTCCAGGCACACTGCAGCTGCGAAAGGCAGGCATCCCAAGGGGAGCGCAAAAGTGACGCAACTTGGCTGCCACCACTGATATTTCCATGAGACCATCCCGAACCATAGGCTGATTTTCCTTCCTAGGGTTAAGGTTTGAGTTACGCCTAGGGTAAGGGTCTATTAACCAGAAAGCCCTGAGTTCCAAGAACACAGCAGCTGCGAAGGACTAGCCAAGAAGAGCGCAAAAGTACCACAACATGCCTGCCTCCACAGCTTTTTCCTTGGGGACATGCCTAATTCCTGGCTGATTTGCCTTTCTCGTCTTAGGGTTGGGGTTCGGCCTAGGGCTAGGATTTTTAAAAGCAGGAAGCCCTGAGTTCCAGGCACACTGGAGCTGTGAAAGGCATCCAAAAGGGAGTGCAAAAGTGCCACAACATGGCTGCTTTCACGGCTTTTTCCTTGGCAAGACGCCTAACACCAGGCTGATTTACCTTCCCAGGGTTACTGTTAGGCTTAGGCCTAGGGCTAGGATTTTTAAAACTAGGAAGCCCTTAGCTCCAGGCACACTGCAGCTGTTCAAGGCATCCCAAGGGGAGTACAAAAGTGCAACAACATGGCAGCTTTCACAGCTTTTTCCTTGGCACCATCCCTATACCTAGGCTGATTTATCTGCCTAGGGTTAGGGTTAGGGTTCAGCCTAGGGCTTGGATTTCTTTAACCAGGAAGCCCTGAGTTCCAGGCTTACTTCATCTGCCAAAGGCATCCCAAAGGGAGTGCAGAAGTGCCACAACATGGCTGCTTTCACGGCTTTTCCCTTAGGAAGAACCCTAATACCCGGCTGATTTACCTTCCTAGGGTTACTGTTAGGCTTAGGCCTAGGACTTTTAAAACCAGGAAGCCCTGGGCTCCAGGCACACTGCAGCTGCGAAAGGCAGGCATCCCAAGGGGAGCGCAAAAGTGACGCAACTTGGCTGCCACCACTGATATTTCCATGAGACCATCCCGAACCATAGGCTGATTTTCCTTCCTAGGGTTAAGGTTTGAGTTACGCCTAGGGTAAGGGTCTATTAACCAGAAAGCCCTGAGTTCCAAGAACACAGCAGCTGCGAAGGACTACCCAAGAAGAGCGCAAAAGTAGCACAACATGCCTGCCTCCACAGCTTTTTCCTTGGGGACATGCCTAATTCCTGGCTGATTTGCCTTTCTCGTCTTAGGGTTGGGGTTCGGCCTAGGGCTAGGATTTTTAAAATCAGGAAGCCCTGAGTTCCAGGCACACTGCAGCTGTGAAAGGCATCCAAAAGGGAGTGCAAAAGTGCCACAACATGGCTGCTTTCACGGCTTTTTCCTTGGCAAGAAGCCTAACATCAGGCTGATTTACCTTCCCAGGGTTACTGTTAGGCTTAGGCCTAGGGCTAGGATTTTTAAAACTAGGAAGCCCTTAGCTCCAGGCACACTGCAGCTGTTCAAGGCATCCCAAGGGGAGTACAAAAGTGCAACAACATGGCAGCTTTCACAGCTTTTTCCTTGGCACCATCCCTATACCTAGGCTGATTTATCTGCCTAGGGTTAGGGTTAGGGTTCAGCCTAGGGCTTGGATTTCTTTAACCAGGAAGCCCTGAGTTCCAGGCTTACTTCATCTGCCAAAGGCATCCCAAAGGGAGTGCAGAAGTGCCACAACATGGCTGCTTTCACGGCTTTTCCCTTAGGAAGAACCCTAATACCCGGCTGATTTACCTTCCTAGGGTTACTGTTAGGCTTAGGCCTAGGACTTTTAAAACCAGGAAGCCCTGGGCTCCAGGCACACTGCAGCTGCGAAAGGCAGGCATCCCAAGGGGAGCGCAAAAGTGACGCAACTTGCCTGCCACCACTGATATTTCCATGAGACCATCCCGAACCATAGGCTGATTTTCCTTCCTAGGGTTAAGGTTTGAGTTACGCCTAGGGTAAGGGTCTATTAACCAGAAAGCCCTGAGTTCCAAGAACACAGCAGCTGCGAAGGACTAGCCAAGAAGAGCGCAAAAGTACCACAACATGCCTGCCTCCACAGCTTTTTCCTTGGGGACATGCCTAATTCCTGGCTGATTTGCCTTTCTCGTCTTAGTGTTGGGGTTCGGCCTAGGGCTAGGATTTTTAAAAGCAGGAAGCCCTGAGTTCCAGGCACACTGGAGCTGTGAAAGGCATCCAAAAGGGAGTGCAAAAGTGCCACAACATGGCTGCTTTCACGGCTTTTTCCTTGGCAAGACGCCTAACACCAGGCTGATTTACCTTCCCAGGGTTACTGTTAGGCTTAGGCCTAGGGCTAGGATTTTTAAAACTAGGAAGCCCTTAGCTCCAGGCACACTGCAGCTGTTCAAGGCATCCCAAGGGGAGTACAAAAGTGCAACAACATGGCAGCTTTCACAGCTTTTTCCTTGGCACCATCCCTATACCTAGGCTGATTTATCTGCCTAGGGTTAGGGTTAGGGTTCAGCCTAGGGCTTGGATTTTTTTAACCAGGAAGCCCTGAGTTCCAGGCTTACTTCATCTGCCAAAGGCATCCCAAAGGGAGTGCAGAAGTGCCACAACATGGCTGCTTTCACGGCTTTTCCCTTAGGAAGAACCCTAATACCCGGCTGATTTACCTTCCTAGGGTTACTGTTAGGCTTAGGCCTAGGACTTTTAAAACCAGGAAGCCCTGGGCTCCAGGCACACTGCAGCTGCGAAAGGCATCCCAAGGGGAGCGCAAAAGTGACGCAACTTGGCTGCCACCACTGATATTTCCATGAGACCATCCCGAACCATAGGCTGATTTTCCTTCCTAGGGTTAAGGTTTGAGTTACGCCTAGGGTAAGGGTCTATTAACCAGAAAGCCCTGAGTTCCAAGAACACAGCAGCTGCGAAGGACTACCCAAGAAGAGCGCAAAAGTAGCACAACATGCCTGCCTCCACAGCTTTTTCCTTGGGGACATGCCTAATTCCTGGCTGATTTGCCTTTCTCGTCTTAGGGTTGGGGTTCGGCCTAGGGCTAGGATTTTTAAAATCAGGAAGCCCTGAGTTCCAGGCACACTGGAGCTGTGAAAGGCATCCAAAAGGGAGTGCAAAAGTGCCACAACATGGCTGCTTTCACGGCTTTTTCCTTGGCAAGACGCCTAACACCAGGCTGATTTGCCTTCCCAGGGTTACTGTTAGGCTTAGGCCTAGGGCTAGGATTTTTAAATCTAGGAAGCCCTGGGCTCCAGGCACACTGCAGCTGTTCAAGGCATCCCAAGGGGAGTACAAAAGTGCAACAACATGGCAGCTTTCACAGCTTTTTCCTTGGCACCATCCCTATACCTAGGCTGATTTATCTGCCTAGGGTTAGGGTTAGGGTTCAGCCTAGGGCTTGGATTTCTTTAACCAGGAAGCCCTGAGTTCCAGGCTTACTTCATCTGCCAAAGGCATCCCAAAGGGAGTGCAGAAGTGCCACAACATGGCTGCTTTCACGGCTTTTCCCTTAGGAAGAACCCTAATACCCGGCTGATTTACCTTCCTAGGGTTACTGTTAGGCTTAGGCCTAGGACTTTTAAAACCAGGAAGCCCTGGGCTCCAGGCACACTGCAGCTGCGAAAGGCAGGCATCCCAAGGGGAGCGCAAAAGTGACGCAACTTGGCTGCCACCACCGATATTTCCATGAGACCATCCCGAACCATAGGCTGATTTTCCTTCCTAGGGTTAAGGTTTGAGTTACGCCTAGGGTAAGGGTCTATTAACCAGAAAGCCCTGAGTTCCAAGAACACAGCAGCTGCGAAGGACTAGCCAAGAAGAGCGCAAAAGTACCACAACATGCCTGCCTCCACAGCTTTTTCCTTGGGGACATGCCTAATTCCTGGCTGATTTGCCTTTCTCGTCTTAGGGTTGGGGTTCGGCCTAGGGCTAGGATTTTTAAAATCAGGAAGCCCTGAGTTCCAGGCACACTGCAGCTGTGAAAGGCATCCAAAAGGGAGTGCAAAAGTGCCACAACATGGCTGCTTTCACGGCTTTTTCCTTGGCAAGACGCCTAACACCAGGCTGATTTGCCTTCCCAGGGTTACTGTTAGGCTTAGGCCTAGGGCTAGGATTTTTAAATCTAGGAAGCCCTGGGCTCCAGGCACACTGCAGCTGTTCAAGGCATCCCAAGGGGAGTACAAAAGTGCAACAACATGGCAGCTTTCACAGCTTTTTCCTTGGCACCATCCCTATACCTAGGCTGATTTATCTGCCTAGGGTTAGGGTTAGGGTTCAGCCTAGGGCTTGGATTTTTTTAACCAGGAAGCCCTGAGTTCCAGGCTTACTTCATCTGCCAAAGGCATCCCAAAGGGAGTGCAGAAGTGCCACAACATGGCTGCTTTCACGGCTTTTCCCTTAGGAAGAACCCTAATACCCGGCTGATTTACCTTCCTAGGGTTACTGTTAGGCTTAGGCCTAGGACTTTTAAAACCAGGAAGCCCTGGGCTCCAGGCACACTGCAGCTGCGAAAGGCAGGCATCCCAAGGGGAGCGCAAAAGTGACGCAACTTGCCTGCCACCACTGATATTTCCATGAGACCATCCCGAACCATAGGCTGATTTTCCTTCCTAGGGTTAAGGTTTGAGTTACGCCTAGGGTAAGGGTCTATTAACCAGAAAGCCCTGAGTTCCAAGAACACAGCAGCTGCGAAGGACTAGCCAAGAAGAGCGCAAAAGTACCACAACATGCCTGCCTCCACAGCTTTTTCCTTGGGGACATGCCTAATTCCTGGCTGATTTGCCTTTCTCGTCTTAGGGTTGGGGTTCGGCCTAGGGCTAGGATTTTTAAAATCAGGAAGCCCTGAGTTCCAGGCACACTGCAGCTGTGAAAGGCATCCAAAAGGGAGTGCAAAAGTGCCACAACATGGCTGCTTTCACGGCTTTTTCCTTGGCAAGACGCCTAACACCAGGCTGATTTGCCTTCCCAGGGTTACTGTTAGGCTTAGGCCTAGGGCTAGGATTTTTAAATCTAGGAAGCCCTGGGCTCCAGGCACACTGCAGCTGTTCAAGGCATCCCAAGGGGAGTACAAAAGTGCAACAACATGGCAGCTTTCACAGCTTTTTCCTTGGCACCATCCCTATACCTAGGCTGATTTATCTGCCTAGGGTTAGGGTTAGGGTTCAGCCTAGGGCTTGGATTTTTTTAACCAGGAAGCCCTGAGTTCCAGGCTTACTTCATCTGCCAAAGGCATCCCAAAGGGAGTGCAGAAGTGCCACAACATGGCTGCTTTCACGGCTTTTCCCTTAGGAAGAACCCTAATACCCGGCTGATTTACCTTCCTAGGGTTACTGTTAGGCTTAGGCCTAGGACTTTTAAAACCAGGAAGCCCTGGGCTCCAGGCACACTGCAGCTGCGAAAGGCAGGCATCCCAAGGGGAGCGCAAAAGTGACGCAACTTGCCTGCCACCACTGATATTTCCATGAGACCATCCCGAACCATAGGCTGATTTTCCTTCCTAGGGTTAAGGTTTGAGTTACGCCTAGGGTAAGGGTCTATTAACCAGAAAGCCCTGAGTTCCAAGAACACAGCAGCTGCGAAGGACTAGCCAAGAAGAGCGCAAAAGTACCACAACATGCCTGCCTCCACAGCTTTTTCCTTGGGGACATGCCTAATTCCTGGCTGATTTGCCTTTCTCGTCTTAGTGTTGGGGGTCGGCCTAGGGCTAGGATTTTTAAAAGCAGGAAGCCCTGAGTTCCAGGCACACTGGAGCTGTGAAAGGCATCCAAAAGGGAGTGCAAAAGTGCCACAACATGGCTGCTTTCACGGCTTTTTCCTTGGCAAGACGCCTAACACCAGGCTGATTTACCTTCCCAGGGTTACTGTTAGGCTTAGGCCTAGGGCTAGGATTTTTAAAACTAGGAAGCCCTTAGCTCCAGGCACACTGCAGCTGTTCAAGGCATCCCAAGGGGAGTACAAAAGTGCAACAACATGGCAGCTTTCACAGCTTTTTCCTTGGCACCATCCCTATACCTAGGCTGATTTATCTGCCTAGGGTTAGGGTTAGGGTTCAGCCTAGGGCTTGGATTTCTTTAACCAGGAAGCCCTGAGTTCCAGGCTTACTTCATCTGCCAAAGGCATCCCAAAGGGAGTGCAGAAGTGCCACAACATGGCTGCTTTCACGGCTTTTCCCTTAGGAAGAACCCTAATACCCGGCTGATTTACCTTCCTAGGGTTACTGTTAGGCTTAGGCCTAGGACTTTTAAAACCAGGAAGCCCTGGGCTCCAGGCACACTGCAGCTGCGAAAGGCAGGCATCCCAAGGGTAGCGCAAAAGTGACGCAACTTGGCTGCCACCACTGATATTTCCATGAGACCATCCCGAACCATAGGCTGATTTTCCTTCCTAGGGTTAAGGTTTGAGTTACGCCTAGGGTAAGGGTCTATTAACCAGAAAGCCCTGAGTTCCAAGAACACAGCAGCTGCGAAGGACTACCCAAGAAGAGCGCAAAAGTACCACAACATGCCTGCCTCCACAGCTTTTTCCTTGGGGACATGCCTAATTCCTGGCTGATTTGCCTTTCTCGTCTTAGGGTTGGGGTTCGGCCTAGGGCTAGGATTTTTAAAATCAGGAAGCCCTGAGTTCCAGGCACACTGCAGCTGTGAAAGGCATCCAAAAGGGAGTGCAAAAGTGCCACAACATGGCTGCTTTCACGGCTTTTTCCTTGGCAAGACGCCTAACACCAGGCTGATTTGCCTTCCCAGGGTTACTGTTAGGCTTAGGCCTAGGGCTAGGATTTTTAAATCTAGGAAGCCCTGGGCTCCAGGCACACTGCAGCTGTTCAAGGCATCCCAAGGGGAGTACAAAAGTGCAACAACATGGCAGCTTTCACAGCTTTTTCCTTGGCACCATCCCTATACCTAGGCTGATTTATCTGCCTAGGGTTAGGGTTAGGGTTCAGCCTAGGGCTTGGATTTTTTTAACCAGGAAGCCCTGAGTTCCAGGCTTACTTCATCTGCCAAAGGCATCCCAAAGGGAGTGCAGAAGTGCCACAACATGGCTGCTTTCACGGCTTTTCCCTTAGGAAGAACCCTAATACCCGGCTGATTTACCTTCCTAGGGTTACTGTTAGGCTTAGGCCTAGGACTTTTAAAACCAGGAAGCCCTGGGCTCCAGGCACACTGCAGCTGCGAAAGGCAGGCATCCCAAGGGGAGCGCAAAAGTGACGCAACTTGCCTGCCACCACTGATATTTCCATGAGACCATCCCGAACCATAGGCTGATTTTCCTTCCTAGGGTTAAGGTTTGAGTTACGCCTAGGGTAAGGGTCTATTAACCAGAAAGCCCTGAGTTCCAAGAACACAGCAGCTGCGAAGGACTAGCCAAGAAGAGCGCAAAAGTACCACAACATGCCTGCCTCCACAGCTTTTTCCTTGGGGACATGCCTAATTCCTGGCTGATTTGCCTTTCTCGTCTTAGTGTTGGGGGTCGGCCTAGGGCTAGGATTTTTAAAAGCAGGAAGCCCTGAGTTCCAGGCACACTGGAGCTGTGAAAGGCATCCAAAAGGGAGTGCAAAAGTGCCACAACATGGCTGCTTTCACGGCTTTTTCCTTGGCAAGACGCCTAACACCAGGCTGATTTACCTTCCCAGGGTTACTGTTAGGCTTAGGCCTAGGGCTAGGATTTTTAAAACTAGGAAGCCCTTAGCTCCAGGCACACTGCAGCTGTTCAAGGCATCCCAAGGGGAGTACAAAAGTGCAACAACATGGCAGCTTTCACAGCTTTTTCCTTGGCACCATCCCTATACCTAGGCTGATTTATCTGCCTAGGGTTAGGGTTAGGGTTCAGCCTAGGGCTTGGATTTCTTTAACCAGGAAGCCCTGAGTTCCAGGCTTACTTCATCTGCCAAAGGCATCCCAAAGGGAGTGCAGAAGTGCCACAACATGGCTGCTTTCACGGCTTTTCCCTTAGGAAGAACCCTAATACCCGGCTGATTTACCTTCCTAGGGTTACTGTTAGGCTTAGGCCTAGGACTTTTAAAACCAGGAAGCCCTGGGCTCCAGGCACACTGCAGCTGCGAAAGGCAGGCATCCCAAGGGTAGCGCAAAAGTGACGCAACTTGGCTGCCACCACTGATATTTCCATGAGACCATCCCGAACCATAGGCTGATTTTCCTTCCTAGGGTTAAGGTTTGAGTTACGCCTAGGGTAAGGGTCTATTAACCAGAAAGCCCTGAGTTCCAAGAACACAGCAGCTGCGAAGGACTACCCAAGAAGAGCGCAAAAGTACCACAACATGCCTGCCTCCACAGCTTTTTCCTTGGGGACATGCCTAATTCCTGGCTGATTTGCCTTTCTCGTCTTAGGGTTGGGGTTCGGCCTAGGGCTAGGATTTTTAAAAGCAGGAAGCCCTGAGTTCCAGGCACACTGGAGCTGTGAAAGGCATCCAAAAGGGAGTGCAAAAGTGCCACAACATGGCTGCTTTCACGGCTTTTTCCTTGGCAAGAAGCCTAACACCAGGCTGATTTACCTTCCCAGGGTTACTGTTAGGCTTAGGCCTAGGGCTAGGATTTTTAAAACTAGGAAGCCCTGGGCTCCAGGCACACTGCAGCTGTTCAAGGCATCCCAAGGGGAGTACAAAAGTGCAACAACATGGCAGCTTTCACAGCTTTTTCCTTGGCACCATCCCTATACCTAGGCTGATTTATCTGCCTAGGGTTAGGGTTAGGGTTCAGCCTAGGGCTTGGATTTTTTTAACCAGGAAGCCCTGAGTTCCAGGCTTACTTCATCTGCCAAAGGCATCCCAAAGGGAGTGCAGAAGTGCCACAACATGGCTGCTTTCACGGCTTTTCCCTTAGGAAGAACCCTAATACCCGGCTGATTTACCTTCCTAGGGTTACTGTTAGGCTTAGGCCTAGGACTTTTAAAACCAGGAAGCCCTGGGCTCCAGGCACACTGCAGCTGCGAAAGGCATCCCAAGGGGAGCGCAAAAGTGACGCAACTTGGCTGCCACCACTGATATTTCCATGAGACCATCCCGAACCATAGGCTGATTTTCCTTCCTAGGGTTAAGGTTTGAGTTACGCCTAGGGTAAGGGTCTATTAACCAGAAAGCCCTGAGTTCCAAGAACACAGCAGCTGCGAAGGACTAGCCAAGAAGAGCGCAAAAGTACCACAACATGCCTGCCTCCACAGCTTTTTCCTTGGGGACATGCCTAATTCCTGGCTGATTTGCCTTTCTCGTCTTAGGGTTGGGGTTCGGCCTAGGGCTACGATTTTTAAAAGCAGGAAGCCCTGAGTTCCAGGCACACTGGAGCTGTGAAAGGCATCCAAAAGGGAGTGCAAAAGTGCCACAACATGGCTGCTTTCACGGCTTTTTCCTTCGCAAGACGCCTAACACCAGGCTGATTTACCTTCCCAGGGTTACTGTTAGGCTTAGGCCTAGGGCTAGGATTTTTAAAACTAGGAAGCCCTTAGCTCCAGGCACACTGCAGCTGTTCAAGGCATCCCAAGGGGAGTACAAAAGTGCAACAACATGGCAGCTTTCACAGCTTTTTCCTTGGCACCATCCCTATACCTAGGCTGATTTATCTGCCTAGGGTTAGGGTTAGGGTTCAGCCTAGGGCTCGGATTTCTTTAACCAGGAAGCCCTGAGTTCCAGGCTTACTTCATCTGCCAAAGGCATCCCAAAGGGAGTGCAGAAGTGCCACAACATGGCTGCTTTCACGGCTTTTCCCTTAGGAAGAACCCTAATACCCGGCTGATTTACCTTCCTAGGGTTACTGTTAGGCTTAGGCCTAGGACTTTTAAAACCAGGAAGCCCTGGGCTCCAGGCACACTGCAGCTGCGAAAGGCATCCCAAGGGGAGCGCAAAAGTGACGCAACTTGGCTGCCACCACTGATATTTCCATGAGACCATCCCGAACCATAGGCTGATTTTCCTTCCTAGGGTTAAGGTTTGAGTTACGCCTAGGGTAAGGGTCTATTAACCAGAAAGCCCTGAGTTCCAAGAACACAGCAGCTGCGAAGGACTAGCCAAGAAGAGCGCAAAAGTACCACAACATGCCTGCCTCCACAGCTTTTTCCTTGGGGACATGCCTAATTCCTGGCTGATTTGCCTTTCTCGTCTTAGGGTTGGGGTTCGGCCTAGGGCTAGGATTTTTAAAAGCAGGAAGCCCTGAGTTCCAGGCACACTGCAGCTGTGAAAGGCATCCAAAAGGGAGTGCAAAAGTGCCACAACATGGCTGCTTTCACGGCTTTTTCCTTGGCAAGACGCCTAACACCAGGCTGATTTACCTTCCCAGGGTTACTGTTAGGCTTAGGCCTAGGGCTAGGATTTTTAGAACTAGGAAGCCCTTAGCTCCAAGCACACTGCAGCTGTTCAAGGCATCCCAAGGGGAGTACAAAAGTGCAACAACATGGCAGCTTTCACAGCTTTTTCCTTGGCACCATCCCTATACCTAGGCTGATTTATCTGCCTAGGGTTAGGGTTAGGGTTCAGCCTAGGGCTTGGATTTCTTTAACCAGGAAGCCCTGAGTTCCAGGCTTACTTCATCTGCCAAAGGCATCCCAAAGGGAGTGCAGAAGTGCCACAACATGGCTGCTTTCACGGCTTTTCCCTTAGGAAGAACCCTAATACCCGGCTGATTTACCTTCCTAGGGTTACTGTTAGGCTTAGGCCTAGGACTTTTAAAACCAGGAAGCCCTGGGCTCCAGGCACACTGCAGCTGCGAAAGGCATCCCAAGGGGAGCGCAAAAGTGACGCAACTTGGCTGCCACCACTGATATTTCCATGAGAGCATCCCGAACCATAGGCTGATTTTCCTTCCTAGGGTTAAGGTTTGAGTTACGCCTAGGGTAAGGGTCTATTAACCAGAAAGCCCTGAGTTCCAAGAACACAGCAGCTGCGAAGGACTAGCCAAGAAGAGCGCAAAAGTAGCACAACATGCCTGCCTCCACAGCTTTTTCCTTGGGGACATGCCTAATTCCTGGCTGATTTGCCTTTCTCGTCTTAGGGTTGGGGTTCGGCCTAGGGCTAGGATTTTTAAAATCAGGAAGCCCTGAGTTCCAGGCACACTGCAGCTGTGAAAGGCATCCAAAAGTGAGTGCAAAAGTGCCACAACATGGCTGCTTTCACGGCTTTTTCCTTGGCAAGACGCCTAACACCAGGCTGATTTACCTTCCCAGGGTTACTGTTAGGCTTAGGCCTAGGGCTAGGATTTTTAAAACTAGGAAGCCCTGGGCTCCAGGCACACTGCAGCTGTTCAAGGCATCCCAAGGGGAGTACAAAAGTGCAACAACATGGCAGCTTTCACAGCTTTTTCCTTAGCACCATCCCTATACCTAGGCTGATTTATCTGCCTAGGGTTAGGGTTAGGGTTCAGCCTAGGGCTTGGATTTTTTTAACCAGGAAGCCCTGAGTTCCAGGCTTACTTCATCTGCCAAAGGCATCCCAAAGGGAGTGCAGAAGTGCCACAACATGGCTGCTTTCACGGCTTTTCCCTTAGGAAGAACCCTAATACCCGGCTGATTTACCTTCCTAGGGTTACTGTTAGGCTTAGGCCTAGGACTTTTAAAACCAGGAAGCCCTGGGCTCCAGGCACACTGCAGCTGCGAAAGGCATCCCAAGGGGAGCGCAAAAGTGACGCAACTTGGCTGCCACCACTGATATTTCCATGAGAGCATCCCGAACCATAGGCTGATTTTCCTTCCTAGGGTTAAGGTTTGAGTTACGCCTAGGGTAAGGGTCTATTAACCAGAAAGCGCTGAGTTCCAAGAACACAGCAGCTGCGAAGGACTAGCCAAGAAGAGCGCAAAAGTAGCACAACATGCCTGCCTCCACAGCTTTTTCCTTGGGGACATGCCTAATTCCTGGCTGATTTGCCTTTCTCGTCTTAGGGTTGGGGTTCGGCCTAGGGCTAGGATTTTTAAAAGCAGGAAGCCCTGAGTTCCAGGCACACTGGAGCTGTGAAAGGCATCCAAAAGGGAGTGCAAAAGTGCCACAACATGGCTGCTTTCACGGCTTTTTCCTTGGCAAGAAGCCTAACACTAGGCTGATTTACCTTCCCAGGGTTACTGTTAGGCTTAGGCCTAGGGCTAGGATTTTTAAAACTAGGAAGCCCTTAGCTCCAAGCACACTGCAGCTGTTCAAGGCATCCCAAGGGGAGTACAAAAGTGCAACAACATGGCAGCTTTCACAGCTTTTTCCTTGGCACCATCCCTATACCTAGGCTGATTTATCTGCCTAGGGTTAGGGTTAGGCTTCAGCCTAGGGCTTGGATTTCTTTAACCAGGAAGCCCTGAGTTCCAGGCTTACTTCATCTGCCAAAGGCATCCCAAAGGGAGTGCAGAAGTGCCACAACATGGCTGCTTTCACGGCTTTTCCCTTAGGAAGAACCCTAATACCCGGCTGATTTACCTTCCTAGGGTTACTGTTAGGCTTAGGCCTAGGACTTTTAAAACCAGGAAGCCCTGGGCTCCAGGCACACTGCAGCTGCGAAAGGCAGGCATCCCAAGGGGAGCGCAAAAGTGACGCAACTTGGCTGCCACCACTGATATTTCCATGAGACCATCCCGAACCATAGGCTGATTTTCCTTCCTAGGGTTAAGGTTTGAGTTACGCCAAGGGTAAGGGTCTATTAACCAGAAAGCCCTGAGTTCCAAGAACACAGCAGCTGCGAAGGACTAGCCAAGAAGAGCGCAAAAGTACCACAACATGCCTGCCTCCACAGCTTTTTCCTTGGGGACATGCCTAATTCCTGGCTGATTTGCCTTTCTCGTCTTAGGGTTGGGGTTCGGCCTAGGGCTAGGATTTTTAAAATCAGGAAGCCCTGAGTTCCAGGCACACTGGAGCTGTGAAAGGCATCCAAAAGGGAGTGCAAAAGTGCCACAACATGGCTGCTTTCACCGCTTTTTCCTTGGCAAGACGCCTAACACCAGGCTGATTTACCTTCCCAGGGTTACTGTTAGGCTTAGGCCTAGGGCTAGGATTTTTAAAACTAGGAAGCCCTTAGCTCCAGGCACACTGCAGCTGTTCAAGGCATCCCAAGGGGAGTACAAAAGTGCAACAACATGGCAGCTTTCACAGCTTTTTCCTTGGCACCATCCCTATACCTAGGCTGATTTATCTGCCTAGGGTTAGGGTTAGGGTTCAGCCTAGGGCTCGGATTTCTTTAACCAGGAAGCCCTGAGTTCCAGGCTTACTTCATCTGCCAAAGGCATCCCAAAGGGAGTGCAGAAGTGCCACAACATGGCTGCTTTCACGGCTTTTCCCTTAGGAAGAACCCTAATACCCGGCTGATTTACCTTCCTAGGGTTACTGTTAGGCTTAGGCCTAGGACTTTTAAAACCAGGAAGCCCTGGGCTCCAGGCACACTGCAGCTGCGAAAGGCATCCCAAGGGGAGCGCAAAAGTGACGCAACTTGGCTGCCACCACTGATATTTCCATGAGACCATCCCGAACCATAGGCTGATTTTCCTTCCTAGGGTTAAGGTTTGAGTTACGCCTAGGGTAAGGGTCTATTAACCAGAAAGCCCTGAGTTCCAAGAACACAGCAGCTGCGAAGGACTAGCCAAGAAGAGCGCAAAAGTAGCACAACATGCCTGCCTCCACAGCTTTTTCCTTGGGGACATGCCTAATTCCTGGCTGATTTGCCTTTCTCGTCTTAGGGTTGGGGTTCGGCCTAGGACTAGGATTTTTAAAATCAGGAAGCCCTGAGTTCCAGGCACACTGCAGCTGTGAAAGGCATCCAAAAGGGAGTGCAAAAGTGCCACAACATGGCTGTTTCACGGCTTTTTCCTTGGCAAGAAGCCTAACACCAGGCTGATTTACCTTCCTAGGGTTACTGTTAGGCTTAGGCCTAGGGCTAGGATTTTTAAAACTAGGAAGCCCTTAGCTCCAAGCACACTGCAGCTGTTCAAGGCATCCCAAGGGGAGTACAAAAGTGCAACAACATGGCAGCTTTCACAGCTTTTTCCTTGGCACCATCCCTATACCTAGGCTGATTTATCTGCCTAGGGTTAGGGTTAGGGTTCAGCCTAGGGCTTGGATTTTTTTAACCAGGAAGCCCTGAGTTCCAGGCTTACTTCATCTGCCAAAGGCATCCCAAAGGGAGTGCAGAAGTGCCACAACATGGCTGCTTTCACGGCTTTTCCCTTAGGAAGAACCCTAATACCCGGCTGATTTACCTTCCTAGGGTTACTGTTAGGCTTAGGCCTAGGACTTTTAAAACCAGGAAGCCCTGGGCTCCAGGCACACTGCAGCTGCGAAAGGCATCCCAAGGGGAGCGCAAAAATGACGCAACTTGGCTGCCACCACTGATATTTCCATGAGAGCATCCCGAACCATAGGCTGATTTTCCTTCCTAGGGTTAAGGTTTGAGTTACGCCTAGGGTAAGGGTCTATTAACCAGAAAGCGCTGAGTTCCAAGAACACAGCAGCTGCGAAGGACTAGCCAAGAAGAGCGCAAAAGTAGCACAACATGCCTGCCTCCACAGCTTTTTCCTTGGGGACATGCCTAATTCCTGGCTGATTTGCCTTTCTCGTCTTAGGGTTGGGGTTCGGCCTAGGGCTAGGATTTTTTAAATCAGGAAGCCCTGAGTTCCAGGCACACTGCAGCTGTGAAAGGCATCCAAAAGCGAGTGCAAAAGTGCCACAACATGGCTGCTTTCACGGCTTTTTCCTTGGCAAGAAGCCTAACACCAGGCTGATTTACCTTCCCAGGGTTACTGTTAGGCTTAGGCCTAGGGCTAGGATTTTTAAAACTAGGAAGCCCTTAGCTCCAAGCACACTGCAGCTGTTCAAGGCATCCCAAGGGGAGTACAAAAGTGCAACAACATGGCAGCTTTCACAGCTTTTTCCTTGGCACCATCCCTATACCTAGGCTGATTTATCTGCCTAGGGTTAGGGTTAGGGTTCAGCCTAGGGCTTGGATTTCTTTAACCAGGAAGCCCTGAGTTCCAGGCTTACTTCATCTGCCAAAGGCATCCCAAAGGGAGTGCAGAAGTGCCACAACATGGCTGCTTTCACGGCTTTTCCCTTAGGAAGAACCCTAATACCCGGCTGATTTACCTTCCTAGGGTTACTGTTAGGCTTAGGCCTAGGACTTTTAAAACCAGGAAGCCCTGGGCTCCAGGCACACTGCAGCTGCGAAAGGCAGGCATCCCAAGGGGAGCGCAAAAGTGACGCAACTTGGCTGCCACCACTGATATTTCCATGAGACCATCCCGAACCATAG
The DNA here is from genome assembly GCF_027579445.1 of Ammospiza nelsoni. Lineage (NCBI taxonomy): Eukaryota > Metazoa > Chordata > Aves > Passeriformes > Passerellidae > Ammospiza > Ammospiza nelsoni. The sequence continues at coordinate 43,481 of NC_080656.1, read as the reverse complement.
GCTGATTTTCCTTCCTAGGGTTAAGGTTTGAGTTACGCCTAGGGTAAGGGTCTATTAACCAGAAAGCCCTGAGTTCCAAGAACACAGCAGCTGCGAAGGACTAGCCAAGAAGAGCGCAAAAGTACCACAACATGCCTGCCTCCACAGCTTTTTCCTTGGGGACATGCCTAATTCCTGGCTGATTTGCCTTTCTCGTCTTAGGGTTGGGGTTCGGCCTAGGGCTAGGATTTTTAAAATCAGGAAGCCCTGAGTTCCAGGCACACTGGAGCTGTGAAAGGCATCCAAAAGGGAGTGCAAAAGTGCCACAACATGGCTGCTTTCACGGCTTTTTCCTTGGCAAGACGCCTAACACCAGGCTGATTTGCCTTCCCAGGGTTACTGTTAGGCTTAGGCCTAGGGCTAGGATTTTTAAAACTAGGAAGCCCTTAGCTCCAGGCACACTGCAGCTGTTCAAGGCATCCCAAGGGGAGTACAAAAGTGCAACAACATGGCAGCTTTCACAGCTTTTTCCTTGGCACCATCCCTATACCTAGGCTGATTTATCTGCCTAGGGTTAGGGTTAGGGTTCAGCCTAGGGCTTGGATTTTTTTAACCAGGAAGCCCTGAGTTCCAGGCTTACTTCATCTGCCAAAGGCATCCCAAAGGGAGTGCAGAAGTGCCACAACATGGCTGCTTTCACGGCTTTTCCCTTAGGAAGAACCCTAATACCCGGCTGATTTACCTTCCTAGGGTTACTGTTAGGCTTAGGCCTAGGACTTTTAAAACCAGGAAGCCCTGGGCTCCAGGCACACTGCAGCTGCGAAAGGCATCCCAAGGGGAGCGCAAAAGTGACTCAACTTGGCTGCCACCACTGATATTTCCATGAGACCATCCCGAACCATAGGCTGATTTTCCTTCCTAGGGTTAAGGTTTTAGTTACGCCTAGGGTAAGGGTCTATTAACCAGAAAGCCCTGAGTTCCAAGAACACAGCAGCTGCGAAGGACTAGCCAAGAAGAGCGCAAAAGTACCACAACATGCCTGCCTCCACAGCTTTTTCCTTGGGGACATGCCTAATTCCTGGCTGATTTGCCTTTCTCGTCTTAGGGTTGGGGTTCGGCCTAGGGCTAGGATTTTTAAAAGCAGGAAGCCCTGAGTTCCAGGCACACTGGAGCTGTGAAAGGCATCCAAAAGGGAGTGCAAAAGTGCCACAACATGGCTGCTTTCACGGCTTTTTCTTTGGCAAGAAGCCTAACACCAGGCTGATTTACCTTCCCAGGGTTACTGTTAGGCTTAGGCCTAGGGCTAGGATTTTTAAAACTAGGAAGCCCTGGGCTCAAGGCACACTGCAGCTGTTCAAGGCATCCCAAGGGGAGTACAAAAGTGCAACAACATGGCAGCTTTCACAGCTTTTTCCTTGGCACCATCCCTATACCTAGGCTGATTTATCTGCCTAGGGTTAGGGTTAGGGTTCAGCCTAGGGCTTGGATTTCTTTAACCAGGAAGCCCTGAGTTCCAGGCTTACTTCATCTGCCAAAGGCATCCCAAAGGGAGTGCAGAAGTGCCACAACATGGCTGCTTTCACGGCTTTTCCCTTAGGAAGAACCCTAATACCAGGCTGATTTACCTTCCTAGGGTTACTGTTAGGCTTAGGCCTAGGACTTTTAAAACCAGGAAGCCCTGGGCTCCAGGCACACTGCAGCTGCGAAAGGCAGGCATCCCAAGGGGAGCGCAAAAGTGACGCAACTTGGCTGCCACCACTGATATTTCCATGAGACCATCCCGAACCATAGGCTGATTTTCCTTCCTAGGGTTAAGGTTTGAGTTACGCCTAGGGTAAGGGTCTATTAACCAGAAAGCCCTGAGTTCCAAGAACACAGCAGCTGCGAAGGACTAGCCAAGAAGAGCGCAAAAGTACCACAACATGCCTGCCTCCACAGCTTTTTCCTTGGGGACATGCCTAATTCCTGGCTGATTTGCCTTTCTCGTCTTAGGGTTGGGGTTCGGCCTAGGGCTAGGATTTTTAAAAGCAGGAAGCCCTGAGTTCCAGGCACACTGGAGCTGTGAAAGGCATCCAAAAGGGAGTGCAAAAGTGCCACAACATGGCTGCTTTCACGGCTTTTTCCTTGGCAAGACGCCTAACACCAGGCTGATTTACCTTCCCAGGGTTACTGTTAGGCTTAGGCCTAGGGCTAGGATTTTTAAAACTAGGAAGCCCTGGGCTCCAGGCACACTGCAGCTGTTCAAGGCATCCCAAGGGGAGTACAAAAGTGCAACAACATGGCAGCTTTCACAGCTTTTTCCTTGGCACCATCCCTATACCTAGGCTGATTTATCTGCCTAGGGTTAGGGTTAGGGTTCAGCCTAGGGCTTGGATTTTTTTAACCAGGAAGCCCTGAGTTCCAGGCTTACTTCATCTGCCAAAGGCATCCCAAAGGGAGTGCAGAAGTGCCACAACATGGCTGCTTTCACGGCTTTTCCCTTAGGAAGAACCCTAATACCCGGCTGATTTACCTTCCTAGGGTTACTGTTAGGCTTAGGCCTAGGACTTTTAAAACCAGGAAGCCCTGGGCTCCAGGCACACTGCAGCTGCGAAAGGCATCCCAAGGGGAGCGCAAAAGTGACGCAACTTGGCTGCCACCACTGATATTTCCATGAGACCATCCCGAACCATAGGCTGATTTTCCTTCCTAGGGTTAAGGTTTGAGTTACGCCTAGGGTAAGGGTCTATTAACCAGAAAGCGCTGAGTTCCAAGAACACAGCAGCTGCGAAGGACTAGCCAAGAAGAGCGCAAAAGTAGCACAACATGCCTGCCTCCACAGCTTTTTCCTTGGGGACATGCCTAATTCCTGGCTGATTTGCCTTTCTCGTCTTAGGGTTGGGGTTCGGCCTAGGGCTAGGATTTTTAAAAGCAGGAAGCCCTGAGTTCCAGGCACACTGGAGCTGTGAAAGGCATCCAAAAGGGAGTGCAAAAGTGCCACAACATGGCTGCTTTCACGGCTTTTTCCTTGGCAAGACGCCTAACACCAGGCTGATTTACCTTCCCAGGGTTACTGTTAGGCTTAGGCCTAGGGCTAGGATTTTTAAAACTAGGAAGCCCTGGGCTCCAGGCACACTGCAGCTGTTCAAGGCATCCCAAGGGGAGTACAAAAGTGCAACAACATGGCAGCTTTCACAGCTTTTTCCTTAGCACCATCCCTATACCTAGGCTGATTTATCTGCCTAGGGTTAGGGTTAGGGTTCAGCCTAGGGCTTGGATTTTTTTAACCAGGAAGCCCTGAGTTCCAGGCTTACTTCATCTGCCAAAGGCATCCCAAAGGGAGTGCAGAAGTGCCACAACATGGCTGCTTTCACGGCTTTTCCCTTAGGAAGAACCCTAATACCCGGCTGATTTACCTTCCTAGGGTTACTGTTAGGCTTAGGCCTAGGACTTTTAAAACCAGGAAGCCCTGGGCTCCAGGCACACTGCAGCTGCGAAAGGCATCCCAAGGGGAGCGCAAAAGTGACGCAACTTGGCTGCCACCACTGATATTTCCATGAGAGCATCCCGAACCATAGGCTGATTTTCCTTCCTAGGGTTAAGGTTTGAGTTACGCCTAGGGTAAGGGTCTATTAACCAGAAAGCGCTGAGTTCCAAGAACACAGCAGCTGCGAAGGACTAGCCAAGAAGAGCGCAAAAGTAGCACAACATGCCTGCCTCCACAGCTTTTTCCTTGGGGACATGCCTAATTCCTGGCTGATTTGCCTTTCTCGTCTTAGGGTTGGGGTTCGGCCTAGGGCTAGGATTTTTAAAAGCAGGAAGCCCTGAGTTCCAGGCACACTGGAGCTGTGAAAGGCATCCAAAAGGGAGTGCAAAAGTGCCACAACATGGCTGCTTTCACGGCTTTTTCCTTGGCAAGACGCCTAACACCAGGCTGATTTACCTTCCCAGGGTTACTGTTAGGCTTAGGCCTAGGGCTAGGATTTTTAAAACTAGGAAGCCCTTAGCTCCAGGCACACTGCAGCTGTTCAAGGCATCCCAAGGGGAGTACAAAAGTGCAACAACATGGCAGCTTTCACAGCTTTTTCCTTGGCACCATCCCTATACCTAGGCTGATTTATCTGCCTAGGGTTAGGGTTAGGGTTCAGCCTAGGGCTCGGATTTCTTTAACCAGGAAGCCCTGAGTTCCAGGCTTACTTCATCTGCCAAAGGCATCCCAAAGGGAGTGCAGAAGTGCCACAACATGGCTGCTTTCACGGCTTTTCCCTTAGGAAGAACCCTAATACCCGGCTGATTTACCTTCCTAGGGTTACTGTTAGGCTTAGGCCTAGGACTTTTAAAACCAGGAAGCCCTGGGCTCCAGGCACACTGCAGCTGCGAAAGGCATCCCAAGGGGAGCGCAAAAGTGACGCAACTTGGCTGCCACCACTGATATTTCCATGAGACCATCCCGAACCATAGGCTGATTTTCCTTCCTAGGGTTAAGGTTTGAGTTACGCCTAGGGTAAGGGTCTATTAACCAGAAAGCCCTGAGTTCCAAGAACACAGCAGCTGCGAAGGACTAGCCAAGAAGAGCGCAAAAGTACCACAACATGCCTGCCTCCACAGCTTTTTCCTTGGGGACATGCCTAATTCCTGGCTGATTTGCCTTTCTCGTCTTAGGGTTGGGGTTCGGCCTAGGACTAGGATTTTTAAAATCAGGAAGCCCTGAGTTCCAGGCACACTGCAGCTGTGAAAGGCATCCAAAAGGGAGTGCAAAAGTGCCACAACATGGCTGTTTCACGGCTTTTTCCTTGGCAAGAAGCCTAACACCAGGCTGATTTACCTTCCCAGGGTTACTGTTAGGCTTAGGCCTAGGGCTAGGATTTTTAAAACTAGGAAGCCCTTAGCTCCAAGCATACTGCAGCTGTTCAAGGCATCCCAAGGGGAGTACAAAAGTGCAACAACATGGCAGCTTTCACAGCTTTTTCCTTGGCACCATCCCTATACCTAGGCTGATTTATCTGCCTAGGGTTAGGGTTAGGGTTCAGCCTAGGGCTTGGATTTTTTTAACCAGGAAGCCCTGAGTTCCAGGCTTACTTCATCTGCCAAAGGCATCCCAAAGGGAGTGCAGAAGTGCCACAACATGGCTGCTTTCACGGCTTTTCCCTTAGGAAGAACCCTAATACCCGGCTGATTTACCTTCCTAGGGTTACTGTTAGGCTTAGGCCTAGGACTTTTAAAACCAGGAAGCCCTGGGCTCCAGGCACACTGCAGCTGCGAAAGGCATCCCAAGGGGAGCGCAAAAATGACGCAACTTGGCTGCCACCACTGATATTTCCATGAGACCATCCCGAACCATAGGCTGATTTTCCTTCCTAGGGTTAAGGTTTGAGTTACGCCTAGGGTAAGGGTCTATTAACCAGAAAGCCCTGAGTTCCAAGAACACAGCAGCTGCGAAGGACTAGCCAAGAAGAGCGCAAAAGTAGCACAACATGCCTGCCTCCACAGCTTTTTCCTTGGGGACATGCCTAATTCCTGGCTGATTTGCCTTTCTCGTCTTAGGGTTGGGGTTCGGCCTAGGGCTAGGATTTTTAAAATCAGGAAGCCCTGAGTTCCAGGCACACTGCAGCTGTGAAAGGCATCCAAAAGCGAGTGCAAAAGTGCCACAACATGGCTGCTTTCACGGCTTTTTCCTTGGCAAGACGCCTAACACCAGGCTGATTTACCTTCCCAGGGTTACTGTTAGGCTTAGGCCTAGGGCTAGGATTTTTAAAACTAGGAAGCCCTGGGCTCCAGGCACACTGCAGCTGTTCAAGGCATCCCAAGGGGAGTACAAAAGTGCAACAACATGGCAGCTTTCACAGCTTTTTCCTTGGCACCATCCCTATACCTAGGCTGATTTATCTGCCTAGGGTTAGGGTTAGGGTTCAGCCTAGGGCTGTGATTTCTTTAACCAGGAAGCCCTGAGTTCCAGGCTTACTTCATCTGCCAAAGGCATCCCAAAGGGAGTGCAGAAGTGCCACAACATGGCTGCTTTCACGGCTTTTCCCTTAGGAAGAACCCTAATACCCGGCTGATTTACCTTCCTAGGGTTACTGTTAGGCTTAGGCCTAGGACTTTTAAAACCAGAAAGCCCTGGGCTCCAGGCACACTGCAGCTGCGAAAGGCATCCCAAGGGGAGCGCAAAAGTGACGCAACTTGGCTGCCACCACTGATATTTCCATGAGACCATCCCGAACCATAGGCTGATTTTCCTTCCTAGGGTTAAGGTTTGAGTTACGCCTAGGGTAAGGGTCTATTAACCAGAAAGCGCTGAGTTCCAAGAACACAGCAGCTGCGAAGGACTAGCCAAGAAGAGCGCAAAAGTAGCACAACATGCCTGCCTCCACAGCTTTTTCCTTGGGGACATGCCTAATTCCTGGCTGATTTGCCTTTCTCGTCTTAGGGTTGGGGTTCGGCCTAGGGCTAGGATTTTTAAAAGCAGGAAGCCCTGAGTTCCAGGCACACTGGAGCTGTGAAAGGCATCCAAAAGGGAGTGCAAAAGTGCCACAACATGGCTGCTTTCACGGCTTTTTCCTTGGCAAGAAGCCTAACACCAGGCTGATTTACCTTCCCAGGGTTACTGTTAGGCTTAGGCCTAGGGCTAGGATTTTTAAAACTAGGAAGCCCTTAGCTCCAAGCACACTGCAGCTGTTCAAGGCATCCCAAGGGGAGTACAAAAGTGCAACAACATGGCAGCTTTCACAGCTTTTTCCTTGGCACCATCCCTATACCTAGGCTGATTTATCTGCCTAGGGTTAGGGTTAGGGTTCAGCCTAGGGCTTGGATTTCTTTAACCAGGAAGCCCTGAGTTCCAGGCTTACTTCATCTGCCAAAGGCATCCCAAAGGGAGTGCAGAAGTGCCACAACATGGCTGCTTTCACGGCTTTTCCCTTAGGAAGAACCCTAATACCCGGCTGATTTACCTTCCTAGGGTTACTGTTAGGCTTAGGCCTAGGACTTTTAAAACCAGGAAGCCCTGGGCTCCAGGCACACTGCAGCTGCGAAAGGCAGGCATCCCAAGGGGAGCGCAAAAGTGACGCAACTTGGCTGCCACCACTGATATTTCCATGAGACCATCCCGAACCATAGGCTGATTTTCCTTCCTAGGGTTAAGGTTTGAGTTACGCCTAGGGTAAGGGTCTATTAACCAGAAAGCCCTGAGTTCCAAGAACACAGCAGCTGCAAAGGACTAGCCAAGAAGAGCGCAAAAGTACCACAACATGCCTGCCTCCACAGCTTTTTCCTTGGGGACATGCCTAATTCCTGGCTGATTTGCCTTTCTCGTCTTAGGGTTGGGGTTCGGCCTAGGGCTAGGATTTTTAAAATCAGGAAGCCCTGAGTTCCAGGCACACTGGAGCTGTGAAAGGCATCCAAAAGGGAGTGCAAAAGTGCCACAACATGGCTGCTTTCACGGCTTTTTCCTTGGCAAGATGCCTAACACCAGGCTGATTTGCCTTCCCAGGGTTACTGTTAGGCTTAGGCCTAGGGCTAGGATTTTTAAAACTAGGAAGCCCTTAGCTCCAGGCACACTGCAGCTGTTCAAGGCATCCCAAGGGGAGTACAAAAGTGCAACAACATGGCAGCTTTCACAGCTTTTTCCTTGGCACCATCCCTATACCTAGGCTGATTTATCTGCCTAGGGTTAGGGTTAGGGTTCAGCCTAGGGCTTGGATTTTTTTAACCAGGAAGCCCTGAGTTCCAGGCTTACTTCATCTGCCAAAGGCATCCCAAAGGGAGTGCAGAAGTGCCACAACATGGCTGCTTTCACGGCTTTTCCCTTAGGAAGAACCCTAATACCCGGCTGATTTACCTTCCTAGGGTTACTGTTAGGCTTAGGCCTAGGACTTTTAAAACCAGGAAGCCCTGGGCTCCAGGCACACTGCAGCTGCGAAAGGCATCCCAAGGGGAGCGCAAAAGTGACTCAACTTGGCTGCCACCACTGATATTTCCATGAGACCATCCCGAACCATAGGCTGATTTTCCTTCCTATGGTTAAGGTTTTAGTTACGCCTAGGGTAAGGGTCTATTAACCAGAAAGCCCTGAGTTCCAAGAACACAGCAGCTGCGAAGGACTAGCCAAGAAGAGCGCAAAAGTACCACAACATGCCTGCCTCCACAGCTTTTTCCTTGGGGACATGCCTAATTCCTGGCTGATTTGCCTTTCTCGTCTTAGGGTTGGGGTTCGGCCTAGGGCTAGGATTTTTAAAAGCAGGAAGCCCTGAGTTCCAGGCACACTGGAGCTGTGAAAGGCATCCAAAAGGGAGTGCAAAAGTGCCACAACATGGCTGCTTTCACGGCTTTTTCCTTGGCAAGAAGCCTAACACCAGGCTGATTTACCTTCCCAGGGTTACTGTTAGGCTTAGGCCTAGGGCTAGGATTTTTAAAACTAGGAAGCCCTGGGCTCAAGGCACACTGCAGCTGTTCAAGGCATCCCAAGGGGAGTACAAAAGTGCAACAACATGGCAGCTTTCACAGCTTTTTCCTTGGCACCATCCCTATACCTAGGCTGATTTATCTGCCTAGGGTTAGGGTTAGGGTTCAGCCTAGGGCTTGGATTTCTTTAACCAGGAAGCCCTGAGTTCCAGGCTTACTTCATCTGCCAAAGGCATCCCAAAGGGAGTGCAGAAGTGCCACAACATGGCTGCTTTCACGGCTTTTCCCTTAGGAAGAACCCTAATACCCGGCTGATTTACCTTCCTAGGGTTACTGTTAGGCTTAGGCCTAGGACTTTTAAAACCAGGAAGCCCTGGGCTCCAGGCACACTGCAGCTGCGAAAGGCAGGCATCCCAAGGGGAGCGCAAAAGTGACGCAACTTGGCTGCCACCACTGATATTTCCATGAGACCATCCCGAACCATAGGCTGATTTTCCTTCCTAGGGTTAAGGTTTGAGTTACGCCTAGGGTAAGGGTCTATTAACCAGAAAGCCCTGAGTTCCAAGAACACAGCAGCTGCGAAGGACTAGCCAAGAAGAGCGCAAAAGTACCACAACATGCCTGCCTCCACAGCTTTTTCCTTGGGGACATGCCTAATTCCTGGCTGATTTGCCTTTCTCGTCTTAGGGTTGGGGTTCGGCCTAGGGCTAGGATTTTTAAATTCAAGAAGCCCTGAGTTCCAGGCACACTGGAGCTGTGAAAGGCATCCAAAAGGGAGTGCAAAAGTGCCACAACATGGCTGCTTTCACGGCTTTTTCCTTGGCAAGACGCCTAACACCAGGCTGATTTGCCTTCCCAGGGTTACTGTTAGGCTTAGGCCTAGGGCTAGGATTTTTAAAACTAGGAAGCCCTTAGCTCCAGGCACACTGCAGCTGTTCAAGGCATCCCAAGGGGAGTACAAAAGTGCAACAACATGGCAGCTTTCACAGCTTTTTCCTTGGCACCATCCCTATACCTAGGCTGATTTATCTGCCTAGGGTTAGGGTTAGGGTTCAGCCTAGGGCTTGGATTTTTTTAACCAGGAAGCCCTGAGTTCCAGGCTTACTTCATCTGCCAAAGGCATCCCAAAGGGAGTGCAGAAGTGCCACAACATGGCTGCTTTCACGGCTTTTCCCTTAGGAAGAACCCTAATACCCGGCTGATTTACCTTCCTAGGGTTACTGTTAGGCTTAGGCCTAGGACTTTTAAAACCAGGAAGCCCTGGGCTCCAGGCACACTGCAGCTGCGAAAGGCATCCCAAGGGGAGCGCAAAAGTGACGCAACTTGGCTGCCACCACTGATATTTCCATGAGACCATCCCGAACCATAGGCTGATTTTCCTTCCTAGGGTTAAGGTTTGAGTTACGCCTAGGGTAAGGGTCTATTAACCAGAAAGCCCTGAGTTCCAAGAACACAGCAGCTGCGAAGGACTAGCCAAGAAGAGCGCAAAAGTACCACAACATGCCTGCCTCCACAGCTTTTTCCTTGGGGACATGCCTAATTCCTGGCTGATTTGCCTTTCTCGTCTTAGGGTTGGGGTTCGGCCTAGGGCTAGGATTTTTAAAAGCAGGAAGCCCTGAGTTCCAGGCACACTGGAGCTGTGAAAGGCATCCAAAAGGGAGTGCAAAAGTGCCACAACATGGCTGTTTCACGGCTTTTTCCTTGGCAAGAAGCCTAACACCAGGCTGATTTACCTTCCCAGGGTTACTGTTAGGCTTAGGCCTAGGGCTAGGATTTTTAAAACTAGGAAGCCCTTAGCTCCAAGCACACTGCAGCTGTTCAAGGCATCCCAAGGGGAGTACAAAAGTGCAACAACATGGCAGCTTTCACAGCTTTTTCCTTGGCACCATCCCTATACCTAGGCTGATTTATCTGCCTAGGGTTAGGGTTAGGGTTCAGCCTAGGGCTTGGATTTTTTTAACCAGGAAGTCCTGAGTTCCAGGCTTACTTCATCTGCCAAAGGCATCCCAAAGGGAGTGCAGAAGTGCCACAACATGGCTGCTTTCACGGCTTTTCCCTTAGGAAGAACCCTAATACCCGGCTGATTTACCTTCCTAGGGTTACTGTTAGGCTTAGGCCTAGGACTTTTAAAACCAGGAAGCCCTGGGCTCCAGGCACACTGCAGCTGCGAAAGGCATCCCAAGGGGAGCGCAAAAGTGACGCAACTTGGCTGCCACCACTGATATTTCCATGAGACCATCCCGAACCATAGGCTGATTTTCCTTCCTAGGGTTAAGGTTTGAGTTACGCCTAGGGTAAGGGTCTATTAACCAGAAAGCCCTGAGTTCCAAGAACACAGCAGCTGCGAAGGACTAGCCAAGAAGAGCGCAAAAGTACCACAACATGCCTGCCTCCACAGCTTTTTCCTTGGGGACATGCCTAATTCCTGGCTGATTTGCCTTTCTCGTCTTAGGGTTGGGGTTCGGCCTAGGGCTAGGATTTTTAAAATCAGGAAGCCCTGAGTTCCAGGCACACTGCAGCTGTGAAAGGCATCCAAAAGGGAGTGCAAAAGTGCCACAACATGGCTGCTTTCACGGCTTTTTCCTTGGCAAGACGCCTAACACCAGGCTGATTTACCTTCCCAGGGTTACTGTTAGGCTTAGGCCTAGGGCTAGGATTTTTAAAACTAGGAAGCCCTGGGCTCCAGGCACACTGCAGCTGTTCAAGGCATCCCAAGGGGAGTACAAAAGTGCAACAACATGGCAGCTTTCACAGCTTTTTCCTTAGCACCATCCCTATACCTAGGCTGATTTATCTGCCTAGGGTTAGGGTTAGGGTTCAGCCTAGGGCTTGGATTTTTTTAACCAGGAAGCCCTGAGTTCCAGGCTTACTTCATCTGCCAAAGGCATCCCAAAGGGAGTGCAGAAGTGCCACAACATGGCTGCTTTCACGGCTTTTCCCTTAGGAAGAACCCTAATACCCGGCTGATTTACCTTCCTAGGGTTACTGTTAGGCTTAGGCCTAGGACTTTTAAAACCAGGAAGCCCTGGGCTCCAGGCACACTGCAGCTGCGAAAGGCATCCCAAGGGGAGCGCAAAAGTGACGCAACTTGGCTGCCACCACTGATATTTCCATGAGACCATCCCGAACCATAGGCTGATTTTCCTTCCTAGGGTTAAGGTTTGAGTTACGCCTAGGGTAAGGGTCTATTAACCAGAAAGCCCTGAGTTCCAAGAACACAGCAGCTGCGAAGGACTAGCCAAGAAGAGCGCAAAAGTACCACAACATGCCTGCCTCCACAGCTTTTTCCTTGGGGACATGCCTAATTCCTGGCTGATTTGCCTTTCTCGTCTTAGGGTTGGGGTTCGGCCTAGGGCTAGGATTTTTAAAAGCAGGAAGCCCTGAGTTCCAGGCACACTGGAGCTGTGAAAGGCCTCCAAAAGGGAGTGCAAAAGTGCCACAACATGGCTGCTTTCACGGCTTTTTCCTTGGCAAGACGCCTAACACCAGGCTGATTTACCTTCCCAGGGTTACTGTTAGGCTTAGGCCTAGGGCTAGGATTTTTAAAACTAGGAAGCCCTTAGCTCCAGGCACACTGCAGCTGTTCAAGGCATCCCAAGGGGAGTACAAAAGTGCAACAACATGGCAGCTTTCACAGCTTTTTCCTTGGCACCATCCCTATACCTAGGCTGATTTATCTGCCTAGGGTTAGGGTTAGGGTTCAGCCTAGGGCTTGGATTTTTTTAACCAGGAAGCCCTGAGTTCCAGGCTTACTTCATCTGCCAAAGGCATCCCAAAGGGAGTGCAGAAGTGCCACAACATGGCTGCTTTCACGGCTTTTCCCTTAGGAAGAACCCTAATACCCGGCTGATTTACCTTCCTAGGGTTACTGTTAGGCTTAGGCCTAGGACTTTTAAAACCAGGAAGCCCTGGGCTCCAGGCACACTGCAGCTGCGAAAGGCATCCCAAGGGGAGCGCAAAAGTGACGCAACTTGGCTGCCACCACTGATATTTCCATGAGACCATCCCGAACCATAGGCTGATTTTCCTTCCTAGGGTTAAGGTTTGAGTTACGCCTAGGGTAAGGTTTCTATTTACCAGAAAGCCCTGAGTTCCAAGAACACAGCAGCTGCGAAGGACTAGCCAAGAAGAGCGCAAAAGTACCACAACATGCCTGCCTCCACAGCTTTTTCCTTGGGGACATGCCTAATTCCTGGCTGATTTGCCTTTCTCGTCTTAGGGTTGGGGTTCGGCCTAGGGCTAGGATTTTTAAAATCAGGAAGCCCTGAGTTCCAGGCACACTGGAGCTGTGAAAGGCATCCAAAAGGGAGTGCAAAAGTGCCACAACATGGCTGCTTTCACGGCTTTTTCCTTGGCAAGACGCCTAACACCAGGCTGATTTGCCTTCCCAGGGTTACTGTTAGGCTTAGGCCTAGGGCTAGGATTTTTAAAACTAGGAAGCCCTTAGCTCCAGGCACACTGCAGCTGTTCAAGGCATCCCAAGGGGAGTACAAAAGTGCAACAACATGGCAGCTTTCACAGCTTTTTCCTTGGCACCATCCCTATACCTAGGCTGATTTATCTGCCTAGGGTTAGGGTTAGGGTTCAGCCTAGGGCTTGGATTTTTTTAACCAGGAAGCCCTGAGTTCCAGGCTTACTTCATCTGCCAAAGGCATCCCAAAGGGAGTGCAGAAGTGCCACAACATGGCTGCTTTCACGGCTTTTCCCTTAGGAAGAACCCTAATACCCGGCTGATTTACCTTCCTAGGGTTACTGTTAGGCTTAGGCCTAGGACTTTTAAAACCAGGAAGCCCTGGGCTCCAGGCACACTGCAGCTGCGAAAGGCATCCCAAGGGGAGCGCAAAAGTGACGCAACTTGCCTGCCACCACTGATATTTCCATGAGACCATCCGGAACCATAGGCTGATTTTCCTTCCTAGGGTTAAGGTTTTAGTTACGCCTAGGGTAAGGGTCTATTAACCAGAAAGCCCTGAGTTCCAAGAACACAGCAGCTGCGAAGGACTAGCCAAGAAGAGCGCAAAAGTAGCACAACATGCCTGCCTCCACAGCTTTTTCCTTGGGGACATGCCTAATTCCTGGCTGATTTGCCTTTCTCGTCTTAGGGTTGGGGTTCGGCCTAGGGCTAGGATTTTTAAAAGCAGGAAGCCCTGAGTTCCAGGCACACTGGAGCTGTGAAAGGCATCCAAAAGGGAGTGCAAAAGTGCCACAACATGGCTGCTTTCACGGCTTTTTCCTTGGCAAGACGCCTAACACCAGGCTGATTTACCTTCCCAGGGTTACTGTTAGGCTTAGGCCTAGGGCTAGGATTTTTAAAACTAGGAAGCCCTTAGCTCCAAGCACACTGCAGCTGTTCAAGGCATCCCAAGGGGAGTACAAAAGTGCAACAACATGGCAGCTTTCACAGCTTTTTCCTTGGCACCATCCCTATACCTAGGCTGATTTATCTGCCTAGGGTTAGGGTTAGGGTTCAGCCTAGGGCTTGGATTTTTTTAACCAGGAAGCCCTGAGTTCCAGGCTTACTTCATCTGCCAAAGGCATCCCAAAGGGAGTGCAGAAGTGCCACAACATGGCTGCTTTCACGGCTTTTCCCTTAGGAAGAACCCTAATACCCGGCTGATTTACCTTCCTAGGGTTACTGTTAGGCTTAGGCCTAGGACTTTTAAAACCAGGAAGCCCTGGGCTCCAGGCACACTGCAGCTGCGAAAGGCATCCCAAGGGGAGCGCAAAAATGACGCAACTTGGCTGCCACCACTGATATTTCCATGAGACCATCCCGAACCATAGGCTGATTTTCCTTCCTAGGGTTAAGGTTTGAGTTACGCCTAGGGTAAGGGTCTATTAACCAGAAAGCCCTGAGTTCCAAGAACACAGCAGCTGCGAAGGACTAGCCAAGAAGAGCGCAAAAGTAGCACAACATGCCTGCCTCCACAGCTTTTTCCTTGGGGACATGCCTAATTCCTGGCTGATTTGCCTTTCTCGTCTTAGGGTTGGGGTTCGGCCTAGGGCTAGGATTTTTAAAAGCAGGAAGCCCTGAGTTCCAGGCACACTGCAGCTGTGAAAGGCATCCAAAAGGGAGTGCAAAAGTGCCACAACATGGCTGCTTTCACGGCTTTTTCCTTGGCAAGAAGCCTAACACCAGGCTGATTTACCTTCTCAGGGTTACTGTTAGGCTTAGGCCTAGGGCTAGGATTTTTAAAACTAGGAAGCCCTTAGCTCCAGGCACACTGCAGCTGTTCAAGGCATCCCAAGGGGAGTACAAAAGTGCAACAACATGGCAGCTTTCACAGCTTTTTCCTTGGCACCATCCCTATACCTAGGCTGATTTATCTGCCTAGGGTTAGGGTTAGGGTTCAGCCTAGGGCTTGGATTTCTTTAACCAGGAAGCCCTGAGTTCCAGGCTTACTTCATCTGCCAAAGGCATCCCAAAGGGAGTGCAGAAGTGCCACAACATGGCTGCTTTCACGGCTTTTCCCTTAGGAAGAACCCTAATACCCGGCTGATTTACCTTCCTAGGGTTACTGTTAGGCTTAGGCCTAGGACTTTTAAAACCAGGAAGCCCTGGGCTCCAGGCACACTGCAGCTGCAAAAGGCATCCCAAGGGGAGCGCAAAAGTGACGCAACTTGGCTGCCACCACTGATATTTCCATGAGACCATCCCGAACCATAGGCTGATTTTCCTTCCTAGGGTTAAGGTTTGAGTTACGCCTAGGGTAAGCGTTCTATTTACCAGAAAGCCCTGAGTTCCAAGAACACAGCAGCTGCGAAGGACTAGCCAAGAAGAGCGCAAAAGTACCACAACATGCCTGCCTCCACAGCTTTTTCCTTGGGGACATGCCTAGTTCCTGGCTGATTTGCCTTTCTCGTCTTAGGGTTGGGGTTCAGCCTAGGGCTAGGATTTTTAAAAGCAGGAAGCCCTGAGTTCCAGGCACACTGCAGCTGTGAAAGGCATCCAAAAGGGAGTGCAAAAGTGCCACAACATGGCTGCTTTCACGGCTTTTTCCTTGGCAAGACGCCTAACACCAGGCTGATTTACCTTCTCAGGGTTACTGTTAGGCTTAGGCCTAGGGCTAGGATTTTTAAAACTAGGAAGCCCTTAGCTCCAGGCACACTGCAGCTGTTCAAGGCATCCCAAGGGGAGTACAAAAGTGCAACAACATGGCAGCTTTCACAGCTTTTTCCTTGGCACCATCCCTATACCTAGGCTGATTTATCTGCCTAGGGTTAGGGTTAGGGTTCAGCCTAGGGCTTGGATTTCTTTAACCAGGAAGCCCTGAGTTCCAGGCTTACTTCATCTGCCAAAGGCATCCCAAAGGGAGTGCAGAAGTGCCACAACATGGCTGCTTTCACGGCTTTTCCCTTAGGAAGAACCCTAATACCCGGCTGATTTACCTTCCTAGGGTTACTGTTAGGCTTAGGCCTAGGACTTTTAAAACCAGGAAGCCCTGGGCTCCAGGCACACTGCAGCTGCGAAAGGCATCCCAAGGGGAGCGCAAAAGTGACGCAACTTGGCTGCCACCACTGATATTTCCATGAGACCATCCCGAACCATAGGCTGATTTTCCTTCCTAGGGTTAAGGTTTGAGTTACGCCTAGGGTAAGGGTCTATTAACCAGAAAGCCCTGAGTTCCAAGAACACAGCAGCTGCGAAGGACTAGCCAAGAAGAGCGCAAAAGTAGCACAACATGCCTGCCTCCACAGCTTTTTCCTTGGGGACATGCCTAATTCCTGGCTGATTTGCCTTTCTCGTCTTAGGGTTGGGGTTCGGCCTAGGGCTAGGATTTTTAAAAGCAGGAAGCCCTGAGTTCCAGGCACACTGGAGCTGTGAAAGGCATCCAAAAGGGAGTGCAAAAGTGCCACAACATGGCTGCTTTCACGGCTTTTTCCTTGGCAAGAAGCCTAACACCAGGCTGATTTACCTTCCCAGGGTTACTGTTAGGCTTAGGCCTAGGGCTAGGATTTTTAAAACTAGGAAGCCCTTAGCTCCAGGCACACTGCAGCTGTTCAAGGCATCCCAAGGGGAGTACAAAAGTGCAACAACATGGCAGCTTTCACAGCTTTTTCCTTGGCACCATCCCTATACCTAGGCTGATTTATCTGCCTAGGGTTAGGGTTAGGGTTCAGCCTAGGGCTTGGATTTTTTTAACCAGGAAGCCCTGAGTTCCAGGCTTACTTCATCTGCCAAAGGCATCCCAAAGGGAGTGCAGAAGTGCCACAACATGGCTGCTTTCACGGCTTTTCCCTTAGGAAGAGCCCTAATACCCGGCTGATTTACCTTCCTAGGGTTACTGTTAGGCTTAGGCCTAGGACTTTTAAAACCAGGAAGCCCTGGGCTCCAGGCACACTGCAGCTGCGAAAGGCATCCCAAGGGGAGCGCAAAAGTGACGCAACTTGGCTGCCACCACTGATATTTCCATGAGACCATCCCGAACCATAGGCTGATTTTCCTTCCTAGGGTTAAGGTTTTAGTTACGCCTAGGGTAAGGGTCTATTAACCAGAAAGCCCTGAGTTCCAAGAACACAGCAGCTGCGAAGGACTAGCCAAGAAGAGCGCAAAAGTAGCACAACATGCCTGCCTCCACAGCTTTTTCCTTGGGGACATGCCTAATTCCTGGCTGATTTGCCTTTCTCGTCTTAGGGTTGGGGTTCGGCCTAGGGCTAGGATTTTTAAAATCAGGAAGCCCTGAGTTCCAGGCACACTGGAGCTGTGAAAGGCATCCAAAAGGGAGTGCAAAAGTGCCACAACATGGCTGCTTTCACGGCTTTTTCCTTGGCAAGACGCCTAACACCAGGCTGATTTACCTTCTCAGGGTTACTGTTAGGCTTAGGCCTAGGGCTAGGATTTTTAAAACTAGGAAGCCCTTAGCTCCAGGCACACTGCAGCTGTTCAAGGCATCCCAAGGGGAGTACAAAAGTGCAACAATATGGCAGCTTTCACAGCTTTTTCCTTGGCACCATCCCTATACCTAGGCTGATTTATCTGCCTAGGGTTAGGGTTAGGGTTCAGCCTAGGGCTTGGATTTTTTTAACCAGGAAGCCCTGAGTTCCAGGCTTACTTCATCTGCCAAAGGCATCCCAAAGGGAGTGCAGAAGTGCCACAACATGGCTGCTTTCACGGCTTTTCCCTTAGGAAGAACCCTAATACCCGGCTGATTTACCTTCCTAGGGTTACTGTTAGGCTTAGGCCTAGGACTTTTAAAACCAGGAAGCCCTGGGCTCCAGGCACACTGCAGCTGCGAAAGGCATCCCAAGGGGAGCGCAAAAGTGACGCAACTTGCCTGCCACCACTGATATTTCCATGAGACCATCCCGAACCATAGGCTGATTTTCCTTCCTAGGGTTAAGGTTTGAGTTACGCCTAGGGTAAGGGTCTATTAACCAGAAAGCCCTGAGTTCCAAGAACACAGCAGCTGCGAAGGACTAGCCAAGAAGAGCGCAAAAGTACCACAACATGCCTGCCTCCACAGCTTTTTCCTTGGGGACATGCCTAATTCCTGGCTGATTTGCCTTTCTCGTCTTAGGGTTGGGGTTCGGCCTAGGGCTAGGATTTTTAAAATCAGGAAGCCCTGAGTTCCAGGCACACTGCAGCTGTGAAAGGCATCCAAAAGGGAGTGCAAAAGTGCCACAACATGGCTGCTTTCACGGCTTTTTCCTTGGCAAGACGCCTAACACCAGGCTGATTTGCCTTCCCAGGGTTACTGTTAGGCTTAGGCCTAGGGCTAGGATTTTTAAAACTAGGAAGCCCTTAGCTCCAGGCACACTGCAGCTGTTCAAGGCATCCCAAGGGGAGTACAAAAGTGCAACAACATGGCAGCTTTCACAGCTTTTTCCTTGGCACCATCCCTATACCTAGGCTGATTTATCTGCCTAGGGTTAGGGTTAGGGTTCAGCCTAGGGCTTGGATTTTTTTAACCAGGAAGCCCTGAGTTCCAGGCTTACTTCATCTGCCAAAGGCATCCCAAAGGGAGTGCAGAAGTGCCACAACATGGCTGCTTTCACGGCTTTTCCCTTAGGAAGAGCCCTAATACCCGGCTGATTTACCTTCCTAGGGTTACTGTTAGGCTTAGGCCTAGGACTTTTAAAACCAGGAAGCCCTGGGCTCCAGGCACACTGCAGCTGCGAAAGGCATCCCAAGGGGAGCGCAAAAGTGACGCAACTTGGCTGCCACCACTGATATTTCCATGAGACCATCCCGAACCATAGGCTGATTTTCCTTCCTAGGGTTAAGGTTTGAGTTACGCCTAGGGTAAGGGTCTATTAACCAGAAAGCCCTGAGTTCCAAGAACACAGCAGCTGCGAAGGACTAGCCAAGAAGAGCGCAAAAGTACCACAACATGCCTGCCTCCACAGCTTTTTCCTTGGGGACATGCCTAATTCCTGGCTGATTTGCCTTTCTCGTCTTAGGGTTGGGGTTCGGCCTAGGGCTAGGATTTTTAAAAGCAGGAAGCCCTGAGTTCCAGGCACACTGGAGCTGTGAAAGGCATCCAAAAGGGAGTGCAAAAGTGCCACAACATGGCTGCTTTCACGGCTTTTTCCTTCGCAAGACGCCTAACACCAGGCTGATTTACCTTCCCAGGGTTACTGTTAGGCTTAGGCCTAGGGCTAGGATTTTTAAAACTAGGAAGCCCTTAGCTCCAAGCACACTGCAGCTGTTCAAGGCATCCCAAGGGGAGTACAAAAGTGCAACAACATGGCAGCTTTCACAGCTTTTTCCTTGGCACCATCCCTATACCTAGGCTGATTTATCTGCCTAGGGTTAGGGTTAGGGTTCAGCCTAGGGCTTGGATTTTTTTAACCAGGAAGCCCTGAGTTCCAGGCTTACTTCATCTGCCAAAGGCATCCCAAAGGGAGTGCAGAAGTGCCACAACATGGCTGCTTTCACGGCTTTTCCCTTAGGAAGAACCCTAATACCCGGCTGATTTACCTTCCTAGGGTTACTGTTAGGCTTAGGCCTAGGACTTTTAAAACCAGGAAGCCCTGGGCTCCAGGCACACTGCAGCTGCGAAAGGCAGGCATCCCAAGGGGAGCGCAAAAGTGACGCAACTTGGCTGCCACCACTGATATTTCCATGAGACCATCCCGAACCATAGGCTGATTTTCCTTCCTAGGGTTAAGGTTTGAGTTACGCCTAGGGTAAGGTTTCTATTTACCAGAAAGCCCTGAGTTCCAAGAACACAGCAGCTGCGAAGGACTAGCCAAGAAGAGCGCAAAAGTACCACAACATGCCTGCCTCCACAGCTTTTTCCTTGGGGACATGCCTAATTCCTGGCTGATTTGCCTTTCTCGTCTTAGGGTTGGGGTTCGGCCTAGGGCTAGGATTTTTAAAATCAGGAAGCCCTGAGTTCCAGGCACACTGGAGCTGTGAAAGGCATCCAAAAGGGAGTGCAAAAGTGCCACAACATGGCTGCTTTCACGGCTTTTTCCTTGGCAAGACGCCTAACACCAGGCTGATTTGCCTTCCCAGGGTTACTGTTAGGCTTAGGCCTAGGGCTAGGATTTTTAAAACTAGGAAGCCCTTAGCTCCAGGCACACTGCAGCTGTTCAAGGCATCCCAAGGGGAGTACAAAAGTGCAACAACATGGCAGCTTTCACAGCTTTTTCCTTGGCACCATCCCTATACCTAGGCTGATTTATCTGCCTAGGGTTAGGGTTAGGGTTCAGCCTAGGGCTTGGATGTTTTTAACCAGGAAGCCCTGAGTTCCAGGCTTACTTCATCTGCCAAAGGCATCCCAAAGGGAGTGCAGAAGTGCGACAACATGGCTGCTTTCACGGCTTTTCCCTTAGGAAGAACCCTAATACCCGGCTGATTTACCTTCCTAGGGTTACTGTTAGGCTTAGGCCTAGGACTTTTAAAACCAGGAAGCCCTGGGCTCCAGGCACACTGCAGCTGCAAAAGGCATCCCAAGGGGAGCGCAAAAGTGACGCAACTTGGCTGCCACCACTGATATTTCCATGAGAGCATCCCGAACCATAGGCTGATTTTCCTTCCTAGGGTTAAGGTTTGAGTTACGCCTAGGGTAAGGGTCTATTAACCAGAAAGCCCTGAGTTCCAAGAACACAGCAGCTGCGAAGGACTAGCCAAGAAGAGCGCAAAAGTACCACAACATGCCTGCCTCCACAGCTTTTTCCTTGGGGACATGCCTAATTCCTGGCTGATTTGCCTTTCTCGTCTTAGGGTTGGGGTTCGGCCTAGGGCTAGGATTTTTAAAATCAGGAAGCCCTGAGTTCCAGGCACACTGGAGCTGTGAAAGGCATCCAAAAGGGAGTGCAAAAGTGCCACAACATGGCTGCTTTCACGGCTTTTTCCTTGGCAAGACGCCTAACACCAGGCTGATTTGCCTTCCCAGGGTTACTGTTAGGCTTAGGCCTAGGGCTAGGATTTTTAAAACTAGGAAGCCCTTAGCTCCAGGCACACTGCAGCTGTTCAAGGCATCCCAAGGGGAGTACAAAAGTGCAACAACATGGCAGCTTTCACAGCTTTTTCCTTGGCACCATCCCTATACCTAGGCTGATTTATCTGCCTAGGGTTAGGGTTAGGGTTCAGCCTAGGGCTTGGATTTTTTTAACCAGGAAGCCCTGAGTTCCAGGCTTACTTCATCTGCCAAAGGCATCCCAAAGGGAGTGCAGAAGTGCCACAACATGGCTGCTTTCACGGCTTTTCCCTTAGGAAGAACCCTAATACCCGGCTGATTTACCTTCCTAGGGTTACTGTTAGGCTTAGGCCTAGGACTTTTAAAACCAGGAAGCCCTGGGCTCCAGGCACACTGCAGCTGCGAAAGGCATCCCAAGGGGAGCGCAAAAGTGACGCAACTTGCCTGCCACCACTGATATTTCCATGAGACCATCCGGAACCATAGGCTGATTTTCCTTCCTAGGGTTAAGGTTTGAGTTACGCCTAGGGTAAGGGTCTATTAACCAGAAAGCCCTGAGTTCCAAGAACACAGCAGCTGCGAAGGACTAGCCAAGAAGAGCGCAAAAGTAGCACAACATGCCTGCCTCCACAGCTTTTTCCTTGGGGACATGCCTAGTTCCTGGCTGATTTGCCTTTCTCGTCTTAGGGTTGGGGTTCAGCCTAGGGCTAGGATTTTTAAAAGCAGGAAGCCCTGAGTTCCAGGCACACTGCAGCTGTGAAAGGCATCCAAAAGGGAGTGCAAAAGTGCCACAACATGGCTGCTTTCACGGCTTTTTCCTTGGCAAGACGCCTAACACCAGGCTGATTTACCTTCTCAGGGTTACTGTTAGGCTTAGGCCTAGGGCTAGGATTTTTAAAACTAGGAAGCCCTTAGCTCCAGGCACACTGCAGCTGTTCAAGGCATCCCAAGGGGAGTACAAAAGTGCAACAACATGGCAGCTTTCACAGCTTTTTCCTTGGCACCATCCCTATACCTAGGCTGATTTATCTGCCTAGGGTTAGGGTTAGGGTTCAGCCTAGGGCTTGGATTTTTTTAACCAGGAAGCCCTGAGTTCCAGGCTTACTTCATCTGCCAAAGGCATCCCAAAGGGAGTGCAGAAGTGCCACAACATGGCTGCTTTCACGGCTTTTCCCTTAGGAAGAACCCTAATACCCGGCTGATTTACCTTCCTAGGGTTACTGTTAGGCTTAGGCCTAGGACTTTTAAAACCAGGAAGCCCTGGGCTCCAGGCACACTGCAGCTGCGAAAGGCATCCCAAGGGGAGCGCAAAAGTGACGCAACTTGGCTGCCACCACTGATATTTCCATGAGACCATCCCGAACCATAGGCTGATTTTCCTTCCTAGGGTTAAGGTTTGAGTTACGCCTAGGGTAAGGGTCTATTAACCAGAAAGCCCTGAGTTCCAAGAACACAGCAGCTGCGAAGGACTAGCCAAGAAGAGCGCAAAAGTAGCACAACATGCCTGCCTCCACAGCTTTTTCCTTGGGGACATGCCTAATTCCTGGCTGATTTGCCTTTCTCGTCTTAGGGTTGGGGTTCGGCCTAGGGCTAGGATTTTTAAAATCAGGAAGCCCTGAGTTCCAGGCACACTGCAGCTGTGAAAGGCATCCAAAAGGGAGTGCAAAAGTGCCACAACATGGCTGCTTTCACGGCTTTTTCCTTGGCAAGACGCCTAACACCAGGCTGATTTGCCTTCCCAGGGTTACTGTTAGGCTTAGGCCTAGGGCTAGGATTTTTAAAACTAGGAAGCCCTTAGCTCCAGGCACACTGCAGCTGTTCAAGGCATCCCAAGGGGAGTACAAAAGTGCAACAACATGGCAGCTTTCACAGCTTTTTCCTTGGCACCATCCCTATACCTAGGCTGATTTATCTGCCTAGGGTTAGGGTTAGGGTTCAGCCTAGGGCTTGGATTTTTTTAACCAGGAAGCCCTGAGTTCCAGGCTTACTTCATCTGCCAAAGGCATCCCAAAGGGAGTGCAGAAGTGCCACAACATGGCTGCTTTCACGGCTTTTCCCTTAGGAAGAGCCCTAATACCCGGCTGATTTACCTTCCTAGGGTTACTGTTAGGCTTAGGCCTAGGACTTTTAAAACCAGGAAGCCCTGGGCTCCAGGCACACTGCAGCTGCGAAAGGCATCCCAAGGGGAGCGCAAAAGTGACGCAACTTGGCTGCCACCACTGATATTTCCATGAGACCATCCGGAACCATAGGCTGATTTTCCTTCCTAGGGTTAAGGTTTTAGTTACGCCTAGGGTAAGGGTCTATTAACCAGAAAGCCCTGAGTTCCAAGAACACAGCAGCTGCGAAGGACTAGCCAAGAAGAGCGCAAAAGTAGCACAACATGCCTGCCTCCACAGCTTTTTCCTTGGGGACATGCCTAATTCCTGGCTGATTTGCCTTTCTCGTCTTAGGGTTGGGGTTCGGCCTAGGGCTAGGATTTTTAAAAGCAGGAAGCCCTGAGTTCCAGGCACACTGGAGCTGTGAAAGGCATCCAAAAGGGAGTGCAAAAGTGCCACAACATGGCTGCTTTCACGGCTTTTTCCTTGGCAAGAAGCCTAACACCAGGCTGATTTACCTTCCCAGGGTTACTGTTAGGCTTAGGCCTAGGGCTAGGATTTTTAAAACTAGGAAGCCCTTAGCTCCAGGCACACTGCAGCTGTTCAAGGCATCCCAAGGGGAGTACAAAAGTGCAACAACATGGCAGCTTTCACAGCTTTTTCCTTGGCACCATCCCTATACCTAGGCTGATTTATCTGCCTAGGGTTAGGGTTAGGGTTCAGCCTAGGGCTTGGATTTTTTTAACCAGGAAGCCCTGAGTTCCAGGCTTACTTCATCTGCCAAAGGCATCCCAAAGGGAGTGCAGAAGTGCCACAACATGGCTGCTTTCACGGCTTTTCCCTTAGGAAGAGCCCTAATACCCGGCTGATTTACCTTCCTAGGGTTACTGTTAGGCTTAGGCCTAGGACTTTTAAAACCAGGAAGCCCTGGGCTCCAGGCACACTGCAGCTGCGAAAGGCATCCCAAGGGGAGCGCAAAAGTGACGCAACTTGGCTGCCACCACTGATATTTCCATGAGACCATCCCGAACCATAGGCTGATTTTCCTTCCTAGGGTTAAGGTTTGAGTTACGCCTAGGGTAAGGGTCTATTAACCAGAAAGCCCTGAGTTCCAAGAACACAGCAGCTGCGAAGGACTAGCCAAGAAGAGCGCAAAAGTAGCACAACATGCCTGCCTCCACAGCTTTTTCCTTGGGGACATGCCTAATTCCTGGCTGATTTGCCTTTCTCGTCTTAGGGTTGGGGTTCGGCCTAGGGCTAGGATTTTTAAAATCAGGAAGCCCTGAGTTCCAGGCACACTGGAGCTGTGAAAGGCATCCAAAAGGGAGTGCAAAAGTGCCACAACATGGCTGCTTTCACGGCTTTTTCCTTGGCAAGACGCCTAACACCAGGCTGATTTACCTTCTCAGGGTTACTGTTAGGCTTAGGCCTAGGGCTAGGATTTTTAAAACTAGGAAGCCCTTAGCTCCAGGCACACTGCAGCTGTTCAAGGCATCCCAAGGGGAGTACAAAAGTGCAACAACATGGCAGCTTTCACAGCTTTTTCCTTGGCACCATCCCTATACCTAGGCTGATTTATCTGCCTAGGGTTAGGGTTAGGGTTCAGCCTAGGGCTTGGATTTTTTTAACCAGGAAGCCCTGAGTTCCAGGCTTACTTCATCTGCCAAAGGCATCCCAAAGGGAGTGCAGAAGTGCCACAACATGGCTGCTTTCACGGCTTTTCCCTTAGGAAGAACCCTAATACCCGGCTGATTTACCTTCCTAGGGTTACTGTTAGGCTTAGGCCTAGGACTTTTAAAACCAGGAAGCCCTGGGCTCCAGGCACACTGCAGCTGCGAAAGGCATCCCAAGGGGAGCGCAAAAGTGACGCAACTTGCCTGCCACCACTGATATTTCCATGAGACCATCCCGAACCATAGGCTGATTTTCCTTCCTAGGGTTAAGGTTTGAGTTACGCCTAGGGTAAGGGTCTATTAACCAGAAAGCCCTGAGTTCCAAGAACACAGCAGCTGCGAAGGACTAGCCAAGAAGAGCGCAAAAGTACCACAACATGCCTGCCTCCACAGCTTTTTCCTTGGGGACATGCCTAATTCCTGGCTGATTTGCCTTTCTCGTCTTAGGGTTGGGGTTCGGCCTAGGGCTAGGATTTTTAAAATCAGGAAGCCCTGAGTTCCAGGCACACTGCAGCTGTGAAAGGCATCCAAAAGGGAGTGCAAAAGTGCCACAACATGGCTGCTTTCACGGCTTTTTCCTTGGCAAGACGCCTAACACCAGGCTGATTTGCCTTCCCAGGGTTACTGTTAGGCTTAGGCCTAGGGCTAGGATTTTTAAAACTAGGAAGCCCTTAGCTCCAGGCACACTGCAGCTGTTCAAGGCATCCCAAGGGGAGTACAAAAGTGCAACAACATGGCAGCTTTCACAGCTTTTTCCTTGGCACCATCCCTATACCTAGGCTGATTTATCTGCCTAGGGTTAGGGTTAGGGTTCAGCCTAGGGCTTGGATTTTTTTAACCAGGAAGCCCTGAGTTCCAGGCTTACTTCATCTGCCAAAGGCATCCCAAAGGGAGTGCAGAAGTGCCACAACATGGCTGCTTTCACGGCTTTTCCCTTAGGAAGAGCCCTAATACCCGGCTGATTTACCTTCCTAGGGTTACTGTTAGGCTTAGGCCTAGGACTTTTAAAACCAGGAAGCCCTGGGCTCCAGGCACACTGCAGCTGCGAAAGGCATCCCAAGGGGAGCGCAAAAGTGACGCAACTTGGCTGCCACCACTGATATTTCCATGAGACCATCCCGAACCATAGGCTGATTTTCCTTCCTAGGGTTAAGGTTTGAGTTACGCCTAGGGTAAGGGTCTATTAACCAGAAAGCCCTGAGTTCCAAGAACACAGCAGCTGCGAAGGACTAGCCAAGAAGAGCGCAAAAGTACCACAACATGCCTGCCTCCACAGCTTTTTCCTTGGGGACATGCCTAATTCCTGGCTGATTTGCCTTTCTCGTCTTAGGGTTGGGGTTCGGCCTAGGGCTAGGATTTTTAAAAGCAGGAAGCCCTGAGTTCCAGGCACACTGGAGCTGTGAAAGGCATCCAAAAGGGAGTGCAAAAGTGCCACAACATGGCTGCTTTCACGGCTTTTTCCTTCGCAAGACGCCTAACACCAGGCTGATTTACCTTCCCAGGGTTACTGTTAGGCTTAGGCCTAGGGCTAGGATTTTTAAAACTAGGAAGCCCTTAGCTCCAAGCACACTGCAGCTGTTCAAGGCATCCCAAGGGGAGTACAAAAGTGCAACAACATGGCAGCTTTCACAGCTTTTTCCTTGGCACCATCCCTATACCTAGGCTGATTTATCTGCCTAGGGTTAGGGTTAGGGTTCAGCCTAGGGCTTGGATTTTTTTAACCAGGAAGCCCTGAGTTCCAGGCTTACTTCATCTGCCAAAGGCATCCCAAAGGGAGTGCAGAAGTGCCACAACATGGCTGCTTTCACGGCTTTTCCCTTAGGAAGAACCCTAATACCCGGCTGATTTACCTTCCTAGGGTTACTGTTAGGCTTAGGCCTAGGACTTTTAAAACCAGGAAGCCCTGGGCTCCAGGCACACTGCAGCTGCGAAAGGCAGGCATCCCAAGGGGAGCGCAAAAGTGACGCAACTTGGCTGCCACCACTGATATTTCCATGAGACCATCCCGAACCATAGGCTGATTTTCCTTCCTAGGGTTAAGGTTTGAGTTACGCCTAGGGTAAGGTTTCTATTTACCAGAAAGCCCTGAGTTCCAAGAACACAGCAGCTGCGAAGGACTAGCCAAGAAGAGCGCAAAAGTACCACAACATGCCTGCCTCCACAGCTTTTTCCTTGGGGACATGCCTAATTCCTGGCTGATTTGCCTTTCTCGTCTTAGGGTTGGGGTTCGGCCTAGGGCTAGGATTTTTAAAATCAGGAAGCCCTGAGTTCCAGGCACACTGGAGCTGTGAAAGGCATCCAAAAGGGAGTGCAAAAGTGCCACAACATGGCTGCTTTCACGGCTTTTTCCTTGGCAAGACGCCTAACACCAGGCTGATTTGCCTTCCCAGGGTTACTGTTAGGCTTAGGCCTAGGGCTAGGATTTTTAAAACTAGGAAGCCCTTAGCTCCAGGCACACTGCAGCTGTTCAAGGCATCCCAAGGGGAGTACAAAAGTGCAACAACATGGCAGCTTTCACAGCTTTTTCCTTGGCACCATCCCTATACCTAGGCTGATTTATCTGCCTAGGGTTAGGGTTAGGGTTCAGCCTAGGGCTTGGATGTTTTTAACCAGGAAGCCCTGAGTTCCAGGCTTACTTCATCTGCCAAAGGCATCCCAAAGGGAGTGCAGAAGTGCGACAACATGGCTGCTTTCACGGCTTTTCCCTTAGGAAGAACCCTAATACCCGGCTGATTTACCTTCCTAGGGTTACTGTTAGGCTTAGGCCTAGGACTTTTAAAACCAGGAAGCCCTGGGCTCCAGGCACACTGCAGCTGCAAAAGGCATCCCAAGGGGAGCGCAAAAGTGACGCAACTTGGCTGCCACCACTGATATTTCCATGAGACCATCCCGAACCATAGGCTGATTTTCCTTCCTAGGGTTAAGGTTTGAGTTACGCCTAGGGTAAGGGTCTATTAACCAGAAAGCCCTGAGTTCCAAGAACACAGCAGCTGCGAAGGACTAGCCAAGAAGAGCGCAAAAGTAGCACAACATGCCTGCCTCCACAGCTTTTTCCTTGGGGACATGCCTAATTCCTGGCTGATTTGCCTTTCTCGTCTTAGGGTTGGGGTTCGGCCTAGGGCTAGGATTTTTAAAATCAGGAAGCCCTGAGTTCCAGGCACACTGGAGCTGTGAAAGGCATCCAAAAGGGAGTGCAAAAGTGCCACAACATGGCTGCTTTCACGGCTTTTTCCTTGGCAAGACGCCTAACACCAGGCTGATTTACCTTCCCAGGGTTACTGTTAGGCTTAGGCCTAGGGCTAGGATTTTTAAAACTAGGAAGCCCTTAGCTCCAGGCACACTGCAGCTGTTCAAGGCATCCCAAGGGGAGTACAAAAGTGCAACAACATGGCAGCTTTCACAGCTTTTTCCTTGGCACCATCCCTATACCTAGGCTGATTTATCTGCCTAGGGTTAGGGTTAGGGTTCAGCCTAGGGCTTGGATTTCTTTAACCAGGAAGCCCTGAGTTCCAGGCTTACTTCATCTGCCAAAGGCATCCCAAAGGGAGTGCAGAAGTGCCACAACATGGCTGCTTTCACGGCTTTTCCCTTAGGAAGAACCCTAATACCCGGCTGATTTACCTTCCTAGGGTTACTGTTAGGCTTAGGCCTAGGACTTTTAAAACCAGGAAGCCCTGGGCTCCAGGCACACTGCAGCTGCGAAAGGCATCCCAAGGGGAGCGCAAAAGTGACGCAACTTGGCTGCCACCACTGATATTTCCATGAGACCATCCGGAACCATAGGCTGATTTTCCTTCCTAGGGTTAAGGTTTGAGTTATGCCTAGGGTAAGGGTCTATTAACCAGAAAGCCCTGAGTTCCAAGAACACAGCAGCTGCGAAGGACTAGCCAAGAAGAGCGCAAAAGTACCACAACATGCCTGCCTCCACAGCTTTTTCCTTGGGGACATGCCTAGTTCCTGGCTGATTTGCCTTTCTCGTCTTAGGGTTGGGGTTCGGCCTAGGGCTAGGATTTTTAAAAGCAGGAAGCCCTGAGTTCCAGGCACACTGCAGCTGTGAAAGGCATCCAAAAGGGAGTGCAAAAGTGCCACAACATGGCTGCTTTCACGGCTTTTTCCTTGGCAAGACGCCTAACACCAGGCTGATTTGCCTTCCCAGGGTTACTGTTAGGCTTAGGCCTAGGGCTAGGATTTTTAAAACTAGGAAGCCCTTAGCTCCAGGCACACTGCAGCTGTTCAAGGCATCCCAAGGGGAGTACAAAAGTGCAACAACATGGCAGCTTTCACAGCTTTTTCCTTGGCACCATCCCTATACCTAGGCTGATTTATCTGCCTAGGGTTAGGGTTAGGGTTCAGCCTAGGGCTTGGATTTCTTTAACCAGGAAGCCCTGAGTTCCAGGCTTACTTCATCTGCCAAAGGCATCCCAAAGGGAGTGCAGAAGTGCCACAACATGGCTGCTTTCACGGCTTTTCCCTTAGGAAGAACCCTAATACCCGGCTGATTTACCTTCCTAGGGTTACTGTTAGGCTTAGGCCTAGGACTTTTAAAACCAGGAAGCCCTGGGCTCCAGGCACACTGCAGCTGCAAAAGGCATCCCAAGGGGAGCGCAAAAGTGACGCAACTTGGCTGCCACCACTGATATTTCCATGAGAGCATCCCGAACCATAGGCTGATTTTCCTTCCTAGGGTTAAGGTTTGAGTTACGCCTAGGGTAAGGTTTCTATTTACCAGAAAGCCCTGAGTTCCAAGAACACAGCAGCTGCGAAGGACTAGCCAAGAAGAGCGCAAAAGTACCACAACATGCCTGCCTCCACAGCTTTTTCCTTGTGGACATGCCTAATTCCTGGCTGATTTGCCTTTCTCGTCTTAGGGTTGGGGTTCGGCCTAGGGCTAGGATTTTTAAAAGCAGGAAGCCCTGAGTTCCAGGCACACTGGAGCTGTGAAAGGCATCCAAAAGGGAGTGCAAAAGTGCCACAACATGGCTGCTTTCACGGCTTTTTCCTTGGCAAGACGCCTAACACCAGGCTGATTTACCTTCCCAGGGTTACTGTTAGGCTTAGGCCTAGGGCTAGGATTTTTAAAACTAGGAAGCCCTTAGCTCCAGGCACACTGCAGCTGTTCAAGGCATCCCAAGGGGAGTACAAAAGTGCAACAACATGGCAGCTTTCACAGCTTTTTCCTTGGCACCATCCCTATACCTAGGCTGATTTATCTGCCTAGGGTTAGGGTTAGGGTTCAGCCTAGGGCTTGGATTTCTTTAACCAGGAAGCCCTGAGTTCCAGGCTTACTTCATCTGCCAAAGGCATCCCAAAGGGAGTGCAGAAGTGCCACAACATGGCTGCTTTCACGGCTTTTCCCTTAGGAAGAACCCTAATACCCGGCTGATTTACCTTCCTAGGGTTACTGTTAGGCTTAGGCCTAGGACTTTTAAAACCAGGAAGCCCTGGGCTCCAGGCACACTGCAGCTGCGAAAGGCATCCCAAGGGGAGCGCAAAAGTGACGCAACTTGGCTGCCACCACTGATATTTCCATGAGACCATCCCGAACCATAGGCTGATTTTCCTTCCTAGGGTTAAGGTTTGAGTTACGCCTAGGGTAAGGGTCTATTAACCAGAAAGCCCTGAGTTCCAAGAACACAGCAGCGGCGTAGGACTACCCAAGAAGAGCGCAAAAGTAGCACAACATGCCTGCCTCCACAGCTTTTTCCTTGGGGACATGCCTAATTCCTGGCTGATTTGCCTTTCTCGTCTTAGGGTTGGGGTTCGGCCTAGGGCTAGGATTTTTAAAAGCAGGAAGCCCTGAGTTCCAGGCACACTGCAGCTGTGAAAGGCATCCAAAAGGGAGTGCAAAAGTGCCACAACATGGCTGCTTTCACGGCTTTTTCCTTGGCAAGACGCCTAACACCAGGCTGATTTGCCTTCCCAGGGTTACTGTTAGGCTTAGGCCTAGGGCTAGGATTTTTAAAACTAGGAAGCCCTTAGCTCCAGGCACACTGCAGCTGTTCAAGGCATCCCAAGGGGAGTACAAAAGTGCAACAACATGGCAGCTTTCACAGCTTTTTCCTTGGCACCATCCCTATACCTAGGCTGATTTATCTGCCTAGGGTTAGGGTTAGGGTTCAGCCTAGGGCTTGGATTTCTTTAACCAGGAAGCCCTGAGTTCCAGGCTTACTTCATCTGCCAAAGGCATCCCAAAGGGAGTGCAGAAGTGCCACAACATGGCTGCTTTCACGGCTTTTCCCTTAGGAAGAACCCTAATACCCGGCTGATTTACCTTCCTAGGGTTACTGTTAGGCTTAGGCCTAGGACTTTTAAAACCAGGAAGCCCTGGGCTCCAGGCACACTGCAGCTGCGAAAGGCATCCCAAGGGGAGCGCAAAAGTGACGCAACTTGGCTGCCACCACTGATATTTCCATGAGACCATCCCGAACCATAGGCTGATTTTCCTTCCTAGGGTTAAGGTTTGAGTTACGCCTAGGGTAAGGGTCTATTAACCAGAAAGCCCTGAGTTCCAAGAACACAGCAGCTGCAAAGGACTAGCCAAGAAGAGCGCAAAAGTACCACAACATGCCTGCCTCCACAGCTTTTTCCTTGGGGACATGCCTAATTCCTGGCTGATTTGCCTTTCTCGTCTTAGGGTTGGGGTTCGGCCTAGGGCTAGGATTTTTAAAATCAGGAAGCCCTGAGTTCCAGGCACACTGCAGCTGTGAAAGGCATCCAAAAGGGAGTGCAAAAGTGCCACAACATGGCTGCTTTCACGGCTTTTTCCTTGGCAAGACGCCTAACACCAGGCTGATTTACCTTCCCAGGGTTACTGTTAGGCTTAGGCCTAGGGCTAGGATTTTTAAAACTAGGAAGCCCTTAGCTCCAGGCACACTGCAGCTGTTCAAGGCATCCCAAGGGGAGTACAAAAGTGCAACAACATTGCAGCTTTCACAGCTTTTTCCTTGGCACCATCCCTATACCTAGGCTGATTTATCTGCCTAGGGTTAGGGTTAGGGTTCAGCCTAGGGCTGTGATTTCTTTAACCAGGAAGCCCTGAGTTCCAGGCTTACTTCATCTGCCAAAGGCATCCCAAAGGGAGTGCAGAAGTGCCACAACATGGCTGCTTTCACGGCTTTTCCCTTAGGAAGAACCCTAATACCCGGCTGATTTACCTTCCTAGGGTTACTGTTAGGCTTAGGCCTAGGACTTTTAAAACCAGGAAGCCCTGGGCTCCAGGCACACTGCAGCTGCGAAAGGCATCCCAAGGGGAGCGCAAAAGTGACGCAACTTGGCTGCCACCACTGATATTTCCATGAGACCATCCTGAACCATAGGCTGATTTTCCTTCCTAGGGTTAAGGTT
This sequence comes from Ammospiza nelsoni, assembly GCF_027579445.1. Lineage (NCBI taxonomy): Eukaryota > Metazoa > Chordata > Aves > Passeriformes > Passerellidae > Ammospiza > Ammospiza nelsoni. Next base: position 11,642 of record NC_080656.1, on the reverse strand, counting down.
TGAGTTACGCCTAGGGTAAGGGTCTATTAACCAGAAAGCCCTGAGTTCCAAGAACACAGCAGCTGCGAAGGACTAGCCAAGAAGAGCGCAAAAGTACCACAACATGCCTGCCTCCACAGCTTTTTCCTTGGGGACATGCCTAATTCCTGGCTGATTTGCCTTTCTCGTCTTAGGGTTGGGGTTCGGCCTAGGGCTAGGATTTTTAAAATCAGGAAGCCCTGAGTTCCAGGCACACTGCAGCTGTGAAAGGCATCCAAAAGGGAGTGCAAAAGTGCCACAACATGGCTGCTTTCACGGCTTTTTCCTTGGCAAGAAGCCTAACACCAGGCTGATTTACCTTCCCAGGGTTACTGTTAGGCTTAGGCCTAGGGCTAGGATTTTTAAAACTAGGAAGCCCTTAGCTCCAGGCACACTGCAGCTGTTCAAGGCATCCCAAGGGGAGTACAAAAGTGCAACAACATGGCAGCTTTCACAGCTTTTTCCTTGGCACCATCCCTATACCTAGGCTGATTTATCTGCCTAGGGTTAGGGTTAGGGTTCAGCCTAGGGCTGTGATTTCTTTAACCAGGAAGCCCTGAGTTCCAGGCTTACTTCATCTGCCAAAGGCATCCCAAAGGGAGTGCAGAAGTGCCACAACATGGCTGCTTTCACGGCTTTTCCCTTAGGAAGAACCCTAATACCCGGCTGATTTACCTTCCTAGGGTTACTGTTAGGCTTAGGCCTAGGACTTTTAAAACCAGGAAGCCCTGGGCTCCAGGCACACTGCAGCTGCGAAAGGCAGGCATCCCAAGGGGAGCGCAAAAGTGACGCAACTTGGCTGCCACCACTGATATTTCCATGAGACCTTCCCGAACCATAGGCTGATTTTCCTTCCTAGGGTTAAGGTTTGAGTTACGCCTAGGGTAAGGGTCTATTAACCAGAAAGCCCTGAGTTCCAAGAACACAGCAGCTGCGAAGGACTAGCCAAGAAGAGCGCAAAAGTACCACAACATGCCTGCCTCCACAGCTTTTTCCTTGGGGACATGCCTAATTCCTGGCTGATTTGCCTTTCTCGTCTTAGGGTTGGGGTTCAGCCTAGGGCTAGGATTTTTAAAAGCAGGAAGCCCTGAGTTCCAGGCACACTGGAGCTGTGAAAGGCATCCAAAAGGGAGTGCAAAAGTGCCACAACATGGCTGCTTTCACATCTTTTTCCTTGGCAAGACGCCTAACACCAGGCTGATTTGCCTTCCCAGGGTTACTGTTAGGCTTAGGCCTAGGGCTAGGATTTTTAAAACTAGGAAGCCCTTAGCTCCAGGCACACTGCAGCTGTTCAAGGCATCCCAAGGGGAGTACAAAAGTGCAACAACATGGCAGCTTTCACAGCTTTTTCCTTGGCACCATCCCTATACCTAGGCTGATTTATCTGCCTAGGGTTAGGGTTAGGGTTCAGCCTAGGGCTTGGATTTCTTTAACCAGGAAGCCCTGAGTTCCAGGCTTACTTCATCTGCCAAAGGCATCCCAAAGGGAGTGCAGAAGTGCCACAACATGGCTGCTTTCACGGCTTTTCCCTTAGGAAGAACCCTAATACCCGGCTGATTTACCTTCCTAGGGTTACTGTTAGGCTTAGGCCTAGGACTTTTAAAACCAGGAAGCCCTGGGCTCCAGGCACACTGCAGCTGCGAAAGGCATCCCAAGGGGAGCGCAAAAGTGACGCAACTTGGCTGCCACCACTGATATTTCCATGAGACCATCCCGAACCATAGGCTGATTTTCCTTCCTAGGGTTAAGGTTTGAGTTACGCCTAGGGTAAGGTTTCTATTTACCAGAAAGCCCTGAGTTCCAAGAACACAGCAGCTTCGAAGGACTAGCCAAGAAGAGCGCAAAAGTACCACAACATGCCTGCCTCCACAGCTTTTTCCTTGTGGACATGCCTAATTCCTGGCTGATTTGCCTTTCTCGTCTTAGGGTTGGGGTTCGGCCTAGGGCTAGGATTTTTAAAATCAGGAAGCCCTGAGTTCCAGGCACACTGGAGCTGTGAAAGGCATCCAAAAGGGAGTGCAAAAGTGCCACAACATGGCTGCTTTCACGGCTTTTTCCTTGGCAAGAAGCCTAACACCAGGCTGATTTACCTTCCCAGGGTTACTGTTAGGCTTAGGCCTAGGGCTAGGATTTTTAAAACTAGGAAGCCCTTAGCTCCAGGCACACTGCAGCTGTTCAAGGCATCCCAAGGGGAGTACAAAAGTGCAACAACATGGCAGCTTTCACAGCTTTTTCCTTGGCACCATCCCTATACCTAGGCTGATTTATCTGCCTAGGGTTAGGGTTAGGGTTCAGCCTAGGGCTTGGATTTTTTTAACCAGGAAGCCCTGAGTTCCAGGCTTACTTCATCTGCCAAAGGCATCCCAAAGGGAGTGCAGAAGTGCCACAACATGGCTGCTTTCACGGCTTTTCCCTTAGGAAGAACCCTAATACCCGGCTGATTTACCTTCCTAGGGTTACTGTTAGGCTTAGGCCTAGGACTTTTAAAACCAGGAAGCCCTGGGCTCCAGGCACACTGCAGCTGCGAAAGGCAGGCATCCCAAGGGGAGCGCAAAAGTGACGCAACTTGGCTGCCACCACTGATATTTCCATGAGACCATCCCGAACCATAGGCTGATTTTCCTTCCTAGGGTTAAGGTTTGAGTTACGCCTAGGGTAAGGGTCTATTAACCAGAAAGCCCTGAGTTCCAAGAACACAGCAGCTGCGAAGGACTAGCCAAGAAGAGCGCAAAAGTACCACAACATGCCTGCCTCCACAGCTTTTTCCTTGGGGACATGCCTAATTCCTGGCTGATTTGCCTTTCTCGTCTTAGGGTTGGGGTTCGGCCTAGGGCTAGGATTTTTAAAATCAGGAAGCCCTGAGTTCCAGGCACACTGCAGCTGTGAAAGGCATCCAAAAGGGAGTGCAAAAGTGCCACAACATGGCTGCTTTCACGGCTTTTTCCTTGGCAAGACGCCTAACACCAGGCTGATTTGCCTTCCCAGGGTTACTGTTAGGCTTAGGCCTAGGGCTAGGATTTTTAAAACTAGGAAGCCCTTAGCTCCAGGCACACTGCAGCTGTTCAAGGCATCCCAAGGGGAGTACAAAAGTGCAACAACATGGCAGCTTTCACAGCTTTTTCCTTGGCACCATCCCTATACCTAGGCTGATTTATCTGCCTAGGGTTAGGGTTAGGGTTCAGCCTAGGGCTGTGATTTCTTTAACCAGGAAGCCCTGAGTTCCAGGCTTACTTCATCTGCCAAAGGCATCCCAAAGGGAGTGCAGAAGTGCCACAACATGGCTGCTTTCACGGCTTTTCCCTTAGGAAGAACCCTAATACCCGGCTGATTTACCTTCCTAGGGTTACTGTTAGGCTTAGGCCTAGGACTTTTAAAACCAGGAAGCCCTGGGCTCCAGGCACACTGCAGCTGCGAAAGGCATCCCAAGGGGAGCGCAAAAGTGACGCAACTTGGCTGCCACCACTGATATTTCCATGAGACCATCCTGAACCATAGGCTGATTTTCCTTCCTAGGGTTAAGGTTTGAGTTACGCCTAGGGTAAGGGTCTATTAACCAGAAAGCCCTGAGTTCCAAGAACACAGCAGCTGCGAAGGACTAGCCAAGAAGAGCGCAAAAGTACCACAACATGCCTGCCTCCACAGCTTTTTCCTTGGGGACATGCCTAATTCCTGGCTGATTTGCCTTTCTCGTCTTAGGGTTGGGGTTCGGCCTAGGGCTAGGATTTTTAAAATCAGGAAGCCCTGAGTTCCAGGCACACTGCAGCTGTGAAAGGCATCCAAAAGGGAGTGCAAAAGTGCCACAACATGGCTGCTTTCACGGCTTTTTCCTTGGCAAGAAGCCTAACACCAGGCTGATTTACCTTCCCAGGGTTACTGTTAGGCTTAGGCCTAGGGCTAGGATTTTTAAAACTAGGAAGCCCTTAGCTCCAGGCACACTGCAGCTGTTCAAGGCATCCCAAGGGGAGTACAAAAGTGCAACAACATGGCAGCTTTCACAGCTTTTTCCTTGGCACCATCCCTATACCTAGGCTGATTTATCTGCCTAGGGTTAGGGTTAGGGTTCAGCCTAGGGCTTGGATTTCTTTAACCAGGAAGCCCTGAGTTCCAGGCTTACTTCATCTGCCAAAGGCATCCCAAAGGGAGTGCAGAAGTGCCACAACATGGCTGCTTTCACGGCTTTTCCCTTAGGAAGAACCCTAATACCCGGCTGATTTACCTTCCTAGGGTTACTGTTAGGCTTAGGCCTAGGACTTTTAAAACCAGGAAGCCCTGGGCTCCAGGCACACTGCAGCTGCGAAAGGCAGGCATCCCAAGGGGAGCGCAAAAGTGACGCAACTTGGCTGCCACCACTGATATTTCCATGAGACCTTCCCGAACCATAGGCTGATTTTCCTTCCTAGGGTTAAGGTTTGAGTTACGCCTAGGGTAAGGGTCTATTAACCAGAAAGCCCTGAGTTCCAAGAACACAGCAGCTGCGAAGGACTAGCCAAGAAGAGCGCAAAAGTACCACAACATGCCTGCCTCCACAGCTTTTTCCTTGGGGACATGCCTAATTCCTGGCTGATTTGCCTTTCTCGTCTTAGGGTTGGGGTTCAGCCTAGGGCTAGGATTTTTAAAAGCAGGAAGCCCTGAGTTCCAGGCACACTGGAGCTGTGAAAGGCATCCAAAAGGGAGTGCAAAAGTGCCACAACATGGCTGCTTTCACGGCTTTTTCCTTGGCAAGACGCCTAACACCAGGCTGATTTACCTTCCCAGGGTTACTGTTAGGCTTAGGCCTAGGGCTAGGATTTTTAAAACTAGGAAGCCCTTAGCTCCAGGCACACTGCAGCTGTTCAAGGCATCCCAAGGGGAGTACAAAAGTGCAACAACATGGCAGCTTTCACAGCTTTTTCCTTGGCACCATCCCTATACCTAGGCTGATTTATCTGCCTAGGGTTAGGGTTAGGGTTCAGCCTAGGGCTGTGATTTCTTTAACCAGGAAGCCCTGAGTTCCAGGCTTACTTCATCTGCCAAAGGCATCCCAAAGGGAGTGCAGAAGTGCCACAACATGGCTGCTTTCACGGCTTTTCCCTTAGGAAGAACCCTAATACCCGGCTGATTTACCTTCCTAGGGTTAGTGTTAGGCTTAGGCCTAGGACTTTTAAAACCAGGAAGCCCTGGGCTCCAGGCACACTGCAGCTGCGAAAGGCATCCCAAGGGGAGCGCAAAAGTGACGCAACTTGGCTGCCACCACTGATATTTCCATGAGACCATCCCGAACCATAGGCTGATTTTCCTTCCTAGGGTTAAGGTTTGAGTTACGCCTAGGGTAAGGGTCTATTAACCAGAAAGCCCTGAGTTCCAAGAACACAGCAGCTGCGAAGGACTACCCAAGAAGAGCGCAAAAGTAGCACAACATGCCTGCCTCCACAGCTTTTTCCTTGGGGACATGCCTAATTCCTGGCTGATTTGCCTTTCTCGTCTTAGGGTTGGGGTTCGGCCTAGGGCTAGGATTTTTAAAATCAGGAAGCCCTGAGTTCCAGGCACACTGCAGCTGTGAAAGGCATCCAAAAGGGAGTGCAAAAGTGCCACAACATGGCTGCTTTCACGGCTTTTTCCTTGGCAAGAAGCCTAACACCAGGCTGATTTACCTTCCCAGGGTTACTGTTAGGCTTAGGCCTAGGGCTAGGATTTTTAAAACTAGGAAGCCCTTAGCTCCAGGCACACTGCAGCTGTTCAAGGCATCCCAAGGGGAGTACAAAAGTGCAACAACATGGCAGCTTTCACAGCTTTTTCCTTGGCACCATCCCTATACCTAGGCTGATTTATCTGCCTAGGGTTAGGGTTAGGGTTCAGCCTAGGGCTTGGATTTCTTTAACCAGGAAGCCCTGAGTTCCAGGCTTACTTCATCTGCCAAAGGCATCCCAAAGGGAGTGCAGAAGTGCCACAACATGGCTGCTTTCACGGCTTTTCCCTTAGGAAGAACCCTAATACCCGGCTGATTTACCTTCCTAGGGTTACTGTTAGGCTTAGGCCTAGGACTTTTAAAACCAGGAAGCCCTGGGCTCCAGGCACACTGCAGCTGCGAAAGGCATCCCAAGGGGAGCGCAAAAGTGACGCAACTTGGCTGCCACCACTGATATTTCCATGAGACCATCCCGAACCATAGGCTGATTTTCCTTCCTAGGGTTAAGGTTTGAGTTACGCCTAGGGTAAGGGTCTATTAACCAGAAAGCCCTGAGTTCCAAGAACACAGCAGCTGCGAAGGACTAGCCAAGAAGAGCGCAAAAGTACCACAACATGCCTGCCTCCACAGCTTTTTCCTTGGGGACATGCCTAATTCCTGGCTGATTTGCCTTTCTCGTCTTAGGGTTGGGGTTCGGCCTAGGGCTAGGATTTTTAAAATCAGGAAGCCCTGAGTTCCAGGCACACTGGAGCTGTGAAAGGCATCCAAAAGGGAGTGCAAAAGTGCCACAACATGGCTGTTTCACGGCTTTTTCCTTGGCAAGACGCCTAACACCAGGCTGATTTGCCTTCCCAGGGTTACTGTTAGGCTTAGGCCTAGGGCTAGGATTTTTAAAACTAGGAAGCCCTGGGCTCCAGGCACACTGCAGCTGTTTAAGGCATCCCAAGGGGAGTACAAAAGTGCAACAACATGGCAGCTTTCACAGCTTTTTCCTTGGCACCATCCCTATACCTAGGCTGATTTATCTGCCTAGGGTTAGGGTTAGGGTTCAGCCTAGGGCTTGGATTTCTTTAACCAGGAAGCCCTGAGTTCCAGGCTTACTTCATCTGCCAAAGGCATCCCAAAGGGAGTGCAGAAGTGCCACAACATGGCTGCTTTCACGGCTTTTCCCTTAGGAAGAACCCTAATACCCGGCTGATTTACCTTCCTAGGGTTACTGTTAGGCTTAGGCCTAGGACTTTTAAAACCAGGAAGCCCTGGGCTCCAGGCACACTGCAGCTGCGAAAGGCATCCCAAGGGGAGCGCAAAAGTGACGCAACTTGGCTGCCACCACTGATATTTCCATGAGACCATCCCGAACCATAGGCTGATTTTCCTTCCTAGGGTTAAGGTTTGAGTTACGCCTAGGGTAAGGGTCTATTAACCAGAAAGCCCTGAGTTCCAAGAACACAGCAGCTGCGAAGGACTAGCCAAGAAGAGCGCAAAAGTACCACAACATGCCTGCCTCCACAGCTTTTTCCTTGGGGACATGCCTAATTCCTGGCTGATTTGCCTTTCTCGTCTTAGGGTTGGGGTTCGGCCTAGGGCTAGGATTTTTAAAATCAGGAAGCCCTGAGTTCCAGGCACACTGGAGCTGTGAAAGGCATCCAAAAGGGAGTGCAAAAGTGCCACAACATGGCTGCTTTCACGGCTTTTTCCTTGGCAAGAAGCCTAACACCAGGCTGATTTACCTTCCCAGGGTTACTGTTAGGCTTAGGCCTAGGGCTAGGATTTTTAAAACTAGGAAGCCCTGGGCTCCAGGCACACTGCAGCTGTTCAAGGCATCCCAAGGGGAGTACAAAAGTGCAACAACATGGCAGCTTTCACAGCTTTTTCCTTGGCACCATCCCTATACCTAGGCTGATTTATCTGCCTAGGGTTAGGGTTAGGGTTCAGCCTAGGGCTTGAATTTCTTTAACCAGGAAGCCCTGAGTTCCAGGCTTACTTCATCTGCCAAAGGCATCCCAAAGGGAGTGCAGAAGTGCCACAACATGGCTGCTTTCACGGCTTTTCCCTTAGGAAGAACCCTAATACCCGGCTGATTTACCTTCATAGGGTTACTGTTAGGCTTAGGCCTAGGACTTTTAAAACCAGGAAGCCCTGGGCTCCAGGCACACTGCAGCTGCGAAAGGCAGCCCAAGGGGAGCGCAAAAGTGACGCAACATGGCTGCCACCACTGATATTTCCATGAGAACTTCCTGAACCATAGGCTGATTTTCCTTCCTAGGGTTAAGGTTTGATTTACGCCTAGGGTAAGGGTTCTATTAACCAGAAAGCCCTGAGTTCCAAGAACACAGCAGCTGCGAAGGACTAGCCAAGAAGAGCGCAAAAGTAGCACAACATGCCTGCCTCCACAGCTTTTTCCTTGGGGACATGCCTAATTCCTGGCTGATTTGCCTTTCTCGTCTTAGGTTTGAGGTTCGGCCTAGGGCTAGGATTTTTAAAATCAGGAAGCCCTGAGTTCCAGGCACACTGGAGCTGTGAAAGGCATCCAAAAGGGAGTGCAAAAGTGCCACAACATGGCTGCTTTCACGGCTTTTTCCTTGGCAAGACGCCTAACACCAGGCTGATTTACCTTCTCAGGGTTACTGTTAGGCTTAGGCCTAGGGCTAGGATTTTTAAAACTAGGAAGCCCTTAGCTCCAGGCACACTGCAGCTGTTCAAGGCATCCCAAGGGGAGTACAAAAGTGCAACAACATGGCAGCTTTCACAGCTTTTTCCTTGGCACCATCCCTATACCTAGGCTGATTTATCTGCCTAGGGTTAGGGTTAGGGTTCAGCCTAGGGCTTGGATTTCTTTAACCAGGAAGCCCTGAGTTCCAGGCTTACTTCATCTGCCAAAGGCATCCCAAAGGGAGTGCAGAAGTGCCACAACATGGCTGCTTTCACGGCTTTTCCCTTAGGAAGAACCCTAATACCCGGCTGATTTACCTTCCTAGGGTTACTGTTAGGCTTAGGCCTAGGACTTTTAAAACCAGGAAGCCCTGGGCTCCAGGCACACTGCAGCTGCGAAAGGCATCCCAAGGGGAGCGCAAAAGTGACGCAACTTGGCTGCCACCACTGATATTTCCATGAGACCATCCCGAACCATAGGCTGATTTTCCTTCCTAGGGTTAAGGTTTGAGTTACGCCTAGGGTAAGGGTCTATTAACCAGAAAGCCCTGAGTTCCAAGAACACAGCAGCTGCGAAGGACTAGCCAAGAAGAGCACAAAAGTACCACAACATGCCTGCCTCCACAGCTTTTTCCTTGGGGACATGCCTAATTCCTGGCTGATTTGCCTTTCTCGTCTTAGGGTTGGGGTTCGGCCTAGGGCTAGGATTTTTAAAATCAGGAAGCCCTGAGTTCCAGGCACACTGGAGCTGTGAAAGGCATCCAAAAGGGAGTGCAAAAGTGCCACAACATGGCTGCTTTCACGGCTTTTTCCTTGGCAAGACGCCTAACACCAGGCTGATTTGCCTTCCCAGGGTTACTGTTAGGCTTAGGCCTAGGGCTAGGATTTTTAAAACTAGGAAGCCCTTAGCTCCAGGCACACTGCAGCTGTTCAAGGCATCCCAAGGGGAGTACAAAAGTGCAACAACATGGCAGCTTTCACAGCTTTTTCCTTGGCACCATCCCTATACCTAGGCTGATTTATCTGCCTAGGGTTAGGGTTAGGGTTCAGCCTAGGGCTGTGATTTCTTTAACCAGGAAGCCCTGAGTTCCAGGCTTACTTCATCTGCCAAAGGCATCCCAAAGGGAGTGCAGAAGTGCCACAACATGGCTGCTTTCACGGCTTTTCCCTTAGGAAGAACCCTAATACCCGGCTGATTTACCTTCCTAGGGTTACTGTTAGGCTTAGGCCTAGGACTTTTAAAACCAGGAAGCCCTGGGCTCCAGGCACACTGCAGCTGCGAAAGGCATCCCAAGGGGAGCGCAAAAGTGACGCAACTTGGCTGCCACCACTGATATTTCCATGAGACCATCCTGAACCATAGGCTGATTTTCCTTCCTAGGGTTAAGGTTTGAGTTACGCCTAGGGTAAGGGTCTATTAACCAGAAAGCCCTGAGTTCCAAGAACACAGCAGCTGCGAAGGACTAGCCAAGAAGAGCGCAAAAGTACCACAACATGCCTGCCTCCACAGCTTTTTCCTTGGGGACATGCCTAATTCCTGGCTGATTTGCCTTTCTCGTCTTAGGGTTGGGGTTCAGCCTAGGGCTAGGATTTTTAAAAGCAGGAAGCCCTGAGTTCCAGGCACACTGGAGCTGTGAAAGGCATCCAAAAGGGAGTGCAAAAGTGCCACAACATGGCTGCTTTCACATCTTTTTCCTTGGCAAGACGCCTAACACCAGGCTGATTTGCCTTCCCAGGGTTACTGTTAGGCTTAGGCCTAGGGCTAGGATTTTTAAAACTAGGAAGCCCTTAGCTCCAGGCACACTGCAGCTGTTCAAGGCATCCCAAGGGGAGTACAAAAGTGCAACAACATGGCAGCTTTCACAGCTTTTTCCTTGGCACCATCCCTATACCTAGGCTGATTTATCTGCCTAGGGTTAGGGTTAGGGTTCAGCCTAGGGCTGTGATTTCTTTAACCAGGAAGCCCTGAGTTCCAGGCTTACTTCATCTGCCAAAGGCATCCCAAAGGGAGTGCAGAAGTGCCACAACATGGCTGCTTTCACGGCTTTTCCCTTAGGAAGAACCCTAATACCCGGCTGATTTACCTTCCTAGGGTTACTGTTAGGCTTAGGCCTAGGACTTTTAAAACCAGGAAGCCCTGGGCTCCAGGCACACTGCAGCTGCGAAAGGCATCCCAAGGGGAGCGCAAAAGTGACGCAACTTGGCTGCCACCACTGATATTTCCATGAGACCATCCCGAACCATAGGCTGATTTTCCTTCCTAGGGTTAAGGTTTGAGTTACGCCTAGGGTAAGGTTTCTATTTACCAGAAAGCCCTGAGTTCCAAGAACACAGCAGCTGCGAAGGACTAGCCAAGAAGAGCGCAAAAGTACCACAACATGCCTGCCTCCACAGCTTTTTCCTTGTGGACATGCCTAATTCCTGGCTGATTTGCCTTTCTCGTCTTAGGGTTGGGGTTCGGCCTAGGGCTAGGATTTTTAAAATCAGGAAGCCCTGAGTTCCAGGCACACTGGAGCTGTGAAAGGCATCCAAAAGGGAGTGCAAAAGTGCCACAACATGGCTGCTTTCACGGCTTTTTCCTTGGCAAGAAGCCTAACACCAGGCTGATTTACCTTCCCAGGGTTACTGTTAGGCTTAGGCCTAGGGCTAGGATTTTTAAAACTAGGAAGCCCTTAGCTCCAGGCACACTGCAGCTGTTCAAGGCATCCCAAGGGGAGTACAAAAGTGCAACAACATGGCAGCTTTCACAGCTTTTTCCTTGGCACCATCCCTATACCTAGGCTGATTTATCTGCCTAGGGTTAGGGTTAGGGTTCAGCCTAGGGCTTGGATTTTTTTAACCAGGAAGCCCTGAGTTCCAGGCTTACTTCATCTGCCAAAGGCATCCCAAAGGGAGTGCAGAAGTGCCACAACATGGCTGCTTTCACGGCTTTTCCCTTAGGAAGAACCCTAATACCCGGCTGATTTACCTTCCTAGGGTTACTGTTAGGCTTAGGCCTAGGACTTTTAAAACCAGGAAGCCCTGGGCTCCAGGCACACTGCAGCTGCGAAAGGCAGGCATCCCAAGGGGAGCGCAAAAGTGACGCAACTTGGCTGCCACCACTGATATTTCCATGAGACCATCCCGAACCATAGGCTGATTTTCCTTCCTAGGGTTAAGGTTTGAGTTACGCCTAGGGTAAGGGTCTATTAACCAGAAAGCCCTGAGTTCCAAGAACACAGCAGCTGCGAAGGACTAGCCAAGAAGAGCGCAAAAGTACCACAACATGCCTGCCTCCACAGCTTTTTCCTTGGGGACATGCCTAATT